>NC_088694.1:33380000-34630000 GCF_028017835.1 Emys orbicularis | reverse complement strand
TGTGAGCAGAGGGTTGGACTAGATGACCTCCTGAGGTCCCTTCCAACCCTGATATTCTGTGATTCTATGAATCCAAGGAACCTGTCTGTCTTCTGCATTAAAATGACATGCTGAGAATTTATGCTGATTTGTCAAGTCAAAAACAGCCGTCTGACGGAAAGAGGCCTGACTGAATAATGCAGTTTACATATGTTGGGTGCGTCTACACTGCAGGCAGGGGTGTGAATGGCATCTCCTGTAGCTGCTTTAGCTGTACTCTAGCTAGTTCACTAAAAATAGAAACCACGGTTCCAGCTTCAGTGTCAGCTGCACAAGCAAGAATGTACCCAGGGCCAAGGGGCATTGGGGGCTGCAGAGATGGGAAAGGGGCAGTTGTACTGTATCATGGAGACTAGGAAGAGGAGAGGGTGAAGTTTGGTAAGGGCGTGGCCATGGTGTATAATGGGCATTAGGAGGAAGCCAATGTTTTCTGTATCCTTCCTATTGATCTCTACATGGCAGCTGATCACCGTGAATGGTAAATAGCCAGTAATAATGACTTCAGTTAAAAAATATCCCTTAAGTTTTGGAGTCAATCAACTTGGAATTTAAAATTTAAGCCATGGTCCGAGAAGATTCTGGTCTTTCTCTGTATTCTAGCCAGTTTCAGATTAGACGTGCATCCTTCAAAGAGTTAAGCAATGGGATTTCATTCTTGACTGCAATATAATGAGAAATTATCACCACATTTCTTAAAAATTTCATACAGAATTTATTTGTGCCTAATAGGGTAAATTTCCATCTAAAATAATATTTGCAGCTTTTTTGGTTTGTGTTTTGAATGAAGATGGGATAGCTACGTGACCAGTAATACTGTTTCTACCCCCGGAGCTAACCACAGGGATTTTCAAATTTTTTTACTTTTGGCGTGAGATGCTCCCCTGGCTGGTCTCTGTATGTAGTGAGCCATACTGTGGAAAACAGGGTTAAAGTGAAGGACAGAAGTGTGTATGTAGTACCGTACCCACTTCTCTGTGGATATGCCATGAGCATCCGGAGGAAATTGGACAACAATGATTTTAGGCATCAGTTCTGCCGTTTAGGCATCATATCTCCCTCAAGAGCAACTGCCCATCCAGCTCAGTTCTGGGACAATTTAGTCCACAGTGTTGGTGCCAGGGACCTGGACCTGATGGGCAATCCTGCACTTGATCAATGTGAGCAGAGTGGATCCCACGTAGCACAGAGTGCTCCAACCCCCTGGCAGCAAATCATTTCAGCACATGCTTAATTGTAAACAACAGGGTATTCCCACTGAGATCACTACAGATCAAGCTGTGTGAGTGGTTTGCTGGACTGGCATCTGGGGTAGATCTGTTCATTATGCCCGTTACTGCCAGGATATTGAATCCAGTGGACTAACACAAGGGATTTGTGTTTTTAACATTGATGGAAGAGAGGAGAGATTGGCGCTTTAGTTATGCCAATTACTTGTGACGGGCTTTTAAGTTATCTCAAGGGCACTTACAGACAGATTTTTAAAGGTATTTAGTGGGTTTTTCCAAAGCACCGAGGCTCCTCAAACTTACTGATTTCACTCCCTTTGGGGTTCTCAGAGAAAGAGACTTTGGGAGGAAAGTTGGCCATCACCACGCTGGCTGACCAAAGGACAAGAGAAGGGGAAGGTACGAACTTCACCAGTGTGGGCTCCCACCCCCACCATCTCCTGGCACCCTGGAATTTCTTCCTAATGAGGAGGTGCTGGGCAAAGCTACATGCCAATGCTTCCATAACTCGGTGCTCCTTGAGCAATGACCTGACCCAACATAACCCACACATGCTCACTCTGCCTTGGAAGCACGCTCAGGCACCAGGGCACAGATCAGCTCTAGGACACAGATGGGACATGAAGGAGGCGTATGAAATATCTAACTATTCATTGCAGCAAGGGGACTGGAGCTTGCATCTCTCAGCTCCTACGCGAGTGCCCCAACCAGTGGGCTGCAGCATAATTCTCAGTCTGTCTCTTTGGCCCAATGAATATCCAAGTATTTCACCCACACCTTCAACAGGACAGAGTGAGAGAGGCCTGGGGCAGGGACCATCTCTTTCTTCTGTATTTGTACAGCACCGAGCACAGTGGGGCCATGGTCCATGTCTTGGGCTTCAAATAATAAAGACTTTTTAGTTCTGAAGCTTTTCCTTTTCTGTTCCATCCCCTGAGTGGCTGGAAGAAGTGTGAGTCTATTAACATACTGTCTACCTCAAGAACCTAAACAAAACATGCTAACAAAACACTTTTCCTTCCCGGTAATTTAATGTGCCCATTAGCAAAGTCTCAAGGGGAAATTCACCTGTGGTGTTTGCAGGGTAAACAATGACTCAGGAGGGACATTTATTTTCTGGTGAGAGATACAAGGCAAAGCAAACCAAGGGTCTCAGCACAACTAGGGTGTCCAGGAAGAAACATGCAGGTCTTGTTACTGCTCTGCTCTGCGGTGTGTAGATACACAGACCCTACACGCCTCCACCAGTAGTGTGCAGGGTAGATGTACCTTGAGACAACTAAAATAGGTGAAGGGGGTGCAGATCGGAGATGGATCCTGCTCTCTGAAACACCAAGTGAAGAGGTCACATTACAGATTCCAGCTTCTTCTATGCCAACTTTAAGGTAAACAAACCTTTCACCTCATCTTTGTTAAAAATAGATCATTCAGGACAGGGAAGAAAATGTCACCATATCCAACACCTGCACAAAAGCATCATTTCCTTTTGGATGATGCCAAGTCTTTTCCCTGGGCCATGGACAGAATTAACGGGTTCATGTTGTAAAGAATTTTGCTGATGGAAAACTCTCAGTGATAAGAATGAGAACATTGCTGAGGACTTTCCATCTTCAGTACTGAGCAATGTTACCAATACTTTACCACACAAACATTCTGGGTTTGTACAGCTCCGAGTGCAATGGGTCTTGGTCCATGAGTAGGTCTCCTAGGGACCATTGCAACATTAATAATCAATAATAATCTCCATCAAGAATTGAGTCTTATAATAATTCATGTAATCATCAATATAGTGTTGTGACTGATACTGTTGAGGAAAATAGCTGTTTGTGCAAAAAGTGCTTTGTATGTGAATGAAGTTTCTGAATGTCTGTCTAATATCTCAGAAGTGAATCTGGAATTAGAGAAAACACAGAGAGAATTCTTAATCAGGAATATGTTTCTCTAGAGCAGTTTAAAGTTGCTGGTCAGGTTAAAGCCCTAATTGAAGAAGAAAGGGGTAATTTTTTTTATAGGTAATGGATTGTTGGCAAGTGAAGCTTGTGAAAGTGAGTCTGAACAAGGTAGCAGTTATTTGCTTAAAGCAGCTCAGTAAGATGAGACACTATCTGTGGAGAATAGCAATTTATCTGTTGGGATTGACAATGTGCCTGTTAAGCACTTTCCAAGTATATGTCTGAAATCAGCCATGAGTGCTGGGACAAAGGAAAGGATATCTCAAATTGTTTGTCTGTTAAGAATAGCAGTGTGTCTGCTGCAAAAGTGTGTGTGTGTGTATGTCTAGCTCAGATGTGGGCAAACTACGGCCCGCAGGCCACATCCAGCCCGTGGGCCTGTCCTGCCCGGCTCCCGAGCTCCCGGACGGGGAGGCTAGCCCCCAGCCCCTCTCCAGCTGTTCCCCCTCCCCTGCAGCCTCAGCTCACCATGCCACGGGGGCACGCTGGGCAGGAGAGCAGCCTCAGGGGAGTAGGCGGGCAGTGCGGGTGGCGGGAGTGCCGCAAATGCAGGCGGAGGACTAAGGAGGACACCGGGCGGCCACGCAGCAGGCCGGAGAGAAGCGGGGCTTTGAAGGGGAAACCACCACTTCTCTGTGGCTGCGTGGCTGCCCCTGCTCTTCCTGAGTCCTCCGTCCGCGTTCGCCAGGACACATTCGGAAGGGGGCTGCGGGGAGTCTTGGGGGGCCAGTTAGGGGCAGGGCATCCTGGGAGGTGTGGTCAGGGGACAAGGAGCGGGGTGGGGTTGGATAGGAGGTGGGTTCCCAGGGGCCTGGCTGGGGGAAGGGATGTGGATAGGGGTCGGGGCAGTCCGGGGACAGGGAGCAGGGGGGGTTGGCTAGGGGTTGGGGTGACTGGGGGCCTGTCAGGGGACGGGGGTGTGGATAGGGGTCAGGGAAGTCAGGGGACAGGAAGCAGGAAGGGTTGGATAGGAGGTGGGGTCCCTGGGGAGGCAGTTAGGGGACAAGGAGCAGGGGGCATTGGATAGGGGGTGTTGGGGTCCCAGGGGGGCAGTTAGGAGCAGGGGTCCCAAGAGGAGGTGGTTAGGGGACAAGGAGCAAGGGGAGTTGGATGGGTCTGGGGTTTTGAGGGGGGCAGTCAGCGGGCAGGAAGTGGGAGGGGCCAGATAGGGGGCAGGGACCAGGCTGTTTTGGGGGCACAGCCTTCCCTACCCAGCCCTCCACACAGTTTTGGAACCCCAATGTGGCCCTCGGGCCAAAAAGTTTGCCCACCCCTGGTCTAGCTCTTTGTCTGTGGAACAGACATAAATTGCTTCTCAGGTTATGCTACTTGAAAATTTATCAGTTGTACCAGTGTTGGTTCTGGATTTTAAAAAAGCTCAGGAAGGAAATGTTACTAAGTTTGTGTCTGCTATGGAGAATGGCATTGTAACTAGGTTGCATCCAGTTAGTTTCATAGCAAAGTCACAGGGACCAGGCAATTCTGGTGCTTCTATTTTGCCTGTTGCTAATGTGTTGCTGAGTAAGTGTATGACAACTCTATTTAACCAGGTTGATATCATGACCATGGCACAAGGAGACCATGAAGGTGACTTAACTGTGTTACCCACAAGTAATAAGTGTGGAAACTTGTAACAAGGAGGGAATGGTCCCTAAGCCTGCGGGTGTTGAGCCTGGTAACCTTCATGTTGCCAGTGAGGAAAGCAGCAAAGGGAAAGAAAGTGCCTCTAACCTTTTAACTATGGAGTCTAGCAGCTTGCATCAAAGGGAATTGTGTGAAAATCCTCCCAATGTGCCAGAGGTGATTCTGGATTTAAGTGAAACCCAGAAAGAGTCTGTTGTTGCTCAGGAAAATGTTCCTTCAGAGCAAGCCCTTGGTGAAGAGGGTAAGGGCAGAATTTCTGTGAAAGATGGATTGTTGCGTAAAGAAGCTCCTAAGGAGAAGAATCCTCATAGTAGATTTGCAAGCAGGGGTGTGAAAGTGATTTGATCGAGGTAGTGTCAGTTCCTAACTGCCAGAGTTTTTCAGAAGTGTATGGATCCACTGACCCAGCTTTAGAAAGATCCAGTGTGAATAACTTAAAGAAGGTTTTAGATGGAACAAAAACTGTAAGGGAATTTAAACAACTCTATAAGCCAGTGGCTATGCTTGACCAACCTGATGGGAAGACAATGTTGATGAGACATGAATGTCTGCATGTTGATTCTTTAAGCGAACAGTTAGTGTCTCAGGTTCAAAGGGAAGGCTGGATTCCCGGCTATACACAGCAAAGCAGCCTTGTGGATAAACCCACAGATGCTTTGAATATGTCCTGTGATCTCTTAGTAAGCTCTGATGCATCTAATGCCTCGTGGATGCCAAAATTGGCAGTTTAAAAGCAGAACTGTAGTTCAGAGATGATGACAGAAAATGGTTGTGTCTCTTTAAGGTGTGGTGTCCATGCAATCTACCTAGCTGACAAGGGAGGGACAAAATTGCCCATAGCTGCTAGCAATAAGACCATAGCCAGACAGATCATAGACTATGCCATACCAGAAATCTCAAATTTCAACCCTCTAAAAAGGGAAAAGAAGGAAGGCAGGTTAACCCATGAAAGGCCAAATGTCCTTATAGACTTTCCTCACTCATCTATAAAATACCAAAGCCTCAAGGATGTGGTTAAACCAAAAGCCTATGTTAAGGAAAAACCTGAGGTAAAGAGAAAGCTACAAAGGGTCAAAAGGGATATTGAAGAAGCTGACTAAAAATGGACTATCTAAAGAAAAGGCTTGGTGTGACCAAATGCTTGTAAATGTACAATTGTGATCGATTTGATGTTAATATTAACGCTAATGTTAACTCTTGTGACTAGTTTGTTGCTGATGCCAAAATCTGTAAAAATGTACAATATCCATGAGCTTTTGGAAAAACCCTTGAAAATGTTGGGAGTGAGACATAAGAACTCACTATGTGCTAGAAGCTAGAATGGGAGCATTCCAACTGTGAGACTGAGGACCTTCCAATGATTCGGAAGCAATCATAGACTTAACAAGCCAGCAGTTTATTCCATCACTACTACAAGACTGAACAAAGAACTTGATCCAAGAAGTTTGCATTTATTGTATGGATTTGATTCCTTTAACCAATTTTAACTCTCATCTTTCTTCCTTTCTTTTTATAAATAAACCTTTAGATTTTAGATACTTAAGGACTGGCAACAGCGTGATTATTGGGTAAGATCTGACATATATTGACCTGGGTGTGTGCCTGGTCCTTTGGGATCAGAAGAACCCTTTATGATTATACTGTTTCATTACCACACACTTCATGTTAAAAGGCCTTGTGATACTGATGTTACACAGTTAGTGCCTGTAACCAGTCTTGAAACTGTACACTGGAGAACAGACATTACACACCTAATGTGCTGTATGAAAAAGGGAAACCGAGGCACACTACCATATTACTTTCATGGCTAAATGCCAAAATTCCTACACTATAAAGAACATTAATATCTACATTGACTTGATGTTAATTGGGTTCCAAACATTTGCCAGAGTTTGGATGGATAAAATAGATATTTTCATTAGCTCATGGCAAGTTTGCATGAGATGTACAGGAATTATGCTGTAGCAGCAAATCCAAGCCATCATTGGTCTATCCAAGTTTGACCTTGGGTTTATAAAGGGATTAAATAATATTATTACTTCCATAATGAACCTTACAAAGATAAAGCCTCTTTTGATCAAACATAATTTTGATAAACCATTTCAGTTATACACTGATACTTCTAATATTGTTTTTGAAGCTGTAGTAATACAGAAACAAGAATGGGAACTTCCTATGATGCATTCAGCAGTGTCTGGGACACCCCTTCCAACATTAATTTTGCGTGGGCGATATGACGTTATCTTATTAAAATATGACTATGTAGATTATTGTTGCTACCACTGTTATACAATTGCAACAAATCTTATACAATGTGTGTCAAGTAAGGTGTCAATACGAAAGTTATGATTTTCTAAATATGATTGTATTATTTGTATGTGTCTCATTTTTGTATCAGTCATTATGAGTATTACTCCAACCTCTGGACTATGATGAACTTGTACTAATGGGAGCATTCTAACCAGGGGACTGAGGACGTTCCAATGATTCGGATTTGGGATCAGAAGAAACCTTTTGTTTGATTAAATTGGTTTAAATAACCCCTACTCATTAAGTCTAGTGTTTTGGTGGTAGTACAAGGACTGGAATGCCTAAGACTGCTTTTCTGACTTCTTATTAGCCAGTATGGTGAGACAGAAGTTTATTTTGTTGGTGGGTTGATATATCTTATGGGAGAATAACCACCAATTTTGGGGTGTGTCTGCCCTATTTCTCAGCAGTTTGTCCTGCATTTGGTATTCTCAGTTGTGAACCAAGGAGGCACAGTGACACTCGGTCAACAGAAGAATTGTATCCTCAACCTAGTGGTGTCTACTGTTTGGGAGAGGTGGGGGTCGACTTGACTGCGTTGCAGAAGGCATAAAATTGTCCTTATCCCTGAATGATGTAGCTAAGTTGATCTAAGTTTTAAGTGTAGACCAGCCCTAGGAAACACAGAAATGAACAGGATCTCTGTCCATGACAGGAGGTGAGGGGGTTAAGAAGACTTTGCCCCACTCGGGCCCCATAAGGCTGCTGGGTGACTCCTGGTGTGTTTGATGTTTGTTTTAAATCTGTTTGCTGTCTTTTAATTCTCTGTTCCTCGGTAATGCTTTCACCTTGAAAATAAATGTGCTGTGGGGTAACTCGTAAGTGTTAGCAACACCTGTTTGTAGCCCTTGCAGAGAAAGCAACGCAGTGCTGCTGGGCGCTAGGCAGACTGGCTTCCTGGGGACCTCCCTGTGCAAGGCAGGCAGCTGTGCAGTCTTAAAACCCCCTGCCAGATGGGACTGGGAAAATGGTCTCTGCCCACAGACAAGTGATGGCTGAAGACCTGACTAGGAACTCCCAGACTGGACCATAGAGGGGGAAAACAGGTGCCGTTACCCTGAAATAGTGACAATAATTCCACTAATTCTACATGTTGTTCCATTGTTTTCCTAACATTGCCTATTTTATTAGTGTTTGATTATTAGGAAAGTAATTGATAACTGCCTAGAAGGCCTGGGGGAAATGAGTCACACAGAGAATTGAGCGGCTGTAAAAATAAATCTTATTACACATGTGCCATTATTGTCAGTGGAATTATACAGTGGCTAACAGGGTTGCACTGATGTGACATGTGCGGTGTTGGACACTTTGTATCACTGTTTGAAAATATCCGATTGCCTTCGCTAATGGCACTACCGTGTGGCTGGCTGAGTGGCTCAGTTTCCAGAACGAATGGGATTCAGTAACAGAGAGCGAAGGCATGAGCTGGGGGACAGGGGTGTTGGATAAAATTGCATTAAAACAGAACAATCAGAGAGTGGGGGGCAGTCAGGTTGGGGAGTGAGCTCATTGGGTTGTGGGTCCTGTGCGAGTTCATAATCCCCCGTCACCCGGAATGTGAAGTTAATCACGGTGGCAGACAACACCAGCGGGGAGTGGGAGCAAACTCAAACCAATACTGAGGAACCAGTTAATTGCAGACAGAAACAAAATGAAATTCAATTTGCGAGTGTTTCTGAGGGAAAGTGACCAAAACACCACGGTGGTTGTGATGCTGGCAAAAGAAACCGTAAGGGGAGTGAAGTGTAAATTTGGCATCAGTTTGTGATTCAAGAGCTCAGTGATGTGTCTCTCTCCCTCTCTTTGGAGAGGTCCAGGATGAATGTCAAAAAATGGAAAAAGAATAAAAGGAGGAAAGGCCTGGACCTTGTCCCATGGATACTAATGTAACCTGCTTTGATACCGTGTTGCTCACTGTCCCGTCCTCTTGGCTGAGTCCACTAGAGCCTGCTAGCTGTTAGCTGAACCGATAATATGTTTGCAGTGCAAGAAGTCACAGTCCACCCTGGTGAACCATGGGGACCACTTGTTGAAGTTACAAAGGACTAATACAAAATGGCTTTGCAAATTTTGAAATAAATATGCACAGTGGTGTGTGTGGTTTTCTGTCTGCATTAATCTCTTCACTGACTGGGGCGGGGGGTGATAATAGAATCTAAAAGATCTAAATAGGAAATTCGCCTCTAGAGTCTTGGTTCTTTACTGACCCCACAGGATGAGGGGCCTTATGGAATATTTATGGAACTAAATTGATGCTAAAGCATGATGAAAATATATCTCTTCAGATTCCATTGTACATTTTGGTTTCTTTCCCCTAGTTGGACCTCATGGCGAACCCAGAGTGGGGGAATCAAACGGTTCTCATGGAATTCATCCTGCTGGGATTTGGGAATCTCCCTGAGCTACAAACTCTTCTCTTCCTGCTGTTTCTTGTCATCTACATCGCGACCGTGGCTGGGAATGTCCTGATCATTGCACTAGTTGTGGCTGATCAGCAGCTTCACATCCCCATGTACTTCTTCCTGGGGAACTTGTCCTGCTTGGAGACCTGCTACATCACCACCATTCTGCCCAGGATGCTGGCCTCTCTCCTGACTGGGGACGGGACTATTTCATTCAGTGGGTGTATCACACAATATTATTTCTTTGGTTCTCTGGTTGCCACAGAATGCCTTCTCCTGTCGGTGATGTCTTACGATCGGTATTTAGCAATATGCAACCCACTGCACTATGCAGCCCGTATGAGTAGCAGGGCCTCCCTCCAGCTTGCTGGTGGCTCTTGGGTAGGTGGCTTGCTAGTTAATAGCATAACAACATTGTCGATATCACAGTTAACATTCTGTGGCCCCAACGTTATTGATCATTTCTTTTGCGATTTTATCCCCCTTGTAAAGCTCTCATGCAATGAACCTCACCTGCTGGAAACGTTGGCTTTCACAATCACCTTCCTTTTCTCATTGGTTCCATTCCTATTTATCTTGATGTCCTACATCTGCATCATTGCCACCATCCTGAGAATCCCGTCCACCACTGGGAGGCAAAAGACCTTTTCCACCTGCTCCTCCCACCTCATCGTGGTGAGCATTTATTATGCAACTCTGCTGATTGTCTATATGTTCCCAAGCACTGACATCCTGAGCAACTTCAAGAAAGTTCTCTCTGTCGTCTACACAGTCCTGACTCCCCTGGTCAATCCCCTCATCTACAGCCTGAGAAACAAAGAGGTCCAGGAGGCCCTGAGCAAAGCTTGTAGAAAATTCATGTTTGTATCATGGACATTTTCAGAAACAATTAAGCAAACTTCAAAAGTAACATAGGAGGTTAAAATCCATTGCCTTTCAGTGAGATTTAGGTTTCTAAGCCTTAGCAACTGAGAAACTTTTGAAAATGGGATTTATGCTTCTAAATCACGTAGACACTTTTAAATATTTTACCTGAGCTAATTGAGTGAGCTCATTGCATTGGGACTGGGTACATGTGCGCTTGCTATGGAGGCAACAGGGGATTGGTTGGAGAAAATGTAAGATCAGCTAACTCCTGACATTTTCCAACCTTTCTAAGGGAATTGGATAGGAACTCAGTGTCTAAATCTTAAAACCTTGGACCCCAGTCTTTTTAGGGCCTGTATCAGATTCCACAGGTGGGTACTACATCGCTGGTTGGAGACTTGAACTCATGGCTGCTCAAAGTTCAGACAATGACGGGCAATTGGGCTCAGTGAGAGGATGCAAGCAAAATGGACTCATCTGGAATGCTAAGTGTACATTCATTGTAGGATGAGAGACTTCTAGATACACATAACACACAGAACTATATGATACCTATGTTGTAAAAACATAGGCTTGCAATGTCCGCCGGAACTCCAGTGTTAGATGATTGTACAATTAACATTGGTCTCCTAGTGTGTATTTCATCCCCAGGCTGCTTTCCATAGGAAGAGAAAAGCCAAAGGAAACCCTCTGGCCCAGGCCACAGGACACCAGCACAGATATCCTTATTTGCCCATTATTCAGCAATGATTTAGGGCCAGTTGTTTCCAGATATTTGAAAGCCTAGTGGGATTTTCCAAAGCCTCTGGGCCCTTCAGGTGAGTCAGGCAGGGGATCACCCACCTTCCCCAGGTTTGTGCATCAGGTCCTCGGTGTCCAATGCCTGGTTTGGGGCTGCAGAGGGTATGTCCAGAGGCAGCTATGGCCCATTTACTGCAAACACTTGGGTGCCTGCAGGGTTAGAGCTGGGTTTGGGAATCCCAGGGGGGTGGATTCTGAGATTCGGGTGCCTAAAGTGGGAACTTTGTGACTGTAACCTTTCCTCCACACCCTTGTCCTAAGTCTCCTGTTTCTGTCATCTCTGTTGTCTGTAGCCCTAAGGATTAATCTGCTTTTCTGTATAAATATATCTTTCTTATAAAATGAGTATTTGATGTATTAGATTTATAGATTTTATATTCAAAGTAAGTTTAGCTGTAATGCAAGAGACTTACCTACAGGCTAAAACTCTGTATGTTAAGCTAATGCGTAGTTAACACCTTTTGAGACCCTTCCCAGGAAAAGTAAAATTAGACAAAACACCCATGCAGATGTCTAGAGACCTTTACCTAAACCAATAGTAATATGGGGTGGAAAAGTAAGGGGTTTTGCCCACATTCTAACAAATTTACCACAAGTGTGTACATACCTGTCATCCATACGCACATGCATATTAGCCTATGGGGTAAGTGTACCCTAACATTTCCGTGGGGGAGGAATGAAATATGGGCATAAGAGGAAGGATTTCCGATTAATACCCTATAAAAGACGAGGCAGCTCACTATTAGACAGGCAATCTACCCACCTATCTGCTCCTGTCTACTCTTCATTGCCTCCACCTTTCAACTACGTATCGATGCTACCCATCTTCTACACGGCTATTAACTATTGATAGGCCATCCTTCGTTCTTCATTCTTTTAAACTGTAAGTGAAAAGGGATTCGATCTCCCTCATATTTTATTTAGTTAAGGCACATAGAGTTAAGTTAGAAAATGAATAACCCTGCTGTAGCTTTCTTTACCAGAGGTGTGAAAAACGCCCAAGGTGTTGCCAACACCAGATTATTATAAAAACAGGGTGTGAGTATTAATCAATTTTGCAGCCTATAATCTTACATTCATATATATCTATCTCTTTAAAAACTGTGATACAAGTGTAACTCTGTAATTCTAACTGTTTTACCATTTACTTACTATCTTCATTGATTTTAATAAAAAGGTCTTTATGAGTACTTCTGTCTCCGTGTAAACTTCCTGTCACAACCCCAAGGTTCCTTTTATAAACTCTGTGAAGCCTGATTCAGGACAAACTTTATCTTCTGATCAAACAAATTGGCGAGCCGAAACCCATACTAATTAATATCCACAATAATCATTATTAAAATTAATAAAAGTATTAATTAATTAATTGATTGATTGAAATTAAGTGGATAAATTAAATCAACACTACTAACACACCCCAAATCAGGCTACAGGCTGGCGAGCCAGCCAGGAGTTTCGAGGAGCGTGTGACAGGAATTTTTAGGGATTCCAGGCATCCTTAGACCCTTAGGAAAAATCTCACCTAGGCATAAGTAAATGGTTAAAAGTATAAAGTTTTGCAGATCCTTTTTCTCTGAAGAAAAACAGAGTAGGCTTGACTTCCTGTGATTGCGGCTTGGCTGTCGTCCCAGTATTACCGGTTGTTTATTGTGGTTTTGACTCAGAAGTTTAATTTTAAGGGTTTTTTTCAATATAATAAAATAATAAAGTTTGTGATTAAAGTGATATTGTTTGAAGTGATACACGTGTTTAAGGGGTTTTGTAAAGGTTGAAGTTATAACGTATGGTACCGATAAGATATTAGCAGTAGCATTGGATCCGATGACCCACACGAGTGGTGGCGGGGAAGTTGACAAAGCAAGGTATTAATCGCCGCCAGAAAGGCCGCAATCAGTCAGAACTTGAACAGTTCAATGATACCTTATCTCAGTCCCCTTGACTTCCCCGGACTGCACCTCTGATCCATCTGCCTCAGTATTCCCCAGTACTTGGCAGGTCCCGACAGAGGGGAAAGACCTCTTGATTTGCTACGAGCCATCAAGGGAAGAGAGGGAACTTACCCACATCCCTCTATTACTTGGGACTTATTGGAAAAGTGTAAAACCGATTAAGGGGTGTTATTTCCTGTTGTTTCTGTGAAGGGACGCCTTCCATGTCAGAGTAAATCAACAGCGTATTTATTCTATTTTATTGAATAAGCTAGTAAAGTTGTAGAATTAAGATGAATTCTCTATTCCGTATTAAGAGTGTTGAAAATGAATCAGGGGCAAAAGTAGAGTCTGTTGGAATTGCCCGTAATCTGGCTTTAGAAAACTTTGCCAAGAAATATATTCAGGAACATGGAGGAAGTTTAGAACAGCTGAGAACTAGTGAGATGATTTCTGAGCAAAATAACCAATGGGGTTTTGTGAGTAAAGTATTTAATGAAGAAACAGAGCAGAAAAAGAAAAGGGCTAAATTGGTAAAGGGAATAGCTGTTGAATGCCTGCTCATGGCTTGTAGTTCATTGGGAAAGAAATTGGATAAGAAAATGGAGTTACTCAGGGAAGCTCAGGAAATGTTGTTGGCCTATAGAGCAGACTGTGGCCGGTTGTTGGAAAAGATTAAAGAATTAGAAAGGGGAGAAAATATGGTAGAGGAGGATAAAGAATCAATTCCCATCCCTATTGGTATGGTGGAACCGACAGAGGTAGAAAACCCTACTGGACCAACAACTAGAAGTAAAACAAGAGAAAGGCTAACACAGTCCATTTAGAAGCGGAGATGCAGATTGGGTCTGAGGAGCCACGAGGCGAGTCAGAAGAGGAAGCTGGCAGTGCAGAAGTTACTGGCAGTCTGCGGATAGAAGAAGGAAGTCCTGAGGTGGCACCACAGGAGGTGGAGACTAGCGTCACAGAAAAAGTGGCTAGTTATGCAAAGGAGGAGATAAGCGAAGGACAGAAGGAGGAAAGATCCTCTCCTTTGTTAGTGCCAGCCCCTGGTAGGGAAGAAGCAGTGCTTTTAGAGACTGTCATTGTTCAAGGATTAGAGGATGCAGTGTCACAAGTGACTCGAGCAGCTAGTGCATGTGATGTAGTAATCTCTAAATTACAACAGAGAGAGCGACAACTACCAGAGAATAGAATCCCTGCTCCTCCACCCAATATTACATTGGCACCATACAGAGTAGAAGATTCGTTCCCTTTGGGTGGACATTTATTGGCATTTGGGCAATCAACATTGCCCAGACCCCAAGAATTTCACAGACCCCATACACCCCCTTGGTATATGTTGGTCTCAACTGGTATATCGGTAGAACGCCCTACTACACCAGACCATAGACTAAGGGATGTCCTGCGTCAATGTGGTTTTATGGAAAATTATCCTACATATACAGGATTATCTCCAGTAGAAAATTCTGATGGTTCAGATGAGGAAAATGTGAATTTGGGTAGAAGGAGTCAAGGAATAGAAATTATAGATTCAAGCTCAGATGAAAGCTCAGACCCTAATCCAGAAGGAGGAGCTTCTGGTTCTAATTCTGATTGTCCTGTAGCAGTTGTTACAGATATTAAAACCTTAGACCTAGTAGCTAAGCAAGTAGGAATGATGGAGGATTCTTCAGTTGCAATGCATGCACGTGTGCAAGAGACAGCAAAAGTGTTTGGCTTACCAAGGGAAGATTGGGTTAAAATCTTACAACTCACAATGAATCGAGCATTGTGGAGTACTTTGCCACCTGAGTATAGAGTAGGAGGAAAAACTTTTAATGAAACAGTAGCCCTATTGGAACATAACCAACACCCCAGACAAGTGGGAGTGGCGATCCTGTCTAATTTAAAGCAGAAAACGAATGAAACTCCACACCAGTTCCATCTGCAGTTAAGTGCAGCCTGGCCGAGTCATATGAAAGAGGAAACAGATGAGCCACAGTACATCAGTTTGCTGGTTAATAACTCCCTTCCTCAGTTACGGGAAATGGTTAACATGCACATAACTGATGATATTTCTTTAAAGAGAGCACTAGCCTTACTGGCTAAGGGATATGCACAGGGAGGCTATAAATTAGGTCAGCATGGAGCCCCTGTTACAGTACTTCAGGAACCACAATCTAATCCCACGGTGAGGATTGAGGGACCTCGACCTCAACAAGGGTTAGGACGAGGGTCTCCTAAATTCCCTAGGTATCAACGTTGGCAAAACGACCCTAACCCACATAATAACCCTGGACCTTCGAGTGGCCAGGCCCCTCGACAGGGTTATGCGTTTGGATCCTATGTAGGGGCTCGGGACCGTGATCCTTTCTTTCCAGATGCTGCACAGAACAATTCATGTATGCAGAGACCTAAATCACCGCCTCTGCACAAAACTGAGGACTCAGTTGTAAGGATGTTTAGGACAGTGCAGCAAATGCTTGAGGCTCAACGACGGGATATCTGGGAACTCCGTGCCTGTGTGAATGAGCTGATGATGGAAGGCCAAGGCCCAGCACCCTTGAACCATCCAGTGGCCTCCGTTGATCCATCCCCTTTTCCCCAGTGGACAGCCACTCCTCCAGAATTGGCTGCCTCTGAGGAGATAGAGGAAGAACCTTTAGATTATTTGTCTGCATATGCTGCATGACTACAAACCACCCCGAGTGTAGTCATAACCCCTTTAGGCAGGGATGAATGGTGGAGACCCACAATATCTGCAGTGGTAGGGGGCCTTGACAGGAGTTTTATTATAGATACTGGAGCAGCAATTAGTATTATCCATGTCAAGGATCCTAGATCCTCTCCTCTATCATCAGGATGTACTAAGACACTTGCAACTTTTGCAAGTAATCATGTTGTTACCACACTTTCTATACCCCTTGAAGTACAGATAGGTCACCTAAGAAAGGATCATACCTTTGCATTGATGAAATTAGCAGACCCAAAGAATTGTCTACTGGGAACTGATTTCTTATACAAACAAGGATGTGTTCTTGATTTGTGTAACCAATTGTTGTGTCTTTCAGTAGAACAGGCAAAGGATGACTCTCCAGTAGTCATTCCTGAGTGTGGTATGGTATCTCCAGTAGAGGACTCTGAACCTGAGGGGTATGATTTGAACAAAATAGTGGCTAAGTATGCAGACCAACCTGAGTTTCAGGCATTACTTTGCAAGCATGCAGATGCCTTTGCTAAACAGAAGCATGATTGTGGATGCATGGCAATCACTATTGTTGTGGAAGGAGGAGAAATTTCAGCCCAAAGACAGTATCCTTACCCAGAACAAGCAAATCCATACATAGAAAAGACTATCAAGTCTTTGCTAGCACAGGGGGTACTACGTAGATGTACTTCCACTGCAAATTCCCCTATTTGGCCTGTCAAGAAACCAGATGGTTCGTGGCATCTCACAATAGATTACAGATGTCTAAATCAGGTCACACCCACTTGTGCCCCCACAGTGGCCAAAATGCCAGATCTGATCAAATCCTTTGACCCAGAAGCTGTATGGTTTACTGTATTAGACATCAGTAACAGCTTTTGGACATTGCCATTGGTCCACATTTGACAGTACCGTTTTGCATTTAGTTTTCAGGGAGTGCAATATTCTTGGACACGTCTACCCCAGGGATATAAAAACTCTCCAGCTTAATTCCATGCACAAATGAGGCGGGTGCTGTCACAATTTTCTAAACCAAATGTTCTATTTCAATATGTAGATGATCTGTGTTTAGCAACACAGACAAAAAAGGAGGATTTAGAAAGACTTGACGAGCTCCTGCAAATTCTAAAGGAAGCAGGGTTAAAGTGCAATCCAGCCAAAGCCCAGCTAATGGCCAGTTGTGTCTCTTTCTTGGGCCTCACCCTGACAAAGTGGGGTAGGACTCCAGCGCAACAGAAAGTAGATGCAATCCAAACATTGCCTTTACCACGGGACCCAACGGCTTTAAGATCCATTTTAGGTTTAACTGGGTACCACAGGGATTTCATCCCCAATTTTGCTTCTATTGCAGGTCCTCCCTTGTACCAACTACTAAAGAAAGGTGTCCAATGGAAATAGTCTGAGCAACACACAGAAGCAGTATCCCAGCTAAAACAGGCTGGCGAGCCAGGCAGGAGCCATTTATTAATGGCTCGTAAGGAGACTCACCTCATCCAAATTACTAACGATGTGGACGAAGCCAAACAAGTTATTACCCAGTTAATGAACGAAGGTAATGAACCTGCAACAACTCCCAGAGAAAATTTTGGATTAAAAGGATGGGTGATTATCCAAGGGATTGCTATTGGAATTAATTTCCTTATTTTAGGTTACTTGCAGTATAAATTCAACAAACCCAAGCCTGAACCTAGGCAAATGCCTAAGCAGACACATAGACAGAGGCATAGACAAGCATCACAGGGTGATGAATATACATACATGATGCCCATTCCAGATACCTACCAAAATATGCCCAGGTATGAAACTGGTGCTAAAAAGGGCCCCACAGATACTAAATCCAATCTAGGTGACGGGGTTTCTTTGTGCAAACCACCTCGTCAAAGGGGGGGGGGGTGTAGCCCTAAGGATTAATCTGCTTGTCTGTATAAATATATCTTTCTTATAAAATGAGTATTTGATGTATTAGATTTATAGATTTTATATTCAAAGTAAGTTTAGCTGTAATGCAAGAGACCTACCTACAGGCTAAAACTCTGTATGTTAAGCTAATGCATAGTTAACACCTTTTGAGACCCTTCCCAGGAAAAGTAAAATTAGACAAAACACCCATGCAGATGTCTAGAGACCTTTACCTAAACCAATAGTAATATGGGGTGGAAAAGTAAGAGGTTTTGCCCACATACTAACAAATTTACCACAAGTGCGTACATACCTGTCATCCATACGCACATGCATATTAGCCTATGGGGTAAGTGTACCCTAAGTTTTCCGTGAGGGAGGAATGAAATATGGGCATAAGAGGAAGGATTTCCGATTAATACCCTATAAAAGGCGAGGCAGCTCGCTATTAGACAGGCAATCTACCCACCTATCTGCTCCTGTCTACTCTTCATTGCCTCCACCTTTCAACTTCGTATTGATGCTACCCATCTCCTGCACAGCTATTAACTATTGACAGGCCGTCCTTTGTTCTTCATTCTTTTAAACTGTAAGTGAAAAGGGATTTGATCTCCCTCATAATTTATTTAGTTAAGGCATATAGAGGTAAGTTAGAAAATGAATAACCCTGCTATAGCTTCCTTTACCAGAAGTGTGAAAAACGCCCAAGGTGTTGCCAACACCATAAGAACATAAGAACATAAGAAAGGCCGTACTGGGTCAGACCAAAGGTCCATCTAGCCCAGTATCTGTCTACCGACAGTGGCCAATGCCAGGTGCCCCAGAGGGAGTGAACCTAACAGGCAATGATCAAGTGATTTCTCTCCTGCCATCCATCTCCATCCTCTGACGAACAGAGGCTAGGGACACCATTCTTACCCATCCTGGCTAATAGCCATTTATGGACTTAGCCACCATGAATTTATCCAGTCCCCTTTTAAACATTGTTATAGTCCTAGCCTTCACAACCTCCTCACGTAAGGAGTTCCACAAGTTGACTGTGCGCTGCGTGAAGAAGAACTTCCTTTTATTTGTTTTAAACCTGCTGCCTATTAATTTCATTTGGTGACCCCTAGTTCTTGTATTATGGGAATAAGTAAATAACTTTTCCTTATCCACTTTCTCAACATCACTCATGATTTTATATACCTCTATCATGTCCCCCCTTAGTCTTCTCTTTTCCAAACTGAAGAGTCCTAGCCTCTTTAATCTTTCCTCATATGGGACCCTCTCTAAACCCTTAATCATTTTAGTTGCTCTTTTCTGAACCTTTTCTAGTGCTAGAATATCTTTTTTGAGGTGAGGAGACCACATCTGTACACAGTATTCGAGATGTGGGCGTACCATGGATTTATATAAGGGCAATAATATATTCTCAGTCTTATTCTCTATCCCCTTTTTAATGATTCCTAACATCCTGTTTGCTTTTTTGACCGCCTCTGCACACTGCGTGGACATCTTTAGAGAACTATCCACGATGACGCCAAGATCTTTTTCCTGACTC
Organism: Emys orbicularis; assembly: GCF_028017835.1. NCBI lineage: Eukaryota > Metazoa > Chordata > Testudines > Emydidae > Emys > Emys orbicularis. The sequence goes on along the minus strand of NC_088694.1, from coordinate 34,610,700 downwards.
GTTGTAGCTAAATTAGCCCCCATCATGTTGTATGTATAGTTGGGGTTATTTTTTCCAATGTGCATTACTTTACATTTATCCACATTAAATTTCATTTGCCATTTTGCTGCCCAATCACTTAGTTTTGTGAGATCTTTTTGAAGTTCTTCACAATCTGCTTTGGTCTTAACTATCTTGAGTAGTTTAGTATCATCTGCAAACTTTGCCACCTCACTGTTTACCCCTTTCTCCAGATCATTTATGAATAAATTGAATAGGATTGGTCCTAGGACTGACCCTTGGGGAACACCACTAGTTACCCCTCTCCATTCTGAGAATTTACCATTAATTCCTACCCTTTGTTCCCTGTCCTTTAACCAGTTCTCAATCCATGAAAGGACCTTCCCTTTTATCCCATGACAGCTTAATTTACGTAAGAGCCTTTGGTGAGGGACCTTGTCAAAGGCTTTCTGGAAATCTAAGTAGATTATTATAAAAACAGGGTGTGAGTATTAATCAATTTTGCAGCCTATAATCTTATATTCATATATATCTATCTCTTAAAAAACTGTGATACAAGTGTAACTCTGTAATTCTAACTGTTTTACCATTTACTTACTATCTTCATTGATTTTAATAAAAAGATCTTTATGAGTACTTCTGTCTCCGTGTAAACTTCCTGTCACAACCCCGAAGTTCCTTTTATAAACTCTGTGAAGTCTGATTCAGGACGAACTTTATCTTCTGATCAAACAAATTGGTGAGCCGAAACCCATATTAATTAATATCCACAATATATTATTATTAAAATTAATAAAATTATTAATTAAATAATTAAAAAAAATAAAATTAAGTGGATAAATTAAATCAACACTACTAACACACCCCAATTCAGGCTACAGTCAGAACTCCCGTTATCTGTCCCCTTCATGTCCGGTGTGTGGAATAAATGTGCAAGGCTTGTCTACAAATCGACGTTGCGCCACTTTACCTATATCTGCTTATCCCTGCCTGTGACACAGCCACAGGCCCTTGGGCTGGAGAGCTGGGGGCCAAGCCAGCCTTGGTTAGAGAAGGGTCCCCACCTGAGGGGAATCAGGCCATTTCCAATAAAGGGCTGAAAGGGGCCAGAATAAGAGGCAAACTCGGGAGGCTGAAGTGAGACCTCAGACAATGAGTGTGGCTCCTGCAGGGAAATCCCTGAGATCAGGGAAATTCCTCCATTATATGGGGAATTAAGAAGGGAAACTGAGGTGAGGGGCTATGTTCTGGGCTGCCCTGTCTCCTCCAGAGGGTGCCGTGAGGTCGCCACTCATCTACACCAAGCAGATGCAATGATACTGATGTGATGGTGCTTCTGGTGGGATAGTTCATTCCCAGATGGGAAGGGAAATGAGCGATCTATTGGTAAACTGTGTCCACACCAGATATGGTGACCAGATGTCCCAATTTTATAGGGACAGTCCCAATTTTGGGGTCTTTTTCTTATATAAGCTCCTATTACACCCCACCCCCATCACGATTTTTCACATTTCCTGTCTGGTCACCCTAACATCAGAAGTTGTAGCAGTATAACTATTTCAATAACACATTCACACCACTAACCAAAATAGTTATCCTGGTGCGAAATCTAGGTGGAGACCTCATGTGAGTCCCAGTGAAAATACGTCCGTACCTTGCTGGCTTCGAAACAAACTCCGATAATGCAAGGGAAATGTCTTTTCCATTAACAGAATCATAGAAGAGTAGGCCTGGAAGGGACCTAAGCTGATCATCTAATCCTCTGAACTCAAGGCAGGACTACGTCATTACCAGACCATTCCTGACAGGTGTTTCTTTGACCTGTTCTTAAAACCTACAGTTCTGGAACAAGATTTCATAATTTATATAATTGCTGTGGCACTGAAGATGCATGTGACCCTCAAACTTTTCCGGGAATGGCAAGAAATTATTTGTATTTCATAATCTCAGATCTCTGAGTTCCATGCTTCTGTGGTATGGGCCTTTCCAAGAACCGTAAAGGAGTTAGGTGACAAATTCTCATAGCAATCCCATGGGATTTGGGTCTTAATTGCGTACATTACTGCCCTTTGAAAATCCCAACATAAGTGTGCAAAACACCCTGTTGGACCTGCATTTTATCTGAGCAGCAGCCTGCACTTCCTTCTTTCAGAAACGACTGACCAGGAGGCATTGAGCTAAGGGTCACATTTTTCAAAACACTGAAGCAAACTTCATAAGTGACATAGGCGGCTAAATCCCATTGCCTTTCAGTTAGACTTAGGTTGCTAAGCCTCAGTAAGTGAGAAACTTTTGAAAATGAGACTTAGGCTTCTAAATCATTTAGACTCTTTTTAAAATGTTACCTGAACTAATTGAGTGAGCTCATTGGATTGTGACTGGGTACATGGGCACTTGCAATAGTGGGAAACAGAGGAGTTAGTTGGAGAAAATGTAAGATCAGCTAACTCTGCTGACATTTTCAAATCTTTCTAAGGGAATTGGATGGGAACTCAGTGTCTAAATCACTGAGGAAACTATACAATTTAGAATAAGTGCGTTATTTCTTGATGGTTAACAGAGCATTCACTCAATAAAAAGACATATTTGCTTAGGATTAGAAGTTTCTTCCCTCTCTAGGACTCTCCCTTTGAGATTAGAAGTTTGACGCTGGTTTAGTTTTGGAGACTGTCAATAAATTGCAACTTACCCTTGCCTGTTGCCTTCCCCACAGCACATATGCCTCCAGAGACTACCTCTCCCCCAGAAGGATATATAATGAATCAGAAAAGACGTTCCCTATTTGACAGACGGTATGAGGCACAGGGTCACATTACCAGACATGGAACAGAGCCTCAGTAGCTTTTCTAGGTTGTTGTTCTAGTTACTGGGCACGTGGAAGTAGCTGAATGCAGTGAGGAGAGAAAATGGACTGAATAACCTGGATCCTGGTCCCTGAAATGCTGCATGAGGAGGTGACAACAAAGATTCCAGCTGCTCACAGACCCGCCTTAGAGGTAAATCACCCTTTTCCTCCCTGCTCCATGAATCTTGAGGAGTTGAAGCAGTGTAGGTCTGTTCGGTAACCTATCCCATCGGACTCCATGGGGAACTGGGCACTGATCTCTCTCAAACTCCCAACCCAAAGCAAAATGACTGAATTTGTAAAAAGGAAAGAACTGTCAGGTCACATCTATCCTAGGTCCTTACCTGACCCCCATCTCCCTGGTATCTGGGCACCTCACTGGCTTGAATGCATCTATCCTCCCAGCACCCCTAGATCATGCTATTACCCCTGCTTTACAGATGGGACCTGGCACACAGAGGGGCAGATTTCTAGAGGCTTCTTGGCACCTCAAGATACAGACCCCCCAGTGGGACTGAAAATCAATGGGCGTTAGGTATGGCCCCTACTCAGGCCCCGGGTGCATTGTTAGGTACCTACCGGCCTTTGTAAATCTCACCTGAAAGTCACACAAGGAGCTGGTGACAAAGCAGGGAACTGAACCAACATCTGCCGAGTCCAATACCAGCCCTTCAAACAGGGGAGTAGCCTTCGTTCCTCTCTAACCTTCCCTCCTGACCCCTATAGGGTTTTGCCCTCACTGGCAGCTCCCCCTTCATGGGGCGCTGAATGAACTGGCATGGGGAAAGCAGAGCTGCAGTTGGCTTCGGTGCTCGGGGGCCAGACACTGGCTATAAGTAGACTTGGCACAAATTGGTTTTGTTTCTCCCCTTAGAGGGTTAATATTGGGATTATTTTACCTTTAAGATTTTTAACTATTAAATTTTCCAGTCACAGGAAGCTCAGTGGGGGTTAAGGTGCGGGTTAGGATGAGGGCAGCGCTGCCAGCGGGGTGTGGGGGGCTCCCGATCGGCTGAGGGATCTAAGACACCAGGGCGCTAGGGTCAGGGAAGGTGGCTGCTCTGGCCCAGTGGAGCAGAGATCCATAGCCAGGGCTGGGAGGAGGATGGTGGCGGTGATCACTGGGTCATAGGAGGGGCCATCTCATCATTCATCCTGGCATTGGCCACTGTTGGAAGACAGGATACTGGGCTAGATGGAACTTTGTGTAAGGGGACTGTTGTCCGCTTCCTAAAACGCAGTGGGGTGTTTTGGCTGGCTAGCTCCCAGTACCAAAAGGAAGGGGAAGGGTCAATGGGAAACCAGACTCTGAGACTGACAGTCCCCAGGAACAATATGGAGAGGCCAATGCTCCAGGTCAGCCTGATTGACAGGGTGGGCAGGCTAATCAGGGAGTCAGGCGGCCAGGGGGGTCCCTTCCTCCGTGTGATCTGGAATTGCCTCAGTCAGACAGAGTGTGGCCAAGCTAAAGAGAAAGCAGGAGCCCAAGCTGAGCTGGGGGCAGCGTTACAGAAGCAGCCCACAGAGCAGACCTGCAGCAACCAGAGCCAGAGATGCAGCCCAGGGAGCTGGAGGCAGAGCAGCCGCAGCAGCAGCATTGAGGCAGAGTGGTGGAGCTGGAATTGGGGCTGGAGCAGTCCAGAGCCTGGTGCAGTGAGCAGCTGGAGAGAGCAAGGGGGACCGTTTCTCTTAAAAAGGGAAGAAGGAGGATCCTGGGAACTATAGGCCAGTGAGCCTCACCTCAGTCCCTGGAAAAATCATGGAGCACGAATCAATTTTGAAGCACTTCGAGGAGAGGAAAGTGATCAGGAACAGTCAGCATGGATTCATCAAGGGGTTACGGGGACTCTGCCACGCAGGAGAATGGAAAGGGAGCCCTTGAGGGCAGGCAGGCCTCTAGGTAAAGGAAGTGGGAGTGAGGACTCAGATCCTTTCACTAGCCCATTTCACCGGGGTAGTATATAAGCCAGGAAAGTTCCCCACAATAGCGGGACCATTCCCCCGCTTACATTTGGTCTCACAAAGTAAGGCCATTCTCATGTATGTTCTTATGAACTGCTTTATAGAGCTGCAGTAAAATTGGAATGAAATCCACATTTGAAATCATGCAATTGCCGATGAAATAGAAATTTGGGTTCTACGCCACTCTCATAATATGACAATTGCACATTTCTTCCAAATTTCAAATTTTATACAGAAATTTTTCTTGCAAGAAAGGATCAATTTCTAGCTAATGTGATGGTTTTCAGCAGCAGTTTTTTTGGTTTTTGTTTTTAATTAAGATCATTTCTCTATATGTAGACTGCAGGACAATGAAATATCGTCCCAGAGAAGGAGCTGTATTTGTCTGATGATAAAAACTTTAAAATGGCTCTGATAGAGTTAGGCAGCCCATTTCAACTGCAATACCCAGCCTTAGTTGCTTGTTTGTTTCTCTGTTCTGGGTTCCTCTAAAATATCAAATCCTGGCCCATTTCGCCCATGGATCTCCATCCATAAAGGCCATTGCTCTGCTCTGATACACCAGGTAGTGAAACGTGATTATTTGAACCAACACATTTCTGTACGGTTGTACCTATAAGCCCCATCCCCAGCGTATTTGAATGCTTGGTGCCATCTATTTCCAGAGAGATTAATGTTTTGTTTAACCTAAATCCTGGTCAGATATTGAATCAGTGCCAAGGATCAAGAGATCGCATTTCCCCTCCCCTGCCCCCATTCTACACTCACTCATCGTTCTGGTAGTCAGCAGAGGGAGAAAATGGAAACAGTGCTGATGTTTTATTGAATAAATGTTCTTGGTTTATGTGGCAGAGTTCATTTCTTTCCCATAGACTCACCCCATGGCGAATGCAAAACAGGGAAATGGAACATCTGTCAAGGAATTCATCCTCCTGGGGTTCGGAGATCTCCCAGAACAGCAGATCCTTCTCTTCCTGCTGTTTCTAGTGATCTGCATTGCGACCATGGCTGGGAACATCCTCATCATTGTGCTAGTTGTACCTGATCAGCACCTTCACACCCCCATGTACTTCTTCCTGTGGAACTTGTCCTGCTTGGAGACCTGCTACACCTCCACCATCCTACCCAAGGTGCTGGCCAGTCTCCTGACTGGGGACAGAACCATGACATTCAATGGATGTCTCACACAATTTTATTTCTGTGGTTCTCTAGCAGGTACGGAATGCCTTCTCCTGTCGGTGATGTCTTACGATAGGTATTTAGCAATATGCAATCCACTGCACTATGCAGTCTGTATGAGTGCCAAATCTTGCCTGCAGCTCGCAGGTGGCTCTGGGATAGGTGGATTCCTAGGTGGTAGCATAACAACATTGTCCATATCTCAGTTAACGTTCTGTGGCCCCAGTGGTATTGACCATTTTTTTGGTGATTTTATCCCCCTTGTAAAACTCTCCTGCAATGACCTTCAGGAGATGGAAATGGTGGCTGTTGCACTCACCTTGATTTTCTCACTGGTTCCATTCCTTCTCCCCTTGATGTCCTACATCTGCATCATTGCCACCATCCTGAGAATCCCGTCCACCACTGGGAGGCAAAAGGCCTTTTCCACCTGCTCCTCCCACCTCATTGTGGTGAGCATTTTTTATGGAACTCTGATGACTGTCTATATGTTCCCTACCACTAACATCCTGAGCGACTTCAAGAAAGTTCTGTCTGTCTTATACACAGTCCTGACTCCGCTGGTCAATCCCCTCATCTACAGCCTGAGAAACAAAGAGGTCCAGGAGGCCCTGAGGAAAGCTTGCAGGAAATTCATATTTGGACCATTCTAACCTGTCAGTTTCCTTAGGTTAAAATAGATATATCATGGGCTTGGGTAGGACCTGAACCAAAGACTGCTGAAGTCCCAGGTCGTGTTTCCCTGAGCTTCATTGATCTTTGAGGCATGCTTTTACAGAGAGGAGAAAGTGGAAATGGAGAGACCTCTTAAAACCTGTGACCCTAGCCTTTTTAGGACCTATATAAGATGCCACAGGTGGGTACTACTGGGCTGGTGGGAGACTTGAACTTGTGGCTGCTCAAAGCTCAGACAAAGAAGGGAGATTGTGCTCAGTGAGAGGGTGCAGGTGAAACAGACTCAGCTGGAACACTGGGCATCTATTCTGTGTAGGGTGAGAGACTTCTAGATATACAGACAAACCCCTGAAAAATCAGACACCTGCATTCTAAAAATACAGAGTTGCAATGTCAGCATGGAACTCCAACATTAGAAAATTGAATAATTAACTTTCTTTTCATAGAGTATATTTCATCCCCAGGCTTCATTCAAAGGAAGAGAAAAGCCAAAGGAAACCCTCTGACCTATGCCCCAGAACACAGGACATCAACACAATCCTCTTATTTGCCCATTTTCAGCAGCAATTGAGGGTGAGTTGTTTCCAGATACTTGGGGTCCGAGTGGAATTTTTTAAAGCCTCTGGGCACCTGACCTGCCAGATGAGGCTCTAGTGGAGAGTCAGAAAGCAGAACATCCACCTTCCCCAGGTTTGTGTGTCACTCTGGGGCTTCGGTGTCCAGATGCCTGGTGTGGGGCTCCACAGGGCACGGCCATGGGCACTATGGCCCATTTACTGCAAACAGCTAGGTGCCAGCAGGGTTTGCCAACAGCCAAGCTGGGTTGGTGAATCCCAGAGGGTCGGAATCACTCAGTGTGCTCATAGTAGAAAACCAACTAGCCAGTGTCCCACTCCAGTGCCCTATCTACTCCACCACATCTAATTGTATTAGACAATAGGAACAAAGGGTCTGAGTTGCTCAACTGCCATTCACTGCCCATAGGATTTGGGTGCCTAACATCGGCCTTTTATGGGAAAACCCAGCCTCTACATTTACAGGCAAAACTCTGTCCAGAGAATACCTTCACTCCCAGGGGACGTTTACCACGAGTTACTTCTCATTTTTCTCCATTTTCTCAGTGACCCTAATAACTGTGTTTCTGTCAGCAAGAGCATCGTGCAATAGAAGAACTAAACTCAGTTTTCTCTTTCTCTCGTCTCTGTTGTCAGACATCCCCTTATCTCTCCCCTTCATGTCCAGAGTGAGGAATAAATGCGTGAAGACTTGTCTACACATAGAAATGGCACCACTTAAACTATATTGGCCTATCCCTGCCTGTGACAGGGCCGTGTGCCCATGGGCTGGAGAGCCGGAGCCAAGCCAGCCCTGGTTAGAGAAGGGTCCCCACCTGAGGGGAATCAGGCCATTTCCAATAAAGGGCAGAAGGGGGATGGAGGAAGAGGCAAATTCAGGAGGCTGAAATGAAAGTTCAGAGAGTGAATGAGGGAAAACCCTGCGACCGGGGGAATTGCTCTAGCTAGGAAGAGCTGGGAGTGGCCTGCTAAGGCGGGCAGGACTCAGACTGGATGGCAGCAGTTTGGCGTACAGGTAATTGGAGGGAAGGTGTCATCTGTCTTTTAGTTTTGAATGTTAAGTTAATAAATAAAACCTAAATTAGGGGCTGTTGTGATTGGACTGGAAAAAAATGCATGTGAATTTTATTTGGGGAATGAACAAGGGAAACTGAGGTGAAGGGCTGTGTTCTGGGCTGCCCCGAGGCCTCCAGTGGGTGCCGTGAAGGGGCCATTCATGTAATCTGACTGGATACAACTACACTGATGTAAAGCTGCTTGTATCAGGATAGTTCATTCCAAAGGGGGATAAGCTATACCAGTTCAAGGGACCTTGATTTTGGTTCGCTGTGTCCAAGCTAGAGGTGGTACTGGTAGAACGATTTCCAAAACAAAGTCACACCACTAACCCGAATAGTGATCCTGGTGCAAAATCTGCATGGAGACCTCGTGTAAGTGAGTCCCTGTGAAACTACATCAGTACATTTGTGGCTTTCAAAAGAACTCTGGGAATCCAAGGAACCTGTCTGTCTTCTGCATTAAAATAGCATGCTGAGAATTTACGCTGATTTGCCAAGTCAAAAGCAGCTGACTGACGGGAAGAGGCCTGACTGAATAATTCAGTTTACATAATGGGATGTGTCTACACTGCAGGCAGGGGTGTGAATGGCATTTTCTGTAGCTCACTAAAAATACAAACCGTGGTACCAGCTGCAGTCCTGGCTGCACAAGCAAGAATGTACCCAGGGCCAAGGGGCATTGGGGGCTGCAGAGATGGGAAAGGGGCAGTCATACTGTATCATGGAGACTAGGGAGAACAGAGGGTGAAGTGTGGTAAGGGCATTGCCATGGTGTACAATGGGCATTAGGAGGAAGCCAATGTTTTCTGTATCCTTCCTATTAATCTCTACATGGCAACTGATCACAGTGAATCGTTGTGACAGTGCTCCTCATAAGGCTTTATGGAATATGCTTATGAATGTATATATGACATAACTAGTGTAACTTTAGCGCCCTCGTGGCCAAGATGGAGTCTGCTCTGCAGGCAGCTCTGGCCAAGAGAAGGCGCGTGCAGGAATGCTGCAGGGAAAATCCCTTCCACCCCAGGGGCACCTGTTCCAAATCTCCCAGAGTGAACACACACACCCACAGGAAAAGTACAGTGGATATAACAAAGGGAAATATTTATTTACAGAGGGATGAAAGGAGAAAAACAACAAGGGGAAATATAGGGGGAACAGTAAAACAGGGCTGCATCCAAGCCAAGGCCCCACAGGCCCAGTCATAGCACAGTCTGGAAGGGCAGACACTGAGCAATGTGTCTGCACATAGAGTTCAGGAGTCCTGAGCAAAGTTCCAGTCCAGTGGTGAGTCTTGGGTGCTCCTGGTCATCTTCGGCACCAGTGAACTTTTCCGAGCAAACCCCTCCGGTGCCCAGGAGCGGCGCCAGGGTTTTTGGCGCCCTAGGCGGGGTCCTTCCATGCTCCCGGTCTTTGGGGCACTTCGGCGGCGGGTCCCGGAGCGAGTGAAGGACCCGCCGCAGAATTGCCGCCGAAGACCCAGAGCGCAGAAGGACCCCCCGCCACCAAATTGCCACCCCCCCAAATGCTGGTGCCCTAGGCGACCGCTTAGGTCACCTAAATGGAAGCGCCGGCCCTGCCAGTGCCCTCTTCTGCCGCTCTCTGAAAAGCCACACAGAGAGGCTCCCCACTTAACTAGCTCCCCACTTAACACACCTCCCCACTTAACTAGCTAGCAGCCTCCCTCCTTGTTCCCAAGGCAGAGTCACAAGCCCCAGTACTCACAGCCCCATGCAGCTCTGGGCAGCTGTGATACTGGGTCCAGCTCTGGCCTGTCCTTCTCGGGCGATTCCTCCCTGGCACAGTGCTCCTCCTGGCTCCTGTCCTGGGGTGTCCCCGATTGGCCCTGTCCTTCCCAGGCTTCAGGCAGGTTCTCTGCTGCTTCACTGTGTGAGGGCCTGCGGGCTGCTGCCTCTCCCTCCCGGGGAGCTCCAGAGCCACACCCCTGCATTTCCCTCCTTTCTCTCACTGCTCCCCCTCCCCACAAGAAAAAGATTTAAAGAGGCCATGCTCTCTAAACCTCAAAGAGGTTACACTAGAATATGTAGAGGGTGAACAATTTATGAGTTTACCCTGTATAAGCTTTATACAAGGTAAAATGGAATTATTTGGGGTTTGGACCCCATTGGGAGTTGGACACCTGAGTGTTAAAGACTTCTGTTAGCTGCTTTCAGTTAAGCCTACAGCTGTTAGAGGACGTGGTTCAGACCCTGGGTTTGGGTTTGCAGCAGGTTAGCAGGTCTGGCTCAATCAAGGCAGGGCACTGAAGTCCTAAGCTGCCAGGGCAAGAAAGCAGGGGCAGAAGTAGTCTTGGCACATCAGTTGACAAGCCCCAAAGGGTTTCTGTGATCCAACCCGTCACAATGGTAAATAGCCAGTAATAAAGATTAAAACCCTGATTTCAGTTAAATTTCAGAAGATTCTGGTCTGTCTGTATTCTAGACAGTTTCAGATTAGATGTGCATCCTTCAAAATGTTAAGGAATGGGATTTCATCCCTGTCTGCAATATTTTTGCCAGAGATTAATTTTTTAAAAAACCTCTTTTCCAAAATACAGTTGTGTGAGCCACAAATATTCAACATTTGGGCATTATAAGACACAAAGTTTTGGTGACACAAAATTATTCACACTGGTGATAAATTGGCTGAGACCTTACTGCATGATTAGGGAGTAAATTATGCTAGGAGAGGACTTTGAATAACAATCATCTAGTTTGTTTTGTATTCAGGAATAAGTGGATATTTGTGTTCTTCTGTAACTGCTAGAACACGCGTTCTGATGGTTATCATGCACTCCAATAGACCAACAAGGGGCCTATAGTTCTGGTACAAGATTCTCTGATATGTGCTAATGAAGATCGATAATTTTCTGATGGAAGGTTTTTACCATCAGAAAATGCCAAATTGTCAAGATCAAGATGTTCCATAGGAAATTTCTACAAAATTTTGTGTAGGGTGAACAAACAATTGTATAAAATACAAAATTAAATATAATATAAAAATTAAAGAGTGGAATAGAATAGAAAATATAAGTGACATAAAAAGTAATAAAACATTAAATAAAATTTAAAATAAAAAAGTCAGAATTGGAATGAAAACAAAAAAATTGAACTCATAGGATTTCCCATGAAATGAAAATTCTGGTTCTGAATAGCTAATAATGAGAAAATCACCATCACATTTCTTACAAATTTGATACAGAATTTATTCATGCCTAAGAAGGTAAATTTCCAGCTAAAATAATATTTGCAGCTTTTTTGGTTTGTTTTTAATGAAGACGGAATAGCTGTGTGACCAGTAATATTGTTTCTACCCCTGCATCATTGCCACCATCCTGAGAATCCCATCCACCACCTCGAGGCAAAAGGCCTTTTCCACCTGTTCCTCCCACCTCATTGTGGTGAACATTTATTATGCAACACTGCTGATTGTCTATATGTTCCCAACCACCAACATCCTGAGAAACTGAAAGAAAGTTCTCTCTGTCGTCTACACAGTCCTGACTCCCCTGGTCAATCCCCTCATCTACAGCCTGAGAAATAAAGAGGTCCACCACACCCCAAAGCTTGCAGGAAATTCATGTTAGGACCATGCTAACTGATCAATTTCCTTGGGTTAAACTAGATATAACACAGGTTGAGGTAGAGACTGAACCAAAGCCTGCTGTAGTCCCAGGTCATGTTTTCCTGAGCTTCACTGGTCATTGAGCTTTTTTAGGACCAATATAAGCTGCCACAAGTGGGTATCACTGGGATGGTGGGAGACTTGAACTTGTGGCTGCTCAAAGCTCAGACAAAGAAGGGAGATTGTGCTCAGTGAGAGGTTGCAGGTGAAATGCACTCAGCTGGAACACTGGGCATCTATTCCATGTACGATGAGAGACTTCTAGATATACAAACACACCCCTGAAATCTCAGATGCCTGCATTCTAAAAATAAAATGGTTGCAATGTCAGCATGGAAATCTGTAACGGTGTTGGGACCACAGCGTCTCCTGCTGGTGACTCCAGGAATTAGCTCAGTCCTTGGAGGAGCACCCTCTGCCAGTGTTGTCTCGTCCGTCCTCTGGTCCTTTCCTGTTGTCTGGACGCGTGTTGCTTCCCACTCAGCGGCATCCCCTTCAGGACACCGCCCTCCGGCAGTGCCCACTGCTCCAGTCTCACCCCCTTCTGGGGGTCTGGTGTTATCAGCAGTCCTTCTGCGCCCCAGACACCATGGTCAACCACACCCCAAAGTCTAACCCCTAGTGTTAGGGGTCTGGTGCAGTCCACTCTCACCACATCCACTGGCTGGATGTTCGTGCAAGGGGGAAGGGGGGACCCAGGCCCACCCTCTACACTGGGTCCCGACCCAGGGACCCTTTGGTGGCAGCCTTCCTGCCCTCCTTCTCTCCCCTTGTGTGCCTCTCTCCCTGGGCCACTTCCCCTTTGGCCCCTTTGCTAGGACCTTCCCTCAGGGCCTGCAGCCTGGCAGGTAGCGGGCTGGAGTTCCCTTTGACTCCCCTGAGCCTAACCAGCACTGCACTGTCCCAGGTGCAGGTCTCCTCACTCAGGAGACAAACCTTCCCCTCTGAAGGTCTGGGAGACACTCCCTGCCTTCTCTCTTAGACAGCCTTTATATAGGGCCTGGCCTAGCCCTCATTGGCTGGCTCTAATCTTGGCCCTGATTGGCTCCCAGTAAGCCCCTTTCTAAATGGCTCCTGGCCTGCACAGCCGCTCTGGCCTACTCTAGCCCCCTCTTACATTGGGGTGGGGTGCCTGCCCCACCACAAACTCCAACAATAGAAAATTGAATAATTAACTTTCTTTTCATAGAGTGTATTTCATACCCACGCTTCATTTAAAGGAAGAGAAAAGCCAAAGGAAACCCTCTAACCTCTGCCCCAGAACACAGGACACCAGCACAGGCCTCTTATTGACTCATTTTCAGCAACAATTTAGAGCCAGAAGTTTCTAGATACTTAGGGTCGGAGTGGGATTTTTCAAAGCCTCTGGGCACCTGACCTGCCAGATGGGGCCCTGGAGGAGAGTTAGGCAGGGGAATGCGCAACTTCCCCAGGTTTGTGCGTCGCTCTGGGGCCTCGGTGTCTGGATGCCTGGTGTGGGGCTCCACAGGGCATAGCCAGGGGCACCTATGGCCCATTTACAGCAAATACTTTGGTGCCTGCAGGGTTTGCCAGCAGCGAAGCTGAGTTTGTGAATCCCAGAGTGCTGGAATCACTCAGTGTGCTCGTGGCAGGATACAAACTATCCAGTGTCCCAGTCCAGTGCCCTATCTGCTCCACCACGTCCAATTATGCCCAACTCCCATTCACTGCCCATAGGATTTGAGTGCCTAACATCAGCCTTTTATGGGAAAACCCAGACTGTACATTTACAGCCAAACCATTATCCTGAGAATTCCTTCCACTCCCAGGGGATGTTTTCCACCAGTTCCTTCTTGTGTTTCTCCATTTTCTCAGTGACCCTAATAACTGTGTCTGTGTCATGAAAAGCATCGTGCAATAAAAGAACTAAACTGAGTTTTCTCTTTCTGTTGAAAGAGCCAGCCCTGGTTAGAGAACGGTCCCCATCTGAGGGGAATCAGGCCATTTCCAAAAAAGGGTAGAAAGGGGATGGGGGGAAGAGACAAACTCAGGATGCTGAAGTGAAAGTTCAGAGAGTGAATGAGGGAAAACCCTGCGACCGGGGGAATTGCTCCAGCTAGGAAGAGCTGGGAGTGGCCTGCTAAGGCGGGCAGAACTCAGGCCGGACGGGGGGAGTTTGGGGTGTAGGTAACTGGAGGGAAGGTGTCATCTGCATTTTAGTTTTGAACGTTAAGTTAATAAATGAAACCTAAATTGGGGCCTGTTGGGATTGGACTGGAAAAAACCCATGTGGAGTTTATTTGGGTATCGAAGAAGGGAAACTGAGGTGAGGGGCTGCATTCTGGGCTCCCCTGAGGCCTCCCGTGGGTGGGCCACTCATCTAACGTGATTGGATGCAACTACACTGATGTAAAGCTGCCTGTATTAGGATAGTTCATTCCAAAAGGGGATAAGCTATACCAGTCCAAGGGACCTCGATATTTACGCTGATTTGCCAAGTCAAAGACAGCTGACTGACGGAAAGAGGCCTGACTGAATAATTCAGTTTACATACATGGGGTGCATCTACACTGCAGCCAGGGGTGTGAATAACATCTCCTGTAGCCTCTCTAGCTGTACTCTAGCTAGCTCACTAAAAATAGAAACCACGGTACCAGCTTCAGCGCCGGCTGCACAAGCAAGAATGTACCCAGGGCCAAGGGGCACTGGGGGCTGAAGAGATGGGAAAGGGGTAGTCGTACTGTATCATGGAGACTAGGGAGAGCAGAGGGTGAAGTGTGGTAAAGGTGAGGCCAGGGTGTACAATGGGCATTAGGCGGAAGCCAAGGGTAATATGGACAATGTTTTCTGTATCCTTCCTATTGATCTCTACCTGTCAGCTGATCACAGTGAATGGTAAATAGCCAGTAATAATGATTAAGCCCCTGATTTTAGTTAAAAAATATTCCTTAAATTATCATAGAATATCAAGATTGGAAGGGACCTCAGGAGGTCATCTAGTCCAACCCCCTGCTCAAAGCAGGACCAATTCCCAACTAAATCATCACAGCCAGAGCTTTGTCAAGCCTGACCTTAAAAACCTCTAAGGAAGGAGATTCCACCACCTCCCTAGATGACACATTCCAGTGCTTCACCACCCTCCTAGTGAAAAAGTTTTTCCTAATATCCGACCTAAACCTCCCCCACTGCAACTTGAGACCATTCCTCCTTGTTCTGTCAGTTATGGAGTCAAACAACTTGGAATTTAAAATTTAAGCCACGGTCTGACAAGATTCTGGTCTGTGTCTGTATTCTAGCCTGTTTCAGATTAGATGTGCATCCTTCGAAGCCTTAAGGAATGGGATTTCATCCCTGTCTGCAATATTTTTGCCAGAGATTAATTTTTTTAAAAATTCTTTTTTCCAAAGTACAGTTCTGTGAGCCACATATATTCAACATATGGGCATTATGAGCCACAAAGCTTTGGTGACAGAAAATTGTTCACACTGGTGATAAATTGGATGAGACCTTACTGCACGATTAGGGAGCAAATTATGCTAGGAAAGGACTGGGAATAACAATTGTCTAGTTTATTTTGCATTGAGAAATAACTGGATACCGGTGTTCTTCTGTAAATGCTGGATCACACATTCTGATGGTTATCATGCACTCCAGTAGACCAACAAGCAGCCTATAGTTCTGGTACAGGACTCTCTAATATGTGCTAATGAAGATCGATAATTTTCTGATGGAAGGTTTTTACCATCAGAAAATGCTAAATTGTCAAGATCAAAATGTTCCAGGGTAAATTTATAGAAAACAATAATTTTATAAAATAATTCACAATTAAATATAATATAAAAAGGAAACAGTAGAATAGAATAGAATAGAATAGAATAGAAAATAAAACAAACAACAAAATGTAATAAAAAATCTCAAAATAAAATTTAAAATAAAGAAAGTCAGAACTCATGGAATTTCCCATTAAATGAAAATTAAAGTCCTGAATAGCTCTAATAATGAGAAAATCATCACCACAAATTTGATACAGAATTTATTCATCCCTAAGTGGGTAAATTTCCAGCTAAAATAACATTTGCAGCCTTTTTGGTTTACGTTTTTAATGAAGACAGGACATGTGACCAGTAATACTGTTTCTACCTCTGGGAGCTAACCACATGGATTTTCAAACTTTGTTACTTTTGGCATAAGGTGCTCCCCTGGCTGGGTCTCTGTATGTAGTGAGCCCTACTGTGGAATAAGGAAACCCGGTTAAAGAGAAGGACAGAAGTGTGTATGTAGTGCCGTACCCACTTGTCTGTGTATATGCCATGAGCGTCTGGACGAAACTGGACAACAATGATTTTAGACCTCAGTTCTGTCGTACTCATGTCTCCATCAAGAACACCTGCCCATCAAGCTCAGTTCTGAGACCTACCTCTGGCATAATTTGATCCATAGTGTTGGTGACAGGGACCTAAAACAATGGATTTGTGTTTTTAACACTGATGGAAGAGGGGAGAGATTGGTGCTTTAGTTATGCCAGTTACTTGTGATGGGTTTTTAAGTTCTCAAGGACACTTACAGACAGATTTTTAAGGTATTTAGGTGCCTAGTGGGTTTTTCCAAAGCACTGAGGCTCCTCAAACTCATTGGTTTCAAAGGGTGTTCGCAACTTCAATGATTTTGAAAGTCCCACCCAGGGCTGGATTCACAAAGGGTCTGTGATAATTGGCCTACAAACTTACCCTCAGTGCGAGCTCAACTGGGAGAAGTGAGTGAAAGTTCATAGAGCGTCACTGTGACCAAGAACAACAAATGGGGATGGAAAAAAGATGCAAAGAAGAGACAAAAGACTGAATTAGTACAAACAAAAAGCTTTTGCTAGAACTCAAGGAGAGTGTTACGGTCATGCCTGGTAAACGAGAACAGCGTGAGAGCGCAAGTCAATGAACCAAAACTGGTGTGTAGGAAATTAGAGCTAATTGACGGACAAGGTAGTGAGGGGATGGGCTATTGCCCCATCACTCGCTTTGGGGTTCTCAGAGAAAGAGACATTGGGAGGAAAGTTGGCCATCACCACGCTGGCTGACCAAAGGAAAAGAGTAGGGGAAGATGCAAACATCACCAGTGTGGGCTCCCACACCCACTGTCTCCTGGCACTCTGGACTTTCTTCCTAATGAGGAGGTGTGGGGTAAAGCTACATGCCAATGCTACCGTAACTCTGCGCTCCTTGAGCAATGACCCGACCTGCCATAATCCACATGTGCTCACTCTGCCTTGGCAGCGCGCTCAGGCACTAGGGTACAGGACAGCACTAGGGCACAGACAGGACGTGGAGGAGGTGTATTAAATATCTAACTATTTGTTGCAGCAAGGGGACTGGAGCTTGGTTCTCTACGCTCCTACGCAAGTGCCCCAAACAGTGGGCTGGTGCGTAATTCTCAGTTTGTCTCTTTGGCCCAATGAATATCTATGTATTTCACACACACCTTCAACAGGACAGAGTGAGAGAGGCCTGGGCAGGGACCATCTCTTTCTTCTCTGTTTGTACAGCACCGAACACAGTGGGGCCTGCTACATGTTTCCAACTTCAAATAAAGACTTTTTAGTTCTGAAGCTTTAGCTTCTCTAGTCCATTCCCTGAGTGGCCAGAAGAAGTTTGACTCTATTCACATACTGTCAACCTCAAAAACCTAAACAAAACATGCTATTCACTTTTCCTTCCCGGTAATTTAATGTGCCCATTAGCAAAATCTCAAGGGAAAATTCACCTGTGGTATTTTCAGGGTAAACAATGACTCAGGAGAGACATTTATTTTCTGCTGAGAGATACAAGGCAAAGCAAACCAAGGGTCTCAGCACAACTAGGGTCCAGCCAGGAACATGCAGGTCTCATTACTGCTCTTCACTGCGGTGTGTAGCTACACAGACCCCACATGCCTCCGCCAGTGGTGTGCAGGGTAGATGTACTTTGAGACAACTAAAATAGGTGAAGGGGACGGCAGAACCAGGATCCTGCTCTCTGAAACGCCCAGTGGAGAGGTCACATTACAATTTCCAACATCTTCTATGTCAACCTTAAGGTAAATAAACCTTTCACACTCATCTTCTTTAAAAATAGATCATTCAGTATAGGGATGAAAATGTCACTGTATCCATCACCTGCACAAAGACATCATTTCCTTTTCGATGATGCCAAGTCTTTTCCCTGAGCCATGGACAGAATTAATGTGTTCATGTTGTATAGTGTTTTGTGATGGAAAACATTCAGTGATAAGAATGAGAACATTACTGAGGACTTTCCATCTTCAGTACTGAGCAATGTTACCGATACTTTATCACACAACCATTCTGGGTTAGTACAGCTACGAGGGCAATGGGTCTTGGTCCATGAGTAGGTCTCCTAGGAGCCATTTCAATATTAATAATCAGTAATAATCTCCATCAAGAATTGAGTCATTATTATTGTGTTATATTATATTATAATATTATATTAATATTATATATTATATTATATTATAATATTAATATTAATATAGTGTTGTGACTGTTACTGTTGTGGACTCCACTGTCTTAAGGTCATGGATCACTGTGGGGTCCTGGCTTGTATACAGCTCCAAGGGGGAGGGTAACCACAGCTCTGTCAGGAACTAAAAACTTGGGGGCTTGAGATGATGAAGGCAAGTTACTGAGACTACGCAACTCCAGAGAAGTTGCACCCTCCCAGGGATGGTTTGTATGTACTGGTTCAGGCTGGCTTTTCCAGAGACTGGTGGCATGTCTACACTGCAAGAGACACCAGGGCACAAGTGCAACTACACCACTGTTGTGTAGACACTTACTCCAGTGACTGAATGGGTTTTCCTATCTCTGTAGTAAATCCTCCTCCCCGAGAAGTAATAGTTTGTATGATGTTATCTCATTCAAATATGACCATGTAGATCATTGTTGTTACCACTGTTATACAATTGTAACGAATCTTATACAAAGTGTGTCAAGTGATTTGTCAATAGGAAAGTTATGATTTGCTGAATATGATTGTGTTATTTGTATGTGTGTATCATTTTTGTATCTGAAGTTATGCGTATTGGCCTCTTTCCTGCTCCAACCTCTGGACTACGATGAACTTGTTCCATTCCCTGAGTGGCCGGAAGAAATTATAGTCTATTCACATACTCTCTACCTCAAAAACCTAAACAAAACATGCTATTCACTTTTCCTTCCCGGTAATTTAATGTGCCCATTAGCAAAGTCTCAAGGGGAAATTCACCTGTGGTGTTTGCAGGGTAAACAATGACTCAGGAGAGACATTTATTTTCTGGTGAGAGATACAAGGCAAAGCTAATCAAGGGTCTCAGCACAACTAGGGTCCAGCCAGGAACACGCAGGTCTTGTTACTGCTCTGCTCTGCTCTGTGGTGTGTAGCTACACAGACCCTACATGCCTCCGCCAGTAGTGTGCAGGGTAGATGTACCTTGAAACAACTAAAATAGGTGAAGGGGTTGCAGATCGGAGATGGATCCTGCTCTCTGAAACACCAAGTGAAGAGGTCACGTTACAGATTCCAGCTTCTTCTATGCCAACTTTAAGGTAAACAAACCTTTCACCTCATCTTCGTTAAAAATAGATCATTGAGGATAGGGAAGAAAATGTCATCGTATCCATCACCTGCACAAAGGCATCATTTCCTTTTCAATTATGCCAAGTCTTTTCCCCAGGCCATGGAAAGAATTCATGTTGTAAAGCATTTTGCTGATGGAAAACTCTCAGTGATAAGAATGAGTACATTGCTGAGGGCTTTCCATCTTTAGTACTGAGCATCGGTACCGATACTTTACCATATGAACATTCTGGGTTTGTACAGCTCCAAGCGCAATGGGTCTTGATCCATGAGTAGGTCTCCTAGAGACCATTGCAACATTCATAATCAATAATAATCTCCATCAAGAATTGAGTCTTATAATAAGTCACTTAATCATTCACATAATCATTAATATAGTGTTGTGATAGATACTTTTGGGGACTTCACTGTATTAAGGTCATGGATCACTGTGGGTCAGGGCTTGTATGCAGCTCCAAGAAGGAGGGTCACCACAGTTCTGTCAGGAACCAAAAACTGGAGTGGAGGTGAGGAAGGCAAGTTACTGAGACTACGCAACTCCAGAGAAGTTGCACTCTCTCAGGGATGGTTTGCATGTACTGGTTCAGGCTGGCTTTTCCAGAGACTGGTGGCATGTCTACACTGCAAGAGATACTGGGGCACAACTGCAGCTACGCCACTATCATGTGTAGCATGTAGGATTACCTGCCCTGTGGGCAGGGGGCGTATGTGTGCATTCGGTGCAAGGAGCTCCTGGCCTTCAGAGACCGCGTACGGGCTTTGGAGGCCAGGGTGGCGGAACTGGAGGAGCTAAGGGAGGCAGAGAGGTATGTTGATGAGGCTTTTCAGGAGACTAGATTTGTCCCACCTCCGGTCAGACAACCCCTGCGCTGTTAAGGAGGATGAAAAGCCCAGGGAAGGAGAGCAGTCAATGGGAGCAGAGGGAAGCCCTTCCATAGTTGGGACCCTCCTTCCAGATGGTGGTGGGGTATCCTCTCGCACTGAGGTTACCTCTCCGGGGGACGGAACTCCAGCCACTAGGAAAAGGCAGATGTTAGTAATGGGAGATTCAATCATTAGAAACATAGATAGCTGGGTTTGTGATGACTGGGAGAACCATATGGTGACTTGCCTGCCTGGTGCGAAGGTTGCAGACCTTTTGAGGCATCTAGACTTATGTGTAGTGGTGGGGAGGAGCCGGTGGTCGTGGTACATGTAGGTACCAATGACATAGGGAAGGGTAGGAGAGACGTCCTGGAGGCCAAATTTAGGCTGCTAGGGAAGAGACTGAAATCCAGGACCTCTATGGTGGCATTCTCAGAAATGTTTCCAGTTCCATGCACAGGGCCAGGTAGGCAGGCAGAGCTTCAGAGTCTCAATGTGTGGATGAGGTGATGGTGTAGAGAGGAGGGGTTTAGATTGATTAGATACTGGGGAAACTTTTGGGATGGGGGAGCCTATACAGGAAGAATGGGCTCCACCTAAACCAAAGTGGAACCAGACTGCTGGCACTAAACATTAAAAGGTTGCGGAGCAGTTTTTAAACTAAGAGATGGGGGAAAGCCGATTGCTGCAGAGGAGCACGTGGATCGGACAGAGACTTCTCTTAGAGGAGAGTCTATTGATAGAGATTCTCTAGGTTTTAGTCAGGAGGAGAGGATGGAAGAGGATAAAGTATAGGCCAGATCAGACAAGAAACATTCACATAAAAAAGAATCTGACACATCAGAAAAGGCCAGACAAATAAACAGTGACAAGTTTTTATAGTGCTTGTACACAAATGCTAGAAGTCTAAATAATAAGATGGGTGAACTAGAGTGCCTCGTGATAAAGGAGGATATTGATATAATAGGCATCACAGAAACCTGGTGGAGTGAAGACAATCAATGGCACACAATCATTCCAGGGTACAAAATGATCGGAAGGACAGAGCAGGTCATGTGAGGGCAGGGGGAGTGGCACTATATGTGAAAGAAAATGTAGAATCAAATGCAGTAAAAATCTTAAATGAATCCACATGTTCCATAGAATCTCTATGGATAGTAATTCCACGCTCTAATAAGAATATTACAGTAGGGATCTATTATCAACCACCTGACCAGGACAGGGATAGTGACGATGAAATGCTAAGGGAGATTAAAGAGGCTATCAAAATAAAGAACTCAATAATAGTGGGGGATTTCAATTATCCCAATATTGACTGGTTACATGTCACTTCAAGATGAAATGAAGAGACAAAATTTCTCGAAACGTTAAATGACTGCTTCTTGGAGCAGCTGGTACAGGAACCCACAAGGGGAGAGGCAACTCTTTATTTAGTCCTGAGTAGAGCACAGGATCTGGTCCTAGAGGTAACTATAACAGAACCGCTTGGAAATAGTGACCATAATATAATAACATTTAACATTCCTGTGGTGGGAAGAGCACCTTAACAGCCCAACACTGTGACATTTAATTTCAGAAAGGGGAACTATGCAAAAAATGAGGAGGTTAGTTAAACAGAAATTAAAAGGTACAGTGACTAGAGTGAAATCCCTGCAAGCTGCATGCAGGGCCAGCTCCAGGCACCAGCTAAAGAAGCAGGTGCTTGGGGTGGCCAATACCAAGGGGTGGCACTCCGGCCACTATCGGGGCGGCAGGTCTTTGGCGGCAATTTGGTGGCGGGCCCCTCAGTCCCTCTCGGACTGAAGGACCTGCCCCCGAATTGCTCTGCTGCGGCTTTTTTGGGGGGGGGCGCTTGGGGCGGCAGAAAACCTGGAGCCGGCCCTGACTGCATGGACACTTTTCAAAGACACCATAATGGAGGCTCAACTTAAATGTATACCCCAAATTTAAAAACACAGTAAAAGAACTAAAAAAGAGCCACCATGGCTTAACAACCATGTAAAAGAAGCAATGAGAGATAAAAAAGCATCTTTTAAAAAGTGGAAGACAAATCCTAGTGAGGTAAATAGAAAGGAGCATAAACACTGCCAAATTAAGTGCAAAAATGTAATAAGAAAAGCCAAAAAGGAGTTTGAAGAACAGCTAGCCAAAAAGTCAAAAGGTAATAAAATGTTTTAAGTACATCAGAAGCAGTAAGCATGCTAAACAACCAGTGGGGCCCCTGGACGATTGAGATAAAAAAGGAGCAATTAAAGATGATAAAGTCATTGCGGAGAAACTAAATGAATTCTTTGCTTCGGTCTTCACTGCTGAGGATGTTAGGGAGATTCCCAAACCTGAGCCGTCTTTTGTAGGTGACAAATCTGAAGAATTTTCACAGATTGAAGTGTCACTAGAGGAGGTTTTGGAATTAATTGATAAAACTTAACAATAACAAGTCACCGGGACCAGATGGCATTCACCCAAGAGTTCTGAAAGAACTCAAATGTGAAATTGCAGAACTATTAATTATGGTTTGTAACCTGTCCTTTAAATCAGTTTCTGTATCCAATTACTGGAAGATAGCTAATGTAGCGCCAATATTTAAAAAGGGCTCTAGAGGTGATCCTGGCAATTACAGACCAATAAGTCTAACGTCAGTACCAGGCAAATTGGTTGAAACAATAGTAAAGAATAAAATTGTCAGACACATAGAAGAACATAAATTATGGGCAAAAGTCAACATGGTTTCTGTAAAGGGAAATCATGTCTTACTAATCTATTAGAGTTCTTTGAAGGGGTCAAACAAACATGTGGACAAGGGGGATCCAGTGGACATAGTGTACTTAGATTTCCAGAAACCCTTTGACAATGTCCCTCTGTCAAGGCTGTATCCCCACTTTGAACTTTAGGGTACAAATGTAGGGGCCTGCATGAAAACTTCTAAGCTTATCTACCAGCTTAGCTCTGGTCCGCTGCCACCATCTCAAGAATTCCCTCCCTGGGAAGCCTTGAGAAACCTTTCACCAATTCCCTGGTGAATACAGATCCAAACTCCTTGGATCTTAAACAAGGAGAAATTGACCCTTCCCCCCTCCTTCCTTTCACCAACTCCTGGTGAATACAGATCCAAACCCCCTTTGGATCTTAAAACAAGGAGAAATCAATCAGGTTCTTAAAAAGAAGGCTTTTAATTAAAGAAAAAGGTAAAAATCATCTCTGTAAAATCAGTATGGAAAATAACTTTACAGGGTAATCAAACTTAAAGAGCTCAGAGGACTCCCCTCTGTTTTAGGTTCAAAGTGTAGCAAACAAAGATAAACACTCTAGTAAAAGGTACATTTACAAGTTGAGAAAACAAAGTAAATCTAAGACGCCTTGCCTGGCTTTTACTTACAATTTTGAAATAAGAGAGACTTGTTTAGAAAGATGGGGAGAACCTGGATTGATGTCTGGTCCCTCTCAGTCCCAAGAGCGAACAACCCCTTAAAACAAAGAGCACACACAAAAGCCTTTCCCCCCCCCCCAAGATTTGAAAGTATCTTGTGCCCTTATTGGTCCTCTGGGTCAGGTGTCAGCCAGGTTACCCGAGCTTCTTAACCCTTTACAGGTAAAAGGATTTTGGAGGCTCTGACCAGGAGGGATTTTAGTACTGTACACAGGAGAGCTGTTACCCTTCCCTTTATAGTTATGACACCCTCACCAAAGGCTCTTACATAAATTAAGTTGTCATGGGATAACAGGGAAAATCCTTTCATGGATTGAGAACTGGTTAAAAGACAGGGAACAATGGGTAGAAATAAATGGTAAATTTTTAGAATGGAGAGGGTTAACTGGTGATGTTCCCCAAGGGTGAGTCCTGGGACCAATCCTATTCAACTTATTCATAAATGATCTGGAGAAAGGGGTAAACAGTGAGGTGGCGAAGTTTGCAGACGATACTAAACTGCTCAAGATAGTTAAGACCAAAGCAGACTGTGAAGAACTTCAAAAAGATCTCACAAAACTAAGTGATTGGACAACAAAATGGCAAGTGAAATTTAATGTGGATAAATGTAAAGTAATGAACACTGGGGGAAAAAACCCAACTATGCATACAATATGATGGGGGCTAAATTAGCTACAACTAATCAGGAAAAAAGATCTTGGAGTTATCGTGGATAGTTCTCTGAAGACATCCACGCAGTGTGCAGCGGCAGTCAAAAAAGCAAACAGCATGTTAGGAATCATTAAAAAAGGGATAGAGAATAAGACGGAGAATATCTTATTGCCCTTATATAAATCCATGGTATGCCCACATCTTGAATACTGCGTACAGAGGTGGTCCCTTCATCTGGAATTGGAAAAGGTTCAGAAATGGGCAACTGAAATGACTGGGGGTTTGGAACGGGTCCCATATGAGGAGAGATTAAAGAGGTTAGGACTTTTCAGCTTTGAAAAGAGGAGACCAAGGGGGGATATGATAGTGGTATATAAAATCATAAGTGATGTGGAGAAAGTGAATAAGGAAAAGTTATTTACTTCTTCCCATAATATAAGAACTAGGGGCCACCAAATGAAATTAATGGGCAGCAGGATTAAAACAAATAATAGGAAGTTCTTCTTCACACAGCGCACAGTCAACCTGTGGAACTCCTTGCCTGAGGAGGTTGTGAAGGCTAGGACTATAACAGGGTTTAAAAGAGAACTGGATACATTCATGGAGGTTAAATCGATTAATGGCTATTAGCCAGGATGGGTAAGGAATGGTGTCCCTAGCCTCTGTTTGTCAGAGGGTGGTGATGGACGGCAGGAGAGAGATCACTTGATTATTACCTGTTACGTTCACTCCTTCTGGGGCACTTGGCATTAGCCACTGTCAGTAGACAGGATACTGGGATGGGTGGACCTTTGGTCTGACCCAGTCTGGCCATTCTTATGTTCAAGCAGACACTTACTCCAGCGACTGAACGGGTTTTCCTATCTCTGTAGTAAATCCTCCTCCCCGAGAGGCGATAGCTCAGTGTGATGTTATCTGATTAAAATATGACCACATAGATCATTGTTACTGCCTCTGTTATACAATTGCAACGAATTTTATACAAAGTGTGTCAAGTAAGCTGTCAATAGGAAAGTGATGATTTGCTGAATATGATTGTGTTATTTGTATGCATGTATCATTTTTGTATCTGAAGTTATGAGTATTGGCCCCTTTTCTGCTCCAACCTCTGGATTATGATGAACTTGTACTAATAGGAGCATTCTAACCAAGGGACTGAGGATCTTCCAATGATTTGGAAACAACCAAAGACTTAACAAGCCAGCAGTTTATTCTATCACTGCTACAAGCCTGGTCCAAGAACTTTGCATTTATTGTATGTATTTGATTCCTTTAACCAATTGTAACTCTCACCTTTCTTCCTTTCTTTTTATAAATAACCTTTAGATTTTAGATACTAAAGGATTGGAAACCACATGATTATAGGGTAAGATCTCAGTTATATATTGACCTGAGTGGTCCTTTGGGATCAGAAGAACACTTTTGTTTGATGAAATTGGTTTAAATAACCATTCATCACTAAGTCTAGTGTTTTGGTGGTGGTACAAGGACTGGAATGCCCAAGGAAAACTGCTTTTCTGACTTCTTGCTAGCCAGCGTGGGGAGAAAAATTTACTTTTGTTGCTGGTTTGGTATATCCTATGGGGGATTAGCCACCAGTCTTCGGGTGCATCTGCCCTATTTCTCAGCAGTTCGTTTTGAATTTGGCATTCTCAGTTGTGAACCAATAAGGCACGGTTACGGTGGCAAGTCAGCAGGATCCACAGAACAAGGTCAATTAAACTTTGGATCAGAACCCCCTGCTATTGAAATCTGATATTGAGAGTTTTAAAGGTTAAAGATCAGTGACCATGGGCCAGAAGGCATCAGCAGAATCAAACTGCAAGCCCTGAGAGAGAGCCTGTGTCTTGAACATGAACAAGGAACGGCTGTAAGAGAGCAGGGCTCACCCCTGCGGCGCCTCCTGCCGGTTGTCCTTGGGAATTAGCATCCAGCCTCCAAAGCGCCCTCTGCAGGCCGGTGTCTCACCACCACTGCTGGCCCCCATGTCCCTCCCAGGACTCCAGTGCCCCTTTAACTGGGTGCTGCCACCTGGCAGTAACCCCACAGTTCTGGGTCTCCCCCTCCCAGGGGAACCCCCACCCACTATCCCCACTTTGCCTCAGTCTTGGCTGCTGCCCAGTCTCCATCTAGCCCCCGTTCACTGGGGCAGACTGCAGTATAAACCACTCATCACAGGCAAAGGGGATCAGACCTGCTGCCTCTGCCTACCCATGGGCTGCACCATTGCAACCCTGCACCTATTCAGCCTATAGTCAGGCCTGCAGCCTGGGGCTTTCCAGGCCAGAGCTCCCAGCTCCTCTGGCCCTTCCCCAGCCCTGCTCCCAACCTGGGTGTCTTGCTTAGGTCCCTGCAGCCAGGCCCTTCTCCCTCTATAAGCAGAGGGAGATTGACTGGGCTTCTCACTCCCAGCCTCTTATAGGGGCCAGCTGGGCCTGATTGGAGCATAGCCACATCTGAGCCTACTTTCTCCAATCAGCCCAGGCTTCTTGCCCAGCCACAGCCCTCTCCTGGGCTGTTTCAACCACCCCGCTACAATGGCAAATATTCGATAGCAGGAACTAGTAGCTAAAGAAATGCTACAAAAGGTCAAAAAGGATATTGAAGAAGCTGACTAAAAATGGTCTATCTAAACAAAAGGCATGGCATGACTAAATGGTTGTAAATGTACAATTGTGATCGATCTGATGTTAATATTAATGCTAATGTTAACCCTTGTGACTAGTTTGTTGCTGATGCCAAAATCTGTAAAAATGTACAATATGCATGAGCTTTTGGAAAAACCCTTGAACATGCTGGGAGTGAGACATAAGAACTCACTATGTGCTAGAAGCCTTTATGGTTATACTGTTTCATTTCAACATAACAACACACTTCACGTTAAAAGGCCTTGTGATTCTGATGTTTCAGTTAGTGCCTGTAACTAGTCTTGAAATTGTACTTTGGAGAAAAGACATTACATTCCTAATGTGCTCAAGGAAAAGGGAAACTGAGGCACACTACCATATTGCTTTCATGGCTAAATGCCAAAATTCCTACACAACGAAGAACATTAATCTCTTCAAAAAGAACGAGGAGTACTTTTACTAGTACTCCTCATTCTTCTTGCTGATACAGACTAATACGGCTACCACTCTGAAATTAATATCTACGTTGACTTCATGTTAATTGGGTTCCAAACATTTGCCAGAGCTTGGATGGATAAAATAGCTGTTTTCATTAGCTCATGGCAAGATTACATGAGATGTATAGGAATTATGCTGCAACAGCAAATCCAATCCACTATTGGTCTAAAGGATTGTCCACGGCATGATTATTGGGTAAGATCTGAGTTATATATTGACCTGGGTGTGTGGCTGGTCCTTTGGGATTAGAAGGACCTTTTGTTTCATGCAATTGGTTTAAATAACCCTCCTCATTACATCTAGTGTTTTGGTGGTGGTACAAGGACTGAAATGCCTAAGGAGACTGCTTTTCTGACTTCTTACTAGGCGGTGCGGTGAGACAGAAGTTTATTTTGTTGCTGGTCTGGTATATCTTATGGGGAAATAATCACCAGTTTTGGAGAGCGTCTGCCCTATTTCTCAGCAGTTTGTCCTGCGTTTGGTATTCTCAATTGTGACCCACAGAGGCATGGTGACACTCGGTCAACAGAAGAATTGTTTCCTCAATCTAGTGGTGTCTACTGTGGTGGTGGGGGGGGGTGGAGGTCAACTTGACTACATCGCAGAAGGTGTAAAATTGTCCCCAGCCCAGAGTGATGTAGCTAAATTGATCTAAGTTTTAAGTGTAGACCAGCCTAGGAAACACAGAAATAACCGGATCTCTGTCCAAGAAGGGAGGGCAAAGAAGACTTTGCCCCACTCGGGCTCCTTAAGGCTGCTCGGTGACACCTGCTGTGTTTGATGTTTGTTTTAAATCTGGCTGTTGTCTTTTAAAGATCTGTTCCTCGGTAATGCTTTCACCTTGAAAATAAAGGTGCTGTGAGGTAACTCATGAAAGTTGGCAATACCTGTTCATCACCCTTAGCAAGAAAGCAACGCAGTGGTGCTGGGCATTAGACAGACTGGCTTGCTGGAGACCTTCCTGAGCAAGGCAGGGAGCTGTGCAGTCTTAAAAACTCCTGCCAGATGGGACTGTCTAGAAGGCTTGGGGAAAATGAGCCATACAGAGGATTGAGCGGCTGTAAAAATAAATCTTATCACACCCGTGCCATTATTGTCAGTCGAATTATACAGAGGATAACGGGGTTGCACTGATGTGACATGTTTGGGTGTTATGCGGTATTGGACACTTTGTATCACTAGGACACTGTTTGAAAATATCCGATTGCCTTCGCTACTGGCACTACCATGTGGCTGGCTGAGTGGCTCAGTTTCCAAAACCAATGGGATTCAATAACAGAGAGCGAAGCCATGAGCTGGGGGACTGGGGTGTTGGATAAAATAGCATTAAAACAGAGCAATAAGAGAGTGGGGGGCAGCCAGTTTGGGGAGTAAGCTCATTGGGTTGTGGTCCTGTGCAAGTTCATAATCCCCCTTCACCCAGAACGTGAAGTTAATCACGGTGGCAGACAACACCAGCGGAGAGCGAAAGCAAACTCACAGCAGGACTGAGGAACGATTCAGCTGCAGACAGAAACAAAACAAGATTCAATTGGCAAGTGTTTCTGAGGGAAAGTGACTGAAACACCACAGTGGTTGTGATGCTGGCAAAGGAAACTGTAAGGGGAGTGAAGTGTAAATTTGGCATCAGTTTGTGATTCAACAGCTCAGTGACGTGTTGTTGTATCAGCCAGGCAAGGAACTAACAAACTTCAACAGGACTTTATTTTTACAGTGGACACCTCTTTACCAATCTGCTGCTGCACACTCTGTAACTCTCACTCAGCCTCCTCAACTCCTCCCCCCTCCTTCCTGTTTTCTGTCCTTTCAGACTCCCAACAGCCAGTGCTCCCAGTTCTAATAATTACAAGCACATCTAAACACCACATTCCCTCCTCTCTTAAGAAACTCTCTCAATTAAAATAAACATTGTTGTTCTAACCACAGGAACAAATAGGAAACAAGACACTATACTATTGGCAGAAATATTACACTGGAAACACTGTAGATACTACATAATACAGTCTTTAGTCCACACAGGTGGTCATCTGCGTCTGACAGGCCATCTCTCAAGCCCCGGTTCCAGTGCAATGTCTTGTTTTGTTGGTTCTATGGTGAAGTCATCCAATGCAGACTGGGTGTTGGCATAATCTCCTCTTGGTGCATAGGCAGGTGCAAAATAAGAAGTATTCCATACCCGCCCATCAGAAAGTCGATAGGTGTAAGGTCCCTTCTTCGCTATGATTTTAAGAGGAGCTGTGAATTTATGGTCTCCTTTGCGTAAAATTCCAGGTTTTCGTATTCTAACAAAGGAACCACACTCAAACTTTGTTTCCTTAGCACCCCACCCCTTGTCTGTGAAAGCCTTATACTTTCTTGGGTTCTGTTCAACTGTTTTTCTCACCTCATCCTCGTTTGGGATATCAGGTCTTGCCTTTAACAATCCAGCAATGTTCAGTTTAGTATTCATCTGTTTCCCATGCAGTAACTCTGCGGGTGATCTTTGCGTTGTGGCATGTCGTGTAGCCCGGTATGCTTGCAAGAAATCAGTAGTGATTTTGTACACACTCAGCACAGTAACATCTGGTATTGTAACTGCATGCACCTGTTGATTGAACTGGCTACTGCGACATACTTTAGCAAAATGCCCAATCTTTTTGCAATGATTACACTGAGCTACTTTTGCTGGACATCCTGTGTAGCTTGCAAGATGTTGTGGGGATCTACAGTGAAAGCATGCTTTTACTGTATTTTGCATTTGCTGATTCAGTGGCTTTTTATTAGTTTTCCTCTTGCAATTGTTTGTCAGCAGCGATAGTGAACTTTTCTGCAAAGGAGTCACAGCCTGAACTGTGCTTTCTGTATCTCTGCTCATTATTTTGGCTTCAGCTGTAGCTGACACAATCTGAGTGGCAATGGTTATTGCTTTTTCTAGTGTAAATTGTGGTTCTAGAAGTAAGTGTTCTCTTACACGAAGCATGGTTGTTTTCAATGAGCTGGTCTCTGATCATCTTATCTGCCATATTCCCAAAGTCACAAGTTACAATCAGACTCTTCAGGGAAGCAATATACTGCATTATAGTCTCCCCTGGTTTCTGCTCACACTGGCAAAATCTGTAGCGATTAGCTACAACATTCACTTTTGGCACAAAAAAGGTCTTTAATGCAGTGAGTGCAGTCTCATATTTATCATCTGCAAGGGGAAAAGTGTAAAATATACGCTGCCCTTCTGCTCCAAGGCAGTGGATTAGCAGAGCATGCTTTCTTACTTCAGAAATCTCTGTAGCGCTGATTGCAAGCAGGTAAGTCTCAAACATATGGATCCAGACAGTAAAAGCAACTGGAGGCTCACCTGGGCTTTGCAGAAAGGATGCAGGTGGGTTCAGAGGCAGAAGATCCATCCTCGTCACCAAAATGTTGTATCAACCAGGCAAGGTACTAACAAACTTCAACAGGACTTTATTTTTACAGTGGAAACCTCTTTACCATCTGCTGCTGCACACTCTAACTCTCACTCAGCCTCCTCAACTCCTCCCTGCTCCTTCCTGTTTCCTGTCCTTTCAGACTCCCAACAGCCAGTGCTCCCAGTTCTAATAATTACAAGCAACATCTAAACACCACAAGTGTCTCTCTCCCTCTCTCTCTGGAGAGGTCCAGGAGAATGTCAAAAAATGGAAAAAGAATAAAAGCAGGAAAGGGCTGGACCTTGTCTCATGGAGACTAACGTAACCTGCTTTGATACTGTGTTGATCACAGTCCCCTCCTCTTGGCTGAGTCCAATAGAGCCTGTTATCCGTTAGATGAACCGATAATATGTTTGCAGTGCAACAAGTCACAGTCCACCGTGGTGAGCCATGGGGACCACTTGTTGAAGTTACAAAAGACTAATACAAAATGGCTTTGCCAGTTTTGACATAAATATGCCCAGCGGTGTGTGTGGCTTTCTACCTGCACCGATCTCTTAACTGAGCGGAGGGCAGGTGATAATGGAATCTCAAAGATCTAAATAGGAAATTTGCCTCCAGAGTCTTGGTTCTTCACTGTCTCCACAGGATGAGGGGCCTTATGGAATATTTATGGAACTAAATTGATGCTAAAGCATGATGAAAATGTATCCTCTTCAGATTCCATTGTAAATGTTGGTTTCTTTCCCCTAGTTGGACCTCATGGCGAACCCAGAGTGGGGGAATCAAACAGTTCTCACGGAATTCATCCTGGTAGGATTTGGGAATCTCCCTGAGCTACAAACTCTTCTTTTCCTGCTGTTTCTCGTCATCTACATCGCGACCGTGGCTGGGAACATCCTTATCTTTGCGCTAGTTGTGGCTGATCAGCACCTTCACACCCCCATGTACTTCTTCCTGGGGAATTTGTCCTGCTTGGAGACCTGCTACACCTCCACCATCCTACCCAAGGTGCTGGCCAGTCTCCTGACTGGGGACAGGACTATTTTGTTTAGTCTCTGCCTCACACAATATTATTTCGTTTGTTCTCTGGTGGTTACAGAATGCCTTCTCCTGTCAGTGATGTCCTACGATCGGTATTTAGCGATATGCAATCCAATGCACTATGCAGCCAATATGAGTGGCAGGGCCTGCCTCCAGCTTGCAGGTGGCTCTTGGATCGGTGGCTTCCTATGCAGTGGCATATTAACATTGTCTATATCTCAGTTAACATTCTGTGGCCCCAACGTTATTGATCATTTCTTTTGCGATTTTATCCCCCTTGTAAATCTCTCCTGCAATGACCCACACTTGATGGAAACGCTGGCTTTCACACTCAGCTTTCTTTTCTCACTGGTCCCATTCCTACTTATCATGATGTCCTACATCTGCATCATTGCCACCATCCTGAGAATCCCATCCACCACCGGAAGGCAAAAGGCCTTTTCCACCTGCTCCTCCCACCTCATTGTGGTGAGCATTTATTATGCAACTCTGCTGATTGTCTATATGTTCCCAACCACAGATATCCTGAGCAACTTCAAGAAAGTTCTCTCTGTCATCTACACCGTCCTAACTCCCCTGGTCAATCCCCTCATCTACAGCCTGAGAAACAAAGAGGTCCAGGAGGCCCTGAGGAAAGCTTGCAGGAAATTCATGCTTGGACCATGCGAACCGGTCAATTTCCTTGGGTTAAAATAGATATAACATGGGTTGGGGTAGGGCCTAAAGTGAAGCGTGCTGTAGTCCCAGTCCTGTTTCCCTGAGCTTCACTGGGCTTCATGTCCTGCTTTTACACAGTGTCACTCAACCTTTCCAGACTACTGTACCCCTTTCAGGAGTCTGATTTCTCTTGCGTATCCCCAAGTTTCACTTCACTTAAAAACTGCTTGCTTACAAAATCAGACATAAAAATATTTGTATAAATACAAAACTGTCACAGCACACTACTACTGAAAAACTGCTGATTGTCTCATTTTTACCATATAATTATGAAATAAATCAATTGGTATATAAAGATTGTACTTACATTTCAGTGTATAGTCAGAATATACAAGTCATTGTCTGCATGAAATTTTAGTTTGTATGAACTTTGCTTGTGCTTTTTCTGTAGCCTGTTGTAAAACGAGGCAAATCCCTAGATGAGCTGATGTACCGCCTGGAAGACCTCTGTGTACCCCCAGGCTACACTTGCCCCTTGTTGAGAACCACTGCTCTGACAGCCCTGGGCGAGACCTCTCAAAACCTGGTACCCCAGTCTTTTTAGGGCCTGTATCAGATTACACAGGTGGGTTTCACTGGGCTGGTGGGAGACTTGAACTTGTGGCTGCTCAGAGTTCAGACAAAGACCCGCGATTGTGCTCAGTGAGAGGGTGCAGGTGAAATGGACTCAGCTGGAACACTGGGCATCCATTTATTGTAGGGTGAGAGACTTCTAGATACACACACACAAACACGCATATATACAAGCACACATACGCACATGCACGCATATGCAAACGGACACATACACACACATGCACGCACACATGCACACACACATACCCGCACATATACATACACACATACATGCACACATGCATAGGTACATTCACGCATACGCACAGGCACACTTACCCAGACACACGTACGCATGTGCACACACACACATGCACACATACACACATGCATACGTGTGAACAAGATACACACACCAACACGCACACATATGCAAACATAAGCACACACTCACATGCATGCACACATATATGTATGCACATGCACACATACACACACACGATGCACACATATTTACATGCATGCATGCACTCACGCACACATAAGCACACATATGCACATGCATGCATACACACGCCACACACATATGCATGCACACACACATGCACACATGGATAAATTGGATTTAGACCTTATTGGCGAATTTAGATTTAGGATTTATATTGTGCTTGCAGAGCCATTGGCCATTATCTTTGAAAACTCATGGCGATCGGGGGAGGTCCCAGACTATTGGAAAAAGGCTAACGTAGTGCCCATCTTTAAAAAAGTGTAACCCCTTTGGGGTTTAGAGAGCATGGCTCCTTTAAATCTTTTTCTTTGGGGGAGGGGGAGCAGTGAGAGAAAGGAGGGAAACTCAGGGGTGTGGCTCTGGAGCTCCCCTGGAGAGAGAGGCAGCAGCCCACAGGCCCTCACAAAGTGAAGCAGCAGAGAACCTGCCTGAAGCCTGGGAAGGACAGGGCCGATCAAGGACACCCCAGGCAGGGCCGGCTCTGGCTTTTTTGCCGCCCCAGGCAAAAAAGCCTCCGGCCGCCCCCCCCCCGCGGGGGGGGGGCGGAGCCCGGGGGGGCAGCGAGCCCCTCTCCCCCCGGCGGCCGGGGGCAGGGGGCAGGGCACCGGGGGGGTGAGCCCTGGGAGGAGGGCAGCGAGCCCCGGCGGGGGCTCGGCTCCCCCCCGGCGGCCAGAGCGCCGGGGGCAGGGCGGCGAGCCCCGGTGGGGGCTCGGCTCTCTCCCCGGCGGCCGGGGGGAGGGCGCCGGAGGGGAGGACGGCCGGAGCCCTGGGAGGAGGGCGGCGAGCCCCGGCGGGGGCTCCGCTCTCCCCCCGGCGGCCGGGGGCAGGGCGCCCTGGGGGGGGGGAGGGCGGCGAGCCCCGGCGGGGGCTCGGCTCCCCCCCCCGCGGCCAGAGCGCCGGGGATAGGGCGGCGAGCCCCGGCTGGGGCTCGGCTCTCCCCCCGGCGGCCAGAGCGCAGGGCGGCGAGCCCCGGCAGCCGGGGGAGGGCGGCCAGAGCGCCGGGGGGAGGGCGGCGAGCCCGGCTGTGGCCCCGCTCTCCCCGGCGGCCCGAGCGCCGCGCCGCCCCCCTCCAGGTGCCGCCCCAAGCACCAGCTTGGTTGCCTGGTGCCTGGAGCCGGCCCTGACCCCAGGACAGGAGCCAGGAGGAGCACTGTGCCAGGGAGGAATTGCCGAGAAGGACAGGCCAGAGCTGGACCCAGTATCACGGCTGCCCAGCGCTGCATGCGGCTGTGAGTACTGGGGCTTGTGACTCTGTATTGGGAACAAGGAGGGAGGTTGCTAGCTAGTTAAGTGGCGAGGTTGTGGCTCTGTGTGGCTTTACAGAGAGCAGCAGAAGAGGGCCCCGGAAGGGTTTGTTGGGGGAAAGTTCACTGGCGCTGAAGATGACCAGGATCACCCAAGATTCACCACTGGACTGGAACTTTGCTCAGGACTCCTGAACTCTGTGTGCAGATACATTGCTCAGTGTCTGCCCTTCCAGATTGTGCTACCACAGGGCTCATGGGGCCTTGGTTTGGATGCAACCCTGTTCTGCTGCTCCCCCAATATTTCCCCTCATTGTTTTTCTTCTCTCATCCCTCTGTAAATAAATATTTCCCTTTTTTATATCCATTGTACTTTTCCTGTGGGTGGGTGTGTTCACTCTGGGGGGGTTGGAACAGGTACCACTGGGGTGGAAGGGATTTTCCCTGCTGCATTCTTGTGCGCGCTGTCTCTTGGCCAGAGCTGCCTGCAGAGCAGACTCCATCTTGGTCATGAGGGCACTAAAGTTACGAAAGGGAAGAAAGAGAACCCGGGGAACTACAGACCGGTCAGCCTCACCTCAGTCCTGGGCAAAATCATGGAGCAGGTCCTCAAGTAATCCATTTTGAAGCACTTGGAGGAGGAGAAGGTGATCAGGAACAGTCAACATGGATTCACCAAGGGCAAGTCATGCCTGACCAACTTGATTGCCTTCCATAATGAGATAACTGGCTCTGTGGATATGGGGAAAGTGGAGGATGTGATATACCTTGACTTTAGAAAAGCTTTTGATACGGTCTCACAGTATTCTTGCCAGCAAATTAAAAACCTATGGTCTGGAAGAATGGACTATAAGGTGGATAGAAAGCTGGCTAGATCATCGGGCTCAATGGGTAGTGATCAACAGCTCCATGTCTAGTTAGCAGCCGGTATCAAGCAGAGTGCCCCAGGGGTCAGTTTTGTTCAACATCTTTATTAATGATCTGGATGATGGGAGGGATTGTACCCTCAGCAAGTTCTCAGATGACAATAAGCTGGGAGAGATAGATACGCTGGAGGGTAGGGATATGGTCCAGATGACCTAGACAAATTGGAGGATTGGGCCAAAAGAAATCTGATGAGGTTCAACAAGGACAAGTGCAGAGTCCTGCCCTTAGGACGGAAGAATCCCATGCACTGCTACAGGCTGGGGACCGACTAGCTAAGCAGCAGTTCTGTAGAAAAGGACCTAGGGATTACACTGTATGAGAAGCTGGAAATGAGTCAGCAGTGTGCCCTTGTGAGGCTACATCTGGAGTATTGTGTCCAGTTTTGGGTCCCCTACTACAGAAAGGATGTAGACAAATTGCAGAGTCCAGCGGAGGGCAACGAAAATGATCAGGGGGCTGGGGCACATGACTTACACGGAGAGGCTGAGGGAACTGGGCTTGTTTAGTCTGCAGAAGAGAAGAGTGAGGGGGATTTGATAGCAGCCTTCAACTACCTGAAGGGGGGTTACAAAGAGGATGGAGCTCGGCTGTTCTCAGTGGTGGCAGATGACAGAACAAGGAGCAATGGTCTCAAGTTGCAGTGGGGGAGGTCTAGGTTGGATATCAGGAAACACTATTTCACTAGGAGGATGGTGAAGCACTGGAATGGGTTACCTATGGATGTGGTGGAATCTCCATCCTTAGAGGTTTTTAAGGCCCGGCTTGACAAAGCCCTGGCTGGGATGATTTAATTGGTGTTGGTCCTGCTGTGAGCAGGAGGTTGGACTAGATGACCTCCTGAGGTGTCTTCCAACCCTAATCTTCTATGATTCTATGATGTAGTCCTGTCCTCTGAACTCAAGGCAGGACTATGTCATTATCAAACCGTTCCTCACAGGTGTTTGGACTGTTCTTAAAAACCTCCAATGGTGGAGATCCCACCATCTTTTCCTAATGTCCAGTCTACAGTGCCCTTGCTGCACTTTAAGCCCATTGCATTTTGTCCTATCCTAAGAGGTTAAGGAGAAAAACTTTTCCCCATGCTTCTTGTAATGACTTTTATGTACTTGAAAACACTTGTCATGTCCCCTCAGTCTTCTCTTCTCCAGACTAAACAAACCCAATCTTCCCTCATACGTCATGTTTTCTGGACTTTTAATCATTTTTGTTGCTCTTCTCCGGACTTTTTCCAATTTGTCCCCATCTTTCCTGAACAGGACACAATACTTCAGTTGAGGCCTTATCAGCGTGGTATAGAGTGAAAGAATTGCTTCTCTTACCTTGCTTATGTAACCCTTCTGCCCCTCTGAGTTGGCAGCAACAAGTGCTGGGTTCAGTATCTAGGGGTTCCGTTTCAATAATGCAATGCAAAACCGGCTCGAGCCCCCACCCAGTGACCTGGGACAATTACATACCACCCCCCGGGCGCCTCTAGGAGGCAATACTTCACCTCTCGCAAGCCCTGGGAGGGGCCGTCAGGGTGGAGCATGGGCGGGGCCATACTGGAGTGTTTGGGGAGGGTTAGCTTCCCCCAGCCTACGATATGCGCCACCCAGGCCTGACAGCAATATTTTTCCCAGAGATCAATTAAAAAAACAAAGAAAGAAACAACCCCCTTTTTCCAAAATACAATTATGTGAGCCACAAATGTTTAACATTTGGACATCTTAAACAACAAAGCTTTACACAAACTTTTTCACACTGGGGATTAATTGGAATGAGACCTTGCTGCATGGATAGGGAACAAATTATGGAAGGAGAATACAATCTCCTAGTTGGTTTTGCTTTCAGAAATAAGTGTATATTTCTATCCTTTGCAATACACACAACTCAAATGATTATATTGACTGTACCGGAACTGGCCCATGAACTGTCTAGTGTGAATGTAGAACAGTGTCCTTTACTGGATGGAATCAGTGCTATTCCTTGGTTCTCAAATGCTAACAGACCAATTAGAGACCTACAGTTCTGGAACAAGATTTCATAATTTGTATTAAGTGCTGTGGCACCGAAGGTGCTTGTGACCCTGAAACTTTTCTGGGAATGGGAAGAAATTATTTGTATTTTATAATCTCAGGTCTCTGACTTCCGTGCTTCCATGGTATGGGCCTTTCCAAGAAGCCTAAGGGAGTTAGGTGCCAAATTCTCATAGCAATCATGGGAGTTTGGTCTTTATTGTGTACATTACCCCCCACTGCTATGGGTACCCGCATGGCCCCACAGTATGCCAATTTTTTTATGGCTGACTTAGAACAATGCTTCCTCAGCTCTCATCTCCTAACGCCCCTACTCTAGTTCCGCTACTTTGATGACATATTCATCATCTGGAACCATGGAAAAGAAGCCCTTGAGGAATTCCACCATGATTTCAGAAATTTCCATCCCACCATCAACCTCAGCCTGGACCAGTCCACTCAAGAGATCCACTTCCTGGACACTACAGTGCTAATAAGTGATGATCACATAAACACCACCCTATACCGGAAACCTACTGACCACTGTACTTACCTACATGCCTCCAGCTTTCATCCAGACCACAACACACGATCCATTGTCTACAGCCAAGCTCTGAGATACAACCACATTTGCTCCAGCCCCTCAGACAGAGACAAACATCTACTGAAGTGAAGAAACAAATTGACAGAGCCAGAAGAGTACCCAGAAGTCACCTTCTACAGGACAGGCCCAACAAAGAAAGCAACAGAATACCACTAGACGTCACCTTCAGCCCCCAAATAAAACCTCTCCAGTGTATCATCAAGGATCTACAACCTATCCTGAAGGACAATCCCTCACTCTCACAGATCTTGGGAGACAGGCCAGTCCTCGCTTACAGACAGCCCCCCAACCTGAAGCAAATACTCACCAGCAACCACACACCACACACCAAAAACACTAACCCAGGAACCTATCCTTCCAACAACGCCTGTTGCCAACTCTGTCCACGTATCTATTCAGGGGACACCATCATAGGACCTAATCACATCAGCCACACTATCAGAGGCTCGTTCACCTGCAGATCTACCAATGTGATATATGCCATCATGTGCCAGCAATGCCCCTCTGCTTTGTACACTGGCCAAACTGGAAAGTCTCTACGCAAAAGAATAAATGGACACAAATCAGATGTCAAGAACTATAAGATTCAAAAACCAGTCAGAGAACACTTCAACCCCCCTGGTCACTCAATTACAGACCGCAAAGTCACAATACTCCAACAAAAAAACTTCAAAAACAGACTCCAATGAGAAACTGCAGAATTAGAATTAATTTTCAAACTGGACACCATTAAATTAGGCTTGAATAAAGACTGGGAGGGGATGGGTAAAAAGTCTTTCCCCATGCTCATTTTTCCCCTACTGTTACTCACACCTTCTTGTCAACTGTTGGAAATGGGCCATCCTGATTATCACTACAAAAGTTTTTTTTTCTCCCACTCATAATAGCCCACCTTAACTGACTACTCTTGTTATAGTTAGTATGGCAACACCCATTTTTTCATGTCCTCTGTATATATATATATATATATATATATATATATATATATATCTTCCTACTGTATTTTCCACTACATGCATCCAATGAAGTGTGTTTTAGCCCATGGAAGCTTATGCTCACATAAATTTGTAAGTCTCTAAGGTGCCACAAGTACTCCTCGTTCTTTTTACTGATACAGACTAACACGGCTACCACTCTGAAACCTAAATATGTGAAGCACCCTCTTGCACCTGCATTTTATCTGAGCAGCAGCCTGCACTTCCTTGTTTCAGAAATGACTGACCAGGAGGCATTGAGCTAA
The DNA here is from genome assembly GCF_028017835.1 of Emys orbicularis. Taxonomy (NCBI): domain Eukaryota; kingdom Metazoa; phylum Chordata; order Testudines; family Emydidae; genus Emys; species Emys orbicularis. Next base: position 34,570,934 of record NC_088694.1, on the reverse strand, counting down.
GGTTCACATTTTCAAAAACACTTAAGCAAACTTCAAAACTGACATAGGAGGCTAAGTCCCATTGCCTTTCAGTGAGATTTAGGTTGCTATGATTTAGCAACTGAGAAACTTTTGAAAATAGGATGTAGGCTTCTAAATCACTTAGACTTTTTTTAAAAAGTTAACTGAATTAATTGAATGAGCTCATTGGATGGGGACTGGGTGCATGTTTGCTTGCTATAGAGGGTAACAGGGGGGTTAGTTGGAGAAAATGTAAGATCACCTAACTCTGCTGACAGTCTCAAACCTTTCTAAGGGAATTGGATGGGAACTCAGCATCTAAATCACTGAGGCAGCTGTAAAATCTAGAATTAGTGTGTTATTTCTTGACAGTCAACAGAGCATTCACGCAATAGGGAGAGAGATTTGTTTCCGGAGCAGAAGTTTCTTCCCTCCCCAAGGCTCTCCCTTTGAGATTAGAAGTTTGATGCTGGTTTAGTTTTAGAAAATGTCAGTAAATACCAACTTCCCCTTGCCTATTGCTATCCCCACAGCATACGTGCCTCGGGAGACCGCCTCTCCCCGCAGAAGGATATATAATGAATCAGAAAAGACGTTCCCCATTTGACAGAGGGTCTGAGGCACAGGGTAATGTTACCAGACATGGAACAGAGCCTCAGTAGCTTTTCTAGGTTGTCTTTCTAGGTACTGGAAATGCGGAAGTAGGTGAATGCAGTGTGGAGAGAAAATGAGCTGAAAAAAACTGGATCCTGGTCCCTGAAATGCTGCATGAGGAGGTGACAACTGAGACTCCAGCTGCTGACATACCCGCCTTAGAGGTAAATCAACCCTTTCCTCCCTGATCCATGAATCTTAAGGAGTTTGAAGCAATGTTGGTGTGTTCGGTAACTAATTCCACTGGAATCCAAGGGGAACTGGGCATTGGTCTCTCTTAAACTCCCAACCCAAAGCAAAATTACGTTTTTTGGAAAAAGGAAAGACTTGTCAGGTCATGTCTGTCCTAGCTCCTTATCTGGCCTCCATCACCCTGGTATCTTGGCACCTCACTGCCTTGAATGCATCTATGCTCCCATGACCCCTATGTGATGCAATTACCCCTGCTTTACAGACAGGACCTGGCACCCAGAGGGGCAGATTTATGGAGGTTTCTTGGGACCTCAAGACACAGACCCCCCAGCAGGATTGGAAATTGATGGGTGTTAGGTACGGCCCCTACTCAGGTACCCATGTGCGTTGTTAGGTACATACCGGTCTTTGGAAATCTGGCCTGAAAGTCACACAAGGAGCTGGTGAAGAAGCAGGGAAATGAACCAACATCTGCCAAGTCCAAGGCCAGTGCTTTAAACATGGGAGCAGCCTTCGTTCCTCTCTAAACTCCCCTCCTCACCCCAACAGAGTTGTGCGCTCCGTGGCAGCTCCCTCCTCATGGAACATTGAGCGATCTGCCGTGGGGAAAATGGAGCTGCTTTTGGCCTGCTGTGCTCGGTCCTCAGGGGGCAGACGCTGGCTATAAGTAGAGTAGCCACAAATTGTTTTTGTTTCTCCCATTAGAGGGTTAATATTGGGATTATTTTATCTTTAAGGTTTTCCCCCCCCAATTTTTAACTATTAATTTTTACAGTCTCAGGAAGCTCAGCGGGGGCTAAGGTGCATGTCAGGGTGAGGGTAGCACTGCCAGTGGGGGGGTTCCTGACCGGCCGAGAGATCCAAGATACCAGGGCACAAGGGGCAGGGAAGGCGGCTGCTCTTGGCCAGTGCAGCAGAGATCCATGGCCAGGGCTGGGTGCAGGAAGAAGATGGCGGTGAGCCCCCGGCCATGGGAGTGGTCACCTCATTGTTGAGCTGCTCCATCGATGGGCAGAAGCCATTCGGCAGCAGGGTGGCCTCCCCCACAGCCAGGAACTCACCCTCCTCCTCACAGCCCAGGCCTGCCAGGGCCGCAGCCTTCCCCGCATCTTGCGCCTGCAGGGATGGGTGTCACCAGTCATGTGACCATGCAGGGATCCCTCTGCAGCTCTGCTGTCCCTGCCCCGCTCATTCACTCCTGTGACAGCTGGGTACAGAGGGGTCCCTGCCCGGCGATGGGACCAGTCACACAATCCCTGCAGCTGCAAGGTGCAGATAGAGGCTGCACTAATGCCCACTCTTCCTGATAGTTTCCGTTGTTGGTTTGGTTGTATCAGCAGATATCGACCTTTACCAATGTCTGTTGATAGAAATCGAATCCAGCCGAGCTGTACGTTTAAAGAAACCTCAAGGCGTTCGCTGTCCAAATCCCATTGAAATCAAAGTGGCCCCATCCATTAAGTCAGTAGAACTTTTATTGTAGATGTCAGCGAAAAAGTATCAAACGGAACAGAATTATTCCCGGGGTGTAAAATTAACCTTGTGCATAACTCTGTGCAGTATCAGGGCCTTACTGAACAGTTAATAAAGATTAGTAAATCAGTCCGGGAAAAGATATGACCTCACCCAACTTGTCTCTCTAGGATCAGTAATGGGGAAAGACAGTAATGGCAGACTAGAGAGAGAGAGAGAGAGAGGATTAAATATTACTTTTAACCAAAGAAAGACAAAAATGTAAAGCGGATAAAAAATTCTGATTGGCATTTTTGATGAAAAAAATGTTTTGTTGATAGAGATCAAAATGTTCCAGGGGAACAGATCAATTTCTACACAGTTTTGTTTAGGAAAAGAATTATTGTATAGAGCTTTATGAAATAAAATATAAAAATGAATAGAAATAAATGTAAATAACTACAATACGCAATGTAATGTAAAATAAAGATATGCTAAATATTAAATTAAAAATAGATAAATACATTTTTAAAAAGGAAAAGTGGAATGAATGTTCTTCATTTATGTCACAAAGTTCATTTGTTTCCCATAGATGCACCCCGTGGCAAACCCAGAGCAGGGAAACCAAACGTCCATCACAGAATTCATCCTCCTGGGATTCGGGGACCTTCCAGAACTGCAGATTCTTCTTTTCCTGCTGTTCCTAGTGATCTACATCGTGACCGTGACCGGGAACATCCTCATCATGGCACTAGTTGTGGCTGATCGACACCTTCACACCCCCATGTACTTCTTCCTGGGGAACTTGTCCTGCTTGGAGACCTGCTACACCTCCACCATCCTGCCCAGGATGCTGGCCAGTCCCCTGACTGGGGACAGGACTATTTCATTCAGTGGGTGTGTCACACAATATTATTTATTTGGTTCTCTTCTTGGTACAGAATGCCTTCTCCTGTCAGTGATGTCTTACGATCGGTATTTAGCCATATGCAATCCACTGCACTATGCAGCCCGTATGAGTGGCAGGGCCTGCCTCCAGCTTGCAGGTGGCTCTTGGATAGGTGGCTTCCTAGGTAATAGTATAACAACATTGTCGATATCACAGTTAACATTCTGCGGCCCCAATGGCATTGACCATTTTTTTTGTGATCTCATCCCCCTTGTAAAACTCTCCTGCAATGACCCTCACCTGATGGAAACGTTGGCTTTCATACTCAGCTTCCTTTTCTCTCTTGTCCCATTCCTGCTTACCTTGATGTCCTACATCAGCATTATCACCACCATCCTGAGAATCCCGTCCACTACTGGGAGGCAAAAGGCCTTTTCCACTTGCTCCTCCCACCTCATTGTGGTGAGCATTTATTATGCAACTCTGCTGATTGTCTACATGTTCCCAACCACAGACATCTTGAATGACTTCAAGAAAGTTCTCTCTGTCATCTATGCTGTCCTCACTCCCCTGGTCAATCCACTCATCTACAGTCTGAGAAACAAAGAGGTCCAGGAGGCCCTGAGGAAAGCTTGCGGGAAATTCATGCTTGGACTACGCTAAGCAGTTAATTTCCTTGGGTTAAAATAGATAAAACATGGGCTGGGGTAGGGCCTGAAGCGAAGCCTGGTGTAGTACCAGGTCGTGTTTCCCTGAGCTTCATTGGGCTTCGTGTCCTGCTCTTACACAGTGTCTCTCAACCTTTCCAGACTACTGTACCCCTTTCAGGAGTCTGATTTGTCTTGCTTATCCCCAAGTTTCAGCTCGTTTAAAAACTATTTGCTTACAAAATCAGACATAAAAATACAAAACTGTCACAGCGTACTGCTACTGAAAAATTGCTGACTTTCTCATTATTACCATATAATTATGAAATAAATAAATTGGAAAATAAATATTGTTCTTACATTTCAGTGTATAGTCTATAGAGCAGTATACACAAGTCTCTATGAAATTTTAGTTTGTACAGACTTTGATAGTGCTTTTTATGCAGCTTGTTGTAAAATTAGGCACATCTCTAGATGAGTTGGTGGAAGACCTCTGTGTACCCCCAGGCTATATGTACCCCTGGTTGAGAACCACTGCTCCTAGCGCCCTGGGAGATGGAGAGACCTCTCAAAACCTGGGGACCCCAGTCTTTTTAGGGACTTTAAAAGATTTCACATGTGGTTATCACTGGGCTGGTGGGAGACTTGAACTCGTGGCTGCTCAGAGTTCAGACAATGACGGGCTATTGTGCTCAGTGAGAGGGTGCAGGCGAAATGGACTCAGTCGGAATTCTGAGTATACATTCATTGTAGGATACGAGACTTCTAGATACACATACACTAACACACACAAATGTATGATGCCTACGTTATAAAAACATGGGCTTGCAATGTCCGCCGGAATTCCAGTGTTAGGTGATTGTACAATTAACGTTTGTTTCCTAGTGTGTATTTCATCCCCAGGCTGCTTTCCAAAGGTAGAAAAAAGCCAAAGGAAACCCACAGGACGCCAGCACAGTTATCCTTATTTGCCCATTTTTCAGCAATGGTTTAGGGCCAGTTGTTTCCAGATACTTGAAGGCCCAGTGGGATTTTCCAAAGCCTCTGGGCCTTGCAGGCAAATCAGGCAGGGGATCGCCCACCTTCCCCAGGTTTGTGCATTGTTCTGGAGCCTTGGCGTCCAGATGCCTGGTGTGGGGCTGCAGAGGGTATGTCCAGAGGCACCTACACCCATTTACTGCTAACACTTGGGTGCCTGCTAGGTTTGGTAATCCTGGGGGGCCGGATTCTGGGATTCGGGTGCCTAAAGTGGGAGCTCTGTGATTCTAGCCCTAGCTCCACACCCTTTTCCTCACATTGTAGCTGGGGAAAGTCAGGCAGAACAAGGTGACCTTACCTGCCCAGAGTCACTCAGCAAGCTAGTGGCAGGCAATCAACTCAGCGGGATCGTGAGCCAGAGTCCCAGTCCAATACCCTGTCTGCTCCACCACGTCCAGTTGTAATTGACAATGGCACCTAAGGGTGTGAGGTGCCCAACTCCCATTCACTGCCTGTAGGATTTGGGTGCATAACATCAGCTTCTAAAGGGAAAACCCAGCCTGTACATTTACAGACAAACCAGTATCCTGAGAAATCCTTCCACTCCCAGGGGATGTTTTCCATCATCAGTTCCTTCTCCTGTTTTACTGTTTTCTAGGAGCCCGTAATTATTGTGGATCTTACACCAAAATCATCATGCAATAAAAAAAACTAAACTAAGGCCTGGTCTACACTAGGAGTTTATGTCGAATTTAGCACCGTTACATCGAATTAACTCTGCACCCGTCCACACCACGAAGCTATTTAGTTCGACATAGAGGTCTCTTAAATTCGACTTCTGTACTCCTCCCCAATGAGGGGAGTAGCGCTGAATTCGACATGGCCATGTCGAATTAGGCTAGGTGTGGATGGAAATCGACAGTAATAGCTCCGGGAGCTATCCCACAGTGCACCACTCTGTTGACGCTCTGGACAGCAGTCCGAGCTCGGATGCTTTGACCAGCCACACAGGAAAAGCCCTGGGAAAATTTGAATTCCTTTTCCTGTCTGGGCAGTTTGAATCTCATTTCCTGTTTGGACATTGTGGCGAGCTCAGCAGCACTGGCAACGATGCAGAGCTCTCCAGCAGAGATGGCCATGCAATCTCAGAATAGAAAGAGGGCCCCAGCATGGACTGATTGGGAAGTCTTGGATCTGATCGCTGTGTGGGGCGATGAGTCCATGCTTTCTGAGCTGCGATCGAAAAGACGGAATGCAAAGATCTACGAGAAGATCTCTAAAGCCATGGCAGAGAGAGGATACAGCCAGGATGCAACGCAGTGCCGCGTGAAAATCAAGGAGCTGAGACAAGGCTACCAGAAGACCAAAGAGGCAAACGGACGCTCCGGATCCCAGCCCCAGACATCCCGTTTCTACGAGGCACAGCATTCCACCCTAGGTGCGGCCGCCACCACTACCCCACCACTGACCGTGGAGTCTGAGGATGGGATATTGTCGACGGCCGGTTCCTCGGACATGTTAGCGGACGGGGAAGATGAGGAAGGAGATGAGGAGGACGAGGCAGTCGACAGCGCTTACAACGCTGATTTCCCCGACAGCCAGGATCTCTTCATCACCCTTACAGAGATCCCCTACCAACCGTCCCCAGCCGTTAACCCGGACACAGAATCAGGGGAAGGATCAGTCAGTAAGTGTTTTAAACATGTAAACATTTATTTTTAACAGAACAGGAATATTAACAATGGGTTTTTCATGAGTAGTTTGCCCTAGACGCTTCACGTTTCAGTCCTTGGCAGTGCAACTACTGGAAAAAAAAATCTAACAATGTCCGGTTTAGCATGATTGTTTTGCCCTAGGCGCTCTACTGTTTAGTCCCTACCAGAGCAGCTACAGTAAAATCCGGTCTATATGTCCGGGGATAGAGCAGAAATCCTCCTGGGACATCTCCACGAACCTCTCCTGGAGGTAATTGGAAAGCCTTTGCATCAGGTTCCTGGGGAGAGCGGCCTTATTGGGTCCTCCGTGGTACGAAACGTTTCCATGCCAAGAGACAAGCAAGTACTCCGGGATCATTGCCTTGCAGAGCATGGCGGCATACGGCCCTGGTCTTTGCAGGCTTTCCCGAAGCATCCTTTCTTTCTCCGTCTCTGAAATCCTCATCAGAGTGATGTCGCTCATGGTGACCTGCTTTGAATTAGGTAGGGGAATGTTAGTATTGGGACTGCTTGCCTGTTCCTTTACAGAACTGTAACCGGCGGTTTACAGCCACGCGGTGGAGGCGGGAGAGGGGCAGCATACAGGGATCTTTCCCTGGAACAGCCACGAGGGGGTGGGACAGGGGCAGAGTTCATGCTTGCCGGATTGCTGGCAGCAGGGACTGGCATTGCTTTGAACATGAAAGGAGGCCAGTGCTATTATTAAACTTTTAAGCAGCCACAAGTCTACGGCTTACCATGTCGGCCTGCTACACAAATTCCGGTGTCCTGCCCCGCTTCTCTGATCTGCACTGCAAGACCCCAGGCACTGAATGTGAAGGCCGAAAATTCGACCTTGTCCTGAGTGCGCATGTGATAGGTGCTGTGCATGGTCTTGTTCACAGAGAAAGACTATGTTCTTTGTTCACAACTAAATTTATCTTTGAGGAATTCACTCCCTTTTTCCCATCCCACAGCTGCGACTGTCTCCCGACCTAGCCTGGCATCACACTCCCAGAGGCTAGAGCAGATTAGGTGTAGGAAGAAGAGGACATGGGAGGACATGTTCTCGGAACTTATGGGCAGCTCCCAAGCCCAGGCAGCCCAGCAGACCCAGTGGAGGGAGAACTTGTCCCAAATGCACCGATCACACATGGAACGGGAGGAGAGGTGGCGGCAGGAAGACCAGCAGGCGACTCAAACTCTGCTTGGACTAATGAGGGAGCAAACAGACACGCTCTGGCGCCTTGTGGATGTTCTGCAGGACCGGAGGCAGGAGGACAGAGCCCCGCTGCAGTCTCTCTAACCGCCCTCCCCTGCCACAAAGTCCCATACCCCCCTCACCCAAAGTCCCAAGAAGGAGGGGTGGCAGAGTCCGTGAAAACTTGCTCATTCTGCACTTGCTCAGCTGGTAGTTGAAGAGTTCTTTTTCAGTGTCCAGGGCGCCAGTATAGGGCTTCATGAGCCAGGGCATTAGCGGGTAGGCTGGGTCCCCGAGGATGACTATAGGCATCTCCACATCCCCAAGAGTTATTTTGTGGTCCAGGAAATAAATACCTTCCTGCAGCCGTCTAAACAGACCAGAGTTCCTGAAAACACGAGCGTCATGAACCTTGCCCGGCCATCTGACGTTGATGTTTGTAAAACGTCCCCTATGGTCCACCAGTGCTTGCAGCACCATTGAAAAGTAGCCCTTTCGGTTAATGTACTGGCTGGCCTGGTGGTCCGGTCCCAGGATAGGGATGTGAGTTCCATCTATAGCCCCACCGCAGTTTGGGAATCCCATCGCGGCGAAGCCATCTATGATGACCTGCGTGTTTCCTAGGGTCACTACCTTTGAGAGCAGTAGCTCAACGATTGCGTTGGCTACTTGCATGACAACAACTCCCACTGTAGATTTGCCCATGCCAAAGTGGTTCGCGACTGACCGGTAGCTGTCCAGCATTGCAAGCTTCCAGAGGGCTATGCCAACTCGCTTCTGGACACTCAGGGCTGTTCGCATCCGGGTGTCATTGCGCTTCAGGGCAAGGGACAGCAACTCACAAAGTTCCATGAAAGTCCCCTTCCGCATGCGAAAGTTTCGCAGCCACTGTGATTCATCCCAGACCTGCAGGATGGTCCCACCAGTCCATGCTTGTTTCCCGGACCCAGAATTGCCATTCCACAACATCAACATGACCCATTGCCACCATGATGTTCTCGGCGCGGGGTCCCATGCTTTGTGACAGGTCTGTGCCACTCTCAGACTTCAGGTCCTCACCGCGCTGCCGTAGCCTCCTCGCCCGATTTCTCAGCATCTGCCTCTGGGAAAGGTGGATGATAAGGTGCGAGGTGTTGACAACGGCCATAACTGCAGAGATGGTCGCAGCGGGCTCCATGCTCGCAGTGCTGTGGCGTCCGCGCTGTCACTGACCAGAAAAGTGCGCGAACTGATTTCCCGCCGGCGCTTTCAGGGAGGGAGGGTGGGAGTGACGGTTGGATGACGACAGTTACCCAAAAGCACCCTCGACACATTTTTTTCCCCAGAAGGCATTGGGGGCTCGACCCAGAATTCCAATGGGCAGCGGGGACTGCAGGAACTGTGGGATAGCTGCCCACAGTGCACCGCTTCCAATGTCGACGCTTGCCCCGTTAGTGTGGACTCACAAAGTCGAATTACTGTCCTTAGTGTGGACACACACATTCGAGTTTGTAACATCGATTCCACATATTCGATTTAAGTAAAATCGAACTACTCTCGTAGTGTAGACATACCCTAAGTCTTCTCTTTCTGTCATCTGTTGTCAGAACTCCTGTTATCTGTCCCCTTCATGCCCAGTGCGTGGAATAAATGTGCAAGGCTTGTCTACAAATCAATGTTGCACCACTTTACCTATATCTGCTTATCCCTGCCTGTGACAGGGCTGCATGCCCAGGTGCTGGAGAGCCAGGGGCCAAGCCAGCCCTGGTTAGAGCAGGGTCCCCACCTGAGGGGAATCAGGCCATTTCCAATAAAGGGCAGAAGGAGGGCTAGGGAATGAGGGAAACCAGGGAGGCTGTAATGAGATTTCAGAGAGTGAGAGAGGCTCCTGCAGAGAAAACCCTGAGACCAGGGAAATTCCTCCTTTATACGGAGAACAAAGGAGGGAAACTGAGGTGAGGGGCTGTGTTCTGGGCTGCCCTGAGTCCTCCATGGGGCGTCGTGAGGTGTCCACCCATCTACACCAAGTAGATGCAATGATACTGATGTGACGGTGCTTCTGTCGGGATAGTTCATTCCCCCATGGAAGGGGAATAAGCAATTTATTGGTAAACTCTGTGCACACTAGAGGCTGTAGCAGTATAACTATTTCCATAACACATTCTCATCACTAACCAAAATAGATATCCTGGTGCAAAATCTGGGTGGGAACCTCGTGTGAGTCCCTGTGAAAATACATCCATATGTTCTTGGCTTTGAAACAAACTCTGATAATCCAAGGGAAATGTCTTTTCCATTAACAGAATCATAGAAAAGTAGGACTGAAAGGGACCTGAGCTGGTCATCTAGTCCAGTACCCTGCACTCAAGGCAGGACTACGTCATTATGGGATCATTCCTGACAGGTGTTTGTCTGACCGGTTCTCAAAATCTCCAGTGACGGAGATTCAACAATCTTGCAAAGCAATTTATTCCAGTGCTTAACCACACTATCTGTTAGGAAGTATTTCCTAATGTCCAACCTAAACCACCCTCACTGCAATTTAAGCCCATTGTTTCTTATCCTATCCTAAGAGGTTAAAGAGAATAACTTTTCACCCTCCTTCTTTAAACAATCTTTTATGTACTTGAAAACTGTTATCATGTCTCCTCTCAGTCTTCTCTTTTCCAGACTAAACAAACCCAATTTTTTCAATCTTCCATCATAGGATCTGTTTTCTAGACCTTTAATCATTTTTGTTGCTCTTCTCTGGACTTTTTCCAATTTGTCCCCATCCTTCCTGAACAGGGCGCTAAAAGTCCACCAACGCAGCAGGGCTCAGGCAGGCTGCCTGCATGCCTTGGTCCCACACCGCTCCCAGAAGCGGACTGCTGCTGACATCTCTGCAGTCCCTGGTGGGTGGAGGGAGGAGGTTTCATGAGCTGCCCCAGCCCCCAGCACCGTCCGGGCAGCTCCTATTGGCCGGGAACTGCCCCAGGACAGAATCCCCTCCTGCACCCAACTCCCTCTAAGAGTCTGCACCCCTCACCCTCTCCTGCACCCCAACACTCTGCCCCAGCCTAGATCCATCCTGCACCCAAAATCCCTCCCAGAAATAAACTAATATAACAGCTGTTCCAAGGCAAGAAGTAGGCTATTTTGAATTAACTTAACTATATTCTACATATTTTAAGACTGAAATGTAACCACAGAACGGCTTTCTGTTAATTAATATGCAAGATTAATATAGCGTTAATAGCCTCGATGCCATAATTGTGATAATTTTGTTTTAAATTAGGAAAAAGACTTGTATACAGGGGCCCCACAAAATCTAATAGCCCCAAGCCCAAAGGAGAGTTAATCCAGCCCTGGTTCTGTAACAAGATTACATAAAGCAACCCATCTTTTCATGTTCTCTGTATTGTGTCAGAGCTCTGACCTTGCTCCCGTGGATCCCGCGCTTCTAGACGGTTTATGCTAGCCTCAGAAGCTCACTACAACCCTCCACGTAGCCCTTCTCTCTCTAGGGCCAGGGTTACTGAGCCCTTTTCATCATAGGCCAGCAAGTAGGTTGGTGAGAGAACTCCCACAGTCTCTGTTGTCTCTAGCGCTTATTTCAGAACAGTTTAGCCTCCTGTCCTGACAGGGGCCTGTCTACCCTTCCCAGGAGGTGTTTCTGTAGTGACAGGTTGGGGGAACCCGGGCCCGCCCTCTACTCCTGGTTCCAGCCCAGGGACTCTAATGGTAGCAGCTGTTGGCAGCCAACCTTTCACTGCCAGAGTTGCTACATTTCCCTGGGCCACTTCCCCACAGCTCTCCTGCTTCTCCCTTCTTCACCCTTACCTTAGGCCTTCCTTACCAATGGTTTGAGGGTGTCTTCATTAACCAGCCTTTCAGCTGCACTTCTGCTCCCTGGCTCTCCCCAGCTTGACTGGAGTGAGCCCTTTTATAGTGTCAAAAGGGCCTTAACTAGAGTCAGGTGTTCACATTATCTTAATGGACTCACCTGACTCTTTGGCTCTGGTCAGTCAGGGAACAGAAAACTGCTAATCCAGTGGCCAGTAGATCTCCCTTTGACTCCTCTGCTGTAGAGGGAAGGAGGGAGAGGGCTGCTGCTGCTCCTGCTGGGCACCGGGCCCTTGCTGCTGCTGCTTCAGCTGCTCCCCTGGCTGGGCTAGACACCTCCACCAACCACCTTTCTCTGTTACCTGCTTGCTGGCTGGCTAGTGGGACCCCCCCCCCTCAGTTGCTGCTGTCATTCCAACTACGGCCCCTTGGGGACGGGGGGGCTGCTGGCTTGCTCCCCAGAGGAAGGGAGTGAGGGACCCCAGCTCCAGCCTTTTTTTGCTGAGGACACCACCATCTGAGCTGGGTCCCTCCTGCCTGGCCACCAGACCACCACCACCTGGAGCTGCTGTGTTCGCTGCTGGGGAGCTGCTGGAACCCTGAGGAGGAGAAGGAGAGGACCACCCGTTGCTGAGGGAACATATGGAGGCTTTGAAGACCACTGTGGAGGGGGCATTTCTGGACTGAGTATTTTTCAAACTGTGCTCTTGTGGTGGGGGTCTGGACTGTGTTTTTGGGGACAGCGGGGGTGTGGCGTGGAGCCTGCCCCCGGTCTGTGTCCCCCTTCGCCCCCACCACCACCATCATTTGCCCCCTCCACCACCCCCACTGGCTGTTTTCCATCTGCCTTGTCCTCCTGCCTCTGGGACTGAGCTGCTCGCCTGGCTTGCCACACCCACTTCCACCATTTGGGCCTGCAGCAGCAGCCAGCCAGCCAAACACTGACTTTGTGTACAAGCGCTCGTGGGCACACATACCCCTACCCCCCTTGGACTGACCCCCTCTCCTTTGCAACAGGCCCCCAACTTATCCCTTGCTGCCTACCCCATTTGCCCCTACAGCCTTTGCCCATCCCCATCCCCAGCCTCAGCTTCAGTTTGTTTGTCTGCCCCGCTCAGCCCTGATTGTCCTGCCGCAGCCCTGAAGCTAGCCCCTTGGTCCCTCCGCCCCATTCCCAACTCGATTCTTGTTCCCCCTACCCTGTAGTCCCCCCAGCCCTGATTAGCCCCTCCCCTCGTGCGCCCATGCCCCCTTCCATGCGCTTGTACCCCTCCCCTGTTTGAGTTTACCCTTGTTCACTGCACTCCCTTATGCTGTTATCACCCCCAATCCCCTAGTGTAGCTAGAGGAGCCGGAATTCCACTCTGAGTCGGTGACTGACACCCCCCCCCAAGTCCTTGATAGCTCCCCAAAACACATTTAGCCCTCCCCTTCTGGCGCCCTCCTCCCCTGCCTGCAGCCTAGTGGGGAGAAGTGGTTGCCTCCTCTCCCTCCCCTCCCCTCACTGTTTGTCCCCCTCCCTGCTCTCATTATGGCGGGGGACATGGCGGGGGAGACCCCTCATGATGATCCTACCGCCCATCCTCCACCTGCCCCCGCGTCCATTCCCCAAGCCTCTACCTCAGCCACTGCTGCCGACCCACCTGCTACCGCCCCCGCCCCCCTGCAGGGGCACCGGCAGCGGCGAGTACCGGGAAGACCTCCGCTGCTGCCACATCCCTCGCCCCTTCCAATTTGGGGGGAGCCCCCCAGCCGGCGGGAAAGGTCAGGGAAGAAAGAAGGGTAAGGGCCCCGCTAAAAAAACTGGGCCCTCCATGGCAGGGGCTACCCCCGCTGCCGCAGCCCCGCTACCGGCCGCGGCATCCCTCCCTGCTGCTCCCTCCACAAGCTCTGTGGGTGCCCCTCCCAGGGCATATGCCCAGGTGGTGGCGGCGGCCCCCCTGCCTGCCGCTACTCCTCCGACCACCGCCTCCACTACCATCTATAGCGGCCGCGGCCCCTTCCCCACCTTAACCAGAAAGCATGGCATCCGTTGCCTCATGGTGCCCGCCTCACCCCATGTGGAGACCTACATGCGGGCGTTGGCGAGGGTAGTGGGGCCCACGGCCATCGTAGCGGCCTCCAAAATGTACAGAAGGGTAGTCTTCTTTCTAGCATCGGAGGCCGCTGCCCAGGAGGCGGTAGAGACAGGCCTGGTGGTGGGGGGGGTGTTCGTCCCCCTGGAGCCGTTGGAAGACCTAGGGGTCCGCTTAATCCTGACCTCCATCCCTCCCTTCCTATCCAATGCCGCCCTGCTGCCTGCCCTTTCTACCCTGGGGCGACCTATCTCTGTCATCAGCCCTCTTCCGTTGGGCTGCAAAGACCCCACCCTCCATCACATCCTCTCGTTCCGCTGGCAAGTGCAGCTTCAACTGCCGCCAGAGGCACGTGAAGAGGCGCTCGAGGGGTCCTTTCTGGTCCCCTACCAGGGAGCCCATTACTGGGTGCATTACTCCATGGGGGAGGCCCGGTGCTACCTCTGCCGGGCGATGGGGCACGTCCGGAGGGACTGCCCCTTGGTCCGGCACGGAGGAGCGTCCGGGACCCCTGAGCCCCGGCCAGGCGCTGGCCCTGTCATCGCCGGCGCCTTTGGCTGCCCGGTGCCCGGAGCTGCCCCTCCTCCTTCCCGGTCCACCACTGCTCCTGCTCGAGCCCAAGGGGTACTCCCCCCAGCGCACCCAGACGAGCGGGAGAGCCCCTCCTCTGCTGTCTGCGATCTGGCAGGGCCTGTGGAGGAGGGTGCAGCAGAGATACCACCGGTCATGGGAGAGGTCCCACCCCAGGGGGAATCCTCCCTCCTACATGCTGCCCCACCATTGCCTCCCCGAGTCCCTGAACCATCGCCCTTGCTCCCCAACCCGACCCCTGTTAGCCAGCCCCCAGATGATGTCATGGAGGGCTGGTCTTTAGTGCAGGGGAAGCGGGGCAAGCGGAAGGCTAGGGCTCCGTTCCATCCTTCGGATTCAGACACTCCCCCAGAAGAGCAGGAAGGGGGGCACCGATGCTGAGCCTTCCACTTTGTCCCCTGACAACTCCCATTCAATGGTGCCGGCTGGGGACAATGTGGCAGCACTGGAAGGTAACATCGCTCCTCCTCCAGAGTCCCTTCCTGTGGCAGCCTCCGATGGAGCCCCTCTCACCCCCTTACCATCTGAAGCCCCTGCGAGCACCAAGGCGAGTGTCGCTTCGGGTGCTGGCGGGGAGAGCCCTGGGGTGGTGGAAGGTGATCTCCCCTCCATTTATGAGGAGATCGAGGCCCTGGGTCTGACCCCGGTCACCCAGGGGGAGGACAACCCTCTGCCAGCAGGCCTCGATCTAAGCGACCTCACCCCGGTTCCCCTTTCCCTGTGTTTCCTTCCCCTAACTGCTGCTTCTGCTCCTGCCTCTGGATTCTTCTATCTGCCCGGCCGCAGGTGGCACCCTGCTGACGGCCACCGAGCCTACTGAGGAAACGGCCGGTGCCACGCTGCCAGGACCTGAGTCCCATGGGGTGTCCCTCTTAGGTGTGGGGCAACCGACCTCCTTCCCGGGCGGGGACCCCACTACAGACCGTCCATCTCCAGATGCAGTGGCTGCCACACCAGTCATAGTGGCTGAGCCCGGCATCATTGAGGGTCCCCTTCCCACCCCCCAGATTCCTGAGCTGGACTGAGAGGGGCCACCATCCAGCGGCCCATCTACTAGGGCTCGGGATCCTGCCTCTGTCCCCCTCCCCAATTCTGTTCCTGATCCCTGCCCTGACCCTACTCCTGTCCCCAGCCCTGTCCCTGATGCCAACCCCGTCCTTATCCCTTCCACCTCCTGTGATGCCTTTGCCGCCCCTGGGGCTGACTCCTTCCATATCCCAGAGGATGACACCCAGGGAGCGGCCTTTGTATTTCCCTGTCCCGACCCACCAGGGCTGCTGTTTTCCCTCCGCCGCCCCCTGTTGAACCGGGGAGCGGGGCAGGCCGCATGGCGTCAGCCCATCAGACGCCACATCGAGGGTCTGCCCCCTGCTTACCTGTCTCAATGGGGCACAAGGCTGTGACAGAGGCCCCACTGGGGGAAAGTCATAGATCGGTAACCCCGCCCCCCCATACGCTGAGAGAAGAGCTGCGGGAGTTCCTTGAGGACGTCCGTGGCTCCCGTAACAAGGTACAGCTTGCACTCCAGTGATGGGGGGATTTCCATCAGATCCTCCGGGCCGCAAGGGCCCTCATGGGGGAGGGTAAGAGGACCGGGAAGCAGGCCACCGTGGCCTACCAGCGGGTCCTCCTCTTCCGTGACTCCATACTCACCTACAGGGTAGGTCACGGTTTGCTGCGTGGCCCGACGGAGGCCGTGGGCATCTCAGCTGGAGAGGATCCCCCCCAGCCCTCCTCATGGCACCGATCATCTTTGCAACATTGAATACCTGGGGCTGTAGGATGGGTCTCCGCAGGAACCAGGTGCTCTCCTTCCTTCAGGAGGGGGGGTACTCTGTGGTTTTCCTGCAGGAGACCCATACGGATCCAGCCGCCGAAGCTAGCTGGCGGCTGGAGTGGGGAGACAGGGTCTACTTTAGTCACCTCCCAGTTCATACGGCTGGAGTGGCGACCCTGTTCTCCCCTGACCTACGGCCCGAGGTGCTGGGGGTCACCGAGGTTGTGCCGGGCCACCTGCTGCACCTCCAGGTCCGCATGGAGGGGCTTGTGGTCAATCTCATTAACGTTTAAGCCCCGACATCGGGCCCAGAGAGGTTGCATTTTTATCTGCAGGTGTCCGCCTTCCTCAGTTCCTTGGATCCTCACGAGTGCCTGGTCCTGGGCAGGGACTTTAACACCACCCTTGAGGAATGGGACTGCTCGGGGACCGAGCAGTGCCCGGGTGCCGTGGATGTCCTCCGGGAGATCGTCGAACATCACTCCCTGTTGGACGTCTGGCGCGACCACCACCCGGATGACGTCTCGACATTCACCTTCGTCCGGGTGGAGGCCCATCGGTCGTGCCACTCACAGCTGGACCGCATCTATTTGTCACATTTCCACCTTTCACGGGCCCACTCCTCCAGCATTCGGCCGGCACCTTTTTCAGATCACCACCTTGCCACCATGATGGCCTCTCTCTGCGTGGAGAGCCCGGGGCTGGCCTATTGGCACTTTAATAACAGGTTGCTGGAGGATGCGGGCTTCGTAACGTCCTTCCAGGAGTTCTGGCTGGCCTGGCGAGGGCAGAGGCATGCCTTTCCCTCAGCGCAGCGGTGGTGGGATCTAGGGAAGGTACGCGCCCATCTCTTCTGACGCGACTACACACGGGGCGCCAGCCAACGGAGGGATGCGGCGATAGAGCAGTTGGAACGGGAGGTCTTAGAGCTGGAGAGGTATCTGGCCTCCAGCCCCGAGGATCCATCCCTCTGCAGAGCATGCCGGGAGAAGTGGGAGGAGCTCCGGGTCCTCAGAGACCATCGAGCCGGGGGCGCCTTTGTTCGATCCCGCATCCGCCTCCTTCGGGAGATGGATCGCAGCTCCCACTTCTTCTATGCCCTGGAGAAAAAGAGGGGGGCCAAGAAGCACGTCACCTGCCTCCTGGCGGAGGACGGCACCCCCCTCACGGATCCGGTGGAGATGTGCGGGAGGGCCAGGGCCTTCTATGCAAATCTTTTCTCCCCGGATCCGACCAATGCTAACGCTTGCAGAGTGCTCTGGGACGGACTCCCGATGGTCAGCGCGGGCGACCCTGACTGGCTAGAGCTGACTCTCACTCTGGCCGAGTTCTCGGAAGCCCTCCATCGCATGCCCACCAATAAATCTCCGGGAATGGACGGGCTGACTGTGGAGTTCTACCACATGTTCTGGGACATCTTTGGCCCAGACCTAGTCACTGTCTGGGCCGAGTCTTTGCAGAGCGGGGTCCTCCCTCTTTCGTGCAGGCGAGCCGTGCTCACCTTATTGCTGAAGAAGGGGGACCTCCGTGACTTACGGAATTGGCGTCCCGTCTCGCTCCTCAGCACGGACTACAAAATCGTGGCGAAGGCCATCTTGATGCGGCTAGGGTCCGTGCTGGCAGACGTGGTCCACCCAGACCAGACCTACACCGTCCCGGGCTGCACAATATTTGATAACCTGTATCTGGTCTGGGACCTCCTGGAACTAGGGTGTAGGGATGGTCTGTCGTTCGCCCTCTTGTCCCTCGATCAGTAGAAGGCGTTTGACAGGGTGGACCACGGGTATCTCCTGAGCACTCTGCGAGCATTCGGCTTCGGACCCCAGTTTATGGGTTTTCTCCAGGTGCTGTATGCTTCCGCAGAGTGTCTGGTCAGGCTCAACTGGACCCTGACCGAGCCGGTCAACTTCGGGCAAGGAGTATGGCAGGGGTGTCCCCTCTCAGGTCAGCTGTACGCTCTGGCAATCGAGCCCTTCCTCTGTCTCTTCCGTTGGAGGCTGACAGGGTTGGTGCTCCGAGAGCTGGCACTGCGGCTGGTCCTGTCGGCATATGCCGACGATGTGCTCCTCGTGGTCCAGGACCCAGGCGACTTGGCGCGGGTGTAGGCTTGCCAGGCCATCTACTCGGCAGCCTCCTCCGCCCAGGTCAACTGGGTCAAGAGCTCTGGCCTGGTGGTCGGGGACGGGTGGCAGGTAAGCTCCCTCCCACCCGCGCTTCAGGCCATCCGGTGGAGCACGGCTCCGCTGCTCTATCTCGGCGTTTACCTTTCTGCCGCGCATCAGTCTCCGCCAGAGAACTGGCAAGGCTTAGAGGGCAGGGTGACAGAGCAGCTCCAGAAATGGACAGACCTACTCCGGTGCCTCTCTCTTCGACGGAGAGCACTGGTGATCAATCAACTAGTCCTGTCCATGCTCTGGTAGCAGCTCAACACCCTGGTCCCAGCCCCGGGTTTCCTGCCCAACCTCCGGACGGCGATTCTGGAGTTCTTTTGGCCAGGAATGCACTTGGTCTCTGCAGGAGTCCTCCACCTGCCTCCAGGCCCTGCAGAGGCTCCTGTATGGTGCAGGTAGTCCGGCTAGGAGAGTAATGGGGCACGCCTTCCTGCGCCGCTTCCGAGGGCTCCGATACAACTGGCAGTTCCTTTATCTCCATCCGAGAGGTCTTCAGCGAGACCTCTCCGGGCTGCCGGTCTTCTACCAAGACCTCCTCTGGACCTGGAAGCTGTTTTCAACGACCAGGTCCGTGGCCGCCACCGTGGGGGCTGATCTCGCGGAGCCCCTGCTACACAACCCCCAGCTTCATGTGCAGGTGGCGGAGTCCCCCGCAGTGCACCAGAGGTTGGTCTTGGGTGAAGTCACTAGAGTCAGAGACCTCCTGGACTATGACTGGGGAGACTGGCTGGATCCCCTGACACTCGCTCAGCGCATGGGGCTCTCCAGACCTCGCACACCCCAGTGCGTACTTCAGGAGGTGAATGCCACTTTACCGCCGGCTGCTCGGGCCTACCTCGACCGGGTCTTGCGAGAGGGCATGCCCTGCCCACCCTCCACCCCAGGCCCAGTGGACCTTGTCATCAGGCCCCTGCCCCGTGGACCCAACTGACCCCCCTGCCCTTTCACTGTGAGCTGGCTGCACAATCTGCAGCCGGTTCTGTTCCAGACCGCGGCAAAGAAGCATCTGCACACGCTCGTGCTCCACACCCTTCACTTCCTCACCCTCGCGTCCCACCCCGACACAAAGTGGTGGGACGTCCTGCCACCTCTCAAGGGTGAGAAGCCCCGGTGGGCCAGCCTATACTCCACCCTGGTTCCAAGGCCCGCCGGGGATATCAGTTGGCGGCTCCTTCACGGGGCCGTGAGCACGGGCGTGTACTTGGTGCGGTTTACCCCTATCCCAAACACCTGCCCCTTTCGCGGCATGAAGGAAACCCTGGCGCACATTTATCTAGAGTGTGCCAGGTTTCAGCCCCTATTCTGGCTCCTCTTAGATATATTATCCCATTTTTGGTTGCACTTTTCCCCTCACCTGTTTATCTATGCACTCCCCATCTGTGGCCCCACAAAGTCGCGGGATCTCCTTATCAGCCTCCTCTTAGCCCTGGCCAAACTAGCCATCCACAAAACCAGGGAGAGGAGGTTGGCCGATGGGATTTCCTGCGACTGTGGGGCCTATTTCCGCTCCTCCATCTGTTCATGCATCTGGGCAGAGTTCCTCTGGGCGGCATCTGCTGGCTCCCTTGACACCTTCGAGGAGCAGTGGGCGCTGTCCGGGATTGTCTGCTCAGTGTCCCCATCAGGTTCCCTCCATTTAGCCCTATGACCCCGTTCCTGTTTTTTTCATTAGTTGTCCCCCCGTATTTATTTGGTATCATGGACCTGTGGATCCTCCCCTTAGGCTGGGGGGAGGTCCTTTCACAGTGAGCGGGATTCGCCCGCCCACTTCCTAGATACCAACAGGACTACTTTGTTGTACCCAACTGGCCTGGGTCTTGTTAATACAATCTACACCCCCCCCCCCATTCGTTTGTCCAGGCCACCTTGCAATCCCGCAGCGGACCCGAAGCCAGGAAAGAGGCCCAATAGACTGCATGACCTTATTAGGGCATAGTGCTTATCACAGGAAACTTATCCATAGTGTTACCACACAAAAACCGTTTTAGTCGCTCCTGTATAGCAATTAGAGGTGTCCCAAAACGAATTTACGTCACTACCAGTCCAGGTCTGATCAACTTGGGCTTGACCCTCCCGCTCCCGAATCCAGCCCGAGCATGTGTCGTGTAGCCGGCTCGAAGTCATTATGTATATGTTCTCCCATCTGGCTGTTATCTGCTTGGTCGTAAGTAATTAGTTAACTATCATTCCTTTGCAATCGATCCCCGAATCGACGCTCTTACTCCACCAGTGAAGGTGGGAGTAAGCGCCATTGACGGGAAGCCACAGAGGTCGATTTTGCCACCGTCCCTACAGCGGGGTAAGTCGGCTGCGATACGTCAAATTCAGCTATGCTATTCGCGTAGCTGAATTTGCGTATCTTAAATCGACACCACCCCCCCCGTAGTGAAGACGTAGCCTGAGACTACAGCTGCTGACAGAACCACCTTACAGGTAAATCAATCCTTTCTTCCCTGATCCATGAATCTTCAGGAGTTTGAAGCAATGTTGGTGTGTTCGGTAACTAATTCCACTGGAATCCAAGGGCAACTGGGCACTGGTCTCTCTTAAACTCCCAACCCAAAGCAAAATTAGGGAATTTGGAAAAAGGAAAGACCCTGGTATCTTGGCACCTCACTGCCTTGAATTTATCTATCCTCCCAGCACCCCTGTGCGATGCAATTACCCCTGCTTTACAGATGGGACGTGGCACACAGAGGGGCAGATTTGTGGAGGTTTCTTGGCACCTCAAGACACAGACCCTCCAGTGGGATTGGAAATCAATGGTGTTAGATTCGGCCCCTACTCAGGCACCCGTGTGCGTTGTTAGGTACCTACCAGCATTTGGAAATCTTTCTTGAAAGTCACACAAATAGCTGGTGAAGAAGCAGGGAACTGAACCAACATCTGCCAAGTCCAAGGCCAGAGCTTCAAACAGGGGAGTAGCCTTCATTCCTCTCTAACCTCCACTCCTGACCCCTAAAGGATTGTGCCCTCCATGGCAGCTCCTCCCTCATGGGGCACTGAGTGAACTGCCGTGGGGAAAGCAGGGGCGTGGTTGGCTTCGGTGCTCGGGGACAGACACTGGCTATAAGTAGACTTGGTAGAAATCAGTTTTGTTTCTCCCCTTAGACAGTTAATATTGGCATTATTTTATCTTTAAGATTTCCCCCCCAATTTTTAAGTATTAATTTTTACAGTCGCAGGAAGCTCAATGGGGGTTAAGGTGCAGGACAGGGCGAGGGCAGCACTGCCAGCAGGGAGTGGGGGGCTCCCAACCAGTCAGGGATCCAAGACACCAGGGCACAAGGGGCAGGGAAGGCGGCTGCTCTGGCCCAGCGGAGCAGAGATGCTCTGTCAATGGACAGAAACCATTCAGCAGCGGGGTGGCCTCCCCTACAGCCAGGGACTCACCCTCCTCCTCACAGCCCAGGCCTGCCAGGACTGCAGCCTTCCTCACACCTTCCACCTGCAAGGATGGGTGTTGCCAGCCATGCGGCCATGCAGGGAGCCTTCTGCAACTCTGCTTTCCCAGCCCCACTCATTAACTCCCGTGACAGCTGGGTGCACAGGGCTCCCTGCATGGCTGTGGAGCCAGTGACACCATCCCTGCAGGTGCAAGGCGCAGGGAGAGGCTGCACTAATGCCCACTCTTCCTGATAGTTTCTGTTGTTGCTTTAGCTGATATCAACCTATACCAATGTCTGTCGATGGAAATTGAATCCAGCCAAGCAGTATGTTTAATGAAAGCTCAAGGCATTCGCTCCAAATCCCATTGAAATCAAAGGGGCCATCCTTGAATTCAGTAGAACTTTTATCTGAGATGTCAGGGGAGAAGTCTTTGATGGACAGAATTATTCCCGGGGTGCAAAATTAACCTTGTGGATCACTCTGTGCAGGATCAGGGCCTTACTGAGCAGTTAATAGATATTAGTAAATCGGTCTGGGAAAAGATATGACCTCACCTGTGATAAATGAAGTGGGGTTGGTTAGCTCCCTTTTATGGATGGACACCCACCCAGCCAGCCAGTTAGCTATAAAATCCCTCCTAGTAGCTGTTTTTTACTTGCTTTACCTGTAAAGGGTTAAAAAGTCTCACTGCTATGCATAGGTAAAAGGAAGTGAGTGGGCACCTGGCCAAAAGAGCCAATGGGAAGGCTAGAACTTTTTAAAATTGAGAAAACACTCCCCCTTTGTCTGTCTGTTGTTGTTCTCCCAGGGAGAGGCGGATAGGGCAGCAGCTATGCTGCTTGGGCCAGGTATGAAAAATCATCAGTATCATACCTAGAAACTACTCATGTGAAACCCCAGATATGTAAGTAGATCAGGATAATGTCTAGGAAGATGTAATTAGGTTTATCCCTTGTATTTCTTTATGGCTTATGGATTCCTCTGTGCTAATCCCAGGTGCTTTTGTGTTGCTTGTAACCTTTAAGCTGGACCTCAAGAAAGGTATTCTTGGTGCTTAATCCTTGTAGTTGCTCTTTTAAAATCTAGCAATAGTCTGAGTTCCCAGATGTATTTCCTTTTTCTTTTTTGTAATAAAATGTACCTTTTTGAAGAACAGGATTGGATTTCTGTGTCTTAAGAGGTCTGTGCACATGTTTTTCAATTAGCTGGTGGCAAGAGCTGATTTTTTTCTCTCTCTCTCTTTCTCAGCTCTTCCCCGAAGGGGCAGTGAAAGGGCTTGAGGGTACCCCACAGGAAGGATTTCCCAAGTGCACCTTCCTGGGCTCTCAAAGGGGTTCTGCACTTGCATGGTGGCAGCATCTACCAATCCAAGGTCAGAAAGAAGCTGTAATCTTGGGCGTTTAATACAAGCCTGGAGTTGCCAGTATTAATTTTTAGAGTCCTTGCGGGTCCTCACCTTCTGCACTCGAAGTTCCAGAGTGGGGAATCAGCCTTGACATCACCCACCCTCTCTCTATAACAATCAGTAATGGGGAGAGAGACATTAATGGCAGACTAGAGAGAGAGAGAGAGGATCAATCTTACTTTTAACCAAAGATAAAGACGAAAATGTAGAGCTGATAGAAACTTCTTATTGGCATTTTTGATGAAAAAAATGTTTCGATGATAGAGATCAAAATGTTCCAGGGGAACAGATCAATTTCTACACAGTTTTGTTTAGGAAAATAATTACTGTATAGAGCTTTATGAGACAAAATAATATAAAAATAAATAGAAATAAATTTTAATAACAATAATATGCAATGTAACGTAAAATAAAAATATCCTAGAAATAAAATTAAAAATAGATAAATACATTTTTAAAAGGAAAATTGGAATGAATGTTCTTCATTTATGTCACAGAGTTCATTTGTTTCCCATAGATGCACCCCATGGCAAACCCAGAGCAGGGAAACCAAACATCCATCACAGAATTCATCCTCCTGGGATTCGGGAACCTCCCAGAACTGCAGATTCTTCTCTTCCTGCTGTTCCTAGTGATCTACATCGCAACTCTGACCGGGAATATCTTCATCATGGCACTAGTTGGGGCTTATCGTCACCATCACACCCCCATGTACTTCTTCCTGGGGAACTTCTCCTGCTTGGAGACCTGCTACACCTCCACCATCCTGCCCAAGGTGCTGGCTGGTCTCCTGACTGGGGACAACACCATTTCATACAATGTCTCACACAAGTTTATTTCTTTGGCTCTCTGCTTGGTACAGAATGCCTTCTCCTGTTGGTGATGTCTTATGATCGATATTTAGCCATATGCAATACAATGCACTTATGCAGCCTGTATGTGTGACAGGGCTTACCTGCAGCTCGCAGGTGGCTCTTGGATAGGTGGCTTCCTAGGTAATAGCATAAATATGTTCTCAATGTCTCAGTTAACATTCTGCGGCCCCAATGGTATTGACCATTTCTTTTGTGATCTCATCCCCCTTGTAAAACTCTCCTGCAATGACCCTCACCTCATGGAAATGGTGACTTTCACACTCACCTTGCTTTTCTCACTGGACCCATTCCTACTTACCTTGATGTCCTACATCTGAATCATCGCCACCATCCTGAGAATCTGTTCACCACAGGGAGGCAAAAGGCCTTTTCCACCTGCTCCTCCCACCTCGTTGTGGTGAGCATTTATTATGCAACTCTGCTGATTGTCTATATGTTCCCAACCACCGACATCCTGAGCGACTTCACCTACACTGTCCTGACTCCCCTGGTCAATCCCCTCATCTACAGCCTGAGAAACAAAGAGGTCCAGGAGGCCCTGAGGAAAGCTTGCAGGAAACTCATGATTGGACCATTCTAAATGGTCAATTTCCTTGGTTTAAAATAGATATAACATGGGCTGTAGTAGGGCCTGAACCAAAGCCTAATGTAGTCCCATGTCATGTTTCCCTGAGCTTCACTGTCTTCGTATCATGCTCTTACACAGTCACAGTGGAGATGGGGAGACCTCTGAAAACCTGTGACCCCATTGCTCAGCTGGAACACTGGACATTTATTCCATGTAGGGTGAGACACTTCTAGATATACACACAAACCCCTGAAAAATCAGATGCCTGCATTCTAAAAATACAGGGCTGCAATGTCAGCATAGAACTTCAACGTTAGAAAATTGAATAATTAACTTCCTTTTCATAGAGTGTATTTCATCCCCAGGCTTCATTCAAAGGAAGAGAAAAGCCCAAGGAAACCCTCTGACAGGTGCCCCAGAACACAGGACACCAGCACATGCATCTTATTTGCCCATTTTCAGCAACAATTTAGACCTAGTTGTTTCCAGATACTTAGGGACCGATTGGGATTTTTCTAAGCCTCTGGCCACCTGACCTGCTGGATGGGGCCCTGGAGGAGAATCAGGCAGAGGAATGTGCAACTTCCCCAGGTTTGTGCGTCACTCTAGGGCTTTGATATCCGGATGCCTGATGTGGGGCTCCACAGGGCACGGCCAGTGGCACCCGAGGCCCATTTACTTGGGTGCCTGCAGGGTTTGCCATCAGCCAAGCTGGATTTGTGAATACCAGAGGGTTGGAATCATTCAGTGTGTTCGTGGCAGGAAACCAACTATCCAGAGTCCCAGTCCAGGGCCCTATCTGCTCCACCGCGTCCAATTGTCTTTTACTCCTGTGGGGAAATAGAACAGGGGGGCCTTCTTTTTAATAGCCAGAGCTGTGAATCTGAAGGCCCCGAAATAAACCCCCCAACAGAGATCTGTTATGCTGACTGCCCTTGCACAGGGCGGTGCAGGCCTAAGCCTGAGCAAGACTGAACAACACAGTTTTCTGCCAAACTCGGTCAAGGGTCATGACCAGAGGAGGCGGGGGCAAGGAGGGAAAAAATAAAAAGCCCCAGCAGCAGCACTAATGAAATACGTTCATGGCTGATGAAATATAATAACCGCTTGTGTGAAGCAATAGGTAACTTTAGCTAAATGCAAACTGACTAATCACCTTTGGGTGATCTGTGACCCACTCCGTGATTTCAGCTATCTGCAAAAATGGCCAATCATAGATCCTCTTTAGGCGTCCCATGGAACCCCCCCCCCTTTAATCTTTAACCAAAAGACCCCGGAAAATAACATGTGTCTTGAGAAATGTACCCAAACTGGTGCCAAGTACCACCCCTGGGGAAAACCACCAAGCGCCCCTCTACCCAAATAAACACCCACTTCTCGGAAAATTAATGAGGAAGGTACCGGGGGGGGACTGACTCCGACCCTACTTTCTTAACTCGCGGTTTGGGGGAGGGACTAACCCCAACCCTAATTTCTTAACTCATGACGTATTGTTTGTACTTTGCTTGTGGTTTGACGAAATAAACCCCCCCCTGCGAATGGTCCTCGGGGTGTCAGTCTTCGGACTGCACCCCAGTGCACTGGTATGTATGTCAATAAACTGGCCTCAGGCTTGAGTCTTTGAACTAAAATCACTGCGTGGGGGTCTTTGATCACGACAATTTGGGGGCTCGTCCGGGATCACTCGATGTCCCACCGGACCGGAGGACCGTGGACCGCTTCCACACCAATCCCAGGCGCCAGGTAAGAGACCCTTGTGTCTATTTGGGCTTCGGTGAGGAGCTGCCCATAGGCTCTGGGTTCAGGTAAGGGCGCGCTGTGATCCGAACCTTTTGAGGTTAGACTCATTTGCCTGACGCCTGTTCGTTTTGTGTGTGTCCGTTTTGTAACTTGTCTTTTTAATGTCTTGCATCATGTTGTGCTATCTCTTTCATTGTTTACTTAGGCCATAAGCTAAGGGGGGGCGTCGGGAACTGTCTGATTTGTGTTGGGTGTATGTAAGGGTCTTAAACCCAACGGTTTCCTTGGAACAGCCTCGGTGAAATTACTGGGACATCCGTCTGGCAGTTAAACACTTTTAGAGTGCCAGCCCAGAATAAAAATAAGTTTCGGATGACAGGAGATTATTCAGGCAGGAACAGATGCTGAATAGGCTGGATGATCTCTCCGGGCCATAAAGGAAACCATCACTGACTCCAGAACTGAGTGGCCCAAGGATTAGAGGTAAACAACTGAGGAGGAGACATTTAATGCCTCCTCCCTATGTCTGGGCATAGCTCACTATCCTATTAAGGGGGAGGCTGTGCACGGACAGCATGAGAGAGTGTAGATTGAGGTTTCTGGTCTCGATAAGAACAAGGAGTACGCCAAACTCCTATGCTTTGCCTTTTTAAGCTTTCTACTTTGTCTTAGTCAGCTTTGTGGCTCTCGCCCTCTGGGAGGTGGTTCCCCCAGGGGGGAGTGAAGGACCGGCTGCTGAGGAACCCCGGGAAAGTGGACCCCATAGTGAGTAGGGGCGTAATCCCCTGGACCTACAGGAAGCAGGTGGACCCCTTAGTGAGGAGGGGCATAATCCCCTGGACCCTACAGGAGGTAGGGCAGAATCCAGGTGGACCCCATAGTGAGGGGGGGAGGAATCCACTCCCTGGACTCTACAGGAGGTAGGGCGTAATCCAGGAAGTCCCGGAGCAGCCGAAGGGGCCAGAGTGGCTCCCACCGGCAATAGGCCGTGTGGACTGGTGAGACCTGCGGCCCGAGGATTGGCAGCCCTCACCACCAGCTGTAGGCTGTGTGCCTGGGTAGGACTGTTATAGCAAAGATCCTCGATTAGGTGTAGACGCGGTGTCATTGTGGGTCGTAAGGTGGTCCCGGGACTTGCTACGGGCGGGGTAAGGGACCGAGAATAGCGGAGACCCCCGCTTTGTGTGAGTAGTAGGTACCCATCCTTTTCTGCCCATTAAGTGACGATTGCGTCCCTCCTTGCTCGGAGAGCGGGGAGGCCCCGGGAAGCCGCCCACGAACTCCTAGGTAGTAGGGTACCCATCCCGTTCTCTTGAAGGCGGGCCGGTGCTCTCTACTGGGGGAGGGGTGTGTGAGAACCAAGCCTTTCCTGACCTTCTGTGTGGCTGGCCTACGACCAAAACCCTTCCCCAGATCTTCCACTGGAGCATGGACTCAGGTATGGAGTGAGCTCCCTCCCCTTGCTGTGTTTGAAGGGGAGCCCCTGGAAATAGTTTGCCAAAACCTGGGGCAATCGGGCATCCTACCCCGTTCCTCTCAGAGGCGGATTGGTAACTCATTGCCGGACAGGGTGCATGCGAGGACCTCCCTTATAAATCCTCCCCAGTGGCATGAATGTTGGGGGGATTGGCCTCACCCCGAGCAATAGAGGCTAGGAAAATTGCTTTCGCCTGGAAAGGAGACCAAGGCTTATAGCAGTGTTTTAGTGTTGTTGTGTTGTTTCACCACTCTTTGTGTATAATAGTAATTGCTTTGTTAAATAATTAATCCTCTCCTACAAGGAGGGTTAGCAAAAGCCCACCCTCCTTGCTAAATTGATAGTAAAACAATGCCTGTGCCCATGAAAAGAAGGATTAGGCCCAAACGGGCAGGCAACCACAGTTTAAGGAAGTTAAGGGAGGGAGAGTAGGAGGGTTAACTCTGTAGTTGCTGGTGGAAATTAAGTAAGTGCAGAGTTGGCTTCTTGCTTTCTTTCTTTTATAATAGTAATTGCTTGAATAATGGCATAAGCGGTAAAACTATGAATAAATGTTAAAAAAGAAATTCTTGGTTTCTTTGCAGCCATTCCTTTGGGAGTGTCTGTGAATAATCCAGGCAAAAGGTTATATAGGTAAAATCATTTAACTATAAAAAGGTTAGTTAAATTTGTTAAGAAACACTCCTGGTGTGTATAATTTTTGTTTTATAAGTTTAAAATTAATAAATGTTGTTTTGGGGTTATAAAACCAGGAAAATACTTTTGCCAAACAAAGTAAACTAGTGTTGTTTAATTTTGGTATTTGGCATTTAATCCTTAAAGTAACTTAATGCTTTAAAAAGTTTAAATTGTTTTAAATAAAGACCAAAGTTGTGGCTGCAGCAAAATAGTCAAAGCCAGGAAAATCGAAAATTTTACATCTGTTTTGGTAACAAATAGCAAGTAAAGGCTAATATCAACTAAAAAGCCACAAATAGAAATCTTGAAGTGTTGCTGGGTACACCTTATACACTGATCACCTTTGGCGCTCCCTGGATAGCTGCGCCTCAGGTGCTCTGGCCCTATTTGCTCGCGTGCATCACCGGATGACTGTGCACCGTTGATTGCTGCAGTTAAGTAAAACTTTTCCTCTGTGGCCCAGCACTACTGCCAGCGACGTGATGATTGGGCAGGCAGCACTTTTCCCTCTTTAAAAACTTTTTCTAGATATTTGAATTAATTTTATTCAAATGTTTAAATGTTATAATTGTAAGTATGTGTTAGTTTAGTAATGTATTTTCTAGTAAAAAGGGAAAATGCAGGATATTGGGTGGAGGTTTTGCAGCAGTTTTTGCATTGGTAAAATATGTCATGCGGGGGCTGTTGTAAAGCTTTTGCTTAAGGATTTTGTGTCACAATCTGGCATATTTGAACTGATTATAAAAGAGCTGTGTGCAGCTTCACAAATCCAGTATGGCCAAATGCCCTTTGAAGGCCACTCCCAATCAAAAGACCAGATTCAGCCTTCATAAAAAATTTACCAGGGCACCCAATGCAACTACTGACAGTGCCCTGCTGGCCCTAGCTCAAATAAACAGTCATTTAATAAATTACACAATAGTCAGGCACTAACAAAATGTGTTAGGTCTTTTTATATACAGCAGTCCTGCCACTCACTGAAACCAGAGACTGGGTCTACATAAAGGTCCATCAGCAAAGAACTGCCCTGGCCCCATGCTAAGGGACTCTTGTCCGCTGACAAATCCACTAAGCCTTTGGATCGTGCTAAGAAAACAACTTCTCCACCTGAGGCCATAATAAAGCCTCCAACCAAGCAAGGTGATTGTGCTAGTAACCCCTCCCTTGCAGCCTCATTGCCAGACAGCTAAGTGAACTAAGACTACGAAATCTTGAAGAATAGCTTGCGGAGGCTAGCCAAAACTACCTGTGACAGAGTGTTGGAAGTTTTGTCTTCAGGTAGTTTGACAAAAGAGAATGGAGCCAGAACTGCCTGGGGATAAGACTTTTAATATTCCTCAGCCTCTCCTCCTTGACGAACTTGGAGTGGGAAGGGAAAAAGTCTAAATTTTAGCCAATCAGTGACCTCCGGTTTGGCCTGTGTCGTATTGCGGTGTATCCCGGCTCAACATGGTTGCCCATCATTATAGTCCCCGCTCCCCAGCTACTCCCCCTCATATCTTCCCCAATTCCCATACAAATCTGTCTGGCCATGGCCTCAAAGAAATTCAAGTTTTAGACCAGCAAATGTGGTATAGCACACCCTACCGATGAAATTATCGTTTCCAATGGTGGATTGTGCTAAATGTTACTGTAGGAACTATTATTTTCTCCTTTCCACTCTCTGCTTTCCAAATAACTACCCAGTACCCAAATTGTTCTCAGGGAGCAGCCATTCGACTGGCCCAGCTTGTGCAGTGGGAAAGTTTTTATCGGGGAAAAGAAGGCTTGGTGGAAGGGGCCTTACATGGTCTAACTGGAGCAGCCGCTATTTGGACAATAGACAAGGCCCAAAATCATAAAGAATGCCTGGGAAATTTGGAAGCGGCATCAGGCCTCCTTACTGAGGCTTTGTCTTCACTACCCGCCGATCCGGCGGGTAGCAATCGGTCTATCGGGGATCGACTTACCGCGTCTAGTGAAGACGCGATAAAATCGATCCCTGATCGCTCTGCCGTCGACTCCGGAAATCCACCATGGCAAGAGGCGGCAGCAGAGTCGGCGGCAGCACGGCAGCGGTCGACTTTCCCCCGTCCTCACAGCCAGGTAAGCCGACCTAAAATACGCAACTTCAGCTACGGTATTCACGTAGCTGAAGTTGCGTATCTTAGGTCGGACCCCCGCTGTAGTGTAGACCTAGCCTGAGGCAGGGCTAACCGGCACCTATACCAATATAAAGGCCCTCCATACCTTGACAGGACTGGGAACCACAACCCAAACCCTCCTACAAAAATTAATAAACACCCTTGCCCTAGTGGAAAAGGACACTGGTTGGGATTCAGCTTGCAGCCAAATGCAAGATTTCCTTAATGGTCTCTTAGCAAAAATGCGGAGCAATGTCCTCAGTCAGCAATGGCCCAAAGCCCTTAACACTATTGCAGGAGTGCCATCCGAGCTGTGGAAATGGAGGTAACATGCTCCTTCCAAGCTTCAGGACCTCTTAATAGCACCTGGGCCCCAGTGCACTTACTTACGCCTGGACCCAGGGCGTGCTGTCTATGGGACTGGGTTATCAATCGGCAGGTATGGGAAGTCAAACCACCCCACGGAGCTAGCCGTTTCATCACCACTCCCCATTATATCGCTGCGCAACACGTCTGGGTGGGAATCGGAACCTTGTGGTCCTTGTGGCCCTTGGAACCCCCACAGTTGTCCTGCCTCCGCAAGCTGCATCCAAAGGAAGTACTCAATGTCTTAGATATGGCCTGTTGGGAAGGGGAAGCAATAGGGAAAGACCCAGAAGGAAAATTGTTATTTAATAAAAAGGATGGGTGCGCCCTGCCATCTAATCCCCAAATCCCTCTTCCTTTCCACCTTAACTTAACCACTGCACAAGGTAGCCGCTTCATCACCTGGCCTGGTATGCCCCAAATCTGTGTGTCCCTTCACCCAGCCATCCCCCTTACTTTTAATTGGACTTCCCTTATCTCTAACCGTTTCTTAAACTTAACCTCCCTATTCTCCCTCCTCTCTAACATGTCTTATCTTCAAACCCAAAACCATGTAATAGAAATCGAATATAACAAGACAGCCAAAGCATTTCAGGCCATTTACCGATTAGGTGCCCTATGTTCTTCCCATGACATTGTTTGTTTTATCTCTAAAGAAATCACCCAACTCGCACCCAGTCTCCTCACTTCCTCAGTCTTAAAAAATTCTACTTGGTATTATCCTTGCAATCTGTTGCAGGTTGTTAATTGCCGTCCTCTGTTGCTTATGTAGAATATGTCGTTTACCCCAGCTACAGGTTCAGCCTCAGCCACCACCCAAAGCCCTATTCTTTTCCACCGATGCCCCCGACCCCACACTATATTCTCCCTCAAACTCAAAAATTGATCACCTAAGTATTGACTCTGAATCCAAATACTGTCCTATATCCTCTTTGCTAAACAAGAATAGTGATGCTTGTATGGCATCAGAGGAGGGAAATTGTGGGGAAATAGAACAGGGGGGCCTTCTTTTTAATAGCCAGAGCTGTGAATCTGAAGGCCCCAAAATAAACCCCCCAACAGAGATCTGTTATGCTGACTGCCCTTGCACAGGGCGGTGCAGGCCTAAGCCTGAGCAAGACTGAACAACACAGTTTTCTGCCAAACTCGGTCAAGGGTCATGACCAGAGGAGGGGGGGAGCAAGGAGGGAAAAAATAAAAAGCCCCAGCAGCAGCACTAATGAAATATGTTCATGGCTGATGAAATATAATAACCGCTTGTGTGAAGCAATAGGTAACTTTAGCTAAATGCAAACTGACTCATGCAGCTTCTCCTTTGGGTGATCTGTGACCCACTCCGTGATTCCAGCTATCTGCAAAAATAGCCAATCATAGATCCTCTTTAGGCATCCCATGGAACCCCCCCCCCCTTAATCTTTAACCAAAAGACCCCGGAAAATAACATGTGTCTTGAGAAATGTACCCAAACTGGTGCCAAGTACCACCCCTGGGGGAAACCACCAAGCGCCCCTCTACCCAAATAAACACCCACGTCTCGGAAAATTAATGAGGAAGGTACCGGGGGGTGGGGGACGACTGACCCCGACCCTACTTTCTTAACTCGCGGTTTGGGGGAGGGACTAACCCCAACCCTAATTTCTTAACTCATGACGTATTGTTTGTACTTTGCTTGTGGTTTGACGAAATAAAAGCCCGCCTGCGAACGGTCCTCGGGGTGTCAGTCTTCGTACTGCGCCCAAGTGCACTGGTATGTATGTCAATAAACTGGCCTCAGGCTTGAGTCTTTGAACTAAAATCACTGCGTTGGGGGTCTTTGACCACGACACTCCCATTCACTGCCCATAGGATTTGGGTGCCTAACATCGGCCTTTTATTGGAAAACCCAGCCTCTACATTTACAGCCAAACCTCTGTTCTGAGAATACCTTCACTCCCAGGGGATGTTTTCCACCAGTTACTTCTTGTGTTTTTCCATTTTCTCAGTGACCCTAATAACTGTGTCTCTGTCATGAAAAGCATCGTGTAATAGAAGAACTAAACTGTGTCTTCTCTTTCTGTTGTCTCTCTTGTCAGACCTCCCCTTATCTCTCCCCTTCATGTCCAGAGTGAGGAATAAATCCGTGAAGACTGGTCTACACACAGAAATTGCACCACTTAAACTATATTGGCCTATCCCTGTCTGTGACTGGGCCACAGCCCGTAGGCTGGAGAGCAGGGGCCAAGCAAGCCCTGGTTAGAGAAGGGTCCCCACCTGAGGGGAATCAGGCCATTTCCAATAAAGGGCAGAAGGGGGATGGGGAAAGAGGCAAACTCAGGAGGCTGAAGTGAAAATTCAGAGAGTGAATGAGGGAAAACCCTGTGACCGGGGGAATAGCTCAGCTAGGAAGAGCTGGGAGTGGCCTGCTAAGGCGGGCAGGACTCAGACTGGATGGGGGGAGTTTGGGGTGTAGGCAAGTGGAGGGAAGGTGTCATCTGCGTTTTAGTTCTGAATGTTATGTTAATTAATGAAACCTAAATGTGGGGCTGTTGTGATTGGACTGGAAAAAAACCTGTGTGGAGTGTATTTGGGGAATTAAGAAGGGAAACTGAGGTGAGGGGCTGCGTTCTGGGCTCCCCTGAGGCCTCCAGTGGGCACCGTGAGGGGGCCACTCATCTAATCTGACTGGATGCAAATACACTGATGTAAAGCTGCCAGTATCAGGATAGTTCATTCAGAAGGGGAAGAAGCTATACCAGTCCAAGGGACCTCGATATTGGTTCTCTGTGAACACGTTAGAGGTTGTATTGGTGGAATGATTTCCATGTGTAGCGAGGTCGAGACTCACCAGTGCAGCGCCTCCTGCTGGTTGTCTTGGGAATTAGCGCTTGTCCAGCCCAGATCGCCCTCTGCAGGCCGGTGTCTCTCCTACCTCTGGCCCCTGTGTCCCTCCCCGACCCCAGTGCCTGTTTACTTCGGGGTTCTGCCCCCAGCAGTAATCCACAGTCTCGGTCTCCCCTCGCAGGGGAACTCCCAACCCTCTATCCCCACTTTGCCTCAGTGGCTACTGCCTGTCATCATCTCGCCCTGCTCACTGGGGCAGACTGCAGTCTGCACTGGTGTCAGAGAATAACAGAGTTCTCACTCTTTGGTTGGGTACAGCAAAGTCAGATACTTTATTCTCTTAAGCAGCTGCGTAAAGGGAGAGAGTGCACTAGGACACAGGGTCTCCCCCTCCTAGGCAGGTCTCTCAACAGGTAAACAATTACAGCAAGCATTTATACCTTTTATTACAGACAATGAAAAGCAACAGCTGCATTTTGTTTATACATAGGTCATTCTGATATCTTGTTTTTCTCACTTATGTAGACTCTTAGTCTACATTCCATATTGTCTGCACATTATCTACACAAGGTCACAACAACTTCTCACACAGTTCTTTCCTACTCGCCTCACACAATCTTCGCTTCTACAAATCTCGCGTTATTAGGGTTACAGTTAGCCTGACTCTTGCTAACAAACTGTCATGCATTGCAATCCCCTTCCTGTCAGTTCTTTCTCTGCTTCCACGTCTCCCCCCTTTTGTACTACTAGTACAACAAACATTCTCAAATCTCTATTTGCATTAAGTCTTGGAATTCAGATTCTACATCAGATGTTTCAACCTTAGGGGTTCTTATTGGATCTAATGACAATGCATGATTAGCATGGACATGAAAGGTATTACTATTTGTACGTCCTTTACAACAACAATAACATAATCCTAAGCTAACTAATAACAATACAAGCAATAACATTCCCATAGCAATAATATGATGGGGTTGTTGTACAATTTTAGTCATAAAGCACAATACATCATACTTAGTACATGAAGTAGACACTCTATAAGCTGTATGAAAGGCATACTTTTCAACTTGATATATATTTTGAAGCATGTGAATTTGCCCCTGTATTTCAGAGATTCTTTGAACCTCTGGTAACACTGAAAGCAAATTTTGAAATTGATCAGGTACTAAACTGGTCCAATTAAAGGGTATCTGGAACCTAAGGGCTACTTGCAAAATCTGCAGGCCAGGAAATAATGTGATTGCCTGCAGTGGTAATGAGATTAAAATGTATATCTTGCAATGTGGTGGTTTTAACATACACACAGCTATCATTAGCTTGAAAAAGTAAGTGTCCTGTCAGGGTAGTTCCTTGTCCCCTACCCTCCCACCAAACCCAGTCATGAACAGTGACAACTTCTCCTGGCTTCAGTTTACGGATACACTGAAGCTGTGGGGGTTCTAATGGCCAAAATGTCCATTGACTCCCTAACCCCATCAAAATGTCAGATGTAATCCCAGGAGCACTGACTAAAATTTGATTGGGCACACCAGGTAGTCTAATTTCCCAGATGTCTTGGTGAATAACCCAATCCCACATGCATCTTCCCCATGGACCCGGCAGGATTCAGTATGTGGGAGCCCACACACCCCTAACCGGTCCATATGCTTGAAAGGAGCACTGAGAACGTCTGCACTTCCACCCAGAAAGTCTCCAAGTATGTCTCCATGACCACAGATCAGATGGTACTCCTGATGTGTCTGTAAGGGCAGTGGGCCAAGCCTGATGCTCTAGATAATTCTGAATGGCCATTAGCTGGTCATTCAGGAAATCCTGAATTTCTGAACATTCTAGATCCCAGTGCAATGCCTTCCCAGCCTCAGTGGTATTCAATACCATCTCTGTCAGCAACTTCTGGGTCATTGAACTAAGGGCGGAGATAACATGTAACTCACCAACTCCAGCCTGTACCTGGGTTAGCTGTGCCCCAGAAATAAGGCCAATGGCCTTCTCTAGTTGCCCCAATTTCTCATTATGTTCTTGGCTCTTAAAAATATTCCAAACTGCTGCTGCACTATTGGCCCCATCCCGTAGGGTTCTGGTCAAGTCTCTCTTCTTTCTAGAGGAAATAACCCACGCCTTCTGTTGTGATAATCTAATGGCAGCCCCCCTTGAACAATTTGGGTATGTAGAGGTGATCTGGAAACCGGATAAGGGCAATGAAAATTTTTAACAGTCCCTAGTGTAGTGTTAATCACAGTCCATCGATATCCTAATACATCTCTCTTTGGTGTAGTACTATATCACATCTGTTGGTAGAACACCTTTATGTATTTCCGGGAGGCATTGATACTAATGGCATAAGAGGGGATGTATTGCAATAAGGTACAGGTAACATTATTAGTCACTGGAATAATTTCTATGCAGAACAAACTCTTTGGGTATTCATTTGATTATTCACTAATTGGGTGACCAAATAAAAATAAGGGCCTCTCTCATTTAACACAGTGCAAATTCCAGGAACAGCCATCATATCTACTTCGCTATAGAACCCACCAATTGCAATTACAGATTCTTGGGGTTCACTGGTAGTGATATCATGTATTTCTATCTCCACTGATCCATTTGTTTTCATTCAATTGTTCACTCATATAAATTATCCTGAACTTTAAAGAATAATTTTTCTGAACAAAATTTCAATAAATCACTAAGATGTGAAGGCCTTGGCCAATGGGTTTCATTGGAATATACAGTATTGTTTGTATCTGGGTAAGTTACAGTGGTGGTGGCAGGGGTTAAGGGGCTAGTGGGAGTAATCTTCGTGGTGGCAAGGCGCTTTTGATATTCATCATCTGAAATCCAATTAGGGAGGGCAGTGCATCCTGAAGGTACCTGTCCATAAGCACAGAGCCCTGCCCCTGGAAGAAATCCAAACCACCACTCGACCCCGCATTCCCAAACACGATCCCCACAGTGCCCTCCTTGCCAATTAACAATGCTCCGTCTCTTCCACCAGGACCAGTTCTTAATGTCTTTTGTAGTCAGGAATCCTTGGACTTTGGTGGTTTCAGCAGAGCGAGTGTTTCTTCTTTTCTTCTCCAAAAGCAGTTGTGATTCAGCATAATACAGGGGAGAGGTTAGTAGCACTTCACCCTGTACTGGTGTAATTCCTTTAGAAAAATCCAAAGGCACAGTAGGTCTGCCAGTGGACAAGGGAGAGGTTACTAGCACTTCACCTTGTCCTCCTTCCCTGCTGTCCAGAAGGCACAGCAGAGCTAGCAGGAGAAATAGGCTGACCATCATCCGGAGAATCATCTCCAGTTGGAGGGGTCTTTTTGCACTGAGAAGCATGGGTCCAGGCAGGTAGTCCTTGGCACTTCACAGCAGTGTTGGTGCTTAACAGAACTTGGAAAGGGCCCTTCCAGCGTGGAGCCAGGGCAGTCTTTCACTGATGGACCTTTATGTAGACCCAGTCTCCTGGTTCCAGTGAGTGGCAGGGTTGCACAGGATCCTTGGGTAGTGCTTCTTTCCAGGGCCGGCTCTAGGTTTTTTGCTGCCCCAAGCAAAAAAAATTTTGGATGCCCCCCACCACAGCCCTGGGATCTGCCCCCCCCCAACTGCACCCTCCTGCTGCCCCAGCCCAGTGTCCTTTACTGGATGGAATCAGTGCTAGTCTTTGGTTCTCAAACGCTAACAGGCCAATTAGAGACCTACAGTTCTGGAACAAGATTACATAATATGTATTATGTGCTGTGGCACTGAGGATCTGTGAGACCCTGAAACTTTCCTGGGGATGGGAAGAAATTATTTGTACTTCATAATCTCAGGTTTCTGACTTCGATGCTTCCATGGGATATGGGCCTTTGCAAGGAGCAGGAGCAGGTTTATCTAGAGCAGATTAAAGTCGATGGTCTAATTGAGGAAGAAAAGGGTAGATTTTTATAGGTAATGGATTGTTGGCAAGTGAAGCTTGTGAAAGTGAGCCTGAACAATGTAGAAGTGATTTGCTTAAAGCAGCTCAGTGCAATGAGACACTATCTGCAGAGAATAGCAATTTATCTGTTGGGAGTGACAACTTGCCTGTTAAGAAAGCTGTCGCCCACTTTCCAAGTATCTGTCTGAAATCAGCCATGGGTGCTGGGACAAAGGAAAGGATACCTCCATTTGTTTGTCTGTTAAGAATAGCTCTGTGTGTGTGTGTGTGTGTGTGTGTGTGTGCCATCCAGTCTGAGTCCTGCCCACCTTAGCAGGCCACTCCCAGCTCCTCCTAGCTATAGCAATTCTCCTGGTCACAGGGTTTTCCCTCATTCACTCTCTGAACTTTCACTTCAGCCTCCTGAGTTTCCCCTTTTTCTCCATCCCCCTTCTGCCCTTTATTGGATATTGCCTGATTCCCCTCAGGTGGGGACCCTTCTCTAACCAGGGCTGGCTTGGCCCCGGCTCTCCAGCCCATGGCACATGGCCCTGTCACAGGCAGGGATAGGCCAATATAGTTTAAGTGGTGCAATTTCTATGTGTAGACAAGTCTTCACATATTTATTCCTCACTCTGGACATGAAGGGGAGAGATAAAGGGCGGTCTCATAACAGAAATGACAGAAAGAGAAAACTCAGTTTAGTTGTTCTCTTGCACAATGCTCTTGGTGACAGTAACACAGTTATTAGGGTCACTGAGAAAGTGGAGAAAAATGAGAAGTAAATGGTGGTAAACGTCCCCTGGGAGTGAAGGTAGTCTCAGGACAGAGTTTTGGCTGTAAATGTACAGGCTGGGTTTTCCCATAAAAGGGAAAGTGCTTCTCAGCTTATGCTACTTGAAAGTTTATCAGTTGTACCAGAGTTGGTTCTGGATTTAACAAAAGCCCAGGAAGGAAATGTTACTAAGTTTGTGTCTGCTAGAGAGAAAGGCATTGTAACTAGATGGCATCCAGTTAGTGTCATAGCAAAGACCCAGGGACTAGGCGATTCTGGTGCTTCTATTTTGCCTGTTGCTAGTGTGTTGTGGAGTAAGGTTATGACAACTCTGTTTAACCAGGTTGATATCATGACCAGGGCACAAGGAGAGCATGAAGGTGATTTAACTGTGTTACCCACTGACAGTGTGGAAACTTGTAACAAGGAGGGTATGGTCCCTAAGCCTGCGTGGATTGAGCCTTGTAACCTGCATGTTGCCAGTGAACAAAGCAGCAAAGGGAAAGAAAGTGCCTCTAACCTTTTAACTATGGAGTCTAGCAGCTTGCATCAAAGGGAATTGTGTGAAAATCCTCCCAATGTGCCAGAGGTGATTCTGGATTTAAGTGAAACCCAGAAAGAGTCTGTTGTTGCTCAGGAAAATGGTCCTTCAGAGCAAGCCCTTGGTGAAGAGGGTAAGGGCAGAATTTCTGTGAAAGATGGATTGTTGCTTAAAGAAGCTCCTAAGGAGAAGAATCCTCATAGTAGATTTTGCAAGTAGGGGTGTGGAAGTGATTTGATAGTTTCAGTTCCTAACTGCCAGAGTCTTTCAGATGTGTATGGATCCACTGACCCAGCTTTAGAAAGATCCCAGTGTCGATAACTTAAAGAAGGTTTTAGATGGAACGAAAACTGTAAGGGAATTTAAACAGCCCTATAAGCCAGTGGCTATGCTTGACCAGCCTGTTGGGAAGACAATGTTGTTGAGACATGAATGTCTGCATGTTGATTCTTTAAGTGAACAGTTAGTGTCTCAGGTTCAAAGGGAAGGCTGGATTCCTGGCTATACACAGCAAAGCAGCCTTGTGGATAAACCCATAGATGCTTTGAATATGTCCTGTGATTTCTTAGTAAACTCTGAAAATATAATGCCTTGTGGATGCCAAAATTGGTAATTGCAAAGCAGAACTGTAGTTCAGAGATGATGACAGAAAATGGTTGTGTCTCTTTAAGGCAGGGGTCTCAAACACGTGGCCTGCAGGGTGATTTTCTGCGGCCTGCGAGCCCCTCGCAGCCCCCCCCCCCCCCCTCTCCCAGTGTTTACCAGAGCAGCTCCGGCCGGACATGCACCGGGAGCAGGGAATGCTCCCTGCCTGCCTGCCCTGCCCCCGCAAGAGGCTGGAATGTGGGGAAGGGGGGCGAAGGGGCTGTGTGTGGCTGTTGCTTCAGGCAGCGCCCCCAGCAGCTCCAATTGGCAGGGAACGGGGAACCGCGGCCAATGGGAGCTGCTGGCAGTGGTGCCTCAAGCAACAGAAACACACAGCCCCTCCCCCCCTCTTCCCCACGTTCCAGCCTCTTGCGGGGGCAGGGCAGACAGGCAGGCAGGCAGGGAGCCTGCCCTGCCCCCGGTACGCGCCGGGCCAGATCCTGCCCCCCGAACCACTCCTGCAGCCGAACCCCCTGCCCTGAGCCCCCTGCTGCACCCTTCACCCCAACCCCCTGCCATATGCTGCACCCCGACCCCCTGCCTCACCCCACACTCCTCTTGAACCCCAACCCACTGCTCTGATCCCCCTGCTGCACCCATCCTGCACCCCGACCCCCAGCAGTACCCTGCACCTCTCCTGCACCCTGACCCACTGCCCTGAACCCCCTGCCGTACCCTGCACTCCTCTTGCACCCCAACCCACTGCTCTGATCCCCCTGCTGCACCCTGCACCCCTCCTGCATCCGAACCCACTGCCCTGAGCCCCATGCCACACCCCTCATGCACCCCGACCCCCTGCCATACTCTGCACCCCTCCGGCACCCTGAGCCCTGCCCTGAGCCCCCTGCTGCACCCCGCACTCCTCTTGCACCCCAACCCACTGCCCTGAGCCCCATGCCACACCCCTCATGCACCCCGACCCCCTGCCATACCCTGCACCACTCCTGCACCCTGACCCCTGCCCTGAGCCCCCTGCCTCACCCCGCACCCCTCTTGCATCCCAACCCACTGCCCTGAGCCTCATGCCACACCCATCCTGCACCCCGACCCCCTGCAGTACCCTGCACCTCTCCTGCACCCTGACCCCTGCCCTGAGCCCCCTGCCGCACCCTGCACCCTGACCCCCTGCCCTGAACCCCATGCCGCACCCCGCACTCCTCTTGCATCCCAACCCACTGCCCTGATCCCCCTGCTGCACCCTGCACCCCTCTTGCACCCCAACCCCCTGCCCTGAGCCCCCTGCCGCACCCTGCACCCTGACCCCCTGCCCTGAACCCCATGCCGCACCCCGCACTCTTCTTGCATCCCAACCCACTGCCCTGATCCCCCTGCTGCACCCTGCACCCCTCTTGCACCCCAACCCCCTGCCCTGAGCCCCCACCACACCCCACACCCCTCCTGCACCCCCTGGGGGCAGGGAGCGGGCAGAGTTGGGGTTGGGATTTCGGGGAAGGGGTTGGAATGGAGGCAGGGAAGGGGTGGGAAGAGGCAGGGCAGGGGCGGGGCCTCATGGAAGGGGTGGAGTGGGGGCGGAGCCGAGGGCGGCACGGTGGGAGGTGTCAGTAATGCGGCCCTCGGGCCAATGTACTAGTCCTCATGTGGCCCTCATGGTCATTTGAGTTTGAGACCCCTGCTTTAAGGTGTGCTGTCCAGGCAATCTACCTAGCTGAAAAGGGAGAAACAAAGTTGCCCATAGCTGCCAGCAATAAGACCATAGCGAGACAGACTATAGATTATGGCATACCGGAAATCTCAAATTTCAACCCTCTAAAGAGGGGAAAGAAGGAAGGCAAGTGAACCCATGAAAGGCCAAATGCCCTTATAGACTTTCCTCACTCATCTCTAAATTACCAAAGCCTCAAGGATGTGGTTAAACTAAAAGCCTATGTTAAGGAAAACCCTGAGGTAAAGAAAAAGCTACAAAGGGTTGAAAGGGTATTGAAGAAACTGACTAAAAATGGTCTATATAAACAAAAAGCTTGGCATGACCAAGTGCTTGTAAATGTACAATTGTGATTGATTTGATGTGAATATTAATGCTAATGTGAACTCTTGTGACTAGTTTGTTGCTAATACCAAAATCTGTAAAAATGTACAATATGTACAAAAACGCTTGAACATGTTGGGAGTGAGACACAAGAACTCACTATGTGCTGGAAGCCTTTGTGATTATACTGTTTCATTTCATGGCAACACACTTCACGTTAAAAGGCCTTGTGATTCTAATGTTTTGGTTAGTACCTGTAACCAGTCTTGAAACTGTACTCTGGAGAAAAGATATTACACACCGAATGTGCGCTAGGAAAGGGGAAACTGAGGCACATTACCATATTGCTTCCTACACTATGAAGAACATTAATATCTACATTGACTTGATGTTAATTGGGTTCTAAACATTTTCCAGAGCTTGGATGGATAAAATTGTTATTTTCATTAGCTCATAGCAAGTTTGCAAGAAATGTACAGGAATTATGCTGCAACAGCAAATCCAGTCCACAATTGGTCTAACCAAGTTTGACTTTGGGTTTATAAAGGGATTAAATAATATCACTACTTCCATAATGAACCTTACAAAGAAAGGGCCTCTTTTTATCAAACATGATTTTGATAAACTATTTCTGTTATACCCTGATACTTCTAATATTGGTTTTGAAGTTGTAGTAATACAGAACTAAGAATGGGAAGTTTCTATGATGCATTCAGCAGTGTCTGGGACACCCCTTCCAGCATCAGTTTTGTATTGGCGATGTGACGTTATCTGATTAAAATATGATCATGTAGATTATTGTTGCTCCCACTGTTGTACAATGGAACAAATCTTATACAATGTGTGTTAAGTAAGTCGTCAATACGAAAGTGATGATTTGCTGAATATGACTGTGTTATTTGTATGCATGTATCATTTTTGTATTTGACATTATGAGAATTGGCCTCTTTCCTGCTCCAACTTCTGGACTATGATGAACTTGTACTAATGGGAGCATTCTAAACATGGGACTGAGGATCTTCCAATGATTCAGAAGCAACCAAATACTTAACAAGCCAGCAGTTTATTCCATCACTTCTACAAGCCTGATCCAAGAACTTCGCATTTATGGTATGTATTTGATTAATTTAACCAATTGTAACCCTTACTTTTCTTCCTTTCTTTGTATAAGTAAACCTTTAGATTGTAGATACTAAAGAATTGGCCACAGCGTGATTATTGGGGAAGATCTGAGTTATATATTCACCTGGGTGTGTGGCTGGTCCTTTAGGATTAGAAGAACCCTTTAGTTTGATGCAATTGGTTTAAATAACCCCTCTTCATTAAGTCTAGTGTTTTGGTGGTGGTACAAGGACTGGAATGCCTAAGGAAACTGCTTTTTGGCCTTCTTATTAGCTAGTGTGGTGAGACAGAAGTTTATTTTGTTGCTGGTTTGGTATATCTTATGGGAGAAGAACTACCAATTTTGGGGTGTGTCTGCCCTATTTCTCAGCAGTTTGTTTTGCATTTGGTATTCTCAGTTGTGACCCATGGAGGCACGGTGACACTCGGTCAACAGAAGAATTGTATCCTCAACCTAGCGGTGTCTACTGTTTGTGGGGGGAGGTCGACTTGACTGCGTTGCAGAAGGCGTAAAATTGTCCTTATCCCTGAGCGATGTAGCTAAGTTGATCTAAGTTTTAAGTGTAGACCAGCCCTAGGAAACACAGAAATGAACAGGATCTCTGTCCACGATG
This sequence comes from Emys orbicularis, assembly GCF_028017835.1. NCBI lineage: Eukaryota > Metazoa > Chordata > Testudines > Emydidae > Emys > Emys orbicularis. The sequence continues at coordinate 34,527,788 of NC_088694.1, read as the reverse complement.
CGGGGGCCAAGAAGACTTGGCCCCACTTTGGCCCCATAAGGCTGCTGGGTGACTCCTGGTGTGTTTGATGTTTGTTTTAAATCTGTTTGTTGTCATTTAATGATCTGTTCCTCAGTAATGCTTTCACCCTGAAAATAAATGTGCTGTGGGGTAACTCGGAATTGTTAGCAATACCTGTTCATAGCCTTGGAGAGAAAGCAATGCAGTGGTGCTGGGCGTCAGGTAGATTGGCTGGCTGGGGACCTCCCTGTGCAAGGTAGGCAGCTGTGCAGTCTTAAAACCCCCTGTCAGATGAGACTGGGAGAAGGGTCCCTGCCGAGAGACAAGTGACGGCTGGAGACATGACTGGGAACTCTCAGAGTGGACCATGGAGAGGGAAAACATGTGCAGTTACCCTGAGATTGTAATAATAATTCCCTAATTCTACACGTTGTTCCATTGTTTTCCTAACGATTTCTATTTTATTATTGTTGTTTGATTATTAAGAGAGAAATTGATAAGTGTCTAGAAGGCCTGGGGAAAATGAGCCACACAGATGACTGAGTGGCTGTAAAAATAAATCTTATCACACACGTGCCATTATTGTCAGTGGAATTATACAGTGGCTGACGGGGTTACACTGACGTGACATGTTCGGGTGTTACATGGTGTTGGACATTTTGTATCACTAGGACACTGTTTGAAAATATCCGATTGCCTTCGCTACTGGCACTACCGTGTGGCTGGCTGAGTGGCTCAGTTTCCAAAACCAATGGGATTCAGTAACAGAGCAAAGCCATGAGCTGGGGGACCGGGGTATTGTATAAAATAGCTTTATAATAGAGCGATCATAGAGTGGGGGCAGCCAGTTTGAGGAGCTAGCTCATTGGGTTGTGGGTCCTGTGCGAATTCATAATCCCCCTTCACCCGGAACGTGAAGTTAATCACGGTGGCAGACAACATCAGCCGGGTAGCGGAAGCAAATTCACAGCAGGACTGAGGAACCAGTCAATTGCAGACAGAAACAAAACGAGATTCAACTGGCAAGTGTTTCTGAGGGAAAGTAACCAAAACACCACGGTGGTTGTGATGCTGGCAAAGGACACCATAAGGAGAGTGAATTATAAATTTGGCATCAGTTTGTGATGCAACAGCTCAGTGACAAGTCTCTCTCCTTCTCTGGAGCGGTCTAGGATGAATGTCAAAAAATGGAAAAAGAATAAAAGCAGGAAAGGGCTGGACATTGTCCGATGGAGACTAACGTAACCTGCTATGACAGCGTGTTGGTCACTGTCTCATCTCTTGGCTGAGTCCACTAGAGCCTGCTAGCCATTAGTTGAACCGATAATATGTTTGCAGTGCAAGAAGTCACAGTCCACCCTGGTGAGCCATGGGGACTACTTGTCGAAATTACAAACGACTAATACAAAATGGCTTTGACAATTTTGACATAAATATGCACAGTGGTGTGTGTGGTTTTCTGTCTGCATTGATCTCTTAACTGACCAGAGGAGGGTGATAATGGAAACTCAAAGATCTGAATAGGAAATTAGCCTCCAGAGTCTTGGTTCTTCACTGACCCCACAGGATGAGGAGCCTTATGGAATATTTATGGAACTAAATTGATGCTAAAGCATGATGAAAATGTATCCTCTACAGATTCCATTGTAAATTTTTGTTTCTTTCCCCTAGTTGGACCGCATGGCAAACCCAGAGCAAGTGAATCAAATGGTTTTCACAGAATTCATCCTACGAGGATTTGGGAATCTCCCTGAGCTACAAACTCTTCTCTTCCTGCTGTTTCTCATTATTTACATCGTGACCATGGCTGGGAACATCCTGATCTCTGCGCTAGTTGTGACAGATCAGCACCTTCACGCCCCCATGTACTTCTTCCTGGGGAACTTGTCCTGCTTGGAAACCTGCTACACCTCCACCATCCTGCCCACGGTGCTGGCTCGTCTCCTGACTGGGGACAGGACTATTTCATTCAATGGGTGTGTCACACAATTTTATTTCTTTGCTTCTGTGCTTGCTACAGAATGCCTTCTCCTGTCGGTGATGTCTTACGATGGATATTTAGCGATATGCAATCCACTGCATTATGCAGCCCGTATGAGTGGCAGGGTCTGCCTCCAACTTGCAGGTGGCTCTTGGATAGGAGGCTTCCTATGTAGTGGCATATCAACATTGTTGATATCTCATTTAACATTCTGTGGCCCCAACATTATTGATCATTTATTTTGTGATTTTATCCCCCTTGTAAAGCTCTCCTGCAATAACCCTCACCTGATGGAAACATTGGCTTTCACACTCACTTTCCTTTCCTCACTGGTCCCATTCCTACTTACCTTGATGTCCTGTATCTGCATCATCGTCACCATCCTGAGAATCCCATCCACCACCAGAAGGGAACAGGCCTTTTCCACCTGCTCCTCCCACCTCATCGTGGTGAACATTTTTTATGGAACTCTGCTGATTGTGTATATGTTCCCAACCACCAACATCCTGAGTGACTTCAAGAAAGTTCTGTCTGTTATCTACACAGTCCTGATTCCCCTGGTCAATCCCCTCATCTACAGCCTGAGAAATAAGGAGGTCCAGGAGACCCTGAGGAAAGCTTGCAGGAAATTCATGTTTGGACCATGCGAACCAGTCAGTTTCTTTTGGTTAAAATAGATGTAACATGGGGTGGGGTAGGGCCTGAGCCAAAGACTGCTGAAGTCCCAGGTCATATTTCTCTGAGCTTCATTGGTCTTCAAGTCATGCTTTTACAGGGTCATAGCTGTGGGAGAAAGTGGAGATGGAGAGACCTCTTAAATCCTGTGACTTCAGCCTTTTTAGGACCTATATAAGATGCCACAGGTGGGTACTATGGGGCGGGTGGGAGACTTGACTTTGTGGCTGCTCAAAGTTCAGAGAATGAGGGGAGATTGTGCTCAGTGAGAGGGTGCAGATGAAATGGACTCAGCTGGAACACTGGGCATCTATTCCGGGTAGGGTGAGAGACTTCTAGATATACACACAAACCCCTGAAAAATAAGACGCCTGCATTCTAAAAATAAAGGTTTGCAATGTCAGCATGGAACTCCAATGTTAGAAAATTGAATAATTAACTTTTTTTTCATAGAGTGTATTTCATCCCCAGGCTTCACTCAAAGGAAGAGAAAAGGCAAAGGAAACCTCCTGACCTGTGCCCCAGAAACAGGACACCAGCATGGGACTCGTATTTGTCCATTTTTCAGCAATAATTCAGGGCCAGTTGTTTCCAGTTACTTAGGGTCCGATTGGGAGTTTTCAAAGCCTCTGGGCACCTGGCCAGCCAAATGGGGCCCTGAAGGAGAGTCAGGCAGGAGAACGCACACCTTCCCCAGGTTTGTACATCTCTCTGGGGCCTCGGCGTCCGGATCCCTGATGTGGGGCTCCACAGGGCACAACCAGTGGCACCTGAGGCCCATTTATGGGAAACACTTGGGTGCCTGCAGGGTTTGCCATCAGCCAACCTGGGGTTGTGAATCCCAGAGGGTCGGAGTGTGTTCGTGGCAGTAAACCAACTACCCAGAGTCCCAGTCCAGTGCCCTGTCTCCTCCACCACATCCAATTGTATTTGACAATGGGACCGAAGAGTGTATGGTGCCCAACTCTCATTCACTGTCCATAGGATTTGGGTGCCTAACATCTGCCTTTTATGGGAAAGCTCAGCCTGTACATTTACAGCCAAACCAGTATCCTGAGAACTTTCCCAGGGGATGTTTTCTAGCAGTTCCTTCTCGTGTTTCTCCATTTTCTCAGTGACCCAATAACTGTCTCTCTCACCAAAAGCATCGTGCAATATGAGAAGAAACTGAGTTCTTTCTGCTGTCTCTCTTGTCAGATGTCCCCTTATCTCTCCCCTTTGTGTCCAGTGTGAGGAATAAATCCATCAAGGCTTGTCTACACATAGAAATTGCACCACTTAAACTATATTGGCCTATCCCTGCCTGTGACAGGGCCATGTGCCCATGGACTGGAGAGCCGGGGCCAAGCCAGCCCTGGTTAGAGAAGGGTCCCCACCTGAGGGGAATCAGGCCACTTCCAATAAAGGGCAGAAGGGGGATTGGGGAAGAGGGAAACTCAGGAGGCTGAAGTGAAAGTTCAGAGTGTGAATGAGGGAAAACCATGCGACTGGGGGAATTGCTCCAGCTAGGAAGAGCTGGGAGTGGCCTGCTAAGGCGGGCAGGACTCAGACCGAATGGTGGGAGTTTGCGGTGTAGGCAACTGGAGGGACTGTGTCATCTACATTTTAGTTCTGAATGTTAACTTAATAAATGAAACCTAAATGGGGGGCTGTTGCTATTGGACTGGAAAAAACCTGTGTGGAGTTTATTTGGGTATCGAAGAAGGGAAACTGAGGTGAGGGGCTGTGTTCTGGGCTTCCCTGAGGCCTCCAGTGGGCGCGGTGTGGGGTACACTCATCTAATCTGACTGGATACAACTACACTGATGTAAAGCTGCTTGTATCAGGAGAGTTCATTCCGAAGGGGGATAAGCTATACCAGACCAAGGGACATCGATATTGGTTCGCTGTGTCCGAGCTAGAGGCTGTACTGGTAGAACTGTTTCCAAAACAAAGTCACACAACTAACCCGAATAGTGATCCTGGTGCAAAGTCTGTGTGGAGACCTCGCGTAAGTGAATTCCTGTGCAATTACATCAGTATGTTTGTGGCTTTGAAAAGGACTCTAGGAATACAAGGAACCTGTCTATTCTGTATTAAAATGGCATGCTGAGAATTTACACTGATTTGCCAAGTCAAAACCAGCCGACTGACGGAAAGAGACCTGACTGAATAATTCAGTTTACATACGTGGGGTGCATCTACACTGCAGCCAGGGGTGTGAATGGCATCTCCTATAGCCGCTCTAGCTGTACTCTAGCTTGTTCACTAAAAATAGAAACCGTGGTACCAGCTTCAGCGCCAGCTGCACAGGCAAGAATGTACCCAGGGCCAAGGGGCATTGGGGGCTGCAGAGATAGGGAAAGGGCAGTTGTACTGTATCATGGAGACTAGGAAGAGCAGAGGGTGAAGTTTGGTAAAGGCATGGCCATGGTGTACAATGGGCATTAGGAGGAAGCCAAGAGTAATATGGACAATGTTTTCTGTGTCCTTCCTTTGGATCTCAACACAGCAGCTGATCACAGTGAATGGTAAATAGCCAGTAGTAATGATTAAACCCCTGATTTCAGTTAAAAAATATTCCTTAAGTTATGCAGTCAAACAACTTGGAATTTAAAATTTAAGCCATGGTCCGAGAAGATTCTGGTCTGTCTCTGTATTCTAGCCAGTTTCCGATTAAATGTACATCCTTCGAAGAGTTAAGCAGTGGGATTTCATCCCTGTCTGCAATATTTTTGCCAGAGATTAATTTTTTAAATACCTCATTTTCCAAAATACAGTTGTGTGAGCCACAAATATTCAACATTTGGGCATTATGAGACACAAAAGTTTTGTGACACAAATTTTTCACACTTGTGATAAATTGGACGAGACCTTACTGTATGATTAGGGAGCAAATTATGCTAGGAGAGGACTGGGAATAACAATCCTCTAGTTTGTTTTGCAGTCAAAAATAAGTGGATATTTGTGTTCTTCTGTATCTGCTGGAACATGTGTTCTGGTGGTTATCATTCACTCCAATAGACCAATCAGGGGCCTATAGTTCTGGAACAAGATTCTCCGATATGTGCTAATGAAGATCGATAATTTTTGATGGAAGTTTTTTACTATCAGAAAATGTCAAATTGTCAAGATCTAAATATTCCATGGGAAATTTCTACAAAAGTTTGTGTAGGGGGAATAAACAATAATTTTATAAAATAATTCAAAATGAAATATAATATAAAAAGGAAACAGTAGAATAAAATAGAAAATAAAATGGATGACATAAAAAGTAATACAATATAAATAAAATCTCAAAATAAAATTTAAAATAAAAAGTCAAAATTGGAATGAAAACAAAAATTTGAACTCATGGAATTTCCCATGAAATGAAAATTCTGGTCCTGAATAGAGTCAGGCATGGGAACACCCACCTTCCACAGGTTTGTGCATCGCTCTGGGGCTTCGGTGTGCGGATGCCTGGTGTGGGGCTGCAGAGGGCACATCCAGGGGCACCTACCACCCGTTTACTGCAAACAATTGGGGGCCTGCAGGGTTTCCCCGCAGCCGAGCTAGGTTTGTGAATCCTGGGGGCCAGACTCTGGGATTTGGGTGCCTAAAGTGGGAGCTTTGTGATTCTAGCCCTAACTCCACACCCTTAACCTCATGTTATAGCTGGGGAACGCAGGCAGAATGAGGTGACATTACCTGAGGTGAATCACTCAGCGGGCTCGTGGCAGAAAACTAACTCTCCAAAGTCCCAGGCCAGTGCCCTGTCTGCTCCACCACGTCCAGTTCTAATTGACAATGGAAGGAAGGGTGATAGGTGCCCAACTCCCATTCACTGCCCATAGGATTTGAGTGCCTAACATCGGCCTCTTATGGGAAAACCCAGCCTGTACATTTAGAGCCAAACCACTAGCGTGAGAATTCCTTCCACTCCCAGGGGATGTTTTCCACCAGTTCCTTCTCAGGTTTTACCTTGTTCCATGAGACCCTAATAACTGTGTGTCTGTCACCGAGAGCATCATGCAATAAAAGAACTAAACTAAGTCTTCTCTTTCTGTTGTCTCTTGTCAGACATCCCATTATCTGTCCTCTTCATGTCCAGAATGAGAAATAAATGCGTCAGGACTTGTCTACACATAGAAGTTGCACCACGTTACCTATATCTGCCTATCCCTGACTGTGACTGGGCCGCGAGCCCATGCGCTGGAGAGCAGGGGCCAAGCCAGCCCTGGTTAGAGAAGGGTCCCCACCTGAGGGGAATCAGGGCATTTCCAATAAAGGGCTGAAGGGAGCCAGAATCAGAGGAAAACTCAGGAGGCTGAAGTGAGACTTCAGAGCGTGATAGAGGCTCCTGCAGGGAAAACCATGAGACCAGGGAAATTCCTCCATTATATTGGGAATGAAGAAGGGAAACTGAGGTGAGGGGATGTGTTCTGGGCTTCCCTGAGTCCTCTGGGGGAGCCGTGAGATGTCCACTAGTCTACACCAAGTAGATTCAATGATACTGATGTGATGGTGCTTCTGGTGGGATAGTTCATTCCCACATGGGAAGGGGAATAAGCGATCTATTGTTAAACTGTGTCTGCACGAGAGGTTATAGTGGTATAACTATTTCAATAATACATTTGCACCACTAACCAAAATAGTTATCCTGGTGCAAAATCTGAGTAGAGACCTTGTGTGAGTCCCAGTGAAAATACATCCGTACGTTCGTGGCTTAGAAACAAATTCCGATAATCCAATGAAAATGTTTTTTCCATTAACAGAATCATAGAAGAGTAGGACTGGAAGGGACCTCAGCTGGTCATCTAGTCCAGTCCCTTGCACTCAAGGCAGGACCACATCATTACGAGATCATCCCTGACACCTGTTTGTCTGACCTGTTCTCAGAAACCTCCAATGACGGAGATTCCACAACCTTGCGAAACAATTTAGTCCAGTGCTTAACCACACTGGCAGTTAGGAAGTTTTTCCTAATGTCCAACCTATATTGCCCTGTCAAAAAATATAAAGGGAAGGGTAACAACCTGTATGAATGCAATAACATAAAATCCCTCCTGGCCAGAGGTACAGAATCACTTACCTGTAAGGGGTTAATCAGTTCAATTAATCTAATTGGCACATGACCAGAAGGACCAATGGGTAAAGAAGCTACTTTCAAATTGGGGGGGGGGGGTTGTTTGTGCTCTCTTTGTTGGTTCCCTCTCAGGACAAACAGAGAGACCAAGAAGGTAAAGCAGCTCCTAACAAGATCCTGAAATGATACATCTAAAATTACAGAAATTGTAAGTAAAGCAAGGAAATGCATTAGATTATCTTTTGTTTTAGCTTGTCAATTTTCCCTGTGCTAAGAGGTAATTTTATTCCTGTTTTGTAACTGGGAAGCAGAGTCAGAGGGGAATCCTCTGTGTTTTAAATCTTTTTATTTACCCTGTAAAGTTATCTTCCATCCTGATTTTGCAAGTGTGATTCTTTTACTTTTTTTTTTAAATGAAATTATTCTTTTAAGAACCTGATTGATTTTCAGTGTCCTAAAAAACAGGGATTTGGTCTGTGCTCACTTTGTTAACATATTGGTTGATATATTATTCTCAAGCCACCTCCCCTCCAGGAAAGGGGGTGAAGGGCTTGGGGGGATATTTTGGGGGGGATAGGGCTCCAAGTTGCCCCTCTCTGAATGTTTGTTTACCATCCAAGGACAGCAATATCATCCAAGGACAAGGAAAGGAAATTGTGCATTGGGAAAGTTTTTAACCAAAACTGGTGGAATATAAGCTTAGGGGGTCTTTCATGCAGGTCCACACATCTGTACCCCAGAGTTCAGAGTGGGCAGGGAAGTTTGACATGCCCTTGCTGCAATTTAAGCCCATTGCTTCTTGTCCTATCCTAAGCAGTTAAGGAGAACAACTTTTCACCCTCTTCTTGTAACAATCGTTTATGTACTTGAAAACTGTTATCATGTCCCCTCTTAGTCTTCTGTTCTCCAGACTAAACAAACCCAGTTTTTTCAATCTTCCCTCATAGGTCATGTTTTCTAGACCTTTAGTCATTTTTGTTGCTTTTCTCTGGACTTTCTCCAATTTGTCCCCAATCTTTCCTGAACTGGACACAATACTCAGGTGCAGGCTTAATAAGCTTAGTATAGAATGAAAGAAGTGTGTCTCATATCTTGCTTACAACACTCCTGATAATACATCCAGAATGATGTTAAGGGTTTGTTTGTTTCCAAGAGTGTACTGTTGTACATCCTGTTTTTGTACAGTGCCAGTTGCACATGCAAGAATGTACCTTGGGCAAAGGGACATTGGGGGCAGCAGAGGGTTAGAATGGGAAAGGGGAAGCTCTATTATAGCATGGGGGCACTGGGCATAGCAGAGGAGGAAGGCTGGGAAAGGGGCGGTTATACTGTGTACTGGGCATCAGGGGATGCAAAGGTTAGTGTGTCCAATGTTTTATGTATCCTTGTTAATGATCTCTACATGGCAGCTGATCACAGGGAATGCCAAATAAAATAATTCTTTTTAACTGAAATCACAGGTTTTATATTCCTTAAAGTTATGAAGAGTGAATCAACTTGGAATTAAAAATGTAAGCCGCAGTGTGAGAAGATTCAATTCTCTCCATGTATTCTAGCCAATGTGCAGATTAGACGTGTTTCCCTCGAAGAGTTGAGCAATGGGATTTCATCCCTGTGGGCATGGGAGGTGCGTGAGCCACTCCTTGGGGGAGGCTATCCCCCAGCACCGCCCCTTCTACCTGAGGCCTCGCATCCATCTACCTCCCCTATGCTGCCGGAGTCCCGAGCCCCTCTCTCCCCTCCCTGCCACCTGGGCAGGGAAGTCTTATTTCTTCCACCATGGTAGGACACTTCCCACACAACTCCATAATTAATTCTGCTGGCATCATTGCAGTACACAACATAGCAACATAAGGACCGGGTCTATTGCCAGACGCTTGCAGCATCTCCTTCCTTTCCGCCTCTGTTACCCACAGGAGACTGATATTACATTGAGTTGCCTAGGGGACATGGGGAAAGTTCTCATTAAAAGTGCTCTGACACGGAAAAAAGGGGCATGTAGGAACGCCCCCCCCCCCCCCCCGACACACACACACACTGGATCATCAAACCACACGGCCGCTAATGTACTTTTACTGTGCTCGGCATCGGTCATCAAGTAACACTGCTCTACAGCCAAAATGCTTCTGAAATAAATGTAGTCAAACTTTACTAATTCTGGGTCACTGAGAACGAAAATGATGCTTAAAATTGTTGATTGGCTCTAGTTTTCAAGATATGCTATTGGGTCAGTATATATGACCCTTGACTTGGGAATGGCGGAGGATAAGTGAGTTATAAAGGGAAGGGATCTCAATTTAAAACAGAAATGACTAAAATACATCTTTGACTGGATCTATGAATAAATCTATGACTGGGTTTGGACAGTACTTGCTTTTTAGGCAAAACAATGAATGATGCAATCTGAAGCTGGTATTGCGTCATACATGATATGAATTGCATCATGTTATTCCTAGAAGTCATGGATGATGCAATCATAACGAAGCTTACATCACTCTGCTGAACAAATTGCCCTATATCAGCTCTAGAAATCATACAGTGTCATGCTCTCTTATTTGTCAGTGTTTGATTTTGCAAAGGGACACATTTCTGTTTAGCCAAAGTGAGCAGAGATGCCTCGTATTTGTGTGAACAGTGCAGATAACTTCTGCTATGTTTGTGGTGAAGTGACTTTTGCATCACAAAAGCGCAGTATAACCACTATGGTTAAGAAAGCCTATCACCTTTATTTTGGCTGCAAAATTGGAGATCAGGACAAGAGGTGGGCCCCACACATATGCTGCAACACTTGTGCAACAAATCTTCGCCAGTGATTGAACAGGAAAAGGAAATCTATGCCTTTTGCAGTGCCAATGATTTGGAGAGAGCCAACAGATCATACCAGCAACTGTTACTTCTGCATGGTGCCTCCAGTTGGGAAAGGTGTGTCAAAGAAGAAAAAGTGGACTGTGCATTATCCAAACATTCCATCAGCTATACGCCCAGTACCCCACGGAGAAGGACTGCCAGTTCCTGATGCACCAGAATCATTCTCACTTGAGTCAGACGAGGAAGAGGAAGAGGATGAAACTTCTGGTCCTGAACCATCAATGTCACAGGACCCACATTTTCTCCCATCCTCCTCCTCTGAACCACACCTCATAACACAAGGTGAACTGAATGACCTTGTCAGGGATTTGGAACTACCCAAGAGTAAGGCAGAGCTGCTGGGCTCCAGACTACAGCAGTGGAATCTCCTGGCAGGTGATGTCAGGGTTTCCATGTTCCGTGACCGTCAAAAGGATCTTGTCCCATTCTTCTTCATGGAAGGTGATCTTGTAGCCTGCAACAACATCGATGGTGTGATGGCAGCCCTCAACATCCTTCACGATCCAGATGAGTGGAGACTGTTCATTGATTCATCAAAGACGAGTCTTAAAGCTGTTTTACTGCATAATGGCAATGTTTTGCCATCAATTCCAGTTGGTCATGCAGTCCATATGAAGGAAACCTATGACAACATGAAACAACTTTTGAGGTGCATAAACTATGACCAACATCAGTGGCAGCTTTGTGGCGATTTGAAGGTTGTTGCTCTCTTGCTTGGTCTGCAGACTGGATACACAAAGTACTGCTGTTTTCTCTGCGAATGGGATAGTTGTGCAAGAGATTCCCACTACATCAAGAAAGATTGGTCACTCCAACTGTCATTGGAGCCTGGGAGGAAAAGTGTTCAGCATCCACCACTTGTTGAATCAAGGAAGATTTTGTTACCACCCTTACACATCAAGCTGGGTCTGATGAAGAACTTTGTCAAGGCCATTGACAAAACAAAAGCAGGTTTCAAGTACCTCCATGGAAAATTTCCAAGGTTAAGTGAAGCTAAGATAAAGGAAGGTGTCTTTGTTGGTCCTCAGATTCGTGAACTTCTTCGAGATGATGCATTTGACCATGCACTGCGTGGCAAGGAAAAGACGGCCTGGAAAGCCTTCCAGTTAGTGGCAATAAATTTTCTCGGAAACAACAAGGCAGACAACTACAGGTTGTTGGTGGAAAACCTCCTCAAGGCATACAAAAGCCTTGGTTGCAACATGTCACTAAAGATACATTTTTTGCACTCTCATCTAGATTTTTTTCCACCGAACTGCGGAGCAGTGAGCGACGAGCACGGTGAGCGATTTCACCAGGACATTGCAACAATGGAGAAACGCTATCAGGGCAAATGGAGCCCATCAATGCTTGCAGACTATTGCTGGACAGTGACAAGAGATGCTCCATTTAATGAATACAAGAGACAAGCCAAGAAGCGCCAAGTAGACACTGAATAGGACTAAACTATGTACAGAATAGTTTTTTGCCTTTTGTTTCATAATACATTTTCTTTATATAACCCTTTTGCTGATTTTTAAAGTGTTACATAAACAGGACAGGTGAAATATTATCATGTAAAGCAACCATAAACACATGAAAAGACCTAGGTTTACAATTTATGATTAAAACTCTACTATCTACACAATATACATAGACATAAAATGTAAAAACTTAAATATCTTAGAAACAGTAGCCAATCAGTTGTTTTAATTGTCATATTTGAATTCAGCACATCAAGATACATAATAAATAGCACATTTTATCTCTGAAGCAGACGACTTCTCAAAAATTGTAGACCAGTGTAATTTAAAGTAGCTGATGGGGTCTGGGGCCCCACGTGAGAGATTCCATAATTTGGGAGTGAAAACATTCCCCACCCCAGCCCCATTTGTAAACAGCTTCCCGTGGTGCTATGGGAAAGGGCCATTGTTGACTAGCTACCTCTGATCCTGACATGAGCCTGCCATAAGCTTCATTAAAAGTGCGGTCACCCATAACCCGAGGGGCCTACTCACCATGGCTGGAGCAGCAAAATGGCACCGTGAACAGTTATGGGTTCTGATTATGTTATGGCTTGCGCCTAGTGTAATAGGGTTTTTTTTTATGAAAACGGCCTTGCTATGGAAGCATTTTATTCATGTACAATGGCTCCTTTATTTTTTCCCCTGACTGACAGCTGAAAATGTGTCCTTCAGCATGTCATCAACACCTGAAAACAGACTTTCACTGATTAGAATAAGAAGAAAGAGAATGCAGAAGGACTTGTTCACTGAGATAATGAACACGTCCAGGACAGCTGACACAGAGCTGAGGGTGTGGAGGATTTCACTGTTTGAGTAGTTTTACGTGGACATGGAGAGCAGGAAAGCTTCCAATGACCGAGAGCGTGCGGGGGAAGGTACAAGGAACAGAAGGCCCCCATTCACAGACCTTTGATGGTCTGTAATGCAGTGTTATGTTACACAGCTGAAAATGTTTCTCCTGTTCCAACTTTACAACCCCTTATCCCCAAGGTTACCTTTTCTTTCTGTTTTCCCTCTTTACTTATGTTTGTTAAATAAAGTAAATGGATTCAAGAAATAAATGTTCTTTATTGAGTAGAAGCAGTGGGCTTGGGCGGGGGATAGGCTTTACAGGGACGGTGATACAAGCCAGGGGAAGGTTTGGGAAAGCACAGTGCAGACAAGCAGCTCACATTACTGTGACTCATTATTGAAACGGCTTTTCAAAGCCTCGCAGATACGCAGCGCCCTTTGCCCCGGTGTGTGGCTGCTAAAAAATGGCTGCCATGTGATCAGTCTCAACTGCCAGCCCCGGCTGAAAATTTCCCCCCTTTTTTTCACAGATATTATAGAGCACACAGCAGGCAGCTATAAGCATAGGTATGTTCCCCTCACTAAGGTCCAATCTTGTTAGGAGACTTTTCCAGCACCCTGTCAGGAGACCAAAGGCACATTCAACCACCATTCTGCACTTGCTGAGCCTATAGTTGAACCATTCCTTATTGCTGTCCAGACAGCCGGTGTATGGCTTCATGAGCCATGGGAGCATGGGGTAGGATGGGTCCCCCAGGATAACTATAGGTATCTCAATGTTGTCAATGTTAATTTTGTGGTCTGGAAAGAAACTCCTGGACTGCTGCTTTTTGAACAGACCCAAGTTCCTAATGATGTGCGCGTCAAGAACCTTTCCTGACCATCCTATGTTGATGTCGGTGAAACACCCCCTGTGATCCACCAGTCCATGCAATCTATCACCCCACCGCAACTAGGGAACCCCATCACAGCAAAACCATCCACTATGTCCTGCACATTTCCCAGACTCACTGCCCTTTGTAGCAGAAGTCGATGAATGGCCCTGCACACTTGGAGCACAGCAGCTCCCACAGTTGATTTATCTACTCCAAACTGATTCCCCACTGACCGGTAACTGTCTGGCATTCCAAGCTTCCAAACAGCAATTGCCACTCGTTTCTCCACTGTCAGAGCAGCTCTCATTTTTGTTTTGCTGAACTGCAGGGCTGGGGAAACCTCTGCACAAAGTTCCTGGAAGGGGTCTTTCTGCATTCGAAAGTTCTGCGGCCACTGCTCATCATCCCATACGTGCAAAATGATGTGGTCCCACCAGTCAATGCTTGTTTCATGGGACCATAAATGGTGCTCAAAGGAGGTGAACAGTCATTCTGGGGCTGAACCCCACACATGCCGGTTCTACAATGAGCTGCATGCGATTCTTGGGGGTGACCCTACCAGCACCCTCACAAGCAATGTGCAGCTGCTCTGTGACTGCCATCAGTAACTGAAGTGTTTTTTCCAATGGCTTGCAGCACGGCTGCTTGCAGGACATTGTTATGTTCCATGTGGCAGACCCTACTTCGGCTGTGGAAATATTGCAGGAGAAAGCGCGAGGTGTTTGAGATGCTCATAGCAAGAGAGCACAGCTGAGCAGGCTCCATGCTTCTGGGGTTATGGCGTACACACGGCAGTTTAAAGGTGCAAAAACCACTATGTTGTTTGCCATTAATGTCAGGGAGGGAGCACAGTGCATCATGGGATGCCTATGCAATGTTCCCCCTGCAACAATGTTTTGGTCCTATGAGGCATTGCACAAACTTCCCAAAACACAATGCACCAAGTTGCACTTTGGGATAGCTACCTACAATGCACTGCTTTGTGCATTGATGCAGGGGCTGCTAGTGAAGATGCACTCCATCGAGACAGTGAGCATGGTGTGCCCACGCACAATCGACTTCATTAATGCAGGGGCTCGAGGTCGAATAAGATAAAATCGACATAATTTTGTAGTGTAGACAAGCCCATAGTTGGATTTTCATTCGGATATAAGTGGATATTCGTATCCTTCTGCAAATGCTAGAAGAAACCTTCCCTTCAGGAGAAGAAGTGACAGTAGGTCAAAAACTTCATGCTGAAAAAGGACAGTGTTGGAGTCAAGTTGTAGACTATATTGCAATACACACAACTGAAATGATTATATTGACTGTACCCGAACTAGCCCACAAACTGGCTAGTGTGAATGTAGAACAGTGTCCTTTATTGAATGGAATCAGTGCTATTCTTTGGTCCTCAAACTGTTACAGACCAGTTCGAGACCTACAGTTCTGGTACAAGATTACATAATTTGTATTATGTGCTGTGGCACTGAAGATGCGTGAGACTCAAACTTTTCTGAGAATGGGAAGAAAGTTTGTACTTTATAATCTCAGGTCTCTGACTTCCATGCTTCCATGGTATGGGCCTTTCCAAGAACCCTATGGGAGTTAGGTGCCAAATTCTCATAGCAAGTTGAAAGTTGGGTCCTTATTGGGTCCTTATTCTGTACATTAACCCCCTTTGAAATTCCCAACCTAAACGTATAAAGCACCCTGTTACACCTGCATTTTATCTGAGCAGCAGGCTGCACTTCCTCATTTCAGAAAAGACCAGCAGGCATTGAGTTAAGGGTAACATTTTCAAAAACACTTAAGCAAACTTCAAAAGTAACATAGGAGGCTAAATCCCATTGCCTTTCAGTGAGATTTAGGTTGCTAAGCCTGAGTAACTGAGAAACGTTTGAAAATGGGATTTAGGCTTTTAAATCACTTAGGGTATGTCTACACTACGAGAGTAGTTCGATTTTACTTAAATCGAATATGTGGAATCGATATTACAAAGTCGAACGTGTGTGTCCACACTAAGGACAGTAATTCGACTTTGTGAGTCCACACTAACGGGGCAAGCGTCGACATTGGAAGCGGTGCACTGTGGGCAGCTATCCCACAGTTCCCGCAGTCCCCGCTGCCCATTGGAATTCTGGGTCGAGCCCCCAATGCCTTCTGGGGGAAAAAATGTGTCGAGGGTGCTTTTGGGTAACTGTCGTCATCCAACCGTCACTCCCGCCCTCCGTCCCTGAAAGCGCCGGCGGGAAATCAGTTCACGCACTTTTCTGGTCAGTGACAGCGTGGACGCCACAGCACTGTGAGCATGGAGCCCGCTGCGACCATCGCTGCAGTTATGGCTGTTGTCAACACCTCGCACCTTATCATCCACCTTTTCCAGAGGCAGATGCTGAGAAATCGGGCGAGGAGGCTACGGCAGCGCGGTGAGGACCTGAAGTCTGAGAGTGGCACAGACCTGTCACAAAGCATGGGACCCCACGCCGAGGACATCATGGTGGCAATGGGTCATGTTGATGTTGTGGAATGGCGATTCTGGGCCCGGGAAACAAGCACGGACTGGTGGGACGGCATAGTGCTGCACGTCTGGGATGAATCCCAGTGGCTGCGAAACTTTCGCATGCATAAGGGAACTTTCCTTGAACTTTGTGAGTTGCTGTCCCCTGCCCTGAAGCGCAAGGACACCCGGATGCGAGCAGCCCTGACTGTCCAGAAGCGAGTGGCCATAGCCCTCTGGAAGCTTGCAACGCCGGACAGCTACCGGTCAGTCGCAAACCACTTTGGCGTGGGCAAATCTACCATGGCGGTTGTTGTGATGCAAGTAGCCAATGCAATCGTTGAGCTTCTGCTCTCAAAGGTAGTGACCCTGGGAAACATGGAGGTCATCATAGATGGCTTCGCCGCAATGGGATTCCCAAACTGCGGTGGGGCTATAGATGGAACTCACATCCCTATCCTGGGACCGGACCACCAGGCCAACCAGTACATTAACCGAAAGGGCTACTTTTCAATGGTGCTGCAAGCACTGGTGGACCATAGGGGACGTTTTACAAACATCAACGTCAGATGGCCGGGCAAGGTTCATGACGCTCGTGTTTTCAGGAACTCTGGTCTGTTTAGACGGCTGCAGGAAGGTATTTACTTCCCGGACCACAAAATAATTGTTGGGGATGTGGAGATGCCTATAGTGATCCTCGGGGACCCAGCCTACCCTCTAATGCCCTGGCTCATGAAGCCCTATACAGGCGCCCTGGACACTGAAAAAGAACTCTTCAACTACCGGCTGAGCAAGTGCAGAATGGTGGTGGAGTGTGCTTTTGGACGTCTCAAGGGGAGATGGAGAACCTTACTGACTCGCTCTGATCTCAGCGAAACCAATATCCCCATTGTTATTGCAGCTTGCTGTGTGCTCCACAATCTGTGTGAGAGCAAGGGGGAGACCTTTATGGCGGGGTGGGAGGTTGAGGCAAATAGCCTGGCTGCTGATTACGCCCAGCCAGACAGCCGGGCGATTAGAAGAGCCCAGCGGGATGCGCTGTGCATCCGGGAGGCTTTGAAAGATAGGTTCCTGAGTGAGCAGGGTAACCTGTGACTATTAAGTTTGTTTACAGAGAAGCTGAACCTGTCCCCGTTTCTTTACCCAGTAAATGTTCACTATCCTCTCCAGTTACATACCCCATTCCCCCCCTTCCAACACACGTTTAAAAATAAAATCACTTGAAATTTGTTAATGAACACCGTTTTCTTTATTACTGTTTTCGCGGGAAAGTGTTGAACCTGGGACGCAGACTGCGGTGGGGAGCGGGTGTAGTGTAGTGATGCAAAGGATGCTTCTAAACTCCAGGAATGACAGGCTCCGCACTGGTGGACTGGTTGTTTCAACGGAGCCTGCCACCCCTCCTGTTCGGGACTCTGTGTGTGGGGGCTATGTGACTTTGTGGCAGGGGGAGGACGGTTACAGATCCCCTGCTGTGTGGCTCTGTGATCTAGGATAAGGACCGCTGCATAAGATCTCTAACCGCCCTCCCCCACCACAAAGTCACATAGTCCCCCCCCGCCCCCACAGAACATGGAAACCACCTCCCAGACTGACCAGGGTAACTAGTGACTGCAATGTGTGTGTGCCCTGCTGCTGAACCTGCCCCCGCGTCTGTACCCTGGTAAAGGTGACTGTCCTGTCCAATTACCAACCCCCTTCCCCCCTTTCAAACAGACTCTCCTCTAATAGAACATGATGGAAACAGTAATTAACAGAAACGTATTTTTTATTAGCAACCACACATGAAACTGGGGGATGAAACTGGGACGGGGGCTTGGGTGAGGCGGGAAGGAAAGGACTTATCAAATTTTGGGGAATGAGAGCCTTCTGGTACTTGAGCAGTCTGCAGGGGTGGAGTGAGAGTTTTCATGGACTCTGCCGCCCCTCCTTCTTGGGACTTTGGGTGAGGGGGGTATGGGACTTTGTGGCGGGGGAGGGCGGTTAGAGATAGACTGCAGCGGGGCTCTGTCCTCCTGCCTCCGGTCCTGCAGAACATCCACAAGGCACCGGAGCGTGTCTGTTTGCTCCCTCATTAGTCCAAGCAGCGTTTGAGTCGCCTGCTGGTCTTCCTGCCGCCACCTCTCCTCCCGTTCCATGTGTGATCGGTGCATTTGGGACAAGTTCTCCCTCCACTGGGTCTGCTGGGCTGCCTGGGCTCGGGAGCAGCCCATAAGTTCCGAGAACATGTCCTCCCGTGTCCTCCTCTTCCTATGCCTAATCTGCGCTAGCCTCTGGGAGTGTGATGCCAGGCTAGGTCGGGAGACAGTCGCAGCTGTGGGAATGGGAAAAAGGGAGTGAATTCCTCAGAAAGATAAATTTTTGGTTGAACAAAGAACATAGTCTTTCTCTGTGAACAAGACCATGCACAGCATCTATCACATGCGCACTCAGGACAAGGTCGAATTTTCGGCCTTCGCATTCAGTGCCTGGGGTCTTGCAGTGCAGATCAGACAAGCGGGACAGGACAGCGGAATTTGGGTAACAGGCTGACATGGTAAGCCGTAGACTTGTGGCTGCTTAAAACTTTAATAATAGCACTGGCCTCCTTTCACGGTCAAAGCAATGCCAGTCCCTGCTGCCAGCAATCCGGCAAGCATGAACTCTGCCCCTGTCCCACCCCCTCGCGGCTGTCCCAGGGAAAGATCCCTGTATGCTGCTCCTCTCCCGCCTCCACCGCGTGGCTCTAAACCGCCGGTTACAGTTCCTTAAAGGAACAGGCAAGCAGTCCCAATACTAACATTCCCCTACCTAATTCAAAGCAGGTCACCATGAGCGACATCACTCTGATGAGGATTTCAGAGACGGAGAAAGAACGGATGCTTCGGGAAAGCCTGCAAAGACCAGGGCCGTATGCCGCCATGCTCTGCAAGGTGATGATACCCGAGTACTTGCTTGTCTCCTGGCACGGAAACATTTCCTACCACGGAGGACCCAATAAGGCCGCTCTCCCCAGGAACCTGATGCAAAGGCTTTCCAATTACCTCCAGGAGAGCTTCGTGGAGATGTCCCAGGAGGATTTCTGCTCTATCCCCGGACATATAGACCGGATTTTACTGTAGCTGCACTGGCAGGGACTAAACAGTAGAGCGCCTAGGGCAAAACAATCATGCTAAACCGGACATTGTTAGATTTTTTTTCAGTAGTTGCACTGCCAAGGACTGAAACGTTAAGCGCCTAGGGCAAAGTAATCATGCAAAACCCATTGTTAATATTGTTAATATTCCTGTTCTGTTAAAAATAAATGTTTACATGTTTAAAACACTTACTGACTGATCCTTCCCCTGATTCTGTGTCTGGGTTAACGCCTGGGGACGGTTGGTAGGGGATCTCTGTAAGGGTGATGAAGAGATCCTGGCTGTCGGGGAAATCAGCGTTGTAAGCGCTGTCGACTGCCTCGTCCTCCTCATCTCCTTCCTCATCTTCCCCGTCCGCTAACATGTCCGAGGAAGTGGCCGTCGACAATATCCCATCCTCAGAGTCCACGGTCAGTGGTGGGGTAGTGGTGGCGGCCGCACCTAGGATGGAATGCAGTGCCTCGTAGAAACGGGATGTCTGTGGCTGGGATCCGGAGCGTCCGTTTGCCTCTTTGGTCTTCTGGTAGCCTTGTCTCAGCTCCCTGATTTTCACGCGGCACTGCGTTGCATCCCGGCTGTATCCTCTCTCTGCCATGGCTTTAGAGATCTTCTCGTAGATCTTTGCATTCTGTCTTTTCGATCGCAGCTCAGAAAGCACAGACTCATCGCCCCACACAGCGATCAGATCCAAGACTTCCCGATCAGTCCATGCTGGGGCCCTCTTTCTATTCTGAGATTGCATGGCCATCTCTGCTGGAGAGCTCTGCATCGTTGCCAGTGCTGCTGAGCTCGCCACGATGTCCAAACAGGAAATGAGATTCAAACTGCCCAGACAGGAAAAGGAATTCAAATTTTCCCGGGGCTTTTCCTGTGTGGCTGGTCAGAGCATCCGAGCTCGGACTGCTGTCCAGAGCGTCAACAGAGTGGTGCACTGTGGGATAGCTCCCGGAGCTATTAGCGTCGATTTCCATCCACACCTAGCCTAATTCGACATGGCCATGTCGAATTTAGCGCTACTCCCCTCGTTGGGGAGGAGTACAGAAGTCGAATTTAAGAGACCTCTATGTCGAACTAAATAGCTTCATGGTGTGGACAGGTGCAGAGTTAATTCAATGTAACGGTGCTAAATTCGACATAAACTCCTAGTATAGACCAGGCCTTAGATGCTTTTTAAAATGTTACCTGAACTAATTGAGTGAGTTCATTGCACTAGAACTGGGTACATGTGCGCTTGCTATGGACAGCAACAGGGGGGTTGGATGGAGAAAATGTAAGATCAGCTAATTCTGCTGACATTTTCAAATCTTTCTAAGGGAATTGGATGGGAACTCAATGTCTAAATCATTGAGGCAGCTGTAAAATCTAGAATGAGTGTGTTATTTCTTGACAGTCACCATAGCATTCACGCAATAAATAGAGAGAGATTTGTTTAGGATTAGAAGTTTCTTTCCTCTCCAGGACTCTCCCTTTGAGATTAGAAGTTTGACTCTGGTTTAGTTTTAGAGAATATTAGTAAATACCAACTTGCCCTTGCCTGTTGCTTTCCCCACAGCAGATGTGATTCAGGAGACCGCCTCTCCCCTCAGAAGGATATATAATGAATCAGAAATGATGTTCTCCATTTGACAGAGAGTATGAGGTCACATTATGAGACATGGAACGGAGCCTCGGTAGCTTTTCTAGGTTGTCGTTCTAGTTACTGGGCACGTGGAAGTAGGTGAATGCAGTTGGGAGAGAAAATGAATTGAATATCCTGGATCCCGGTGCCAGAAATGCTGTGTAAGGAGATGACAACAGAGACTTCAGCTGCTGACTGACCAGCCTTAGAGGTAAATCAACCCTTTCCTCCCTGCTCCTTGAATCTTAAGGAGTTTGAAGCAATGTTGGTTTGTTTGGTAAGTGGGCACTGGTCTCTCTTAAACTCCCAACCCAAAGCAAAATTGTAGAATTTGGAAAAAAGAAAGACCTGTCAGGTCACATCTATCCAAGGTCCTTACCTGGCCCCCATCACTCTGGTATCTGGGCACCTTGCTGCCTCTGAGGAAAGCTTGCAGGAAATTCAAGTTTAGACCATACTAATTGGTCAATTTCTTTGGGTTAAAATAGATATAACATGGGCTGGGGTAGGGCCTGAACCAAAGCCTTCTGTAGTCCCAGGTCGTGTTTCCCTGAGCTTCATTGGTCTTTGAGTCATGGTCTTACAGCGTCACAGCTGTGGGAGAAAGTGAAGATGGAGAGACCTCTTCAAACCCGTGACCCAGCCTTTTCAGGACCTATATAAGATGCCACAGGTGGGTACTACTGGGCTGGGGGGAGACTTGAACTAGTCGTTGCTCAAAGTTCAGAGAAAGAGGGGAGATTGTGCTCTGTGAGAGGGTGCAGGCGAAATGAACTCAGCTGGAACACTGGGCATCTATTCCGGGTAGGGTGAGAGACATCTAGATATACACACACACCCCTGAAAAATCAGAAGCCTGCATTCTAAAAATACTGGGTTGCAATATCAGCATGAAATGCCAGCATTAGAAAATTGAATAATTAACTTTCCTTTTGTAGTGGGGTGAATGTCTGCTCCAGCCATGAAGGGGTTGGAAAAGCCCTGCAGAGGGCTGGGTCTGTGTAAAGGGGCAAACCCCGGCTGATTGGGGAAGTTGCTGCAGCTGGGGCCATGCCCTAAACTGAGCCACTGAGCCTGATAAGAAGGCCAGGATAGCCAGAAGAGGAGTCTCCCTCTGACAGGAGGGAGAGATAGGCCTAGCTGCATGGAACTCACCGGGGACCTAGAGTGAGGCAGGGCTGGGGAAAGGCCTTGGGGGCTGGGAAGCCCTAGGCTAGCAACTCCCCAGGCTGCAGGGCCAGGTCCTAGGCCCATATAGGTATTGGGGTTGCAGAGGGGCAACCTGAGGGTGGGTGAAGGCAGCCAGTCCAACCCCCTTGTTTCCGGTGATGATTGGCTGATAGACTGCAGTCTGCCCCAGGGCGTGGGGGCTAGATGGTGACTGGCAGTAGCCACAACTGAGGCGACATTGGGATAGGGAGTGGAGGTTCCCCTGGGTGGGGAGACCCAGAGAGAGAGAGTGGGGTAGTGACAGGGGGGCAGCACCCAAGCCAAGGGCACCGGGGTCCGGGAGGGACACGGGGGGCCAACGACAGGCAGGACACCTGGCCTGCAGAGGGCGCTCCGGATGCTGGTGAGCTAATTCCCGAGATGACCAGCAGGAGGCGCCACAGGGGTGAGTCCACGCCTGATTACACCTTTCATGGAGTGCATTTCATCCCCAGGCATCATTCAAAGGAAGAGAAAAGCCAAAGGAAACCCTTTGACCTGTGCGGCAGAACACAGGACACCAGCACAGGCCTCTTATTTGCCCATTTTCAGCGACAATTTAGGGCCAGTTGTTTCCAGATAGTTGGGGTCTGAGTGGGGATTTTTCAAAGCCTCTGCACACCTGACCTGCAAGATGCGGCCTTGGAGGAGAATCAGGAAGGGGAACACGCACTTTCCCCAGGTTTGTGTGTCACTCTGGGGCCTCAGCATCCGGATGCCTGGTGTGGGGCTCCACAGGGCACGGCCAGTGGCACCTGCGGCCCATTTACTGCAAACACTTGGGTGCCTACAGGGTTTGCTGACAGCCAAGCTGGGTTGTGAATCCCAGAGGGCCGGAATCACTCAGTGTGCTCATACCAGGAAACCAACTATCCAGAGTCTCAGTCCACTGCCCTGTCTGCTCCACCACATCCAATTGTATTTGACAATGGGACCAAAGGGTGTGAGGTGCCCAACTCCCATAAACTGCACATAGGATTTGGGTGCCTAACATTGGCCTCTTATGGGAAAACCCAGCCTGTACATTTACAGCCAAACCGGTATCCTGAGAACTTTCCAGGGGATGTTTTCTAGCAGTTCCTTCTTGTTTTTCTCCATTTTCTCAGTTACCTAATAACTGTGTCTGCGTCAAGAAAAGCACTGTACAATAGAATAATTAAACTGAGTCTTCTCTTTCTGCCATCTCTCTTGTCAGACCTCCCCTTATCTCTCCCCTTCATGTCCAGTGTGAGGAATAAATGCATCAAGGCTTGTCTACACATGGAAATGGCATCACTTAAACTATATTGGCCTATCCCTGCCTGTGACAGGGCCGTGTGCCATGGGCTGGAGATCCAAGGCCAAGCCAGCCCTGGTTAGAGAAGGGTCCCCATCTGAGCGGTATCAGGCCATTTACAATAAAGAACAGAATGGGGATGGGGGAAGAGGCAAACTCAGGAGGCTGAAGTGAAAGTTCAGAGAGTGAATGAGGGAAAACCCTGCAACCAGGGGAATTGCTGCAGCTAGGAAGTGCTGGGAATGGCCTGCTAAGGCGGGCAGGACTCAGACCAGATGGGGGGAGTTTGGGGTGTAGGAACTGGAGGGAAGGTGTCATCTGCAATTTAGGTTTGAATGTTAAGTTAATAAATGAAACCAAAATTGGGGGCTGTTGTGATTGGACGGGAAAAAAACCATGTGGAGTTTATTTGGGGAACGAAGAAGGGAAACTGAGGTGAGGGGCTGCGTTCTGGGCTGCCCTGAGGCCTCCAGTGGGAGCCGTGAGGGGGCCACTCATCTAATCTGACTGGATGCAACTACACTGATGTAAAGCTGCTTGTATCAGCATAGTTCATTCCGAAGGGGAAGAAGCTATACCAGTCCAAGGGACCTCGATATTTGTTTGCTGTGTCCATGCTAGAGGTTGTACTGGTAGAACAATTTCCAAAACACTCCACTAACCAGGATAGTGATGCTGCTGCAAAATCTGTGTGGAGACCTCGCGTAAATGAGTCCCTGTGAAACTATGTCAGTACGTTCTTGGCTTTGAAAAGAACTCTGGGAATCTTCTGCATTAAAATGGCATGTTGAGAATTTCCGCTGATTTGCCAAGGAAAAGCAGCCGACTGGCGGAAAGAGGCCTGACTGAATAATTCAGTTTACATACATGGGGTGCATCTACACTGCAGCCAGGGGTGTGAATAGCATCTCCTGTAGCCACTCTAGCTGTACTCTAGCTAGCTCACTAAAAGTAGAAGCCAAGGTACCAGCTTCAGCGCCGGCTGCACAAGCAAGAATGTACCCAGGGCCAAGGGGCATTGGGGGCTGCAGAGATGGGAAAGGGGCTGTCGTACTGTATCATGGAGACTAGGGAGAGCAGAGGGTGAAGTGTGGTAAAGCCGTGGCCATGATGTACAATGGGCATTAGGAGGAAGCCAATTATTTCTGTATCCTTCCTATTGGTCTCTACATGGCAGCTGATCACAGTGAATGGTAAATAGCCAGTAATAATGACTTCCGTTAAAAAATATTCCTTAAATTATGGAGTCAATCAACTTTGAATTTAAAATTTAAGCCACGATCCGAGAAGATTCTGGTCTCTCTCTGTATTCTAGCCAGTTTCAGATTAGAGGAGCATCCTTCAAAGAGTTAAGCGATGGGATTTCATCCCTGACTGCAATATAATAAGAAAATTACCACCACATTACTTACAAATTTCATATAGAATTTATTTGTTCTAATAGGGTAAATTTCCATCTAAAATAATATTTTCAGCTTTTTTGGTTTGTGTTTTTAATGAAAACGGGATAATTGTGTGACCAGTAATACTGTTTCTACCACTGGGAGCTAACCAAAGGGTATTTTCAAACTTTGTTACTTTTGGTGTAAGATGCTCCCCTGACTGGGTCTCTGTATGTAGTGAGCCCTACTGTGGAATAAGGAAATACGGTTAAAGAGAAGGACAGAAGTGTGTATGTAGTGCCGTGCCCACTTCTCTGTGGATATGCCATGAGCATCCGGAGGAAATTGGACAACAATGATTTTAGGCATCAGTTCTGCCGTTTAGGCATCATATCTCCCTCAAGAGCACCTGCCCATTGAGCTCAGTTCTGGGACAATTTGGTCCACAGTGTTTGGTGCCAGGGACCTGGACCTGATGGGGAATCCTGCACTTGATCAATGTGAGCAGACTGGATCCTACCAGCACTGAGTGCTCCAGCCCCCAGGCAGCAAAGCATTTAAGAACATGTTTAATTGTAAATACCAGCGTATTCCCACTGAGTCACTATAGATCAAGGTGTGTGAGTGGTTTGCTGGACTGGCATCTGGGGTAGATCTGTTCATTATGCCCGTTACTGCCAGGATATTGAATCCAGTGGACTAACACAGCGGATTCGTGTTTTTAACATTGATGGAAGAGAGGAGAGATTGGCGCTTTAGTTATGCCAGTTACTTGTGATGGGCTTTTAAGTTATCTCAAGGGCACTTACAGACAGATTTTTAAAGGTATTTAGGTGCCTAGTGGGTTTTTCCAAAGCACTGAGGCTCCTCAAACTTACTGATTTCAAAGGGCGTTCGCAACTTTGATGCTTTTAAAAGTCCCACCCAGGGCTGGATTCACAAAGAGTCTGTGATAATTGGCCTACATCTTTACCCTCAGTGAGAGCTCAACTGTCAGAAGTGAGTGAAAGTTCATAGAACAACAAATGGGGGTGGAAAAAAATGCAAAGAAGAGACAAAATACTGAATTAGTCCAAACAAAAACCCTTTTGCTACAACTTAAGGACAGTGTTACGGTCGTGCTTGGTAAACGAGAACAGCGTGAGAGCACATGTCAATGAACCAAAACTGGTGTGTGGGAAATTAGTGCTAATTGATGGACAAGATAGTGAGGGGATGGGCTATTGCCCCATCACTCCCTTTGGGGTTCTTGGAGAAAGAGACTTTGGGAGGAAAGTTGGCCATCGCCACGCTGGCTGACCAAAGGACAAGAGAAGGGGAAGGTGTGAACTTCACCAGTGTGGGCTCCCACCCGCACCATCTCCTGGCACCCTGGACATTCTTCCGAATGAGGAGGTGCGGGGTAAAGCTACATGCCAATGCTACCATAACTCTGTGCTCCTTGAGCAATGACCTGATCCAACATAACCCACACGTGCTCACTCTGCCTTGGCAGCACGCTCAGGTGCCAGGGCACAGGACAGCTCTAGGGCATAGACGGGATGTGGAGGAGGCATATGAAATAACTATTCATTGCAGCAAGGGAACTGGAGCTTGGGTCTCCCAGCTCCTACGTGCAGGGCCAGCTCCAGGCACCAGCTTGCCAAGCAGGTGCTTGGGGCGGCCACACTGGAGAGGGGCGGCACGTCCAGCTATTCGGTGGCAATTCGGCAGACGGTCCCTCACTCCCACTTGGAGCGAAGGACCTTCCGCCAAATTGCTGCCGCAGATCGCGATCACGGCTTTTTTTTTTTTTTTTTTCCGCCTGGGGCGGCAAAAACCCTGGAGCCGGCCCTGCCTACGTGAGTGCCTCAACCAGTAGCTGGAGTGTAATTCTCAGTCTATTTCTTTGGCCCAATGAATATCTAGGTATTTCACACACACCTTCAACAGGCCAGAATGAGAGAGGCCTGGGGCAGGGACCATCTCTTTGTTCTGTGTTTGTACAGCACTGAGCACAGTGGGGCCCTGGTCCATGTCTTGGGCTTCAAATAATAAAGACTTTTTAGTTCAGAAGCTTTTCCTTCTCTGGTCCATCCATGAGTGGCTGGAAGAAGTTTGAGTCTATTCACATACTGTCTACCTCAAGAATCTAAACAAAACATGCTATTCACTTTTCCTTCCCGGTAATTTAATGTGCCCATTAGCAAAGTCTCAAGGGGAAATTCACCTGTGGTGTTTGCAGGGTAAACAATGACTCAGGAGAGACATTTATTTTCTGCTGAGAGATACAAGGCAAAGCAAACCAAGGGTCTCAGCACAACTAGGGTCCAGCCAGTAACATGCAGGACCCATTACTGCTCTGCTCTGTGGTGTGTAGCTACACAGAACCTACACACCTCCGCCAGTAGTGCGCAGGCTAGATGTGCCTTGAGAAAACTAAAATAGGTGAAGGGGGTGCAGATCGGAGATGGATCCTGCTCTCTGAAATGCCAAGTGAAGAGGTCACGTTACAGATTCCAGCTTCTTCTATGCCAACTTTAAGGTAAACAAACCTTTCACATCATCTTTGTTAAAAATAGATCTTTCAGGACAGGGAAGAAAATGTCACCATATCCATCACCTTCACAAAGGCATCATTTCCTTTTGGATGATGCCAAGTCTTTTCCCCCAAGCCATGGACAGAATTAATGGGTTTATGTTGTAAAGCATTTTGGTGATGGAAAACTCTCAGTGGTAAGAATGAGAACATTGCTGAGGACTTTCCATCTTCAGTGCTGAGTAACGTTACTGATACTTTACCACATGCAATTCTGGGTTTGTACAGCTCCGAGCGCAATGTGTCTTGGTCCATGACTAGGTCTCCTAGGGACCATTGCAACATTAATAATCAATAATAATCTCCATCAAGAATTGAGTCTTATAATAATTCACGTAATCATTAATATAGTGTTGTGACTGTTACTGTTGAGGAAAATAGCTGTTTGTCTGTGCAATAAGTGCTTTGTATGTGAATGAAGTTTCTGAATGTATGGCTAATATCTCAGAAGTGAATCTGGAATTAGATAAAACACAGAGAGAACTCTTAATCAGGAACATGTTTCTCTAGATCAGTTTAAAGTTGATGGTCAGGTTAAAGCCCTAATTGAGGAAGAAAAGGGTAGATTTTTTTATAGGTAATGGATTGTTGGCAAGTGAAGCTTGTGAAAGTGAGCCTGAACAAGGTAGAAGTGATTTGCTTAAAGCTGCTGAGTACAATGAGACACTATCTGTGGAGAGTAGCAGTTTATCTTTTGGGAGTGACAACTTGCCTGTTAAGAACTTTCCAAGTATATGTCTGAAATCAGCCATGGGTGCTGGGACAAAGGAAAGGATACCTCCAATTGTTTTTCTGTTAAGAATAGCTGTGTATCTGCTGTAAAAGTGTCTGTGTGTATGTCTAGCTCAGACGTGGGCAAACTACGGCCCGCGGGACACATCCGGCCCATGAGACCATCCTGCCTGGTCCCCGAGCTCCCAGCTGGGGAGGCTAGCCCCTGGCCCCTCTCCAGCTTTCCCCCCTCCCCTGCAGCCTCACCTTGCCATGCCGCGGGAGCACGCTGGGCAGGAGAGCGGGGAGGGAGGCTCACCGGCAGCCTCCGGGGAGCAGGTGGCGGGAGCGCGGCAAAAGTGGGCAGAGGACTCAGGAGGACACCGGGCGGCCGCGCAGCAGGCCGGAGAGCAGCGGCGCTTTGAAGGGGAAACCACCACTTCTCTCTGGCTGTGCGGCTGCCCCTGCTCTTCCTGAGTCCTCCGTCCGCGTTCGCCAGGACACATTCGGAAGGGGGCTGGGAGGGGTGGGGTCCCAGGGGGCCAGTTAGGGGCAGGGTGTCCAGGGAGGGGCGGTCAGGGGACAAGGAGCAGGGGGGTTGGATAGGGGGTGGTGTCCCAGAGGCCTGGCTGGGGGCAGGGATGTGGATAGGGGTCGGGGCAGTCCAGGGACAGGGAGCGGGGGGGTTGGATAGGAGGTGGGGTCTCTGGGGCCTGTCAGGGGGCGGGGGTGTGGATAGGGGTCAGGGCAGTCAGGGGACAGGAAGCAGGAGGGGTTGGATAGGAGGTGGGGTCCCGGGGGGCAGTTAGGGGACAAGGAGCAGGGGGGGGTTGGATAGGGGGTGTTGGGGTTCCAGGGGGGCGGTTAGGGGCAGGGGTCTCAGGAGGGGGCTGTTAGGGGACAAGGAGCGGGGGAGTTGGATGGGTTGGGGGTTCTGAGGGGGGCAGTCAGGGAGCGGGAAGTGGGAGCGGCCAGATAGGGGGAAGGAACAAGCTGTTTTGGAGGCACAGCCTTCCCTACCCAGCCCTCTAGACAGTTTTGGAACCCCAATGTGGCCCTCGGGCCAAAAAGTTTGCTCACCCCTGGTCTAGCTCTTTGTCTGTGGAGCAGACATAAAGTGCTTCTCAGTTTATGCTACTTAGTTGTACCAGAGTTGGTTCTGGATTTAAAAAAAAAGCCCAGGAAGGTAATGTTGCTATGTTTGTGTGTGCTGGGGAGAATGGTATTGTAACCAGGGCCGGCTCTGGCTTTTTTGCCGCCCCAGGCAAAAAAGCCTCCGGCCGCCCCCCCCCCCCCATGGGGGGGGGGAGGGAGGGCGGCCGGAGCCCCGGGGGGAGGGCGGCGAGCCCCAGCGGGGGCTCCGCTCTCCCCCCGGCGGCCGGGGGGAAGGCACGGGGGGGAGGGTGGCTGGAGCCCCGGGGGGAGGGCGGCAAGCCCCGGCGGGGGCTCCACTCTCCCCCCGGCGGCCAGGGGGGAGGGTGGCGAGCCCCGGCGGGGGCTCCGCTCTCCCCCCGGCGGCCGGGGGGAGGGCACCGGGGGGGGAGGGCGGCTGGAGCCCCGGGGGGAGGGCGGCAAGCCCCGGCGGGGGCTCCACTGTCGCACCGGGGGGGAGGATGGCTGGAGCCCCGGGGGGAGGGTGGCAAGCCCCGGCGGGGGCTCCGCTCTCCCCCCGGCGGCCGGGGGGGGAGGGTGGCGAGCCCCGGCGGGGGCTCCGCTCTCCCCCCGGCGGCCAGAGCGCCGGGGGCAGGGCGGCGAGCCCCGGCCGGGGCTCGGCTCTCCCCCGGGCGGCCAGAGCGCCGGGGGCAGGGCGGCGAGCCCCGGCTGGGGCTCGGCTCTCTCCCCAGCGGCCAGAGCGCCGGGGGCAGGGCGGCGAGCCCCGGGTGGGGCACGGCTCTCCCCCCGGCAGCCGGGGGGAGGGCGCGGGGGGAGGGCGGCGAGCCCGGCTGTGGCCCCGCTCTCCCTGGCGGCCCGAGCGCCGCACCGCCCCCCTCCAGGTGCCGCCCCAAGCACCAGCTTGGTTGCCTGGTGCCTGGAGCCAGCCCTGATTGTAACTAGGTTGCATCCAGTTAGTTTCATAGCAAAGTCACAGGGACCCGGTGATTCTGGTGCTTCTATTTTGTCTGTTGCTAGTGTGTTGCTGAATAAAAGTATGACAACTCTGTTTAACCAAAAAAAGAACAGGAGTACTTGTGGCACCTTAGAGACTAACACATTTATTAGAGCATAAGCTTTCGTGGACTACAGCCCACTTCTTCGGAAGCATATAGAATGGAACATATATTGAGGAGATATATATACACACATACAGAGAGCATGAACAGTTGGGAGTTGTCTTACCAACTCTGAGAGGCCAATTAAGTAAGAGGGGAGAAAAAACTTTTGAAGTGATAATCAAGATAGCCCAGTACAGACAGTTTGATAAGAAGTGTGAGAATACTTACAAGGGGAGATAGATTCAATGTTTGTAATGGCTCCAACATTCCCAGTCCTTATTCAATCCTAAATTGATTGTATCTAGTTTGCATATCCTGATAGCCCACGAAAGCTTATGCTCTAATAAATGTGTTAGTCTCTAAGGTGCCACAAGTACTCCTGTTCTTTTTGCGGATACAGACTAACACGGCTGCTACTCTGAAATCTGTTTAAACAGGTTGATATCATGACCAGGGCACGAGGAGAGCATGAAGGTGATTTAACTGTGTTACCCACTGACAGTGTGGACACTTGTAACAAGGAGGGAATGGTCCCTAAGCCTGTGTGTGTTGAGCCTGGTAACCTGCATGTTGCCAGTGAGGAAAGCAGCAAAGGGAAAGGAAGTGCCTCTAACCTTTTAACTATGGAGTCTAGCAGCTTGCATCAAAGGGAATTGTGTGAAAATCCTCCCAATGTGCCAGAGGTGATTCTGGATTTAAGTGAAACCCAGAAAGAGTCTGTTGTTGCTCAGGAAAATGGTCCTTCAGAGCAAGCCCTTGGTGAAGAGGGTAAGGGCAGAATTTCTGTGAAAGATGGATTGCTGCTTAAAGAAGCTCCTAAGGAGAAGAATCCTCATAGTAGATTTTGCAAGTAGGGGTGTGGAAGTGATTTGATCGAGGTAGTTTCAGTTCCTAACTGCCAGAGTCTTTCAGATGTGTATGGATCCACTGACCCAGCTTTAGAAAGATCGAGTGTGGATAACTTAAAGAAGGTTTTAGATGGAACAAAAACTGTAAGGGAATTTATACAGCCCTATAAGTAAGTGGCTATACTTGACCAGCCTGATGGGAAGACAATGTTGTTGAGACATGAATGTCTGCATGTTGATTCTTTAAGTGAACAGCTAGTGTCTCAGGTTCAAAGGGAAGCCTGGATTCCTGGCTATACATAGCAAAGCAGCCTTGTGGATAAACCCATAGATGCTTTGAATATGTCCTGTGATCTCTTAGTCAGCTCTGATGCATCTAATGCCTTGTGGATGCCAAAATTGGCAGTTTAAAAGCAGAACTGTAGTTCAGAGATGATGACAGTAAATAGTTGTGTCTCTTTATGGTGTGGTGTCCATGCAATCTACCTAACTGACAAGGGAGGAACAAAGTTGCCCATAGCTGCTAGCAATAAGAACATATCCAGACAGACCATAGACTATGGCATACCAGAAATCTCAAATTTCAACTCTCTAAAAAGGGGAAAGAAGGAAGGCAAGTTAACCCATGAAAGGCCAAATGCCCTCATATACTTTCCTCACTCATCTCTTAAATATCAAATCCTTAAGGATGTGATTAAACTAAAAGCCTATGTTAAGGAAAACCCTGAGGTAAAGAAAAAGCTACAAAGGGTCAAAAGGGATATTGAAGAAGCTGACTAAAAATGGTCTATCTAAACAAAAGACTTGGTGTGACCAAATGCTTGTAAATGTACAATTGTGATCGATTTGATGTTAATATTAATGCTAACGTTAACTCTTGTGACTAGTTTGTTGCTGATGCCAAAATCTGTAAAAATGTACAATATGCATGAGCTTTTGGAAAATCCCTTGAATATGTTGGGAGTGAGACATAAGAACTCACTATGTGCTAGAAGCTAGAATGGGAGCATTCTAACCAAGGGACTGAATATCTTCCAATGATTCGGAAGCAACCAGAGACTTAACAAGCCACCAGTTTATTCCGTCACTGCTACAAGCCTGAGCCAAGAACTTTGCATTTATTGTATGGATTTGATTCCTTTAACCAATTTTAACTCTCACCTTTCCTCCTTTCTTTTTATAAATAAACCTTTAGATTTTAGATACTAAAGGATTGGCAACAGCATGATTATTGGGTAAGATCTGAGTTATATATTGACCTGGATGTGTAGCTGGTCCTTTGGGATCAGAAGAAACCTTTTGTTTTATTAAATTGGTTTAAATAACCCCTCCTCATTAAGTCTAGTGTTTTGGTGGTGGTACAAGGACTGGAATGCCTAAGAAGACTTCTTTTCTGACTTCTTATTAGCCAGTATGGTGAGACAGAAGTTTATTTTGTTGGTGGTTTGGTATATCTTATGGAAGAATAACCACTAGTTTTGGGGTGTGTCTGCCCCATTTCTCAGCAGTTTGTTTTGCATTTGGTATTCTCAGTTGTGACCCATGGAGGCACGGTGACACTCGGTCAACAGAAGAATTGTATCCTCAAACTAGTGGTGTCTACTGTTTGTGGGGGGAGGTCGACTTGACTGCGTTGCAGAAGGCGTAAAATTGTCCTTATCCCTGAGCGATGTAGCTAAGTTGATCTAAGTTTTAAGTGTAGACCAGCCCTAGGAAACACAGAAATGAACAGGATCTCTGTCCACGATGCAGGGGCCAAGAAGACTTTGCCCCGCTCGGGCCCCATAAGGCTGCTGGGTGACTCCTGGTGTGTTTGATGTTTGTTTTAAATCTGTTTGTTGTCTTTTAATGATCTGTTCCTCGGTAATGCTTTCATCCTGAAAATAAATGTGCTGTGGGGTAACTCGTAAGTGTTAGCAATACCTGGTAGTGAAACATGTGACTCTTTGAATGAATACATTTATGTACTGTTGTACCTAAGCCCCATCACCTTTATATTTGAGTGCTTGGTGCCATCTGTCAAGTTACTATATGTGTTTCCAGAGAGATTAATATTTTGTTGAACCTGCAGTCTGCTCAGATATGAAATGTGCCCCAGGGATCACTAGATGTCATTTCCCCTCCCCTGGCCTCCATTTTCCACTCACCCTATCATTCCAGTAGCCAGCATAGGGGGACAATGAAAAAAAAAAGGTTACATTTTATTGAGTGAATGTTCTTCATTTTGTGGCAGATTTCATTTCTTTCCCATAGACACCCCATGGCGAACCCAGAGCAGGGAAACCAAACGTCCATCACAGAATTCATCCTCCTGGGATTCGGGGATCTCCAGGAACTGCAGAGCCTTCTCTTCCTGCTGTTCCTAGTGATCTACATTGTGACTGTGGTAGGGAACATCCTTATCGTTGCACTAGTTGTAACTGATCATCACCTTCACACCCCCATGTACTTCTTCTTGGGAAACTTGTCCTGCTTGGAGACCTGCTACAGCTCCACCATCCTGCCCAGGATGCTGGCTGGTCCCCTGATTGGAGACAGAACTATTTCATTCAATGGGTGTCTCACGCAATTTTATTTCATTGGTTGTCTGATTGCTACAGAATGCCTTCTCCTCTCTGTGATGTCTTATGATCGATATTTAGCCATATGCAATCCAATGCATTATGCAACCCGTATGAGTCACAGGTCTTACCTGAAGCTCGCAAGTGGCTGTTGGATAGGTGGCTTCATGGGTAATAGCATAAATATGTTCTCGCTATCTCAGTTAACATTCTGTGGCCCCAATGGAATTGACCATTTTTTTTGTGACCTCATCCCCCTTGTAAAACTCTCCTGCAATGACCCTCACCTTATGGAAACGTTGGTTTTCACACTCATCTTGCTTTTCTCACTGGTCCCATTCCTACTTACCTTGATGTCCTACATCTGCATCATTGCCACCATCCTGAGAATCCCGTCCACCACAGGGAGGCAAAAGGCCTTTTCCACCTGCTCCTCCCACCTCATTGTGGTGAGCATTTATTATGGAACTCTGCTGATTGTTTATATGTTCCCAACCACCGACATCCTGAGCAACTTCAAGAAAGTTCTCTCTGTTGTCTACACAGTCCTGACTCCTCTGGTCAATCCCCTCATCTACAGCCTGAGAAACAAAATGGTTCAGGAGGCCCTGAGGAAAGCTTGCAGGAAAATCATGTTTGGACCATGCTAACCGATCAATTTCCTTGTGTTAAAATAGATATAAAATGGGTTAGGGTAGAGACTGAACCAAAGCCTGCTGTAGTCCCAGGTCGTGTTTCCCTGAGTTTCATTGGTCTTCATGTCCTGCTCTTACCGAGTCACAGCTGTGAGAGAAAGTGGAAATGGGGAGACCTCTTAAAACCTGTAACGCAGCCTTTTTATGACCTACATAAGATGCCACAGGTGGGTACTACTGGGCTGGTGGGAGACTTGAACTTGTGGCTGCTCAAAGTTCAGAAAATGAGGGGAGATTGTGCTCAGTGAGAGGGTGCAGGTGAAATGGAACACTGGGCATCTATGCCGGGTAGGGTGAGACACTTCTAGATATACGCACACCATTAAACAAATAAGATGCCTGCATTCTAAAAATATAGGTTACAATGTCGGCATGGAACTCCAATGTTAGAAAATTGAATATTTAACTTTTGTTTCTTAGAGTGTATTTCATCCCCAGGCTCCCTTCAAAGGAAGAGAAAAGCCAAAGGAAACCCTCTAACCTGTGCCCCAGAACACAGGAAACCAGCACAGGTCTCGTATTTGCCCAGTTTTCATCAAAGATTTGGGGCCAGTTGTTTCCAGATAACTGGGGCCAAGTGGAATTCTCCTGGCCTGTGGGATGGGGCTTTGCAGGCGAATCAGGCAGGGGCCGCTCACCTTCCCCAGGTTTGCACATCGCTCTGGAGCCTTGGCGTCTGGATGCCTGATGTGGGGCTGCAGAGGGCACAGCCAGGGGCACCTACGGCCCATTTACTGCTAACACGTGGGTGCCTGCAGGGTTTGCCGGCAGCCTAGCTGGGTTTGTGAATCCCAGTGGGCCGGACTCTCGGATTCGGGTGCCTAAAGTGGGAGCTTTGTCATTCTAGTCCTAGCTCCACACCCCTGTCATCATGTTATAGCTGGGGAAACTCAGGCAGAATGAGGTGACGTTAGCTGCCCTGAGTCACACAGTTGGCTAGAAGCAGGAAACCAACTCTCCAGAGTCCCAGTTCAGTGCCCTGTCTTCTCCACCACGTCCAGTTGTAATTGACAATGGCACCTACGGGTGTGAGCTGCCCAACTCCCATTCACTGCCTATAGGTTTGGGGCTCTTATCATCGGCTTCTAATGGGAAAACCCAGACCGTACATTTACAGACAAACCAACATCCTGAGAATTCCTTCCACTCCCAGGGGATGTTTTCCACCAGTTCCTTTACCTTTTCTAGGAGCCCCTAATTATTGTGGCTCTTACACCAAAAGCATCGTGCAATAAAAGAACTAAACTAAGTCTTCTCTTTCTGTGGTCTCTGTTGTCAGAACTCCCGTTATCTGTCCCCTTCGTGTCTGGTGTGTGGAACAAATGTGCAAGGCTTGTCTACAAATCGACGTTGCACCACTTTACCTATACCTGCCTATCCCTGCCTGTGACAGGGCCATGTGCCTGTGCACTGGAGAGCCGGGGGCCAAGCCAGCCCGGATTTGAGAAGGGTCCCCACCTGAGGGGAATCAGGCCATTTCCAATAAAGGGCAGAAGGGGCTAGGGAAAGAGGCAAACTCAAGAGGGTGAAGTGAGACTTCAGAGAGTTAGAGAGGTTCCTGCAGGGAAAACCCTGAGACCAGGGAAATTCCTCCATTATATGGGGAATGAAGAAGGGAAACTGAGGTGAGGGGCTGTGTTCTGGGCTGCCCTGAGTCCTCCATGGGGTGCTGTGAGGTGTCCACTCGGATACACCAGTTAGATGCAATGATACTGATGTGACGGTGCTTCTGGTGGGATAGTTCATTCCCACATGGGAAGGGGAATAAGCGATCTATTGGCAAACTGTGTCTGCACGAGAGGGTGTAGCAGTATAACTATTTCCATAACTCATTCGCACCACTAACCAAAATAGTTATGCTGGTGCAAAATCTGTGTGGAGACTTTGTGTGAGTCCCTGTGAAAATACGTCTGTACGTTCCTGGCTTTGAAACAAACTCTGATAATCCAAGGGAAATGTCTTTTCCATTAACAGAATCATAGAAGACTAGGACTGGAAGGGACCTCAGCTGGTCATCTAGTCCAGTCCCCTGCACTCACGTCAGGACTACGTCATTACGAGATCATCCCTGACAGGTGTTTGTCTGAGCTGTTCTTAAAAGCCTCCAATGAGGGAGATTCCACAATCTTGTGAAGCAATTTAGTCCAGTGCTTAACCGCATTGGCAGTTAGGAAGTTTTTCCTAAGGTCCAACCTATAGCACCCTTGCTGCAATTTAAGCCCATTGCTTCTTGTCTTATCCTAAGAGGTTAAAGAGAACAACTTTTCACCCTCCTTCTTTTAATAATCTTTTATGTACTTGAAAACTGTTATCGTGTCCCCTCCCAGTCTTCTCTTCTCCAGACTAAACAAACCTCATTTTTCAATCTTCCCTCATAGGTCCTCTTTTCTAGACCTTTAATCATTTTTGTTGCTCTTCTCTGGACTTTTTCCAATCTGTCCCCATCTTTCCTGAACAGGACACAATACTCCAGTGGAGGCCTTATCAGCATGGTATCGAGTGAAAGAATTGCTTCACATATCTTGCTTACAACACTACTGCTGATACAGTCCAGAATGATATTCAGGGTTTGTTTGTTTGTTTGTTTGTTTGTTTGTTTGTTTGTTTGTTTGTTTGTTTGTTTTCAACAGTGTACTGTTGTGCATCCTGTTTTTGTACACTGCCAGCTGCACATGCAAAATGTACTTGGAGCAAAGGGGCATTGGGGGCAGCAGAGGGTGAGGAATGGGAAAGGGGCAGCTCTATTATAGCATGGGGGCACTAGGGATAGCAGACAAGGAAGGCTGAGAAAGGGGGGGCTATACTGTGTATTGGGCATTGGGGGATGCAAAGGTTAATGTGGCCAATGTTTTATGTATCCTTCCTAATGATCACTACATGGCAGGATTAATCTTCCTTAAAGTGATGAAGAGTCAATCAACTTGCAATTAAAAACTTAAGAAGCAGTGTGAGAAGATTCAGCTCTCTCATGGTATTCTAGCCAATGTGCAGGTTAGACATGTTTCCCTCGAAGAGTTGAGCAATGGGATTTCATCCCTGTTGGCATTGGCAGTGCACAAGACATTCCTTGGGGACGCTAGCCCCCAGCCCTGCCCCTTCTGCCTGATGCCCTGCCCCTCTCCACCCCTTCCCTTGCCCCTTCCACCCCCCATACCCTACCAGAGCCCTGAACCCCCTCTCCCCCCCGCAGTCACTGACCCCGCCTCCCCAGCCCCAGTCTCCCCAGCCCTAAAGCACTGAGCACTGTGGCCCCAGACCCCCCGCCCCGGAGTGCTGGGCACTGTATCCCCAAAGCCTGGGGCACCCCAGTGCTGGGCAGTCCTAGCCGCCTCAAGTCCTGGACGCAGGTTCTAGCCCCAGCCCCAGCATGCTTCCCGGAAGATGAGCAGCCTGCCAGGGCTGGTGAGGCCAAGGGGGAAGCGGCAAGCTGGAGGGGGCCTCAGGGTGGAGCATGGGCAGGTCCATGCTGGGCTGTTTCGGGAGGCTTAGTATCCCCCAACCTATGATATGCCCCACCCAGGCCTCTCAGCAATGTTTTTGCCAGAGATCAATTAAAAAACAAACAAACAAACCCTTTTTTCAAAAATACAATTATGTGAGCCACAAATATTGTACATTTGGACATTATGAACAACAAAGCTTTGACACAAAATTATTCAGACTGGGGATAAATTGGATTGAGACCTTACTGCATGGTTAGGGGGCAAATTATGGTAGGAGAGGACTGGGAATTATAACTATCTCCTAGTTGGTTTTGCATTCAGAAATAAGTGGATATTTGTATCCTTCTGTAAATGCTGGAATAAAACTTCCCTTCAGGGCAAGAAGTGACAGTCGGTCAAAAACTTCATGCTGAAAAAGGAAAGTTTTGGAGTCAAGTTGTAGAATATATTGCAATACACACACCTGAAATGATTATATTGACTGCACCCAAACTGGCCCATGATTTGGCTAGTGTGAATGTAGAACACTGTCCTTTACTGGATGGAATCAGTGCTATTCCTTGCTTCTCAAACTCTAACAGACCAAATACAGACATATAGTTCTGGACAGGGCAGGATTAACACAGGTGTTATAGAGGCCTCGGGCTAAGGGGGACCCCACAAAAATAAATCCATCATTATATACAATTCAGTGGTCACCAAACCGTCGATTGTGATCGACTGGTCGATCCTGGAACCTCTGCCAGTCGATCACGATCTCCGGGCTGCTAAAAGTCCAGCAGCGCAGCAGGGCTCAGGCAGGCTGCATGCAAGACGTGGCCCCACGCCACTCCCATTGGCCAGGAACCGTCCCAGGACAGAATCCCCTCCTGAACCCAAACTCCATCCCAGAAATGAACCTGATATAACAGCTGTTCTAAGGCAAGAAGTAGGCTATTTTGAATTAACTTAACTATATTCTACATGTTTTAAGACTGAAATGTAACCACAGAACAGCTTTATATTACTTAAAATGCAAGATTATATATATATAATGAATCAAAAAAGACATTCCCCATTTGACAGAGGGTATGAGGCACAGGGTCATGTTAACAGACATGGAACGGAGCCTCAGTAGCTATTCTAGGTTGTCATTCTAGTTACTGGGCAGATGGAAGTAAGTGAATGCAGTGGGGAGAGAAAATGGACTGAATAACCTGGATCCTGCTACCTGAAATGCTCATAGACTCATAGACTTTAAGGTCAGAATGGACTATTATGATCATCTAGTCTGACCTCCTGCACAACGCAGGCCACAGAATCTCACCCACCCACTCCTGTAACAAACCCTAACCTATGTCTGAGTTATTGAAGTCCTCAAATCGTGGTTTAAAGACCTCAAGGTGCACAGAATCCTCCAGCAAGTGACCCGTGCCCCAAGCTGCAGAGGAAGGTGAAAAACTTCCAGGACCTCTGCCAATCTGCCCTGGAGGAAAATTCCTTCCCAACCCCAAATATGGCGATCAGTTAAACCCTGAGCATGTGGGCAAGACTCACCAGCCAGCCCCCAGGAAAGAATTATCTGTAGTAACTCAGATCCCATCCCATCTAACATCCCATCACAAGCCATTGCTGCATGAGCAGGTGACAGCAGAGACCCCAGCTGCTTACAGACCTGCCTTAGAGGTAAATCAACCTTTTCCTCTCTGCTCCTCGAATCTTGAGGCGTTCAAAGTAGTAACTAATCTTGTAGGAATCCAAGGGGAACTGGGGACTGATTTCTCTCAAACTCCCAAACCAAAGCAAAATGACTGAATTTAGGAATAGGAAAGACCTGTCAGGTCACGTGTATCCTAGCTCCTTACCTGGCCTCCATCACCCTGGTATCTGGGCACCTCACTGTCTTGAATGCATCTATCCTCCTACCACCCTATGGGCTGAGGGGCATACTGGCTGCCACTTCCAGCAGCTCCCATTGGCCTGGAGCAGCGAACCACGGCCACTGGGAGCCGTGATCGGCCGAACCTGCGGTCGCGGCAGGTAAACAAACCAGCCCGGCCTGCCAGGGGCTTTCCCTGCACAAGTGGCGGAACAAGTTTGGGAACCACTGTGCTATAGCTATGGGATGTACTGAAATGCAGATACTTGCTGTGACAGTACCTCCCATAAGGCTTTATGGAAATATGCATATGAATGTATAGATATAACATAACTAGAATGTGTTTTATGCTACATATGGCATGTAACATATCTCTGTAAAGGTTATGATCTATTGATTCTATTAATCCTATTTGTATGCATGTATCATTTTTGTATTCGAAGTTATGAATATTGGCTGCATACTTGTTTGATTCTAAGTAGGCTGTAGTGAAGCAGTTGGTCAGCTTCCCAAGAAAAGACTATTTTCAGTAAGTGCCCAATCCAGAAACACTTAAACCAACAATGAACTTGGAGACACCAATACACATCTGGGCTTTCCCAGGAATGTGCCTTGGCTGGTAAAGAACTCAGCCATGCATGGACATGTGACTTGCCCAGGTGACTCCAGAACTCCATCTTGGAGCTGGACTTTGCATAGGAGAGAGGAGGGGGTCTCCACCCACAGGAGAAAGTCTATTTAAGCCTGTGGGAGACCCCTCCATTTTGTCTTCAGCTGGCTAAAGAGAGATCCTCTCCTCCCCCCAAGATACCTGAAAGAAACTGGAACAAAAGACAGTGACTGCAAGGGGTTTGAGTGATAGCTGGACTCAGGCTAAAAGGAGATTAGTCTGTAAAAGGGAGCATTCTGGAACTGGTGAGATTATCTGTATTCAGTCTGATTAGACATAGATTTGCATGTTTTATTTTATTTTGCTTGGTGACTTACTTTGTTCTGTCTGTTACTACTTGGAACCACTTAAATCCTACTTTCTGCATTTAATAAAATCACTTTTTACTTATTAATTAACTCAGAGTATGTATTAATTCCTGGGGGAGCAAACAACTGTGCATATCTCTCTATCAGTGTTATAGAGGGCGAACAATTTATGAGTTTACCCTGCATAAGCTTTATACAGGGTAAAACAGATTTATTTGGGTTTAGACCCCATTGGGAGTTGGGCATCTGAGTGCTAAAGACAAGCACACTTCTGGTAGCTGCTTTCAGGTAAACCTGCAGCTTTTGAGGCAAGTAATTCAGACCCTGGGTCTTTGTTGGAGCAGACGGGAGTGTCTGGCTCAGCAAGACAGGGTGCTGGGGACCCAAATTGGCAGGGAAAGCAGGGGTAGAAGTAGTCTTGGCACATCAGTTGGCAGTTCCCAAGGGGGTTTCTGTGATCCAACCCGTCACACTTGCTTTGTCCACCTTGGAACACAAAATGTTTTGAGTAATATCAGGAAACACTAAGGTTTTGATACACTTGCTAAAGCAAAGAAAAAGATCACTGTTTGATACTTATCAATACGAATGGATGCAGTATGTTTCTAGCATAGTAAGGCCAGACCTTTTAATTGGGGAAATTGTTGTTAAAAACACACACCAATAAGCTCTGGAAGCAAAGATAGGGAAAGTTAGCCCACTCCTCATATGGCACATGGAATCCTTCTGGCTACCCCAGACCTCAAGCCAGTGGGCTGGGGAGGGAGGGAAGTTTTTGGACACCAGAGGTTCTACCAAGTGGACTCCTCAAAAGTGGGTGTGCTTGTCCTTGCCTGTTGCTCCAGAGCCCTGTAGTAAAGACATTTCATTAGGATCCTGTATGTGGGATGAATTGTATAATGAGACCAAAGTACTGTATAATGGGCAATGTGTATGTATTAATTCCTGGGAAGAAGTGTTTTTGGGGGGGATGGAAATGTTAGCAACCAGCTAGAAGACAAATGTAAATGTAATGCAATTATCACCAATTATTTACCAATAATCACATTTACTATTTGCCACAACCAAAAAAGTCTCAGCTTTGCCCAGTTAAGGGAGGAGCTATGTGAAACCCGCGAAGCCATAGAGGCCGCTTTAGATAAGGAAAAGGCCAAGCATAAGGGGATCATCATTAAAGACATTCGGGGATGGCAAATTGGAGACAAGGTAATGTTGCAAAACCTGGGGAAGGCGGCCCACACTCCGGACGCCAAGTGGGTGGGTCCGTACTCCATTGTGAAATGTATCACTCCGGTAGTGTAGCAGCTCCAGCTACCAGGCAAACTAAAATGGGTGCATGCCAATCAACTCAAAAAAAATGCTTCCCCCTAGGTTTCTGGTTATGGCGTCATGGGCCTCAGTTGTGGACCAGCCGGCTGCTGGAACCATCCAGGTTTCCATCTGTTTATGGGATTATCTGGATGATTACAATTATGAGGAGGGAGAGTACCTCCAAAAATCTCTCCATGGTTCAAGTTACCGAAGGGGCCCAAGCCACAGTGTGGCGCAAGGCTGAAGGGGAGGAGCCATGGGGGCGATGCATAGTCCGGATAGACACAGCAGGGCCACAGCAAAATACTTGGTGGGTGGCCCCGAACCTCCCCTGGACCCTAGAGGGACAAACCCTATTCCTCATGTCGTGGTCTGGAGCGGAATGGAAGGCCCTTTTGGCAAGCAATAACAGCCCCTGATCCCTGGACAGAATATTGTTATTGTGACCTCCTAAATCAGGCAAATGACATCCATAATGGAAGCCAGGAAGGGCTGTAACGGGACGACTAATGACTTAGAGAGTTTTATATGTGCCTCAGTTTCCCCAATAGATGCATTTATGTTCTTTTTCTTTCCCCTTTTGCATTGTTAACTGGACAAGGCAGTAATAGCGAGACCCCAGGGACACCCTGAAAAGGGGTGGTGGGACCGCTCTTGCTGCTTCAGGCCTGCAGAATTTGTTAGTGTGATACAATGTATGTATGGTGGTACATATCTATGGGAATCCTCATGTGTCCGACACTTTTGTCCTCTGTTAATTTTACCACTGTTCAGAATTGGCAATGATGGGAGAAAAGGTCGATTATCCATTGGCGGGGGGGCAATTGTGGCTTAGCATCCTGGGAATGTGGCACTACATATTACCTGGGTATTTTTCCAGGGGCGGCCCCCTGCCAAGAGCCCCAGGTCCCCTGGCCCTGCATATCCCTCCCCAATTGGATCCCAGATGGGATTAACCCAGAAGGGCTCCTTACCTTGCCAGGCAACACCACTTGGGACAACACTACGTCCCATCGCCATCTGAACCCCCCTCCCAAAGAGTTTGTTTCCACCTGGGAACAATGGCCCCTACCTTTAGAGGAGGAAGATCTCTATTCGTACTGCCAACGCTTGTGGTTCCACTGGGAAGGAGAAACCTGAAAGCAATGGCTCAAGTGGACCACTGATGGGAAGGTACATGGGGAGGTGTTCAATGTCACGGAAGAGTTCAATATGCCATCCGAGTCAATGCTCCACATTGACAGCTGGCATCGGGATGTGGTTGCAGTATTAGTCCCCGGATGGTGTAGGGTCCAACCTAACCCCCACAGTTCCAAATGTTGGTATATCACACATATCACCCACTCATCCACACACACGACA
Source organism: Emys orbicularis (assembly GCF_028017835.1). Taxonomy (NCBI): domain Eukaryota; kingdom Metazoa; phylum Chordata; order Testudines; family Emydidae; genus Emys; species Emys orbicularis. The sequence goes on along the minus strand of NC_088694.1, from coordinate 34,484,407 downwards.
CGCCAATGTGGGTAGGTAAATATTACATGCCCCGAATGATTTCCAGCATCCCTTTTAAATTGTAGCCTCCTCCGATTAGCCCCTAGTCTCCAGAGAATGATTCTAGGAAAGCATCTCCACATCTTCCCCCACCAGCGGTGGTGACAGATGTTACCCAACACCAAATGGGAGGCCGCCACTCAATGCTGGATCCTCCTGAATGCTACCTTGGGAGCTTTAGACATTTACCTGCCCCTGACATGCTTTCAGGTCCCCGCCTTCCTCACCAATTGTACCAGAGGGGCCACCCTCCAACTTGCCCTCCTCAGGCAGATGTTGTCCTTGTCCCCCCGGAAAAGGCGGACCTTAGTGGGCTCCTTGTGGGATGGGGCCAATTCGGCAGCTAGTATTTGTAATATTCAGCAGGGTCCATGAGAGACGAACAGCTGGGACAATTGGAAAAAGCCATGGGACTGGTCACAAGTGCGGATCTCACCCACCTTACAGTGGCCACTGCCACCCTCAAACACACGCAGGAAACCTTGCAGGGACTGATTGAGGCCATAATTGAGGCCGGGGACCAACTAGCGTGGGATTCTGTGTGCTCCCAGCTCCAACAATATTTGACCCAACAAGTCCGTAGCATCCAGGAGGATATACTCCATGGAGCCTGGCCTGGGGAAATTCATTCCCACTCAGGGATTCCCCGGGAGCAATGGCCTTTTCGCCATTTCTGGAGGCTCACTAACTGGAAGTGCACAGGCATAGCCTGCTCCTTCACGGCCTTTGGTTCCATGAAAGGAGTATGAGCCCCTGCTATAAAAATCCAACCAGGCCTTTGGGAAGGCTGCTTCTGGGACTGGGTGGTCCATCGCGACGTGTGGGAGGTGGTGGCCCCCAATGACATGGCTAAGCTGTATGTGCTGACTATATCTTCTGACTATCAGCACATATGGATTGCAGAGGGCAACACTTGGCAACTGTGGCCTATGGAGCCCCCTCAAATGATGTGTAAAGAAAAGGTAATGCTAGGCCGCTTTCATGAGGTAGGTCAACACATCTGCTGGGAAGGGGAGGCATCGGGATATGCCCCCACTAAGGCCCATGTGTTTATCAATACCTCTGTGTGTGTTTGGAGGACCACTTATCCCAGGGTGCCCCTTGATTTGCTGTTACACTCTCAGGCACAAAATTTTTTGGTGCATTGGCCTGCGGTTATGCAAAGTATGGTTAATATCTCTAACTATGTTGTGTTTAATTTTTCATGGATTACACCCAATGTTTTCCTGCTCTTGACACACACCTGGGAACTACTGACCGTATTGCAGACAGACGCCTCCTCCTTTACTGTGTTGCAGCACACATTTAATCTGGAGAAAGCTGCCTTTGTCACAGCCATCCGGATGGGGCATCTATGCGAACAGAGGGATGTGTTATGCTATGTTACTAATGAAGCCAGAAGCCACTACTGGCTAGTGTATGCAATTGTTGCTGCCCTAACCATTGTGCTATATTGCTGTTTATGTAGGAGACCAACAGTGACCCTAGCCACCGTGTCAGACGGAGGGTGGAAACCTAATTGGTGACGCCTCACACCAAAATGTTGACTCGAGGTGAAGGGGGGGAATGTCACAACCCAATGGCCCCCTCCCTCAGGGGGTCCCCTGGGGAGGCAGAGCAGCATAGTATGTTGCTAATGCTGTTGCAGGCATTGCAGGGCATTTTGGGAAGGGGAAAAGGTGTGAGTGTGGAGTGAAATATTCCTTTGCAGGTTGTGAGAGGTCGAAGGGGGAGGAAGAGAGAGACAGGAATGGGTTAACTCGACGCTCCAGCTAGGTCCAGAGATAAGACACTGACTCCAGCCCAAGGCCATAGCACACAACTGACTCTTGGCTGCCTGCCAAGACAAATGGGGGCCTGGATTCCACCCCAACCAGCCATGAGAAAGGAGGCTACAGCTGCACAGACCTGCAGGGGCTGTGAAAACTAGTGAGACAGTGAAGGCCAGTGAGGGGGAAAACAACGGTTTTCATGTCCCAAACAACAGTTTTCGCATCCCTGAAGCTGGTGTGTTTGGGGAAAGCTGAGGAAGCCACAGAAGGCCGGTTTGGACTGGTACAAGGAGCACGGGGTACAGAGGTCCCTGAACGAAACGCCCTCAAGACACCCCAGGACTTAAAACCCTCCCAGGAGCTAAAGCAACTCGCAGATCAACAGCGGACCCTGGACGACCTGTGCACAGGACAGAACTCCCGTCCACCGCTTCCCTTCTTCTACTTATGTTACACCCGGGCTTGGCCAGCCTTGGGTAGTGTGTGTGTGAGTATGAAAGTGGGTTAGGGCTTGGGGCACTAATGCTTTTTTCCTTCCTCTGAGTGATGTGGGAACCCCCCAGCACTCTCTGCTGTTATTTTACCTTATTTTATCAATAAAGCTTTAACATTTTAGTCCCTTGGTGTGCTCCTTCATCTCCTCCCCTACGATCCTGTGGCCTCAGCCTGATCACCTGATGCCTCAGGCAGATTGGTAACATAAATCTGTCACAATAGCTCAAAACGGGGCCACTGATTTGCGTGATGCAGGTTGATCACGGCCCAATCGACAGCGTCTAGTTACGCATAGTCCCGACTAAGGGTGGGGTCTGCTCTTTGACCATGGCAAAAGTTAGTGTTAAGTCAGGGTTTGATAGCCGGCCCAGGCGGGGGGTCCTTGGGTTCCTCGGTTCCTCCCTCAGTGTCCGGGGTCTCCTCCTCCTCCTTTGGTTGGGCCTCGGGGCAATATCCTTACAGCACAGGGGTTGAGCAGAGGATCTCCTTGAAAGCCGGCCAGACACACTCCAGAATCACCAGGTAGGCTAGTCGAGAAGCCAGGCTGACAACCATCCATCGTGAGACCCCAGCCACTGTTAGCAGGACCCGGGCACTGGGGTATGGCCGCACGTCGCATTGCATTGCATTGCAGCCGGATCGTCCCCAGGTGGGGGTCGGCCAGGGCCACCAAAATCTGATGGATTAGCATCTGGCCACAGCCCAAATTGATCAGGGCCAGGGTTGGGTGGCTCCCAGCTGCTGGATGAGCTGCTGCTGCTGCTGGAGCTGGGCCACATGCTGCTGCTGCTGCTGCTGGAGCTGGGCTGCCTGCTGCCGCTCCTGGTTCTCAGTCAGGAGCTTGATAAATTTGTCCATATCCATGGCTCTTTCTGGGGTACGTTCCCCCCCAGAGCCCTTCTCACAGGGGTCAAGGGATCGTGCCTGCATTCTCCACCATGTGTAGAGAGGTGAGCCAGGGCTCGTCTCTCTCTGGATGGTGGGGAACCGCACTGCCTCACTAAATTGGGGAATAGGTCTTGCAGGGAATTAGTCTGGCTGCAGGAGTCTTCCTCTGCGGCCTTTGTGAAGGTAAAAATAAACACAGTGAGCCCAGGCGCTAGGTCAGGGCAGGGCACTGGTGATTCAGGCGCTCAGGGCCTCAGGCAGGGCTGAGCAACAACAGGATATAATAGCAAGCCCAGGCCCTAGGTTGGGGTGGGGCAATGGTGAGTCAGGCTCTCAGGCAGAGGCTGAGCAAGAACAGTTTATCCACAGTGAGCCCAGGCCCTAGGTTCCAAAGGCCCTGGGAGAGGGGGAGACTGCCACCCGTGAATTGGGTGGCAGGGGGGATGCAGGCCCTCCCACTCCACTGCGTCCCAGCCCAGGGCCCTAGCAGAGGCAGAAGACTCACTGCTGTGTCAGTGGGGATCCTGGCTGCAACAAACTAACATGGGTTCTGGCAGTGCTGCAGCCAGACTAGGGTCAGCTGCCCCCAGGCTACTTCCAGACTCTCCCTCTTGAGGTACCTGGATCAGGGTGATGTCCTCTCCTCAGGGGCGTCCAGCTCCATGGGTTCCTTGGGATAGCTGGCAATGGGTAGACTCGGCAACTCCTCCGGGTAGCTGGCATGGGGTAAGTCGGGCCAGTCCTCGGGTTTGCCGCAGGCCACTGGGATTTCCCAATCGTGAGCTAGGCCAGAGGCATCTGGCCTCCCCGGTGGCTGCTCTCTAAATGAGCTCTGGGGTCGGGCCTTATACTTCCGGTGCCATGGCTGACTCTCTGGGGGGCGGGCTCAGAGCTCCCTGGCTCCACCCACTCTGGTGTCTGGAGGGACTCATCTCGCTACGGGGCGGCAGGGAACCACACCGCCTCACTACAGGCAGATTTCTGGAGGTTTCTTGGCACCTCAAGACACAGACCTCCCCCACCCCCCCAGTGGGATTGGAAATCGATGGGTGTTAGGTACGGCCACTACTCAGGCCCCGTGTTAGGTACCTATAAGCCTTTGGAAATCTGGCCTGAAAGTCACACAAGGAGATGGTGAAGAAGCAAGGAACTGATACAACATCTGCCGAGTCCAATACCAGTGCTTCAAACATGGGAGCAGCCTTCGTTCCTCTCTAACCTCCCCTGCTGACCCCTACAGGGTTGTGCCCTCCATGGCAGCTCCCCCCTCATGGGGCACAGAGTGAACTGCTGTGGGGAAAGCGGAGCTGCTTTTGGCTGCTGCGCTCGGTGCTTGGGGGGCAGGCACTGGCTATACGTAGACTTGGCAGAAATTGGTTTTGTTTCTCCCCTTAGAGGGTTAATATTAGGATTATTTTATCTTTAAGATTTCCCCCCCAATTTTTAACTATTAATTTTTACAGTCACAGGAAGCTCAGTGCGGTTAAGGTGCGGGTCAGGGCGAGGTCTGCGCTGCCAGCAGGGATGCATGGGGCTCCCATCAGTGGCAGCAGGGATACTGGTGGCTTCCGACTGTCTGAGTGATCCAAGATACCAGGGCACAAAGGACAGGAAAGGTGGCTGCTCTGGCCCAGTGGAGCAGAGATCCATGGCCAGGGCTGGGAGGAGGAGGAGGAGGAGGGTGGTGGCGATCACTAGGCCACGGGAATGGACACCTCCTTATTCATCCTGGCATTGGCCACTGTTGGAAGACAGGATACTGGTCTTGATGGACCTTTGTGTAAAGGGACTGTTGTCCCCTTCCTAAAACTCAGGTGGGGTGTTTTGATTGGCTAGCTCCCAGTATCAAAAGAAAGGGGAAGGGTCAATAGGAAATCAGGACCCTGAGACTGACAGTCCCTAGGAATAATGTGGAGAGGACAATGCTCCAGGTCAGCCTGATTGACAGGGGGGGCCAAGCTAATCAGGGAGTCAGGCGGCCAGGGGGGTCCCATCCTCCATATGAGCTGGAATTGCCTGGGTCAGACAGAGTGGGGCCGAGCTAAGGAGAAAGCAGGGGCCCAAGCTGAGCTGGGATCAGAGTTACAGAAGCAGCCCAGAGAGCAGACCTGTGCTAGGAGGAGAGCTGCAGCAACCAGAGCCAGAGATGCAGCCCAGGGAGCTGGAAGCAGAGCAGCAGCCGTGCTGAGGCAGAGTGGTGGAGCTGGAGCTGAGGCTGGAGCAGTCCGGAGCCGAGTGCAGTGAGCAGCTGGGGAGAGCAAGAAGGACTCTGGGCAGCAGGCTCAGCACAGGAAGACACCCCCAGCCAAGACGCCTTGCAGGCCAGACTTGGAGGGGGATCATAACCCTGACAGGAAGGGGGAGATGCTGGGAAGAAGGGTCCTGACACCTAGAGCCAGAAGGTGTGTAGCCACCACCAGAGCAAGTGTCCAACCCGCAGCATCCCTGCAGCACAGCCAGGGTCTGGGCAGGAGATCTGGGCCTTGTGAGGAACAGACTAAACTTCCCTTACATTCCAGAGACACTGATTGTGATGTCCCCGTGACACAGAGTGGGATGTCGTGTTTTCCTTTAACTTTTCCCATTTTGTCCTTATTTTTTTTAATTGGTTGCTGTTTAATAAATTGTATTTGCTTTGAACTGTATGTAATGATTAGTGGGTCAGGGAAGCATCCAGTGCAGAGAGAGCACCCTGGAGTGGGGACACCCTAGCCCCTAGCCTGAACACAAGAAGATTGAGGGTTGAGCCCCCCAGGAATCTTGGGCCCAGCCTTGTTGGGGTTATGAGGACTCAGCCACACAGGCAAGTGGAAGGGGCGGGGGTGATAGCTCAGTGGTTTGAGCATTAGCCTGCTAAACCCAGTGTTGTGAGCTCAGTCCTTGACGGGGTCATTTAGGGATCTGGGGCAAAAAAAATAGTTGGGGATTGGTCCTGCTTTGAGCAGCAGGTTGGACTAGATGATCTCCTGAGGTCCCTTCTAACCCTGATATTCTATGATTCTATGAGAGCACTTGAGGTCTGGCAGGCCTCTAGGTAAAGGAAGTGGGAGTGAGGACTCAGATCCTTTCACTAGCCCATCTCACCGGGGTAGTGTATGAGCTAGGAAAGTTCCCCACAATAGCAGGACCATTCCCCTGCTTACATTTGGTCTCACCCAGTATGGCCATTCTTAGGTATGTTCTTATGAACTGCTCTGTCAATGGGCAGAAACCATTTCGCAGTGGGGTGCCCCTCCCCCCAGCCAAGGACTCAACCTCCTCCTCACAGTCCAGGCCCACCAGGCCCTCAGCCTTCCTTGCGCCTGCAGGGATGGGTGGCAGCAGCCATGTGGCCATGAAGGGAACCTTCAGCAGCTTTCCCGTCACAGTCAAGCTCATTCACTCCCGTGACAGCTGAGTGCAGAGGGTTCCCTGCACGGCTGCATGGTCGGTGACACAATCCCTGCAGGTGCAAGGCACAGGGAGAGGCCTCACTAATGCCCACTCTTCCTGATGTTTTCTGTTGTTGGTTTGGCTGATATCGACTTTTATCAACGTCTGTCGATGGAAATCGAATCCAGCCGAGCTGTACGTTTAAAGAAAGCTCAAGGTGTTCTCTGTCCAAATCCCATTGAAATCAAATCTCAGATGTCAGCTGAGAAGTCTCAGACTGAACTGAATTATTCCTGGGGTGTAAAATTAACCTTGTGCATAACTCTGTGCAGGATCAGGGCTTACTGAGCAGTTAATAAAGATTAGTAAATCTTAAAAAGATATGACTTCAACCAACAGAGAAACACAGAGACAGAGACAGAGAGAATTAATATTACTTTTAACCAAAGATAAAGAAGAAAATGTAGAGCTGACAAAAATTACTGATTAGCATTTTTGATGAAAAAAATGTTTTGTTGATAGAGATCAAAATGTTCCAGGGGAACAGATCAATTTCTATGCAATTTTGTTTAGGAAAAGAATTATTGTATAAAGCTTTATGATATGATATAAAATTAAAATAAATATAAATAAATATAAAAATGCAATATAAAATTAAAATATCCTAGAAATAAAATTAAAATTAGATTATTTTGTTTAAGTAAAATTGGAATGAAATCCAACATTTGAAATAATGGAATTGCCGATGAAATGGAAATTCGGGTTCTACACCACTCTCATAATATGGCAATTGCACATTTCTTACAAATTTCAAATTTTATACCGAATTTTTTCTTGGAAGAGAAGATCAATTGCTAGCTAATGTGGTGGTTTCCAGCAGGAGGGGTTTTTTTGGTTTTTGTTTTTAATTAAGATCACTTCTCTAAGTGTGGAGTGTCTGACTACAGGACAATGAAATATTGTTCTACGGAAGGAGAGGTATTTGTCTGATAATAAAAAATTTCAAATGTCTCTGATAGAGTTAGGCGGCCCATTTCCACTGCAATTCACTTGGAGTTGGCTGCCCACACATTGCAAATCCCAGCCTCAGTTGCTTGTTTGTTTCTCTGCTGTGGGTTCCTCTAAAATATCAAATCCTGGCCCAATTCGCCCATGGAACTCCAGTCTATAAAGGCCATTGCTCTGCTCTGATACACCAAGTAGTGAAACATGTGATTATTTGAACACATTTCTGTACTGTTGTACCTATAAGAGGCATCCCCATAGCATGTGAATGCTTGGTGCCATGTGTTTCCAGAGAGCTTAATGCTTTCTTGAACCTGCAACTTGGTCAGGTATATAATCTGCCACAAGGATCAAGAGATGGCATTTCCCCTCCCCTGGCCTCCATTCTACACTCACTCATCGTTATGGTAGCCAGCAGAGGGAGAAAATGAAAACAGTGCTAAAGTTTTCTTGAGTGAATGTTCTTTGTTTATGTGGCAGAGTTCATTTCTTTCCCATAGACACACCCCATGGCAAACACAGAACAGGGAAATGGAAAGTCTGTCAAGGAATTCATCCTCCTGGGATTTGGGGATCTCCCAGAACTGCAGGTCCTTCTCTTCCTGCTGTTTCTAGTGATCTACATTGCGACCATGGCTGGGAACATCCTCATTGTTGTGCTAATTGTGACTGATCAGCATCTTCACACCCCCATGTATTTCTTCCTGGGAAACTTGTCCTGCTTGGAGACCTGCTAAACCTCCACCATCCTACACAAGGTGCTGGCCGGTCTCCTGACTGGGGACAAGACCATTTCATTCAATGTTTGTCTGACACAATTTTAATTCTTTGGTTCTCTAGTAGTTACAGAATGCCTTCTCCTGTCAGTGATGTCTTACAATAGGTATTTAGTGATATCCAATACACTGTACTATGCAGTCTGTATGAGTGTCAAGTCTTGCCTGCAGCTCACAGCTGGCTCTTGGATAGGTGGATTCCTAGGTGGTAGCATAACAACGTTGTCCATATTTCAGTTAATGCTCTGTGGCCCCAATGATATTGACCATTATTTTTTTGTGATTTTATCCCCCTTGTAAAACTCTCCTGCAATGACCCTCAGGAGATGGAAATGGTGGCTGTGGCACTCACCTTGATTTTCCCACTGGTCTCATTCCTGCTTACTTTGATGTCCTACATCTGTATCATCGCTACCATCCTGAGAATCCCGTCCACCACTGGGAAGCAAAAGGCCTTTTCCATCTGCAGCTCCCACCTCATCGTGGGGAACATTTTTTATGGAACTCTGCTAACTCTATATGTTCCCAACCACCGATATCCTGAGCGACTTCAAGAAAGTTCTGTCTGTCTTATACACAGTCCTGACTCCGCTGGTCAATCCCCTCATCTACAGCCTGAGAAACAAAGTGGTCCAGGAGGCCCTGAGTAAAGCTTGCAGGAAATTCATATTTGGACCATTCTAACCTGTCAATTTCCTTGAGTTAAAATAGATATAACATGGGCTGGGGTATAGACTGAACCAAAACCTGCTATAGTCCCAGGTCATGTTTCCCTGAGCATCACTGGTCTTTCAGTCATGCTTGAACACAGCCACAACTGTGGGAGAAAGTGGAAATGGAGAGACCTCTTAAAAACTGTGACCCAGGCTTTTTAGGACCAATATAAGATGCCACAGGTGGGTATCACTGGGCTGGTGGGAGACTTGAAATTGTGGCTGCTCAAAGCTCAGACAAAGACCCGCGATTGTGCTGGCTGCTGGTGAAATGGACTCAGCTGGAACACTGGGCATCAATTCCATGTAGGGTGAGAGATTTCTAGATATACACACACACCCCTGAAAATTCAGATGCCTGCATTCTAAAAATACAGGGTTGCAATGTCAGCATGTAACTCCAAAGTTAGAATAGAGTGTATTTTATCCCCAGGCTTCATTCAAAGGGAGAGAAAAGCAAAGGAAACCCTCTGACCTGTGCCCCAGAACACAGGACACCAGCACAGGCCTCTTATTGGCCCATTTTCAGCAACAATTTAGAGCCAGTTGTTTCCAGATACTTAGGGTCCGAGTGGGACTTTTCAAAGCCTCTGAGCACCTCACCTGCCAGATGGGGCCCTGGAGGACAGTCAGGCAGGGGAATGCGCACCTTCCCCAGGTTTGTATGTCACTCTGGGGCCTCAGCGTCCGGATGCCTGGTGTGGGGCTCCACAGGGCACGGTCAGGGACCTATGGCCCATTTACTGCAAACACTTTAGTGCCTGCAGGGTTTTCCGGCAGCCAAACTAAGCACTCCATGTGCCCTGTCTGCTCCACCACATCCAATTGTATTTGACAATGGGACCGAAGGGTGTGAGGTGCCCAACTCCCATTTACTGCCCATAGGATTTGGGTGCCTAGCATCGGCCTTTTATGGGAAAACTCAGCCTATACATTTACAGCCAAACCGCTATCCTGAGAACTTTCCCCGGGGATGTTTTCAACCAGTTCCTTCTCGTGTTTCTCCATTTTCTCAGTGACCCTAATAACTGTGTCTCTGTCATGAAAAGCATCATGCAATAGAAGAACTAAACTGAGTTTTCTCTTTCTGTTGTCTCTCTTGTCAGACCTCCACTTATCTCTCACCTTTGTGTCCAGTATGAGGAATAAATGCGTCAAGGTTTGTCTACACATAGAAATTGCACCACTTAAACTATATTGCCCTATCCCTGCCTGTGACAGGGCCACGTGCCCATGGACTGGAGAGTCGGGGCCAAGCCAGCCCTGGTTAGAGAAGGGTCCCCACCTGAGGGGAATCAGGCCATTTACAATAAAGGGCAGAAGGGGGATGGGGGATGAGACAAACTCAGGAGGCTGAAGTGAAAGTTCAGAGAGTGAATGAGGGAAAACCATGCGACCGGGGGAATTTCTCCAGCTAGGAAGTGCTGGGAGTGGTCTGCTAAGGCAAGCAGGACTCAGACCAGATTGGGGGAGTTTGGGGTATAGGCAACTGGAGGGAAGGTGTCATCTGCATTTTAATTTTGAACGTTAAGTTAATAAATGAAACCTAAATGAGGGGCTGTTGTGTTTGGACTGGAAAAAACCTATGTGGAGTTTATTTGGGGAACAAAGAAGGGAAACTGAGGTGAGGGGCTGTGTTCTGGGCTCCCCTGAGGCCTCGCGTGGGCGCCGTGAGGGGGACACTCATCTAATGTGACTGGATGCAACTACACTGATATAAAGCTGCTTGTATCAGGATAGTTCATTCCGAAGGGGAAGAAGCTATACCAGTCCAAGGGACCTGGATATTGGTCACTGTGTCCACGCTAGAGGTTGTACTGAAACAAAATCACCACTAACCCGAATAGTGATCCAGGTGCAAAATCTATGTGGAGACCTCGCATAAGTGAGTCCCTGTGAAACGATGTCAGTATGTTCGTGGCTTTGAAAAGAACTCCGGGGATCCAAGGAACCTGTCTGTCTTCTGCACTGAAATGGCATGTTGAGAATTTCTGCTGATTTGCCAAGTCAAAAACAGCCAACTGACGGAAAGAGGCCTGACTGAATAATTCAGTTTACATACATGGGGTGCATCTACACTGCAGCCAGGGGTGTGAATGGCATCTCCTGTAGCCACTCTAGCTGTACTCTAGCTAGCTCACTAAAAGTAGAAACCATGGTACCAGCTTCAGAGCCGGCTGCACAAGCAAGAATGTATCCATGGCCAAGGGGCATTGGGGGCTGCAGAGATGGGAAGGAGACAGTCGTACTGTATCATGAAGACTAGGGAGAGCAGAGGGTGAAGTTTCGTAAAGGCGTGGCCATGGTGTACAATGGGCATTAGGAGGAAGCCAATGTTTTCTGTATCCTTCCTATTGAGCTCTACATGTCAGCTGATCACAGTGAATGGTAAATAGCCAGTAATAATGATTAAACTCCTGATTTCAGTTAAAAAATAGTTCTTAAGTTATCATAGAATCATAGAATATCAGGATTGGAAGGGACCTCAGAAGGTCATCTAATCCAACCCCCTTCTCAGAGCAGGACCAATCACCAACAAAATCATCCCAACCAGGGCTTTGTCAAGCCTGACCTTAAAAACCTCTAAGGAAGGAGATTCCACCACCTCCCTAGGTAACCCGTTCCAGTGCTTCACCACCTCCTAGTGAAAAAGTTTTTCCTAATATCCAACCTTAACCTCCCCCACTGCAACTTGAGACCATTGCTCCTTGTTCTGTCAGTTATGGAATCAATCAACTTGGAATTTAAAATTTAAGCCACGGTCTGACAATATTCTGGTCTCTCTCTGTATTCTAGCCAGTTTCAGATTAGACGTGCATCCTTCGAAGACTTAAGGAATGGGATTTCATCCCTTTATGCAATATTTTTGCCAGAGATTAATTTTTTTAAAAACAGTTTTTCCAAAGTACACTTGTGTGAGCCACAAATATTCAACGTTAGGGCATTATGAGCCACAAAGCTTTGGTGACACAAAATTGTTCAGACTGGAGATAAATTGGATGAGACCTTACTGCATGATTAGGGAGCAAATTATGCTAGGAGAGAACTGGGAATAACAATTGTCTAGTTTATTTTGCATTGAGAAATAAGTGGCTATCTGTGTTCTTCTGTAAATACTGGAACTCATGTTCTGATGGTTATGATTCACTCCAATAGACCAACAAGGGACCTATAGTTCTGATACAAGATTCTCTAATATGTGCTAATGAAGATCAATAGTTTTCTGATGGAATGTTTTTTCAATCAGAAAATGCTAAATTGTCAAGATCAAAATGTTCCAGGGGAAATTTCTACAAAACAATAATTTTATAAAATAATTCAAAATTAAATATAATATAAAAAAGAAAACAGTAGAATAGAATAGAAAATAAAATAAATGACATAAATGTAATAAAACATTAAATAAAATCTCAAAATAAAATTTAAAATAAAAAGTCAGAATTGGAATGAAGACAAAAATTTGAACTCATGGAATTTCCCATGAAATGAAAATTCTAGTCCTGAATAGCTCTAATAACGAGAAAATCACCACCACAAATTTGATACAGAATTTATTTGTCGCTAAGTGGGTAAATTTCCAGCTAAAATAATATTTCAGCTTTTTTGGTTTGTGTTTAGGATAGTTGTGTGACCAGTAATACCCTTTCTACCCCTGGGAGCTAACCACAGGGATTTTGAAACTTTGTTACTTTTGGCATAAGATGCTCCCCTGGCTGGGTCTCTGTATGTAGTGAGCCCTACTGTGGAATAAGGAAACACGGTTAAAGAGAAGGACAGAAGTGTGTATGTAGTGCCGTACCAACTTGTCTGTTGAATTTTAGTTCTGAAGCTTTAGCTTCTCTAGTCCATTCCCTGAGTGGCCAGAAGAAGTTTGAGTCTATTCACATAATGTCAATCTCAGAAACCTAAACAAATCATGCTATTCACTTTTCCTTCCCGGTAATTTAATGTGCCCATTAGCAAAGTCTCAAGGGAAAATTCACCTGTGGTGTTTGCAGGGTAAACAATGACTCAGGAGAGACATTTATTTTCTGGTGAGAGATACAAGGCAAAGCAAACCAAGGGTCTCAGCACAACTAGGGTGTCCAGCCAGGAACATGCAGGTCTCGTTACTGCTCTTCACTGAGGTGTGTAGCTACACAGACCTTACATGCCTCCACCAGTAGTGTGCAGGGTAGATGTACTTTGAGACAACTAAAATAGGTGAAGGGGGTGCAGATCGGAGACGGATCCTGCTCTTTGAAACACCAAGTGAAGAGGTCACATTACAGATTCCAGCTTCTTCTATGCCAACTTTAAGGTAAACAAACCTTTCACCTCATCTTCGTTAAAAATAGATCATTCAGGACAGGGAAGAAAATGTCACCATATCCATCACCTACACAAAGGCATCATTTCCTTTTGGATGGTGCCAAGTCTTTTCCCTAGGCCACGTACAGAATTAACGGGTTCATGTTGTAAAGCGTTTTGGTGATGGAAAACGCTCCGTGATAAGAATGAGAACATTTCTGAAGGCTTTCCATCTTTAGTACTGAGCCACGATAGCGATACTTTACCATATGAACATTCTGGGTTTGTACAGCTCCGAGCTCAATGGGTCTTGGTCCATGACTAGGTATCCCAGGGACCATTGCAAAATTCATAATCAATAATAATCTCCATCAAGAATTGAGTCATAATAATTCACATAATCATTAGTATAGTGTTGTGACTGATATTGTTGGGGACCTCACCGTATTAAGGTCATGGATCACTGTGGGTCAGGGCTTGTATGCAGCTCCGAGAAGGAGGGTCACCACAGTTCTGTCAGGAACCAAAAACTGGAGTGCAGGTGAGGAAGGCAAGTTACTGAGACTAAGCAACTCCAGAGAAGTTGCACCCTGCCAGGGATGGTTTGCATGTACTGATTCAGGCTGGCTTTTCCAGAGACTGGTGGCATGTCTATATTGCAAGAGATACCGGGGCACAAGTGCAGCTAGGCCACTGTCATGTGTAGCATGTATGATTACCTGCCCTGTGGGCGGGTAACGTTTGTGTGCATTCGGTTCAAAGAGCTCCTGGCGTTCAGTGACCGCGTACGGGCTTTGGAGCCCAGGGTGGTGGAACTGGAGGTGCTAAGGGAGGCAGAGAGGAATGCTGATGAGGCTTTTCAGGACACTAGATTTGTCCCACCTCCGGTCAGAAAACCCCTGCGCTGTTAAGGAGGATGAAAGGCCCAGGGAAGGAGAGCAGTCAATGGGAGCAGAGGGAAACCTTCCCATAGTTGGGACCCTCCTTCCAGATGATGTTGGGGTATCCTCTCGCACTGAGGTTACCTCTCCAGGGGAGGGAACTCCAGTCACTAGGAAAAGGCAGGTGTTAGTAATGGGAGATTCAATCATTAGAAACATAGATAGCTGGGTTTGTGATGACCGGGAGAACCATATGGTGACTTGCCTGCCTGGTGCGAAGGTTGCAGATCTCTCGCAGCATCTGAATAGACTTATGTGTAGTGCTGGGGAGGAGCCGGTGGTCGTAGTACCTGTAGGTACCAATGACATAGGGAAGGGTAGGAGAGACGTCCTGGAGGCCAAATTTAGGCTGCTAGGAAAGAGACTGAAATCCAGGACCTCTATGGTGGCATTCTCAGAAATGCTCCCAGTTCCACGCGCAGGGCCTGGTAGGCAGGCAGAGCTTCAGAGTCTCAGTGCGTGGATGAAACGATGGTGTAGAGAGGAGGGGTTTAGATTTATTAGGAACTGGGGAAACTTTTGGGATGGGGGAGCCTATACAGGAATGATGGGCTCAACCTAAACCAAAGTGGATCCAGACTGCTGGCACTTAACATTAAAAAGGTTGCAGAGCAGTTTTTAAGAGATGGGGAAAAGCAGATTACTGCAGAGGAGCAGGTGGATCGGACAGAGACTTCTCTTAGAGGATAGTCTATTGATAGAGATTCTCCAGGTTATAGTCAGGAGGAGAGGATGGAAGAGGATAAAGTAGGGGCCAGATCAGACAAGAAACGTTCACATAAAAAAGAATCTCACACATCAGAAAAGGGCAGACAAATAAACAATGACAAGTTTTTATAGTGCTTGTACACAAACGCTAGAAGTCTAAATAATAAGATGGGTGAACTAGAGTGCCTCATGTTAAAGGAGGGTATTGATATAATAGGCATCACAGAAACCTGGTGGTGTGAGGACAATCAATGGGACACAATCATTCCAGGGTACAAAATATATCGGAAGGACAGAACAGGCCGTGCCGGGGGGAGGGAGGGGAGTGGCACTATATGTGAAAGAAAATGTAGAATCAAATGAAGTAAAAATCTTAAATGAATCCACATGTTCCATAGAATCTGTATGGATAGTAATTCCATGCTCTAATAAAAATATAACAGTAGGGATCTATTATCGACCACCTGACCAGGACAGTGATAATGATGATGAAATACTAAAGGAGATTAGAGAGGCTATCTAAATAAAGAACTCAATAATAGTGGGGGATTTCAATTATCCCCATATTGACTGGGTACATGTCACCTCAGGACGAAATGAAGAGACAAAATTTCTCGATACTTTAAATGACTGCTTCTTGGAGCAGCTGGTACAGGAACCCACAAGGGGAGAGGCAACTCTCGATTTAGTCCTGAGTGGAGCGCGGGATCTGGTCCTAGAGGTAACTATAACAGGACCGCTTGGAAATAGTGACCATAATATAATAACATTTAACATTCCTGTGATGGGAAGAACACCTCAGCAGCCCAACACTGTGGCATTTAATTTCAGAAAGGGGAACTATGCAAAAATGAGGGGGTTAGTTAAACAGAAATTAAAAGGTACAGTGACTAGAGTGAAATCCCTGCAAGCTGCATGGACATTTTTCAAAGACACCATAATAGAGGCTCAACTTAAATGTATGCCCCAAATTAAAGAAACACAGTAAAAGAACTAAAAAAGAGCCACCATGGCTTAACAACCATGTAAAAGAAGCAGTGAGAGATAAAAAGGCATCTTTAAAAAGTGGAAGTCAAGGAGCATAAACACTGCCAAATTAAGTGTAAAAATTTAATAAGAAAAGCCAAAGAGGAGTTTGAAGAACAGCTAGCCAAAAACTCCAAAGGTAATAACAAAATGTTTTTTAAGTACATCAGAAACAGGAAGCCTGCTAAATAACCAGTAGGGCCCCTGGTCGATCGAGATACAAAAGTAGCACTTAAAGACGATAAAGTCATTGCGGAGAAACTAAATGAATTCTTTGCTTCGGTCTTCACTGCTGAGGATGTTAGGGAGATTCCCAAACCTGAGCCGTCTTTTGTAGGTGACAAATCTGAAGAATTGTCACAGATTGAAGCGTCACTAGAGGAGGTTTTGGAATTAATTGATAAATTTAACAGTAACAAGTCACCGGGACCAGATGGCATTCACCCAAAAATTCTGAAAGAACTCAAATGTGAAATTGTGGAACTATTAACTATAGTTTGTAACCTGTCCTTTAAATCAGCTTCTGTACCCAATGACTGGAAGATAGCTAATGTAACGCGAATATTTAAAAAGGGCTCTAGAGGTGATCCCGGCAATTACAGACCGGTAAGTCTAACGTCAGTACCAGGCAAATTAGTTGAAATAATAGTAAAGAATAAAATTGTCAAACACATAGAAGAACATAAATTGTTGGGCAAAAGTCAACATGGTTTCTGTAAAGGGAAATCATGTCTTACTAATCTATTAGAGTTCTTTGAACATGTGGACAAGGGGGATTCAGTGGACATAGTGTACTTACATTTCCAGAAACCCTTTGACAAGGTCTCACACCAAAGGCTCTTACGTAAATTAAGTTGTCATGGGATAAGAGAGAAGATCCTTTCATGGATTGAGAACTGGTTAAAAGACAGGGAACAAACGATAGGAATAAATTGTCAATTTTCAAAATGGAGAGGGGTAAATAGTGGTGTTCCCCAAGGGTCAGTCCTAGGACCAATCCTGTTCAACCTATTCATAAATGATCTGGAGAAAGGGGTAAACAGTGAGGTGGCAAAGTTTGCAGATGATAGTAAACTGCTCAAGATAGTTAAGAACAAAGCAGACTGTGAAGAACTTCAAAAAGATCTCACAAAACTAAGTGATTGGGCAACAAAATGGCAAATGAAACGTAATGTGGATAAATGTAAAGTGATAAACATTGGGAAAAAAACCCAACTATATATACAATATGATGGGGGGTAATTTAGCTACAACTAATCAGGAAAAAGATCTTGGAGTCATCGTGGATAGTTCTCTGAAGACATCCATGCAGTGTGCAGCGGCAGTCAAAAAAGCAAACAGGATGTTAGGAATCATTAAAAAAGGGATAGAGAATAACACGGAGAATATCTTATTGCCCTTATATAAATCCATGGTACACCCACATCTTGAATACTGCATACAGATGTGGTCCCCTCATCTCAAAAAAGATATAATGGCATTGTAAAAGGTTCATAAAAGAGCAACTAAAATGATTAGGGGTTTGGTACGGGTCCCATATGAGGTGAGATTAAAGAGGCTAGGATTTTCACCTTGGAAAATAGGAGACTAAGGGGGGATATGATAGAGGTATATAAAATCATGAGTGGTGTGGAGAAAGTGAATAAGGAAATGTTATTTACTTGTTCCCATAATATAAGAACTAGGGGCCACCAAATGAAATTAATGGGCAGCAGGTTTAAAACGAATAAAAGGAAGTTCTTCTTCATACAGTGCACAGTCAACCTGTGGAACTCCTTGCCTGAGGAGGTTGTGAAAGCTAGGAGTATAGCAGGGTTTAAAAGAGAACTGGATAAATTCATGGAAGTTAATTCCATTAATGGCTATTAGCCAGGATGAATAAGGAATGGTGTCCATAGCCTCTGTTTGTCAGAGGGTGGAGATGGATGGCAGGAGAGAGATCACTTGATCATTACCTGTTAGGTTCACTCCATCTGGGGCACCTGGCATTGGCCACTGTCAGTAGACAGGATACTGGGCTGGATGGACCTTTGGTCTGACCCAGTATGGCCATTCTTATGTTCTTATGTTCATGTAGACACTTACTCGAGCCACCAAATGGGTTTTCCTATCTCTGTAGTAAATCCTCCTTCCCGAGGGGGGATAGTTCAGTGTGATGTTATCTAATTAAAATATGACCATGTAGATCATTGTTGTTACAACTGTTATACAATTGCAATGAATTTTATACGAAGTGTGTCAAGTAAGCTGTCAATAGGAAAGTGATCATTTGCTGAATATGATTGTGTTACTTGTATGCGTGTATCATTTTTGTATCTGAAGTTATGAGTATTGGCCCCTTTCCCGCTCTAACTTCTGGATTATGATGAACTTGTACTAATGGGAGCATTCTAAACAAGGGACTGAGGATCTTCCAATAATTTGGAAGCAACCAGAGACTTAACAAGCCAACAGTTTATTCCATCACTGCTACAAGCCTGAGCCAAGAACTTTGCATTTATTGTATGTATTTGATACCTTTAACCAATTGTAAATCTCACCTTTCTTCCTTTCTTTTTATAAATAAACCTTTATATTTTAGATACTAAAGGATTGGCCACGGTGTCGTCATTGGGTAAGATCTGAGTTATATATTGACCTGGGTGTGTGGCTGGTCCTTTGGGATCAGAAGAGCCCTTTTGTTTCATGAAATTGGTTTAAATAACCCCTCCTCATTAAGTCTAGTGTTTTGGTGGTGGTACAAGGACTGGAATGCCCAAGGAAACTGCTTTTCTGACTTCTTGCTTGCCAGTGTGGGGAGACAGAAGTTTACTTTTGTTGCTGGTTTGGTATATCCTATGGGGATTAGCCACCAATCTCGGCGTGTATCTGCCCTATTTTCCAGCAGTTCATCCTGAATTTCGCATTCTCAGTTGTGAACCAATGAGGCACGGTTACAGTGGCATAGTCAGCAGGATCCACAGAACCAGGTAAATTAAACTTTGGATCAGAACTCCAGGCTATTGAAATCTGATATGGACAGTTTTGAAGGTTAAAGATCAGTGACCATGAGTTAGAAAGCATCAGCAGAAGCAATCAAAGTACAAGCCCTGAGAGAGAGCCTATGTCTTGAACATGAACAAAGAATGGCATATATTCAATAGCAGGAACTAGAAGCTAAGGAAAAGCTACAAAGGGTCAAAAGGGATATTGAAGAAGCTGACTAAAAATGGTCTATCTAAACAAAAGGCTTGGCATGACTAAATGCTTCTATATGTACAATTGTGATTGTTTTGCTATGTCATTTGCTATGTTATTTGTGTCATCTACACTGTCCTGACTCCCCTAGTGACTAGGGCCTAGTCGATCCCCTCATCTACATCCTGAGAAACAAAGCGGTCCGGGAGGCCCTGAGGAAAGCTTGAGGAAATTCAGGTTTGGACCATGCTAACTGGTCAATTTCCTTGGGTTAAAATAGATATAACATGGGCTGGGGTAGGGCCTTAACCAAAGCCTGAGCTTCATTGGGATTCATGTCCTGCTCTTTCACAGTGTCTCTCAATCTTTCCAGACTACTGTACCCCTTTCAGGAGTCTGATTTGTCTTGCTTATCCCCAAGTTTCACCTAACTTAAAAACTTTTAAAATCAGACATAAAAATACAAAACTGTCACAGCGCACTACTGCTGAAAAATGGCTGCTTTTCTCATTTTTACCATTTAATTGTGAAATAAATCAATTGGAATATAAATTTTGTACTTACATTTCAGTGTATAGTCTATAAAGCAGTATACACAAGTCATTGTCTGCATACAATTTTAGTTTGTACAGATTTTGCTTGTGCTTTTTTCTGAAGCCTGTTGTAAATCTCGGCAAATCTCTAGATGAGCTGATGTACCCCCCGGAAGACCTCTGTGTACCCCCAGGCTACATTTTTTTCCCGTAGACAAACCCCATGGCGAACCCAGAGCAGGGAAACCAAACATCCATCACAGAATTCATCCTCCTGGGATTCCTGGATCTCCAGGAACTGCAGATCCTTCTCTTCCTGCTGTTCCTAGTGATCTACATTGTGACCGTGACAGGGAACATCCTTATTGTTGCACGAGTTGTGACTGATCAGCACCTTCACACTCCCATGTACTTCTTCCTGGGAAACTTGTCCGGCTTGGAGACCTGGTACACCTCCACAATCCTGCCCAGGGTGCTGGCCGGTCTCCTCACTGTGGACAGGACTATTTCACTTAGAGGCTGCCTCACACAATACTATTTCTTTGGTTCTCTGGTTGCTACAGAATCCTTTCTCCTGTCGGTCATGTCTTATGATCGATATTTAGCCATATGCAATCCAATGCACTATGCAACCCGTATGAGTCACAGGTCTTACCTGAAGCTCACAGGTGGCTTTTGGATAGATGACTTCCCAGGTAATAGTATAAATATGTTCTCAATATCTCAGTTAACATCCTGTGGCCCCAATAGTATTGACCTTTATTTTTGTGTGATCTCATCCCCCTTGTAAAACTCTCCTGCAATGACCCTCACCTCATGGAAATGGTGACTTTCACACTCACCTTGCTTTTCTCACTGGTCCAATTCATGTTTACCTTGATGTCCTACATCTGCATCATTGCCACCATCCTAAGAATCCCGTCCACCCCCGGGAGGCAAAAGGCCTTTTCCACCTGCTCCTCCCACCTCATTGTGGTGAGCATTTATTATGCAACTCTGCAGACAATCTATCTGTTCCCAAACACCGACATCCTGAGCAACTTCAAGAAAGTTCTGTCTGTCATCTACACAGGCCTGAGTCCCGTGGTCAGTCCCCTCATCTACAGCTTCAGAAACAAAGTGGTCCAGGAGGCCCTGAGGAAAGCATGCAGGAAATTCATGTTTGGACCATGCTAACCGATCAATTTCCTTGGGTTAAAATAGATAGAACATGGGTTGGGGTAGAGACAGAACCAAAGCCTGCTGTAGTCCCAGGTCATGTTTCCCTGAGCTTCACTGGTCTTTGAGTCATGCTCTTACACAGTCACAGCTGTGGGAAAAAGTGGAAATGGAGAGACCTCTTAAAAACTGTGACCCCAGCTGTTTTAGGACCAATATTAGCAGCCACAAGTGGGTATCACTGGACTGGTGGGAGACCTGAACGTCTCGCTGCTCAAAGCTCAAAGAAGGGAGATTGTGCTCAGTGAGCGGGTGTAGGTGAAATGGACTCAGCTGTAACAAAGAGCATCTATTCCATGTAAGGGAAACTGAGGCACACTACTTAACTGATCGGAGGGTGGGTGATAATGGAATCTCAAAGATCTAAATAGGGAATTTGCCTCCAGAGTCTTGGTTCTTCACTGTCCCCACAGGATGAGGGGCCTTATGGAATATTTATGGACCTAAACTGATGCTAAAGCGTGATGAAAATGTATCCTCTTCAGATTCCATTGTAAATGTTGGTTTCTTTCCCCTAGTTGGACCTCATGGCGAACCCAGAGCGGAGGAATCAAACAGTTCTCATGGAATTCATCCTGCTAGGATTTGGGAATCTCCGTGAGCTACAAACTCTTCTCTTCCTGCTGTTTCTCGTCATCTATATCGCGACCGTGGCTGGGAACATGTTGATCTTTGCGCTAGTTGTGGCTGATCATCACCTACACACCCCCATGTACTTCTTCCTAGGGAATTTGTCCTGCCTGGAGATCTGCTACACATCCACCATCCTGCCCAGGGTGCTGGCCGGTCTCACAAGTGTGGACAGTACTATTTCGTTTAGTCTCTGCCTCACACAATATTATTTCTTTTGTTCTCTCGTGGCTACAGAATGCCTTCTCCTGTCAGTGATGTCCTACGATCGGTATTTAGCCATATGCAATCCACTGCACTATGCAGCCCGTATGAGTGGCAGGGCCTGCCTCCAGCTTGCAGGTGGCTCTTGGACTGGTGGCTTCCTATGCAGTGGCATATTAACACTGTCGATATCTCAGTTAACATTCTGTGGCCCCAACGTTATTGATCATTTCTTTTGCGATTTTATACCCCTTGTAAATCTCTCCTGCAATGACCCACACCTGATGGAAACGTTGGCTTTCACAATCACCTTCCTTTTCTCACTGGTCCCATTCCTACTTACCCTGATGTCCTACATCTGCATCATCGCCACGATCCTGAGAATCCCCTCCACCACCAGGAGGCAAAAGGCCTTTTCCACCTGCTCCTCCCACCTCATTGTGGTGAGCATTTATTATGGAACTCTGCTGATTGCCTATATGTTCCAACCACCGACATTCTGAGCAACTTCAAGAAAGTTCTCTCTGTCGTCTACACAGTTCTGACTCCCCTGGTCAATCCCCTCATCTACAGCCTGAGAAACAAAGTGGTCCAGGAGGCCCTGAGGAAAGCTTGCAGGAAATTCATGCTTGGACCATGCAAACCCGTCAATTTACTTGGGTTAAAATAGATATAACATGGGCACGGGTAGGGCCTGAAGCAAAGCCTGGTGTAGTCCCAGGTTGTTTTTCCCTGAGCTTCATTGGGCTTCATGTCCTGCTCTTACACAGTGTCTCTCAACCTTTCCAGACTACTGTACCCCTTTCAGGAGTCTGATTTGTCTTGTGTATCTCCAAGTTTCACCTCACTTAAAAACTACTTGCTTACAAAATCAGACATAAAAATAGAAAACTGTCACAGCACACTACTACTGAAAAACTGCAGATTTTCTCATTTTTACTATATAATTATGAAATAAATCAATTGGTATATAAATATTGTACTTACATTTCAGTGTATAGTCTATAGAGCAGAATACACAAGTCATTGTCTGTATGAAATTTTAGTTTGTATGAACTTTGCTTGTGCTTTTTCTGTAGCCTGTTGTAAAACTAGGCAAATCCCTAGATGAACTGATGTACCCCCTGGAAGACCTCTGCATACCCCCAGGCTACACTTGCCCCTGGTTGATAACCACTGATCTGACAGCCCTGGGCGAGACCTCTCAAAACCTGGTACCCAAGTCTTTTTAGGGCCTGTATCAGATTCCACAGGTGGGTTTCACTGGGCTGGTGGGAGACTTGAACTTGTGGCTGCTCAGAGTTCAGACAAAGACCCGCAATTGTGCTCAGTGAGAGGGTGCAGGTGAAATGGACTCAGCTGTAACACTGGGCATCCATTTATTGTAGGGTGAGAGACTTCTAGATACACACACACAAACATGCATATATACACGCATACATACGCACATGCATGCATATGCAAACGCACACATACACACACATGCAGGCACGCACATATGCACACACACATACACGCACATATACATGCACACATACATGCACACATGCATAGGTACATGTACGCATATGCACAGGCACACTTACCCAGACACATGTACGCATGTGCACACACACACATGCATACATGAATGCACACACACACACGCATACACGTGGGCAATATACGCACACCAACACGCACACATATGCAAACACAAGCACACACGCATGCACACATATATGCATGCACATGCACACATACGCACACACATGATGATGCACACGTACTTACGCGCATGCATGCACACATGCACACATACGCACACATATGCACATGCATGCATATGCACACACACACATGCACACATGAATAAATTGGATTTAGACCTTACTGTGGAATTTAGATTTAGGATTTACATTGTGATTGCAGAGCCAATGGCTATTATCTTTGAAAACTCATGGCAATCGGGGGAGGTCCCAGACTATTGGGAAAAGGCTAATGTAGTGCCCATCATTTAAAAAGTGTAACCCCTTTGGGGTTTAGAGAGCATGGCCCCTATAAATGTTTTTCCTAGGGGGGAGGGGGAGCAGTGAGAGAAAGGAGGGAAACTCAGGGGTGTGGCTCTGGAGCTCCAGGGGAGAGAAGGGCTGCAACCCGCAGGCCCTCACAAAGTGAAGCACAAAGAGAACCTGCCTGAAGCCTGGGAAGGACAGGGCCGATTGGGGACATCCCAGGACAGGAGCCAGGAGGAGCACTGTGCCAGGGAGGAATTGCCGAGAAGGACAGGCCGGAACTGGACGCAGTATCACTGCTGCCCAGAGCTGCATGGGGCTGTGAGTACTGGGGCTTGGGACTCTGCATTGGGAATGAGGAGGGAGGCTGTAGCTAGTTAAGTGGGGAGGTGGTTGCTCTGTGTGGCTTTGCAGAGAGCAGCAGAGGAGGGCACCGGAGGGGTTTGTTGGGGAAAGTTCACTGGCGCTGAAGATGACCAGGAGCACCCAAGACTCACCACTGGACTGGAACTTTGCTCAGGACCCCTGAACTCTGTGTGCAGACACATTGCTTGGTGTCTGCCCTTCCAGACTGTGCTACCACTGGGCCCGTGGGGCCTTGGTTTGGATGCAACCCTGTTCTGCTGCTCCCCCTATATTTCCCCTCATTGTTTTTCTCCTCTCTTCCCTCTGTAAATAAATATCTTCCTTTGTCATATCCATTGTACTTTTCCAATGGGTGTGTGTGTTCACTCTGGGGGGTTTGGAACAGGTGCCCCTGGGGTGGAATGATTTTCCCTGCTGCATTCCTGCGCGCGCCTTCTCTTGGCCAGAGCTGCCTGCTGAGCAGACTCCATCTTGGCCATGAGGGCGCTAAAGTTACAAAAGGGAAGAAAGAGAACCCGGGGAACTACAAACCGGTCAGCGTCACCTCTGTCCCCGGCAACATCATCGAGCAGGTCCTCAAGTAATCCATTTTGAAGCACTTGGAGGAGAAGAAGGTAATCAGGAACAGTCAACATGGATTCACCAAGGGCAAGTCATGCCTGACCAACCTGATTGCCTTCTATAATGAGATAACTGGCTCTGTGGATATGGGGAAAGTGGAGGACGTGATATACCTTGACTTTAGCAAAGCTTTTGATATGGTCTCACAATATTCTTGCCAGCAAGTTAAAAAAGTATGGGCTGGATGAATGGACTATAAGGTGGATAGAAAGCAGGCTAGATTGTCGGGCTCAACGGGTAGTGATCAACGGCTTCATGTCTAGTTGGCAGCCGGTATCAAGCCGAGTGCCCCACGGGTCAGTTTTGTTCAACATCTTTATTAATGATCTGGATGATGGGATGGATTGCACCCTCAGCAAGTTTGCGGATGACACTAAGCTGGGGGGAGAGGTAGATATGCTGGAGGGTAGGAATAGGGTCCAGATGACCTAGACAAATTGGAGGATTGGGCCAAAAGAAATCTGATGAGGTTCAACAAGGACAAGTGCAGAGTCCTGCCCTTAGGACGGAAGAATCCCATGCACTGCTACAGGCTGGGGACCAACTAGCTAAGCAGCAGTTCTGTAGAAAAGGACTTGGGGATTACAGTGGATGAGAAGCTGGAAATGAGTCAGCAGTGTGCCCTTGTTGCCAAGAAGGCTAACAGCATATTGGGCTGCATTAGCAGGAGCATTGCCAGCAGATCGAGGCAAGTGATTATTCTCCTGTATTTGGCACTGGTGAGGCTACATCTGGAGTATTGTGTCCAGTTTTGGGCCCCCACTACAGAAAGGATGTGGACAAATTGGACAGGGTCCAGTGGAGAGCAACGAAAATGATCAGGGGGCTGGGGCACATGACTTACGAGGAGAGGCTGAGGGAACTGGGATTGTTTAGTCTGCAGAAGAGAAGAGTGAGGGAGATTTGATAGCAGCATTCAACTACCTGAAGAGGGGTTACAAAGAGGATGGAGCTTGGCTGTTCTCAGTGGTGGCAGATGACAGAACAAGGAAAAATGGTCTCAAGTTACAGTGGGAATGGTCTAGGTTGGATATTAGGAAACACTATTTCACTAGGAGGGTGGTGAAGCACTGGAATGCGTTACCTAGGGATGTGGTGGAATCTCCATCCTTAGAGGTTTTTAAGGCTCGGCTTGACAAAGCCCTGGCTGGGATGATTTAGTTGGTGTTGGTCCTGCTTTGAGTAGGGGGTTCGACTAGTTGACCTCCTGAGGTGTTTGAACTGTTCTTAAAAACCTCCAGTGGTGGAGATCCCACAATCTTTTCCTAATGTCCAGTCTACAGCGCCCTTGCTGCACTTTAAGCCAATTGCATTTTGTCCTATCCTAAGAGGTTAAGGATAATAACTTTTCATCATGCTTCTTGTAACAACTTTTTATGTACTTGAAAACACTTGTCATGTCCCCTCAGTCTTCTCTTCTCCAGGCTAAACAAACCCAATCTTCCAATCTTCCCTCATAGGTCATGTCTTCTGGACTTTTAGTCATTTTTGTTGCTCTTCTCTGGACTTTTTTTCCAATTTGTCCCCATCTTTCCTGAACAGGACACAATACTTCAGTTGAGGCCTTATCAGCGTGGTATAGAGTGAAAGAATTGCTTCTCTTACCTTGCTTACAACACTCCTGCTAATACATCCCAGAATGGTGTTCGGGGTTGGTTTGTTTGTTTCCACCAGTGTACTGTTGTATGTACTGTTCTGTTTAGGTACAGTGCCAGCTGCACATGCAAGAATGTACCTGAGGCAAAGGGGCATTAGGGCAGCAGAGGGTGAAGAATGGGAAAGGGGCAGCTCTACTGTAGCATGGGGGCACTAGGGATAGCAGAAGAGGAAGGCTGGGAAAGGGGTGGCTATACTGTGTATTGGACATTAGGGGAAGCAAACGTTTATGTGGCCAATGTTCTATGTCTCCTTCCTAATGATCTCTACAAGGCAGCTGATCACAGGGAAAGCCAAATAAAATAATTATTTTTATCTGAAATCACAGGTTTAATATTCCTTAAAGTGATGAAGAGTCAGTCAACTTGGAATTAAAAATTTAATCCACCGCCCAGGGGCCCCAAGCACTAGGCAGCCCCAGCTGCCTCAAATCCCAGCCACAGGCTCTAAATCTAGCCCAACCCTGGTGCACTTCCCCGAAGAGGAGCAGCCTGCCAGGGCTGGAGGGGTCAAGGGGAAAGCAGCAACCAGGAGGGGCCCTTGGGGTGGAGCATGGGCGGGGCCATACTGGAGTGTTTGGGGAGGGTTAGCTTCCCCCAGCCTACGATATGCACCACCCAGGCCTGACAGCAATGTTTTTCCCGGAGATCAATTAAAAAAACAAAGGAAGAAACAAACCCCTTTTTCCAAAATACAATTATGCGAGCCACAAATGTTCAACATTTGGACATTTTAAACAACAAAGCTTTACACAAAATTTTTCACACTGGGGATAAATTGGAATGAGACCTTGGTGCATGGATAGGGAACAAATTATGGAAGGAGAGTACAATCTCCTAGTTGGTTTTGCTTTCAGAAATAAGTGTATATTTCTATCCTTTGCAATACACACAACTCAAATGATTATATTGACTGTACCCAAACTGGCCCATAAATTGTCTAGTGTGAATGTAGAGCACTGTCCTTTACTGGATGGAATCAGTGCTATTCTTTGGTTCTCAAACTCTAACAAATCAATTAGAGACCTACAGTTCTGGAACAAGATTTCATAATTCGTATAATTGCTGTGGCACCGAAGATGCTTGTGACCCTGAAACTTTTCTGGGAATGGGAAGAAATTATTTGTATTTTATATTCTCAGGTCTCTGACTTCCGTGCTTCTATGGTATGGGCCTTTCCAAGAAGCCTAAGGGAGTTAGGTGCCAAATTCTCATAGCAATGTCATGGGAGTTTGGTCTTTATTGTGTACATTACCTTCTACTGTTATGGGTACCTGCATGGCCCCACAGTATGCCAACATTTTTATGGCTGACTTAGAACAACGCTTCCTCAGCTCTCGTCCCCTAATGCCCCTACTCTACTTGCGCTACACTGATGACATCTTCATCATCTGGACCCATGGAAAAGAAGCCCTTGAGGAATTCCACCATGATTTCAACAATTTCCATCCCACCATCAACCTCAGCCTGGACCAGTCCACACAAGAGATCCACTTCCTGGACACTTTACAGTGCTAATAAGCAATGGTCACAAAAACACCATCCTATACCGGAAACCTACTGACCATTATACTTACCTACATGCCTCCAGCTTTCATCCAGACCACACCACATGATCCATTGTCTACAGCCAAGCTCTGAGATACAACCACATTTGCTCCAGCCCCTCAGACAGAGACAAACATCTACAAGATCTCTATCAAGCATTCTTACAACTACAATACCCACCTGCTAAAGTGAAAAAACAGATTAACAGAGCCAGAAGAGTACCCAGAAGTCACCTACTACAGGACAGGCCCAACAAAGAAAGTAACAGAACGCCACTAGCCGTCACCTTCAGGCCCCAACTAAAACCTCTCCAGTGTATCATCAAGGATCTACAACCTAGCCTGAAGGACAATCCCTCACTCTCACAGATCTTGGGAGACAGGCCAGTCCTCGCTTACAGACAGCCCCCCAAACTGAAGCAAATACTCACCAGCAACCACACACCAAAAACACTAACCCAGGAACCTATCCTTGCAACAAAGCCCATTGCCAACTGTGTCCACATATCTATTCAGGGGACACCATCATAGGACCTAATCACATCAGCCACACTATCAGAGGCTCGTTCACCTGCACATCTACAAATGTGATATGTGCCATCATGTGCCAGCAATGCCCCTCTGCCTTGTACACTGGCCAAACCGGACAGTCTCTACGCAAAAGAATAAACGGACACAAAACAGATGTCAAGAATTATAACATTCAAAAACCAGTCAGAGAACACTTCAGCCTCCCTGATCACTGTGTTACAGACCTCAAAGTCACAATATTCCAACCAAAAAACTTCAAAAACAGACTCCAATGAGAAACTGCAGAACTGAAATTAATTAGCAAACTGGACACCATTAAATTAGGCGTAATAAAGACTGGGAGTGGATGGGTCATTACACAAAGTAAAAACTATTTCCCCATGCTAATTTTTTCCCCTACTTTTACTCACACCTTCTTGTCAACTGTTGGAAATGGGCCATCCTGATTATCACTACAAAAGTTTTTTTTTTCTCCTACTGATAATAGCCCACCTTAATTGATTACTCTCATTATAGTTAGTATGGCAACACCCATTTTTTCATATCCTCTGTGTATATATATTTTACTACTGTATTTTCCACTACATGCATCCAGTGAAGTGGGTTTTAGCCTACGGAAGCTTGTGCTCTCATAAATTTGTTAGTCTCTAAGGTGCCACAAATACTCCTCATTCTTTTTGCTGATACAGACTAACATGGCTACCACTCTGAAACCTAAATATGTGAAGTACCCTCTTGCACCTGCATTTTATTTGAGCAGCAGCATGCACTTCCTTGTTTCAGAAATGAGTGATCAGGAGGCATTGAGCTAAGGGTCACATTTTCAAAAAGACTTAAGCAAACTTCAAAAGTGACATAGGAGGCTAAGTCCCATTGCCTTTCAGTGAGTTTTAGATTGCTAAGATTTAGCAACTGAGAAACTTTTGAAAATGGGATGCAGGCTTCTAAATCACTTAGACTCTTTTTAAAAAGTTACCTGAATTAATTGAATGAGCTAAATGGACGGGGACTGGGTACATGTGTGCTTGCTATAGAGGGCAACAGGGGGGTTAGTTGGAGAAAATGTAAGATCAGCTAACTCTGCTGACAGTCTCAAACCTTTCTAAGGGAATTAGATGGGAACTCAGTGTCTAAATCACTGAGGCAGCTGTAAAATCTAGAATTAGTGCATTATTTATTAACAGTCACCATAGCGTTCATGCAATAGGGAGAGAGATTTGTTTCAGGAGTAGAAGTTTCTTCCCTCTCCAGGACTCTCCCTTTGAGATTAGAAGTTTGACGCTGGTTTAGTTTTAGAAAATGTCAGTAAATACCAACTTCCCCTTGCCTGTTGCTTTCCCCACAGCAGACATGACTCGGGAGACCACCTCTCCCCGCAGAAGGATATATAATGAATCAGAAAAGATGTTCCCCATTTGACAGAGAGTCTGAGGCACAGGGTCACGTTACCAGACATTGAATGGAGGCTCAGTAGCTTTTCTAGGTAGTTGTTCTAGATACTGGAAATGCGGAAGTAGGAGTGGGGAGAGAAAATGAGCTGAATAAACTGGATCCTGGTCCCTGAAATGCTGCATGAGGAGGTGACAACAGAGACTCCAGCTCTGACAGACCCGCCTTAGAGGTAAATCAACCCTTTCTTCCCTGATCCATGAATCTTAAGGAGTTTGAAGCAATTCCATCACCCTGATATCTTGGCACCTCACTGCCTTGAATTCATCTATCTTCTCACGACCCTATGTGATGCAATTACCCTGCTTTACAGACAGGACCTGGCACCCAGAGGGGTAGATTTATGGAGGTTTCTTGGCACCTCAAGACACAGACCCCCCAGTGGGATTGGAAATCGATGGGTGTTAGGTACGGTCCCTACTCAGGCACCCGTGTGCGTTGTTAGGTACATACCAGCCTTTGGAAATCTGGCCTGAAAGTCACACAAAGAGCTGATGAAGAAGCAGGGAACGGAACCAACATCTGCCAAGTCCAAGTCCAGCACTTCAAACAGGGGAGCAGCCTTCGTTCCTCTCTAACCTCCCCTCCTGACCCCTACAGAGTTGTACCCTCCATGGCAGCTCCCTCCTCATGGGACATTGAGTGATCTGCCGTGGGGAAAGCGGAGCTGCTTTTGGCCTGCTGTGCTCGGTGCTCAGGGGGCAGACCCTGGCTATAAGTAGACTAGGCACAAATTGCTTTTGTTTCTCCCATTAGAGGGTTAATATTGGGATTATTTTATCTTTAAGAGTTTTTCCCAAATTTTTAACTATTAATTTTTACAGTCTCAGGAAGCTCAACGGGGCCTAAGGTGCATGTCAGGGCAAGGGCAGCGCTGCCAGCGGGGTGGTGGGGGGCTCCTGACCGGCAGAGAGATCCAAGACACCAGGGCACAAGGGGCAGGGAAGGCGGCTGCTCTGGCCCAGCGGATGAGATGTCCAGGGCTGGGAGCAGGAGGAGGATGGCGGTGAGCCCCCGGCCACAGAAGTGGCCACCTCATTGTTGAACTGCTCCATCGATGGGCAGAAACCATTCGGCAGTGGGGTGGCCTCCCCCACAACCAGGGACTCACCATCTTCCTCACAGCCCAGGCCTGCCAGGACTGCAGCCTTTCCCACACCTTGCGCCTGCTGGGATGGATGTCGCCAGCCATGGGGCCGTGCAGGGAGCCCTCTGCAGCTCTGCTGTCCCAGCCTCGCTCATTCACTCCCGGGACAGCTGGGTGCAGAGGAGTCCCTGCCCGGCGATGGGACCGGTCACACCATCCCTGCAGCTGCAAGGTGCAGATAGAGGCTGTACTAACGCCCACTCTTCCTGATAGTTTCTGTTGTTGGCTTGGTTGTATCAGCTGATATAGACCTTTACCAACATCTGTCGATGGATATCGAATCCAGCCGAGTGGTACATTTATAGAATGCTCAAGGCGTTCGCTGTCCAAATCCCATTGAAATCAAAGGGGCCCCATCCATTAAGTCAGTAGAACTTTTACCGTAGGTGTCAGCGGAAAAGTCTCAGACTGAACAGAATTATTCCCAGGGTGTAAAATTAACCTTGTGCGTAACTCTGTGAAGGATCAGGGCCTTACTGAGCAGTTAATAAAGATTAATAAATCGGTCCGGGAAAAGATATGACCTCACCCAACTTGTCTCTCTAGGATCAGTAATGGGGAAAGAGACAGTAATGACAGACAAGACAGAGAGAGAGAGACAGAGGATTAATATTACTTGTAACCAAAGATAAAGATGAAAATGTAAAGCCGATAAAAGATTCTGATTGGCATTTTTGATGGAAAAATATTTTGTTGATAGAGATCAAAATGTTCCAGGGGAACAGATCAATTTCTACACAGTTTTGTTCAGGAAAAGAATTACTGTATAGAGCTTTATGAAATAAAATAATATAAAAATTAATAGAAATAAATGTAAATAACTATAATATGGAATGTAATGTAAAATAAAAATATCCTAGAAATAAAATTAAAAATAGATAAATACATTTTTATTGACAGAGTTCATTTTTTTCCCATAGACGCACCCCATGGCAAACTCAGAGCAGGGAAACTAAATGTCCATCATAGAATTCATCCTCCTAGGATTCGGGGACCTCCCAGAACTGCAGATTCCTCTCTTCCTGCTGTTCCTAGTGATCTACATCGTGACCGTGACTGGGAACATCCTCATCGTTGCACTAGTTGTGACTGATCAGCACCTTCACACACCCATGTACTTCTTCCTGGGGAACTTGTCCTGCTTGGAGACCTGCTACACCTCCACCGTCCTGCCCAGGATGCTGGCCGGTCCCCTGAATGTGGACAGGACTATTTCATTCAATGGGTGTGTCACACAATTTTATTTATTTGGTTCTCTTCTTGGTACAGAATGCCTTCTCCTGTCAGTGATGTCTTACGATCGGTATTTAGCCATATGCAATCCACTGCACTATGCCATCCGTATGAGTGGCAGGACCTGCCTCCAGCTTGCAGGTGGCTCTTGGATAGGTGGCTTCCTAGGTAATAGTATAACAACATTGTCGATATCACAGTTAACGTTCTGTGGCCCCAATGGTATTGACCATTTTTTTTGTGATCTCATCCCCCTTGTAAAACTCTCCTGCAATGACCTTCACCTGATGGAAACGTTGGCTTTCATACTCAACTTCCTTTTCTCTCTTGTCCCATTCCTGCTTACCTTGATGTCCTACAGCTGCATTATCACCACTGTCAGAGAATAACAGAGTTTTTACTTTTTGGTTGGGTACAGCAAAGTTAGATACTTTATTTATTTAAGCAATTGCGTAGAGGGAGAGAGTGCACTAGGACACAGAGTCTCCCCCTCCCCAGAGGCAGGTCTCTCTACAGGTAAACAATTACAGCAAGCATTTATACCTTTGTTACAGACAATAATACGCAACAGCTGCATTTTGTTTATACATAGGTCCTTCTGATTTTTTTTTGCTTATTTAGACTCTAGTCTACATTCAATATTATTTACATATTATTTACACAAGGTCGCAACAACTTCTCACACAGTTCTTTCCCACTTGCCTTACACATTTCTCGCTTCCTGAGCTGACGTTTTCCAAGCACTTCAAGCAAACACAAAACATTTCAACATTTTAAAAGTGAAATGTTTTGGTTTAAAATAACCTTTTTATTTAGAAATTGTGTTCAATTTCACTTAAAAAAAACACCCCTAAAAACTCTAGAAACAGAATGAAATGTTTAATTGTGAGTCAAGCCAAACATTTCATTCTACCTAAAATTATTATATTTTTTTACTTTTTCTGTTCGCTGACAAATTCGGGAAAAAAATCTTTTTTAATTTTTAATTACAATTGTCTTTTTGTTCATGGAACCAAAAAATCCGTTATTTACACAGCTCAATTCAGCAGCTAACAAAACTAGGCAACATATCTCACATGGTGGAATATAGGAAATGATTTATAACTTCCAGCAGGTGTTTTGTAAAGGGGAGAATTTGGCATCCTAATCCAGAGAAGCAAGTGTGGGTCATTATGTGGCACAGTGTGGGATCCAGGATGCTGAGAATACCACAGATCCTGTCTGTCTCAGGAAAGAGTTCCCTTTACTTTCCTTAGAATCAGCTTTGCTTTGCAGTTTCTGCTCCATAAAAGATAAACTGTAATTTTTCCCAGAGCTGCTTGTCTATACTAGCAAATACGAGATAAGAGAAACTCTGATTTTCAGAAGTTCCTGAATATGTTTTAATACTCAGATTTGATATTTTAATTCTGGTTTGTGCCCTCTAACAGGCTCGGCAGTGGATTTAGCTAGGATGTTGTCTAAAACCACTTACGATCTCTTGCACTGGAAATGGGGAACCATTAGTAACTTTCTTTACAAATGCTGTAAGTAAAATACGGATTAGTCACTCTGTGGTATGGATGTCTCTTTCCTAGGGTCCTGTTTTGACAGTAAATATATCACACAGAAACCTATAGGAAAGGGTTGTCTTCCTATACAGTATTTTTAGGATTGGAAGAATTTGATTTTTATTTTTTTAAAAATTTTGACAGACAATATCATTGTTTATTTTAAGCATTTTAAAAAATGTTTATTAATTTAAATTTTCACAGCTGCATGGAATTGTGGATTTTAAACATTATATTTTTATTTTTATTGATTTAAATCTTCACAATTACTGAAAACTACAGGGAGATTCAAATGATTGTTTAATGACAGTAGACACTGAGAGTCAAAAAGTGAAATCGTTATATACCATTAAAACACAAATTGTCAACATCACATGTCAAAATATACAAAATAAATATTCTTAAATCAATAAATCATACCTGTTTTTAATATTCATTTGCTAGTCTATTTTATACCTACCGTAATTAAAAAGTCTAAATCACTGGATTTTGACTTTAAATTCTCAAGAAGCCTTTTTCTTACTTTGCCTATCAGTACATTTTGATTATCAGTGGAAATAGGTTTTTATTGGTATATATAAGGTGATCTCCATGTTTATTGACCGATAAAAATCTAATACTTCCAATCCAAATTATTATGTACAAAATATTATGTTAAGATTGCAGAGTCAAGCACTCAAAGATTAGGACAGATCAGAGTTAAGGTTGCCCATGCAATTGCAGTAAAGCTGCCTTCTGCATAGGCATTATGATATAGCTTTAATTACACGGTTATATAATATCCCCCCCACCTGAACTCATAAGAAAATTGAAAACAGAAAACAGGGTAATGGGAAGTGTTAGGCAAACTTAACTATAGGTGCTGCTTCCAGCAGTGCCTATAATGATGCCCCGTAGATGGGAGCAGGAATCAGAAATTGGTGGTTGTACTGTATAATGGCCAGTGGATGGAAGGATTAAGAATAAGAAAGGGGTATAATGTATAATGAGCACTAGGGGCAGCAGAGGGTGGGGACGGGGCAGCTATACTGTATAAAGGGCACTAGGGGCAGCAGAGGGTGGGGGTGGGGAAGTGGTGGCTATACTGTATAATGGGCACAGAATACAGACTCTACCAAAGCACAGCTGCAGTGAATATTATTTATAAATCTTGTTCGCATGCCACTGGGCAGGTGCAGATTCTAATCTCTTAGTATTAAAACTCTATTTTTGGATACATTCCTTTAGCTGGTATTGACACCCCTGAGCTGGTGAACGAGAAAGTCATCTCCTTGGTTGATGCTGGCATAGCCATAAACTGTGCTTACCCCCTGGTTCTCCGCCCGGACAGGAAAGTGAAACTGATTCTCTCCTTTGACTATGGGCCTTTTGATCCATTTCAGGTAACTTCTATCATTGTTACCATTTTTTTCTGTTGTTCCAGTTAGGATCGAGGGCTCATTGTGCCAGGTTATGTTTGAACAGAGAAAAAATATGTTGTCCCTGACCCCAAGAGACAAGAGTCCAAAAAAGGAGTTTAGAATCTTTAAAAAACAAACATTATTTTATTTACTTCATTGCTGGAGAACAGTTCAGGACAGGAAGGGAGCAAAGAATCCCAGACCCTTCTGAACCTGCTGGGGGAATGTTTAGTGGAAAGAATCCATCCATCCAAGTAGGAAGTTGGTCAGCACAGTTGAGTCAAATCTAGTATTTTGTGAGGTGTCCCAAGGCCCAATGGATCTCTGTTGGAGGAGATTTTCAAATTCACAATGGACAGTTTGGTGCCTTAATCAATGGGAGTCAGGCAACAGAGTTGGTGACTTTGAAAATCCACCCCATAGTGACCACAGGGAAGGAAATCTGTTAACCGAAAGATGAACCTTTGGTGGCTTTGAGCTTTGATGTGATGGGTACTGGGGTGAATATTGAGCCATAGAGGAAAATGTGTCCTACTGAACCAGTGTGGGTGAGGTAATATCTTTTATTGGACCAACTAGTGTTGGTGTGAGAGACAAGGTTTTGAGTTTACGCAGAGCTCTCCTTCGGGTCCTACTGAACCACTCAGATCTATCTCTGTGGAACAGCTGTGAGCTGCTGTGAACCTTATAGGTCTGTGCTCGGGTACTGGAGTCAAAGTGCCATGTTTGATCCAGTCTTATGGCTGTGGGCTGAGATTTTTAAAGGCAACTAAGTGAGGTAAGTGCCCAACTCCTATTGACTTTTCCAGGGAGGAAAATTCTTGCTCCTTTTAGCTTTTTGGAAATCCCAGTCAGGGGGGTCTCTGTGTAGACAGCCATGTGTTGCTACACAAACATTCTTCCTATCCCAAGAGCAGAGGGTCTGGTTTCCACTGGAGGTTTTCTGCTTAGTGAATTTATTAGAGGCCTTAGAGAGAAAGTGAGACTTTTTGTGTTTTGAGCTACCTGGTCTTGAGTATTTGACTTTCTGTGGACAGCAGCAGTTCTTTTAAATAAAACAATCACATTTCCCTCATTCTTAGACACTCAAGCAAGCTGCCAAATACTGTGAAGAAAACTGCATCCCGTTTCCTAAGGTGGATGAGAAATTGCTCCAAGACCCAGATAACCCATCCGACTGCTACATCTTCAGAGGAGAGGGTGCTCCTACCGTCATGCATCTCCCACTTTTCAACAAAGTGAATTGCCCAGGTAACTTTCATGTCACGCCAACTTTCTTAAAGGGTCCTGACCTCACTCTTATTTCACTTACATGGGTGACTTAAATACAGCTGAGTCTGGTTTGCACTGGGGTAGCATAGCAAAGGGACATAGGCACTGGGAAAATAAGTCACATCGGTTTAGTCCGGTGTCCTATCTTAGAGAGTATCCAGTGATAGAAACTTAAGAGGAATTTGGGAGAAATCACAGAGTAGGTAGTTATGGAGTTATCTGCCATACGGAATATTTGTTACTAGCCTCTGCTTTGGTTTTTTTTTTCTGTGCTGAACTGTAACATTTCAATTTTCAAAGGTATTTAGGTGCCTACAGATGCAGATAAGCACCTAGTGGGATTTATAAAGTGCCTATGTTAATTAGATACCTAACCTACCCAGGTGCTTTCAAAAACCTCATTAGTCGCCTATCTTTCCACACCTAAATACCTCTGAAAATCTGGCCCTATATCCCATCCATTGTTTTAATTTTAACTAATTTAAACGTGAATCTTCAAAATATCCATAAAGACATCTACCTGTGTTTTCAGTCCTAATAATAGTAGTATTTGTTATTGACACTACATTAGTAACATTAATATCCTCATCCTAAAAACGCATTCACATCTCTCTCTTTGCTTTCAGGCTATGTGAAGGCATGGGGAATTAAATTCACCCCCGTTCGCTTTCTCTACAATGAGGGACACGTCCACAAACTCCTCCAGTCAGCCAGGCTGAATGTGTTGAACAACAAAGACAAGATTCTGCAGGAGATCAAACACATTGTGGCTCGCTGCAGCAAGAAGGCAAGCTCTTAAGAAGACTTTTTCATCTATGCCCTGCATACGTTAAAGCCACCCAGTAGATTCTGAAAATGACAGAATTGTCACCTGGCTGGAAAATGTCATTATTTGGGATCACAGCGGGGAGAGGAATCTCAGCTTCTGCTATGAAAGCATGAGTATCTAGCCTGCGAGTTAACCCTGTAACTTGACTGCACTTTAGTTCAGCAATTCTGATTCTGTGCATTAGTCAAAGAAAAATTCTCTCTTGGTATAAATCATTCTTTGCTTGCTGTTGTGAATTATTGCTCAATCAGTCTCTGCTCTGTGTGATGCCAGATGCCTTTGTCTCCTGCCGCACAATTAATGTTCAGTCAATAAAGCCTATAGCATCACAGCATTTGCACACAGTGCCTCCATACTAGAAATAGCCTGCAAAAGCACAAGCACCTAACACCTGTGGTAAAAGCCATCTCCCCTAGCTCTTATCATGCTATAAGGCCTTTGATGCATAGAGGGGTTATAAAAATGATAACCCAGTTTTGTGGGGGAAGAATCATTTTTCATGTCTAAGCTCTAAGTGTATGTTTTGTGAAAACATTATTGAAAATGTTGTTGAAATAGTTAGCACCTTTTTTTTAACAGAAAACAACATTTTGGATAAATGGAACATTTTGATCATGTTTTTCACTGGTAAATTCTGATTTTAAAACATAGATAAAAATGAAAGAAAATTATAGGAGTAATGATGAGTTTTTTGTTCCAATCCATTCTAGTTACTGGAATCGGTCCAGTTTCATACAGATGTAATGGGGAACATAATCATGTCCACAATTTTTTCCCAACATTTCCAATGTTTTCCCAAATTTTCCAATTTCCCCTGGCTGCAGGGTACCAATATGAACATGCAGACTCAAATATTCATGGTGTGAAGAGCCGCATGTTGAAAATTCTCAAGTCTGACCCTCTTCATCCATCTGGCTGAGAAGGAGCAAGCGGAGTGACAAAGTGCTGGCCCCTATGGGGAATTGAACTGACATTGATCTCTGCTGCTTGAGATGAGCTCTTGCAGTCCTGGGCACTGCATAACCCATGGTAGCCCTGTCATGCTGTTTGTCCCCCTCTAGTGACTAGATCACGTATAAACGACAAGTCTTCTGCAGATTTTCAGCTGTGGGAACTGGTTCTTCAGCACCGGCAGTATGGCATGTGCTCATAGATCTGACACTTGTGGGCTCAATCCAGCTGGAGGTGGGATTGCAAACACAGAGCTTTCAGAGGCACCCTGCGAGCGGAATGATCTCCAGGGTGGCCCCAGATCCCTTCCTCGCTGGACGAGCCCTGCCTGCGTTCATCGAGGTAAAGCAGCAGGTGAGTGTGAGCAGGAGAAAATATCAAACAGTAAAATGGAGCAGGTGTGAGACTCTTCACTGGGCATAAAAAACTCAGGAGTATCTTGTCCCCTTATTGGTCCTTTGGATCAGGTGTCAGCCAGGTTACCTGAGCTTCTTAACCCTTTACAGGTAAAAGGATTTTGGAGTCTCTGGCCAGGAGGGATTTTATAGCATTGTACACAGGAGGGCTGTTACCCTTCCCTTTATAGTTATGACAACCTTCAAATGCTGAGAGCCTCTGAACAGTAAGATTCATTTTTTCCAAACACAGAGATAAAGGACAGTTGTGAAATTAGGAGTTCCTGATACTTTTTCCTTACACAGAGAGCAGAGCATGTGCATTCAATCCAGATGGTAATTGTTAAGAAAGAAAGAAAGAAACCCTGTTTCATCACAGAATTTACATATGTGCCTATGTTTAATATATGATTAGTCTAATTGAAGTCCGTGGTAGTATTTACATGCTAAAAGTTCAGCACATTTTTAAGTGTCTTGTTGAATCAGGACCATAAAATCTCTAGGCCAGCATGAACACAGTGTGTTACCTGCCCTGCAATGACCTTGAAGTGACAGACCTGCTGCTCACCCATAGACAGACAGGAGATTTCCAATCCTGTACAACTATAAGGAACCATCACATGCATCCTACACAGTGTTTAAACCTTAGAATATCAGACCCACCATGCAGTGATTGGAGCATCGGGGTCAGGGCTGGTTGTGGGGCAGTGAGAAGGTTCCACTCACTGCTCAATTTGGCCAGAATAAATATAAAAGTTCAGGGAACTATTTCTGATGCTGCTCGGATGCAGCTAATGAGACCAAGTCCCCTGGTAGCATCCAGAGTCAGTTTCTAACTTTGCTTACAAAGTCCTTTGGAAAATGAGTGAGCAGCAATGTAACCAATGCCCTCTGCTCTGTCACTCCGCTAGAGGTGACTGGCTACCAGTACATAGGCAAGTTGGGAGAGACTGATGGAAAGTTCTTCTTCTAAAGACATCCAAGTGTTTTCCAAAAGAGGTCAAAGCAGGGAGGAGGCCAGAGTGTGTAGTGCAGAAGAATGTGTCACTGGAATTGTGGAGTAATAGGCCTTGCTCTGTTGTGTCTTTGCATCTGAAGAAGGTAAAACTCTCTTGTTCATGTTAGTGAGAATTTTTCCCTGTTAGCACTAAAAAAAATAGTATTCTTTATAATTCTGGCTGTGTAAAAGAAGAGGCAGAGTTACCGTGCCTGCCATGTGCAGTAACTTTCATATTCTCACCCTTGAATCATAGAATCATAGAATATCAGGGTTGGAAGTGTTGGGGGGCCACTAGGCATAGCTACCAGGTAACTCGGGAGAGTGGAAGACCAAAGTGTCGATGAAGCTCTTTTGCTCTGGGCCTATCTGCACCCCCAAACCCCATCTTGTGAACTCTCACCTACTTCTGTGCTCGCTGCTTACAGGCTTTGTAGCAAGCTGAAGCAGAAATGTAAGGGTCAGCTTTTCTAGCAGGCAGACTGCTGTAAACAGGCCTTGCAAGGCCACAAGATAAGCAGGCGTATGGGAACTGTTCTAATTGTAACTGCTAGAGAAGGGAGGGGTGGGAGGTGTAAGAGGGAGTAACAGGACAAAGGCTTACACAGAGACTGCTTGAAGTATAAAAGGTAAAAGTTATTTGTATTTGTTGCACTGGATTTGAGACATGCTGGTCTCCTAGTGCCATTTCAGAGCTCTGAAATAAACTTGGCTTGCTTTCTCCCCTCGGTGTCTTTATTGGTGCCAAGCACACCGGGCAACGGACCATTTGAAGTCCGCCTCGAGCACTTGGGCGGTAACAGAAGGGACCTCAGGAGGTCATCTAGTCCAACCCCCTGCTCAAAGCAGGACCAATTCCCAACTAAATCATCCCAGCCAGGGCTTTGTCAAGCCGGGCCTTAAAAACCTCCAAGGAAGGAGACTCCACCACTTCCCTAGGTAACGCATTCCAGTGCTTCACCACCCTCCTAGTGAAATAGTGTTTCCTAATATCCAACCTAAACCTTCCCCACTGCAACTTGAGACCATTGCTCCTTGTTCTGTCATCTGCCACCATTGAGAACAGCCGAGTTCCATCCTCTTTGGAACCCCCCTTCAGGTAGTTGAAGGCTGCTATCAAATCCCCCCTCATTCTTCTCTTCTGGACACTAAACAATCCCAGTTCCCTCAGCCTCTCCTCATAAGTCATGCGCTCCAGACCCCTAATCATTTTTGTTGCCCTCCGCTGGACTCTTTCCAATTTTTCCACATCCTTCTTGTAGTGTGGGGCCCAAAACTGGACACAGTACTCCAGATGAGGCCTCACCAATGTCGAATAAAGGGGAACGATGACGTCCCTCGATCTGCTGGCAATGCCCCTACTTATACAGCCCAAAATGCCGTTAGCCTTCTTGGCAACAAGAGCACACTGTTGACTCATATCCAGCTTCTCGTCCACTGTGACCCCTAGGTCCTTTTCTGCAGAACTGCTACCTAGCCATTTGGTCCCTAGTCTGTAGCTGTGCATGGGATTCTTCCGTCCTAGGTGCAGGACTCTACACTTGTCCTTGTTGAACCTCATCAGATTTCTTTTGGCCCAATCCTCTAATTTGTCTAGGTCCCTCTGTATCTGATCCCTACCCTCTAGTGTATCTACCACGCCTCCTAGTTTAGTGTCATCGGCAAACTTGCTGAGAGTGCAGTCCACACCATCCTCCAGATCATTAATAAAGATATTAAACAAAACCGGCCCCAGGACCGACCCTTGGGGCACTCCGCTTGAAACTGGCTGCCAACTAGACATGGAGCCATTGTTCACTACCCGTTGAGCCCGACGATCTAGCCAGCTTTCTATCCACCTTACAGTCCATTCATCCAGCCCATACTTCTTTAACTTGGCAGCAAGAATAC
This sequence comes from Emys orbicularis, assembly GCF_028017835.1. Lineage (NCBI taxonomy): Eukaryota > Metazoa > Chordata > Testudines > Emydidae > Emys > Emys orbicularis. Next base: position 34,442,793 of record NC_088694.1, on the reverse strand, counting down.
TGTGGGAGACCGTATGAAAAGCTATGCTAAAGTCAAGGAATAACACATCCAGTGCTTTCCCCTCATCCACAGAGCCAGTTATCTCATCATAGAAGGCAATCAGGTTAGTCAGGCACGACTTCCCCTTGGTGAATCCATGCTGACTGTTCCTGATCACTTTCCTCTCCTCTAAGTGTTTCATAATTGATTCCTTGAGGACCTGCTCCATGATTTTTCCAGGGACTGAGGTGAGGCTGACTGGCCTGTAGTTCCCCGGATCCTCCTTCTTCCCTTTTTTAAAGATGGGCACTACATTAGCCATTTTCCAGTCATCCGGGACCTCCCCCGATCACCATGAGTTTTCAAAAATAATGGCTAATGGCTCCGCAATCTCATCCGCCAACTCCTTTAGCACCCTCGGATGCAGCGCATCCGGCCCCATGGACTTGTGCACGTCCAGTTTTTCTAAATAGTCCTGAACCACTTCTTTCTCCACAGAGGGCTGGTCACCTTCTCCCCATATTGTGCTGCCCAGTGCAGCAGTCTGGGAGCTGACCTTGTTTGTGAAGACAGAGGCAAAAAAATCATTGAGTACATTAGCTTTTTCCACATCCTCAGTCACTAGGTTGACTCCCTCATTCAGTAAGGGGCCCACACTTTCCTTGACTTTCTTCTTGTTGCTAACATACCTGAAGAAATCCTTCTTGTTACTCTTAACATCTCTTGCTAGCTGCAACTCCAAGTGTGATTTGGCCTTCCTGATTTCACTCCTGCATGCCTGAGCAATATTTTTATACTCCTCCCTGGTCATTTGTCCAATCTTCCACTTCTTGTAAGCTTCTTTTTTGCGTTTAAGATCAGCAAGGATTTCACTGTTTAGCCAAGCTGGTCGCCTGCCATATTTACTATTCTTTCTACACCTCGGGATGGTTTGTTACTGCAACCGCAATAAGGATTCTTTAAAATACAGCCAGCTCTCCTGGACCCCTTTGCCCTTCATGTTATTCTCCCAGGGGATCCTGCCCATCTGTTCCCTGAGGGAGTCAATGTCTGCTTTTCTGAAGTCCAGGGTCCATATTCTGCTGCTCTCCTTTCTTCCTTGTGTCAGGATCCTGAACTCGACCATCTCATGGTCACTGCCTCCCAGGTTCCCATCCACTTTTGCTTCCCCTACTAATTATTCCCTGTTTGTGAGCAGCAGGTCAAGAAAAGCTCTGCCCCTAGTTGGTTCCTCCAGCACTTGCACCAGGAAATTGTCCCCTACACTTTCCAAAAACTTCCTGGATTGTCTGTGCACCGCTGTATTGCTCTCCCAGCAGATATCAGGGTGATTAAAGTCTCCCATGAGAACCAGGGAATGCGATCTAGCAACTTCTGCTAGTTGCCAGAAGAAAGCCTTGTCCACCTCATCCCCCTGGTCTGGTGGTCTATAGCAGACTCCGACCACGACATCACCCTTGTTGCTCACACTTCTCAACTTTATCCAGAGACACTCCGGTTTTTCTGCAGTTTCATACCGGAGCTCTGAGCAGTCATACTCCTCTCTTACATATAACGCAACTCCCCCACCTTTTCTGCCCTGCCTGTCCTTCCTGAACAGTTTATATCCATCCATGATAGTACTCCAGTCATGTGAGTTATCCCACCAAGTCTCTGTTATTCCAATTGCATCATAGTTCCCTGACTGTGCCAGGACTTCCAGTTCTCCCTGCTTGTTTCTCAGGCTTCTTGCATTTGTGTATAGGCACTTAAGATAACTCATTGATCGTCCCTCTTTCTCAGTATGAGACAGGAGTCCTCTCCTCTTGCGCTCTCCTGCTTGTGCTTCCTCCCAGGATCCCATTTCCCCACTTACCTCAGGGCTTTGGTCTCCTTCCCCCGGTGAACCTAGTTTAAAGCCCTCCTCACTAGGTTAGCCAGCCTGCTGGCGAAGATGCTCTTCCCTCTCTTCGTTAGGTGGAGCCCGTCCCTGCCCAGCACTCCTCCTTCTTGGAACACCATCCCATGGTCGAAGAATCCAAAGCCTTCTCTCTGACACCACCTGCGTAGCCATTCATTGACTTCCACGATTCGACGGTCTCTACCCAGACCTTTTCCTTGCACAGGGAGGATGGACGAGAACACCACTTGCACCTCAAACTCCTTTATCCTTCTTCCCAGAGCCATGTAGTCTGCAGTGATCTGCTCAAGGTCATTCTTGGCAGTATCATTGGTGCCCACGTGGAGAAGCAGGAAGGGGTAGCGATCCGAGGGCTTGATGAGTCTCGGCAGTCTCTCCGTCACATCGTGTATCCTAGCTCCTGGCAAGCAGCAGACCTCTCGGTTTTCCTGGTCGGGGCAGCAGATAGATGACTCAGTCCCCCTGAGGAGGGAGTCCCCGACCACCACCACCCTCCTCCTCCTCTTGGGAGTGGTGGTCGTGGAACCCCCATCCCTAGGACAATGCATCTTTTGCCTTCCAATCGGTGGAGTCTCCTTCTGCTCCCTTCCCTCAGATGGGTCATCTACTCCACTCTCCACATTAGTACCTGTAGAGAGAACATTGAAACGATTGCTCACCTGTATCTCCATTGCTGGTACATGGACGCTCCTCTTTCTCCTTCTGGAGGTCACATGCTGCCAAACTTCTTCATCATCCGTCTGTCCCTGCTGCGCCTGCTCTGAATCTTCAGAACATTGTGGCCGTAGAAGCATCTCCTGACGTCTGTCCAGGAAATCTTCATTTTCCCTTATGCAATGCAGAGTCGATACTCGTTTCTCCAGACCTCGAACCTTCTCTTCCAATATGGAGACCAGCTTGCACTTTGTACAGACAAAGTCGCTTCTGTCCTGTGGAAGAAAGACAAACATGGCACAACCTGTGCAGGTTACAACAGCTGATCGCTCACCTTCCATATCACCTTCCTCTTAAGAGCTTCCTCAGCTGTTGCAAGAACTACTCAGAGAAACCTGCAAATGAAAGCCTCAGTGAGCTCTCTCCAGGCAAACTCCCTCTGTTAGCCTCTGCTGTTCGCCACTCAGCTGGTTCGCTGCTGACTGCCCTTATATACCAGTCAGGCCCACTCAAGGCCCACCTGGAACAAAGCACTCCCAATTCACACTTTTCAAACAAACAAGCAAGCAATCAAGCACACGGTCAAACTGACAAACTGTCCCAGCAACAGACACTCAGATACTCACCAACACAGCCCCCCTAATGCAGCACTTAGCGTACCTCCTCTCCAACAGCTCCCAGGCAAACTCCCTCTGTTAGCCTCTGCTATTCGCCGCCATTCTTGGTCATTCTAAAGCTCTGTTAGGCAGTTAAATACCTGATCTGAGATGTTTGACTGAGCTTTGGTAGTCATCTTTCATGGCCTGAGCCTAGAAAGCTGATGCCCATGAGTAACTCATTCATGTGAGTAAGCCTGTTGAGATGATGTGACTGGTGTTACACATTTGTGTAAACTTTACATCATCTCATACAGTTGTTACGTGCAATTCAAATTTGATAGAAAAGTATAGGCCAAAGCTGGTCAGGCTCTGCGTGATGAAAGTTTCTTTTACTGGAAAATGCTGATTTGTTGAAATAAAAAAAAATCAAACTAAACTTTTGCCAGGAAATTTTGAAAATCGCAGCTGTTGACCCAAAGCATCCAGGTGTTCACACCCTACACACTTTTGTAACAATCTTTGTACAAAATGTGCCCTGTCAGCTATCATTTGAACACTAATAACTCACTGCTCATCAATATTCTTGCACGATGTATGGACTCAGTTTGTATTAAGAGTTACGGATATATGCTGGATTTGTGGCTAAAGAGTATTTGATGCAGGCATGGCTGGGGAGTTGGTAAATAAATCAGTCCTAACAAAAGAATGTACGTTTACCTCAGTTTACATATAGGCAATAAACAGGATCATCAAGCTAACAAGGGGAGGAGATTGCAGGAAACAGAACAATTTGCATTTTAGCAAATGGCAGCATGTGTGTGGGGGGATGGCATGGACCTTCCTTGGCCACTAGACTCCATTTCACCTCTCTCACAACTTGAATAAACTTTACTTTGACGGGTAACCTTCAGAAGCCTCTGTTTCAAAGGTTCAGTGGACTATAAAAGAAAGGGGCAGAATACCCCCAAGTTATCTGTTTCACAAAGACAAAAGAACCAGCACTTTGGGGCTTCTGGAAGAGATCCTGGCTGGGGTGTGGGGGTGTCAGACACCATCTTGCTGGAAGACTGCGAGTGAGAAAAGTCATCTTGAATTGAGGCTGTACCTTGCTAGATTAAGTTTTAGACTTTTAGATGTTTGTTTTCGCTTTTCTTTGCTTGTAATCCTTTCTAACTTTATCTCTGATACTTGAATTCACTTAAAATCCTATCTCATTTTGTTAATAAACTTGTTTTACTATTAACCTAAACCAACAGTGCAGTTTTTGAATTAAAGTGAATGTTCACTCTAGCTAATGTGGCAAACTGGTGGGTTTTGTCTCTTTAAAGGCATTAGCAGATCTGATTATTCCTCTGACTGATGCTGGGTAGGGCTGGATATTGCAAAGCACACGGGTCTGGGGAAATTGGGGACTGGGGGTGTGTTGGAGGTCACCTGCTAACATTACCCAAGTCTGGTAAAGACAAGAGTGTATCTGGACTCAAAGTGTTCTAATCAGAGCCGTACAGTATGCAGGACACTGGGTGCATGCTGGCTGCTGGGACTGTATGTGTGTGTCCCCAGGCAGGGGGCCACGAGTAGCAGAAGCATTTTGGGGTACTCAGAGTTATAATACAAGCAGTGACACAACCCCTCACTGTTCTGAATTGCACTGCAGAACATGACACTTTCGCATTTCAGTGTGTTCCAATTTTCTTATTCTGTGTTTTTTTTATCTTCAAGTCATATTATGTTATTAAAACTGAATATTAAATACATTATTATATTTATAAATCATATGGAACACTATATTTGGTATTCTATATTATATTTAATATTGTAATATATTAGATTTTATATTACATTATAATTATAAGGATTTGAAATTATTGAAATGAAACATTTCAACATTAGCAAAAAATAATTCAATAAAGTCATTCAGAATTTCCGTTTCATGACATTTCAAATTTTCAACCTTTCATCTTGATTCAGGAGGAAAACAAATTTTGAAATGTCCAAAATTTCCCACATGGCAGAAATTCCATTTTCCCACCAGCTCTAGTTGCATATTTTATTCTCATCATTTAATCAATCAATCTTAATGGCCAGAGATGGGCCTCCAGTGGAACCTCAGATCTGAAGAACTCATTGTACGGGGTTGTAATCTGGTTCACACTGGGGCTCCAACCTGTAAAATAATGCTGAGGAACAGGCTATCCGCATACCTGAGAAAGAAAGTGAATCAATCAGAGAAGCTTCTGCCTACAGAGAATCCTTCCCAGGTTTCACAGTGGATACACTAATTGGGTGAGAGATTAAAATGTTTGTATTTAAAAGTGATATTTGCCCACTTTCTGCAAACCTCAGGGGAGGTCAGATGATTCTGAAAATTGGAGATTGCAAGCATGAGCCACTAGGGCTTCTTTGTGGAGATTTCCAAGGGTTTGAAGCGCATGAGATTTAGCAAGCTGCATATTCATTCCTTTTGAAGTGTGCTTGCCATGTGATATTGTATGTGTGTCCACATATGAGTGTGTGTGAGAGAGGTGAGTATATATGTAGAAAGATTTTGGAATAAAATACAATTTAATATGAGTTTGTTTTCTCTCCATTGCTTTCTCTCAAATACAACCCCAGTGGAGTACCGACACAGATCACTTTCTGAGGGTCACATCCAGACTAGCAGCATGTCCTAGCAATCAGCACTGCATTATCCGATAGCTCACAGCTCCCTGGTCCTTGGGTAAAATCCAGAGGACCGCACTCAGGCTTTAGTCAAGTCTTACTCTTTTCAAAGTGTTTGGGAGTTTTGCCCGAGTGTGTGAAATTTGAATAAAGGCTCCAGGTTTCCCTTACCATGATCCTCAGGCAGCGAGTCAGATTTTACTTATTCCTGATGTAAATTGGAGGAAGGACTGAATAAAAATGGGCGGGTAAATCTCAGGATTCTTCTCCTTTTTCTGTTTATTTTGTAACAATTGCACTGGCAGGTGACTTGTAACAATTACACTGGCAGGTGACCAAGCCAAACATAAGGATGCTCCATTGCCTGCATTGAACCTTGCATTCTTCCTCACCTGGGCTGAATTTTGAAGGCAAACCAGGAAACAGAAGACCCTGTAGCATGTCCATTACCTGTCACTCCCTTAATCAATATATACTTTTTTCTGGTGGGAGTTTCAAAAGCACTCAGCATTGACTGAACTCTGTTCTCACTGCAGACAAGGGGAGCTTTACTATTGACGTCAAAGGGTGCAGAGCTGATTTTTTAAAGTGACAGTCTTCTTAGTTCTTTCAAGACTGTTGATCTGTTAGAAGAGCAAATTCTTGAAAGCACAATCGGTCATAAAACTCATGTGAGTTTTGCTATTGATTTCAACTGAGCCAGGTTTTCACCCATAGAATTTCACTCTAGAAAGAACCATTTTAGATCAATTATTCTGAGCTGCTGCATGACACAGGTCAGAGAATTTCAGATAGCCATGCAGTCTCCTTTGCCCCATTCATCCCTTAGTGTGATTACAAAATGGAACCATCTCCAGCCACTCCTATCTCTGGAAGAAAGAATTTCTCTCCTCCTCTACATCTGCTCCTGCCTCTGTGTAATTATGCAGTGGAAGACGAGCTTTTAAAATCTCTTTCTAGCCACTGGAGATCTCATGGCTAAAAGAAAGAAGGTGGCACTTCCCTTAAGGATGTCACCAAGGAATATCTGTTAGTTATCTCTAAGTTGTGCTTGAGAACCAATACTCCATTGAGATCCCTGGGGTCTGGAGACCTCTATGGCCTGGTCTACACTAGGCGTTTATGTCGAATTTAGCACCGTTAAATCGAATTAACCCTGCACCCGTCCACACCACGAGGCTATTTAGTTCGACATAGAGGGCTCTTAAATTCAACTTCTGTACTCCTCCCCAACGAGGGGAGTAGCACTAAATTTGACATGGCCATATTGAATTAGGCTTGGTGTGGATGGAAATCGACGGTAATAGCTCCGGGAGCTATCCCACAGTGCACCACTCTGTTGACGCTCTGGACAGCAGTCCGAGCTCGGATGCTCTGACCAGCCACACAGGAAAAGCCCCGGGAAAATTTGAATTCCTTTTCCTGTCTGGGCAGTTTGAATCTCATTTCCTGTTTGGACAGCGTGGCGAGCTCAGCAGCACTGGCAACGATGCAGAGCTCTCCAGCCGAGATGGCCGTGCAATCCCAGAATAGAAAGCGGGCCCCAGCATGGACTGATCGGGAAGTCTTGGATCTCATCGCTGTGTGGGGCGATGAGTCTGTGCTTTCCGAGCTGCACTCCAAAAGACAGAACGCAAAGATCTATGAGAAGATCTCTAAAGCCATGGCAGAGAGAGGATACAGCCGGGATGCAACGCAGTGCCGCGTGAAAATCAAGGAGCTGAGACAAGGCTACCAGAAGACCAAAGAGGCAAACGGACGCTCCGGATCCCAGCCCCACAGATCCCATTTCTACGAGGCACTTCATTCCATCCTTGGTGCGTCCGCCACCACTACCCCACCACTGACCGTGGACTCTGAGGATGGGATATTGTCCACGGCCGGTTCCTCGGACATGTTAGCGGACGTGGAAGATGAGGAAGGAGATGAGGAGGACGAGGCAGTCGGCAGTGCTTACCAAGCTGATTTCCCCGACAGCCAGGAGCTCTTCATCACCCTTACAGAGATCCCCTACCAACCCTCCCCAGCATGTAACCCGGACACAGATTCAGGGGAAGGATCAAGCGGTAAGTGCTTTAAACATATAAACCTTTATTTTTTACAAAACTTGAATATTAATACTAATAACAATCTTTGATTCATGATTTCTTCCCCCTGGGCGCTTAAATAATCAGTAACAACTATTTATAAAAAAATCAAACAGTGTCCGGTTGTGCATGATTGTGCTGCCCAAGCTGCTCCACTCTTTTGTCCCTGCTACTGCAGCTAGATCAAAATCCGGTCTATATGTCCGGGAATAGAGCAGTAGTCCTCCACGGACATCTCCACAAAGCTGTCCTGCAAGTAATGGGATAGCCTGTTCATCAGGTTCCTGGGGAGAGCGGCTTTACTTGGTCCTCCGAAGTACGAGACGTTCCCGCGCCAGGAGACAAGCAGGTACTCTGGTATCAGTGCCTTGCATATCATGGCGGCATAGGGCCCCGGTCTCTGCATGCTTTCTCGAAGCATCCTTTGGATCTTGGTGTCCGGGATCCTCATCAGAGTAATGTCGCTCATGACAACCTGCTTTGAATTAGGTAGGGGACTGTTAGTATTGGGACTGCTTGCAACAAGTTCCTTTACAGAACTGTGACCGCTGGTTTACAGCCACGCGGTGGGGGCAGGAGAGGGTCAGCATCCAGGGATCTTTCCCTGGCACATCCGCGAGGGGGTGGGACAGGGCCAGAGTTCTTGCTTGGCCGATTGCTGGCAGCACAGACTGGCAGTGCTTTCAATGTGAAAGGTGGCCAGTGGTACTCCTAAAGTTTTAATCTGCAACAAGTCTACGGCTTACCATCTTTGCCTGCTACAGAGAGTACCGTGTCCTGCCCCGGTTCCCAGATCGGCAGTGCAAAAGCCCAGGCACTGAAGGCGAGGTTCGAAAATTCGACCTTGTCCTCAGTGCGCATGTGATAGGTGTGGTTCATGGTCTTGTTCACAGAGAAAGACTATGTTCTTGATTCACAACTACATTTATCTTTCGGAGGAATTCACTGCCTTTTCCTCATTCCCACAGCCACATCTGCAACTGTCTCCCAACCCAGCCTGGAATCACACTCCCAGAGGCTAGCGCACATTAGGCGGAGGAAGAAGAAGACGCGAGAGGACATGTTCTCCGAACTTATGGGCTGCTCTCGAGTCCAGGCAGCACAGCATAACCAGTGGAGGGAGAATTTGTCCCAAATGCACCGGACACACATGGAACGTGAGGAGAGGTGGCGGCAGGAAGACCAGCAGGCGACTCAAACGCTGCTTGGACTTCTGAGGGAGCAAACGGACACGCTCCGGCGCCTTGTTGATGTTCTGCAGGAACGGAGGCAGGAGGACAGAGCCCCGCTGCAGTCTATCAGTAACCGCACTCCCCCGCCACCAAGTCCCATACCCCCCTCGCCCAAAGTCCAAAGAAGGAGGGGCGGAAGAGTCTGTGAAAACTCTCACTCCACCCCTGCAGACTGCTCAAGCACCAGAAGGCTGTCATTCCCCAAAATTTGAAAAGTCCTTTCCTGGCCGCCTCAACCAAGCCCCCGTCCAAGTTTCACCCCCCAGTTTCATGTGTGGTTGTTAATAAAAAATACGTTTCTGTTCATTACTGTTTCAGTCATGCTGTTTTGAGGGAGAGTCTGTCTGCAGGGGGGGAAGGGGCTTGGTAATTGGACAGGACAGTCACCTTTAGCAGGCTACAGAGGCGGGGGCAGGTCCAGCAGCAGGGCACATACACAGTGCAGTGACTAGTTACCCTGGTCAGTCTGGGAGGTGGTTTTCATGTTCTGTGGGGGGCGGAGGGGGGGGTTAGTGGCTCTGTGACTTTGTGGCGGGGGAGGGCAGTTACAGATCGTATGCAGCGGTCCTTGTCCTGGATCACAGAGCCACGCCGCAGGGGATCTGTAACCCTCCTCCCCCTACCATAAAGTCACATAGCCCCCACATACACGCAGTCCCACTCAAGAGGGCTGGCAGGCTCCGTTGAAACAACCAGTCCGCTACTGTGAATCCTGTCATTCCTGGAGTTTAGAAGGATCATTTGCATCAGTACACTACACCCGCTCCCCACCACAGTCTGCGTCCCCGGTTTCAAAGATTCCCGCGAAAACAGTACTAAAGACAACGGTGTTCAATAACAAAAGTAAAACTGATTTTATTATTTTGGAAGGGGGTGGAGGGGGTCTGTAACTGGAGAGGATAGTCATCCTTAACTGGGTAAAGAAACGGGGGCAGGTTCAGCTTCTCTGTACAGAAAGTTAAAAGTCACTGGTTACCCTGCTCACTGTGGAACCTGGCTTTCAAAGCCTCCCGGATGCACAGCGCGTCCCGCTGTGCTCTTCTAATCACCCGGCTGTCTGGCTGGGCGTAATCAGATGCCAGGCTATTTGCCTCAACCTCCCACCCCGCCATAAAGGTCTCCCCCTTGCTCTCACACAGATTGTGGAGCACACAGCAAGCAGCTATAACAATGGGGATATTGGTTTCGCTGAGATCACAGCGAGTGAGTAAGCTTCTCCATCTCCCCTTGAGACGTCCAAAAGCACACTCCACCACCATTCTGCACTTGCTCAGCCGGTAGTTGAACAGTTCTTTTTCAGAGTCCAGGGCGCCAGTGTATGGCTTCATGAGCCAGGGCATTAGCGGGTAGGCTGGGTCCCCAAGGATCACTGTAGGCATCTCCACATCCCCAAGAGTTATTTTGTGGTCCGGGAAGTAAATACCTTCCTGCAGCCGTCTAAACAGACCAGAGTTCCTGAAGACGCGAGCGTCATGAACCTTGCCCGGCCATCCAACGTTGATGTTGGTAAAACGTCCCCTGTGGTCCACCAGTGCTTGCAGCACCATTGAAAAGTAGCCCTTTCAGTTGATGTACTGGCTGGCCTGGTGGTCCGGTCCCAGGATAGGGATGTGAGTTCCATCTATAGCCCCACCGCAGTTTGGGAATCCCATCGCGGCGAAGCCATCTATGATGACCTCGACGTTTCCCAGGGTCACTACCTTTGAGAGCAGTACCTTAACGATTGCCTTGGCTACTTGCATCACAACAACCCCCACGGTAGATTTGCCCACGCCAAACCGGTTCGCGACAGACCGGTAGCTGTCCGGCGTTGCAAGCTTCCAGAGGGCTATGGACAGTCAGGGCTATGGACAGTCAGGGCTGCTCGCATCCGAGTGTCATTGCGCTTCAGGGCAGGGGACAGCAACTCACAAAGTTCCAGGAAAGTCCCCTTCCGCATGCGAAAGTTTCGCAGCCACTGGGATTCATCCCAGACCTGCAGCACTATGCGGTCCCACCAGTCAGTGCTTGTTTCCCGTGCCCAGAATCACCGTTCCACAACATCCAGGTGACCCATTGTCACCGTGATGTCCTCGGAGCTGGGTCCCGTGCTTTGTGAGAGGTCTGTGCCCCTCTCAGAGTTCAGGCCCTCACCGCGGTGCCGTAGCCTCCTCGCCTGGTTCATCTGCATCTGCCTCTGGGAAAGGTGGATGATAACCTGCGAGGCGTTCACAAGTGCCACAACTGCAGCGATGGTCGCAGCGGGATCCATGCTCGCAGTGCTGTGGCGTCCGCGCTGTCACTGACCCGAAAAGTGCGCGAACTGATTTCCCGCCGGCGCTTTCAGGGAGGGAGGGAGGGCGGTATTGACAAACGGATGACGACAATTACCCAGAAGCACCCTCGACCCTTTTTTTTAACCCAGAAGGCATTGGCGGCTCGACCCAGAATTCCAATGGGCAGCGGGGACTGCGGGAACTGTGGGATAGCTGCCCACAGTGCACCGCTTCCAATGTCGACGCTTTCCCCGTTAGTGTGGACTCACAAAGTCGAATTACTGTCCTTAGTGTGGACACACAAGTTCGACTTTGCAATATCGATTCCACATATTCGATTTAAGTGAAATCGAAATACCCTCGTAGTGTAGACATACCCTGTCTGTTAAGCAGGGGCAGAATGGGTAGGAGCTCCTACAGACTCAATGGACTCTGTGGCTGGAAAGCCCTCCAGGATTGAGTGTGGAATTCAGGCTTCATGGTCCTTCCAGTCTATGGGCTGGAATTCTAAAAACAGAGTCAGTAAATGTTAATTATAGCAGCATTGTCTAGTGGCATACCCACCTTTCCATTAGTAACTGACAAAAAATAATATCCTAATCAGGTTAGACATCTAGCTCCCAAGGAAAGTCAATGGGAGTTAGCTGCCTAACTTACTCAGTGCATGTCTACACTGCAAGCTACATTTTGGAAGGCATCCACCTGGGTGCACACACTTATGGTAGTGTGGATCACGTTAGGGCACTAAAAGATTCTGTGTAGCCATTGCTTTGCCATCAGGCTTCAGAGCACAAGCTCCAGCCCATGCCACAATGTCTACACCACTATTTTTAGCACGCAACCTGCTAGCCTGAGTCTGTGGACCTGGGCTGGGAAGCTCACTCCCAGATGCAGTGTAGACATGCCCTTACATACTTCTTAAAACCCCACTGGGAGCTCGAGCCACCAAGGGATTTAAGCATTTAACAGCCATTTTAGGTGCCTAAGTCAAACATTTACATCCCTGCTTAGCTAGTGCCTGAATTTCCACCAGTGGGCATGCCCAAAGATGCCTCAGTCCTGCGGAGATTCCAAACTAGGTATTCCCACACGGAATTTTGTCTGTGGGGTCTGATGTGTAGGTGTGGCTTGAGGTTACCAGATGCCCACCAGTTCAGGCCCTTCACAAAATGCAGCTGTGGGAACAGTTGTTCCCTTTTTATCCTATAGCCAAATGGTTAAAGCACTCACCTGGGATGTGGGAGAACAGGTTCCAACCCCTATTGTTCCTGAGAGAACTGAGGACTTGAACTCAGGGATTGCCCCAGCCAGTAGGTTGCCCTTATCAGGGGCCTAGGGGCCTTTGGCTCACGGGTAGGGATAGTTCAGTGGTTTGAGCATTGACCTACTAAACCCAGGGTTGTGAGTTCAAGCCTTGAGGGGGCCATTTAGGAATCTGGGGCAAAAAAAAAAATTAGTTGGGTATTGGTCCTGTTTTGAGAAGGGGGTTGGACTAGATGACCTTTTGAGGTACCTTCCAACCCTGATATTCTATGAATGTTGGTTCAGGGCTTTTTCAGTTTGCCCTGTTGAAGCTATTCCCACTTTGCATGAAATAGTTAATTTTTTGAGCCAGAAAAGAATGAGAAGGACTCTGTAGCCTGGATGTTAGGGGGTAGGACAATCAGGGCCAAGTCCCTGCTCCAGTAAAAAGTTAATTGTTCTTTACAAGGTGGAACAACTTCATCAGGTCAGACAGAGAGAGCCATCGCCCGAGGGTTAACACACTCAGTCTGTGAGAAGTTGGGCTACAGCTCCTGTGAAGTGCTGCAGAAGGACATTTCTGTGGGCAAAACAGTTTGGATGGAAAATTCTTGACCAGCCGTATTTGATGACAGTTAAGTAGCTGGTATGCTGTGCCCATGCTTTCATGCTGACCTGCATCGTCTCTGTTTCTTTTTGCTCCTTCTGTCTCTTTGTTGTGTACTCCTGTCTTATGTCTTATCCTTATACTATACGGTCTTTGGGGAAAGGACTGTCCCTTTGTTATGTGTTTGCACATTGACTCGCTGATTTATGACTGGGCCTCTATACCCATAGACTTTAATGCCAGACAGGAACATCATGATCATCTAGTCTGACCTCCTGCACATTGCAGGTCCCAGAACCTCACCCACCTACTCATTTAGTAGGCCCATAATCTCTGGCTGAGTTACTGACATCCTCAAATATTTATTTAAAGAATTCAAGTTACAGAAAATCCACCATTTACTCTAGTTCAAGCCAATATGTGACTCCATGCCCCATGTTGCAGAGGAAAGCGACCCCCCCCCCCCGGGGCTCTGCCAATCTGACCTGGGGAAAATTCCTTCCCCACCCCAAATCTGGAAATCAGTTAGACCCTGAGCATGTAGGTGAGACCCACCAGCCAGACACCTGGGAAAGAATTCTCTGTAGTAACTCAGAGCCCTCCCTGTCCAGTGTCCCATCACCGGCCATTGGGGATATTTGCTAATACCAGTCATGGATGGGCCATGTGTCACTGTAGGTGATCTCATTTTACCATCCCCTCCATAAATGTATCAAGGTAAGTGTAAAAAAAGTTAGTTTTTTTGTCTCCACTGCTCCCCTTGGAAGGCTGTTCCACAACTTCACTCCTTTCATGGTTAGAAACTTTCATCTAATTTTAAGCCTACACTTATTTATTTTGCCAATATTAGCCCTTAACTTAAATAACTCAGATCCCTCCCCATCTGGTGCCCCATATCTGGCCATTGGGGAAATTTGCTAATAGATGCGTGGGTATAATATAAAAATCCTCAATCGAGGATTTTATTTAAAACACAGGTGGAAAGGTGGCTACGGATAAACCTTATTTACAGATGTGTTTCTGTGACCAGATACATAGATGGGTCACACTGAGGATGCTATGTTCGGGGCAAACTGCAAGAAATGGGGCAGACAATCCCCCAAACTGGTGGTTTATTCTACAATTAGATTCACCAAGCCCATAAAAAAACAGCTTCTGTAATACCACTGTGGTTACCAAGAAGCTAGATACAGTCCCCTTTAAGTACCCCAGCCCTTGATTCCCATCTAGACAGCCAAGTCTAATATAGTGAGCGGTTATTGAAAACCAGATTCTACATATATTAGGTCCACCAGTCCCAAAGGACCGGACACTGATACGCAGATCAATATGAGTCTCAGATCTTATGCGATAATCATCCAGGTGTTAACTCTTTAGGAACTAAAACTACAGGTTTTAATAATAAAAAGAAAATAAAAACAAAAAGAAGAAAGAGAATTGCAGTGGTTAATAGATCAATACACATACGGATATATGAAAAGTCCTTCGGTCAATTTCATAGCAGAGATGGTGAGGCTGCTGATTTGTAAAAGTCTCTCTGGAATCAATTTAAAAGGTTATAGTCCAAAGGTTAGTAGTCCAGGTGTAGGGTTTGTTCAAATTCTTCCCTGAGAATTCCAGGGTAAATGCAGAGTAAACCTGGAGACCTCAGTCGTGTGGCTTAGACCTTCCCTGTCAAAGTTTAAGCAGATCTGAAATAAAAAGGATCAGGCCTGGGATTTTTTCTTTATAGTTTTTTAGCAAGATGATAAGCCTCTGGACAACAATTGTCACAGCAGGACTTTCCTCAGATGAAGAATAGACAGTGTATACTGTTGCTTTGAAGCTAATCTTCTGTTTCCTATGTATATACAGGTAAACTAGCTGCATTTATTCACATAAGGAATGAGCCATTCAAACAATTAGTTCCTCAAATATCTTATATCTTTTATCTTTGTGTCAATAGAATACAATAATGAATCATGAAAAGACAGGATTTTAGCAACTACAAGCTAATTAGATCACATTGTTAAACTTTTAACAAGATACAGGCAAACACAAACAAATACACTTAGCATCTACTCTTGCTTTCTATTACTACAAATAAATGAGTTAATGATTGCTGGCCTTGGACATCTCTTTGAAATTCACATACAAGTAGATTGTCTTGATTACATTTCAACGCCTCTTGTTAAGTTGTTGTGGGTCACACACAAGTTGACCAGACTGTCAGTGTCACAGTTTTAATAAAATGTGATGTTTAAAAAAACAAAAGCCATGTGTCATCATGAAGGATTGAGTAACAACATGAATAAGAGAAATGATATAGTGATGCAGATGCATGTTTCTCCACATACCTTCCTGCTTTAAAAACACACACACACACACACACACACACACACACACACACAAAACTTGTGCTAACTTTTGCAGTAAACTAATATTTAATCACAACATTAAAATGAAATAAAATGAAAATTGAAATAAAGTAATTAAAAGCTATATTATCATAAATGTTTAAAATAATGTAAGCACAGTTTTACATCATAAGGAAGTGCCAAGAGTGGGAAATTGTTAAGTTTACTTAATTTCCATAACTAAATAATTACCATCCCTGTGACAGAACTTAAATAAATATTTTAAGTAATTTCTGTCTAAATAATTGGCATTGTAAGAAAACCCATGTGAAAATAGATTACAGGAAAGTAAATTGTGAAGAATTTAGCTCATGGGGAATAAAAATATTATACAGAATGCTCATGTAAAAAAGGGATTTACAATTTAAAAAAGTAAAAAAGTATCATAGCTTTCTAACTGCTTAAAGCTCTTTAAAAAATAGCATGTTTGCTTTTAAAAGTTTTACTTAAACAACTTAACCAGAAAACAACACAAAACAACAATTTGTTCTTTGTACAGCACCTGGCCCATGATTGGGCCTCCCACTTGCTATTAAATACTAATACAAATAATACTAATACTAATACTAATACTAATAAATTACCATAAAATCATTGAAATATGTAGTAAATTCCTCTGCTGGCCAGACATTATAACAGTTCATAAACAGAAACCTGGCCAAATCTAAAACATTCCCCACAGATTAATAAGATTTTTCGTTTCTTTTAAATGCAATGGCGTAAGGGAAAGATAACTCACATTGGGCTTTGTTAGGAGGAACAAATCTTTGGAATTATACAAATGACTATATCAGTTATAGAGTGAACTGTGACCATAATTAAAAAGTTTTCAGATGCACTCTGTCTCATTAAAAACTTAGAACTGGAGAAGGGAGAACTTTCTCTTGCTTTTTTTGTGGGGGCGGGGGGGAGATCAGCAGAGATACAGACATCTCCTGTGAAGGATACAAATATAAGGAGGCATCTAAACTTTGTAAACAGAGTGAAGGCAGCATGTTCTAAGTGAGATCATGAGACCGGCTTGTCCTTTGGTGGTAGGCAGGTGTCTTTATGGACGGCAATCAGTTTCTGAAGCAAACTTCTGGAAGAACCTGAAAAATTTGAATCAGTTTGAGGGAAGCATTATTCTTCATGCCTCTGCTTCTTTGCATTCATATAGCCCTTGGCATCCATGGTTAAACAGATACCGTATGGAAATTAGCAAACTAGTTCTTTGCTTCCCTACCATAGGATTTCCGAATGTTTCATAGCTCAGGATTTTGTTATTTTGTTTTATTTTTTTTATTTAGCACATTTCTGAAGAGCCACCTTTTTTTAATGAAATAAACCCAATGGATTATCTGTAAATCACTGTGGAGGTGGATATACCTGAAAAGTAAGTAATTCATGGCTGTGTCACATTTCCAGTAGCTACACTGTTTTAGTTTTTAGTGACAAAATATTAGTCCTTCTTGGGTGTGAAGACAAGTAAGTTAGGAAAGGCAGAGAGTTCACTTAAAATAATTACTAATTTATAATGTGGGGGGGGGGGGGGAGAGAAACTGGCCCTGTGGTGGAGTCAGATGATTAGTTGTAAGGACACATGAGATCTGAATCTGTTGTCTCTTAAAATTTTTACAACAAAGCTGTACATTGACCATTATGGGATACAGTCAAATAACATTGGAGTGAGTGAGAGCAGAATCAGTCTTGCTGACTAATGGAGGTACTCCTGATTTACATCAGGGTCGGGGAGAGGAGAAAACCATTGAGTTCAATACATATTTTCATATTCTCTTCTATTCTCTTCTATTCTAGATAAGGTTTTATACTGCACTCCTCATGCTAGTATCCGAGCACCTTCTAGTAGTGCATTAAGGAAAGTGACTTAAGATCTGTTTCTGATGTACACTGCTTTCAGCAAAAGTAAAATGTGGACCCTTTTTCTCCTCTTGCAATGTGGGTTAACTAAGTGATTTTGGACTTGAATCGGGCAAAGGGTTTTCTAGCTAGAAGACTAATTGGCTTGGATTGGTTTGGGCTGAACTCTTGTGAGGTGAAAGCCTGAGTTTTCTGCTACTGTGAATGATGAAATTGTCATGAAATTGGCTCTTGTAAAAATGTAGGGGTTGGTTGTTATTGAATGTATTCCCACCTAACTTTCAAAAAGAATTAATACTTAAGTTTTCACATCTATCTATCTATCTATCTATCTATCTATCTATCTATCTATCTATCTATCTATCAGGGCTGTCAAGCGATTAAAAAATTAATCGTGATTAATCGTGTGATTGAAAAACATTAATCGCGATTAATCGCATGGAAATCCCACTGTTAAACAATAATAGAATACCATTTGTTTAAATATTTTTGGATGTTTTCTGCATTTTTAAATATACTGATTTCAATTATAATTATAACACAGAACACAAAGCGTACAATGCTCACTTCATATTTATTTTTGATTACAAATATTTGTACTATAAAAAAAGAAATTGTATTTTTCAATTCACCTCATATATGTACTTTAATACAATCTCTTTATCATGAAAGTTGAACTTACAAATGTAGAATTATGTAGCAAAAAAAACTGCATTCAAACATAAAACAATGTAAAACTTTAGAGCCTATAAGTTCGCTCAGTCCTACTTCTTGTTCAGTCAGTCACTCAGACAAACAAGTTTGTTTACATTTGCAGGACATAATGCTGCCCACTTCTTGTTTACAATGTCACCGGAAAGTGAGAACAGGTGTTCACATGGCACTATTTGTAGCTGTCATCTCAAGATATTTACGTGCCAGATGTGTTAGAGATTCATATGTCCTTTCATGCTTCAACCACCATTCCAAAGGACATGTGTCCATACTAATGAGGGGTTCTGCTCGATAACAATCCAAAGCAGAGCAGACTGACACATGTTCACTTTCATCATCTGAGTCAGATGCCACCAACAGAAGGTCGATTTTCTTTTTTGGTGGTTCAGGTTCTGTAGTTCCTGAATTGGAGTGTTGCTCTTTTAAGACTTCTGAAAGCATGCTCCACTCCTCGTCCCTCTCAGATTTTGGAAGCACTTCAGAGTCTAAAACCTTGGGTTGAGTGCTGTAGCTATCTTTAGAATTCTCACATTGGTAGCTTCTTTGCGTTTTGTCAAATCTGCTGTGAAAGTGTTCTTAAAACAAACAACATGCTGGGTCATCATACAAGACTGCTATAACATGAAATATATGGCAGAATGCGGGTAAAACAGAGCAGGAGACATACTATTCTCCCCCAAGGAGTTCAGTCACAAATTTAATTAACACATTATTTTTTTAACGAATGTCATCAGGAGGGAAGCATGTCTTCTGGAATGGTGGATGAGGCATGAAGGGGCATACAACTGTTTAGCATATCTGGCACGTAAATACCTAGCAATGCTGGCTACAAAATTCCCATGCGAACGCCTGCTCTCACTTTCAGGTGACATTGTAAATAAGAAGCCAGCAGCATTATCTCCCATAAACAAACTTGTTTGTCTTAGTGATTGGCTAAACAAAAAGTAGGACTGAGTGAAAGCGTAGGTTCTAATGTTTTACATTGTTTTATTTTTGAGTGCAGTTATGTGACAAAAAAAAATCTACATTTGTAAGTTGCACTTTCACAATAAAGAGATTACATTACGGTATTGTATGAGATGAATAGAAAAATACTGTTTCTTTTGTTTATCATATTTACAGTGCAAATATTTTAATAAAAATAATAATATAAAGTGGGCACTCTACACTTTGTATTCTGTGTTGTAATTGAAATCAATATATTTGAAAATGTAGAAAAACATCCAAGAATATTTAATAAATTTCAATTGGTATTCTATTGTTTCTCACTGTGATTAAAACTGCAATTAATTGTGATTAATTTTTTAAATCGTGATTAATTTTTGAGTTAATTGTGTGAATTAACTGTGATTAATCGACAGCCCTACTATCTATCTATCTATCTATCTATCTATCTATCTATCTATCTATCTATCTATCTATCTATCACACACGTTTTTTCTCTGTCTTCTCTTTCTAATCTCTTTCACTAGTTCCTCTCACTTCTCTCTTTTTCCTAGCTATTTTTATGTAATATATTTATTTAGGTCTAAATTTTTATGACGGTTTCCTGGCTTGCTGAAGTTCTCTCACTAATTCTCTACCTTCTTTCAACTTTCAGGACCAGTCTATTTCCAGCATGATAAACTACACATATGGATGTTTGATGTGACACCTGTTGCAAGCAAGAGTAATTCTTATGTATTGTCTTCTCTGTCCCATGTCCAGAGTTGGAATGGATCGTTCCACTGCATGTGTCCATTGATAGCTAGTGTAACCAACATGGTGATTTGAGCTCATTGAGGAAACAACATTCTCTCCAAATTGTCTCTTCTTTCCTCCATATACAAAAAGAGCCATGGAAAACCACACAACGGTGGCTGAGTTTATCCTGGTGGGGTTCGGAGGCCATCCCGAACTGCAAGTCTTCCTCTCTGTCCTCTTCTTGGTTCTGTACACTGTCACTCTGGTGGGGAATGTCGGCATGATCACCATCATCAGCGCTGACTCCAGGCTCCACACCCCCATGTACTTCTTCCTGAAGAACCTGTCCTTCCTGGACCTCTGCTACTCCTCCGTCATTGCCCCCAAAGCCCTGTTATGCTTCTCAACAGGGCAAAAAGCCATTTCCTACAATGGCTGTGCTGCCCAAATGTTCTTCTTTTCTCTCTTTGGGACCACCGAGACGTTCATCCTGGCTGTGATGGCTTATGACCGCTTTGCCGCCATCTGCAACCCGCTGCGCTATCCAATCACAATGTCCAAGAGGGCTTGTGTTTGCCTGGTGGCGGTCTCCTATCTCTCAGGTTGCCTCAACTGCAGCATCCAGACAGGCTTTACATTCAGCTTGTCTTTCTGTGGGCTGGGGAAAATTGATCACTTCTTCTGCGATGTCCCCGCAGTGATGCAAGCCTCCTGCTCTGACACCTTTGCCAATGAAATGGCAATGCTGGCCGTATGCGGTTTCATCATAGTGAGCACTGGCCTGGTCATCCTTATCTCCTATGGTTTCATCATCACCACCGTCATGCGGATACCCTCTGCTGAGGGAAGACGCAGAGCCTTCTCCACTTGTGCCACCCACCTGGTGACTGTGAGCTTGTTCTATGGAACAATCTTCTTTATGTATGCCCAGCCTGGGGCCATAACCTCCCCAGATCAAAGCAAAGTGGTTTCTGTGTTGTATACGATTGTCATCCCGATGCTGAACCCTTTGATCTACAGCCTGAGGAACAAGGAGGTGAAAGAGGCCCTGAGAAGACAACTAACAAAGAAAGGCTTTTTCCACTGAGCTCCCTGAAGGATCAAGGCTATTGAAGAATGGACAGGTATTTGTGTTGGATGACAATGGACGCCAAAGACAGTGGAATTCCAGCAAGGCTGTAACATGGAACAATGATCTCAGCTGGTGAATATTATGGGGAAAGTCAGGGACTTTCAAAGGAGCCTAAGGGCATTAGGAGGGTCTGGCTGGAGAATCTTGCCCACATGCTCGGGGTTCAGCTGATCGCCATATTTGGGGTCGGGAAGGAATTTTCCTCCAGGGTAGATTGGCAGAGGCCCTGGAGGTTTTTCACCTTCCTCCGCAGCATGGGGCAGGGGTCGCTTGCTGGAGGATTCTCTGCGACTTGAAGTCTTTAAATCATGATTTGGGGACTTCAACAGCTGAGTCAAGGGAGAGAATTATTCCAGGAGTGGGTGGGTCAGCTTTTGTGGCCTGCATCATGCGGGAGGTCAGACTAGATGATCATGATGGTCCCTTCTGACCTTAAAGTCTATGAGTCTATGAGACCCCCAGCTGAACATCTAACTCCCTTTGACTCCTTTGAAAATCCCAGACAAAATGTAGGGGTGATGAATTGGAGGCCCACCTCTATATCCCTTGGAAGAGGAGCTCTCTCAAACATGGTGATGGATGTTTTTGTGGTGAAGATGCTGAACTATGACTTGGGCGATCTGGAATCTATTTCTAGCTCCTTGTTGACTCTGGGCAGTCTGCTTAGGCTGAAATGCTGATGGATTTGGGTGCCCAATTCTCATTGACTTTAATAGGATTTTAGTGTCCAACATGCTTAGGCAGCTTTGAAAATCTTAACCTTAATCCCACTGTTTCTCAGGTCCCCATCTGTAAAATGTAGATATTGACACTTTCTTCTCCAGCTCTATCTGGTTACATGGTGAGTTTTTTGGGAGCACAAACTTTCTCTGGTTGTGTGTCTGTGCAGCAGCTGGTAAAATGGGACCCTGAATGTAAGTGGAATCTATAGTCATTGTTAATACGATAACTTTGAACCATGGATATGCATGGGCAGGGACAGCTGACAGCCAACCCCACGTGAAAAAAGCCAGACTCGTGATTCTACTTTGCATAGTTGTTTACCCTTTCCTCTGAACATTGTCAGACTGTACGTACTCCTTTCATGGATGCTAATGTAAAAGTCTAAGAGAAATAAACTATGGCACTAAGGCTTTGTCTTCACTACCCGCCGATCCGGCGGGTAGCAATCGGTTTATCGGGGATCGGCTTACCGCGTCTAGTGAAGACGCGGTAAAATCGATCCCTGATCGCTCTGCCGTCGACTCCGGAAATCCACCTCGGCAGGAGGCGGCAGCGGAGTCGGCGGCAGCGCGGCAGCGGTCGACTTTCCCGCGTCCTCACCGCTAGGTAAGCCGACCTAAAATACGCAACTTCAGCTACGGTATTCACGTAGCTGAAGTTGCGTATCTTAGGTCGGACCCCCGCTGTAGTGTAGACCTAGCCTTAGGCTCCCAAGCACTTAGGGTCATATTTTCAAAGGTATTTAGGCACCTAAAGAGGGATTTTGGAAAGCACCTAATCAGAATTGAATCAAATCAAGTTGGATAGAATTGATTATGATGCTCGAGGGAGAAAATCCACAAAATGTTTCTTGTTCAGAGGCCCAGTTCAACTTCACACGAAACTGATAGTCGTTTCATTGACCTCAGTCAAAAGGCCAGATCCCCAGCTAGTGTCAATTGCCAAAGATCCATTGAACTCAACTAATTGAAACCCCAGTTGATATGAAGCAGATGTAGCTCCAGTGCAGTGAATGGGGCCAGATTCCCAGCTGGTGTAAATCATTTCAGCCCCGTGGCAGTCAATGGGGCCAGCTATCAAGCTGGTGTACATCATCATACCTCCATTGAGTCATTGAATTCAGTGGACATTTGCTGGTTTATACGAGCCTGGCTGTTTCTGTCCCACTCTGTTTAAGTTACACAACTACAGCTTATCTCCTGTGGAACATACAGAATCAGAAAAATCACTTCACACACTGGAATCTCTTCATCTGATAAAGTATCAATTATAGAATCATATAAGTGTAGGACTGGAAGGAACCTCAGTAGGTCATCTAGTTCAGTTCCCTGCACTCAAGGCAGGACTATGTAATAACTAGACTATTCCTGAGAGATGTTTGT
The DNA here is from genome assembly GCF_028017835.1 of Emys orbicularis. Classification (NCBI taxonomy): domain Eukaryota; kingdom Metazoa; phylum Chordata; order Testudines; family Emydidae; genus Emys; species Emys orbicularis. Next base: position 34,419,684 of record NC_088694.1, on the reverse strand, counting down.
CTAACCTGTTCTTTAAAACCTCCGGTGATGGAGATTCCACAACCTCCCTAAGCAATTTGTTCCAGTGCTTAAATACCCTGACAGGAATTTTTTTTTCCTAATGTCCTACCTAAACCTCCCTTGCTGCATTTTAAGCCCATTGCTTATTGTCTTATCATCAGAGGTTAATGAAAATATATTTTTTTCTCTCTCCTCCTTGTAACAATTTTTTACATACTTGAAAAGAGTTATCATGCCCCCCTCCCCCACCCCTCAGTCTTCTCCAGACTAAACAAATCCTTTTTTTCCTCCAATCTTCCCTCATAGGTCATATTTTCTAGACCTTTACTAATTTTTGTTGCTCTTCTCTGCACTTTCTCTAATTTGTCCACTTTTTTCCTGAAATGTGGCACTAAGAACTGCACATAGTACTCCATCTGAGGCCTTATCTATCTATCTATCTATCTATCTATCTATCTATCTATCTATCTATCTATCTATCTATCTATCTTCTGGAAATTCAGCGGTGATACCCCTTGGTTCACATTGGCGTAGACTGAATGCACAATAGTCAAAGTGAAGGCTAGGTGAGTTAGACCCCTATTCCCCTGGTTCATGAATCACTCTGGGGCTTAAGTGTCTGGATGTCCAGAGGGAAACAGTAGTGCACATGCCCAGAGGCAGAAACATAAGCGCCCAGGGAGTTTTACTGCAAAAAAACTTAGGTGACAAGTTAGTTCAGGCAGCTACTGGGTTTCAGTAGCAGCCGAGCAGGGATTTTGTGAATCCCAGTGGGTGGGATTCAGGCCTTCAAATTGGCAGTTGGATGCCAAAGTCGCTTTGTGGATCTACTCTATGGGCAACTAACACTGATTACAATGGGTGTTAGGTACCAAGATGCTGTTGAGAATCCCACTAGGCGTCTAAATAAATCTGGCTCAATAAGACTACTCAAATGAGTAAGGACAGATTTTAAAGATATTCAAGTGCCTAACTCCCATTGGAATGTAAAATACCTTTAAAATCTGTCCCTGTGTGCTTCTGTTTAAGAGTAGGAGTTCCACTCTAGGGCTTTAAATATTTTGCAGGAGTGGTGAGAAAGAAAGAAAGAAAGAAAGAAAGAAAGAAAGAAAGAAAGAAAGAAAGAAAGAAAGAAAGAAAGAGTTTCGGTTTTGCCATACAGCAATGAAGAGAGGATGTTATTCATATTCTGAAAACAGACAGAATTCATATCCCTTTATAATTTGATATTTATTTTTAAAAATTGGTACATTTTGAGACTCATTAAGCATATTTACCTGAGAATGATATTCAATAATTAACATTTGGGATTTCCATGGTAAACAATCACAGTGACTCTGATACAGCAACCCGTAGTCCACGTAAATCTCACTTGAGATCAAGGGGATTTTATCCTCTAAAAAGCCTGCAGAATTGGGCCATCTTCTGATCTGAGAAGAGAATGATTCACTTTGCATGAAATACTTAATTATTTGGGCCAGAAAAGAAGGAGAATGACTCTGCAGCCCGATTGTTAGGCCAGTCCTTTAGCAGATAGGACAATCAGGTCCAAGTCCCTGCTCCAGTAAATGGTTAATTGTTCTTTACAAAGCAGAACTTCCCAAGATCAGACAGAGAGAGCTGTTGCCCAGGTGTTAACACTCTCAGCTAGACTGTGAGAAGTTGGGCTACAGCTCCTGTGAGGTGCTGCAGAAGGATGTCTGACTCCAAATGTTTCCATTTTGGGGTGTTTGGTTTCTCAGTGCAAAAAATTGAAATGTTCCATGAAAAGTCTCTTTTCATATTTCTGTGTGAAATGGAGAACGCACCATGTAGTGTCCCATCTCTGGCTGTTAGGGATATTTGCTAATACCAGTCATGGATGGGCCATATGTCAGTTGAGGCCAAACTGTGGCTAGTGAGCTGCATGAGGCTCTTTTACAGTTAAAGTGTGGCTCACGGAACCACTCATGCCTTCCCCACCCCCTTCTCTACCTACCAGACTGCCAGGATGAGCTTAGGACCTCTGCCTTGCAGCAGGGTGGTGGGGTAGGGGCTTCTGCCCAGCATGGAGAGGGGGTCTTGGGGCACATCTGCCGGGACTCAGGGCTTCAGCCATACTCCTGCTGAAACCCTGAATCATGGCAGACACGCCCCAAGACTCCCTATCCACACTGGCAGGTGCCTCCCATGGGCTGAAGTCCTGAGTCCCAGCAGGTGTGCTCCGGCTCTCGAAATTTGGAAGATTGTCGTATGCGGCTCAGAGGGTCAGTAAGTTTGGTTACCCCTGTCATACTTCATTGTAGATAGTCTTTGAATTTGTGCAGCTGGTTTCTCCAAGGGAAGCCAACCTGCAGAGCTCATCATCTGAGATAGAGAGGAAGAGACGGATGGACAATAGGAGCTGCAGTTGCTCACTTCCTCTGACATCTCAGGACCAAGGTGTCTGAGCTGAGTGCTTACAAATCAAGAGAGCCAAAACCAAGAGCCACTTTGGAAAATGTTGGTCATGCTGACTTTCTGTACTATAAAGATACATTCAGGTTACCCCCATGGTCAGTAATTTAACCCCTTCCTTGAAGTAGATAAAAATTAAAATATTATTCCCCTCCCACTTCTGTCCAGTATCTATCTATCTATCTATCTATCTATCTATCTATCTATCTATCTATCTATCTATCTATCTATCTATCTATCTATCTATCTATCTATCTATCATTACCTGTTGTCTGATCGTTTGTCTATTTTTTATTTTGGTGTTTTTATTTTGTTGCCCATCACTGTCGTATCTTGCCTGGGGATTTTAAAAGGATACTAAGGGTATGTCTACCCTACCCTCCAGATCGGTGGGTAGTGATCGATCTATCGGGGATCGATTATCGCGTCTAGTGTAGACTTGGATAAATCGATCCCAGATCGCTCTGCCGCCGACTCCGGAACTCCACCACGGCGAGAGGCGGAAGTGGAGTCGACGGGGGAGCGGCGGCCATCGATTCCGCGCAGCGAGGATGCAAAGTAAGTGATTCTAAGTCGATCTAAGATATGTCGATTTCAGCTACGCTATTCTCATAGCTGAAGTTGTGTATCTTAGATCGATCCCCTCCCCCCCCCCCCCCCAGTGTAGATCAGGCCTAAGAGAGAAAGGCATTCGACTCTCATTGCATATGAATGGATTTGAGCACCTAGCTCCCTTGGGTCCACTGAAAATTGCTGCTCACCTTTGATAGATTATCATTAGCAAAGCCCCTTGTGAATGTCATCAAATCTTTGGCTCTTCTCCCCCTATGTGTTATAGAAAGCTCTGCTTAGGCTGGGTTCTTTGGGGAGGGAAGGGTGGGAAGATGCCAATCACTGACTGTGACAGGAAGCCTTCTCCTCAATGCCTCTTTAACTTCCTTATTCCTCAGGCTGTAGATCATGGGGTTCACCATGGGAATCACTAGGGTGTACAGCACAGAGACAGCTTTGTCCTGCTGAGCAGAATAACTAGGCTTGGGCGGCAAGTACATGAAGATCAGAGTCCCAAAGAAGATGGAGACGGCTGTGAGGTGAGAGGTGCAGGTGGAGAAGGTCTTGCGCCTGCCCTGAAGGGAGGGGATCCTGAGGATGGCCATGAAGATATACAGGTAAGAGACCAGCGTGGTCAGGAAGCTGCTTACACCGATGACGCAGGCTGAGGCCAGGATGATGGTCCGGGTCTCGGTGCAGGAGAGCTTCACCAGGGGTGTGATGTCACAGAAGAAATGGTCGACCTGGTTGGCCCCGCAGAAGGGCAAGCTGAATGTGCAGAGGGTTTGGATTAAGGAGTTCAGGAAGCTGCTGGCATAGGAGCAGGCCAGGAGCCCGGTGCAAACCCCATCAGACATGGTGACCGTGTAGAGCAGCGGCTTGCAGACGGCCACAAAGCGGTCGTAGGCCATGACGGCCAGCAGGCGCACTCAGTGGTCAGCATGCCACCGAAGACACAGAACTGCACCGCACACCCCAGAAAGGAGATGGTCCCGTCTCCCGTCACAAAGCTGTTCAGAGCCTTGGGGACGATGGCAGAGGAGTAGCAGAGGTCCATGAAGGACAGGTGCCTGAGGAAGAGGTACATGGGGGTGTGCAGGCGAGCGTCGAGGTGGATGACCAGCAGGAGGCCGGCATTCCCCAGCAGGACAGTGACGTAGCTGACCAAGAAAAGCGCGAAGAGCAGGGCTCGCAGCTCTGGGCTTGATGTGAAGCCCAGAAGGATGAACTCCATCACCGTGGTGCTGTTTCCACTGCCCATACTTGGGATCTGACGGGGGGGAAAGGAGAAAGGGAAATATCACAGAGGGGCTGGGAACCTCCACTGCTGGTCCTAGTATCTCCATGTCTTAATGCTGGGGGCCAGACTCTGATCTTAGTTGGGCCAGCAGAATTCCACTGAGTCACTCTGGATTGACACCAGGTTAAATGGGAACAGAATTGGGCCCAAAAGGCCAGGGTCCTATCTTGGAATTAAGCCAGAGGATAGTGTGCACAAGTGAACAAAATGTTCTACTGGGTTTTATCCCCAGCTTTGGTAGTGGCCTGTTGCACGACCTAGAGGAAGTCCTTCCCCTCTCTATACCTCAGTTTATTCACCTATAAAATGGAGGTAATGGTACTGAACTTCAACCTAAAGTGCTGTGAGATCTGTGGGTGAGAAGGACTCGAGTTTTTGTTAATTTGGCTATGACTCTGGATTTATACTAGGGTTTCTGAGAGGAGAATTTGCCCCCAATGTTTTGAGTTTTCTCCTCTCTCAAAGTCAATTGAGTTATTCTGGATTTACACTGAAGTGCCTGACAGCAAAATCAGGTACTAATAGTCAGAGCCACTTTCGCTTCTGTGAAACCCAATGAAATTGCAACACATTTATTAGGGTGCCAACTTAATTCATGACTACATGAGTGTGAAAGTAGCATTTCTTATCTATCTAATGCACTTACATTACTCGATCACAACGGCATCTAACAACCTGTAATACATTTATCCCCCTCAAATCCCTTTCATACAGGGACGCATTATTTCCCCTCTTTACAGATAAGGAACCCAGGCAGAGAGAGACTAAGTGACTCGACCAAGGGGCCTGTGACAGAGGAAGGAATTGAACGAGGGGTTTCCAAAGACCCATACTCACTATGCCACCCATCTTCTTACCACGCAGCACTTTACCGCTTGATCTTCCTCAGAGGACAAGCCTCTGTCCCTCAGTTACAGAAAGGCATGAAGCAAGAGCACAGTCAGGCCCAACATGAGGCCAGCTGGGTCTATCAGTGGTCCTCACTGCATGGGCAGTGTAATTGAGGCACAAACACTCTGCACCTGGAATTTTCAAACCTGCCTAAGAGTGGCAGATGCCTCGTTGCCATCCATTTGGATAGGAAATGGCGCCCCCAGCCCCTTAGATGGCTTTGGAAACCTCAGCATCCATTTTGTGTCAATTCAGGCTGCTGCATGCAGCACATTTCTGATGCACAACCTGCATAGCAAGGAAACCAAAAACGGACCTGACATGGCAGTTCATGCCCGCTACTTGTCCACAAGTCACTGCTGGCAGGACCGCTGTGCACCACAGATAATGCACCATATGCTTACCTCTCTGCTGATGGGGAGACCAGCCTTCCAGCCCTCGCTTCCCCAAATTCCACCCCCAACCTCACTACCGCAAAAGGTTCCGACTTCTCCACCATCACATCTTCCACACAGTGCGGTAAAATCTCCCATATTCAGGCTTGGGAGAGGGGGACAGGAAGGTTTGCTTATCAAGGACTATTTACAGGGCCAATCATTTTCATCCCTGCAGCCACAATGAAGGTGGTGGGTCTCCAAAAGTGTAACTCAGGACAGAACTGGGTTTGAAGAACATTGTACTACATAGGAACCCAAGAACTGCCTGATCGGATCAGCCTAGTGATCTACTGTCTTTTTGTTCTGTGTTTGTGCAGCATCTAGCACAGTCGGGTCCTGCTCCATGACCCGGCTCTGTTGCGATAACTGAACCTACACATTTACCCTGACTGTGAGCCTAACAATGTGGGAATGGATAACAATTTATAAAGTGTCACAATGACCGATAACAAGAAATGTCGATGGGAAAAGGTACAAAAGTGAGACAGACAGAGAGAGAATTAGTTCAAACAAAAAGGCCTCCCAATATAATTCAAGGACTGTGTTAAGATCATGCCTGGTAAACAAGAAAATGTGGACTGGAAATCAATTAACCAAAATGGGAGTTTTGGAAACTAGGCCTAATTGGAGGACAAAATAATGAGGGGATGGGCTATTCTGCCCATCACTCCCTTTGGGGTCCTTAAAGAAAGAAGCTTTGGGAGAAAAATTGGCTGCTGGAGAGAGCTTCACCATCATGGCTGCCATCCCCATTGTCTCCTAGGATCCTGGGCCATCATGATCCTGATCCCGAGACATGTACTGAGCAGACCATGCCAGAGAGAGAGACACCCAGATAACATGGCCACCTCCACCAGCTTCTGCTAAATCCTGAATACCAGCTGGGATGTGAGACTCTGTCTGTCTCTCCAACCACCGTGTGTTTTTTCCCTTCTCCACCTTATTTCTTCTCTTTCCTGTCCTTCTCCTTTTTCCTTCTATCTAAGAATTGTCTGGCTTAGCCGGCCAAGACTGGCTATTTTGCAACACTGCTGTAAGCCTGTGACCAGAAAGAGGCAGCTAAAATCAATGCCCTAAACAGCCTGATGTTGGTACAAGTTTACCAGTTGCTGGTCGGAGTGGCTGATAAGACTGTGTGCTGTGCCTGTGTTTTTTCAGCAGTGAGATTGCCTGTAAAAGTCACCAGAGACAGAATCTGCATTTCCGATCTTATCTGTTCTTCTTTTCCCCCCGTGTGTATTTGTATCTTGCTTTGTCTTCTAGGAAATGGGTTCAGACTGCAACAACAACACTTACCAGCACTTCTCCACAAACTTCTTGTGCTTTCCCTAAATGGACAATAATTTCCATCTTTGATACCATCTGAGATACCGCTAAAGAAGGGAGTTTTCCCCCCTTCTAAATGTTTTTTTCAGCTAAAGGGAAAGGGAACAAGGGATGTTGCTAAAATAAAAGCTTACTTAATTCTTCAGATGTCAAATGCTTTCAATGTTTTTCCTTCATTTCTTCACATAATGTACAGGTAACCTGTGGAACTCTTTGCCAGCGGATGTTGTGAAGGCCAAGACTATAACAGGGTTCAAAAAAGAACTAGATAAGTTCATGGAGGATAGGTCCATCAATGACTATTAGCCAAGATGGGCAGAGATGGTATCCCTAGCCTCTGTTTGCAGGAAGCTGGGAATGGGTGACAGGGGATGGACCACTTGATGATTGTCCATTTTCTTCATTCCCTCCGGGGCACCTAGCATTAGCCACTGTCAGAAGACAGGATACTGAGCGAGATAGACCTTTGGTCTGACCCAGTATGGCCGTTCTTATGTTCTTATCTTCTGTATCTTAAAAAAGGTTTAAAGGATTTTTAATGGTGTGTTTTCCATGGGACTAAGCAGGGTGAGGTCTCTGTATTACCAAACCCCAGAGCTTGTTTAAAACTGTTTAATATTGGACAGTGAATGGGTCAAGGGAACATTTTTGGCCCATATTACATCTAAATTAATACAACACCTCCTATGTGCACTAATCATACAAATAATAAAAATAGTCTAGTATTTGATCCCCTGTACCGCTCACTGTCAGAGATTTCAAAAGAAAGTGCACATTAATAGCATGATGGCATGAACTGCCCATAAAGAACTCAGACTGCAGAAACCCTGCAAGTTTCCAGGCAAGTGATAGAAAGAGCAGTCTTTGCTGATTAAGCTAAAAATAGGCACAGAATAGGTTCCAAAGATGCTCAGAATGGTCATTCCCCATGCTGTTTTAACAGGGACTAATCAGTGTTTCCTGTCCCATAGTAAATGTCTGCCTCTGCTAAGCATTGATAAAGGGCTGAGATTATGTGTATCTGGAGAAAGAAGATGGCACAAAGGGACTGTATTGTTCAGCCACAGACGCGTATCGTATGTTAGACTTATAGTGATAGATAGATAGATAGATAGATAGATAGATAGATAGATAGATAGATAGATAGATAGATAGATAGATAGATAGATTCAGGAGATTTCATGCCTGGAAGTTCTCGTGCCATTGAGCAACGGTGAGTTCTTTTTAAAGAGATGATCTTTTCTTTAGCAGGGCAGATTTGCTTCACTTTTCAACTGATATCAACTGAAGTAATGCCTTGCCCCATGCTGAGGACTCAAGAGTTACTCTGGAATGAACTGGTGGGACTGACATCAATACTAAAAAAAAATATGGTTTTCTGTAGGTTGCTTTCCCCCTCACAACAAAATATTAAATGGAAAAAGCAAATCCAGAGATAATTTCCCAGAATTTACATTTCTTTGTCAATCAAATCAGATTCACAAGATCATTTGTTATCTTTGTCTCCTCAGTGCCCTTGTCTTAAAGACAAGAACATTCTGCAAATAACACCGATTTGACTGGGATTTTCAAAGCAATCGAACAGGAATTGGGTGCCTAATCTCTGAAAATACTTGCCGCAGGCTTTGCTCTCTTTAATGGGGTTCGCTCTTCTCTCACACATCCACGCATACATCAGGAATAACTCCACTGGAATCAGTGGGGCTGTTTCCCCTTCTCATTTATATGGGTGCAAAACACTATTAAATATAACCTGCTAACCTTTTGCCATTTCAATCCATGGCAGAACACTAACCAACATACTATGCAGCTTCCTTCACAGCTTCTGGCAAGTGGCTTTATCAAGTTTGTTTTGGCAACCCAAATAAATTTGATGTACTCCTGTCCACCTCTTGCTTGACTCTCTCTCTTTCTTACACACACACACTCTGCTAAGTGTTGAGGTGCATTATGATGTTATAGAAGCCATACATACTTCTTCCTATCAAGCGCCATTCTTCTCAGTGTTCTAGAACTCTCTTTCTCTCTCTCTCTTTCTCTCTCTCATTATTGCTTTAATTAGTGTGCTGGTATTGAACAGTGTCACTGGTCTGTAAGACTCTGGGATGGCCAGTCACACTGCTTTGATAAGGATCGGCTAGGTGCAACATTGTTCAAATATAAACAAGCGCCAAGTGGTGCAAACTTTTCCAAGCAACTTGTTGAATGATCCCTTTCAGAAATAAAAATTCTGAAATGATTTTTTTCATCAAGAAAGTAATTCATAAGCATATGTCCCATGCCATCAGTTCCACAGATTTTGAGTTGTAAGTGTTGATACACCTGAGCCATCTGATATTGCATCTGAATAGTATCAGGTGCACTCTTACTCACAATGGCCACCAAATCCCTGAGTGATGATAACAGAGTTAGATGAATAGATTGACGTGACATGCACTTGAATCACTGATTGATTCTCGTATCACATTCCCAGCCATTTAAGCCATCCACGCCGCCTCTTCTTCCACCCAGTCGTGGCTAGATACTGATCTGATATGTGTGAAGCTGCCCCTGATTTCTGCTGCTGCTAGTGAGAGGAGAATCATGCTAACTGATTTCTATTAGAAACATGGGGATTGCCAGGTTGGTCAGATCTGAGGTTCAGATAGACCAGTATCCTGTCTCTGACAGAGCCTAGCACAAGATGCTTTCTGCATGAAGCAGATGTCAGATAATCTGCCTTCCTAGTGGTCTCTATAGTTAGAGATTGCCTTCATCCCTGAAACATGAGGTTTTCTATCCCTTCCAAAACTGTTGTTGCCCTGAATTGTGACAGCAGTGAAACTCATTGTCCCAATAATAGAGTCAGAACTGAGAAGTTTTTACCCATTTGAAAAAGCAACAAAATTGCTTTCCCACCTGCCTGGGGAGCAGAGCTGTGTCTCTTCAATTCAGTCCAAAAGCCAGATGTTTGAACATAGGCAGAGCTCTTTTATCTGCCTTGGCGACTGTTTGAGCCTTGGTCTCTGAAGACCTTTCCATGATGCATGCACAGCACATGGGATTATAGTGCAAAGTGTATCTCACGGAGAGTTTGTGAGGTCAAAGTTAAGGAGACATGGTTGATGGAAAACAGCATGGCAATGAAGATCTAAAATTACACCTCCCTACAAGAGGGACAGTCTATTTCTCTGTGGTCTGCAAACGGTTTGGCTGAATTTTTATGGGACTTTATCAGCCCAGGCACAAAACTTTCCTATGAAGACAGGGATTCATCCAAATCCCATGGACGTCAATGGCAGCCTTTGAAAGGATTTGGATGGGGCACATGAAAATATGAATATACCTTCAGATATTTTACTAATAAAATACATAAAATAAAATAAAATAATTACAATAAAATAAAAAGACCAAACTTAGGTGAAGATTTTAGAAGGTATTTAGGTGTTGTTTCACTCAGCGTTGCAACATCTAAATGATTTAGGAGCCTAAATCTCATTTTAAAAGGGATTTAGGCACTTCAGAGTCAAGGCCCGATCAACTATCAGTGGGATTTTTGCTCCTAGGTGCCAAAATCCTTTCTGAAAATGTGAGTTAAGCTGTAAAACAAGTTAGGCATTGCAATGCTGAGCACAGCTACTCCTGCATATGTAAGTGGGGGAATGGTCCCACTATTGTGGGGAACTTTCCTGGCTTACACACTACCCCGGTGAAATGGGCTAGCGAAAGAATCTGAGTCCTCGCTCCCACTTCCTTTACCCAGAGCCCTGCCTGACCTTGAGGACTCCCCTTCCAATCTCCCATGTGGCAGAGTCCTCATAACCCCAACAAAGCTGGGCCCAGGATTCCTGAGGGGCTCAACCCTCAACCTTGTTGTGGTCACTTAGGGCAGGGGCTAGGGTGTCCCCACTCCGGGGTGCTCTCTCTGCACTGGATGCTTCCCTGACCCACTGATCATTACATACAGTTCAAAGCAAATACAATTTATTAAACAGCAACCAATTTTAAAAAATAAGGAAAAAATAGGAAAGACTAAAGGAAAACAGGTAACCCCACTCTGTGGCACGAGGACATCACAACCAGCATCTCTGGAATGTAAGGGAAGCTCAGTCTGTTCCTCACAAGTCCCAGACCTCCTTTCTAGGCCCTGGCTTTGCTGCAGGGAGGTTGCGGGTCGGACACTTGCTCTGGCAGTGGCCACATGCCCTTGGGCTCTGGGTGGCAGGACCCTTCTTCCCAGCATCGACCTGCCCCGTCGGGGTTACAATCGCCCTCCAAGTCTGGCCTACAAGGCCACTCGGCTGGGGGTGTCTCCCTGCACTGGGCCCCTCGCTCTCCCCAGCTGCTCACTGCACCCAGCTCTGGACTGCTTCAGCCCCAGCCCCAGCTCCAGCTCCACTCTGCCTCAGCATAGCTGCTGCTCTGCCTCCAGCTCCCTGGGCTGCTTCTCTGGCCCGCTTGTTACAGCTCTCCTCCCAGCACAGGTCTGCTCTCTGGGCTGCTTCTGTAACTCTGTTCCCAGCACTGACCTGCTTCCTGGGCTGCATCTCTGGTTCTCTCTGGCTGGCACAACTCTGCTCCCCAGCACAGCTCGGGCCCCCTGCTCTCTCCTTAGCTCAGCCCCACTCTGTTCCAGGCAATTCCAGCTCACACAGTGGATGGGACCCCCCTGGCCTCCTGACTCCCTCATTAACCTGCCTGTCCTCTCAATCAGGCTGAACTGAAGCATTGACCTCTCCCCATTGTTCCTGGGGACTGTCAGTCTCAGGGTCCTGATTTCCCATCGACCCTTCCCCTTCCTTTTGGTACTGTGAGCTAGCCAACCCAAAAAAACCCACTGAATTTTAGTAGGGGGCCAACAGTCCCCTTACACATAATTTCAAACATCTGGGCCTCAGTCTTGCAATTTACACTGTGAGGCACCGAATTATAGTATTACTGTTATTTTATTGCTGTTGTAGTGTGTACGACTCCCAGTCATGGTCAGAACCCCAACAGGCAAGGTGCTATATAAACTCTTGGCGTGACATATCTGGCAAGTACCTATCATATCATTGGGAGATCTTACTGCAATAAGTTTATGTATCACTGTAGACAAGGGACTGTGTGTAATTCCATGGAGACGGGTGACTACAGCCCTCCAGGAACTAAGAAAAGGTGGGTGGGGGTGTTTAGGCAAATTCACTCAGTCTGTAACACCTCCAGTGAGGTACCCCCACCTGGAGAGGCTCTCATATTCTGGCTCAAACTGGATTCTCCTGAGGCCAACTGACAAAGGAAGGACTTCTGGAGAACTATACTGAGGGTATGTCTAAACTACGAAATTAGGTCGAATTTATAGAAGCCGGTTTTATAGAAATCGGTTTTATACAGTCGATTGTGTGTGTCCCCACATAAAATGCTCTAAGTGCATTAAGTCAGCGGACCACGTCCACAGTACCGAGGCTCGCGTCGACTTCCGGAACGTTGCACTGTGGGTAGCTATCCCACAGTTCCCGCAGTCTCCGCCGCCCATTGGAATTCTGGGTTGAGATCCCAATGCCGGATGATGCAAAAACAGTGTCGCGGGGGGTTCTGGGTACATGTCATCAGGCCCCTCCCCCTCCATCAGAGCAACGGCAGACAATCGATTCGCGCCTTTTTACCTGGGTTACCTGTGCAGACAACATACTATGGCAAGCATGGAGCCCGCTCAGCTCAGCTCAGCTCACCGTCACCATATGTCTTCTGGGTGCTGGCAGACGTGGGGCTGCATTGCTATACAGCAGCAGCTCCTTGCCTTTTGGCAGCGGATGGTGTATTACGACTGGTATCCGTCGTCGTCGTACTCCTCAGTGAATTCGGTCAGAGGCACCTGGGCAGACATGTTTTGTCTCCTGGAGACTCAGTCCTGCTGGCAGTCCTATTGAACCGTCTTGATGATGATGGTTAGCAGTCGTAATACAGCATCTTCTGCCAAGCACCCAGAAGATGCCGATGGCTATCAGTCATGCTGCACCGTCTGCTGCCAGCTTAAGAGGTAAAAAATAGATGGACCAGATTTGTTCTGTATTCATTTGCTTCCCCCTCCCTCCGTGAAATCAACAGCCTGCTAAACCCAGGGTTTTGAGTTCAATCTTTGAGGGGGCCATTCTGTGTGACAGTTGTTTGTGTTTCTCCCTGATGCACAGCCACCTTTGTTGATTTTAATTCCCTGTAAGCCATGTCGTCACTCATCACTCGCCCCTCCCTCCGTCCCTCCATCAGACAATAGTTTTGCGCCTTTTTTCAGCCCAGACGCCATAGCACTGGGATCATGGAGCCCGCTCAGATCACCGCAGCAATTATGAGCACTATGAACACCACACGCATTGTCCTGGAGTATATGCAGAACCAGAACATGCCAAAGCAAAACCAGGTGAGGAGGCGATTGCAGTGATTGCAGCGCGGCGATGAGAGTGATGAGGAAATTGACATGGACATAGACTTCTCGCAAAGTACGGGCCCCGGCAATGTGCACATCACGGTGTTAATGGGGCAGGTTCATGCTGTGGAATGCCGATTCTGGGCCTGGGAAACAAGCACAGACTGGTGGGACCGCATAGTGTTGCAGGTGTGGAACGATTCCCAGTGGCTGCGAAACTTTTCAATGCTTAAGGGCACTTTCATGGAACTTTGTGACTTGCTTTCCCCTGCCCTGAAGCACCAGAATACGAGGATGAGAGCAGCCCTTATGGTTGAGAAGCGAGTGGCGATAGGTCTGTGGAAGCTTGCAACGCCAGACAGCTACCGGTCAGTTGGGAATCAATTTGGAGTGGGCAAATCTACTGTTGGGGTTGCTGTGATCCAAGTAGCCAATGCAATCAAAGACCTGGTGATATCAAGGGTAGTGACTCTGGGAAACGTGCAGGTCATAGTGGATGGCTTTGCTGCAATGGGATTCCCAAACTGTGGTGGGGCAATAGACGGAACCCATATCCCTATCTTGTCACCGGAGCACCAAGCCACCGAGTACATAAACCGCAAAGGGTACTTTTCAATGCTACTGCAAGCCCTGGTGGATCACAAGGGACGTTTCACTAACATCAACGTGGGATGGCCGGGAAAGGTACATGATGCTCACGTCTTCAGGAACTCTGGTCTGTTTCAAAAGCTGGAGGAAGGGACTTTCTTCCCGGACAAGAAAATAACCGTTGGGGATGTTGAAATGCCTATCGTTATCCTTGGGGACCCAGCCTACCCCTTAATGCCATGGCTCATGAAGCCGTACACAGGCAGCCTGGACAGTAGTCAGGACCTGTTCAACTATAGGCTGAGCAGGTGCCGAATGGTGGTAGAATGTGCATTTGGTCATCTAAAAGTGCGCTGGCGCAGTTTACTGACTCGGATAGACCTCAGTGAAGCCAATATTCCAATTGTTATTGCTGCTTGCTGTGCGCTCCACAATATCTGTGAGAGTAAGGGGGAGACATTTATGGTGGGGTGGGAGGTTGAGGCAAATCGCCTGGCCGCTGATTACGTGCAGCCAGACACCAGGGTGGTTAGAAGAGTACAGCAGGGCACGGTGCGCATCAGAGAAGCTTTGAAAACCAGTTTTGTGACTGGCCAGGCTACGGTGTGAAACTTCTGTTTGTTTCTCCTTGATGAACCCTTCCTCCCCCCCCCCGGTTCACTCTACTTTCCTGTAAACTAACCACCCTCCCCTCCCCCCTTCGAGCACCGCTTGCAGAGGCAATAAAGTAATTGTTGCTTCACATTCATGCATTCTTTATTAATTCATCACACAACTAGGGGGATAACTGCCAAGGTAGCCCGGGAGGGGTGGGGGAGGCGGGAAGGAAAAGGACACATTGCAGTTTAAAACTTTATAACTTTAACACTTATTGAAGGCCAGCCTTCTGATGCTTGGGCAATCATCTGGGGTGGAGTGGCTGGGTGGCCGGAGGCCTCCTCACCGTGTTCTTGGGCGTCTGGGTGAGGAGCCTATGGAACTTGGGGAGGAGGGCAGTTGGTTACACAGGGGCTGTAGCGGCGGTCTCTGCTCCTGCTGCCTTTCCTGCAGCTCAACCATACGCTGGAGCATTTCAGTTTGATGCTCCAGCAGCCGGCGCACTAGCGTAGCTAGTGGGGTGCAGGGGAAGCAGCCGCTTCCCCTCATCACATTTTGGAAAAGCGGCTCCTAAACGGGCCCCGCAGCTGTCCACCCCTTCCCTAGCTCACTTCCCCCTCCTCCCCTCCCCTGAACACTCCGCCCCCATGCTCCTCCCCCTCCCCTGCTTCCCGCGAATCACATGTTCGCGGGAAGTCTAAAAACAAGCAGGGGGCAAGCCGGCGGCAGCAGCAGGTGAGCTGGGGAGTGGGGGGGAGACGCGAGAAGGAGGGCTCCGGGGAGACGAGGGGTGGCACAGCCCAGTCCGCCCCTGGCCGAGCGGCTCCCACTGGTCCCGGCCCTGGCAGCTCTGGCCTAGCGCGCCGGCCCACTCCCGGCCCTGGCGGCTCTGGCCCGGCTAAGCCCCAGCGGTGCCGGCCAAGCACCCCGGCGGCTCTAGCCCCAGCAGCTTCGGCTCAGCCCAGGCCCCGTGGCTCCGGCCCGCTTCCAGCCCTAGCAGCTCCGGCCCGGCTCGGCCCCAGCGGCGCCAGCTGAGCACCCCAGCAGCTCCAGCCCCAGTGGCTTCGGCTTCGGCTCGGCCCGGGCCCCACGGCGCCGGCCCGCTCCCAGCCCTTGCAGCTCCTGCCCGGCTCGGCCCCAGCGGCGCCGGCTGAGCACCCCGGCAGCTCCGGCCCCAGCGGCTTCGGCTCAGCCCGGGCCCCTCAGCGCCAGCTCTCTCCCGGCCTTGGAGGATCCGGCCGAGCGCGCCGGCCCGCTCCCGGCCCTGGCATCTCCGGCCCGGCTTGGCTCCAGCGGCGCCGGCCGAGCACCCCGGCGGCTCCAGCCCCAGCGGCTTCGGCTCGGTTTGGGCCCTGTGGCGCCAGCCTGCTCCCAGCCTTGGCGGCTCCGGCCCTGGCCCCAGTGGCGCCGACCGAGCACCCCTGGCGGGTCCAGCCCAAGCGGCTCCGGCTCGGCCCAGGCCCCGCGGTGCCGGCCCGCTCCCAGCTTTGGAGGCTCCAGCCCGGCTCGGCCCCAGCCCCAGCAGTGCCGGCTTAGCACCCCTGGTGGCTCCGGCCCCAGTGGCCCCAGCCCAGCTCGGGCCCTGGGACGCGGGCCCCAGGGTGCCGGCCCCGGTTCTGGCCAAGCACGCCGGCCCCGGTTCCGGCCCTGGCTGAGCGGCGCCAGCCGATCACCCCTGGCCCCAATGGCTCCGGCCCCAGGGCGGTGGCCCCAGTTCCCGGAACGCAGCCGGAGCCGTGCGGCTTTCCCCCCACCTCTGCTATGAGGAGCCCTCCGGCCTCCCCGAAGGCTGTGCCTGCTGCTCTGCCGAGGGGAGCCGCCAGCCCCAGCTAGCCCTCGCCGCCAGCCCGCCCCCGGACCCCTCCCCTCGTACCGAGCCCCTCCGAGGGGGGGGTGCAGCATGGTCACAGCGTGGCTGTAGGAGCCGGGGGGGCATGGCGCGGCCGGACGAGCCAGTGGAGGTGGGCGCGCGCTGAGCGGCTGGAGGAGGAGCCAAGGGGGCGTGGCCAGAGGAGGGGCCAAGGGGGGCGCCTTTTTTAGGTTTGTTCCCCCTGCACTTAGGACCTGGCTATGCCACTGAGCCAGAGCATCGACTCTTGCCTTCTGTCAGCAAGCTGACGCCACCTATCCTCTTCAGCCCACCACTTGCTCTCTTCAGCCTGCGATTCAGCCCGCCACCTCTTCTCTCGTTCATATTGTGCTTTTTTGCACTCTGACATTGACTGCCTCCACGCATTCTGCTGTGCTCTCTCAGTGTGGGAGGACATCTGGAGCTCCGAGAACATATCATCCCGAGTCCGCCGTTTTCTCCTTCTAATCTTCACTAGCCTCTGTGAAGGAGAAACATTTGCAGTTGGTGGAGGAGAAGGGAGAGGTGGTTAAAAAAGTCACATTTTAGAGAACAATGGGTACACTCTTTCACGTTAAATTTTGCTGTTCACATTACACAACACATGTGCTTTCGTTACAAAGTCGCATTTTTCCTCTTATATTGAGGGCCTGTCGGTTTGGTGTGAGAGATCACTCACGCAGTGCCAGGCAACAGAATTTGGCTTGCAGGCAGCCATGGTAAGCCACAGTCTTTTGGCTTTTTTAACCTTCATAACATGTGGGAATGGTTTCAAGCAGCAGTGCCCTCATTTCCCATACCAAGCACCCGTTGGGTTGGCCATTTAAAATGGGTTTGCAATGTAAAAGGAGGGGCTGCGGTTTCCGGGTTAACATGCAACACAAACCCAACTACCCCCACACACACACCCAATTCTCTGGGATGATCACTTCACCCCTCCCCCCCACCGCGTGGCTAACAGAGGGGAACATTTCTGTTCTGCCGAGCAGGAACGGGCACCTCTGAATATCCCCTTAATAAAATCACCCCATTTCAACCAGATGACCATGAATGATATCACTCTCCTGAGGATAACAAAGAGAGATAAGGAATGGATGTTGTCTGCATGCCAGCAAACACCGGTACCATACACTGCCATGCTTTGATATGCAATGATTCCAGACTACGTGCTACTGGCCTGGCGTGGTAAAGTGTCCTACCATGGCGGACGGGATAAGGCAGCCCTCCCCAGAAACCTTTTGCAAAGGCTTTGGGAGTACATGAAGGAGAGCTTTCTGGAGATGTCCCTGGAGGATTTCCGCTCCATCCCCATACACGTTAACAGACTTTTCCAGTAGCTGTACTGGCCGTGATTGCCAGGGCAAATTAATCATTAATCATTAAACACGCTTGCTTTTAAACCATGTGTAATATTTACAAAAGTACACTCACCAGAGGTCCTTTGTGTGCCCTCGGGGTCTGGGAGCACACCTTGGGTGAGTTCGGGGGTTACTGGTTCCAGGTCCAGGGTGATAAACATATCCTGGCTGTTGGGGAAACCGGTTTCTCCACGTCCTTGCTGTGAGCTATCTTCATTGTCTTCATCATCATCTTCCTCGTACCCCGAACCCGCTTCCCCGTTGTGTGATTCTCCATTGATGGAGTCAAAGCACACAGTTGGGGTAGTGGTGGCTGCACCCCCTAGCATGGCATGCTGCTCCGCGTAGAAGCGGCATGTTTGCGGCTCTGCCCCAGACCTTCCTTTTGCCTCTCTGACTTTGTGGTAGGCTTGCCTTAGCTCCTTAATTTTCACGCGGCACTGCTGTGCGTCCCTGTTATGGCCTCTGTCCTTCATGGCCTTCGAGACTTTTTCTAATATTTTGCCATTTCGTTTACTGCTACGAAGTTCAGCTAGCACAGAATCATCTCCCCATATGGCGAGCAGATCCCGTACCTCCCGTTCGGTCCATGCTGGAGCTCTTTTGTGATCCCGGGACTCCATCATGGTTACCTGTGCTGATGAGCTCTGCATAGTCACCTGTGCTCTCCACGCTGGGCAAACAGGAAATGAAATTCAAAAGTTCACGGGGCTTTTCCTGTCTACCTGGTCAGTGCATCTGAGTTTGAGAGTGCTGTCCAGAGCGGTCACAATGAAGCACTGTGGGATAGCTCCGGAGGCCAATAATGTCAAATTCCGTCCACACTACCCCAAATCTGACCCGCAAAGGCCGATTTCAGCGCTAATCCCCTCGTCGGAGGTGGAGTAAAGAAACCGGTTTAAAGGGCCCTTTAAGTTGAAAAAAAGGGCTTCGTCGTGTGGACGTGTCCAGGCTTAATTTGATTTAACTCTGCTAAATTCGACCTAAACTCGTAGTGTAGACCAGGCCTGAGTTTAAACTGACTCGGGGCCTTATTTCTGATCCTGAGAATGGACAGGACCTTCTGTCCCATGGGCCCCCCGCTCCTTAGGGATGGTTTGGAAGGACTCACATGGACCAGAGCCCAAGGTGGGAGTTGGGGTGATCTCCGCTAACCTTATTAGCATACTCGTAGGTTCTTTTCTTGTTTTGAAGAGGTTTTCTATGTAATGATTTAACTGTGCTTGCCGCGTGGTGACTTATAACTGCTCTCAATTACAGCAGTTCATAGCCTTGGAATAGAAAGCCAAGCCCACACGCTGACCTGATAAGGCAGTCTGGCTTGCTGGAAGTAACATAGTGCAGGCAGGGGACTATGCAGCCTGGAAATACCCCAGTCAGGAGGGAGAGAGACATGTAGGTCTTCAAAGGGCGTCGTCCATGCAGTAAGACCTCTCATGTAGGGTGCGTGTAAAGTCATGCTGTGCAGAGGATGCCATTTTGAGAACAACATGTCATTCTCCATGTGGCAAAATTTCTTGTATGCTGTTCTGATGCCATCCAGAACCACTACAGCACGGGGAGGGAGGGGAGAAGGCCAATTTCATGGCTCTATTGAAAAAATGTTAATGACCATGATGATAATGGTGAAATCTCCTTCTTATTTATTTAATACTAACAATTAGCTCAGTGTTAGTACATACATAAAACAAAGGCATTCTTCAAACAAGACAGATGACAGAAGAAATGGTTAGTAATCTTTTAATCAAAATAGGGTGAGATTTTTCAAAATTACGAAGACCCGTTAAGTGCCTTTGGATGTTTCATTGTTCTTTGCGCCTCCCACATGGTGTTTCTTTTGCTCTAATGGCTGTTTCAAGCTACAGTTTTAAGGCTGGGATGTCCAAAGGGCCTAAATTTTTTAAAGGTATTTAGGCAGCTAGTGGAATATTCCAATGCACCTCCATACCTAACTCTCATTGCAAAAGATGATTTTTAAGTGTTTAGATGCTTTTGAAAATCCCACTAGATACCTAAATTCCTTTAAAAATCCAGATCTGAAAGACCAAATCCCACTGAATTTCAATGGGATTTGGGTGCCTAACTCCCTCAGGCCCTTTGCAAAACACCAGCCAAAAATATTGAATGTAAATGGCTCTGATTTGCATAGGTTGGGTGCTGATTATTTTTTGAGAATCATGCTTCTTTAAAGTGTCTCAAGCTGACCACCTAGAAATGACAGCACCCAAATAATTATGGCTTTTGGGTCAAACCTTCCAGAAGAGCTGACAAATGCTACTCCTGGGGGAATTCTGCACCAAAAAATTAAAACTTCTGCATCTTTTATTTGTCAGAATAACACAATATAATCACTCCAGTTTCAATTATTTAGCTAATTTATTTCAAAATACCTGTCAACAAGTATGTCAACAAAAAAGACAACAACAAAGCAAAGATTCCCCGAGGAGCAGAGAGTGAAAGAAACTCCCTACAACAACCAATTCCAGTTGGGGGCTGCTGGAGGGGGCTACATGAGGCTTCCCAGAGCCCAGATATCCATATCCCCCCCCAGATCACAGGTGCGGGGCACCCCCCAGCCCAGACACCCACAAACCCTCCCCGCAGAGTCCAGCTGCAGGGCACCTCCCACCCCAGATACTTGTACCCCTCTTTCCAGGGCCCAGCCACAGGGCACCCCCGGCCCGGACACATGCACCCCCCCCTCCAGAGACTTTACTCTCCCCACCCTCTTTACTGTCCCATCAGGGGTTGTGGTGAGGCCCGGCCCTTCTTCAACCTTTGCCAGAGCCAGGTCTCCCAGGCCCTCTCCAGTCCCTGGGTGGATGAGGATCAAGCTGGGTGCCAGAGTGTGCAGAGCCACCATCCCCACCAGGCTGGGCACTCCACTCACTGCGAGCTGGAGAACTGGGCTCTGCAGAGTCCATCAGCCCCTAATGCAGCCCCATTTCTGTGGGGGAAACATGAAATTCTGTTCAGAACATTAATTCTGTGCAAATTCTGCATTGTGCAGTGGTGCAGAATTCCCCTAGGAATAAAATGCAAGAGATACTAGAAGTAATGGATAATATTAGTTCATCAAAATTGCTTTTAGTTTAAACTATTTTTATAGCCATCCAATAACATGTGACTCTGCCTGAAATTTATAAAACAACCTAGGAGGGTGACAAGCCATCAGCACTAAATGCAGAGAGCTCCTGTTTGCACTCATGCCATGTACAGCCCAGCGTTTTTAACTTAGCAACTATCTACATTGACAGCAATGAATGGAAATGCAACTCATGCCAAACATCTGACATCAGGGATAACTGTTTAACTTCTGAAAGCGATTGCCTTCATTGCAATCCTTCTTAGAGCATCCTTGACCTCCTTGTTTCTCAGACTGTATATGAGAGGGTTGACTGTGGGAGTCAGGACAGTGTAGAGCACGGAGAAGACTTTGTTTAGATCAGGCGACTGATTTCCTATTGGGAAACCATAGATAATAATGAGGGCCCCATAGAAAATGCTAACGATAAGGAGGTGTGAGGAGCAGGTGGAGAAGGCTTTTTTCTTCCCTGTGGTGGAAGGGATCCTAGAGATAGTCAATATGATCCTATAGTAGGAAACCAGGGTTAGTAAACATGGAACCACAACCACAAAGGCAGCAAAGGTAAAAGTTACAACCTCAATCTTATAAGCACCAGTGCACAACAGTTTTAGCAGAGGCATTAAATCGCAGAAGAAATGGTCTATGTCATTGGAAATAAAGAAAGGCAACCTGAATAACATAACTATGCTTATCACAGGAACTGCAAAGCCTGCAGCCCAAGAACCAGCTGCTAGCAGAAGGCAAGCCCTGAAGTTCATTATTGCTGAATAATTTAGTGGATGGCAGATGGCTAAATACCGGTCAAAGGACATGACTGATAAGAGCAAACACTCAGAAATACCCAGGGAACCAAACACATACAACTGTGTGATACAGCCCATGAGTGAAATCACTTCATGCTCTGTAAGGAAGGTTCTCAGCATCTTTGGGACAATGGTTGAGATGTAGCAGAGCTCCAAGATGGATAAGTTGCCCAGAAAAAAGTACATGGGGGTGTGAAGGCTGCGATCAGCCAATACAGTGATGACAACAAGCATGTTCCCAGAGACAGCAATCACGTAGATAAATAAAACTGTCATGAAGGGTAGGAACTGCAGTTCATGGAGGTTTCCAAACCCAAGCAGGATGAATTCTGTGGTGGCACTTCGATTTTCCTTTGCATTGTTGACAATGGTGTCCCACTAGACATATATATTTGAAAAAAATATGTATTAACTCAAGCAGTGGTCAGCAACGTTAAATTGGTATCAAAGCTCAACTCTCCTCATCTAAACTAGGGCTCTGATCATGCCTACATTTATATTTTTTAGTATACTTATGCACCTATTCCAGCTATCTACTACACTCCTTCCAACTTCTAGAGCAAATGACACAGGGATTCTACAAAGAGCCTCATTTACTAGAGGATGTTTCATTCCCATGGCATTATCCATCCTATGCCTGGTAAACTAGCTCTAGCAATATAAATTCAGGAAAAAATATTCAGAATGGAAAAATATGTATTCACAAAAATGTCGTTGTCTTTTAAAATATTAGATCAAGGGAAGGGAATGTGATTAGAGAGACAGAAAATTTCTGAATTTTCCACTCATGTCAATGACCATGGCATCCACTTATTTTGGTGCTGAATTTGGTCCCAGATCTCTACAAAGAGACTGAGATGGTTGGATGAGCAAGAGGGTTATGAACATTCCAGGATTTAGCTAAAGGCAAATGCTAAAGATTGTACGATTGAGCTGAATGAGTCTTTTACATAATAAACCATCCCAACCATTCGGGGGCCAGAGCTAACACTCCCCATTTTGATAGCCCCCCCAACCCAGTTATTTTTTTTAAATAAATGATTTTAAATAAATAAAACAAACAGACCTGGCTATCGACTTCATCCTTCTTCATAAATGAAGAAGCCGTCAGCAGCAATGCTGATCTTCCTGAGTCCTCTCATTCACACTATACCCTGCTTTTAATAATGTATTTGCTCTAGTTTATACACAGCAGGAATAATTACAGAGAATAGCTCTCTGTTAGGAGAAAACAGTGGCCATTAAATTAAATTGGATTAGTGTCCCAATGGGAATATTTTGCTTTTGTTGGGAGAAACCCTTTCTGTAGGCTTACAGGCAATGTTTCATCATACACTGACTTCATCATCTCTCTATCTATCCATCCATCCATCCATCCATCCATCCATCCATCCATCCATCCATCCATCCATCCATTTATCTTGGTGCCCATCATGGTATTATCTGAGCACCTTCCAGGAAAACAGACTAGTATAACAAGCCCCCAGTGGTCTTCTCCAAGACTTCCACTCTTCCTTTCCCAGTGGTTATCCTCAGATGGACTTTCCTGGGTAGCCTTCTAATCCATAAACCCCCAGGTACCAAAGGATTCCCTGAGGAGTTGAAAGAGATCATGTCTGACACAGAGAGAAAGTTCAGAAGACTTCATTGTGTTGGGAGACTTCAACACCATGCAAACTACCCCTCTAATAGAATTGCCCAGCATCTCCTGTTCAATTAGCCTTTGCCACTGATTTCAAGAGAAGCATGCAGGCCACAATTTTCAAAACTGACTATTGATTTCAGGTGTCTTCATTTTAGACTGTCCAATGTATTGCTCTGGGGTATAGGCATCCAGATGCCTAATGTGTGGCAGCAGTGTGCATGCCCAGAGGCAGAAAACTAGATGTTTAAGAGCTTTTCTACTGCAAAACCTTGGATGCTAAACAAATTTAGGCACCTACAGCATTCAGTCGTAGCTGTGGGGGGCTTTGTGAATCCCAGTGGGGACTGATTCTGAGATTTAGGCACCTAAACCCCTTTGTGAATCGAGTCCAAAGCCTCTTTTGAAAATAGGACATATCCACTTTTATTTTTCCCTAGGTAACTTACCCAAAGCCACACATGGATTCTGTATCAGAACCAGGAACAGATCTCCCATTTCCTGAGTCCCTGGGCAATGCCTGTCCACTGGATAGACCTCATTTCCTAATGACAGAGTCCTCTACCCATCGAGCCAAAGAACAACTTCAGTGACAGTGAATATAAGGGTACGTCTACACTTACTTCCTGGTTCGGCGGCAGGCAATCAATCTTCTGGGATCGATCCCGGAAGTGCTCACCATCGACGCCGGTACTCCAGCTCGGCGAGAGGAGTACGCGGCATCGAAGGGGGAGCCTGCCTGCCACGTCTGGACCCACAGTAAGTTCGGATTAAGGTACTTCGAATTCAGCTACGTTATTAACGTAGCTGAATTTGCATACCTTAGTTCGAAGTGGGGGGTTAGTGTGGACCAGGCCTAAGGGGGATTCTTCACTGAGGCAGCTGAAAGACCCAGTGGCCTAGACACTTGTCCATCCTTTCTACCCATAAATATTAAAGACACGGGCTGGGATATTCAAAGAGTCCCAGAGGAGTTGGATGCCTTGCTCTGCTGACATCCAATGAGATTTGGGTTCCGGACTGCCTCTTCTTTGAAAGCCCCTTCCTTAATTATTTATTACAGAGTAAAGCCAAAATTAACATAAGCCCATAGTTCCCAGTACAGGTGTTTCATCATGAACTCTAGGCATACAAACGAGCAGTGGCAGGACAAACAAAGGAGATGTGACACTACTTGGAGACTGAGTCATGGAGCAGTAGAATAGTGAATGTGGCCATAATGTTGTAGATAGTGTTAAATGTCATCATGACGAGAAGTGCCAGAACCAACAGCTAGGTGTTAGGCCAGAAATGAGATGCAAATCCAAGAGAGGAGGAGATTGATAGCATGGATCCATTCCACATGGGACCTGAAAACCCTCTCCAGGATGTTAAGAAAAGATAAAGAAAAGTAGAATAAAATAATTTTATTGTCTCTCCTGTTCTGAGTGGTAACAGAGATTGGGTCCTTCCAGTTTAATTGGAGGAAAAATCAGTAATGTGGAGTCAGGGTTTATTCTCATTGTAATTTGTTTGTGTACAATAGATGCACCAGTCATGGAACAGAGGTGGTCACAGACAGCATATAGACAATCCCCTGTCTCAGAAATTTCTGCACAGATGCCAGTGCCCATTTTCCAGAGAACAACAAATATAGGATTGAAAAGCATTTTCTCCATAGATGTTTTTCGTATTTTTACTTGACGTTGCTTTTGTTGTTGTTATAAAGAGATGTTCTAACAAAACAAACAAACAAAATAATTATATCACTTATTTATTTATTTTGATAGCCATTAATCTGTTTAGGAACTTTTACACTTTTTAATCATTGCAATAGAACATATATTTAGAAAGACCAGTGCAATCTTCCCACATGTAAAATTATGCAGCATTTGGGAATCCAGGACACCAAGCAGAGACAAAATATGATAACAAGCCACACCCACACCCAGGAATCCAAGACTTGTGCCATGTAAAATGTGGACATTTCCCAAATCAAACAGAGCAGAAAAGCTGATAAAACACAAAACTAAAATCTTGAATTACCTGTGTGGAATGCAGAGTTATTGATAGCCATTGATGGACTTATTCTCCAGAAACCTATTTCATTCTTTTTTTAACCTGCCCCAAACTGGACCTGGGTTTAAAAAAGAATTAGATAAGTTAATGTAGGATAGGTCCATCAGTGGCTATTAGTCTCAGTGACCAGGGATGCAATTCCATGCTCTGGATATCCCTAAACTTCTGACTGCCAGATTCTGGGACTGGACAAAAGGGGATGGATCACTCAATAATTGTCCTGCTCTGTTCATTCCCTTTGAAGCACCTGGCATTGGCCACTGTTGGAAGATAGGACATGGGCTAGATGGACCATTGGTCTGACCCAGTATGGCCGTTCTTATGTTCAGAGCATATGAGAGTTATGATTCTGGTTAGGGCTGTAGCAAATATCAATTAGAAATGTCACCATCCCAAAATTTACTGTGTCCTCAAGGAAGCTCCCATTGGCATGAATGGGAGACAACCTAGATGCCAACTCCCTTGCTAGTTAAGCCAGATTGAATCATTCCCATACCAGTCACTCTCATTTTATGGGAGCACCATATATTTACTGATTATTTTTCTCAGTGCTTCCTTGACCTCTTTGTTCCTCAGGCTGTAGATGAGGGGATTGGCCAGGGGAGTCAGGACCGTGTAGAAGACAGAGAAGACTTTGTTGAGATCTCTAAGTGTGTTAGTGTCTGGTAACATGTAGACAATGATTACAGTCCCATTGAAAATTGTCACCACCATGAGGTGAGAGGAACAGGTGGAAAAGGCCTTTTGCCTGCCGGTGGTGGAAGGAATTTTCAGGATAGTGGAGACGATGCAAACATAGGATGCCAAGGTTAATAGAAATGGGGGCAGGGTGTCTATGGAAGAGAATATTATAGTCACTAGTTTAATCAGGCTGGTGTCACTGCAGGAGAGCTTAATCACTGGGGTGAAATCACAAAGGAAATGGTCAATTTCATTGGGGCCACAGAAATATAACTGTGACATTAAACACGTTATTATGGTCGTTGTCAGAAATCCATTCATCCATGATCCAGCTGCTAGCTGGAGGCAGATTCTGCCATTCATAAGGGCTGCATAGTGAAGTGGTTTATGTATTGCTAAATACCGATCATAAGACATCGCTGCTAGGAGACAACATTCTGTAGCTGCCAAGAAACCAAAAAAATAAAATTGCACAATACACCCACAGAATGATATAGTCCTGTCCCCAGTCAGGAGACTGGCGAGCACCCTGGGCAGGATGGTGGAGGTGTAGCAGGTCTCCAGGCAGGACAAGTTCCCCAGTAAGAAATACATGGGGGTGTGAAGGTGCTGATCAGCCACAACTAGCGCAACAATGAGGATGTTCCCAGCCATGGTCACAATGTAAACCACTAGAAACAGCAGAAAGAGGCAATATTGCAGTTCAGGTCGATCCCCAAATCCCAGGAGGATGAATTCCATTATGTATGTTTGATTTTTCCCTTCTTCTTTCTTCATGAGCTTTCTTCGTGCAGGGTCCCCTTTTCCTATTCTCCATGAGATTTACCTAGTGATAATTTAAAAAGTAATGAGCATTGAAAGTTTAATGTACAGTTAAACTTATTAGATTTCCAGCTCTTTCATTCAAGGAAAGTTCAAAGTGCAAATGGAGAGTATGGTTTATGCTCTCATTAAGACAAGAAACTCCTTAAATCCAAGATTTTACACAAGATTTTCAAATAGAGATTCCCCACTCGCCAGCCCCAAAGAGCAGCTAAGCTGTTAATTTCTCATTTTTCCACCCCCAACTTTGTTCATTCATAGATTTAAAAGCCAGAACAGACCATTGGATTTGAAGGCCATCATGTCTGTATAACACAGAACTTCCCTGCATTAATTCTTGTTTGTACTACAGTAGATCGTACAGAAAAATAGCTAGAAAGAGCCATTGTGATAATCTACCCTGGCCTCTTGTATATCACAAGCCATATCACTTCCCCGGTTACCCCTGCCCTGAGACCAATAACTTTTGGTTGAGCAAAGCATAGGTGACAAACTGGGAATTATCTGCATTATTTTGCACGACTACTGTGCATCACTCTCTGTGTTAGTTTATGATGGATGACTTGCCATGGGTGAGATCAAATAGGGTTGTTAGAGGAAACAGACATGAAAGGAAAATCAACAACCTAGGTAAGAAGTATCCAAGCAAACAGTCACACACAACAACCAGCAAAGTTACACAGTTGTTTTACGAAAGCTGCGAAGGGAGAGATCAAAAGATCTGGCCAGGTAAAGGATTCACCTGGAGACGCAGAGAGAGGGTCTGTAGGGCGGCAAACTATCCCTCAGACTCAGAAGTGGGATCTGGAAGAACCTGAGCTAGGAAGAGAAAAGTTAAGCGTAGGTATGACAAGAGCTGTTAGGACTCTGTTGTTTTAATCCATTTTCCTAAATGCTGTGTAGAGTTGGGCAAAGAAATCCCATGTTATTTTGAAAAAGCTGTTTCTGTGCCCTGCAAACTCACTCTGTCACAGGCTTCGGGAGGGAAATCTATAGCAGAACCAATTTCCACTTAGACCTGCTGGGGTAACACCGCTGTCACCAAAGGGGTGGTAATGTGGTGACTTGGAAAGTAGTTGGATTGCAGGATCCCACCCAAGAAAATGGGAAGCATAGGCCAGTCACTTGGAAGGGGTGTGCTTGAGGGACAGGAGAAGGGTCCAAGAAGGGGCAGCTGCCTCAGGACCATGAGAGCAAATCTTCCAAAAAGGCAGCCGGTCGTGATTTTGAAGACATCAGGAGATGGAGACTCCACCACTTCCCTTAGCACTTGGTTCCAAAGTTTAATTTCCCTCACTCTTAAAAAATTGTGCCTTATTTCTAAAATGAATTTGTCTGACTTCAGCATCCAGACATTGGTTCTTGTGACTTCTTTGCTAGATTAAATCACCCGTTAGTATCCAGGGTTTTCTGCTCACAAAGGCACTTATCCACTGTAATCAAATCACTTCAGAATCTTCATTCTAAAAAGCTAAACAGGTTGAGCTCCTTAGCTCTCACTGCAAAGAATTTTCTCCAGCCCTCACATATTTTTGTGCCTCTTTTTTACACCTGCTCCAATATTTCAATATCTTTTTTTTTAAATGTAGACATCCACCAGGACTGGATGCAGTTTGGTTTCAGCAATGCCTAATAGAGAGGTAAAATCACCTCCATACACCTGCTCACCACTCCCCTGTTTTTACGTTATAGGATTATAGGTCCCTTTGAAATCAATGGAAGCATGGTGCAGTGAGGCATTACTCAACATCGGCTGAGATTTACCTTCTGACCATTAAGTATTATGGTGGTGAGGGACAAGTAAGCAACTAGATAGATAGATAGATAGATAGATAGATAGATAGATAGATAGATAGATAGATAGAATGGATGGGGATAGTGTCATCCTAGACACCCCTGTATTCATACCCTACATACTACTGCAATTATTTTGGTATGTCTTGTAAAATATGTAGTCTTTTATTTTATTTAAAGTGAATTTAGTGATGGGTTGCTACTGTTTCAAGCCCAACAGAGTGAAATTGCCTCTGGTCTGTCGGAGAATAACAGAGTTCTCACTCTTTTGTTTGGGTACAGCAAATCAGATACTTTATTTTCTTTAACAGCTGTGTAAAGGAAGAGAGTGCACTAGGACACAGGGTCTCCCCCTCCTAGGCAGGTCTCTTCTCAGGTAAACAATTACAGCAAGCATTTATACCTTTTGATACAGACAATGAAAAGCAACCGCAGCGTTTTGTTTATACATAGGTCATTCTGATATCTTGTTTTTCTCACTAATGTAGACTCTCAGTCTGCATTCCATATTGTTTACACATTATCTACACAAGGTCGAAACAACTTCTCACACACTTCTTTCCCACTCTCCTCACACATCCTCGCTTCTACAAATCTCGCGTTATTAGGGTTACAGTTAGCCTGACTCCTGCTAACAAACTGTCATGCATTGCAATTCCCTTCCTGTCAGTTCTTTTTCTGCTTTTACACCTCCCCCCTTTTGTACTACTAGTACAACAAACATTTTAAAATCTTTATTTGCATTAAGTTTTGGAATTTAGATTTTCATTAGACGCTTTAACCTTAGGGGTTTTGATTGGATGTAGTGACAATGCATGATTAGCATGGACATGAAAGGTATTACTATTATTACATTTTTTATAACAACAATAACATAATTTTAAGCTAACTAATAACAACACAAGCAAAAACATTCCCATAGCAATAATATGATGGGGTTGTTGTACAGTTTTAGTTATAAAGCACAATACATTATACTTAGTATATAAAGTAGACACTTTATAAGCTGTATGAAAGGCATACTTTTTAACTTGATATATATTTTGAAGCATGTGAATTTGCCCTTGTATTTTAGAGATTTTTTGAATTTTCGGTAACAGTGAAAGCAAATTTTGAAATTGATTAGGTACTAAGCTGGTCCAATTAAAGGGTATTTGGAACCTAAGGACTACTTGCAAAATTAGTGGGCCAAGCTTGATGCTTAAGATTATTCCGAATGGCCATTAGCTGGTCATTCAGGAAATCCTGAATTTTTGAACATGCTAGATTCCACTGCAATGCCTTCCCAGCATCAGTGATATTTAATACCATTTTTGTTAGCAACTTTTGGGTTATAGAACTAAGGGCGGAAATAACATGTAACTTACCAACTCCAGCCTGTACCTGGGTTAGCTGAGCCCCAGAAATAAGGCCAGTGGCATTCTTTAGTTGACCCACTTTTTTATTATGTTTTTGGTTTTTAAAAATATTTTAAACTGCTGCTGCACTATTGGCCCCATCCCATAGGGATTTGGTTAAGGTTTTTTTTTTTTTTTTAGAGGAAATAACCCAAGCCCTTTGTTGTGCTAATTTAATGGCAGCCCCCTTTGAACAATTTGGGTATGTAGAGGTGATTTGGAAATTGGATAAAGGCAATGAAAATGTAACAGTCCCTAGTGTAGTGTTAATTACAGTCCATTGATATTTTAATACATTTTTTTTGGTGTAGTACTATACCATATTTGTTGGTTGAACAATTTTATGTACTTTTGGGAGGCATTAATATTAATGGCATAAGAGGGGGTGTATTGCAATAAGGTACAGGTCACATTATTAGTCACTGGAATAATTTTTATGAAGGTAAAATTTCCAGTAGCAGAGCAAACTTTTTGGGTATTTGTTTGATTATTTATTAATTGGGTGACTAAATAACAATAAGGGCCTTTTTTATTTAACACAGTGCAAATTTTAGGAACAGCCATTATATTTACTTTGCTATAGAACCCATTAATTGCAATTACAGATTTTTAGTGCAAATTTTAGGAACAGCCATTATATGTACTTTGCTATGGAACCCATTAATTGCAATTACAGATTTTTGGAGTTTGCTGGTAGTGATATTATGTATTTTTATTTTTATTGAGCCATTTGTTTTTTATTTAATTGTTTGCTTATATAAATTATTCTGAACTTTAAAGAATAATTTTTTGAACAAAATTTTAATAAATTACTAAGATGTGAAGGCCTTGGCCAATGGGTTTCATTCATATTCCAATACAGTATTGTTTGTATTTGGGTAAGTTACAGTGCTGGTGGCAGGGGTCAAGGGACTAGTGGGAGTAATCTTCGTGGTGGCAAGGCGCTTTTGATATTTATTATTTGAAAGCTAATTAGGGAGGGCAGTACATTCTGAAGGTACCTGTCCATAAACACAGAGCCCCGCCCCTGGAAGAAATCCAAACCACCACTTGACCCTGCATTCCCAAGCACGATTCCCACAGTTCCCTCCTTGCCAATTAACAATGCTTCATCTTTTTTACCAGGGCCAGTTTTTAATGTCTCTTGTACTTAGGAATTCCTGGACTTTGGTGGTTTTAGCAGAGCGGGTTTTTTTTTTTAAAAGCAGTTGTGATTTAGCATAATACAGGGGAGAGGTTACTAGCACTTCACTCTGTACTGGTGTGATTCCTTTAGAAAATTTAAAGGCACTGTAGGTCTGTCAGTGGACAAGAGAGCGGTTACTAGCACTTTACCTTGTTTTTTTTTCTGCTGTCCAGAAGGCACAGCAGGGCTAGCAGGAGTAAAAGGCTGATTATTAGTCAGAGAATTATTTTTAGGTGGCGGGGTCTTTTTGCAATGAGAAGCATGGGTCCAGGCAAGTAGTCCTTGGCACTTCACAGCAGTGTTGGTGGTTAACAGGACTTGGAAAGGGCCCTTCCAGCGTGGAGCCAGGGCAGTCTTTCACTGATGGACCTTTATGTAGACCCAGTCTCCTGGTTCCAGTGAGTGGCAGGGTTGCACAGGATCCTTGGGTAGTGCTTCTTTCACCTGTGTATAAAAAGACTTAACACATTTTATTAGTGCCTGACAATACTTAAGCATTGTGTCATTCATTAAATGAATGTTTATTTGAGCTAGGGTTAGTGGGGGTGCAGCTGGTAATCGCATTGGGCGCCCTGTCAAAATTTCATGAGGGCTGAGACCAGTCTTTCGATTGGGAGTGGCCCTTATACTTATTAGTGCCAGAGGAAGGGCATCTGGCCACTTTAAGTTTGTTTTAGCACAAATTTTGGCCAGCTTATTTTTCAAAATTCCATTTTGACGTTCCACTGTCCCAGCAGACTTTGGGTGCTGGGGGCAGTGAAGGTTGTGCTGGATTTGCAAAGCTGCACATAACTTCTTTACAATCTGTTCAGTAAAATGAGTTCCACGATTACTGTTGATACTTACAGGGATGCCAAATTGTGGTACAAAATCTTTAAGCAGAAGTTTTACAACAGTCCAGGCATCTGCTTTCCTGCAGGGAAAAGCTTCAACCCAATTTGAAAATACATTCACTAAAACTAAAACATATTTATAACTACAACATTTAGACATTTGAATAAAATCAATTTGAATATTTACAAAAGGTCCCCAAGGGGGAGGGTGGGCTGCCTGCTTAATTTTAACAGTTTTACCAATGTTATGCTGTTGACAAATCACACATGGTTGACAATAGTGATGTGCAATGACTGGGAAATCGGGTGCACACCAATCATAGAATCATAGAATATCAGGGTTGGAAGGGACCTCAGGAGGTCATCTAGTCCAACCCCCTGCTCAAAGCAGGACCAATTCCCAACTAAATCATCTCAGCCAGGGCTTTGTCAAGCCAGGCCTTAAAAACCTCCAAGGAAGGCGATTCCACCACCTCCCTAGGTAACGCATTCCAGTGCTTCACCACCCTCCTAGTCAGGGCCGGCTCCAGGCACCAGCTTAACAAGCAGGTGCTTGGGCCGGCCAAGGGAGAGGGGCGGCACCTGCGGCAATTCGGGGGCAGCAGGTCCCTCGCTCCCTCTAGGAGCGAAGGAACTGCCGCTGAACTGCCGCCGCCGATCGCGGCTTTTTTTTTTTTTTGCTTGGGGCGGCAGAAATGCTGGAGCCGGCCCTGCTCCTAGTGAAATAGTGTTTCCTAATATCCAACTTAGACCTTCCCCCACTGCAAGTTGAGACCATTGCTCCTTGTTCTTTCATCTGCCACCACTGAGAACAGCCGAGCTCCATCCTCTTTGGAACCCCCCTTCAGGTAGTTGAAAGCAGCTATCGAATCCCCCCTCATTCTTCTCTTCTGGAGACTAAACAATCCCAGTTCCCTCAGCCTCTCCTCATAAGTCATATGCTCCAGACCCCTAATCATTTTTGTTGCCCTCCGCTGGACTCTTTCCAATTTTTCCACATCCTTCTTGTAGTGTGGGGCCCAAAACTGGACACATTACTCCAGATGAGGCCTCACCAATGTCGAATAAAGGGGAACGATCACATTCCTCAATCTGCTGGCAATGCCCCTACTTATACAGCCCAAAATGCCGTTAGCCTTCTTGGCAACTAGAGCATACTGTTGACTCATATCCAGCTTCTCGTCCACTGTGACCCCTAGGTCCTTTTCTGCAGAACTGCTACCTAGCCATTCGGTCCCTAGTCTGTAGCAGTGCATAGGATTCTTCCATCCTAAGTGCAGGACTCTGCACTTGTCCTTGTTGAACCTCATCAGGTTTTTTTTGGCCCAATCCTCTAATTTCTCTAGGTCCCTCTGTATCCGATCCCTACCCTCTAGTGTATCTACCACGCCTCCCAGTTTAGTGTCATCTGCAAACTTGCTGAGAGTGCAGTCCACACCATCCTCCAGGTCACTAATAAAGATATTAAACAAAACCGGCCCCAGGACCGACCCTTCGGGTACTCCGTTTGAAACCGGCTGCC
Source organism: Emys orbicularis (assembly GCF_028017835.1). Lineage (NCBI taxonomy): Eukaryota > Metazoa > Chordata > Testudines > Emydidae > Emys > Emys orbicularis. The sequence continues at coordinate 34,386,142 of NC_088694.1, read as the reverse complement.
AACTAGACATGGAGCCATTGATCACTACCCGTTGACCTCGACGATCTAGCCAGCTTTCTATCCACCTTACAGTCCAGCCCATACTTCTTTAACTTGGCGGCAAGAATACTGTGGGAGACCGTATCAAAAGCTTTGCTAAATCCTGTTTAGCTGCAGCAACCATCCCCCCTTTGCTTACATGTGCCATTCCATGGTATACATGGCAAGATAGGGTAAAAACATCTTCGGTGCAACCAGGCGACCATCTGGGGCATGCTAAAGATGATCAATATGTAGAATACATTCAGCAGCACTTCAAGAACATTTCTCGGCTTCTGCTGCTGCCTTCTGGATCTTGGCCAGATCCTCAAGGGAGGCTAGTGGAGGCTGCTCGATTAAAGCACAAGTATATTCAGCCTGAGGTGTAGAAAGGGCCGCTGCTTTGGCTGCAGAGTCTGCCAAAGCATTTCCACGGGTAACTTCATTATGAGGGGTCTGGTGAGCTGTACATTTAACAACAGCTATAGCTTTGGGCAATAAAAGGGCATCCAAAAGAGCAGATACATACAGACTATTTTTAATAGAAGAACCAGTGGATGTAAGAAAACCTTTTTACTTTTAAAGCAAACCATAATTATGTACCACTCCAAAAGCATAACAAAAGTCTGTATAAATAGTAACTGCTTGATTCTGAGCTAGAATGCAGGCTCGAGTTAAAGCCACAAGTTTGGCCACTTGAGAGGAAAACACAGAAGGAAGAAAAGCACTTTCAATAACAGCATAGGCAGAGCACACAGCATAACCAGCAACCAATTTACCCTTAGAATTTCACAAGCACAAACCATTCACAAAATAGATGAGATCAGGATTTTGCAAAGGTACATCTAACAAATCATCTTTAGGATGGGTGAGGACAGACGTTACAGACACACAGTCATGTGGTTCTTTGTCCTTTGTCCCAGGCAACAAGGAGGCAGGATTTAGAACAGGGCTATGAGCCAAAGTAATATGAGACGAAGACTACAATACAAGTTCATATTTTGTAAGACAAGAAGTGGATAAATGCTGTGTCTTAGATTTTAACAAGAGTGCAGCCACAGCAAGAGGGACAGCAACAATCAAAGGAAATCCTAAGACTATAGATTCAGATACTTGAACAGCAAGGGCTGCTGCAGCCACAGCACAAAGGCAAGGGGAAAATCCAGCTGCCACAGCGTCTAGGGCAGTACTGTAATAAGCAATGGGACAGTGTTTATTCCCGTGCTTTTGCGCTAATACAGCCAAAGGAAACCCATTACGCTCGTGACATAAAAGAGTGAATGGTTTAGCATAATCAGGAAGTCCCAGGGCCGGTGCACTGGACAGGCTTTGCTTGATAGCAACAAAAGCTCGTTCAGCCTTTGGAGACCAAGGAAGCGGCTCAGGGGTACCTGACTTAGTCAGATCCTGTAAGGGTTTAATTACTGTTGCATAACCTAAAATCCACTGTCTGCAGTACCCAGTCATGCCAAGAAAAGTACGCATTTGAGAAATAGTACCAGGCCTAGGCATATTTAAAATAGCTGAAATACGAGAATCTGATAAATGACGAGTGCCAGGGGAAATATCATGACCAAGGTAATGAACCCTGGGCTGATAGAGTTGGAGTTTTCCCCGGGATTGCTTTGTAACCCTTAGCAGCCAAAGCAGTTAAAAGAATTAAAGTATCAATTTTACAAGATTCAAAAGAAAGGGATGCCAGCAAAAGATCATTTTCATACTGAATAAGCACTGATTTACCTGGAAAAACCACATCATCCAGATCCTTCTTTAAGATTTGGGAAAACAAGGATGGGGACTCAGTATACCCTTGGGGTAACCGGGTCCAGGTGTACTGGCATCCTTTATAGGTGAAGGCAAACAAATACTGGCTGTCAGGGTGAATGGGGATAGAAAAGAAAGCTGAACAAAGGTCCACAACAGTAAAGTGGGTGGCTGAAGGGGGAATACAAGAAAGAATTGTAGCTGGATTTGGAACCACAGGGAAAGAAGGCAAAACAACAGCATTAATCGCGCGGAGATTTTGAACAAAACGGTAGGTGTTCTTTCCTGGCTTCTTTACAGGAAAGATAGAAGTATTACAAGAACTAGTAGTGGGAACAATAATATTCTGCTGTAATAAAGACTCCATTACTGGAGCTATTCCTTCCTCTGCTTTAGGGTGCAGAGGCAGTGGCGTAGCCAGCTTCTAAGAGGAGGGGGAGCAAACATAAAAAAGGTGCCCCCCTTGGCTCCTCCTCTGGCCACACACCCCTTGGCTCCTCCTCCGGCCGCTCCGTGCCCCCCCTTGGCTCCTCCTCTGGCCGTACTGCCCCTCCCCCCCATGGCTCCTCCGGCCCTGCCATGCCACCCCTGTGCCCCCCCTCGCTCCTCCGGTCGCCATGCTGCACCCCCCCCCGCTGCTCCGGCCGTGCCCGCTGCCCCCCCCATGGCTGACGGCCGCCAGCCTGCGCCCCCCTCGCTCCTCCGGCCGCTTTTGGCAAGGCGACACTTATAGAACATGTGCTGAGGGGAAGCGGCTGCTTCCCCTGCACCCCGCTAGCTACGCTACTGCGCAGAGGGTATTGTGGAACTCTTGGCAAAGCTTTAGCAGGATCAACAAAAATCTTAACCGGCTCGGCTGTTCGAATCTGTCCCACTTCATTTGCATGCCGAGACCAGAGATGAGGGGGGACTTGTGATAACAAATGCACAAGGTCAGGGCTGAGAGTTGCCGGTAATTTAGCTGGCTCCACTATGTGGAGTGTAGCCAACACTAGATTAGTATCCTTATTAGGAACTTGTAAGAATACGCCATCTGGTGTGCAATAGATAGTACAGCCTAATTTACACAAAAGATCCCTTCCCAGCAAATTCACAAGAGAGGAGGGGCTGAGCAAAAATGTGTGCTCATTAGCAAGGGGCCCTAGTGAAATCGCAAGGGGTTCTGTGACAGGATGAGAAACAGGTTGATTTGAAATACCAACGGCATTAACAGACAAAGTTGACAAAGGAACAGAGGGAAACTCTGAGGATCTTAAAGCAGATCTATTAGCTCCAGTATCCACAAGACAAGCAACAGATTGTCCTGCAATTTTACAATTTACATATGTGCCTTCTTGGTTAATAGGAATTAAAGGATTCATGATGCAGTTATGTTCCCTCAGGCTGTTTTAGTAAGAGGTATTCTGTGGGATAAAAGCAGGCACTTCAGGATTTGGGAAAGGAGGTGGAGGGTTCGGAGATAGTCGGTTTGGGCACTTATTTTTTAGTGTTCTTTTTGGCCACAAAAGTGGCATGCAGTGTTCCCTGTTGGGGCAGGATACGAGGGACCTCTCCCTCTCCCTCGCCTGCGACTTTGTTCTCATCCTTCCCTTATTCCCCCATGGCCCTTGTTTTGATAAGTTTTTAACTGCAAGGCCAAAAGTTTTGTTTGAGTTTTTTTTTTTTTTTTTTTTTGCTTTATGCAAGCTGCACAATGATTGGCAACTGTCACCAATTTAGAAAGGGGTTTCATTTGCCAGCCAATACAGGTAGTTCTTAACTGCTGCTGAACCTTTGGTAAGAGTCCCTGAACGAAAGCAGCCCCTACTGCCTCTCTGGCATTTTCAGCTGGCTGAGCAATTTCCGAATGTTGTTTAAAGACCTTAGTCAGTCTACCTAGATAATCAGCAGGGGACTTTTCTTTATTTTGTTTACAGTTGGTAATTTTTGTCCAATCCTTTTTCTTAGGGCAAACCTTTGTAATGAAGTTTAAGAGACGGTTCCTAGCCTTTCTTAACTTACGCTTAATTCCAGGGTCGGCACCTGGCCAATCTGCCTGTCTGGTAAGCCATTGTTGAACTTTGGCTGGCATAACCATCTGCAAGAGTTGATTAATATCTGCCCAAGATGGCTTAGAACACTGAACCACTGTCCGGAGCTTTCCTCTAAATGTTTTTGGCTTTTTCCTAACTTTAGGAAATTTCTTTACCAAGTTTTTTAGATCTGCTAGTGACCAAGGGGCATGCACTGTAACCAACTGTCCTACAGCCCCAGGCAATTCTCTTAAAGGAACCTGGAGTGTCTGTGTTTGGCTTCTAGTAAAATAACGGGCACCTTCCTCAGAAGGACCAGGGTCGGGCGAGCTAAAAGAAGGATCAGAATCATCCCTTTGTGGTGAAGAGGAGGATTCTCTCACAGGGGAAGAAAGAACAATTTGTGCAGTTGATACACGCGGCGGTGAAACTGGCACTACCGGGTGAAGCTCGTTAGCAGGCACAGCCTGCGGAGGGGGAGGAGGCACAGGCTGCGGCCGTGGAATGTTACTGAAGAAATCTAGGATGTCCTTAGCAGCTTCCTCCTTACTTTTAGCCTTAACTAATTGGGGATAAAGAGGAGCAGAAGGAATTGCTCGAGCAGGAAGACATTTGGATGCCTTACATTTAAGTTTTAAATCCTGTACTTGGGTTTTTAATTTTTTTGGGGAGTCCTTTAGACTCCGCACCCGAGACTCGTGGAGTCTCTTTGTTGCTTTCTTCCACCAATAGACAAATTGATCCCACTGCGTATCAGAAGCTTTTGGTGATGTAAGGGTTTCTCTGAGATATATAAGTTTATTTAAATTGAAGGTCCCTTCTAGTGGGCATTGTTTACTCAGGCCTGCACAACTCGTAAAGCGGCAAGGGTCATATTACTCCAAAGAAAATAGCTGAGGGCCGAAACCCCCCGCCCCGCTGAAACACCCCCCCCCCAGCGCCGCCCAGCCCCGCCAAAACACACACACACCCCAGCGCCGCCCAGCCCCCGTGTAAACAAGCAGGACTCACCACGGTGGCGCCTCCTGCTGGTCTTCTTGGGAATTAGCTCATCCAGCCATTGGAGCGCTCTCTGCAGGCTGGTGTCCCACTGCCGCTGGCCCCGTGTCCCTCCTAGACCCCGGTGCCCTTTGATCTGGGGTGCTGCCCCCTGGCAATACCCCCTACACTCTGCCTCTAGGTCTCCCCTCTCTGGGGAACCCCCAACCCTCTAATCTCCACCTCGCCTCAGTATAAGGCTACTGTCAGTCACCAACTAGCCCCCGCGCCCTGGGGCAGACTGCAGTATAAGCCACTCATCACAGGCAAGGTTGGGTTTGGACCTGCTGCCTCTCTCTGTAGCTGGGCTGCCCCTCTGCAGCCCTGGTACTGGTCTTAGGCCCTTAGCTAGCTCCGCAGCTTGGGGGTTTTTCCAGGCTGGAGCTCCCCAGCTCCTCTAGCCTTCCCCCAGCCCTGCTCCACTCCCAGTACCTTGCTCAGCTCCCTAGCAGCCAGGCCCTTCTCTCTCTACAAGCAGAGAGAGATTTCCTCTGGGCCTCTGGCTCACAGCCTTTTTATACAGGCCAGCTGTAAACAATTTTTAAAATTATTTTAATTTTTTTTATAAATCATGGAAAAATGAAAAACACCTGTTCCATTGAAAGAAAACATTTGTACTTTTCATAATTACCTTGCAAATTTAATGAGAGATATTACATCTCTTTTCGGCAACAAGCTTGTCGTATTCGGGGGTCATATTTGAAGTGGATCTTTTCATAATGTCTTCCAAATGGTCGTCAGTCAGAGAAGAACGTTGCTTGTTTTTATTCATGTTCATGATGGAAAATGTTTGTTCACATATGTAAGTGCTTCCAAAAATGCTGAACGTTTTTAGTGCAACTTCGATAAGATTCTTGTATATTTCATCATCCAGACTTTTGTAGAAGTCCCACAGGCTGCTTTCTCTGTGCTTATTTCGGTAAACTGCCGAACATTGAAGTTCAATAACCTCCAACTGCAAATCTAGTGGCACTTCCTCTGAATCCACAGAAAAGGGATCTTCAATCAGCTTCAACTGGACGTCATCGTCTTTAGACAAAGTAAGTCTTCTGTCAAATCCTTCAATCAAAAGATTGATGTGCTTTGCGTATTTTTCTCCTAACTCAGCGTGTTTGTGCTGAGGGATACGCTGTGCACAAGTGGGAAAGTGACACATTTCACCTTTTGACAGCTGACTTCTGAAAAGTTTCAATTTCATTTTGAAAGCTTTCACTGCTGCACACATTTGAAATATAAGTTGATTTTTTCCCTGAAGTTGAATGTTGAGATCATTCAGGTGTACTGTAATATCACAAAAGAAAAAGAGATCTTGATTCCAGGACTCATTTTCAAGCTCTGGGAATTTTATTGGCCCATTTTCTAGGAATTTTGCTACCTCCTCTTTCAAAGCAACGAAACGCTGGAGCACTCTTCCTCGACTCAACCACCTCACTTCCGTATGGTAAATTAAGTCACTGCACTCGGCGTCTTCCCCTTCAAGAAAGGCTTGAAATGTCCTATGTTTTAGTCCTCTAGAACGGATGTAGTTTACAATGGAAACTACCACTGACATTACATGCTCAAATTTTAAGAGTTTGCTACACAAAACCTGCTGACGTATAATGCAGTGGTTTGGCTATTTCTCTCCCGATAAATTCTTCAAGAAGAGTAACTGCTCCAACATTTTTTCTGCACATAGCTGGAGCACCATCAGTACAAATGGCCACCAAGTTTGTGAAATTTAATCCCAACTTATCATTCATGCACTTTATCACTTCACTGGAGATTTCTTTTCTGGTTGTGCAACCCGTCATGGAGCACATGCCAACAAGTTCTTCAGTAATTTCAAAGTTTTTATCAATACCTCTAATAAAAATAAGAAGTTGGGCGGTGTCTTTTAAATAGGTGCTTTCATCCATAGCTAGGGAGTAAAAGCAGAATTCACTGACTCTCTGCTTTAACTGATCATGTAGATTGGTAGAAATGTCAGCTATTCTTCTCTGTACAGTCATGTGTGATAGACTGACATTCTCAAATATTCCCCTCTTTTCTGGACATAACTCAGATACAGCAATCAACATACACTTTTTTAAAAACTCACCTTCTGTGAAGCATTTCCCAGCAGCAGCAATTTCCTTAGAAATTTGAAAGCTTACTTTAGTAACTGTATCGTTCTCAGTGCTGACTTTCTTGAAAATTTGCTGTTCTCCACTAAGGTTTTTCGCTAAACTGGCTGCTTTAATTATTTTTTCATTTGGGTTCAATTTGGCGAGATTGGGATGCTTAGTTTCAAAGTGCCGCCGAAGGTTGTATTTTTTCGGAACGGCTAACATTTCACGACACACAAGGCACAGTATTTTGTCTTTGGAAACAGTACGTAAGTATTTATTCATCCATTCAGTGTTGAAAACTCTGTGCTCTGATTCTATTTTTCTTTTCACTCATGGTAGTCATTATGAAGCTCAAGATTTTGTTGAATAAATTCACACACAAGGGAAACACTCACAGTCAGGGCCGGCGCTTCCACTAGGCGACCCTAGGGCAGCAGGATTTGGGGGGTGGCATTTTGCCGCCCTCGGCAGAAATTTGGCGGCGGGGGTCCTTCCGCTCCGGGTCTTCGGCGGAAATTCAGCGGCGGGTCCGTCATTCGCTCCAGGACCCGCCACCGAAGTGCCCCGAAGACGCAGAGCGGAAGGAACCCCGCTGCCGAATGCTCAGAGGAGGAGCGCTGCCGCCTAGGGCGGCAAAAACCCTGGCACCTTTCCTGCTCACAGTCACACACAAAGAGAAGAGATATCTCACGGCGTGTGGCACACTAGCAAGGCACTGACAGTGTGTGGAAGCCTGTAGAGGGGGAAAGAAACGGCGCACATAGGGTAACCAGATCACAGCAGTAAAATAGGACCCGCCCCCTCCCTGCTCGGCCCCACCATTACACCCCTCTTCAACCCCCCCAGGGGTCACTATATTACTGCACACAGCAGTACCAAAAATTAAAATACTGAAAATGGACGCCTCCCTCCAGCCACCGACTCGCCGCTCACCTCCTCACCCCCCCAAGTATAAAGCCTCGCCGCCACTACCTGCCCACCCGTCCGCTCGGGTTTGTCATCCCCCCATGAAATAAGGGGAGGAGAAAAGGGGGGCAGTGTGAAGGGATTGGATGTGACTGTCCAACACACAAACACAGGGAGCCATGGGGGGGGGGGGGGTAAGGTCCCTGGACCAGGGAAGGGGGCAGCAGTTGGGGCAGGGCAGGTGCAAAACACACATGTCTCCCCCGGGGATTTCCTGGCTGCCCACAGACAGTTCAACCCCCCCCCCATCACAACGGAGGCCGCCCTGGGAGCAACCAGTGCAGTAGCCACAGGGCCGCCCAGAGGATTCAGGGGGCCTGGGGCAAAGCAATTTCAGGGGCCTCTTCCATAAAAAAAAGTTGCAATACTATAGTAACATGTATTTGGAAATGTAAAAAATAACTAGTGAAATACATTCAAAAAATAATTTGTAGTATTTTGAAAATACACTAAAACATTATTTAAAAACATTAAATGCTTCAATAGTATGTATACATTTGCAATTACATAATGGGCTGTTGCTGGGTGATGGTTGGTGCCAATGGGCTGTCGCTGCCTGGGGGTGGTGCTGCTGTTGCCCAGGTCTGGGTGGGGAACTGGGTTCTGGGTTGGGGGGTGCCTGGCTCACAGGGGCTGGGCTCAGGGATGTGGGGAGATGGGATCAGGGGGGTGTCCGGCTCAGAGGGGCTGGGCTCGGAGCTGGGGGTCAGGGCTGTGGGGGGGCTGGGGTCGGGGGGGCTGGGCTCAGAACTGGGGGTCAGGGCTGTGGGGGTAATGGGGTGGGGGGGGTGCCCGGCTCAGAGGGGCTGGGCTCGGAGCTGGGGGATGGGGTCGGGGGGGTGCCCAGCTCAGAGGGGCTGGGCTCGGAGCTGGGGGATGGGGTCAGGGGGGTGCCCGGCTCAGAGGGGCTGGGCTCGGAGCTGGGGATCAGGGCTGTGGGGGGGATGGGGCCGTTGGGTACCTGGCTCAGAGGGGCTGGGCTTGGGGGGTCAGGGCTGTGGGGGGGCTGGGGTCGGGTGGGTGCCCGGCTCAGAGGGGCTGGGCTTGGAGCTGGGGGTCAGGGCTGTGGGGGGGATGGGGTCAGGGGGGTGCCCGGCTCAGAGGGGCTGGGCTCGGAGCTGGGGGATGGGGTCAGGGGGGTGCCCGGCTCAGAGGGGCTGGGCTCGGAGCTGGGGGATGGGGTCGGGGGGGTGCCCGGCTCAGAAGGGCTGGGCTCGGAGCTGGGGGTCAGGGCTTGGGGGATGGGGTCGGGGGGGTGCCCGGCCCCTTAACATGCCACTTACCCCCTCTCCTGGAGCATCAGCGTGCGCGGAGCGGCCCCGGAGCTCCTGCCGCTCGGCCGCAGCTCGCAGCCCCGCCCCCTTACCAGCTGAGAAGCCAGGGGATGGGGGAAGACGGAGGCGGGGGGAGCCTCCAACATACTCCTGGGGGCCCCTACGGGGCCTGCGGCCTGGGACAAATTGCCCCTCTTGCCCCCCCAGGCGGCCCTGCCGTCCAGGTGGCCGGAGCGCGGCGCGCACGGGGCTGTGAGGTCGGCCCCACCCCTCCCAGCAGGGGGCGAACCCGGCAGCCACGCTTCTGACTGTCTGGGCGGTCAGAACGCGGCACTTGCGGGGCTGTGAGGTTGGTCCCGCCCCCCCGGCAGGGGGCGAACCTGGCAGACCCCCCGCCACTTGCCTGCGGGCCACACAGTGAGCCCACACGGGCCGCATGTTGTGCAGGCCTGGTTTAGATGGATTTGCAAGCGTGTAATGATTCCAATTCTCTAAATACCTGCAGGTTTTAGGACCATAATATACGTACATGAAATAAGCTGGGGTACCCTTAGGGGGTGAGAGGGAATGCTTAGACTGTCCCCCACCCATTTTCAATTACACACACAGGGCGGATGCCCTGTCCGCTCTAGCGGCTCATAAAATAAGGATCTCTCCCTACAGGGTATTCACACAGGAGAGGCTAACGAGGATGGCCACGACCCTCCTACACCTCCCTTCAGCAAAGAGTGTCGGCTAGTCTCAGAGAGACAGCGCCGCTCACTCTCTTTGCATCCCGTGAGATGATCAGACTGTCAGTGGCTCACACAGAGAGGAAAGGGGGAGGGAAGATGGGTACACACACTCCTAGACCCAGGTAGCTTCCTTGATGGACGATGCCAGGCCGAGTCAGCCCCCGTAGCTAGTTACCGGGCTTGCGTTAGAATAGTCCTGGTCATGAGCCAAACGACTTCACAGAATACTCTGGGTGTCTTCCGGTAACTTTCATTCACACTGGTGTACACACACACACACACACCAAGGCCTCTATTTCTAAATACCACGATGCATCTGTACCTTATGTCCGTACTCAAAACACTATGAGGCGGTAACAACCCCTCTTGAGGTGGTAAAATCCCTTCAGCACCGGTGCATACCTAATGCATTTCCCTTATGCATTAATCTTATTGGGGGCGGCCAAACTATAGTCCCCAGTACCGCATACAACTACCTTATTGGGGTGGCAAAACAGTTCCCCAGTACCGCTCTGCATCTGATCTTGCTGTACAGTCAATAAGTTCAGATGGCGTAAGCCCAACAGGGACAGATGGCCCCATGGACAGTCCTCCTCTGACACCCCAATAGAGATTTCAAAAGGTCTCTTACCTCTATTGTGGCGCCATGGGTTTTGAAGGGGAATGATCCGTAGCAGCTGCCGGTGTCTCTGCAGGCATTGCCATCCCGGACGAGCCCCCAAATTGTCGGAGAATAACAGAGTTTTTACTGTCAAGTATCAGAGGGGTAGCCGTGTTAGTCTGGATCTGTAAAAAGCAACAGACAGTTCTGTGGCACCTTTAAGACTAACAGATGTATTGGAGCATAAGCTTTTGTGGGTGAATGCCCACTTTGTCGGATGCATGTCCATTAAAAAAAGAGTTTTTACTCTTTGGTTGGGTACAGCAAATTCAGATACTTTATTTTTTTAAGCAATTGCATAGAGGGAGACAGTGCACCAGGACACAGGGTCTCCCCCTCCTAGGCAGGTCTCTCTACAGGTAAACAATTACAGCAAGCATTTATATCTTTGTTACAGACAATAATAAGCAACAGCTGCATTTTGTTTATACATAGGTCCTTCTGATATTTTATTTTATTTTTTTGCTTCTTTAGTCTCTAGTCTATAGTCAATATTATTTACATATTATTCACACAAGGTCGCAACAACTTCTCACACAGTTCATTCCCATATGCCTTATACATTTCTCGCTTTTACAAATCTCGCGTTATTAGGGTTACAGTTAGCCTGACTCTTGCTAACAAACTGTCATGCATTGCAATTCCCTTCCTGTCAGTTCTTTTTCTGCTTTTACACCACCATCCTGAGAATCCCGTCCACTACCGGGAGGCAAAAGGCCTTTTCCACCTGCTCTTCCCACCTCATTGTGGTGAGCATTTATTATGGAACTCTGCTCATTGTCTACATGTTCCCAACCACAGACATCTTGAACGACTTCAAGAAAGTTCTCTCTGTCATCTACGCAGTCCTCACTTCCCTGGTCAATCCACTTATCGACAGCCTGAGAAACAAAGAGGTCCAGGAGACCCTGAGGAAAGCTTGCAGGAAATTCATGCTTGGACTATGCTAACCTGTCAATTTACTTGGGTTAAAATAGATATAACATGGGCAGGGGTAGGGCCTGAAGCGAAACCTGGTGTTGTCCCAGGTCATGTTTCCCTGAGCTTCATTGGGCTTCGTGTCCTGCTCTTACACAGTGTCTCTCAACCTTTCCAGACTACTGTACCCCTTTCAGGAGTCTGATTTGTCTTGCTTATCCCCAAGTTTCACCTCACTTAAAAACTATTTGCTTACAAAATCAGACATAAAAATACAAAACTGTCACAGCGCACTACTACTGAAAAATTGCTGACTTTCTCATTATTACCATATAATTATGAAATAAATAAATTGGAAAATAAATATTGTTCTTACATTTCAGTGTATAGTCTATAGAGCAGTATACACAAGTCTGTATGAAATTTTAGTTTGTACAGACTTTGATAGTGCTTTTTATGCAGCTTGTAAAACTAGGCAAATCTCTAGATGAGTTGATGGAAGACCTCTGTGTACACCTAGGCTACACGTACCCCTGGTTGAGAACCACTGCTCCTACAGCCCTGGGAGAAAGTGGAGATGCAGAGACCTCCCAAACCTGGGACCTCAGTCTTTGTAGGGACTTTAAAGATTTCACAGGTGGGTTTCACTGAGCTGGTGGGAGACTTGAACTCGTGGCTGCTCAAAGTTCAGACAATGAGGGCGATTCTGCTCAATGAGAGGGTGCAGGCAAAATGGACTCAGTCGGAATACTGAGTATACATTCATTGTAGGATGGGAGACTTCTAGATAGACATACACTAACACACAAAAATGTATGATGCCTACGTTATAAAAACATAGGCTTGCAATCATAGAATCATAGAATATCAGGGTTGGAAGGGACCTCAGGAGGTCATCTAGTCCAACCCCCTGCTCAAAGCAGGACCAATTCCCAACTAAATCATCCCAGCCAGGGCTTTGTCAAGCCTGATCTTAAAAACCTCTAAGGAAGGAGATTCCACCACCTCCCTAAGTAACCCATTCCAGTGCTTCACCACCCTCCTAGTGAAAAAGTTTTTTCCTAATATCCAACCTAAACCTCCCCAACTGCAACTTGAGACCATTACTCCTTGTTCTGTCATCAGGTACCACTGAGAATAGTCTAGATCCATCCTCTTTGGAATCCCCTTTCACATACTTGAAAGCAGCTATCAAATCCCTCCTCATTCCTCTCTTCTGCAGACTAAACAATCCCAGTTCCCTCAGCCTCTCCTCATAAGTCATGTGTTCCAGACCCCTAATCATTTTTGTTGCCCTCCCCTGGACTCTTTCCAATTTTTCCACATCCTTCTTGTAGTGTGGGGCCCAAAACTGGACACACTACTCCAGATGAGGCCTCACCAATGTCGAATAGAGGGGAATGATCATGTCCCTCAATCTGCTGACAATGCCCCTACTTATACAGCCCAAAATTCCGTTAGCCTTCTTGGCAACAAGGGCACACTGTTGACTCTTATCCAGCTTCTCATCCACTGTAACCCTAGGTCCTTTTCTGCAGAACTGCTTCCTAGCCATTCGGTCCCTAGTCTGTAACAGTGAATGGGATTCTTCCGTCCTAAGTGCAGGACTCTGCACTTGTCCTTGTTGAACCTCATCAGGTTTCTTTTGGCCCAATCCTCTAATTTGTCTAGGTCCCTCTTTATCCTATCCCTACCCTCCAGCGTATCTACCACTCCTCCCAGTTCAGTGTCATCTGCAAACTTGCTGAGAGTGCAGTCCACGCCATCCTCCAGATCATTAATGAAGATATTGAACAAAACCGGCCCCAGGACCGACCCCTGGGGCACTCCACTTGAAACCGGCTGCCAACTAGACATGGAGCCGTTGATCACTACCCGTTGAGCCCGACGATCTAGCCAGCTTTCTATCCACCTTATAGTCCATTCATCCAGCCCATACTTCTTTAACTTGCTGGCAAGAATACTGTGGGAGACTGTATCAAAAGCTTTGCTAAAGTCAAGGAATAACACATCCACTGCTTTCCCCTCATCCACAGAGTCAGTTACCTCCTCATAGAAGGCAATTAGGTTTGTCAGGGATGACTTGCCCTTGGTGAATCCACGCTGACTGTTCCTGATCACTTTCCTCTCCTCTAAGTGCTTCCGAATTGAGTCCTTGAGGACATGCTCCATGATTTTTCCAGGGACTGATGTGAGGCTGACTGGCCTGTAGTTCCCCAGATCCTCCTTCTTCCCTTTTTTAAAGATGGGCACTACATTAGCCATTTTCCAGTCATCCGGGACCTCCCCCGATCACCATGAGTTCTCAAAGATAATGACCAATGGCTCTACAGTCACATCCACCAACTCCTTTAGCACCCTCGGATGCAGTGCATCCGGCCCCACGGACTTGTGCACGTCCAGTTTTTCTAAATAGTCCCGAACCACTTCTTTCTCCACAGAGGGCTGGTCACCTTTTCCCCATACTGTGCTGCCCAGTGCAGCAGTCTGGGAGCTGACCGTGTTCGTGAAGACAGAGGCAAAAAAATCATTGAGTACATTAGCTTTTTCCACATCCTCTGTTACTAGGTTGCCTCCCTCATTCAGTAAGGGGCCCACACTTTCCTTGACTTTCTTCTTGTTGCTAACATACCTGAAGAAACCCTTCTTGTTACTCTTCACATCTCTTGCTAGCTGCAACTCCAAGTGTGATTTGGCCTTCCTGATTTCACTCCTGCATGCCTGAGAAATATTTTTATACTCCTCCCTGGTCATTTGTCCAATCTTCCACTTCTTGTAAGTTTCTTTTTTGTGTTTAAGGTCAGCAAGGATTTCACTGTTAAGCCAAGCTGGTCGCCTGCCATATTTACTGTTCTTTCTACACATTGGGATGGTTTTTTCCTGCAACCTCAATAAGGATTCTTTAAAATACAGCCAGCTCTCCTGGACTCCTTTCCCCCTCATGTTATTCTCCCAGGGGATCCTGCCCATCATTTCCCTGAGGGAGTCAAAGCCTGCTTTTCTGAAGTCCAGGGTCCGTATTCTGCTGCTCTCCTTTCTTCCTTGTGTCAGGATCCTGAACTCGACCATCTCATGGTCACTGCCTCCCAGGTTCCCATCCACTTTTGCTTCCCCTACTAATTATTCCCGGTTTGTGAGCAGCAGGTCTAGAAGAGCTCTGCCCCTAGTTGGTTCCTCCAGCACTTGCACCAGGAAATTGTCCCCTACACTTTCCAAAAACTTTCTGGATTGTCTGTGCACTGCTGTATTGCTCTCCCAGCAGATATCAGGGTGATTAAAATCTCCCATGAGAACCAGGGCCTGCGATCTAGTAACTTCTGTTAGTTGCCAGAAGAAAGCCTCGTCCACCTCATCCCCCTGGTCTGGTGGTCTATAGCAGACTCCCACCATGACATCACCCTTGTTGCTCACACTTCTAAACTTAATCCAGAGACTCTCAGGTTTTTCTGCAGTTTCATACCGGAGCTCTGAGCAGTCATACTCCTCTCTTACATACAATGCAACTCCCCCACCTTTTCTGCCCTGCCTGTCCTTCCTGAACAGTTTATATCCATCCATGACAGTACTCCAGTCATGTGAGTTATCCCACCAAGTCTCTGTAATTCCAATGACATCATAGTTCCTTGAATGTGTCAGGACTTCCAGTTCTCCCTGCTTGTTTCCCAGGCTTCTTGCATTTGTGTATAGGCACTTAAGATAACTCGCTGATTGTCCCACTTTCTCAGTCTGAGACAGGAGTCCTCCCCTCTTGCACTCTCCTGCTCATGCTTCCTCCCGGTATCCCATTTCCCCACTTACCTCAGGGCTTTGGTCTCCTTCCCCCGGTGAATCTAGTTTAAAGCCCTCCTCACTAGGTTAGCCAGCCTGCTTGCAAAGTTGTTCTTCCCTCTCTTCGTTAGGTGGAGCCCGTCTCTGCCTAGCACTCCTCTTTCTTGGAACACCATCCCATGGTCGAAGAATCCAAAGCCTTCTCTCCGACACCACCTGCTTAGCCATTCGTTGAGTTCCACAATTCAACGGTCTCTACTCAGGCCTTTTCCCTGCACAGGGAGGATGGACAAGAACACCACTTGCACCTCAAACTCCTGTATCCTTCTTCCCAGAGCCATGTAGTCTGCTCAAGGTCATTCTTGGCAGTATCATTGGTGCCCACGTGGAGAAGCAGGAAGGGGTAGCGATCCGAGGGCTTGATGAGTCTTGGCAGTCTCTCCGTCACATCGTGAATCCTAGCTCCTGGCAAGCAGCAGACCTCTCAGTTTTCTCGGTCAGGGCGGCAGATAGATGAGGAGGAAGTCCCCGACCACCACCACCCTCCTCCTTCTCTTGGGAGCGGTGGTCGTGGAACCCCTATCCCTAGGACAGTGCATCTCATGCTTTCCAATGGGTGGAGTCTCCTTCTGCTCCCTTCCCTCAGATGTATCATCTACTCCACTGTCTGCCGGAACCCCAGTGTTTGGAGATTGTACAATTAACATTTGTTTCCCAGTGTGTATTTCATCCCCAGGCTGCTTTCCAAAGGAAGAAAAAAGCCAAAGGAAACCTCTGGCCTAGGCCACAAGACACCAGCACAGATTTCCTTATTTGCCCATTTTTCAGCAATGATTTAGGGTCAGTTGTTTCCAGATACTTGAAGGCCCAGTGGGATTTTCCAAAGCCTCTGGACCTTGAAGGCGAATCAGGCAGGGGATCGCCCACCTTCCCCAGGTTTGCACATCGCTCTGGAGACTTGGCGTCCAGATGCCTGGTGTGGGGCTGCAGAGGGTACGTCCAGAGGCACCTACGGCCCATTTACTGCTAACACTTGGGTGCCTGCAGGGTTAGCCAGCATTCGAGCTGGGTTTGGTAATCCTGGGGGGACGGATTCTGGGATTCAGGTGCCTAAAGTGGGAGCTTTGTGATTCTAGCCGTAGCTCCACACCCTTTTCCTCACATTATAGCTGGGGAAAGTCAAGCCGAACGAGGTGATGTTACCTGCCCAGAGTCACTCAGCAAGCTCGTGGCAGGCAACCAACTCAGTGGGATCGTGGGCCAGAGTCCCAGTCCAATACCCTGTCTGCTCCACCACATCCAGTTGTAATTGACAATGGCACCTAAGGGTGTGAGGTGCCCAACTCCCATTCACTGCCCATAGGATTTGGGTGCATAACATCGGCTTCTAATGGGAAAACCCAGCCTGTACATTTACAGACAAACCAGTATCCTGAGAATTCCTTCCACTCCCAAGGGATGTTTTCTACCAGTTTCTTCTCCTGTTTTACCATTTTCTAGGAGCCCCTAATTATTGTGGATCTTACACCAAAAGCATCGTGCAATAAAAGAACTAAAGTCTTCTCTTTCTGTTGTCTCTGTTCTCAGAACTCCTGTTATCTGTCCCCTTCGTGTCCAGTGCATGGAATAAATGTGCAAGGCTTGTCTACAAATCAATGTTGCACCACTTTAACTATATCTGCCTATCCCTGCCTGTGACAGGACCATGTGCCTGTGCACTGGAGAGCCGGGGGCCAAGCCAGCCCGGGTTTGAGAAGGGTCCCCACCTGAGGGGAATCAGGCCATTTCCAATAAAGGGCAGAAGGAGAGCTAGGGAAAGAGGCAAACCAGGGAGGCTGTAGTGAGATTTCAGAGAGTGAGAGAGGCTCCTGCAGGGAAAACCATGAGACCAGGCAAATTCCTCCATTATATGGGGAACAAAGAAGGGGAACTGAGGTGGGGGCTGTGTTCTGGGATGCCCTGAGTCCTCCATGGGGCATCGTGAGGTGTCCACTCATCTACACCGAGTAGATGCAATGATACTGATGTGACGGTGCTTCTGGCAGGATACTTCATTCCCACATGGGAAGGGAAATAGGCGATCTATTGGTAAACTGTGTACGCACGAGAGGTTGTAGCGGTATAGCTATTTCCATAACACATTCGTATCACTAACCAAAATAGTTATCCTGGTGCAAAATCTGGGTGGGGACCTCGTGTGAGTCCCTGTGGAAATACGTCCATATGTTCCTGGCTTTGAAACAAACTCTGATAATCCAAGGGAAATGTCTTTTCCATTAACAGAATAATAGAAGAGTAGGACTGAAAGGGACCTCAGCTGGTCATCTAGTCCAGTCCCCTGCACTCAAGGCAGGACTACGTCATTACAAGATCATCTGTGACAGGTGTTTGTCTGACCTGTTCTTAAAAATCTCCAATGACGGAGATTCCACAATCTTGTGAAGCAATTTATTCCAGTGCTTAACCACACTAGCTGTTAGGAAGTATTTTCTAATGTTCAATCTAAACCGCCCTTGCTGCAATTTAAGCCCATTGCTTCTTGTCCTATCCTAAGAGGTTAAAGAGAACAACTTTTCACACTCCTTCTTTAAACAATCTTTTATGTACTTGAAAACAGTTATTGTGTCCCCTCTCAGTCTTCTCTTCTCCAGACTAAACAAACCCAATTTTTTCAATCATCCATCATAGGTCCTGTTTTCTAGACCGTTCATCATTTTTGTTGCTCTTCTCTGGACTTTTTCCAATTTGTCCCCATCCTTCCTGAACAGGGGCCTAAAAGTCCAGCAATGCAGCAGGGCTCAGGCAGGCTGCCTGCATGCCGTGGACCCACGCCGCTCCCAGAAGTGGACTGCTGCTGACACATCTCTGCAGCCCCTGGTGGGTGGGAGGAGGAGGCTTCATGAGCTGCCCCAGCCCCCAGCACCGTCCGGGCAGCTCCTATTCTCCGGGACCTGCCCCAGGACAGAATCCCCTCCTGCACCCAAACTCCCTCCCAGAGCCCACACCCCTCACCCTCTCCTACACCTCAACAATCTCCCCCAGCCTGGATCCCTCCTTCATCCAAACTCCCTCCCAGAAAGAAACTAATATAACAGCTGTTCCAAGGCAAGAAGTAGGCTATTTTGAATTAACTTAACTATATTCTACATGTTTTAAGAATGAAATGTAACCACAGAACGGCTTTCTGTTAATTAAAATGCAAGATTGATATAGCGTTAATAGCCTCGATGCCATAATTGTGATCATTTTGTTTTAAATTAGGAAAAAGACTTGTATACAGGGGCCCCACAAAATCTAATAGCCCCAAGCCCAAAGGAGAGTTAATCCGGCCCTGGTTCTGAAACAAGATTACCTAAGGCAACCCATCTTTTCATGTTCTCTGTATATATATATCTTCCTACTGTATTTTCCACTCCATGCATCTGATGATGTGGTTTTTAGCCCATGAAAGCTTATGACAAAATAAATTTGTTAGTCTCTAAGGTGCCACAAGGACTCCTCGTATAATTTGTATTATGTCCTGTGGCACTGCAGATATGTGTGAGCCTGAAACTTTTCTGGGAATGGTAAGAAATTATTTGTACTTTATAATCTTAGGTCTTTGACTTCCATGCTTCCATGGTATGGGCCTTTCCAAGAAGCCTAAGGGAGTTAGGTGCCAAATTATCATAGCAATGTCATGGGAGTTGGGTCTTTATTGCGTACATTACCCCTCTTTGAAGATCCCAACCTAAATGTGTAAAGCACCCAGTTGCACCTGCATTTTATGTGAGCAGCAACCTGCTCTTCCTCCTTTCAGAAAAGACTGACCAGCAGGCATTGAGCTAAGGGTGACATTTTCAAAAACACTTAAGCAAACTTCAAAAGTGACATAGGAGGCTAAATCTCATGGCCTTTCAATGATATCTAAGTTGCTAAGCCTCAGAAAGTGAGAAACTTTTGAAAATAGGACAGGCTTCTAAATCACTTAGACTCTTTTAAAAATGTTACCTGAACTAATTGAGTAAGCTCATTGCACTGGGACTGGGTACATGTGCGCTTGCTATGGAGGACAACAGGAGGGTTAGTTGGAGAAAATGTAAGATCAGCTAACTCTGCTGACATTTTCAAACCTTTCTAAGGTAATTGGATGGTGTGACGGTGTTGGGTCTCACCACCCAGCACCCCCTACTGGTTGCTCCAGGAATTAGCTCTGTCCAGTGGTGGTGTCCCGTCCATTATCTGCCCTCCAGCAGTGCCCCTTAGTCCATCCTCGCCCCCTTCCGGGGGGGGGGAATCAATCAGCTGTCTCTCTGCGCCCCGGCCAGAGTGGGCCACTGCACCTCCAAAGTCACACCCCTCTTGGCAGGGGGTTGGTGCAGCCCAAGACGGCCACTCCTATCAGCTGGGTGTAAGGCATGGGGAAGGGGGGGACCCAGGCCCACCCACTACTCTGGGTCCCAACCCAGGGACCCCCTAGTGCCCGCCATCCTGCCCTACTTCTCTCCCTCCATCTGTCCACGTCCCTGGGCCGCTTCCCCTTCGGCCCCTCGCACTGTCTAGGCCCTTCCCCTCAAGGCCAACAGCCTGGCAGACACCAGGCTGGAGTTCCCTTCTGCTCCACCGAGCCTGCCCAGCACTGCGCTGTCCCAGGTGCTAGTCTCTCACCTCTGGAGACAGGCCTTCCCCTGTCGAAGGCCAGGGACAGACTGCCTGCTCTCTCCCTGAGCAGTCTTTTTATAGGGCTGAGCCTGGCCCTGATTGGCTGTCTCCAATCTGGGCCCTGATTGGCTCCCAATAAGCCCTTTTCTTATTGGCTGTCCATCTGCGCAGGCCCACTGGCCTGCTGCAGCCTAAATTCTCAGGGAGTGGGGCAGTCGCCCCACTACAGATGGGAACTCAGTGTGTAAATCACTGAGGCAGCGTAAAATCTAGAATTAGTGTGTTATTTCTCTGCCCAAGGTGCTGGCTGATCTCCTGACAGGGGACAAGACCATTTCATACAATGGGTGTCTCACACAAGTTTATTTCTTTGGTTCTCTGGTTGCTACAGAATGCCTTCTCCTGTCAGTGATGTCTTATGATCGATATTTAGCCATATGCAATACAATGCACTATGAAGCCCATATGAGTGACAGGTCTTACCTGCAGCTCGCAGGTGGCTCTTGGATAGGTGGCTTCTTAGGTGGTAGCATAACGTTTTTGAAGGGTTAAAATCCATGTGCATTTTATATAACAACCTGGTATATGGATTGTACCAGCTCTTTTCCAGACCCAAAGTCCAGAGTATAGTCGAGAGACCAGAGGCCTAGCTAATAGTGATCAGCTAAGAGAAAAGCACAGATCCAACCTTGAGTTTATGAAAAATTGGCACATGTCAGTATAAAATATGGCATCCTTCCACCTCCCCTTCCTAGGAACCAATGCTTGCCTTAAGACATAAAGGAGACAATCTCTATTGTCATATACTTTCACTGTTTCTTTGCTTTAACCCCTAGGAATGTACCTGTTGGACAATCAAAGGAGTTGCTCCATTCCTATGGACCCCAAATCAGAATTCAACATATGTATTTTATACTAATAACATTTTATCAAAGTATTAATTAAATGTTAACTTGCTAACTTAAGACCATGGACGGAGACATTATGTAACCTGTTAACCATTGGCTAATGTGCTATCTTGTCTTGCTGCAAAACCTATCCCAGGGTGTGGAACTGCCTACCCTGTCACTTTCCCCCGCCCATGGAAAATCTATATATTCTATTGTTAATCAATTGAATGACAGTGTCTCTGAGCCTAATAAGCAAGGTGACACTCCGCCATTGCTGTGTGTAATAAACTCCTATGCTTGACCACTACGTGGTGTGGATTTATGTCCTTCAGTTTTCCATATCTCAGTTAATGTTCTGTGGCCCCAATGGTATTGACCTTTTTTTTGTGTGTGATCTCATCCCCCTTTTAAAACTCTCCTGCAATGACCCTCACCTGATGAAAACATTGGCTTTCACACTCACCTTGCTTTTCTCATTGGTCCCATTCCTGCTTACCTTGATGTCCTACATCTGCATCATCACCACCATCCCGAGAATCCCATCCACTACCGGGAGACAAAAGGTCTTTTCCACCTGCTCCTCCCACCTCACCATGGTGAGCATTTATTATGCAACTCTGCTGATTGTTTATATGTTCCCAACCACTAACATCCTGAGCGACTTCAAGAATGTTCTGTCTGTCACCTACACAGTCCTGACTCCCCTGGTCAATCCCCTCATCTACATCCTGATAAACAAAGAGGTCCAGGAGGCCCTGAGGAAAGCTTGCAGAAAACTTATGTTTGGACCATTCTAAATGGCCAATTTCCTTGGGTTAAAATAGATATAACAGGGGCGGTGGTAGGGCCTGAAGCAAAGCCTGATGTAGTCCCACGTCATGTTTCCCTGAGCTTCATTGGTCTTCGTATCATGCTCTTACACAGTCACAGTGGAGATGGGGAGACCTTTGAAAACCTGTGACCCCATTGCTCAGCTGGAACACTGGACATCTATTCCATGTAGGATGAGACACTTCTAGATATACACACAAACCCCTGAAAAATCAGATGCCTGCATTCTAAAAATACAGGGTTGCAATGTCAGCATGGAACTACAACGTTAGAAAATTGAATAATTAACTTCCTTTTCATAGAGTGTATTTCATCCCCAGGCTTCATTCAAAGGAAGAGAAAAGCCCGAGGAAACCCTCTGACAGGTGCTCCAGAACACAGGACACCAGCACATTCATCTTATTTGCCCATTTTCAGCAACAATTTAGAGCCAGTTGTTTCCAGATACTTAGGGTCCGAGTGGGATTTTTCAAAGCCTCTGGGCACCTGACCTGCTGGATGGGGCCCTGGAGGAGAATCAGGCAGAGGAACGTGCAACTTCCCCAGGTTTGTGCATCGCTCTGGGCCTTGGTGTCCAGATGCCTGGTGTGGGGCTGCACAGGGCACATTCAGGGGCACCAACGGCCCATTTACTGCAAACACTTGGGTACCTGCAGGGTTTGCCGGCAGCCAAATTGAATTTTTGAATCCCAGAGGACTGGAATCACTCAGTGTGCTCGTGGAAGGAAGCCAATTATCCAGAGTCCCAGTCCAGTGCCCTATCTGCTCCACCATGTCCAATTGTATTTGACAATGGGACTGAAGGGTGTGAAATGCCCAACTCCCATTCACTGCCCATAGGATTTGTTAGGCCTTTTATGGGAAAACCCAGCCTGTACATTTACAGCCAAACCTCTGTTCTGAGAATGGCTCCATGAGGGGGCCACTCATCTAATCTGACTGGATGCAACTACACTGATGTAAAGCTGCCTGTATCAGGATAGTGCATTCCGAAGGGGAAGAAGCTATACCAGTCCAAGGGACCTCGATATTGGTTCGCTGTGAACACATTAAAGATTGTACTGGTAGAAGGATTTCGATGTGTAGCAAGGTCGAGACTCACCAGTGCGGCGCCTCCTGCTGGTCATCTTGAGAATTAGCTCTTGTCCAGCCAGGAGCGTCCTCTGCAGGCCGGTGTCTCTCCGACCTTTGGCCCCTGTGTCCCTCCTGGATCCCGGTGCCCCTTTACTTCAGGGTTATGCCAACAGCAGTAATCCACAGTCTGGGTCTCCCCTCCTGGGGAACCCCCAACCCACTATCCCCACTTTGCCTCTGTGGCTACTGCCACTCACCATCTAGCCCCACTCACTGGGGCAAACTGCAGCCTGCACTGGCCACTCATCATTGGCAAGGGGGTAGGACGTGCTGCCTTTGCCTATCCCTTTCCAAGGCCTTCAGCAAGGCCTGCAGCCTGGGGGTTTACCAGGCTGGAGCTCCTCAGCTCCCTTTGCCCTTTCCCAGCACTGCTCCACCTCTGGTACCCTGCTCCCAGGCAGCTAGGTCCTTCTCTCTCCACTGCTAGAGAGACACTGACCTAGCTCCTCTCTGAGCCCTTATAACAGCGCCAACTGCACAAGCAAGAATGTACCCAGGGCCAAGGGGCATTGGGGGCTGCAGAGATGGGAAAGGGGCAGTCGTGCTGTATCATGGAGACTAGGGAGAGCAGAGGGTGAAGTTTGGTAAAGGCGTGGCCATGGTGTACAATGGGCATTAGGAGGAAGCCAAGAGTAATATGGACAATGTTTCCTGTATCCTTCCTATGGATCTCGACACGGCAGCTGATCACAGTGAATGGTAAATAGCCAGTAATAATGATTAAAATGTGACAGACCCAGACCAGTGGGGTACAGGAGTCTGGTAGAGGGCAAATATACTGGTCACTGGATGAGTAGTTCTCTGTTCCCTGAGTGACCAGAGAAGGGGCTGCACTAGAGTAATAAGGAACCAGGCAGGCTAATTAGGACACCTGGAGCCAATTAAGAAGAAGCTTCTAGAATCAATTAAGGCAGGCTAATCAGGGCACCTGGGTTTTAAAAGGAGCTCACTTCAGTTTGTGGTGCGAGTGTGAGGAGCTGGGAGCAAGAGGCGCAAGGAGCTGAGAGTGAGAGGGTGTGCTGCTGGAGGACTGAGGAGCACAAGCGTTATCAGACACCAGGAGGAAGGTCCTGTGGTGAGAATAAGGAAGGTGTTTGGAGGAGGCCATGGAGAAGTAGCCCAGGGAGTTGTAGCTGTCATACAGCTGTTACAGGAGGCACTATAGACAGCTGCAGTCCACAGGGCCCTGGGCTGGAACCCGGAGTAGAGGGCGGGCCTGGGTTCCCCCCAAACCTCCCAATTGACCTGGACTGTGGGTTCTTCCAGAGGGGAAGGTCTCTGGGCTCTTCCCCAACCCACATGGTGAATCTCTGAGGCAAGAAAATCCGCCAATAAGCGCAGAACCCACCAAGATAGAGGAGGAACTCTGTCACAATAAGTAAACCTTTAGATTGTAGATACTAAAGATTTGGCCACAGCGTGATTATTGGGTAAGATCTGAGTTATATATTCACCTGGGTGTGTGGCTGGTCCTTTGGGATTAGAAGAACCCTTTAGTTTGATGCAATTGGTTTAAATAACCCCTCCTCATTAAGTCTAGTGTTTTTGTGGTGGTACAAGGACTGGAATGCCTAAGGAGACTGCTTTTTGGCCTTCTTATTAGCTAGTGTGGTGAGACAGAAGTTTATTTTGTTGCTGGTTTGGTATATCTTATGGGAGAAGAACTACCAGTTTTGGGGTGTGTCTACCCTATTTCTCAGCAGTTTGTCCTGAATTTGGTATTCTCAGTTGTGACACACAGAGGCATGGTGACACTCGGTCAACAGAAGATTCATACCCTCAACCTAGTGGTATC
The DNA here is from genome assembly GCF_028017835.1 of Emys orbicularis. Lineage (NCBI taxonomy): Eukaryota > Metazoa > Chordata > Testudines > Emydidae > Emys > Emys orbicularis. The sequence goes on along the minus strand of NC_088694.1, from coordinate 34,361,608 downwards.
TACTGTGGTGGGGGGGAGGGAGGTCAACTTGACTACGTCGCAGAAGGCATACAATTGTCCTCAGCCCTGAGCGATGTAGTTAAGTTGATCTAAAATTTAAGTGTAGACCAGCCCTAGGAAACACAGAAATGAACAGGATCTCTGTCCACGATACGGGGGCAAGAAGACTTGGCCCCATAAGGCTGCTGGGTGACGCCTGGCGTGTTTGATGTTTGTTTTAAATCTGTTTGTTGTCATTTAATGATCTGTTCCTCAATAATGCTTTCGGAAGTGTTGGCAATACCTGTTCGTAGCCCCTGGAGGGAAAGCAACTCAGTGGTGCTGGGCGTTAGGTAGATTGGCTTGCTGGGGACCTCCCTGTGCAAGGCAGGGAGCTGTGCAGTCTTAAATCCCCCTGCCAGGCGGGACTGGGAGAAGGGTCCTTGCCTAGACACATGTGATGGCTGGAGACCTGACTGGAAACACCCAAAGGGGACCATGGAGGGGAAAACATGTGCAGTTACCCTGAAATTGTGACAATAATTCCCCTAATTCTACACGTTGTTCCATTGTTTTCCTAACGATGCCTATTTTATTATTGTTTGATTTTTAAGAGAGAAATTGATAAGTGTCTAGAAGGTCTGGGGAAAATAAGCCACACAAGACTGAGCGGCTGTAAAAATAAATCTTATCACACACATGCCATTATTGTCAGTGGAATTATACAGTGGCTGACAGGGTTGCACTGATGTGACATGTTCGGGTGTTACGCAGTGTTGGACACTTTGTATAACTAGAACACTGTTTGAAAATATCTGTTTGCCTTCACTACTGGCACTACCGTGTGGCTGGCTGAGTGGCTCAGTTTCCAAAACCAATGGGATTCAGTAACAGAGCGAAGCCATGAGCTGGGGGACCAGGGTGTTTGAAAAAATAGCTTTATAATCGAGCGATCAGACAGTGGGGGCAACCAGTTTGAGGAGCTAGTTCACTGGGTTGTGGGTCCTGTGTGAGTTCATAATCCCCCTTCACCCGGAACGTGAAGTTAATCACGGTGGCAGACAACATCAGCAGGGAGCGGAAGCAAACTCACAGCAGGACTGAGGAACCAGTCAATTGCAGACAGAAACAAAACAATATTCAATTGGCGAGTGCTTCTGAGGGAAAGTAACCAAAACATCACGGTGGTTGTGATGCTGGCAAAGGACACCATAAGGAGAGTGAAGTATAAATTTGGCATCCGTTTGTGATGCAACAGCTCAGTGACGTGTCTCTCTCCTTCTCTGGCGAGGTCTAGGATGAATGTCAAAAAATGGAAAAAGAATAAAAGCAGGAAAGGGCTGGACCTTGTCCGATGGAGACTAACGTAACCTGCTATGACAGCGTGTTGGTCACTGTCCCATCTCTTGGCTGAGTCCACTACAGCCTGCTAGCCATTAGTTGAACTGATAATACGTTTGCAGTGCAAGAAGTCACAGTCCACCCTGGTGAGCCATGGGGACCACTTGTCGAAATTATGAATGACTAATACAAAATGGCGTTGCCAATTTTGACATAAATATGTACAGCGGTGTGTGTGGTTTTCTGTCTGCATTGATCTCTTAACTAACTGGAAGGGGGGTGATAATGGAATCTCAAAGATCTAAATAGGAAATTAGCCTCCAGAGTCTTGGTTCTTCACTGACCCCACAGGATGAGGTGCCTTATGGAATATTTATGGAACTAAATTGATGCTAAAGCGTGAAAATGTATCCTCTTCAGAGTCCATTGTAAATTTTGGTTTCTTTCCCGTAGTTGGACCACATGGCAAACCCAGAGAAAGTGAATCAAACGGTTCTCACAGAATTCATCCTATGAGGATTTGGGAATCTCCCTGAGCTACAATCTCTTCTCTTCCTGCTGTTTCTCGTTATCTACATCGTGACCATGGCCGGGAACATCTGCACTTGTTGTGACAGATCAGCACCTTCACACCCCGATGTACTTCTTCCTGGGGAACTTGTCCTGCTTGGAAACCTGCTACACCTCCACCATCCTGCCCAGGGTGCTGGCTGATCTCCTGACTGCGGACAGGACTATTTCATTCAATGGGTGTGTCACACAATTTTATTTCTTTGGTTCTCTGGGAGTTACAGAATGCCTTCTCCTATTGGTGATGTCTTATGATTGATATTTAACGATATGTAATCCACTGCGTTATGCAGCCCGTATGAGTGGCAGGGCCTGCCTCCAGCTTGCAGGTGGCTCTTGGATAGGAGGCTTCCTATGTAGTGGCATATCAACATTGTCGATATCTCAGTTAACATTCTGTGGCCTCAACGTTATTGATCATTTCTTTTGTGATTTTATACCCCTTGTAAAGCTCTACTGCAATAACCCACACCTCATGGAAACATTGGCTTTCCAACTCACTTTCCTTTCCTCACTGGTCCCATACCTACTTACCTTGATGTCCTACATCTGCATCACCATCACCTTCCTGAGAATCCCATCCACCACCGGAAGACAAAAGGCCTTTTCCACCTGCTCCTCCCACCTCATCGTGGTGAACATTTTTTATGGAACTCTGCTTATTGTCTACATGTTCCCAACCACCGACATCCTAAGCGACTTTAAGAAAGTTCTGTCTGTTATCTACACAGTCCTGACTCCCCTGGTCAATCCCCTCATCTACACCCTGAGAAACAAAGAGGTCCAGGAGCCCCTGAGGAAAGCTTGCAGGAAATTCATGTTTGGACCATGCTAACCTGTCAATTTCCTTGGACCATGCTAACCAGTCAGTTTCTTTTGATTAAAATAGATATAACATGGGCTGGGGTAGGGCCTGAACAAAAGACTGCTGAAGTCCCAGGTCATGTTTCCCTGAGCTTCATTGGTCTTTGAGTCATGCTCTTACAGAATCACAGCTGTGGGAGAAAGTGGAGATGAAGAGACCTCTTAAATCCTGTGACTCCAGCCTTTTTAGGACCTATATAAGATGCCACAGGTGGGTACTACTGGGTAGGTGGGAGACTTGAATTTGTGGCTGCTCAAAGTTCAGAGAATGAGGGGAGATTGTGCTCAGTGAGAGGGTGCAGACGAAATGGACTCAGCTGGAACACTGGGCATCTATTCCGGGTAGGGTGAGAGACTTCTAGATATACACACAAACCGCTGAAAAATAAGCCGCCTGCATTCTAAAAATACAGGTTTGCAATGTCAGCATGGAACTCCAACGTTCGAAAATTGAATAATTAACTTTTTTTTCATAGAGTGTATTTCATCTCCAGGCTTCCTTCAAACCAAGAGAAAAGGCAAAGGAAACCTCCTGACCTGTGCCCCAGAAACAGGACACCAGCACAGGACTCGTATTTGTCCATTTTTCAGCAATAATTCAGGGCCAGTTGTTTCCAGATACTTAGGGTCCCAATGGGACTTTTCAAAGCCTCTGGGCACCTGGCCGGCCAAATGGGGCCCTGAAGGAGAGTAAGGAAGGAGAACGTGCACCTTCCCCAGGTTTGTACATCGCTCTGGGGCTTCAGTGTCTGGATCCCTGATGTGGGTCTCCACAGGGCACGACCAGTGGCACCTGAGGCCCATTTACGGGAAACACTTGGGTGCCTGCAGGGTTTGCCATCAGCCAGCCTGGGGTTGTGAATCCCAGAGGGTCAGAATCACTCAGTGTGTTCGTGGCAGTAAGCCAACTACCCAGAGTCCCAGTCCAGTGCCCTGTCTGCTCCACCACGTCCAATTGTATTTGACAATGGGACCGAAGGGTGTATGGTGCCCAACTCTCATTCACTGTCCATAGGATTTGGTTGCCTAACATCTGCCTTTTATGGGAAAGCTCAGCCTGTACATTTACAGCCAAACCAGTATCCTGAGAACTTTCCCATGGGATGTTTTCCACCAGTTCCTTCTCGTGTTTCTCCATTTTCTCAGTGACCCAATAACTGTGTCTCTGTCACCAAAAGCATCGTGAACAAAACTGAGTCTGCTCTTTCTGCTGTCTCTCTTGTCAGACCTCCACTTATCTCTCCCCTTCATGTCCAGTGTGAGGAATAAATGTGTGAAGACTTGTCTACACATAGAAATTGCACCACTTAAATGACATTGGCCTATCCCTGCCTGTGACAGGGCCGCATGCTCGTGAGCTGGAGAGCCAGGGCCAGGCCAGCCCTGGTTAGAGAAGGGTCCCCACCTGAGGGGAATCAGGCCATTTCCAATAAAGGGCAGAAGGGGGATGGGGGAATAGGGAAACTCAGGAGGCTGAAGTGAAAGTTCAGAGTGTGAATGAGGGAAAACCATGTGACTGGGGGAATTGCCCCTGCTAGGAAGAGCTGGAGTGGCCTGCTAAGGTGGGAAGGACTCAGACCGGATTGGGGGAGTTTGGGGGATAGGCAACAGGAGGGACGGTGTCATCTACATTTTAGTTCTGAATGTTAACTTAATAAATGAAGCCTAAATGGGGGGCTGTTGCTATTGGACTGGAAAAAACCTGTGTGGAGTTTATTTGGGGAACAAAGAAGGGAAACTGCAGTGAGGGGCTGTGTTCTGGGCTTCCCTGAGGTCTCCACTGGGCGCCGTGAGGGGCCCACTCATCTAATCTGACTGGATACAACTACACTGATGTAAAGCTGCTTGTATCAGGATAGTTCATTCCAAAGGGGGATAAGCTATATCAGTCCAAGGGACCTCGATATTGGTTCGCTGTGTCCGCGCTAGAGGTTGTACTGGTAGAACGATATCCAAAAAAAAAGTCACACCACTAACGCGAATAGTGATCCTGGTGAAAAATCTGTGTGGAGACCTCGCGTAAGTGAATTCCTGTGCAACTGCATCAGTATGTTCGTGGCTTTGAAAAGAACTCCGGGAATCCAAGGAACCTGTCTGTCTTCTGCATTAAAATGGCATGCTGAGAATTTAGGCTAATTTGTCAAGTCAAAAACAGCCGACTGACGGAAAGAGGCCTGACTGAATAATTCAGTTTACATACGTGGGGTGCATCTACACTGCAGCCAGGGGTGTGAATGGCATCTCCTATAGCCGCTCTAGCTGTACTCTAGCTTGTTCACTAAAAATAGAAACCGCGGTACCAGCTTCAGCGCCAGCTGCACAAGCAAGAATGTACCCAGGCCCAAGGGGCATTGGGGGCTGCAGAGATAGGAAAGGGGCAGTTGTACTGTATCATGGAGACTAGGAAGAGGAGAGGGTGAAGTTTAGTAAAGGCATGGCCATGGTGTACAATGATCATTAGGAGGAAGCCAAGAGTAATATGGACAATGTTTTCTGTGTCCTTCCTTTGGATCTCAACACAGCAGCTGATCACAGTGAATGGTAAATAACCAGTAATAATGATTAACCCCCCGATTTCAGTTAAAAATATTCCTTAAGTAATGGAGACAATCAACTTGGAATTTAAAATTTAGTCCACGGTCCGAGAAGATTCTGGTCTGTCTCTGTATTCTAGCCAGTTTCTGATTAGATGTGCATCCTTCGAAGAGTTAAGCAATGGGATTTCATCCCTGTCTGCAATATTTTTGCCAGAGATTAATTTAAAAAAAACTCATTTTCCAAAATACAGTTGTGTGAGCCACAAATATTCAACATTTGGGCATTATGAGACACAAAAGTTTCGTGACACAAATTTTTCACACTTGTGATAAATTGGATGAGACCTTACTGTATGATTAGGGAGCAAATTATGCTAGGAGAGGACTGGGAATAACAATCCTCTAGTTTGTTTTGCAGTCAGAAATAAGTGGATATGTGTGTTCTTCTGTAACTGCTGGAACACGCATTGTGGTGGTTATCATTCACTCCAATAGACCAACAAGGGGCCTATAGTTCTGGTACAAGATTCTCTGCTATGTGCTAATGAAGATCGATAATTTTCTGATGGAAGGTTTTTACCATCAGAAAATGTCAAATTCTCAAGATCAAAATGTTCCATGGGAAATTTCTACAAAAGTTTGTGTAGGGGAAATAAACAATAATTTTATAAAATAATTCAAAATGAAATATAATATAAAAAGGAAACAGTAGAATAGAATAGAAAATAAAATAAATGACATTAGAAGTAATAAAAAATAAATAAAATCTCAAAATAAAATTTAAAATTAAAAGTCAGAATTGGAATGAAAACAAAAATTTGAACTCATGGAATTTCCCATGAAATGAAAATTCTGTTCCTGAATAGCTCTAATAATGAGAAAATAACCTCCACATTTCTTACAAATTTCATACAGAATTTACTCATGCCTAAGAGGATAAATTTCCAGCTAAAATAATATTTGCAGCTTTTTTGGTTTGTGTTTTTAATGAAGACGGGATAGTTGTGTGACTAGTAATACTCTTTCTACCCCGGGAGCTAACCACAGGGATTTTTAAACTTTGTTACTTTTGGCGTAAGATGCTCCCCTGGCTGGGTCTCTGTATGTAGTGAGCCCTACTGTGGAATAAGGAAATGCGGTTAAAGAGAAGGACAGAAGTGTGTATGTAGTGCCGTACCCACTTCCCTGTGGATATGCCATGAGCGTCCGGAGGAAGCTGGACAACAATTTTTTTAGGCATCGGTTCTGCCGTACTCATGTCTCCCTCAGAGCACCTGCCCAACAAGCTAAGTTCTGAGACTTACCTCTGGCACAATTTGGTCCACAGTGTTGGTGCCAGGGACCTGGACCTGATGGGGGATCCTGCACTTGATCAATGTGAGCAGACTGGATAGTACGTAGCACTGAGTGCTCCAGCCCCCAGGCAGCAAAGCATTTAAGAATATGCTTAATTGTAAATGCCAGGGTATTCCCACTGAGGTCACTACAGTTCAAGGTGTGTGAGTGGTTTGCTGGACTGGCCTCTGGGGTAGATCTATTCATTATGCCCGTTACTACCAGGATATTGAATCCAGTGGACTAACACAGCGGATTCGTGTTTTTAACATTCATGGAAGAGGGGAGAGATTGGCACTTTAGTTATGCCAGTTACTTGCGATGAGTTTTTTAATTATCTCAAGGGCACTTACAGACAGATATTTAAAGGTGTTTAGGTGCCTACTGTTTTTTTCCAAAGCACTCAGGCTCCTCAAACTCACTGATTTCAAAGGGTGCTGGCAACTTTGATGCCTTTTAAAAGTCCCACCCAGGGCTGGATTCACAAAGGGTCTGTCATAATTGGCCTACAAACTTACCCTCAGTGCGAGCTCAACTGGGAGAAGTGAATGAAAGTTCATAGAACGTCACAGTGACCAAGAGCAACAAATGGGGATGGAAAAAAGATGCAAAGAAGAGACAAGAGACTGAATTAGTCCAAACAAAAATCCCTTTTGCTAGAACTGAAGGACAGGGTTATGGTTGTTCCTGGTAAACGAGAACAGCATGAGAGCAGAAGTCAATGAACTGGTGTGTGGGAAATTCAAGCTAATTGATGGACAATATAGTGAGGGGATGGGCTATTGCCCCATCACTCCCTTTGGGGTTCTCAGAGAAAGTTCCCAGCCACCAACATCATGAGCGACTTCAAGAAAGTTCTGTCTGTCATCTACAGCCAATGCCCTGGTCAATGCCCTCATCTACAGCCTGAGAAACAAAGAGGTCCAGGAGACCCTGAGGAAAGCTTTCAGGAAATTCAAGTTTGGACCATGCTAATTCATCAATTTCCTTGGTTAAAATAGATATAACATGGTCTAGGGTAGGGCCTGAACCCAAACCTGCTTTAGTCCCAGGTCATGTTTCCCTGAACTTCACTGGGCTTTGTGTCCTGCTCTTACAGAGTGTCTCTCAGCCTTTCCAGACTACTGTACCCCTTTCAGGAGTCTGATTTGTCTTGAGTATCTCCAAGTTTCACCTCACTTAAAAATTATTTGATTACAAAATCAGGCATAAAAATACAAACATGTCACAGCGCACTACTACTGAAAAATAGCAGACTTTCTCATTTATACCATATAATTATGAAATAAATGAACAGGAATATAAATGTACTTACATATAGTCTATAGAGCAGAATACACATCATTGTCAGTATGAAATTGTAGTTTAGACTTTGCTTGTGTGTTGGTTTTTGTAGCATGTTGTAAAACTAGGCCAATCTCTAGATGAGCTGATGTACTCCCTGGAAGACCTCTGTGTACCCCCAGCCTACGCATACCCCAGGCTGAGAACCACGGCTCTTACAGCCCTGGGAGAAAGTGGAGATGGAGAGACCTCTCAGAACCTGAGACCCCAGTCTTCTTAGGGCTCAGATTCCACAGGTGGGTTTCACTGGGCTGGTGGGAGACTTGAACTCATGGCTGCTCAGAGCTCAGACAATGAGGGCGATTGTGCTCAGTGAAAGGGTGCAGGCGAAATGGACTCAGCTGGAACACTGGGCATCTATTCCATGTAGGGTTCATTGTAGGGTGAGAGACTTCTAGATAGACAGATGTGTGCACACACATAGGCATTCACACACACATATACTCACATGCACACATATACACATACACATGCACACGCACGTGCACACACACTCACATATACATGCACCCACACATACACACATGCATACGTGCACACATGGATACACACATGCACATTTATGCATATGCACACTTATCCAGACACATAGTCGCATACACAGAGACACAGACGCAGACATGGATGCACACATGCATGCCTAGGCACAGGGACACATAAGCACACCCACACGAACACAGATGCAAACGCAAGCACATATGCACACATATGTCCACACACACATATGCACACATATCCACATGTACACATGCACGCACACATATATGCACACACACACATATGCAGATGCACACATATATACATGCACACACACACACATATGTGCATGCATATGCAAACACACACAGACACACACATGCACACACACCAGCACACATGGACACACACTCACACCCACGCAAAAACACATGCACACATCCAAAATGCACTCATATGGACACGCATATGCACATACAGGCACACACAGACATGTACACGCGCACACAGACACACAGGCACAGATATGCACAGGCACACATACGCACACGCACACATACCGACACTCACATATGCAGACACACAAACATATGCATACTGTGACAAAGTTCCTCCTCTATCTTGGTGGGTCCTGCGCTTATTGGCGGATTTTCTTGCCTCAGAGATTCACCATGTGGGTTGGGGAACAGCCCAGAGACCTTCCCCTCTGGAATAACCCAAAGTCCAGGTCAATTGGGAGGTTTGGGGGGAACCCAGGCCCGCCCTCTACTCCGGGTTCCAGCCCAGGGCCCTGTGGACTGCAGCTGTCTATAGTGCCTCCTGTAACAGCTGCATAACAGCTACAACTCCCTGGGCTACTTACCCATGGCCTCCTCCAAACACCTTCCTTATTCTCACCACAGGACCTTCCTCCTGGTGTCTGATAACGCTTGTGCTCCTCAGTCCTCCAGCAGCACACCCTCTCCCTCTCACTCTCAGCTCCTTGCACCTCTTGCTCCCAGCTCCTCACACTCTCACACTACAAACGGAAGTGAGCTCCTTTTAAAACCCAGGTGCCCTGATTAGCCTGCCTTAATAGATTCTAGCAGCTTCTTCTTAATTGGCTCCAGGTGTCCTGATTGGCCTGCCTGCCTTAACTGGTTATAGCAGGTTCCTGATTACTCTAGTGCAGCCCCTTCTCTGGTCACTCAGGGAACAGAAAACTACTCATCCAGTGACCAGTATATTTGCCCTCTACCAGACTCCTGTACTCCACTGGTCTGGGTCTGTCACAATACGCACCCATACACAAAAATATATGATATGTACATTATAAAAACAAAGGCTTGCAACATCCACCTGGAATTCCAGTGTTAGGCGATTGTACCATTAATGTTTGTTTCCTAGTTTGTATTTCATCCACAGGTTGCTTTCCAAAGGAAGAGGAAAGCGAAAGGAAATCCTCTGGCCTGGGCCATAGGACGCCAGCGCAGAAATCGTATTTTGTCCACTTTTCAGCCACGATTTAGGGCCAGTTGTTTCCAGATACTTGGGAGCCCCGTGAGATTTTCCAAAGCCTGTGGGCACCTGGCCTGTGGGATGGGGCTCTGGAGGAGAGGCAGGCAGGGGAACACCCACCTTCCACAGGTTTGTGCATGACTTCGGGGCCTCGGCGTCCAGATGACTTGTGTGGGGCGGCAGAGGGCACATCCAGGGGCACCTACCACCCGTTTACTGCAAACACTTGGGTCCCTGCAGGGTTTGGCAGCAGCCGAGCTGGCTTTGTGAATCCCGGGGGGCCGGACTCTGGGATTTGGGTGCCTAAAGTGGGAGCTTTGTGATTCTAGCCCTAGCTCCACACACTTAACCTCATGTTATAGCTGGGGGAACGCGGGCAGAACGAGGTGACGTTACCTGAGGTGAGTCACTCAGCAGGCTCGTGGCAGAAAACCAACTCTCCAAAGTCCCAGTCCAGTGCACTGTCTGCTCCACGATATTCTGTTCTAATTTACAATGGAAGGAAGGGTGATTGGTGCCCAACTCCCATTCATTACCCATAGGATTTGAATGCCTAACATCGGCTTCTTATGGGAAAACCCAGCCTGTACATTTAGAGCCAAACCACTAGCATGAGAATTCCTTCCACTCCCAGAAGATGTTTTCCACCAGTTCCTTCTCAGGTTTTACCTTGTTCCATGAGACCCTGATAACTGTGTGTCTGTCACCGAGAGCATCGTGCAATAAAAGAACTAAACTAAGTCTTCTCTTTCTGTCGTCTCTTGTCAGACATACCGTTATCTGTCCCCTTCATGTCCAGAATGAGAAATAAATGCGTCAAGACTTGTCTACACATAGAAGTCTCACCAGGTTACCTATATCTGACTATCCCTGACTGTGACTGGACCGCGAGCCCATGCGCTGGAGAGCGGGGGCCAAGCCAGCCCTGGTTAGAGAAGGGTCCCCACCTGAGGGGAATCAGGCCATTTCCAATAAAGGGCTCAAGGGGGCCAGAGTAAGAGGAAAACTCAGGAGGCTGAAGTGAGACTTCAGAGAGTGATAGAGGCTCCTGCAGGGAAAACCATGAGACCAGGGAAATTCCTCCATTATATGGGGAATGAAGAAGGGAAACTGAGGTGAGGGGCTGTGTTCTGGGCTGCCCTGAGTCCTCTGGGGGAGCCATGAGATGTCCACTAGTCTACACCAAGTAGATGCAATGATACTGATGTGATGGTGCTTCTGGTGGGATAGTTCATTCCCACATGGGAAGGGGAATAAGCGATCTATTGTTAAACTGTGTCCGCACCAGAGGTTATAGCGGTATAACTATTTCAATAATACATTCGCACCACTAACCAAAATAGTTATCCTGGTGCAAAATCTGGGTGGAGACCTTGTGTGAGTCCCAGTGAAAATACATCCGTACGTTCGTGGCTTAGAAACAAATTCCGATAATCCAATGAAAATGTTTTTTTCCATTAACAGAATCATAGACGAGTAGGACTGGAAGGGACCTCAGCTGGTCATCTAGTCCAGTGCTCTGCACTCAAGGCAGGACTACATCATTACGAGATCATTCCTGCAGGTGTTTGTCTGACCTGTTCTCAGAAACCTCCAATGACGGAGATTCCACAACCTTGCGAAACAATTTAGTCCAGTGCTTAACCACACTGGCATTTAGGAAGTTTTTCCTAATGTCCAACCTATAGTGCCCTGTTAAAAAATATAAAGGGAAGGGTAACAACCTTTATTAATGCAGTAACATAAAATCCCTCCTGGCCAGAGGTACAGAATCACTTACCTGTAAAGGGTTAATCGGTTCAATTAACCTAATTGGCACATGACCAGAAGGACCAATGGGGAAAGAAGATACTTTCAAATGGGGGTTGGGAGGTTTTGTTTGTACTCTCTTTGTTGGTTCCCTCCCGGGACAAAGAGAGAGACCAAGCAGGTAAACCAGCTCCTAACAAGATCCTGAAATGATACATCTAAAATTACAGAAATTGTAAGTAAAGCAAGGAAATGCATTAGATTATCTTTTGTTTTAGCTTGTCAATTTTCCCTGTGCTAAGAGGTAATTTTATTCCTGTTTTGTAACTGGGAAGCAGAGTCAGAGGGGAGTCCTCTGTGTTTTAAATCGTTTTATTTACCCTGTAAAGTTATCTTCCATCCTGATTTTGCAAGTGTAATTCTTTTACTTTTTTTTTTAAATAAAATTACTCTTTTAAGAACCTGATTGATTTTCAGTGTCCTAAAAAACAGGGATTTGGTCTGTGCTCACTTTGTTAACCTATTGGTTGGTATATTATTCTCAAGCCCCCTCCCCTCCAGGAAAGGGGTGAAGGGCTTGGGGGGATATTTGGTGTGGGGGGATAGGGCTCCAAGTTGCCCCTCCCTTAATGTTTGTTTAAATCACTTGGTGGTGACAGCAATACCATCCAAGGACAAGGAAAGGAAATTGTGCTTTGGGGAAGTTTTTAACCTAAACTGGTGGAATATAAGCTTAGGGGGGCTTTCATGCAGGTCCACACATCTGTACCCCAGAGTTCAGAGTGGGGAGGGAACATTGACACGCCCTTGCTGCAATTTAAGCCCATTGCTTCTTGTCCTATCCTAAGCAGTTAAGGAGAACAACTTTTCACCCTCTTCTTGTAACAATCCTTTATGTACTTGAAAACTGTTATCATGTCCCCTCTCTTCTGTTCTCCAGACTAAACAAACCCAGTTTTTTCAATCTTCCCTCATAGGTCCTGTTTTCTAGACCTTTAATCGTTTTTGTTGCTTTTCTCTGGACTTTCTCCAATTTGTCCCCAATCTTTCCTGAACTGGACACAATACTCCAGTGCAGGTTTAATAAGCGTAGTATAGAGTGAAAGAAGTGTGTCTCATATCTTGCTTACAACACTCCTGATAATACATCCAGAATGATGTTAAGGGTTTGTTTGTTTCCAAGAGTGTACTGTTGTACATCCTGTTTTTGTACAGTGCCAGTTGCACATGCCAGAATGTACCTTGGGCAAAGGGACATTGGGGACAGCAGAGGGTTAGAATGGGAAAGGGGAAGCTCTATTATAGCATGGGGGCACTGGGCATAGCAGAGGAGGAAGGCTGGGAAAGGGGCGATTATACTGTGTACTGGGCATCGGGGGATGCAAAGGTTTGTGTGTCCAATGTTTTATATATCCTTGTTAATGATCTCTACATGGCAGCTGATCACAGGGAATGCCAAATAAAATAATTCTTTTTAACTGAAATCACAGGTTTTATATTCCTTAAAGTTATGAGGAGTGAATCAACTTGTAATTAAAAACGTTACCTGCAGTGTGAGAAGATTCAGCTCTCTCCATGTATTCTAGCCAATGTGCAGATTATACATGTTTCCCTCGAAGAGTTGAGCAATGGGATTTCATCCCTGTGGGCATGGGAGGTGCATGAGCCACTCCTTGGGGGAGACTATCCCCCAGCGCCGCCCCTTCTACCTGAGGCCCTGCACCCATCTACCTCCCCTAAGCTGCCAGAGTCCCGAGCCCCTCTCTCCCCTCCCTGCCACCACATCCCCGGGCCACCCCTCCCCAGCTCCCCCTGCACCTGAGCAGCAGGCATCATGGCCGGGGCGGCCCCAACTGCCTCAAGTCCCAGCCCCAGGCTCTAGCCCCAGCACACTTCCCAGAAGATGAGCAGCCTGCCAGGGTTGGGCCAAGGGGAAAGTGTCAAGCAGGAGGGGGCCTCGGGGCAAAGCATGGGCAGGGCCATACTGGGCTGGTTGGGGAGGCGAACCTACGATACGCGCCGCCCAGGCGTGTCAGGAATGTTTTTGCCAGAGATCAATTAAAAATACAAACAAACAAAGAAACCCCTTTTTCCAAAATACAACTATGCGAACCACAAATAGTCAACATTTGGACATTATGAACAGCAAAGCTTTGACACAAAATTATTCACTCTGGGATAAATTGGAATGACACCTTACTGCACAGTTAGGGGGCAAATTATGGTAGGAGAGAACTGGGAATTATAACAATCTCTAAGGCCTGATCTACACTACAGAGTTAGGTCTAAGGAAGCCCCCTCAAGTCGACCTGTTAATGTGTGTGTCTACACTACCAGGTCCTTTATGTTGACCTAAGTCTCCTCTGATGTTGACTTCTGTAATTCTCCCACATCTGGGAGAGGCATAGCGCTTAGTTAGATTTCCATGGGTTGACTGTGAGGTAGTACAGATGCAGCGTTGTGTAATTCGACTTAATTGGCCTCCAAATGGTGTCCCATAATGCTCATCTGTGACTGCTCTGGAGATCATTCTCAACTCTACTGCACTGCAGCCAGGTACACAGGAAATATCCCCTCCCCTGCTAAAGCTTCGGGAAATTTTGAATTCCCATTTCCTGTTTGATCAGCACTGGGAGCGTGCCAGCTTGAGCACAACTGATCATGGAGACTACACGCCCCAAACGCGCTCCAGCCTGGTCTGCACATGAGGTGGTGGATCTCATTGCTGTGGGGGGAGAAGAGTCTGTGCAGGCAGAGCTCCGATCCAGCAGAAGAAACACTGACATCTATACAAAGATCACTCGTGGAATGGGCGAGAAGGGCTACACGAGGGACACACAGCAGTGCTGTGTGGAAATAAAAGAACTTCGCCAGGTGTACCAGAAGGCAAGGGAGGTGAACAGTCATTCTGGGGCTGAACCACACACAAGCCGGTTCTACAATGAGCTGCATGCGATTCTCAGGGGTGACCCCACCAGCACCATCACAAGCAATGTGGACACCTCACAGGTGTGTGAATCTAGGGACAACAAAGAGGATTATATGGTGGATGAGGAAGAGGAGGAGGAGGATAATGGGAGACAGGCAAGTGGTGGATCCATTCTCCCCATGACCCAGGAAATATTTTTAACCCTGGAGTCCTGTGGGTCACAGGACAGCATGGTGTCTGACCGTGATGCACTTCTGGTGAGTATACAGTTACAATCAAAGTCCAGTTAAACTTTAGTGAGCACACACATTCGGTGGTATTGCATGTTTACTGTGAAGAAAAAGCGAGGTGCTGTGGTTCTCTGCTTACAAGAGGCCGCTCCAGCTATGCAGAGGGTAGCCCCTGGAAAAGACTGTTTATGTGGACTGGGATAGCCCAGGAATCCTCCATGGATATCTCTAGGAAACTTTCATGGAGGTACTCTGCAATCCTTTGCAGAAGGTTTCTGGGCAGGGCAGTCTTATTTCTTCCACCATGGTAGGACACTTTCCCACACAACTCCTGAATTAATTCTGCTGGCATCATTGCAGTACCCAACATAGCAACATAAGGACCGGGTCTATTGCCAGACACTTGCAGCACCTCTTCCTTTCCGCCTCTGTTACCCTCAGGAGACTGATATCACATAGGGTCGCCTAGGGGACATGGGGAAAGTTCTCATTAAAAGTGCTCTGACATGGAAAAAAGGAGCATATAGACCCCACACACACACACACACACACACACTGGATCATCAAACCACACGGCCGCTAATGTACTTTTACTGTGCTCGGCATTGGTCGGCAAGTAATTTAAAGTAGCTGATAGGGGTCTGGGACCCCACATGAGAGATTCCATAATTTGGGAGTGAAAACATTCCCCACCCCAGTCCTGTTTGTAAACAGCTTCCCGTGGTGCTATGGGAAAGAGCCATTGTTGACTAGCTACCTCTGCTCCTGACATGAGCCTGCCATAAACTTCATTAAAAGTGTGGTCACCCATAACCCGAGGGGCCTACTCACCATGGCTGGAGCAGCAAAATGGCACTGTGAATGGTTACGAGTTCTGATTATGTTATGGCTTGCACCTAGTGTAATAGGGGTTTTTTTTAATAAAAACGGCCTTGCTATGGAAACATTTTATTCATGTACAATGGCTCCTTTATTTTTTTCCCTGACTGACAGCTGAAAATGTGTCCTTCAGCATGTCATCAACACCTGAAAACAGACTTTTGCTGATTCGAATGAGGAGAAAGAGACCACAGGAGGACTTGTTCACTGAGATAATGAACAAGTCCAGGACAGCTGACACAGAGCTGAGGGTGTGGAGGATTTCACTGTTTGAGTAATTCGACATGGACATGGAGAGCAGAAAAGCTTCCAATGACCGAGAGTGTGTGGGGGAGGGTACAAGGAACAGAAGGCCCCCATTCACAGACCTTTGATGGTCTGTAATGCAGTGTTATGTTACAAAGCTGAAAATGTTTCTCCTGTTTCAACTTTACAACCCCTTTCCCCAAGGTTACCCTTTCTTTCTGTTTCCCCTCTTTACTTAAGTTTGTTAAATAAAATAAATGGATTCAAGAAATAAATGTTCTTTATTGAGTAGAAGCAGTGGGCTTAGGCGGGGCGTTTGCTTTACAGGGACGGTGATACAAGCCAGGGGAAGGTTTGGGAAAACGCAGTGCAGACAAGTAGCTCATATTACTGTGACTCATTATTGAAACAGCTTTTCAAAGCCTCGCAGATACACAGCGCCCTTTGCTGTGCTCTTCTTGCCCTGGTGTGTGGCTGCTCAAAAATGGCTGCCATGCAATTAGTCTCAACTGCCCACCCCGGCTGAAAATTCTTGGGGGTGACCCTACCAGCACCCTCACAAGCAATGTGCAGCTGCTCTGTGACTGCCATCAGTAACTGAAGTGTTTTTTCCAATGGCTTGCAGCACGGCTGCTTGTAGGACTTTACTATGTTCCATGTGGCGGACCCTACTTCGGCTGTGGAAATACTGCAGGAGAAAGGACAAGGTGTTTGAGATGCTCACAGCAAGAGAGCACATCTGAGCAGGCTCCATGCTTCTGGGGTTATGGCGTATGCACGGTGGTTTAAAGGTGCAAAAACCACTGAGTTGTTTGCCATTAATGTCAAGGAGGGAGCACAGTGCATCATGGGATGCCTATGCAATGTTCCCATTCTCACCTGCAACAATGTTTTGGTTCCATGAGGGATTGCACAAACTTCCCAAAACACAATGCAGCAAGTTGCACTTTGGGATAGCTACCTACAATGCACTGCTTTGTGCATTGATGCAGGGGCTGCTAGTGAAGATGCACTCCACCGAGACAATGAGCATGGTGTGCCCATGCACAATCGACTTCATTAATGCAGGGCCTCGACATCGAATAAGATAAAATCGACATAATTTTGTAGTGTAAACAAACCCATAGTTGGATTTTCATTCGGATATAAGTGGATATTTGTATCCTTCTGTAAATGCTGAAAAACCTTCCCTTCAGGGCAAGAAGTGACAGTAGGTCAAAAACTTCATGCTGAAAAAGGACAGTGTTGGAGTCAAGTTGTAGACTATATTGCAATACAAACAACTTAAATGATTATATTGACTGTACCCGAACTGACCCACGAACTGGCTAGTGTGAATGTAGAACTGTGTCCTTTACTGTATGGAATCAGTGCTATTCTTTTGTCCTCAAACTGTAATAGACCAGATAGAGACCTACAGTTCTGGTATAAGATTACATAATTTGTATTAAGTGCTGTGGCACTGAAGATGCATGAGACTCAGAAACTTTTCTGGGATATGAACAGAAATTATTTGTACTTTATAATCTCAGGTCTCTGACTTCCATGCTTCCATGGTATGGGCCTTTCCAAGAACCCTAAGGGACTTAGGTGCCAAATTCTCATAGCAATGTCATGGGAGTTGGGTCTTAATTGTGTACATTACCGCCCTTTGAAAATCCCAATATAAATGTTGCACCTGCATTTTATCTGAGCAGCAGGCTGCACTTTCTCATTTCAGAAAAGACCAGCAGGCATTGAGGTAAGGGTAACATTTTCAAAAACACTTAAGGAAACTTCAAAAGTGACATAGTCCCATTGCCTTTCACTGAGATTTAGGTTGCTAAGCCTGAGTAACTGAGAACCGTTTGAAAATGGGATTTAGGCTTCTAAATCACTTAGATTCTATTTAAATGTTACCTGAACTAATTGAGTGAGCTCATTGGATGGGGACTGGGTACATATGCGCATCCTACAGAGGGCAAGAGGGGGATTGGTTGGAGAAAATGTAAGATCGGCTAACTCTGCTGACATTTTCAAACCTTTCTAAGGCAATTGGATGGGAACTCAGTGTCTAAATCACTGAGGCAGCTGTAAAATCTAGAATTAGTGCATTATTTCTTGACAGTCAACAGAGCATTCACGCAATAGAGAGAGAGATTTGTTTAGGATTAGAAGTTTCTTCCCTCTCCACGACTCTCCCTTTGAGATTAGAAGTTTGACTCTGGTTTAGTTTTAGAGAATATCAGTAAATACCAACTTGCCCTTGCCTGTTGCATTCCCCACGGCAGACGTGCCTCGGGAGACTGCCTCTCCACGCAGAAGGATATATAATAAATCAGAAAAGACGTTCCCCATTTGACAGAGGGTATGAGGCACAGGGTCACGTTACCAGACATGGAACAGAGCCTCAGTAGCTTTTCTAGGTTGTCCTTCAATATACTCAGCACGTGGAAGTAGGTGAATACAGTGGGGAGAGAAAATGGACTGAATAACCTGGATCCCGGTGCCAGAAATGCTGCATGAGGAGGTGACAACAGAGACTCCAGCTGTTGACAGACCTGCCTTAGAGGTAAATGACCCTTTTCCTCCCTGCTCCTTGAATCTTGAGGAATTTGAAGCAATGTAGGTTTGTTTGGTGAATAACACCATGGGAATCCAAAGGGATTTGGGCACTGATCTCTCTCAAACTCCCAACCTAAAGCAAAATTACAGAATTTGGAAAAAGGAAAGACCTGTCAGGTCACGTGTATCCGAGTTCCTTACCTGGCCCCCATCACCGTGGTATCTGGGCACCTCACTGTCTTGAATACATCTATCCTCCTAGCACGCCAATATCATGTTATTACTCCTGCATTACAGATGGGACCTGGCGCACAGAGGGGCAGATTTCTAGGCACCTCAAGATACAGTCCCCCTCCCAGTGGGACTGGAAATCGATTGGTGTTAGGTACGGCCCCTACTCATGCTCCGTGTGCATTGTTAGATACCTACCGGCCTTTGGAAATCTGGCCTGAAAGTCACACAAAGAGCTGGTGACAAAGCAGGGAACTTAACCAACATCTGCCGAGTCAAAAACCAGCGCTTCAAATACTAGAGCAGCCTTTGTTCCTCTCTAACCTCCCCTCCTGACCCCTACAGGGTTGTGCCCCATCTCACGGGGTGTTGAGAGCTTTAGTAAACTGCCGTGGGGAAAACAGAGCTGCTGTTGGCTGCTGCGCTCGGTGCTCGGGGGTCAGACACTGGCTGTAAGTAGACTTGGCACAAATCAATTTTGTTTCTCCCCTTAGAGGGTTAATATTTGGTTTATTTTATCTTCAAGATTACCCCTTCCCCCAATTTTTCCTGCTCCCAGCCCTGGCCCAGTGGAGCAGAGATCCATGGCCAGGGCTGGGAGCAGGAGGAGGATGGCAGCTAGCCCCCGGCCACGGGAGTTGTCACCTCATTGTTCAACTGCTCCATCGATGGGCAGAAACCATTCGGCAGCAGGGTGGCCTCCCCCACAGCCAGGAACTCACCCTCCTCCTCACAGCCCAGGACCGCCAGGACTGCAGCTTTCCCCGCAACTTGCGCCTGCAGGGATGGGTGTCACCAGCCATGCGGCCATGCAGGGACCCCTCTGCAGCTCTGCTGTCCCAGCCCCGCTCATTCATTCCTGGGACAGCTGGGTGCAGAAGGCTTCCACACGGCCGCGGGGCTAATCACACCATGCCTGCAGGTGCAAGGCACAGGGAGAGGCTGCACTAACGCCCACTCTTACTCATGATTTCTGTTGTTGGTTTCGTGGTATCAGATGATATCGACCTTTACCAGGGAAATCTAATCCAGCCGAGCTGTACGTTTAAACAAAGCTCAAGGCATTCATTGTCCAAATCCCATTGAAATCAAAGGGGCCCCATCCTGGAAGTCAGTGGAAATTTTATCTTAGATGTCAGAGGAGAAGTCTTGGACTGAACAGAATTATTCCTGGGATGTAAAATTAACCTTGTGCATAACTCTGTGCAGGATCAAGGCCTTACTGAGTAGTTAATAAAGATTAATAAATCAGTCCGGGAAAAGATATGACCTCACCCACCCTCTCTCTATAAGGAACAGAAATGGGGAGAGAGACCGTAATGGCATACTAAAGAGGTGGGGGGAGTTACTATTACATTTAACCAAAGATAAAGAAGAAAACGTAGAGCTGATAATTTCTTATTGGCATTTTTGATGGAAAAATGTTTTGTTGACAGAGATCAAAATGTTCCAGGGGAACAGATCAATTTCTACACAATTTTATTTATGAAAAGAATGATTCTATAAAGCTTTATGATATAATATAAAATTAAATGAAATAATATAAAAATAAATATAAATATATGTAAATAACTATGAAACAAAATGTAATATAACATAAAAATATCCTAAAAATAAAATTAAAAATTGGTAAATACATTTTTAAAAAGTAAAATTGGAATGAAATCCAACATTTCAAATAATGGAATTGCCGATGAAATGGAAATTAGGGTTCTACACCACTCTCATAATATGAAAATTGCACATTTATTACAAATTTCAAATTTTATACAGAATTTTATCTTACAAGAGAGGATCAATTTCTAGCTCACGTGGTGGTTTCTAGCAGGAGGTTTTTTGTTTTTTGTTTTTAATAAAGATCGCATCTCTATATGTAGAGTGTCCGACTGCAGGACAATGAAGTATTGTCCAAGGGAAGGAGAGGTATTTGTCTGATGATAAAAACTTTAAAATGGCTCTGATAGAGTTAGGTGGCCCATTTCAACTGCAATTCACTTGGAGTTGTCTGCCCACACACTGCAAATCCCAGCCTTAGTGGTTTGGTTTGTTTCTCTGTTGCAGCTTCCTCTAAAATATCAAATACTGTCCCATTTTGCCCATGGATCTCCAATTTATAAAGGAAACTGTTCTGCTTTGATACACCAGGGAGTGAAATATGTGACTATTTCAACCAACACGTTTTTGTACTGCTGTACCTAAGCCCCATTACCTCAATATTTGAGTGTTTGGTGCCATCTGTCAAGTTACTACACGTGTTTCCAGAGAGATTAACATTTTGTTGAACCTGCAGCCTGCTCAGATATGAAATCTGCCCCAGGGATCACGAGATGGCATTTACCCTCCCCTGGCCTCCATTCTCCACTCACCCATTGTTCCAGTAGCCAGCAGAGGGGGACAATGAAAACAGTGCTGAGGTTTTATTGAGTGAATGCTCTTCATTTAGGTGGCAGAGTTCATTTCTTTCCCATAGACAAGCCCCATGGCGAACACAGAACTGGGAAATGGAACGTCTATCACGGAATTCATCCTCCTTGGATTCGGGGATCTCCCAGAACTGCAGATCCTTCTCTTCCTGCTGTTCCTAGTGATCTACATCACGACTGTGGCCGGGAACGTCCTCATCATTGTGCTAGTCGTGGCTGATCGGCACCTTCACACCCCCATGTACTTCTTCCTGGGGAACTTGTCCTGCTTGGAGACCTGCTACACCTCCACCATCCTGCCAAGGGTGTTGACTGGTCTCCTGACTGTGGACAGGACTATTTCATTTACTGGCTGCCTCACACAATATTATTTCTTTGGTTCTCTGGTTGCTACAGAATGCCTTCTCCTGTCGGTGATGTCTTATGATCGATATTTAGCCATATGCAATCCACTGCACTATGCAGCCCGTATGAGTGACAGGTCTTACCTGCAGCTCGCAGGTGGCTCTTGGATAGGTGGCTTCCTAGGTAATAGCATAACAACATTGTCAATATCACAGTTAACATTCTGTGGCCCCAATAGTATTGACCATTTTTTGTGTGATCTCATCCCCCTTGTAAAACTCTCCTGCAATGACCCTCACCTGATGGAAACATTGGCTTTCATACTCATCTTGCTTTTCTCACTGGTCCCATTCCTGCTTACACTGATGTCCTACTTCTGTATCATCACCACCATCCTGAGAATCCCGTCCACCACTGGGAGACAAAAGGCCTTTTCCACCTGTTCCTCCCACCTCATCGTGGTGAGCATTTATTATGCAACTCTGCTGATTGTCTATATGTTCCCAACCACTGACATCCTGAGCGACTTCAAGAAAGTTCTGACTGTTGTCTACACAGTCCTGACTCCCCTGGTCAATCCCCTCATCTACAGCCTGAGAAACAAAGACGTCCAGGAGGCCCTGAGGAAAGCTTGTAGAAAATTCATGTTTGGACCAATATCCTTGGATTAAAATAGATATAACATGGCCTGGGGTAGAGCCTGAAGTGAAGCCTGCTGTAGTCCCAGGTCGTGTTTCCCTGAGCCCCACTGGGCTTCGTGTCCTCCTCTTACACAGTGTCTCTCAACTTTCCAGACTACTGTACCCCTTTCAGGAGTCTGATTTGTCTTGAGTATCTCCAAGTTTCACCTCACTTAAAAACTATTTGCTTACAAAATCTGACATAAAAATACAAAACTGTCATAGTGCACTACTACTGAAAAATTGCTGACTTTCTCATTTTTACCATATAATTATGAAATAAATAAATGAAAATACGAATATTGTTCTTACATTTCTGTGTATAGTCTATAGAGCAGTGTACACACGTCATTGCCTGTATGAAATTTTAGTTTGTACTGATTTTGCTTGTGCTTTTTATGTAACCTGTTGTAAATCTAGGCAAATCTGTAGATGAGTTGATGTGCCCCCGGGAAGACCTTTGAGTACCCCCCAGGCTATGCATACCCCAGGCTGATAACCACGGCTCTTAGAGTCACAACCCTGGGACAAAGTGGAGATGGAGAGATGTCTTAAAACCTGGGACCCCAGTCTTTTTAGTGCCTTGTAGCTGGGCAGTTACCCTGCTCTAGAGAGAAAAGACTAGGCTGATTGGGGAAGCAGCCACAGCTGGGGCCATGCCCCAATCAGGCCACAGCTTCCCCTATAAAAGGGCTGTGAGCCAGGAGTTAAGTCAGTCTTTCTCTAGCTGTGGAGAGAGAAGGACCTGGCTGCCTGGGAGAAAAGGCTACCTGAACTGGAGGAGTGCTGGGGAATAGGGCAAGGGAGCTGGGGAGCTCCAGCCTGGTAAACCCCCAAGCTGCAGGCCTTATGCAAGGCCTAAAGAAAGGTACTGGGGTTAGGCAGAGGCTGGTCCAACCCCCCTTTGCCAGTGATGAGTGGTTTACAGACAGAAGTTTGCCCCAGTGAGCGGGGGCTAGATAATGACTGGCAGTAGCCACTGAGGCAAGGTGGGGATAGAAGGATGGGGGTTCCCCTGGGAGGGGAGACCCAGAGCAGGGGTACAGCAGAGGGCAGCACCCCAGGGTAAGGGGCACCGGGGTATGGGAGGGACACGGGGGCCTGAGGCAGGTGAACCACCACCCAGCAGAGCTGGAATCAAACTAATTCCCAGGACAACCAGCAGGACACACCGCACCGGTGAGTCTTCACTTCGCTACAGGCCTGTATCAGATTCCACAGGGATCTGTATTACTGGGCTGGTGGGAGACTTAAACTCGTGGCAGCTCAAAGCTCAGACAATGAGAGGTGATTGTGCTCAGTGAGAAGGTGCAGACAAAATGGACTCATCCAGAATGCTGAGTATACATTCACTGTAGGATGAGAGACTTCTAGATACACATAACACACAGAACTATATGATACCTACGTTATAAAAACATAGGCTTGCAACGTCCGCCGGAACTCCAGTGTTAGGCGATTGTACAATTAACCTTTCTTTCCTAGTGTGCATTTCATCCGCAGGCTGCTTTCCATAGGAAGAGAAAAGCCAAAAGAAACCCTCTGGCCTGGGCCACAGGACACCAGCACAGATCTCCTTATTTGCCCATTTTTCAGCAACGATTTAGGGCCAGTTGTTTCCAGATACTTGAAGACCCAGTGGGATTTTTCCAAAGTCTCTGGGCCCTTCAGGTGAGTCAGGCAGGGGATCGCCCACCTTCCCCAGGTTTGTACATCGGGTCCTCAGCGTCGGGATTCCTCGTGTGGGGCTGCAGAAGGCACACCCAGAGGCATCTACGGCCCGTTTACTGCAAACACTTGGGTGCCTGCAGGATTTGCCGGCAGTCGAGCTGGATGTGGGAATCGCGGGGGTGCGGATTTTGGGATTCGGGTACCTAAAGTGGGAGCTTTGTGACTGTAATCTTTGCTCCACACCATTGTCCTCATGCTATCAGCTGGGGAAACTCAGGCAGAACAAGGTGATGTTACCTGCCCAGAATCATACAGCAAGCTCGTGGCAGGAAACCTATTCAGCGGGCTCATGGGCCAAAGTCCCAGTCCAGTGCCCTGTCTCCTCCACCACGTTCAGTTGTAATTGACAATGGCACCGAAGGGTGTGGGCTGCCAAAATCCCATTCACTGCCCATAGGATTTGGGTGCCTAACATCGGCTTCTAATGGGGAAAACCCAGCCCGTACATTTATAGCGAAACCATTATCCTGAGAAATCCTTCCTTTCCCAGGGGATGTTTTCCACCAGTTCATTCTCCTGTTTTATCTTTTCCAGGAGCCCCTAATTATTGTTGGTCTTACAGCAAAAGTATTGTGCAATAAAAGAACTAAACTGAGTCTTCGCTTTCTGTCGTCTCTGTTGTCAGAACTCCCATTATCTGGTGTGTGGAATAAACGTGCAAGGCTTCTCTACATGTAACCCTTCTGCCCATCTGAGTTGGCAGCCACAAGGGCCGGGTTCAGTATCTAGGGGTTCTGTTTCAATAACACAATGCAAAACTGGCTCAAGCCCCCACCCAATGACCTGGGACAATTACATACCACCCCCAGGGCGCCTCTAAGAGGCAATACTTCCCCTTTCACAAGCACGGAGTCTTAGTGTAGCAAAAACCTTTTATTAAAGGAGGGAAACAATGCGGCATTATTTTGGGGAAACACTACAAACAGGATTCATAACACAAACCATGAGCAAAAGTCCCACCCCCAAGTAAGTTTGGCAGTATCCTTTTCCCCTCAGGGTCTTAAGTCCAGCAACCCAAAAATCACCCAAAAGTCCAACAACCCAAAAGTCTCTGTCCCTGGTCAGGGCCACCCCAGAGTTCAACAGTTTATCTGCAGAGTTTTACCTCCCAGCCTGCTGGGGGGGAGAGGGACGCAGCAGTGTTAAGGGGCCCCTTACGTGGTCCGAGGCCGACTGCCCTGCCTCTCTGTGGGGGTCTGCTGCAGCCTTCACTGCGAGCCACTCTGCCAGCCGCTCCGCTCCACCAGCCGTCTCGTGAGCTGCTCCAGCCGTTCCGCAAACTGCTCTGCTCCACCAGCTGTCCCGCAAGCCACTCCAGTCGTCCAGCAAACTGCTCTGCTCCGCCAGCCTCTCAGCAACATAGCTTCAGGCCCCCCCACAGCACTCAGTAATTTTAGCTCTTTAGTAATTTCAGCTTGTAGTAGGGGAGCCTCAGTGCTGGTGCACCCTTAGCCCAGCAGCCTGTAACTAGACTCCAAATGGAATAAAAATTAGCTCTGATATTCCACAGCAGAGAGAGAGGAGACGATGCAATGCAATTGGTATTTCAGGCCCTCAAAAGGGACCCATACCACCAGGCACAAATACCTGACTCCAGCCTCTCTCTTGTCACTGGGTTTTGGAACCCATGTCCCTTGTCTAGCGAGTGCTACTTAGTTGATGGCGAGTCCCTCTGTCATAAAACAGTTTAATTGTCTTTAATTCACATAATCTGGGTAACAAGACTTTATTCTTCCTGCCCCAATAACAGAGAAACTGGGGATCCCACAGCACCCAAAGTGACCATATGGGCTGCTGTGGGCTCATGCTAGGCGGGGTGGGTGTGCCTATGCAAACAAGATCAGCCCCTGAAGTTCTTTTCCACAACTCGCCACAATTCACCACCAGATGTCACGGTAGAGCTCATCCTGACTCTGCTTACATACACATAGAAGTTTCACTACTTTACCTATATCTGCCTATACCTGTCTGTGACACGGTCGCAGGCCCTTGGGCTGGAGATCTGGGGACCAAGCCAGCCCTGGTTAGAGAAGGGTCCCCACCTGAGGGGAATCAGGCCATTTCCAATAAAGGGCTCAAGGGGGCCAGAGTAAGAGGCAAACTTGGGAGGCTCGAGTGAGAGAGGCTCCTGCCGGGAAAACCCTGAGACCAGGGAAATTCCTCCATTATATGGGGAACGAAGAAGGAAAACTGAGGTGAGGGCCTGTGTTCTGGGCTGTCCTGAGTCCCCCAGAGGGCACCATGAAGTGGCCACTTGTCTACATCAAGCAGATGCAATGATACTGATGTGACAGTGCTTCTGGTGGTATAGTTCATTCCCACATGGGAAGGGGAATAAGCGATCTTTTGGTAAACTGTGTCCACACCAGAGGTTGTAGCGGTATAACTATTTCCATAACACATTCTCACCACTAACCAAAATAGTTATCCTGGTGCAAAATCTGGATAACTCTGGGTGGAGACCTCATGTGAATCCCAGTGAAAATATGTCTGTACCTTGCTTGCTTAGAAACAAACTCCGATAATGCAAAGGAAATGTCTTTTCCATTAACAGAATCATAGAAGAGTAGGACTGGAAGGGACCTCAGCTGGTCATCTAGTCCTCTGGACTCAAGGCAGGACTACGTCATTACCATACCATTCCTGACAGGTGTTTCTTTGACCTGTTCTTAAAAACCTCCAATGATGGAGATCCCACAATCTTTTCCTAATGTCCAGTCTACAGTGCCCTTGCTGCACTTTAAGCCCATTGCATTTTGTCCTATCCTAAGAGGTTAAGGAAAACAACTTTTCTCCCTTCTGCTTGTAACAACCTTTTATGTACTTGAAAACTCTTATCATGTCCCCTCTCTGTCTTCTCTTCTCCAGATTAAACAAAACCAGTTTTTCTAGACCTTTAATAATTTTTGTTGCTCTTCTCTGGACTTCTCTGCCAATTTGTCCCCGTCTTTCCTGAACAAGACACACTACTTCAGTTGAGACCTTATCAGCGTGGTATAGAGTGAAAGAATTGTGTCTCCTATCTTGCTTACAACACTCCTGTTAATACATCCCAGAATGCTGTTCGGGGTTTCTTTGTTTACAACAGTGTACTGTTGTACATACTGTTTTTGTTTAACATTTGGACATTATGAACAACAGAGCTTTGAAACAAAATTTTTCGCACTGGGGATACATTGTATTGAGACCTTACTGGATGGTTAGGGGGCAAATTATTGCAGGAGAGAACTGGGAATTATAGCTATCTCCTAGTTGGTTTTGCATTCAGAAATAAGTGGATATTTGTATCCTTCTGCAAATGCTGGAAGAAACCTTTTCTTCAGGGCAAGAAGTGACAGTAGGTCAAAAACTTCATGCTGAAAAAGGACAGTGTTGGAGTCAAGTTGTAGAATATATTGCAATACACACAACTGGAATGATTATATTGCCTGTACCCAAACTGGCCCATGAATTGGCTAGTGTGAATGTAGAACACTGTCCTTTACGGGATGGAATCAGTGCTATTCTTTGGTTCTCAAACTCTAACATACCAAATACTGACCTATAGTTCTGGACAGGGACGGATTAACACAGGGGTTTTAGGCGCTGCAGCCCCGGGCCTCGGGCTAAGGGGGACCCCACAAAAATAAATCCATAATTATATACAATTCAGTGGTCACAAACCCATCAATTGCGATCGATTGGTCATTCCGGGAGCCTCTGCCAGTCGATCACGATCTCCGGGCCACTGAAAGTCCAATGGTGCAGCAGGGCTCAGGAAGGCTGCCTGCAAGATGTGGCCCCATGCCGCTCCCGGAAGCGGCCAGCTGCTGACATGTTTCTGCAGCCCCTGGCAGGCAGGGGGGAGGAGGCGCCGTGCGCTGCCCCAACCCCTAGCACCGTCCCCACAGCTCCCATTGGCCGGGAAGCGCCCCAGAACAGAATCCCCTCCTGCACCCAAACTCCCTAACATACCCTGAACCCCCCCCCGGACCCCAACCCCCTGCCCCAGGTCAGAATCCCCTCCTACATCAAACTACCTCCCAGAGCCCGCACCCTTCACCCTCTCCTACACCCCAACACTCTACCCCAGCCTGGAGCCCCCTCTTGCACCTAAACTCCCACCAGATAGAAACTAAAATAACAGCTGTTCCAAGGCAAGAAGTAGGCTATTTTGAATTAACTTAACTATATTCTGCATGTTTTAAGAGAGAAATGTAACCACAGAATGGCTTTATGTTAATTAAAAGGCAAGTTTATTATAGTGTTAATAACCTCTATGCCATAATTGTGATCATTTTCTTTTAAATTAAGAACATAAGAACATAAGAATGGCCCTACTGGGTCAGACTAAGGGTCCATCAAGCCCAGTATCCTGTCTTCTGACAGTGGCCAGTGCCAGGTGCTCCAGAGGGAATGAACAGAACAGGTAATCATCAAGTGATCCATCCCAGCTTCTGGCAAACCAAGGCTAGGGACACCATTCCTGCCCATCCTGGCTAATAGCCATTGATTGACCTATCTTCCATGAATTTATCTAGTTCTTTTTTTAACCCTTTTATGGTCTTGGCCTTTACAACATCCTCTGGCAAGGAGTTCCACAGGTTGACTGTGCATTGTGTGAAGAAATACTTCTTTTTATTTGTTTTAAACCTGCTTCCTATTAATTTCATTTGGTGACCCCTAGTTCTTGTGTTATGAGAAGTAATAAACAACACTTCCTTATGCACTTTCTCTACACCAGTCATGATTTTATAGACCTCAATCATATCTCCCCTTAGTCATCTCTTTAACAAGATGAAAAGTCCCAGTCTTATTAATCTCTCCTCATATGGCAGCCATTCCATACCCCCTAATCATTTTTGTTGCCCTTTTCTGAACCTTTTCATATTCCAATATATCTTTTTGAGATTGGGCAACCACATCTGCACATAGTATTCAAGATGTGGGCATACCATGGATTTATATAGTGGCAACATGATATTTTCTGTCCTATTATCTATCCCTTTCTTAATTATTCCCAACATTCTGTTTGCTTTTTGACTGCTGCTGCACATTGAGTGGATGTTTTCAGGGAACTATCCACAATGACTTCAAGATCTCTTTCGTGAGTGGTAACAGCTAATTTAGACCTCATCATTTTATATTTATAGTTGGGATTATGCTTTCCAATGTGCATTACTTTCATCTGCCATTTTGTTGCCCAGTCACCCAGTTTTGAGAGATCCTTTTGTAGCTCTTCGTAGTCTGCCTGGGTCTTAACTGTCTTTAGTAATTTTGTATCATCTGCAAATTTTGCCAGCTCACTGTTTACCCCATTTTTCCAGATCATTTATGAAAATGTTGAATAGACCCCTGGGGGACACCACTATTTACCTCTGTCCATTCTGAAAACTTACTATTTATACCTACCCTTTGTGTCCTATCTTTTAACCAGTTACCAATTCATGAGAGCTGTCAGGGTTCCTTCCCCACTCTGAACTCTGGGGCACAGATGTGGGGACCAGCATGAAAGACCCTTACGCTTATTTTTACCAGCTTAGGTTAAAAACTCCCCCAAGGCACAAATTCCTTCCTTGCCTTAGTATCACTGCCACCACCAAGTTTTTTAACCAAACATTCCGGGAGGGCCACTTGGAGCCCTACCTTCCCCAAATATCCCCCCAAACTCCTACACCCCTTTCCTGGGGAGGCTTGAGAATAATATCCTCACCAATTGGTACAGATGAACACAGACGCAAACCCTTGGATCTTAAGAACAATGAAAAATAAATCAGGTTCCTAAAAGAAGAATTTTAATTAAAGAAAAGGTAAAAGACTCACCTCTGTAAAATCAGGATGGTAAGTACTTTACAGAATAACAAAAGATTCAAGAATACAGAGGATTTCCCCTCTAGGCAAAACCTTAAAGTTACAAAAACAGGGATAAACCTCCCTCTTAGCACAGGGAAAATTCACAAACTAAAACAAAAGGTAATCTAAGGCATTTCTTTTCTGCTATTACTTACTATTTCTGCAAGACTAGATGCTTAGTTCAGATATACTTAAGAAGATGTAATTTCCCTGTCCTGTTTCCTGGCTGGCTCAGAGAGACACAGATAAAAACCTTCCCCCACAGATTTGAAAGTATCTTCTCCCCTTATTGGTCCTTTTGGTGAGGTGTCACCCAGGTTATCTGAGCTCCTTAACCTTTTTTATGGGTAAAAGAGGAATATACCCTTTACAGTTAAGGAAGGATTTTATGCTACCCTTAGCTGTATGTTTCTGACAAGAGCACTTTCTCTCTTACCCCGTGGCAGCTTACTTTGCATAAGAGCCTTCGGTAAGGGACCTTGTCAAAGGCTTTCTGAAAATCTAAGTACACTATATCCACTGGATCTCCTTGGTCCACATGCTTGTTGACCCCCTCAAAGAATTCTAGTAGATTGGTGAGGCATCATTTCCCTTTACTAAAACCATGTTGACTCTTCCTCAACAAATTATGTTCATCTATATGTCTGACAATATTGTTCTTTATTATAGTTTCACCCAGTTTGCCTGGTACTGAAGTCAGGTTTACAGGCCTGTAATTTCCGGGATCACCTCTGGAGCCCTTTTTAAAAATTGTTGTCACAATAGCTATCCTCCAGTCATCTGGTACAGAAGCTGATTTAAATGATAGGTTACGGACTACAGTTAGTAGTTCTGCAATTTCACATTTGAGTTCCCTCAGAACTCTTGGGTGAATACCATCTGTCCGGGTAACTTATTGCTGTTTAATTTATCAATTTGTTCCAAAACCTCCTCTAATAATACCTCAATCTGGGACAGTTCCTCAGATCTGTTGCCTAAAAAGAATGGCTCAGGTTTGGGAAACTCCCTCACATCCTCAGCCGTGAAGACCGATGGAAAGAATTCATTTAGTTTCTCCGCAATGGCCTTATCGTCCTTGAGTGCTCATTTAGCACCTCGATCGTCCAGTGGCCCAAATGGTTGTTTAGCAGGCTTCCTGCTTCTGATGTACTTAAAAAAAATTGCTATTATTTTTTGAGTCTTTGGCTACCTGTTCCTCAAATTCTTGTTTGACCTTCCTAATTGTATTTTTACACTTCATTTGCCAGTGTTTATGCTCCTTTCTATTTTCCTCACTAGGATTTAACTTCTACTTCTTAAAGGATGCCTTTTTGCCTCTCGCTGCTTCTTTTACTTTGTTGTTTAGCCACGGTGGCTCCTTTTTGGTTCTCTTACTATGTTTTTTAATTTGGGGTATACATTTCAGTTCAGCCTCTATTATGGTATCTTTAAAAAGTTTCCATGCAGCTTGCAGAGGTTTCACTTTTGGCGCTGTACCTTTTAATTTATGTTTAACTAACCTCCTCATTTTTGTGTAGTTCCCCTTTCTGAAATTAAATGCTACAATGTTGGGCTGCTGTGGTGTTTTTCCTGCCACAGGGATATTAAATTTTATTATATTATGGTAACTATTACCAAGTCGTCCAGCTATATTCACCTCTTGGAAAAGATCCTGTGCTCCACTTAGGACTAAATCAAGAATTGCCTCTCCTCTGGTGGGTTCCAGGACAAGCTGCTCCAAGAAGCAAATTAGGAAAAAGACTTGTATACTGGGGCCCCACAAAATCTAATAGCCCCAAGCCCACAGAAGAGTTAATCTGGCCCTGGTTCTGCAACAAGATTACATAATTTGTATTATGTGCTGTGGCACTGAAGATGTATGTGAGCCTGAAACTTTTCTGGGAATGGGAAGAAATTTTTGTACTTTATAATCTCAGGTCTCTGACTTCCATGCTTTCATGCTATGGGCCTTTCCAAGAAGCCTAAGGGAGTTAAGTGCCAAATTCTCATCGCAATGTCATGAGAGCTGGGTCTTTATTGCATACATTACCCCCCTTTGAAAATCCCAACCTAAATTTGTAAAGCACCCTGTTGCACCTGCATTTTATCTGAGCAGCAACCTGCACTTACTCGTTTCAGAAATGACTGACTGGGAGGCAGTGAGCTAAGAGTAACATTTTCAAAAACAGTTAAGCAAACTTCAGAAGTGACATAGGAGGCTAAATCCCATTGTCTTTCAATTAGACTTAGGTTGCTAAGCCTCAGTAAGTGAGAAACTTTTGAAAATGGGACTTAGGCTTCAAAATCATTTAGACTCTTTTAAAAATGTTACGTGAACTAATTGAGTGAGCTCATTGGATGGGGACTGGGTACATGGGCTCTTGCGATGGAGGGCAACGGTGGGGTTGGTTGGAGAAAATGTAAGATCAGCAAACTCTGCTGACATTTTCAAACTTTTCTAAGGGAATTGGATGGGAACTCAGTGTCTAAATCACTGAGACAGCTGTAAAATCTAGAATTAGATACAGACTAACACGGCTGCTACTCTGAAACATTTCTTGACAGTCACTATAGCGTTCACCCAATAAAAAGACAGATTAGTTTAGGATTACAAGTTTTTTCCCTCTCCAGGACTCTCCCTTTCAGATTAGAAATTTGATGCTGGTTTAGTTTTTGAGAATGTCAATAAATACCAACTTCCCATTGCCTGTTGCATTCCCCACAGCAGATGTGCCTCGGGAGACTGCCTATCCCCGCAGAAGGATATATAATGAATCAGAAAAGACGTTCCCCATTTGACAGAGGTTATGAGGCACAGAGTCACATTACCAGACATGAAACGGAGCCTCGGTAGCTTTTCTAGGTTGTTTTTCTAGTTACTGGGAACGTGGAAGTAGGTGAATACAGTGGGAGAGAAAATGGACTGAATAACCTGGATCCTGGTTCCTGAAATGCTGCGTGAGGAGGTGACAACAGAGACTCCAGCTGCTGACAGACCCGCCTTAGAGGTAAATGACCCTTTTCCTCCCTGCTCCTTGAATACTGAGGAGTTTGAAGCAATATAGGTTTGCCAGGTTACTAACTCCACTGGAATCCAAGGGGAACTGGGCACCGATCTCTCTCAAACTCCCAACCCAAAGCAAAATGACTGAATTTGGAAAAAGGAAAAAAACTGTCAGGTCACATCTATCCTAGATCCTTACCTGACCTCCATCACCCTGATATCTGGGCACCTCACTGTCTTCAATGCATCTATCCTCCTAGCACCCCAATATCATGCTATTACCCCCACTTTACAGATGGGACCTGGTGCACAGAGGGGCAGATTTCTAGGCATCTCAAGATGCAGACACCCCCCACCCCCACAGTGGGACTGGAAATCGATTGGCGTTAGGTGCAGCCCGTACTTAGGCCCATGTGCATTGTTTGGTACCTACCGGCCTTTGGAAATCTCACCTGAAAGTCACACAAAGGGTTGGTGACAAAGCAGGGAACTGAACCAACATCTGCTGAGTCCAAGGCCAGTGCTTCAAACACAGGAGCAGCCTTCGTTCCACTCTAACCTCTTGACCCCTACAGGGTTGTGCCCTCACTGGCAGCTCCCCCCTCACGGGGTGATGAGTGAACTGCCATGGGGAAAGCGGAGCTGCTATTGGCTGCTACACTCAGTGCTCAGGGGGAAGACACTGACTGTAAGTAGATTTGGCACAAATCGGTTTTGTTCCTTCCCTTAGAGGGTTAATATTGGGATTATTTTATCTTTAAGATTCCCTCCCCCCCAATTTTTAACAATTAAATTTTCCAGTAGCAGGAAGCTCAGCGGGGGTTAAGGTCGGGTCAGGGTGAGGGCAGCGCTGCCAGCGGGGGTTGGGGGGCACCTGACCAGCCGAGGGATCCAAGACACCAGCGTGCAAGGGGAAGGGAAGGCATCTGCTCTGGCCCAGTGGAGCAGAGATAAACGGCCAGGGCTGGGAGCAGGAGGAGGAGGATGGTGGCGATCACTGGGCCACGGGAGTGGCCACCTCATCATTCATCCTGGCACTGGCCACTGTTGGAAGACAGGATACTGGGCTAGCTAGACCTTTGTGTAAGGGGACTGTTGTCCTCTTTCTAAAACTCAGTGGGGTTGTTTTGGCTGGCTAGCTCCCAGTACCAAAAGAAACAGGAAGGGTCGATGGGAAACCAGACCCTGAAACTGACAGTCCCCAGGAACAATGGGGAGAAGCCAATGCTGCAGGTCAGTCTGATTGACAGGGGGGCAGGCTAATCAGCGAGTCAGGAGGCTGGGGGGTCCTATCCTTCATGTGAGCTGGAATTGCCTGGGTCAGACAGAGTGGGGCCAAGCTAAGGAGAAAGCAGGGGCCCAAGCTGAGCTGGGAGCAGAGTTACAGAAGCAGCCCACGGAGCAGACCTGTGGTAGGAGGAGAGCTGCAGCAACCAGAGTCACAGACACAGCCCAGGGAGCTGGAGGCAGAGCAGCAGTAGCAGCAGCATTGAGGCAGAGTGGTGGAGCTGGAACAGGGGCTGGAGCAGTCCAGAGCCGGGTGCAGTGAGCAGCTCGGGAGAGCGAGGGGGACCCTTTCTTTTAAAAAGGGAAGAAGGAGGATCCGGGGAACTACAGGCCAGCCAGCCTCACCTCGGTCCCTGGAAAAAGTGGGAGAGAGGACTCAGATCCTTTCGTTAGCCCATTTCACCGGGGTAGTGTATAAACCAGGAAAGTTCCCCACAATAGCGGGACCATTCCCCCGTACATTTTGTCTCACCCAGTATGGCCGTTCTTATGTATGTTCTTATGAACTGGTCAGTCGTTGTGCAGAAACCATTCGGCAGCGGGGTGGCCTCCCCCACAGCCAGGGACTCACCCTCCTCCTCACAGCCCAGGCCAACCAGGAC
Organism: Emys orbicularis; assembly: GCF_028017835.1. NCBI lineage: Eukaryota > Metazoa > Chordata > Testudines > Emydidae > Emys > Emys orbicularis. Next base: position 34,326,973 of record NC_088694.1, on the reverse strand, counting down.
CGCAGAGAAGGGTGTTGCCAGCCATGCGGCCATGCAGGGAGCCCTCTGCAGCTCTGCTGTTACAGCCCTGCTCATTCACTCCCGTGAAGTTGGGTGAAAGGCCCCAGGGCCCGTGACACCATCCCTGCAGGTGCAAGGCACAGGGAGAGGCTGCACTAATGCCCACTATTCCTGATGGTTTCTGTTGTTGGTTTGGTTGTATCAGCTGATATCGACCTTTACCAACGTCTGTCAATGGAAATCAAATCCAGCCAAGCGGTACTTTTAAAGAAACCTCAAGGTGTTCGCTGTCCAAATCCCATTGAAATCAAAAGGGCCTATCCTTGAAGTCAGTGGAAATTTTATTTTAGATGTCAGCGGAGAAGTTTCAGACAGAACAGAATTATTCCCGGGGTGTAAAATTAACCTTGTGCATAACTCTGTGCAGGATCAGAGCCTTACTGGGCAGGTAATAAAGATTTCACATTATGTGTAATAAAGATTGCACATTTCTTACAAATTTCAAATTTTATACAGAATTTTTTCTTACAAGAAAAGATTGATTTCTAGCTAACATGATGGTTTCCAGCAGCAGTTTTTTTGGTTTTTGTTTTTAATTAAGATCACTTCGCTATATGTAGACTGCAGGACAATGAAATATTGTCCTAGAGAAGGAGACGTATTTGTCTAGTGATAAAAACTTTCAAATGGCTTATTTCAAATGGCCCATTTCCACTGCAATTCTGAGCCTTAGGCCTGGTCTACACTAGGAGTTTATGTCGAATTTAGCACCGTTACATCGAATGAACTCTGCACCCGTCCACACCACGAAGCTATTTAGTTCGACATAGAGGTCTCTTAAATTCGACTTCTGTACTCCTCCCCAACGAGGGGAGTAGCGCTAAATTCGACATGGCCATGTCGAATTAGGCTAGGTGTGGATGGAAATCGACGCTAATAGCTCCAGGAGCTATCCCACAGTGCACCACTCTGTTGACGCTCTGGACAGCAGTCCGAGCTCGGATGCTCTGACCAGCCACACAGGAAAAGCCCCGGGAAAATTTGAATTCCTTTTCCTGTCTGGGCAGTTTGAATCTCATTTCCTGTTTGGACATCGTGGCGAGCTCAACAGCACTGGCAACGATGCAGAGCTCTCCAGCAGAGATGGCCATGCAATCTCAGAATAGAAAGAGGGCCCCAGCATGGACTGATTGGGAAGTCTTGGATCTGATCGCTGTGTGGGGCGATGAGTCCGTGCTTTCCGAGCTGCGATCGAAAAGACGGAACGCAAAGATCTACGAGAAGATCTCTAAAGCCATGGCAGAGAGAGGATACAGCCGGGATGCAACGCAGTGCCGCGTGAAAATCAAGGAGCTGAGACAAGGCTACCAGAAGACCAAAGAGGCAAATGGACGCTCCGGATCCCAGCCCCAGATATCCCGTTTCTACGAGGCCCTGCATTCCATCCTAGGTGCGGCCGCCACCACTACCCCACCACTGACCGTGGACTCTGAGGATGGGATATTTCGACGGCCACTTCCTCGGACATGTTAGCGGACGGGGAAGATGAGGAAGGAGATGAGGAGGATGAGGCAGTCGACAGCGCTTACAACGCTGATTTCCCCGACAGCCAGGATCTCTTCATCACCCTTACAGAGATCCCCTACCAACCGTCCCCAGGCGTTAACCCGGACACAGAATCAGGGGAAGGATCAGCCAGTAAGTGTTTTAAACATGTAAACATTTATTTTTAACAGAACAGGAATATTAACAATATTAACAATGGGTTTTGCATGATTACTTTGCCCTAGGCCCTTAACGGTTCAGTCCCTGGCAGTGCAACTACTGAAAAAAATCTAACAATGTCCGGTTTAGCATGATTGTTCTGCCCAAGCCGCTCTACCATTTAGTCCCTGCCAGTGCAGCTACAGTAAAATCCGGTCTATATGTCCGGGGTAGAGCTGAAATCCTCCATGGACATCTCCACGAAGCTCTCCTGGAGGTAATTGGAAAGCCTTTGCATCAGGTTCCTGGGGAGAGCGGCCTTATTGGGTCCTCCGTAGTAGCAAACATTTCCGCGCCAGGAGACAAGCAAGTACTCCGGGATCATTGCCCTGCAGAGCATGGCGGCATATGGCCCTGGTCTTTGCAGGCTTTCCCGAAGCATCCTTTCTTTTTCCGTCTCTGAAATCCTCATCAGAGTGATGTCGCTCATGGTGACCTGCTTTGAATTAGGTAGGGGAATGTTAGTATTGGGACTGCTTGCCTGTTCCTTTACAGAACTGTAACCGGCGGTTTACAGCCACGCGGTGGAGGTGGGAGAGGGGCAGCATACAGGGATCTTTCCCTGGGACAGCCGCGAGGGGGTGGGACAGGGGCAGAGCTCATGCTTGCTGGATTGCTGGCAGCAGGGACTGGCATTGCTTTCAATGTGAAAGGAGGCCAGTGCAACTATTAAAGTTTTAAGCAGCCACAAGTCTACGGCTTACCATGTCGGCCTGCTACACAAATTCCGGTGTCCTGCCCCGCTTCTCTGATCTGCACTGCAAGACCCCAGGCACTGAATGCGAAGGCTGAAAATTCGACCTTGTCCTGAGTGCGCATATGATAGGTGCTGTGCATGGTCTGGTTCACAGAGAAAGACTATGTTCTTTGTTCACAACAAAATTTATCTTTCTGAGGAATTCACTCCCTTTTTCCCATTCCCACAGCTGCGACTGTCTCCCAACCTAGCCTGGCATCACACTCCCAGAGGCTAGCGCAGATTAGGCATAGGAAGAAGAGGACACGGGAGGACATGTTCTCGGAACTTATGGGCTGCTCCCGAGCCCAGGCAGCACAGCAGACCCAGTGGAGGGAGAACTTGTCCCAAATGCACCGATCACACATGGAACGGGAGGAGAGGTGGCGGCAGGAAGACCAGCAGGTGACTCAAATGCTGCTTGGACTAATGAGGGAGCAAACGGACACGCTCCGGCGCCTTGTGGATGTTCTGCAGGACCGGAGGCAGGAGGACAGACCCCGCTGCAGTCTATCTGTAACCACCCTCCCCCGCCACCAAGTCCCATACCCCCCTCACCCAAAGTCCAAAGAAGGAGGGGCGGCAGAGTCCGTGAAAACTCTCACTCCACCCCTGCAGACTGCTCTACTACTAGAAGGCTCTCATTCCCCAAAATTTGACAAGTCCTTTCCTTCCCGCCTCACCCAAGCCCCCGTCCAAGTTTCACCCCCCAGGTTCATGTGTAGTTGCTAATAAAAAATATGTTTCTGTTAATTACTGTTTCCATCATGTTCTTTTAGAGGAGAGTCTGTCTGAAGGGGGGAAGGAGGTTGGTAATTGGACAGGACAGTCACCTTTACCAGGGTACAGAGGCGGGGGCAGGTTCAGCAGCAGGGCACACACACATTGCAGTCACTAGTTACCCTGGTCAGTCTGGGAGGTGGTTTTATTGTTCTGTGGGGGGGGGCTCTGTGACTTTGTGGAGGGGGAGGGCAGTTAGAGATCTTATGCGGCGGTCCTTATCCTGGATCACAGAGCCACGCAGCAGGGGATCTGTAACCGTCCTCCCCCTGCCACAAAGTCACATAGCCCCCCCACACACAGAGTCCCGAACAGGAGGGGTGGCAGGCTCCGTTGAAACCACCAGTCCACCACTGCGGAGCCTGTCATTCCTGGAGTTTAGAAGCGTCATTTGCATCACTACACTACACCCGCTCCCCACCACAGTCTGCGTCCCAGGTTCAACACTTTCCCGCTAAAACAGTAATAAAGAAAACGGTGTTCATTAACAAAATTCAAGTGATTTTATTTTTAAACGTGTGTTGGAAGGGGGGGGAACGGGGTATGTCACTGGAGAGGATACTGAACATTTAGTGGGTAAAGAAACGGGGGCAGGTTCAGCTTCTCTGTACACAAACTTAAAAGTCACAGGTTACCCTGCTCACTCAGGAACCTAGCTTTCAAAGCCTCCCGGATGCACAGCGCGTCCCGCTGGGCTCTTCTAATCGCCCGGCTGTCTGGCTGGGCGTAATCAGAAGCCAGGCTATTTGCCTCAACCTCCCACCCTGCCATAAAGGTCTCCCCCTTGCTCTCACACAGATTGTGGAGCACACAGTAAGCTGCAATAACAATGGGGATATTGGTTTCGCTGAGATCACAGCGAGTCAGTAAGCTTCTCCATCTCCCCTTGAGATGGCCAAAAGCACACTCCACCACCATTCTGCACTTGCTCAGCCGGTAGTTGAAGAGTTCTTTTTCAGTGTCCAGGGCGCCAGTATAGGGCTTCATGAGACAGGGCATTAGCGGGTAGGCTGGGTCCCCGAGGATGACTATAGGCATCTCCACATCCCCAAGAGTTATTTTGTGGTCCGGGAAGTAAATACCTTCCTGCAGCCGTCTAAACAGACCTGAGTTCCTGAAAACACGAGCGTCATGAACCTTGCCCGGCCGTCCGACGTTGATGTTTGTAAAACGTCCCCTATGGTCCACCAGTGCTTGCAGCACCATTGAAAAGTAGCCCTTTCGGTTGATGTACTGGCTGGCCTGGTGGTCCAGTCCCAGGATAGGGATGTGAGTTCCATCTATAGCCCCACCACAGTTTGGGAATCCCATCACGGTGAATCCATCTATGATGACCTGCGTGTTTCCCAGGGTCACTACCTTTGAGAGCAGTACCTCAACGATTGCATTGGCTACTTGCATCACAACAACCCCCACGGTAGATTTGCCCACGCCAAAGTGGTTTGCGACTGACCGGTAGCTATCTGGCGTTGCAAGCTTCCAGAGGGCTATGGCTACTCGCTTCTGGACTGTCAGGACTGCTCGCATCCGGGTGTCATTGCGCTTCAGGGCAGGGGACAGCAACTCACAAAGTTCCATGAAAGTCCCCTTCCGGATGCGAAAGTTTCGCAGCCACTGTGATTCATCCCAGACCTGCAGCACTATGCGGTCCCACCAGTCCGTGCTTGTTTCCCGGGCCCAGAATCGCCGTTCCACAACATCAACATGACCCATTGCCACCGTGATGTCCTCGGCGCTGGGTCCCGTGCTTTCTGACAGGTCTGTGCCACTCTCAGACTTCAGGTCCTCACCGCGGTGCCGTAGCCTCCTCGCCTGATTTCTCTGCATCTGCCTCTGGGAAAGGTGGATGATAAGCTGCGAGGTGTTGACAACGGCCATAACTGCAGCGATGGTCGCAGCAGGCTCCATGCTCGCAGTGCTGTGGCGTCCGCGCTGTCACTGACCAGAAAAGTGCACGAACTGATTTCCCGCCGGCGCTTTCAGGGAGGGAGGGCGGTAGTGACGGGCGGATGACGACAGTTACCCAAAAGCACCCTCGACACATTTTTTTACCCAGAAGGCATTGGCGGCTCGACCCAGAATTCCAATGGGCAGCGGGGATTGCGGGAACTGTGGGATAGCTGCCCACAGTGCACCGCTTCCAATGTCGACGCTTTCCCCGTTAGTGTGGACTCACAAAGTCAAATTACTGTCCTTAGTGTGGACACACACGTTCGATTTTGTAATATCGATTCCACATATTCAATTTAAGTAAAATCGAACTACTCTCGTAGTGTAGACATACCCTTAGTTGCTTTGTTTCTCTGCTGTGGGTTCCTCTAAAATATCAAATTCTGGCCCATTTCGCCCATGGATCTCCAGTCTATAAAGGCCATTGTTCTGCTCTGATAAACCAGGTAGTTAAACATGTGATTATTTGAACCAACACATTTCTGTATGGTTGTACCTATAAGCCCTATCCCCAGCGTATTTGAAAGCTTGGTGCCATCTGTTTCCAGGGAGATTAATGTTTTGTTTAACCTAAAGCCTGGTCAGATATTGAATCAGTCCCACGGATCAAGAGATCGCATTTCCCCTCCCCTGGCCTCCATTCTACACTCACTCATCATTCTGGTAGCCAGCAGAGGGAGAAAATGAAAACAGTGCTGAAGTTTTCTTGAGTGAATGTTCTTTGTTTATGTGGCAGAGTTCATTTCTTTCCCATAGACACACCCCATGGTGAGCACAGAACAGGGAAATGGAACGTCTCTCAAGGAATTCATCCTCCTGGGATTCAGGGATCTCCCAGAACTGCAGACCCTTCTCTTCCTGCTGTTTCTAATGATCTGCATTGCGACCATGGCTGGGAACATCCTCATCATTGTGCTAGTTGTGCCTGATCAGCACCTGCACACCCCCATGTACTTCTTCCTGGGGAACTTGTCCTGCTTGGAGACCTGCTACACCTCCACCATCCTGCCCAGGGTGCTGGCCAGTCTCCTGACTGGGGACAGAACCATTTCATTCAATGGGTCTCTCACACAATTTTATTTCTTTGGTTCTCTAGTAGCTACGGAATGCCTTCTCCTGTCGGTGATGTCTTACGATAGGTATTTAGCGATATGCAATCCAATGCACTATGTAGTCTGTATGAGTGTCAAGTCTTGCCTGCAGCTTGCAGGTGGCTCTTGGATAGGTGGATTCCTAGGTGGTAGCATAACAACGTTGTCCATATGTCAGTTAATGTTCTGTGGCCCTAACGTTATTGATCATTTCTATTGTGATTTTATTCCCCTTGTAAAGCTCTCCTGCAATGATCCACACCTGATGGAAACATTGGCTTTCACACTCACTTTCCTTTCCTCACTGATCCCATTCCTACTTACCTTGATGTCCTACATCTGCATCATCGCCACCATCCTGAGAATCCCATCCACCGCCGGAAGACAAAAGGCCTTTTCCACCTGTTCCTCCCACCTCATTGTGGTGAGCATTTATTATGGAACTCTGCTGATTGTCTATATGTTACCAACCACCAACATCCTGAGCGACTTAAAGAAAGTTAAGTATCAGAGGGGTAGCCGTGTTAGTCTGAATCTGTAAAAAGCAACAGAGGGTCCTGTGGCACCTTTAAGACTAAAAGAAAGTTCTGTCTGTTGTCTACACAGTCCTGACTCCCCTGGTCAATCCCCTCATCTACAGCCTGAGAAACAAAGAGGTCCAGGAGGCCCTGAGGAAAGCTTGCAGGAAATTCATGTTTGGACCATGCTAACTGATCAATTTCCCTGGGTTAAAATAGATATAACATGGGCTGGGGTAGGGCCTGAACCAAAGACTGCTGAAGTCCCAGGTTGTATTTCTCTGAGCTTCATTGGTCTTCAAGTCATGCTCTTAAAGATCACAGCTCTGGGAGAAAGTGGACAGGTAGAGACCTCTTAAATCCTGTGACTCCAGCCTTTTTAGGACCTATATAAGATGCCACAGTTGGGTACTACTGGACTGGAGGGAGACTTGAACTTGTGGCTGCTCAAAGTTCAGACAAGGAGGGGAGATTGTGCTCAGTGAGAGGGTGCAGGTGAAATGGACTCAGCTGGAACACTGGGCATCTATTCCGGGTAGGGTGAGAGACTTCTAGATATACACACAAACCCCTGAACAATCAGACATCTGCATTCTAAAAATACAGGGTTGCAATGTCAGCATAGAAATCCAATGTTAGAAAATTGAATAATTAACTTTCTTTTCATAGAGTGTATTTCATCCCCAGGCTTCATTCAAAGGAAGAGAAAAGCCAAAGGAAACCCTCTGACCTGTTCCCCAGAACACAGGACACCAGCACAGGCCTTGTATTTGTCCATTTTCCAGCAATAATTCAGGGCCAGTTGTTTCCAGATACTTAGGGTCCGATTGGGACTTTTCAAAGCCTCTGGGCACCTGGCCGGCCAGATGGGGCCCTGGAGGAGAGTCAGGCAGGGGAACGCGCACCTTCCCCTGGTTGGTGCATTGCTATCCGGCCTTGGCGTCTGGATGCCTGGTGTGGGGCTCCACAGGGGATGGCCAGGGGCATCTGTGACCCATTTACTTGAAACACTTGGGTGCCTGCAGGGTTTGCCATCAGCCAACCTGGGGTTGTGAATCCCAGAGCGTCAGAATCACTCAGTGTGTTCTTGGCAGAAAACCAACTACCCAGAGTCCCAGTCCAGTGCCCTGTCTGCTCCACCACGTCCAATTGTATTTGACAATGGGACGGAAGGGTGTAAAGTGCCCAACTCTCATTCACTGTCCATAGGATTTGGTTGCCTAACTTCGGCCTTTTATGGGAAAACCCAGCCTGTACTTTAACAGCCAAACTACTATCCTGAGAACTTTCCCAGGGGATGTTTTCCACCAGTTGCTTCTCGTGTTTCTCCATTTTCTCAGTGACCCAATAACTGTGTCTCTGTCTCCAAAAGTATCGTGCAATTAAAGAACTAAACTGGGGAAGTTTAGTCTTTCTGTCATCTCTCTTGTCAGACCTCCACTTCTCTTTCCCCTTCGTGTCCAGTGTGAGGAATAAATGCGTCAAGGCTTGTCTACACATAGAAATGGCACCACTTAAACTACATTGGCCTATCCCTGCCTGCCACAGAGACACTTACCCGGTGGCTGGAGAGTCAGGGCCAGACCAGCCCTGGTTAGAGAAGGGTTCCCACCTGAGGGGAATCAGGCAATATCCAATAAAGGGCAGAAGGGGGTGGGGGAAGAGGGAAACTCAGGAGGCTGAAGTGAAAGTTCAGAGAGTGAATGAGGAAAAACCCTGCAACCGGGGGAATTGCCCCAGCTAGGAGGAGTTGGGAGTGGCCTGCCAAGGCGGGCAGGACTCATACTGGATGGGGGGAGTTTGGGGTGTAGGACAACTGCATTTTAGTTTAATAAATGAAACCTAAATGGGGGGCTGTTGCTATTGGACTGGAAAAAAACTGTGTGGAGTTTATTTGGGGAATGAAGAAGGGAAACTGCGGTGAGGGGCTGTGTTCTGGGCTTCCCTGAGGCCTCCAGGGGGCTCTGTGAGGGGGCCACTCACATAGGCACTGACTTCTGCTGGCGCTGATGGGTGTTTGACCCCCCTCTACCCCCAGTCCTGCCCCTTCCCTGCCTCCGCCCCGTCCCCTGCTTCCCCTTCCTCGCCCCATTCCAACTGCTTCCCCAAATCCCCACCCCAACCCCGCCTCTTCCCTGCCTCCTCCTCTGAGCACGCCATGTTCCCGTTCTTCTCCCCCCTCCCGGATCTTGTTATGCCGCAAAACAGCTCTTTTGCAACGGCAAGCACTGGGAGGCAGGTGGAGAAGCGGGGATGCGGCGGGCTGAGGGGAGGAGGTGGAGGTGAGGTGGGGCAGGGGTGAGGGGCACTTGGCTGCTGGTGGGTGCAGAGCTCCCACCAATTTTTCCCTGTGGGTGCTCCAGCCCCGGAGCACCCACAGAGTCGGTGCCTATGGCCACTCATCTAATCTAACTGGATGCAACTACACTGATGTAAAGCTGTTTGTATCAGGGTTGTTCATTCCGAAGGGGAATAAGCTATACCAGTCTAAGGGTATGTCTACACTACGAAATTAGTTCGAATGTATAGAAGCCGGTTTTATAGAAATCGGTTGTATACAGCCGATTGTGTGTGTCCCCACATAAAATGCTCTAAGTGCATTAAGTCGGCGGACCGCATCCACAGTACCGAGGCTAGCATCGACTTCCGGAGCATTGCACTATGTGTAGCTATCCCACAGTTCCCGCAGTCTCCGCCGCCCATTGGAATTCTGGGTTGAGATCCCAATGCCTGAATGATGCAAAACGGTGTCACGGGGGGTTCTGGGTACATGTCGTCAGGCCCCTCCCCCTCCATCAGAGCAATGGCAGACAATCGATTCACGCCTTTTTACCTGGGTTACCTGTGCAGACAACATACCATGCCAAGCATGGAGCCCGCTCAGCTCAGCTCACCATCACCATATGTCATCTGGGTGCCGGCAGACGTGGTACTGCATTGCTACACAGGGACCTCGATATTGGTTCATTGTTTCCTCGTTAGAGGTTGTACTGGTAGAACGATTTCCAAAACAAAGTCACAACGCTAACCCGAATAATGATCCTGGTGCAAAGTCTGTGTGGAGACCTCACATAAGTGAATCACTGTGAAAATATGTCAGTACATTCGTGGCTTTGAAAAGAACTCCAGGAATCCAAGGAACCTGTCTGTCTTCTGCATTAAAATGGCATGCTGAGAATTTACGCTGATTTGCCAAGTCAAAAAAAGCCAACTGACTGTTTAACCCCTTCTAGCCCTGCGTCACACTATCGTAACTCTGTGCTCCTTGAGCAATGACCCAACCCACCATAACCCACACACGCTCACTCTGCCTTTGCAGCGCACTCAGATGCCAGAGCACAGAACAGCTCTAGGGCACAGACGAGACGTGGAGGAGGTGTATGAAATAATTAACTATTCATGGCAGCTACAGGACTGGAGCTTGGGTCTCCCAGCTCCTACACGAGTGCCCCAACCAGTGGGCTGGAGTGTAATTCTCAGTCTGTCTCTTTGGCCCAATGAATATCTAAATATTTCACACACACACCTTCAATAGAATGGAGTGAGAGAGGCCTGGGGCAGGGACCATCTCTTTCTTCTGTGTTTGTACAGCACCGAGTACAGTGGGGCCTGCTCTGTGTCTTGGGCTTCAAATAATAAAGACTTTTTAGTTCTGAAGCTTTTCCTTCTCTGTTCCATTCCCTGAGTGGCCAGAAGAAGTTTGATTCTATTAACATACTGTCTACCTCAAAAACCTAAACAAAACATGCTTTTCACTTTTCCTTCCCGGTAATTTAATGTGCCCATTAGCAAAGTCTCAAGGGGAAATTCACCTGCGGTAAACAATGACTCAGGAGAGCCATTTATTTTCTGGTGAGACATACAAGTCAAAGCAAACCAAGGGTCTCAGCACAACTAGGGTGTCCAGCCAGGAACGTGCAGGTCTCGTTACTGCTCTACTCTGCTACACAGACCCTACATGCCTCTCAAGACATTCCTTGAGACAACTAAAATAGGTGAAAGGAGTTCAGATCGGAGATGGATTCTGCTCTCTGAAACCCTAGGTGAAGAGGTCACGTTACAGATTCCAGCTTCTTCTATACCAACTTTAAGGTAAACAAATCTTTCACCTCATCTTCGTTAAAAATAGATCATTCAGGACAGGGAAGAAAATGTCACAATATCCATCGCCTGCACAAAGGCATCATTTCCTTTTGGATGATGCCAAGTCTTTTCCCCAGGCCATGGACAGAATTAACGGGTTCATGTTGTAAAGCATTTTGGTGATGGAAAACTCTCAGTGATAAGAATGAGAACATTGCTGAGGACTTTCCATCTTCAATACTGAGCAACGTTACCGATACTTTACCACAAAAACATTCTGGGTTTGTACAACTCTGAGCACAATGGGTCTTGGTCCATGAGTAGGTCTCCTAGGGACCATTGCAACATTAATAATCAATAATAATCTCCATCAAGAATTGTGTCTTATAATAATTTACATAATCATTAATATAGTGTTGTGACTGATACTTTTGGGGACTTTACTGTATTAAGGTCATGGATCACTCTGGGTCGGGGCTTGTATGCAACTCTGAGGGGGAGGGTCACCACAGCTCCGTCAGGAACCAGAAATTGGAGTGGGGGATGATGAAGGCAAGTTACTAAGACTACACAACTCCAGAGAAGTTGCACCCTCCCAGGGATGGTTTGCATGTACTGGTTCAGGCTCCCTTTTCCAGAGACTGGTAGCATGTCTACACTGCAAGAGATACCGGGGCACAACTGCAGCTATGCCACTGTCGTGTAGACACTTACTCCAGCGACCAAATGGGTTTTCTTATCTCTGTAGTAAATCCTCCTCCCTGAGAGGCGATAGCTCAGTGTGATGTTATCTGATTAAAATATGACCATGTAGATCATTGTTGTTATTACTGTTGTACAATTGCAATGAATCTTATACAAAGTGTGTCAAGTAAGGTGTCAATAGAAAAGTTATGATGTGCTGAATATGATTGTGTTATTTGTATGCGTGTATCATTTTTGTATCTGAAGTTAAGAGTATTGGCCTCTTTCCTGCTCCAACCTCTGGACTATGATGAACTTGTACTAATGGGAACATTCTAATGAAGGGACTGAGGACCTTCCAATGATTCAGAAGCCACCAGAGACTTAACAAGCCAGCAGTTCATTCCATCACTGCTACAAGCCTGGTCCAAGAATTTTGCATTTATTGTATGTATTTGATTCCTTTAACCAATCTTAATTCTCTCCTTTCTTGCTTTCTTTTTATAAATACACCTTTAGAATGTAGATATTAGAGGATTGGCAACAGCATGCTTATTGGGTAAGATCTGAGTTATATATTGACCTGGGTGTGTGGTTGGACTTTTGGGATAAGAAGAACTGTTTTGTTTGATTAAATTGGTTTAAATAACCATTCATCACGAAGTCTAGTGTTTTGTTGGTGGTACAAGGACTGGAATGTCCAAGGAAACTGCTTTTCTGACTTCTTGCTAGCCAGTGTGGGGAGACAGAAGTTTACTTTTGTTGCTGCTTTGGTATATCCTATGGGGGAATAGCCGCCAGTCTTGGGATGTATCTGCCCTAATACTCAGCAGTTCGTCCTGAATTTGGCATTCTCAGTTGTGAACCAATGAGGCACGGTTACGGTGCCGAAGTCAACAGGATCCACAGAACCAGGTCAATTAAACTTTGTATCAGAACCCCATGCTATTGAAATCTGATATTGAGAGTTTTAAAGGTTAAAGTTCAGTGACCATGAGCCAGAAGGCATCAGCAGAAGAAATCAAACTGCAAGTCCTGAGAGAGCCTGTGTTTTGAACATGAACAAAGAATAGCAAATATTCGATAGCAGGAACTAGAAGCTAAGGCAAAAGTGGACAGACTTAAGCTCCAACACCCAAGAATAAAAGAACAGCAAAAACTGTATCATCTTGGAAGTCCAGTTCATAACAAAGTTGGTATGTTGTTCCATTATGAGATATGTTTACTAAATTTAATATCATAAACCAGTCACAGGAAAGGAATAATCCTGAGCCTGTGTCTACTAAGGGCAGTGACTTGCCTATTGAGGGTTTCTCCAAATGTTTGTCTGAGGAAAATAGCTGTTTGTCTGTACAAAAAAGTGCTTTGTATGTGAGTGAAAGTTTCTGAATGTCTGTCTAATATCTGAGAAGTGAATCTGGATTTAGATAAAACCCAGAGAGAACTCTTAATCAGGAGCAGGTTTCTCTAGAGCAGATTAAAGTTGATGGTCAGGTTAAAGCCCTAACTGAGGAAGAAAAGGGTAGCTATTTTATGGGTAATGGATTGTTGGCAAGTGAAGCTTGTGAAAGTGAGCCTGAACAAGGTAGCAGTGATTTGCTTAAAGCAGCTCAGTGCAATGAGACACTATCTGCAGAGAATAGCAATTTATCTGTTGGGAGTGACAACTTGCCTGTTAAGAAAGCTGTCGCCCAATTTCCAAGTATATGTCTGAAATCAGCCATGGGTGCTGGGACAAAGGAAAGGATACCTCCATTGGTTTGTCTGTTAAGAATAGCTCTGTGTGTGTGTGTGTGTGTGTGTGTGTGTGTGTGTGTGTGTGTGTGTGTGTGTGTGTGTGTGTAGGTAGCTCTTTGTCTGTGGAGCAGACATAAAGTGCTTCTCAGCTTATGCTACTTGAAAGTTGATCAGTTGTACCAGAGTTGGTTCTGGATTTAACAAAAGCCGAGGAAGGAAATGTTACTAAGTTTGTGTCTGCTGGGGAGAACGGCATTGTAACTAGATGGCATCCAGTTATTGTCATAGCAAAGTCTCAGGGACTAGGCGATTCTGGTGCTTCTATTTTGCCTGTTGCTAGTGTGTTAATGAGAAAAGGTATGACAACTCTGTTTAACCAGGTTGATATAATGACCAGGGCACAAGGAGAGCATGAAGGAGATTTAAATGTCTTACCCACTGACAGTGTGGAAACTTGTAACAAGGAGGGAATGGTCCCTAAGCCTGCGTGTGTTGAGCCTGGTAACTTGCATGTTGCCAGTGAGGAAAGTTGCAAAGGGAAAGAGAGTGCCTCTAACCTTTTAACTATGGAGTCTATCTGCTTGCATAAAAGGGAATTGTGTGAAAATCCTCCTAATGTGCCAGAGGTGATTCTGGATTTAAGTGAAACCCAGAAAGAGTCTGTTGTTGCTCAGGAAAATGTTCCTTTAGAGCAAGCCCTAGGTGAAGAGGGTAAGGGCAGAATTTCAGTGAAAGATGGATTGTTGCTTAGAGAAGCGCCTAAAGGAAGAATCCTCATGGTAGCTTTTGCAAGCAGGGGTGTGGAAGTGATTGAGGTAATTTCAGTTCCTAACTTCCAGAGTCTTTCAGATGTGTATGGATCCACTGACCCAGCTTTAGAAAGATCCAGTGTGGATAGCTTAAAGAAGGTTTTAGATGGAACGAAAACTGTAAGGGAATTTAAACAGCCCTGTATGCACGTGGCTATGCTTGACCAACTTTTCGGGATGAGAACGATGTTGAGACATGAATGTCGGCATGTTGATTCTTTAAATGAATAGCTAGTGTCTCAGGTTCAAAGGGAAGGCTGGATTCCTGGCTATAGACAGCAAAGCAGCCTTGTGGATAAACCCATAGATGGTTTGAATATGTCCTGTGCTTTCTTAGTAAGCTCTGATACATCTAATGCCTTGAGGATGCCAAAATTGGTAGTTGAAAAGCAGAACTGTAGTTCAGAGATGATGACAGTAAATGGTTGTTTCTCCTTAAGGTGTGCTGTCCATGCAATCTACCTAGCTGACAAGGGAGGAATAAAGTTGCCCATAGCTGCTAGCAATAAGAACATAGCCAGACAGACCATAGATTATGGCATACCAGAAATCTCAAATTTCAACCCTCTAAAAAGGGGAAAGAAGGAAGGCAAGTGAACCCATGAAAGGCCAAATCCCCTTATAGACTTTCCTCACTCATCTCTAAAATACCAAAGCCTCAAGGATGTGGTTAAACTAAAAGCCTATGTTAAGGAAAATTCTGAGGTAAAGAAAAAGCTACAAAGGGTTGAAAGGGATATTGAAGAAACTGACTAAAAATGGTCTATATAAACAAAAAGCTTGATGTGACCATGTGCTTGTAAATGTACAATTGTGATTGATTTGATGTGAATATTAATGCTAATGTGAACTCTTGTGACTAGTTTGTTGCTAATACCAAAATCTGTAAAAATGTACAATATGCATGAGCTTTTGGAAAAAACCCTTGAACATGTTGGGAGTGAGACATAAGAACTCACTATGTGCTAGAAGCCTTTATGGTTATACTGTTTCATTTCACGGCAACACACTTCACGATAAAAGGCCTTGTGATTCTCATGTTTCAGTTAGTGCTTGTGTCATAAATATAAAGGGAAGGGTAACCACCTTTCTGTATACAGCACTATAAAATCCCTCCTGGCCAGAGGCACAAAATCCTCTTACCTGTAAAGGGTTAAGAAGCTCAAGTAACCTGGCTGGCACCTGACCAAAAGGACCAATAAGGGGACAAGATACTTTCAAATCTGGGCGGGGGAGGAAAGACTTTGTTCTGTCTGTTCCGTGTGGCTTTTGCCGGAGACAGATCAAGGAAGCAAGCAATCCAACTCCTATAGAGTTAGTAAGTATTTAGCAAGAAAATGCATTAGATTATCTTTTGTTTTGGCTTGTGAATTTCTCTGTGCTGGGGGGGGGGGAATGTGTATTCCTGTTTTTTTCTTTTTGTAACTTTAAGGTTTTGCCTAGAGGAAAATCCTCTGTGTTTTGAATCTGATTGCCTGTGAGATTATCTTCCATTCTAATCTTACAGAGTTACTCCTTTCACCTTTATTCTTTCTAATAAAGTTCTGGGGGGTTTTTAGAATCTGATTGGGTTTTTTAGTATCCTAAAAACCCAAGGCTGGTCTGTGCTCATCTTGTTTATTCTCAAGGCTCCCCAGGAAAGGGGGCGTAGGACTTGGGGGGATATTTTGGGGAAATAGGACTCAAAGAGGTCCTTTCCCTGATTCTTTCTTTGAATCACTTGGTGGTGGCAGCATTTACCTAATCCAAGGTACAAGGGAAAATTTGTGCCTTGGGGAAGTTTTAACCTAAACTGGTAGAAATAAGCTTAGGGGGTCTTTCATACGGGTCCCCATATCTGTACCTTAAAGTTCAGAGTGGGGAGGGAACCCTGACAGCTTGTAACTAGTCTTGAAACTGTACTCTGACTAAAAGACATTACACACAGAATGTGCTCTAGGAAAGGGGAAACTGAGGCACACTACCATATTGCTTCCATGGCTAAATGCCAAAATTCATACGCTATGAAGAACATTAATATCTACATTGACTTCATGTTAATTGGGTTCTAAACATTTGCCAGAGCTTGGATGGATAAAATTGTTATTTTCATTAGCTCATAGCAAGTTTGCATGAGATGTATAGGAATTATGCTGCAACAGCAAATCCAATCCACTATTAGGCTAACCAAGTTTGACTTTGGGTTTATAAAGGGATTAAATAATATTATTACTTCCATAATGAACCTTACACAGAAAATGCCTCTTTTTATCAAACATGATTTTGATAAACCATTTCTGTTATACAATGATACTTCTAATATTGGTTTTGAAGCTGTAGTAATACAGAAATAAGAATGGGAAGTTTCTATGATGCATTCAGCAGTGTCTGGGACACCCCTTCCAGCATCAATTTTGTGTTGGCGGTGTGACATTATCTGATTAAAATATGACCCTGTAGATCATTGTTGTTACCACTGTTGTACAATTGGAAATAATCTTATACAATGTGTGTCAAGTAAGGTGTCAATAGAAAAGTGATGATTTGCTGAATATGATTGTGTTACTTGTGTGCGTGTATCATTTTTGTATCTGATGTTATGAGAAATGGCTTCTTTCCTGCTCCAACCTCTGGACTATGATGAACCTGTACTAATCAGAGCATTCTAACCAAGGGACTGAGGATCTTC
Source organism: Emys orbicularis (assembly GCF_028017835.1). Lineage (NCBI taxonomy): Eukaryota > Metazoa > Chordata > Testudines > Emydidae > Emys > Emys orbicularis. The sequence goes on along the minus strand of NC_088694.1, from coordinate 34,310,153 downwards.
CAATGATTCGGAAGCAACCAAAGACTTCACAAGCCAGCAGTTTATTCCATCACTTCTACAAGCCTGATCCAAGAACTTTGCATTTATTTTATGTATTTGATTCCTTTAACCAATTCTAACTCTTACTTTTCTTCCTTTCTTTTTATAAATAAACCTTTAGATTGTAGATACTAAAGGATTGGCCAAAGCATGATTATTGGGTAAGACCTGAGTTATATATTCACCTGGGTGTGTGGCTGGTCCTTTGGGATCAAAAGAACCCTTTTGTTTGATGCAATTGGTTTAAATAACCCCTCCTCATTAAGTTTAGTGTTTTGGTGGTGGTGCAGGGGCTGGAATGACTAAGAAGACTGCGTTTTGGCTTTCTTATTAGCTACTGTGGTGAGACAGAAGTTTATTTTGTTGCTGGTTTGGTATATCTTATGGGAGAATAACCACCAGTTTTGGGGTGTGTCTACCCTATTTCTCAGCAGTTTGTCCTGCATTTGGTATTCTCAGTTGTGACACACAGAGGCACAGTGACACTCAGTCAACAGAAGAATTATATTTTCAAACTAGTGGTGTTTGCAGTGTGTGGGGGGAGGTCGACATGACTATGTTGCAGAAGGCATACAATTGTCCTCAGCCCTGAGCGATGTAGCTAAGTTGATCTAAGTTTTAAGTGTAGACCAGCCCTAGGAAACCCAGAAATGAATAGGATCTCCGTCCACGATGAGGGGGCCAAGGAGACTTGGCCCCATTCGGGCCCCATAAGGCTGCTGGGTGACTCCTGGTCTGTTTGATGTTTGTTTTAAATCTGTTTGTTGTCATTTAATGATCTGTTCCTCAGTAATGCTTTCACACTGAAAACAAATGTGCTGTGTGGTAACTTGGAAGAGTTGGCAATACCTGTTTGTAGCCCTTGGAGAGAAAGCAACGCAGTGGTGCTGGGCGTTAGGTAGATTGGCTTGCTGGGGACCTCCCTGATCAAGGCAGGGAGCTGTGCAGTCTTAAAACCCCCTGCCAGATGAGAGTGGGAGAAGGTCCCTGCCAAGAGACAAGTGACGGCTGGAGACCTGAATGGGAACTTTCAGAGTGGACCATGGAGGGGGAAAACATGTGCAGTTACCCTGAAATTGTGACAATAATTCCCCTAATTCTACACATTGTTCCATTGTTTTCCTAACGATTCCTATTTAATTATTGTTGTTTGATTATTAAGAGAGAAATTGATAAGTGTCTAGATTGCCTGGGGAAAATGAGCCATACAGAGGACTGAGCGGCTGTAAAAATAAATCTTATCACACATGTGCCATTATTGTCAGTGGAATTATACAGTGGCTGACGGGGTTGCACTGATGTGACATTTTCGGGTGTTACACGATGTTGGACACTTTGTATCACTAGGACACTGTTTGAAAATATCCGATTGCCTTCGCTACTGGCACTACCGTGTGGCTGGCTGAGTGGCTCAGTTTCCAAAACCAATGGGATTCAGTAACAGAGAGCGAAGCCATAAGCTGGGCTAGTGGGGTAGTGGATAAAGTAGCATTAAAAGAGAGGAATCAGAGAGTGGGGGTGTCATAACTATAAAGGGAAGGGTAACAGCTCTCCTGTGTACAGTACTATAAAATCCCTCCTGGCCAGAGACTCCAAAATCCTTTGACCTGTAAAGGGTTAAGAAGCTCAGGTAACCTGGCTGACACCTGACCCAAAGGACCAATAAGGGGACAAGATACTTTCAAATCTTGGGGGGGGGGAGGCTTTTGTTTGTGCTCTTTGTTTTTGGGGGTTGTTCGCTCTTGGGACTAAGAGGGACCAGACATCAATCCAGGCTCTCCACATCTTTCTGAACAAGTCTCTCATATTTCAAACTTGTAAGTAAACAGCCAGGCAAGGCGTGTTAGTTTATCTTTGTTTTCTCAACTTGTAAATGTACCTTTTACTAGAGTGTTTATCTTTGTTTGCTGTACTTTGAACCTAAGGCTAGAGGGGGGCCCTCTGAGCTCTTTAAGTTTGATTACCCTGTAAAGTTATTTTCCATCCTGATTTTACAGAGATGATTTTTACCTTTTTCTTTAATTAAAAGCCTTCTTTTTAAAAACCTGATTGATTTTTCCTTGTTTTTAGATCCAAGGGGGTTGGATCTTGATCCACCAGGAGTTGGTGGGAGGAAGGAGGGGGGATGGTTAATTTCTCCTTGTTTTAAGATCCAAGGGGTTTGGATCTGTATTCACCAGGGAATTGGTGAAGAGTTTCTCAAGGCTACCCAGGGAAGGGAATTAGCTTTGGGAATGGTGGCAGAAGACCAGATCTAAGCTGGTGGTTAAGCTTAGAAGTTTTCATGCAGGCTCCCACATTTGTACCCTAAAGTTCAGAGTGGGGAAGCAGCCTTGACAGGGGGGAAGCCAGTTTGGGGAGCTAGCTCATTGGGTTGTGCGTCCTGTGCGAGTTCATAATCCCCCTTCACCCGGAACATGAAGTTAATCGTGTAGGCAGACAACACCAGCGGGGAGTGGAAGCAAACTCACAGCAGGACTGAGGAACCAGTCAATTGATGGGGATCAATATGAAAATTGAAAGGTGGATAAGGAACTGGTTAAAGGGGAGACTACAACAGGTCATACTGAAAGGTGAACTGTCAGGCTGGAAGGAGGTTACTAGTGGAGTTCCTCAGGGATCGGTTTTGAGACCAATCTTATTTAATCTTTTTATTACTGACCTTGGCACAAAAAGTGAGAATGTGCTAATAAAATTTGCGGATGACACAAAGCTGGGAGGTATTGCTAATACAGAGAAGGACCGGGATATCATACAGGAAGATCTGGATGACCTTGTAAACTGGAGTAATAGTAACAGGATGAAATTTAATAGTGAAAAGTGCAAGGTCATGCATTTAGGGATTAATAACAAGAATTTTGGTTATAAATTGGGGACACATCAGTTGGAAGTAACAGAGGAGGAGAAGGATCTCGGAGTATTGGTTGATCACAGGATGACTATGAGCAGCCAATGTGATATGGCCGTTAAAAAAGCTAAGGCAGTCTTGGGATGCATCAGGCGAGGTATTTCCAGTAAAGATAAGGAGGTGTTAGTACCATTATACAAGGCACTGGTGAGACCTCATCTGGAATATTGTGTGCAGTTCTGGTCTCCCATGTTTAAGAAGGATGAATTCAAACTGGAACAGGTACAGAGAAGGGCTACTAGGATGATCCGAGGAATGGAAAACCTGTCTTATGAAAGGAGACTCAAAGAGCTTGGCTTGTTTAGCCTAACCAAAAGAAGGCTGAGGGGAGATATGATTGCTCTCTATAAATATATCAGAGGGATAAATATCAGGGAGGGAGAGGAATTATTTAAGCTTAGTACCAATGTGGACACAAGAACAAATAGATATAAACTGGACATTAGGAAGTTTAGACTTGAAATTAGATGAAGGTTTCTAACCATTAGAGGAGTGAACTTCTGGAACAGCCTTCCAAGGGGAGTAGTGGGGGCAAAAGACATATCTGGCTTCAAGACTAAGCTTGATAAGTTTATGGAGAGGATGGTATGATGGGATAGCCTAATTTTGGCAATTAATTGATCTTTGATTATTAGGAGGTAAATATGCCCAATGGCTTGTGATGGGATGTTAGATGGGGTGGGATCTGAGTTACTACAGAGAATTCTTTCCTGGGTGCTGGCTGGTGAGTCTTGCCCACATGCTCAGGATTTAACTGATCGCCATATTTGGGGTCGGGAATGAATTTTCCTCCAGGGCAGATTGGCAGAGTCCCTGGAGGTTTTTCGCCTTCCTCTGCAGCGTGGGGCATTGGTCACTTGCTGGAGGATTCTCTGCACCTTGAGGTCTTTAAACCACGATTTGAGGACTTCAATAACTCAGGCATTGGTTAGGGGTTTGTTACAGGTGTGGGTGGGTGAGATTCTGTGGCCTGCATTGTGCTGGAGGTCAGACTAGATGATCATAATGGTCCTTTCTGACATTAAAGTCTATGAGTCTATGTATTGCAGACAGAAACAAAACAAAACTCAATTGGTGAGTGTTTCTGAGGGAAAGTAACCAAAACACCATGGTGGTTGTGATGCTAGCCAAGGATGCCATAAGGGGAGTGAAGTATAAATTTGGCATCAGTTTGTGATGCAACAGCTCAGTGACGAGTCTCTCTCCCTCTCTGGAGAGGTCTAGGATGAATGTCTAAAAATGGAAAAAGAATAAAAGCAGGAAAGGGCTGGACCTTGTTTCATGGAGACTAACATAACTTGCATTGACAGCATGTTGATCACTGTCCCCACTCTTGGCTGAGTCCACTAGAGCCTGCTAGCCGTTAGCTGAACCGATAATATGTTTGCACTGCAAGAACTCACAGTCCACCCTGGTGAGCCATGGGGACCACTTGTCAAAGTTACAAACAACTAATACAAAATGGCTTTCCCGGTTTTGACATCAATATGCACAACGGTGTGTGTGGTTTTTTACCTGCATCGATCTCTTAACTGACCGGAGGGGGGTGATAATGGAATCTCAAAGATCTAAATATAAAATTTGCCTCCAGAGTCTTGGTTCTTCATTGACCCCCAGGATGAGGGGCCTTATGGAATATTTATGGAACTAAATTGATGCCAAAGCGTGATAAAAATGTATCCTCTACAGATTGCATTGTAAATTTTGGTTTCTTTACCCTAGTTGCACCTCATGGTGAACCAAGAGCAAATGAATCAAACATCTCTAACAGAATTCATCCTGCGAGGATTTGGGAATCTCCCTGAGCTACAAACTCTTCTCTTCCTGCTGTTTTTCATCATCTACATCGCAACCGTAGCCGGGAACATCCTGATATCTGCGCTAGTTCTGGCTGATCAGCACCTTCACACCCCCATGTACTTCTTCGTGGGGAACTTGTCCTGCTTGGAGACCTGCTACACCTCCACCATCCTGCCCAGGGTGCTGGCTGGTCTCCTGAATGGGGATAGGACCATTTCATTTAGTGGCTGCCTCACCCAATATTATTTCTTTGGTTCTCTGGTGGTTACAGAATGTCTGCTCCTATCGGTGATGTCTTACGATCGGTACTTAGCAATATGTAATCCACTGCATTATGCAGCCCGTATGAATGGCAGGGCCTGCCTCCAGCTTGCAGGTGGCTCTTGGATAGGGGGCTTCTTATGTAGTGGCATATCAACATTGTCGATATCTCAGTTAACGTTCTGTGGCCCCAACATTATTGATCATTTCTTTTGCGATTTTATCCCTCTTGTAAAGCTCTCCTGCAATGACCCACACCTGATGGAAACATTGGCTTTCACACTCACCTTCCTTTCCTCACTGGTCCCATTCCTACTTACCTTGATGTCCTACATCTGCATCATCGCCACCATCCTGAGAATCCCATCCACCACTGGAAGGCAAAAGGCCTTTTCCACCTGCTCCTCCCACCTCATTGTGGTGAGCATTTTTTATGGAACTCTGCTGATTGTCTATATGTTCCCAACCATTGACATCCTGAGTGACTTCAAGAAAGTTCTGTCTGTTGTCTACACAGTCCTGACTCCCCTGGTCAATCCCCTCATCTACAGCCTGAGAAACAAAGAGGTGCAGGAGGCCCTGAGGAAAGCTTGCAGGAAATTCATATTTGGACCATGCTAACTGGTCAATTTCATTGGGTTAAAATAGATATAACATAGGCTGGGGTAGGGCCTGAACCAAAGACTGCTGAAGTCCCAGGTCATATTTCTCTGAGCTTCATTGGTCTTCAAGTCATGCTCTTAAAGATCACAGCTCTGGGAGAAAGTGGACAGGGAGAGACTTCTTAAATCCTGTGACTCCAGCCTTTTTGGGACCTATATAAGATACCGCAGGTGGGTACTACTGGACGGGTGGGACACCTGAATTTGTGGCTGCTCAAAGTTCAGAGAATGAGGGGAGATTGTGCTCAGTGAGAGGGTTCAGGGACGTGGACTCAGCTGGAACACTGGGCATCTATTCCGGGTAGGGTGAGAGACTTCTAGATATACACACAAACCCCTGAACAATCAGACATCTGCATTCTAAAAATACAGAGTTGCAATGTCAGCATGGAACTCCAAAGTTAGAAAATTGAATAATTAACTTTCTTTTCATAGAATGTATTTGATCCCCAGGCTTCATTCAAAGGAAGAGAAAAGCCAAAGGAAACCCTCTGATCTGTGCCCCAGAACAAAAGACACCAGGACAGGACTCGGATTTATCCGTTTTTCAGCAATAATTCAGGGCCAGTTGTTTCCAGATACTTAGGGCCCAATTGGGATTTTCCAAAGCCTCTGGGCACCTGACTGGCAGGTGGGGCCCTGGAGGAGAATCAGGCAGGGAAACGCACAACTTCCCCAGGTTTGTGCATCACTCTGGGGCCTCGGCGTCCGGATGCCTGGTGTGGGGCTCCACAGGGTATGGCCAGTGGCACCTGTGGCCCATTTACTTGAAACACTTGGGTGCCTGCAGGGTTTTCCGGCAGCCAAGCTGCGTTTGTGAATCTGAGAGGGTTGGAATCACTCAGTGTGTTCTTGGCAGGAAACCAAATATCCAGAGTCCCAGTCCAGTGTCCTGTCTGCTCCAGCACGTGCAATTGCATTTGACAATGGGACTGAAGGGTGTGAGGTGTCCAACTCTCATTCACTGTCCATAGGATTTGGTTGCCTAACGTCGGCCTTTTATGGGAAAACCCAGCCTGTACATTTACAGCCAAACCAGTATCCTGAGAACTTTCCCAGGGAATGTTTTCCACTAGTTCCGTCTCGTGTTTCTCCATTTTCTCAGTGACCAAAAGTATCGTGCAATAAAAGAACAAAACTGAGTCTGCTCTTTCTGTCGTCAATGTTGTCAGACCTCCACTTATCTCTCCCCTTCATGTCCAGTGTGAGGAATAAATGAGTCAAGACTTGTCTACACATAGAAATTGCACCACTTAAACTACATTGGCCTATCCTTGCCTATGACAGGGCTGCGTACCCGGTAGCTGGAGAGTCAGGGCCAGGCCAGACCTAGTTAGTGAAGGGTTCCCACCTGAGGGGACTCAGGCAATATCCAATAAAGGGCAGAAGGCGGATGGGGGAGGAGGGAAACTCAGGAGGCTGAAGTGAAAGTTCAGAGAGTGAATGAGGGAAAACCCTGCAACTGGGGGAATTGCTCCAGCTCAGAAGAGCTGGGAGTGGCCTGCTAAGGCGGGCAAGACTCAGACCGGACGGGGGGAGTTTGGGGTATAGGCAACTGGAAGGAAGGTGTCATCTGCATTTTAGTTTTGAAGGGTAACTTAATAAATGGAACCTAAAAGGGGGGATGTTGCTATTGGACTGGAAAAAACCTGTGTGGAGTTTATTTGGGGAACGAAGAACAGAAACTGAGGTGAGGGGCTGAATTCTGGGCTTCCCTGAGGCCTCCAGGTGGCTCTGTGAGAGGGCCACTCAAATAGGCGCCAATTTCTGCTGGCGCTGGTGGGTGGTCGACCCCCCTCTGCCCCTGGTCCCGCCCCTTTCCCTGCCCCGCCCTGCCCCCTGCTGCCCCTTCTCCACCCCCATTCCAACCCCTTTTTCAAATCCCCACCCCAGCCCCGCCTCTTCCCTGCCTCCTCCCCTGAGCACACCACCTTCCCGTTCCTCGCCCCTCCCTCCCAGAGCTAGTTATGCTGCGAAACAGCTGTTTTGTGGCGGCAAGCGCTGGGAGGCAGGCGGAGAAGCGGGGAAGCAGGGACGTGGCGGGCTGAGGGGAGGAGGTGGAGGTGAGGTGGGGCAGGGGTGGGGAGAACTTGGCTGACGGTGGGTGCACCCACCAATTTTTCTCCATGGGTGCTCCAGCCCCATAGCACCCACAGAGTTAGAGCCTATGGCCACTTATCTAATCTAACTGGATACAACTACACTGATGTCAAGCTGTTTGAATGAGGATAGTTCATTCCAAAGGGGGATAAGCTATACCAGTCCAAAGAACCCCGATATTGGTTCGCTGTGTCCGCGCTAGAGGTTGTACTGGTTGAATGATTTCCAAAACAAAGTCACACCACTAACCCGAATAATGATCCTGGTGCAAAGTCTGTGTGGAGACCTCACGTAAGTGAATCCCTGTGAAACTACATCAGTATGTTCGTGGCTTTGAAAAGAACTCCGGGAATGCAAAGAACCTGTCTGTCTTCTGCATTAAAATGGCATGCTGAGAATTTACGCTGATTTGCCAGGTCAAAAACAACTGACTGACAGAAAGAGGCCTGACTGAATAATTCAGTTTACATACGTGGGGTGGGTCTACACTGCAGCTAGGGGTGTGAATGGCATCTCCTGTAGCTGCTCTAGATGTATTCTAGCTAGCTCACTAAAAATAGAAACTGCGGTACCAGCTTCAGCACCAGCTGCACAAGCAAGAATGTATGCAGGGCCAAGGGGCATTGGGGGCTTCAGAGATGGGAAAGGGGCAGTCGTATTGTATATTGGAGACTAGGGAGAGTAGAGGGTGAAGTTTGGTAAAGGCATGGCCATGGTGTACAATGGGCACTAGGAGGAAGCCAAGGGTAATATCAACAATGTTTTCTGTATGCTTCGTTTGGATCGCTACATGGCAGCTGATCACAGTGAATGGTAAATAGCCAGTAATAATGATTAAACCCCTGATTTCAGGTAAAAAATATTCCTTAAATTGTGCAGTCAAACAACTTGGAATTTAAAATTTAAGCCACGGTCCGAGAAGATTCTCGTCTGTCTCTGTATTCTAGCAAGTTTCCGATTAGACGTGCATCCTTCGAAGAGTTAAGCAATGGGATTTCATCCCTGTCTGCAATATTTTGCCAGAGATTAATTTTTAAAAACCTTGTTTTACAAAATACTGTTGTGTGTGCCACAAATATTCAACATTTGGGCATTATGAGACACAAAGGTTTCATGACACAACTTTTTCACAGTGGTGATAAATTGGATGAGACTTTACTGAATGATTAGGGAGCAAATTATGCTAGGAGAGGACTAGGAATAACAATCATCTAGTTTGTTTTGCATTCAGAAATAATTGGATATTTGTGTTCTTCTGTAACTGCTGGAACACACGTTCTGGTCGTTATCATTCACTCCAATAGACCAACAAGGGGCCTATAGTTCTGGTACAAGATTCTCTGATATGTGTTAATGAAGATCGATAATTTTCTGATGAAATGTTTTTACCATCAGAAAATGCCAAATTCTGAAGATCAAAATATTCCATGGGAAATTTCTAGAAAAGTTTGAGTAGGGGGAATAAACAATAATTTTATAAAATAATACAAAATGAAATATAATATAAAAAGGAAACAGTAGAATAGAATAGAAAAATAAAATAAATGACATAAATTGTAATAAAGTAAATAAAATCTCAAAATCAAATTCTAAATAAAAAGTCAGAATTGGAATGAAAACAAAAATTGAACTCATGGAATTTCCCATGAAATGAAAATTCTGGTCCTGAATAGCTCTAATAATGAGAAAATCACCACCACATTTCTTACAAATTTCATACAGAATTTATTCATGTCTAAGAGGGTAAATTTCCAGCTAAAATAATATTTGCAGCATTTTCGGTTTGTGTTTTGAATGAAGACAGGATAGTTGTGTGACCAGTAATGCTTTTTCTGCTCCTGGGAGCTAAACACAGGGATTTTCAAACTTTTTTTACTTTGGGCATAAGATGCTCCCCTGGCTGGGTCTCTGTATGTAGTGAGCCCTATTGTGGAATAAGGCAACACGGTTAAAGAGAAGGACAGAAGTGTTTATTGTGTGTGTAAGTTCCTCCTCTATCTTGGTGGGTCCTGCGCTTATTGGTGGATTTTCTTGCCTCAGAGATTCACCATGTGGGTTGGGGAACAGCCCAGAGACCTTCCCCTCTGGGAGAACCCACAGCCCAGGTCAATTGGGAGGTTTGGGGGGAACCCGGGCCCACCCTCTACTCCGGGTTTCAGCCCAGGGCCCTGTGGACTGCAGCTGTCTATAGTGCCTCCTGTTACAGCTGCATGACAGCTACAACTCCCTGGGCTACTTCCCCATGGCCTCCTCCAAACACCTTCCTTATTCTCACCACAGGACCTTCCTCCTGGTGTCTGATAATGCTTGTGCTCCTCAGTCCTCCAGCAGCATACCTTCTCACTCTCAGCTCCTTGCGCCTCTTGCTCCCAGCTCCTCACACTCGCCCCACAAACTGAAGTGAGCTCCTTTTTAAAACCCAGGTGCCCTGATTAGCCTGCCTTAATTGATTCTAGAAGCTTCTTCTTAATTGGCTCCAGGTGTCCTAATTAGCCTGCCTGCCTTAACTGGTTCTAGCAGGTTCCTGATTACTCTAGTGCAGCCCCTGCTCTGGTCACTCAGGGAACAGAAACCCTGTCTGACCTGGGATTAACAGATCACTCTCCTGTAGCCCTCTGGCCTGGAGGGAGAGAGATAGGGGGCTGCTCCTCCTCCTCTTTCTCTACTACCTGCTTGCTGGCTGACTGCTAGACCCACCCACACCCTTGGTTGCTGCTGCTCCAGCTAAAGCCCCTTGGGAGGGGCCTGCTGGCCCACTCCCCAGAGGAGGGGAGGGAGAGACCCCAGCCATTGCTCCTGCTGCTGGGCATGCCACCATCATTGACCACCACCTGAGAAGGGTCTTTCCTGCTGGCCACCAGACTGCCGCCTGGAGCTGCTGCGTTTGCTGCTGGGGAGCTGCTGGAGCCCTGAGGAGAAGAAGAGGACCATCTGCCAGTGGGGGAACGCGTAGGAATTCTACAGACCACCGTGGAGGGGGCCCTCCCGGACTGAGTAACTTTTGAACTGTGTTCTTGTGGTGGGGATCTAGACTGTGTTTGTGGGGACACAGGGGGTGTGGCGTGGAGCCTGCCCCCTGGTCCATCTGTGTCCCCCCCCGATCCCCACCACCACCATCATCGTTGCCCCCTCCACCACCCCCACCGACTACTCACCATCTGCCTCGAGCTCCTGCCTCTGGGACTCAGCTGCTCACCTAGGCTTGCCATGCCCTGTTGCCACCATTGGGCCTGATACAGCAGCCAGCCTAAACTGCTTTTCCTTTTGTTACAAGCGCACGTAGGTGCACGTTCCCCCCCCTTTTGGACTGACCTCCTCCCCCCTGCAGCAAGCCCCCAGCTTTACCCCTGCTGCCTACCCATTTGCCCCTTGCTGCCTTTTGCCCCTCCCCCTTGCCCCAGCCCCTTGCTAGCTCCAGTTTGTTTGCCTGCCCCGCCCTTTCCCTCTGCAGCCTTTGTCTGTTTGACCCGCCCCAGCCTCTAAAGCTAGCCCCGTGGTTCCTCTGCCCCATTTCCCGCCTGGTTGCTCCCTTCCCCCTGCGGTCCCCTTGCCCTGATTAGCCCCTCCCCTCGTGCGCCCATGTCCCCTCCCTTGCGCTTGTACCCCTCCCCGTTTTAGTTTGATTCTGTCTCACTGCACCCCCCAATGCTGTTCTATCCTCCCTTCCTTGGTGCAACAAGAGGAGCCGGAAACCTTCCCTGGGTCGGTGACTGACCCCTAGCCCTTGATAGCCCACCCCCATCCACCCCCTCCTTTTTCGGCGCCCTCCTCCCCTACCTACAGCCTAGCGGGGAGGAGTGGTCGACCTGCTTCCCCCTTCCTTACCCCCCCTCCAGTGTTTGCTCTCCCCCCATCCTCATTATGGCAGGGGACGAGGAGAGTGAGACCCCTTGGGCGGACCCTGCTGCCCCTCCTCCACCCGCCCCACCATCGTCCTCCCTAGCCTCTACCTCAACCGCCGCTGCCGAGCCACCTACTACCACCCCTGCTGGAGTGCCGGCAGCGGTGGGTAACGAGGTGACCTCCGCTGCTGCCACGTCCCTCGCCCCCTCTGACTCTGGGGGAGTCCCTCCAACCGGCAGGAAGGGCCAGGGCACAAAGAAGGGTAAAGGCCCCGCTAAAAAAGCCAGGCCCTCCATGGCAGGGGGTGCCCCCACTGCCACGGCCCCGCAACCGGCCGCGGCGTCCCTCCCTGCTGTTCCTTCCACCAGCTCTGTGGGTGTCCCTCCCTCGACCCCCAGGGCATACGCCCAGGTGGCGGCGGCCCCCCCGCCAGCCGCTACGTCATCTCCCCCATCCACCGCCTCTGCTACCATCTATAGCGGCCGGGGCCCCTTCCCCACCTTGACTAGGAAGCACGGCGTCCGTTGACTCCTGGTACCCGCCTCGCCCCACGTGGAGACCTACGTGCGGGCGTTGGCAAGGGTGGTGGGGCCCACGGCCATTGTGGCGGCCTCCAAGATGTACGGAAAGGTCGTCTTCTTCCTAGCATCGGAGGCCGCCGCCCAGGAGGCAGTGGAGAAGGGCCTGGCGGTAGGGGGCGTGTACGTCCCCCTGGAGCCGCTAGAAGACCTGGGCGCCCGACTGGTCCTGACTTCTGTCCCTCCATTCCTTCCAAATGCCGCCCTGTTACCCGCCCTCTCTACCCTGGGAAGGCCGATCTCTGTGGTCAGCCCTCTCCCATTGGGCTGCAAAGACCCCGCCCTCCGTCATGTCCTCTCATTCCGCCGGCAGGTACAGTTACAACTGCCGCCGGCGGCACGTGACGGAGCGGCGCTTGAGGGGTCCTTCTTGGTCCCCTACCAGGGGGCCCGCTACCGGGTGCATTATTCAACGGGGGAGGCCCGGTGCTACCTCTGCCGGGCGATGGGACATGTCCGGAGGGACTGCCCCTTGGCCCGGCACGGAGGGACATCCGAGACCCCCGAGCCCCGGCAGGGCGCCGGCCCCGTCATCGCCGGTGCCCCTAGCTACCCGGCGCCCGAAGCCGCCCCTCCTCCTTTCCGGCCCACCAAAGCTCCCGCTCGGGCCCAAGGGGTATCTCCCCCAGTGCGCCTAGACGAGCGGGAGGGCCACGCCTCTGCCTCCTGCGTTCTGGCAGGGCCTGTAGAGGAGGGTGAGGTAGGGATACCTCCGGGCATAGAAGAGGGCATGCCCCAGGGAGAATCCTCCCTCCTACATGTTACCCCACCATTACCTCCCCGAGTCCCTAAGCTTTCGTCCTTGCTCCCTGACCCAATACCTGTTAGCCAGCCCCCAGATGATGCCATGGAGGGCTGGTCCTTAGTACAGGGGAAGCGGGGCAAGCGGAAGGCTCGAGCTCCGCTCCTCCCATCTGATGCGGTAGCCCCCCGGAAGACCAGGAAGGGGGGCACCGATGCTGAGCCTTCCGCTTTGCTCCCGGGTGGGTTTTGTCCACCATTACCGGCTAGGGAAGACGTGGCAGCATCGGAGGAAAGCACTACCCCTCCTCCGGTGTCCCTTCCTATGGAAGCCCCTGATGGAGCCCCTCTCGCCCCCTTACAATCTGTAGCCCCTGTATGCACCAAGGCGAGCGTTGCTTTGGGTACAGACGGGGAGAGCCCTGGGGTGGTGGAAGGTGATCTCCCCTCCATTTATGAGGAGATCGAGGCCCTGGGTCTGACCCCGGTTACCCAGGGGGAGGACGACCCTCTGCCAGCGGGCCTCGATCTGAGCGACCTCGCCTCAGCCCCCCTTTCCCCATGTTCCGTCCCCTTACCCACTGCTTCCGCTCCCGCCTCCGAGGAGCCCCTGGACTCTTCCACCAACCCGGCTGCAGATGGCACCCCGCTAGCGGTCGCCGAGCCTCTTGAGGCGACGGCCAGTGCCATGCAACCGGGACCTGAGTCACAAGGGGACTCCCTCATGGCTGAGGGGCAGCCGACCTCCTTTCCGGGTGGGGGCCCCACCGTTGTTTCTCCACCTACAGATGCCGTGGCCTTACCATCTGCCTTGGAGCACGAGCCTGGCATCGCAGAGGGCCCACCTCCCTCCCCGCAAATTCCTGAGCCCATTTGCGGGGTGTTACCCCCCCCACCCAGTGGCCTGGCTGCTGGGACCCCCGATCCCAATATCACCCCTTCCCCTGTCCCTATTCCTGATTCCAGCCCTACCCTTGACACCGACCCTGTCCCTGTCCCCTCCACTTCCCGTGATGCTTTTGCCGCCCCTGGGACTGTCTCCTTCCTTATCCCAGAGGATGACCCCCAAGGAGCGGCCTTTGTTTTTCCCTGTCCCGACCCACCAGGGGCTGCTAGTTTCCCTCCGCCGCCCCCCAGTGAGCCGGGATCTGAGGCAGGCCACGTGGCGTCGGCCCATCGGACGCCACGTCGAGGGTCTGCCCCCTGTTTGCCCGTCTCGGTGGGCCACGGGGCTGTGACAGGGGCCCCACTGGGGGAAAGCCTTAGATCAGTAACCCCACCCCCCCATACGCTGAGAGAGGAGCTACGGGAGTTCCTTGAGGACGTCCGTGGCTCCCGCAACAAGGTACAACTTGCACTCCAGCGATGGGGGGATTTTCATCAGATCCTCCGGGCCGCGAGGGCCCTCATGGGGGAGGGTAAGAGGACCGGGAGGCAGGCCGCTGCGGCCTACCAACGGGTCCGCCTCTTCCGTGACTCCTTAATCGCCCACGGGGTAGGTCACGGATTGTTGCGCGGCCCGACGGAGGCCGTGAGCGTCTCTGCCGGCGAGGATCCCCCCCAGCCCTCCTCATGGCACCGATCATCTTTGCAACATTAAACACCCGGGGCTGTAGGATGGGTCTCCGCAGGAGCCAGGTGCTCTCCTTTCTTCGGGAGGGGGGGTACTCTGTGATTTTCCTGCAGGAGACCCATACGGATCCGGCCGCTGAAGCTAGCTGGCGGCTGGAGTGGGGGGACAGAGTCTATTTTAGCCACCTCACAGTTCGTACGGCTGGAGTGGCGACCCTGTTCTCCCCCGACCTACGGCCCGAGGTGCTGGGGGTCGCCGAGGCTGTGCCAGGCCGCCTGCTACACCTCCGGGTCCGCATGGAGGGGCTTGTGGTTAATCTCGTCAACGTTTACGCCCCGACATTGGGCCCGGAGAGGTTGTGTTTTTATCAGCAGGCGTCCGCCTTCCTCGGCACCTTGGATCCTCGCGAGTGCCTGGTCCTGGGCGGGGACTTTAACGCCACCCTTGAGGAACGGGACCGCTCGGGGACCGAGCAGCACCAGGCTGCCGCGGATGTCCTCCGGGAGATCGTCGAACATCACTCCCTGGTGGACGTCTGGCGCGACCACCACCCGGATGACGTTTCAACATTCACTTTTGTCCGGGTGGAGGTCCATCGGTCGTACCACTCCCGGTTGGACCGCATCTATATGTCACGCTTCCATCTTTCCCGGGCCCACTCCTCCAGCGTCCGGCCGGCCCCTTTTTCAGATCACCATCTAGCCACCGTGACAGCCTCTCTTTGCGCGGAGAGGCTGGGGCCGGCCTATTGGCATTTTAATAATAGCTTGTTGGAGGATGTGGGCTTTGTGGCGTCCTTCCGGGAGTTCTGGCTGGCCTGGCGAGGGCAGCGGCGTGCCTTTCCCTCGGCGCGGCGGTGGTGGGACCTGGGGAAGGTGCGCGCCCGGCTCTTCTGCCGTGACTACACCCGGGGCGCCAGCCGACGGAGGGATGCGACGATAGGGCAGTTGGAACGGGAGGTCTTAGAGCTGGAGAGGCGTCTGGCTGCCAGCCCCGGTGATCCATCCCTCTGCGGAGCGTGCCGGGAGAAGCGGGAAGAGCTCCGGACCCTCGAGGACCATCGGGCCCGAGGTGCCTTTGTTCGATCCCGCATCCGCCTCCTTCGGGAGATGGATTGCGGCTCCCGCTTCTTCTACGCCCTGGAGAAAAAGAGGGGGGCCAAGAAGCACGTCACCTGCCTTTTAGCAGAGGACGGCACCCCCCTCACGGATCCGGCGGAAATGTGCGGGAGGGCCAGGGCCTTCTACGCGGGCCTTTTCTCCCCGGATCCGACCGATCCTAACGCTTGCAGAATGCTCTGGGATGAACTCCCGACGGTCAGCGCGGGCGACCGAGACTGGCTGGAGCTACCTCTCACTCTGGCCGAGTTCTCGGAAGCCCTCCGTCGCATGCCCACCAATAAATCTCCAGGCATGGACGGGCTGACCGTGGAGTTCTACCGCGTGTTTTGGGATGTCCTCGGCCCAGACCTTGTCACCGTCTGGGCCGAGTCCTTGCAGGGCGGGGTCCTCCCTCTTTCGTGCAGGCGAGCCGTGCTCGCCTTATTGCCGAAGAAGGGGGACCTCCGCGATTTACGGAATTGGCGTCCCATCTCGCTCCTCAGCACGGACTATAAAATCGTAGCAAAGGCCATCTCGCTGCGGCTAGGGTCCGTGCTGGCGGACGTGATCCACCCAGACCAGACCTACACCGTCCCGGGCCGCACCATCTTCGACAACTTGTATCTGGTCCGGGACCTCTTGGAACTCGGGTGTAGGGATGGTCTGTCGTTCGCCCTCCTGTCCCTGGATCAGGAGAAGGCGTTCGACAGGGTGGACCACGGGTATCTCCTGGGCACTCTGCGAGCGTTTGGCTTCGGGCCCCAGTTTGTGAGTTTTCTCCAGGTGCTGTACGCCTCCGCAGAGTGTTTGGTCAGGCTCAACTGGACCCTGACCGAACCGGTCAGCTTCGGGCGAGGAGTACGTCAAGGGTGCCCCCTCTCGGGCCAGCTGTATGCTCTGGCGATCGAGCCCTTCCTCTGTCTCCTCCGTAGGAGGTTGGCAGGGTTGGTGCTGTGGGAGCCGGAGCTGCGGCTGGTCCTGTCGGCGTACGCCGACGACGTGCTCCTCGTGGTCCAGGACCCGGGCGACTTGGTGCGGGTGGAGGCTTGCCAGACCATCTATTCGGCGGCCTCCTCCGCCCGGGTCAACTGGGTCAAGAGCTCTGGCCTGGTGGTAGGGGACGGGTGGCAGGCGAGCTCCCTCCCACCCGCGCTTCAGGCCATCCGGTGGAGCGCGGGTCCGCTGCTCTATCTCGGCGTTTACCTTTCTGCCACGCATCCGTCTCCGCCGGAGAACTGGCTAGGTTTAGAGGGCAGGGTGTCGGAGCGGCTCCGGAAATGGAAAGGACTGCTCCGGTGTCTCTCCCTTCGAGGGAGAGCACTGGTGCTCAATCAACTAGTCCTGTCCATGCTCTGGTACCGGCTCAACACCCTGGTCCCGGCCCCGGGCTTCCTGACCACCCTCCGGACGTTGATTCTGGAGTTCTTTTGGTCAGGACTGCACTGGGTCTCTGCGGGGGTTCTCCATCTACCCCTGGAGGAGGGAGGGCAGGGCCTGAAGTGTCTGCATGCTCAGGTCCACGTCTTCCGCCTCCAGGCCCTGCAGAGGCTCCTTTATGGTGCAGGTAGTCCGGCATGGAGCGTATTGGCGCACGCCTTCCTGCGCCGCTTCCGAAGGCTCCGATATGACCGGCAGCTCCTTTGTCTCCATCCGAGAGGTCTTCCGCGAGGCCTCTCCGAGCTGCCGGTCTTCTACCAGGACCTCCTCCGGACCTGGAAACTGTTTTCAGTGACCAGGTCCGTGGCGGCCACCGTGGGGGCAGATCTCCTCGCGGAGCCCCTGCTACACAACCCCCAGCTTCGTGTGCAGGTGGCGGAGTCCCCCATGGTGCGCCAGAGGTTGGTCCTAGCAGAAGTCACCAAAGTCGGAGACCTCCTGGACTACGACCGAGGAGACTGGCTGGATCCCCTGACGCTCGCTCAGCGCATGGGACTCTCCAGACCTCGTACTCCCCGGCGCGTGCTTCAGGAGGTGAGGGCCGCTTTGCCGCCCGCTGCTCGGGACTATCTCGACCGGGTCCTGCGAGAGGGCACGCCCCGCCCACCCTCCACTCCGAGCCCTCCAGACTTTTTCATCGGGCCCTTGCCCCGTGGACCCAACCAGCCCCCTCCCCGTCCATTCGCCATGAGCCGGCTGCACCATTTGCAGCCGGTTCTGTTCCGGACCGCGCCAAGGAAACATCTATACACGCTCGTGCTACATGTTCTTCATGTCCTCACCCTCGCGTCCCGCCCCGATACAAAGTGGCGGGACCTTCTGCCACCTCTAGAGGGTGAGGAGCCCCGGTGGGCCAGCCTTTATTCTGCTCTGATCCCGAAGCCCACCGGGGACATCAGTTGGCGGCTCCTTCACGGAGCCGTAAGCACGGGCGTGTACTTGGCGCGGTTTACCCCTATCCCAGACACCTGCCCCTTTTGCGGCGTGAGGGAGACCCTGGCGCATGTTTACCTAGAGTGCACCAGGCTGCAGCCCCTATTCCGGCTCCTCACAGATATTTTGTTAAGATTTTGGTTGCACTTTTCTCCACACCTTTTTATTTATGCACTCCCTATCCGTCGCCCCACAAAGTTGCGGGACCTCCTGGTCAACCTCCTTCTGGCCTTAGCAAAACTGGCCATCTATAAAACCAGAGTGAGGAGGTTGGCCGATGGAGTTTCCTGTGACTGTGGGGCGTATTTCAGGTCCTCCGTTCTTTCACATATCCGGGCAGAGTTCCTCTGGGCGACGTCCACTGGCTCCCTTGACGCCTTCGAGGAGCAGTGGGCGCTGTCCGGGGTTCTCTGCTCGGTGTCCCCGTCTGGTTCGCTTCTTTTGACCCTTTGACCTCACTCCTGTCCCTGTTCTTTTATTAGTTGTCCCCCGTAATTTTTTGGTCTCCAGGTCCTGTGGACCCCCCCCTTAGGCTGGGGGGGATCCTTTAGCAGTGGGCGGGCTTCGCCCGCCCACTTCCTGGATCCCAATAGGTCTGGTCACTCTGGGAACAGAAACCCTGTCTGACCTGGGACTAATAGATCACTCTCCTGTAGCCCTCTGGTCTGGAGGGAGGGAGAGAGGTAGGGGGCTGCTCATCCTCTTTCTCTGCTACCTGCTTGCTTGCTGGCTGGCTGGCTGCTAGACCCACCCACACCCTTGGTTGCTGCTGCTCCAGCTACAGCCCCTTGGGGGGGGGGCCTGCTGGCCCACTCCCCAGAGGAGGGGAGGGAGAGACCCCAGCCATTGCTCCTGCTGCTGGGGATGCCACCACCACCTCCACCTGAGAAGGGTCCTTCCTGCTGGCCACCAGACTGCCACCTGGAGCTGCTGCGTTTGCTGCTGGGGAGCTGCTGGAGCCCTGAGGAGAAGAAGAGGACCATCTGCCAGTGGGGGAGCGTGTAGGAATTCTACAGACCACCGTGGAGGGGGCCCTCCCGGACTGAGTAACTTTTGAACTGTGCTCTTGTGGTGGGGATCTAGACTGTGTTTGTGGGGACACAGAGGGTGTGGCGTGGAGCCTGCCCCCTGGTCCATCTGTGTCCCCCCCCCAATCCCCGCCACCACCATCATCGTTGCCCCCTCCACCACTCCCACTGGCTACTTTCCATCTACCTTGAGCTCCTGCCTCTGGGATTTCAGCTGCTCACCTAGGCTTGCCACGCCCTGTTGCCACCATTGGGCCTGCTACTGCAGCCAGCTTCCATAGACTTTCTTTTTTGTTACAAGCGCACGTGGGTGCATGTACCCCCCCCCTTTTGGACTGACCCCCTACCCCCTGCAGCAAGCCCCCAGCTTTGCCCCTGCTGCCTACCCATTTGCCCCTTGCTGCCTTTTGCCCCTCCCCCTTGCCCCAGCCCCTTGCTAGCTCCAGTTTGTTTGCCTGCCCCGCCCTTTCCCTCTGCAGCCTTTGTTTGACCCGCCCCAGCCTCTAAAGCAAGCCCCGTGGTTCCTCTGCCCTATTTCCCGCCTGGTTGCTCCCTTCCCCCTGCGGTCCCCTTGCCCTGATTAGCCCCTCCCCTCGTGCGCCCATGTCCCCTCCTATGCGCTTGTACCCCTCCCCGTTTTAGTTTGATTCTGTCTCACTGCACCCCCCAATGCTATTATATCCTCCCTTCCTTGGTGCAACAAGAGGAGCCGGAAACCTTCCCTGAGTCGGTGACTGACCCCTAGCCCTTGATAGCCCACCCCCATCCACCCCCTCCTTTTTTTTTTTTTTTGGCGCCCTCCTCCCCTGCCTACAGCCTAGCGGGGAGGAGTGGTCGACCTGCTTCCCCCTTCCCTACCCCCCTCCAGTGTTTGCTCTCCCCCCATCCTCATTATGGCAGGGGACGAGGAGAATGAGACCCCTCGGGCAGACCCTGCTGCCTCTCCTCCACCCGCCCCACCATCGTCCCCCCTAGCCTCTACCTCAACCGCCGCTGCCGAGCCACCTACTACCACCCCTGCTGGAACACCGGCAGCGGCGGGTCACAAGGTGACCTCCGCTGCTGCCACGTCCCTCGCCCCCTCTGACTCTGGGGGAGTCCCCCCAGCCGGCAGGAAGGGCCAGGGCACAAAGAAGGGTAAAGGCCCCGCTAAAAAAGCCAGACCCTCCATGGCAGGGGGTACCCCCACTGCTGCGGCCCCGCAACCGGCCGCGGCATCCCTCCCTGTTGTTCCCTCCACCTGCTCTGTGGGTGTCCCTCCCCCAGCCCCCAGAGCATACGCCCAGGTGGCGGCGGCCCCCCCTGCCTGCCACTACGTCATCTCCCCCATCCACCACCTCCGCTACCATCTACAGCGGCCGGGGCCCCTTCCCCACCTTGACCAGGAAGCACGGCGTCCGTTGCCTCCTGGTACCCGCCTCGCCCCACGTGGAGACCTACGTGCGGGCGTTGGCGAGGGTGGTGGGGCCCACGGCCATTGTGGTGGCCTCCAAGATGTACGGAAAGGTCGTCTTCTTCCTAGCATCGGAGGCCGCCGCCCAGGAGGCAGTAGAGAAGGGCCTAGCAGTGGGGGGCGTGTACGCCCCCCTGGAGCCGCTAGAAGACCTGGGTGCCCGACTGGTCCTGACTTCTGTCCCTCCCTTCCTTCCTAATGCCGCCCTGTTACCTGCCCTCTCTACCCTGGGGAGGCCGATCTCTGTGGTCAGCCCTCTCCCGTTGGGCTGCAAAGACCCTGCCCTCCGTCATGTCCTCTCGTTCCGCCGGCAGGTACAGTTACAACTGCCGCCGGCGGCACGTGACGGTGAGGCACTCGAGGGGTCCTTCTTGGTCCCCTACCAGGGGGCCCGCTACCGGGTGCATTATTCAACGGGGGAGGCCCGGTGCTACCTCTGCCGGGCGATGGGACACGTCCGGAGGGACTGCCCCTTGGCCCGGCACGGAGGGGCATCCGGGACCCCCGAGCCCTGGCAGAGCGCCGGCCCTGTCATCGCCGGCACCCCTGGCTGCCCAGCGCCCGAAGCCGCCCCTCCTCCTTTCCGGCCCAACAATGCTCCCGCTCGGGCCCAAGGGGTATCTCCCCCAGTGCGCCTAGATGAGCGGGAGGGCCCCGCCTCTGCCGCCTGTGATCTGGCGGGGCCTGTGGAGGAGGGTGAGGTAGGGATACCGCCGGGCATAGAAAAGGGCATGCTCCAGGGTGGCTCCTCCCTCCTACATGCTGCCCCACCATTGCCTCCCCGAGTCCCTGAGCCTTCGCTCTTACTCCCTGACCCGACTCCTGTTAGCCAACCCCCGGATGATGCCATGGAGGGCTGGTCCTTAGTACAGGGGAAGCGGGGCAAGCGGAAGGCTCGAGCTCTGCTCCTTCCATATGATGCGGTAGTCCCCCAGAAGACCAGGAAGGGGGGGACCGATGCTGAGCCTTCCGCTTTGCCCCCGGGTCGGTTTTGTCCACCATTACCGGCTAGGGAAGACGTGGCAGCATCGGAGGAAAGCACTACCCCTCCTCCAGTGTCCCTTCCTATGGAAGCCCCTGATGGAGCCCCTCTCGCCCCCTTACAATCTGAAGCCCCTGCATGCACAAAGGCGAGCGTCGCTTCGGGTGCAGGCGGGGAGAGCCCTGGGGTGGTGGAAGGTGATCTCCCCTCCATTTATGAGGAGATCGAGGCCCTGGGTCTGACCCCGGTTACCCAGGGGGAGGACGACCCTCTGCCAGCGGGTCTCGATCTGAGCGACCTCGCCTCAGCCCCCCTTTCCCCATGCTCTGTCCCCTTACCCACTGCTTCCGCTCCCGCCTCCGAGGAGCCCCTGGACTCTTCCACCAACCCGGCTGCAGATGGCACCCCGCTAGCGGCCGCCGAGCCTCTTGAGGCGACAGCCAGTGCCATGAAACCGGGACCCGAGTCGCCAGGGGACTCCCTTGTGGCTGAGGGGCAGCTGACCTCCTCCCTGGGTGGGGGCCCCGTCGTTGATTCTCCACCTATGGATGCCATGGCCTTACCATCTGCCTTGAAGCACGAGCCCGGCATCACGGAGAGCCCACCTCCCTCCCCGCAAATCCCTGAGCCCATTTGCGGGTTGCCACCCCCCCCCCCCCACCCAGGAGCCTGGCTGCTGGGGCCCCCGATCCCACTATCTCCCCTTCCCCTGTCCCTATTCCTGACTCCGACCCTGCCCCTGACACCGACCCAGTCTCTATCCCATCCACTTCCTGTGATGCTATTGCCGCCCCTGGGGCTGTCTCCTTCCATATCCCAGAGGACGACCCCCAAGGAGCGGCCTTTGTTTTTCCTTGTCCCGACCCACCAGGGGCTGCTATTTTCCCTCCGCCGCCCCCCATTGAGCCAGGGTCTGAGGCGGGCCACGTGGTGCCAGCCCATCGGACGCCACGTCGAGGGTCTGCCCCCTGCTTGCCCGTCTCGGTGGGCCACGGGGCTGTGACAGGGGCCCCGCTGGGGGATAGCCATAGATCGGTAACCCCACCCCCCCATACGCTGAGAGAGGAGCTACGAGAGTTCCTTGAGGACGTCCGTGGCTCCCGCAACAAGGTACAGCTTGCACTCCAGCGATGGGGGGATTTTCATCAGATCCTCCGGGCCGCGAGGGCCCTCATGGGGGAGGGTAAGAGGACCGGGAGGCAGGCCGCCGCGGCCTACCAACGGGTCCGCCTCTTCCATGACTCCTTAATCGCCCACGGGGTAGGTCACGGATTGTTGCGCGGCCCGACGGAGGCCGTGGGCGTCTCTGCCGGCGAGGATCCCCCCCAGCCCTCCTCATGGCACCGATCATCTTCGCAACATTGAACACCCGGGGCTGTAGGATGGGTCTCGGCAGGAGCCAGGTGCTCTCCTTCCTTCGGGAGGGGGGGTACTCTGTGATTTTCCTGCAGGAGACCCATACGGATCCGGCCGCTGAAGCTAGCTGGCGGCTGGAGTGGGGGGACAGGGTCTATTTTAGCCTCCTCACAGTTCGTACGGCTGGAGTGGCGACCCTGTTCTCCCCCGAAATACGGCCCGAGGTGCTGGGGGTCGCCAAGGCTGTGCCAGGCCGCCTGCTATACCTCCGGGTCCGCATGGAGGGGCTTGTGGTTAATCTCGTCAACGTTTACGCCCCGACATTGGGCCCGGAGAGGTTGTGTTTTTATCAGCAGGCGTCCGCCTTCCTCGGCACCTTGGATCCTCGCGAGTGCCTGGTCCTGGGCGGGGACTTTAACGGCACCCTTGAGGAACGGGACCGCTCAGCACCCGGCCGCCGCGGATGTCCTCCGGGAGATCGTCGAACATCACTCCCTGGTGGACGTCTGGCGCGACTACCACCCGGATGACGTTTCGACATTCACTTTTGTCCGGGTGGAGGTCCATCGGTCGTACCACTCCCGGTTGGACCGCATCTATATGTCACGCTTCCATCTTTCCTGGGCCCACTCCTCCAGCGTCCGGCCGGCCCCTTTTTCAGATCACCATCTAGCCACCGTGACAGCCTCTCTCTGCGCGGAGAGGCCGGGGCCGGCCTATTGGCACTTTAATAATAGCTTGTTGGAGGATGTGGGCTTCGTGGCGTCCTTCCGGGAGTTCTGGCTGGCCTGGCGAGGGCAGCGGCGTGCCTTTCCCTTGGCGCAGCGGTGGTGGGACCTGGGGAAGGTGCGCGTCCGGCTCTTCTGCCGTGACTACACCCGGGGCGCCAGCCGACGGAGGGATGCGGCGATAGGGCAGTTGGAACGGGAGGTCTTAGAGCTGGAGAGGCGTCTGGCCACCAGCCCCGGTGATCCATCCCTCTGCGGAGCGTGCCGGGAGAAGCGGGAAGAGCTCCGGACCCTCGAGGACCATTGGGCCCGAGGTGCCTTTGTTCGATCCCGCATCCGCCTCCTTCGGGAGATGGATCGCGGCTCCCGCTTCTTCTACGCCCTGGAGAAAAAGAGGGGGGCCAAGAAGCACGTCACCTGCCTTCTAGCAGAGGACGGCACCCCCCTCACGGATCCGGCACAAATGTGCGGGAGGGCCAGGGCCTTCTACGCAGGCCTTTTCTCCCCGGATCCGACCGATCCTAACACTTGCAGAATGCTCTGGGATGAACTCCCGACGGTCAGCGCGGGCGACCGAGACTGGCTGGAGCTACCTCACACTCTGGCCGAGTTCTCGGAAGCCCTCCGCCGCATGCCCACCAATAAATCTCCAGGCATGGACGGGCTGACCGTGGAGTTCTACCGCGTGTTTTGGGACGTCCTCGGCCCGGACCTTGTCACCGTCTGGGCCGTGTCCTTGCAGGGCGGGGTCTTTCCTCTTTCGTGCAGGCGAGCCGTGCTCGCCTTATTGCCGAAGAAAGGGGACCTCCGCGATTTACGGAATTGGCGTCCCATCTCGCTCCTCAGCACGGACTATAAAATCGTAGCGAAGGCCATCTCGCTGCGGCTAGGGTCCGTGCTGGCGGACGTGATCCACCCAGACCAGACCTACACCGTCCCGGGCCGCACCATCTTCGACAACTTGTATCTGGTCCGGGACCTCTTGGAACTCGGGTGTAGGGATGGTCTGTCGTTCGCCCTCCTGTCCCTGGATCAGGAGAAGGCGTTCGACAGGGTGGACCACGGGTATCTCCTGGGCACTCAGCCAGCGTTTGGCTTCGGGCCCCAGTTTGTGGGTTTTCTCCAGGTGCTGTACGCCTCCGCAGAGTGTTTGGTCAGGCTCAACTGGACCCTGACCGAACCGGTCAGCTTCGGGCGAGGAGTACGTCAAGGGTGCCCCCTCTCGGGCCAGCTGTATGCTCTGGCGATCGAGCCCTTCCTCTGTCTCCTCCGTAGGAGGTTGGCATGGTTGGTGCTGCGGGAGCCGGAGCTGCGGCTGGTCCTGTCGGCGTACGCCGACAACGTGCTCCTCGTGGTCCAGGACCCGGGCGACTTGGTGCGGGTGGAGGCTTGCCAGACCATCTATTCGGCGGCCTCCTCCGCCCGGGTCAATTGGGTCAAGAGCTCTGGCCAGGTGGTAGGGGACGGGTGGCAGGCGAGCTCCCTCCCACCCGCGCTTCAGGCCATCCGGTGGAGCGCGGGTCCGCTGCTCTATCTCGGCGTTTACCTTTCTGCCACGCATCCGTTTCCGCCGGAGAACTGGCTAGGTTTAGAGGGCAGGGTGTCGGAGCGGCTCCGGAAATGGACAGGACTGCTCCGGTGTCTCTCCCTTCGAGGGAGAGCACTGGTGCTCAATCAACTAGTCCTGTCCATGCTCTGGTACCGGCTCAACACCCTGGTCCCGGCCCCGGGCTTCCTGACCACCCTCCGGACGTTGATTCTGGAGTTCTTTTGGTCAGGACTGCACTGGGTCTCTGCGGGGGTTCTCCATCTACCCCTGGAGGAGGGAGGGCAGGGCCTGAAGTGTCTGCACGCTCAGGTCCACGTCTTCCGCCTCCAGGCCCTGCAGAGGCTCCTTTATGGTGCAGGTAGTCCGGCATGGAGCGTATTGGCGCACGCCTTCCCGCGCCGCTTCCGAGGGCTCCGATATGACCGGCAGCTCCTTTGTCTCCATCCGAGAGGTCTTCCGCGAGGCCTCTCCGAGCTGCCGGCCTTCTACCAGGACCTCCTCCAGACCTGGAAACTGTTTTCAGTGACCAGGTCCGTGGCGGCCACCGTGGGGGCAGATCTCCTCGCGGAGCCCCTGCTACACAACCCCCAGCTTCGTGTGCAGGTGGCGGAGTCCCCCATGGTGCGCCAGAGGTTGGTCCTAGCAGAAGTCACCAAAGTCGGAGACCTCCTGGACTATGACCGGGGAGACTGGCTGGATCCCCTGACGCTCGCTCAGTGCATGGGGCTCTCCAGACCTCGTACTCCCCGGCGCGTACTTCAGGAGGTGAGGGCCGCTTTGCCGCCCGCTGATCGGGACTATCTCGACCGGGTCCTGCGAGAGGGCACGCCCCACCCACCCTCCACTCCGAGCCCTCCAGACTTTTTCATTGGGCCCCTGCCCCGTGGACCCAACCAGCCCCCTCCCCGTCCATTTGCCATGAGCTGGCTGCACCATCTGCAGCCAGTTCTGTTCCAGACCGCGCCAAGGAAACATCTATACACGCTCATGCTCCATGTTCTTCATGTCCTCACCCTCGCGTCCCTCCCCGATACGAAGTGGCGGGACCTTCTGCCACCTCTGGAGGGTGAGGAGCCCCGGTGGGCCAGCCTTTATTCTGCTCTGATCCTGAAGCCCACCGGGGACATCAGTTGGCAGCTCCTTCACGGAGCCATGAGCACGGGCGTGTACTTGGCACGGTTTACCCCTATCCCAGACACCTGCCCCTTTTGCGGCGTGAGGGAGACCCTGGCGCATGTTTACCTGGAGTGCTCCAGGCTGCAGCCCCTATTCCGGCTCCTCACGGATATTTTGTTAAGATTTTGGTTGCACTTTTCTCCTCACCTTTTTATTTATGCACTCCCTATCCGTCGCCCCACAAAGTCGCGGGACCTCCTGGTCAACCTCCTTCTGGCCCCAGCGAAACTGGCCATCTATAAAACCAGAGTGAGGAGGTTGGCCGATGGAGTTTCCTGTGACTGTGGGGCGTATTTCAGGTCCTCCGTTCTTTCACGTATCCGGGCAGAGTTCCTCTGGGCGGAGTCCACTGGCTCCCTTGACGCCTTCGAGGAACAGTGGGCGCTGTCCGGGGTTCTCTGGTCGGTGTCCCCATCTGGTTCGCTTCGTTTGACCCTTTGACCTCACTCCTGTCCCTGTTCTTTTATTAGTTGTCCCCCGTAATTTTTTGGTCTCCAGGTCCTGTGGACCCCCCCTTAGGCTGGGGGGGATCCTTTAGCAGTGGGCGGGCTCCGCCCGCCCACTTCCTGGATCCCAATAGGTCTGGTCACTCAGGGAACAGAAAACTACTCATACAGTGACCAGTATATTTGCCCTCTACCAGACTCCTGCCCACTGGTCTGGGTCTGTCACATATCCCTCCCCCCTGCTCAACGCCAAGGGGTTGGGCAGCTTGGAACGCCAGACAGTGCACATGTGACAAGCCATCAGCATTGCCATGATGGCTCCCTGCTCTGTGTTGCACACGGAACTGGAAAGAATGGAGGGATAAGAACCATCTGGTCACCCTTGTGTTCTTCTCCTTGTTCCGCTGTGTAGAGGTCCGGACTCACCCCTGCGGCGCCTCCTGCTGGTCGTCCAGGGAATTAGCTCACCAGCCTCTGGCACGCCCTCTGCAGGCCGGTGATCCGCCTTGTCCTCTGCCCTGGCCCCCGTGTCCCTCCCAGGACCCCTGTGCCCCTTGCTCTGGGTGCTGCCCCCTGGCAATACCCACACACGCTAGGTCTCCCCTCCCAGGGGAACCCCCACCCACTATCCGCACCTTGCCTCAGTACTAGGCCACTGCCAGTCACCAGCTAGCCCCCGCTCCCTGGGGCAGACTGCAGTCTAGGCCACTCATCACTAGCAAGGAGGGTTTGTACCTGCTGCCTTGGCCTAGCCCTGGGCTGCCCTCTGCAACCCCCAGTACCCCTTGGCCTAATACTAGGCCACAGCCTGGGGCTATCTAGCCTGGAGCTCCCCAGCTCCTCAGGCTTTCCCCAGCCCTGCTCCACCCAGGTACTCTGCTCTAGTTCCCTGCAGCCAGGCCCTTCTCTCTCTGCACTCAGAGAGAGACTGCTGAGCTCTTGGCTCCCAGCCTTCTTATACAGGCCAGCTGGGGCCTGATTGGGGCGTGGCCCAGCTGTGGCTACTTCCCCAATCAGCCCAGTAGCTTTTCTCTTTGCCCCAGCCCTCTGCCAGGGCTCTTTTAAACCCCTCAGGCAGGAGCGGGGTAACCACCCCGCTACACGCTGCATCCATTGAAGAGGGGCATGGTCGGTCACCAGGACAAATCTGCGCCCAAACAGCTAGTAGCGCAATGTTTCCATGGCCCATTTTACAGCGAGGCATTCTCTCTCCACCACTGCATATTTTTGTTACCTCGGAAGGCGTTTCCGACTGAGGTATAGAATTGGGTGTTCCTCCTACCTGACCATCTGTGATAGAACGGCCCCCAACCCTACTTCAGATGCATCCACCTGCAGGATAAACTCCATGATGAAATCAGGGGCTATCAGTACGGGGTTATTGCAGAGGGCAGTCCGTAGGTCTGTGAATGCTTCCTCTGCTGCGTCAGACCATCTCACCAGATCAGGTCCACGGGCTTTCACTAGGTCTGTCAGGGGGCTTGCACTTGTGGCAAAGTGGGGGATAAATCATCAGTAATACCCCACCACACCTAGGAACGCCCAGACTTGTTTCTTGCGACTTGGTCCGGGCCAATTTTGGATGGCCTCTAACTTGTTCACTTGGCGTTTTACCAGATCTTTTCCCACAATGTAGCCAAGATATTTTGCTTCTGTAAACCCTACAGCGCACTTGGCAGGGTTTGCTGTAAGGCCAGCTCGCCTGAAGGTATTGAGGACTGCCTCCACCTTCTCCAGGTGGGTTTCCCAGTCTGGGGTATGAATGACCACATCGTCCAAGTAGGCAGCAGCATAACTGTTATGCGGGCGTAATAGCTTGTCCATGAGGCACTAGAAGGTAGCTCGGGCCCCATGTAGTCCAAAAGGGAGGACAGTATATTGAAAAAGACCCTCTGGTGTTGAGAACGCAGTCTTTTCCTTTGCGTCTTCTGCAAGGGGAATCTGCCAGTACCCCTTTGTCAAGTCTAGGGTAGTCAAGTACCGGGCATTACCCAGACGGTCCACTAGCTCATCTGTGTGAGGTATGGGGTACGCGTCAAACTGGGATTCTTCGTTTAGTCGCCAGAAGTCATTGCAAAATTTTGTGATGCCATCAGGTTTGGGCACCAGCACGATTGGGCTGGACCACTGACTCTGGGATTCTCCGATGATCCCCAACTCCAGCATTTTTTTTACTTCTGCTTTTATTTCCTCCCTTTTTGCCGCTGGCACCCGATAGGGCCTCATTGTTACTCTGGCCCCAGGGTTCGTGACGATGTGGTGATATGTCTCGGTTGTTCGACCCGGTTTTGTCGAGAACACATCTTGGTTCCGGAAGATCATCTCAGACACCTCATTCTTCTGGTCTGGTGTTAAATCGGGAGACACTCTCACCTGTTTGGCTTGTTTTCCTGGGTTAGGTCTTTTTGGACCGTTGTGCATGCCTCTTGTGCATGCCAGGGTTTCAGAAGGTTAATGTGATAAATCTGTTCTTGTTTTCTGCGTCCTGGCTGCCGCACCTTGTAGGTTACTTCCCCCACGGGTTCAACCACCTCATAGGGCCCCTGCCATTGGGCCAGAAGCTTGCTTTCTGCCGTGGGTACCAACACCATAACCCAATCCCCTGGTTGGAACTGTCGCACTTTTGCCTGGCTATTGTAATGGGTTCGCTGGGCCTCCTGTGCCTTCTCCAAATGTTCCCATACAATAGGGGTAACCCGGGCTATCCGGTCTCGCATCTGCATTACATGCTCTGATATATTTCTCCCCTCATTAGGTTCCTCTTTCCAGATCTCTTTGGCGATATCTAGTATGCCACGGGGGTGACGCCTGTATAATAACTCGAAGGGGGAAAACCCAGTTGAGGCCAGTGGTACCTCCCGGATAGCGAACATAAGGTAGGGTAGTAGGGTGTCCCAATCCTTCCCATCCCAACTTACCACCTTCCTTATCATAGCCTTGAGGGTTCGGTTAAACCTTTCTACCAACCCATCAGTCTGCGGATGGTAGACCGAAGTTCTCAGGGTATGTATATGGAGCAATGTACAGAAGTCCTTCATTAGCTTCGACATAAATGGGGTTCCTTGGTCGGTTAATATCTCCTTCGGTAGCCCCATTCGGGCAAAGATCCCCACCAGCTCTTTGGCTATAGTTTTAGAAGCCGTGTTCCGCAGGGGGACGGCTTCTGGGTAGCGAGTAGCATAGTCCAAAACAACAAGTATATATTGGTGGCCCCGAGCCGTCTTCTCCAGGGGTCCCACTAGGTCCATGGCTATTCGCTCGAAGGGGACCTCTATGATGGGAAGGGGTACTAAAGGCGCCCTCAAGTGTGGACGGGGACTGTGCAGCTGACACTCCGGGCAGGAGGCACAGTACCTCTGCACTTCTTCATGTACTCCGGGCCAGAAGAACCGTCGTAGGACTCGTGCCAGGGTCTTCTCTACCCCCAAATGCCCCCCAAAAAGATGACTATGAGCAAGACTTAATACAGCATTCTCGTGTTTTTGAGGTACTAGGATCTGCTGTACCTTCTGCCACTGTACTGGCTCAACCCGGTATAAGAGATCCTTCTTCATTATGAAGTAGGGTCCTGGTCCCTGGGTTTTCCCTTCCACGGGGACCCCATCTATTTCAGTCACCTCCTTCCTAATGTTGTCATTCCTTGGGTCTTCTGCCTGGTCCCGTCCAAAATTTCCTCTCCCGGGGCTAATCTGCCCAAGATCTAGGGGCCCAATCTCTGTTGCCTCTACTGGTTCAGAAGCATTAGGGTGGGGGTCAGACTCAGGTGCTTCTCCCTCCTGCGTGGCTTCCTTTTCAGCTGTGCGGGTCCGCCTACCTACAAGAGCGACCCTCTGGCTTTGGGTCAGTATTCGGGTTCCCAAGGCCTTAGCTGCCTTTCTTTCCCTTTTTGTCTTTCTACCCTGTCTTGGAGTGGATAACAAATCTGGGGATATTTCAGAGAAGATTGGGGGTTGACAGTCTGCTGTGGATGCCTCATCAATTTTAGGGTCCTCATTTTTCTCCAATCCCCCTACTGGGAGTAAGTTTCCAAACCCTGGGAAGTCCCTCCCTATGAGCACCGGGTATGGGAGTTTAGGGACTACACCTGCTGCTACCTCAGTAGTGTTCCCTTGGATCTCGATTTTTACTGGGATGGTGGGGTAGTAACTAACTGTCCCATGGACGCATGTTGTCCCCCTACGTTTAGCCTGCAGCAGCTGACTACGCTTCACGAGATTCCCTGAGATAAGCGTGATAGCACTCCCCGAATCAACCAGTGCCGTGGACCCTACCCCATTTAGTTTCACTGGTCTGGTATACATATGTGGGGTTAGTGAGACCCCCACAAGGTGGATTAGGGAGCATGGATCTGCCCAGTTCCCCAGGTTACACTGCATAGGCTCCTCAGCATTGGGACATTGTGCAGCTATGTGTCCCCACTCCCCGCAGGCATAACATCTGTATGGAGCCCTAAGCATTCCCCGGTCTCTTGGTTTGGGCAGTCTAACATCATGATCCTCTTCTCCGTCAGTGGTCCGACTCTTTGTGGTCTCTAATGGGCCTTCAGCCTCTCTTTTTCCACCTGGGCCCTCCTGGTGGCCCAATCACCTGAACTTTAGGGCTTGGTGCTGCCAGTTTAACCCAGGGTGCCTCTTCCTTAACTGGTCGGGTCAGCTCCCTCGCTGTCCTTCGCCTCTCTACCAGGGCGACAACCTCGTCATAGGTGGAGGGTTCGTTCTGGCTTACCTAGGCACGAAGGTCTGGTGGTAGTCCCCTCATGTATCGGTCGATGACCAGAACCGCTAGTATCTCTTCCGGACTCCGGGACTCTGTTTGCAACCACTTTCGTGCGAGATGGATGAGGTCATACAATTGGGACCCGCGGGGTTTTGTCTTCCTGGTACCTCCAACCGTGATACTGCTGGGCCCGCACTGCTGTCGTTACCCCAGATCTGGCCAGGATCTCTGCTTTCAGCTGGGGGTAGTCTGCCGCAGCCTCTTCAGGCAGATCATGGTAGGCCTTCTGGGCCTCCCCACACAGGAATGGGGCAAGGATGCCAGACCACTGATCTCGAGGCCAGGCCTCCCGTAGGGCTGTCCTCTTAAAGGCCAGAAGGTATGCCTCTACATCATCCTCCCATGTCATTTTCTGCAGCCAATGGCTGGCCCATATGAGCCGCGTCCCATCATGGTCGCGATTCAGCTCTGTAAGAGACTTTACCTGGTTTACCAGTTCCCGCAACATAGCTTGGTCTTGAGCAGCCTGGTCCATCAGCAGGCGATTAGTCTCTTGCTGCAGCCGCACTGCCTCCTGTTGGGCAGCTGCCTGGACACGGGTAGCCTCCTGCTGGGCCGCCGTAGCTTGTATCAGTGCCCGCACTACATCATCCATTGTGGTGGAAAAAAATAAACCCTCTCCTTTTTTGTTTGTTTTTTTGTTTTTTGTTTAAATCACCCTCCTTCTTCCGCCACGCTGTGCACCCCAAGATCCCACTCCAGACACCAGTGTGACAAAGTTCCTCCTCTATCTTGGTGGGTCCTGCGCTTATTGGCGGATTTTCTTGCCTCAGAGATTCACCATGTGGGTTGGGGAACAGCCCAGAGACTTTCCCCTCTGGGAGAACCCACAGTCCAGGTCAATTGGGAGGTTTGGGGGGAACCCGGGCCCGCCCTCTACTCCGGGTTCCAGCCCAGGGCCCTGTGGACTGCAGCTGTCTATAGTGCCTCCTGTAACAGCTGCATGACAGCTACAACTCCCTGGGCTACTTCCCCATGGCCTCCTCCAAACACCTTCCTTATTCTCACCACAGGACCTTCCTCCTGGTGTCTGATAATGCTTGTGCTCCTCAGTCCTCCAGCAGCACACCCTCTCACTCTCAGCTCCTTGTGCCTCTTGCTCCCAGCTCCTCACACTCGCCCCACAAACTGAAGTGAGCTCCTTTTTAAAACCCAGGTGCCCTGATTAGCCTGCCTTAATTGATTCTAGAAGCTTCTTCTTAATTGGCTTCAGGTGTCCTGATTAGCCTGCCTGCCTTAACTGGTTCTAGCAGGTTCTCTATGCATCTGAAGAAGTGAGGTTTTTAACCACGAAAGCTTATGCCCAAATAAATCTGTTAGTCTTTAAGGTGCCACCAGACTCCTTGTTGTTTTTGTAGATACAGACTAACACGGCTACCCCTTGATACTTGACTCCCTGTATTAAGTTCATGGCTCACTGTGGGTCAGGGCTTGTATGCAGCTCCAGGGGGGAGGGTCACCACAGCTCTGTCAGGAACCAAAAACTCGGGGGGGAGTGATGAAGGGAAGTCATTGAGAAGTTGCACCCTCCCAGGGATGGTTTGCATGTACTGATTCAGGTTGGCTTTTCCAGAAACTGGTGGCATGTCTACACTACAAGAGGTATAAGGCACAGCTGCAGCTTACTCTGGTGATTGAAAGGGATTTTCCATCTCTGTCCTAAATCCACTTCCCCAAGAAGCGATATCTCCTTCAATAGAACACAAAATGGCTTTGCCAATTTTGACATCAATACACACAGCGGTGTGTGCGGTTTTCTGCCTGCATCAATCTCTTAAGTGACCGGGGTGGGGGGAGCAGGTGATAATGGAATCTCAAAGATCTAAATAGGAAATTTGCTTCCAGAGTCTTGGTTCTTCACTGATCCCACAGGATGCGGGGCCTCATGGAATATTTATGGAACTAAATTGATGCTAAAGCGTAATGAAAATGTATCCTCTTCAGATTCCATTGTAAATGTTGGTTTCTTTCCCCTAGTTGGACCGCATGGTGAACCGAGAGCAAGTAAATCAAACGGTTCTCACAGAATTCATCCTGCGAGGATTTGGGAATCTCCCTGAGCTACAAACTCTTCTCTTCCTGCTGTTTCTAGTGATCTACATCGCGACTGTGGCTGGGAACATCCTGATCTTTGTGCTAATTGTGACTGATCAGCACCTTCACACCCCGATGTACTTCTTCCTGGGGAACTTGTCCTGCCTGGAGACCTGCTACACCTCCACCATCCTGCCCAGGATGCTGATCAGTTTCCTGAGCGGGGAAAGAACCATTTCTGTTAGCGGCTGCCTCACACAATATTATTTCTCTGGTTTCACGGCAGTTGCAGTGTTATCTCCTGGCAGTGATGTCTTACGATTGGTATTTAGCGATCTGCAAACTGCTGCGCTATGCAGCCCTTATGAACAACAGGTCCTGCCTCCAGCTAGCAGCAGGCACTTGGATAAGTAGCTCTCTGGTTGCTAACATAACGATATATTTAATGCAGCAATTAACTTTCTGCAGCCCCAATGAAATTGACCATTTCTTCTGTGACTTCGTCCCAGTAGTAAAACTCTCCTGCCGTGACACACGTATGATGGAGCTTGTCACTACCCTGATATCTGCTGTATGCACTCTGCCGCCATTTCTGTTAACCCTGGCAACATACGTCTGCATCATCTCCACCATCCTTCAAATGCCTTCCACCACTGGGAAGAGAAAAGCCTTTTCCACCTTCTCCTCGCACCTCATCGTGGTGTCGGTTTTCTATAGGACTATAATGATTGTCTACATGCTACCCAAAACTGACACACTCAGACACCTGTACAAAGTGTTCTCCGTCTGCTACACAATCCTGACTCCCCTGGCCAATCCGCTCATCTACAGCCTGAGGAACATGGAGGTTAGAGAGGCCCCGGGGAAAGTTGTCACTAAATTCTCGGCTAGCAAAAGGATTCAGAGCTTCCTGCTGTAGCTTGTTCAATGCACATGAAATGGGATGAAGCTGGCTTGCGGTAATGCGTCTGAGGCACCGCTGTCACTGGCCAGCTGGCTCTCCAGGTGAGGCCAGTGACAGCTCTCGCTCACACTCAATATGGGGCTGATATTTCTGCTATCTGGGCTTGGGGTTTGGCTGGGGTTACGGTTTGATTAGTCTGATATTTCACTGTTGTTGTGAGTTACTTTTCTGTGAGCCTCCATTACAGTACAGCCTGTAATTACATGAGCACGCACTATGTTTTATACCGGGCCCCTTTACCATGGATTGCACCTGATGCTCAAGATTTCTTTTTATCCTCATCCTTCAATGTGCAAAGTTAATGTGAGATGAGTACCAGGGCCCAGGGCCCAATCTCTCTGTAAGAACAGGAGCCCTGAGGTGGGACAGTAAAGAAGAAAGGTTTGTACTGTGATAGTGGCACAGAGAGACTTGGCTACTTTGTCACTGGGATCAAGGGAAGCTGACGTCACCTCTCTGGTCCTGTTTCCTCATCTGTACAACGGAGTTTCTTGAGACCCGGGGTGAACGGCTGCTTTGGTCCCTTACTGCCCGGGGTACCCTTGTTTTGCAGATATCCAAACATCATAGTTCTGAAAGCTGATCTGTCAATAGTACAGCAGAGAAAGTGCCTGGTGTCCACGCCTGCCAGGTGCTGGGCATGTTCTGTGAATGCGAAGCGTTCCCAGCTCTCAGTGAACCCAGTGGGAATCGAGGGCATTCGGCATCCTGTAATGTGAAGTCCCAAGGTGAGCATGTGGGTGAACACAGCCTGGTCTGGGAAAGCCCCGGCAGATACACCAGGTTCTGGGTTCGCAATTCACTGATGCCCCGTTAGTGTTGTGGTGATAGCAGAATATGCAGAATGCCAGCTGTAGTGTATTTAGGCTTGGAAGGAGTCAATTTTTATTGGTAAATGTCAGTAGATGTTGATTTTCCCCATATGCGCACAAATATTTCCATCAATCATCATCGAAATGTGCAGAGAGGCAAAGTCAGAAAAACGCTGCTTGAGAATGTGTTGGAGCTTGATTTAAGGCTATGGACTCTCTGGAGTTTGACATGTGAGTTGACAATTGGTGTTTTAATGGTTATAAAACGTTACCATTTTGAATCTCCATGCCGGCTGTCATTAAACAATTATTGTCTGGCCCTCCCGTGATTTTGCATGACTGTGAAAATCAAAAACTCAAAATAATGCTTAAAACTAAACACCAGTATTATCCCTCTGACACAGTGCGAGGCAAGAAAGGCTGAGTCAGGGCTCTGGGTCAAGCACTGCAGAATGGAGCTGACAAAGCAGAGCTGTGCCAAATTCATAGGTGGGCCAGGCAGGAAGGCTAATTAAGCCATTAGGCAGCGCCCATAAATAGGCACAGGAAGGAGGTAGAAAGGGGGGAAGCAGATAGTAAGGGGAGAGAGAGATTGCTCTCCCCCTCCCCCCATAGCAGGGCTAGATTAACTTTTTGTGGGCCTGGCGCCAAACATATTTGTGGGCCCCCCACCCATAGACCTCCCCACTGTCCACCACCTTCCTCACAGTCCCACCATCACAGCTGCACAGCACCCCATAGTCCTGAGGGGATTCTGCACCAAAAAATTAAAAATTCTGCGCACAATAGTTTAAAATTCTGCAAATTTTATTTGTCAATAAATAAATGTGGAGGCTCCAACATGGCAATGGGGAGAACAGGCCACTGGCTGCATGGAGGTGGGAGATTACTCTGCAGCCTCCCCCCAACCCACCCCGGGACAGGGACTCAGCAGTGAGGCTGCACCCGACCCTGACACAGTGCAAGGGCCAGGCCTGCCCCAGAAACATCCTGGGGCCCTGCCCTCCTGTGCCAGGCGCACCAGGTGTTGGTGAGCAGGCTCAGCCCGGCAGCAGGGTCCAAGTGCAGAGGGACTTAGTGTGGGGGGATCCAGGTGGGGGGATCCCCATCCCATGCTCCTTCCCCGCTGCTCCATCTCCTCCCCATCCCATCCCCTTCCTTCCCCACCATTCCATCTCCTCCCCATCCCACCCGCTTCCTTCCCCACAGCCTCTTTCCACCTAGCCCCAGCCTGCCCCTGCCCTTCCCCACCATAGGCACTCACTGTTGTACAGAAAACAGGATGGTACCCAACACACAGAAGGGGAGCTCAACCATCACTAAGACCCAGAAATTGGCATCTTCTGAGTAGCACCCTCTTTTTTCAGCTGTGCAGCTCTGTGCTTGCAGAAAGGGGGAAAGGCATTGGCAAGTGACTCTGTGTGCTCCCACGTCTCGCCTCTGTTTGGGGGCACTGATCCCCAAACTAAGCCCATTGGCATTCTCAGCTGCCACCCCCCTCCCTTTGCTTCTCGCTCACTTTTGAAAGGGAAGCAAAGAAATCTGCAGGGGATTTGTTTTCATTCCCCCAGGAGTACCCCACACAGAACCCCCACTGCCCAGTGCCCCCCCCACAGACCCTCCAGAGACTCACTCCCCCACGCCCTTTCTGCCCCCCAGCCACACTCACCGGCCTGCTGGAAGTGACTATGTCCATGCATGGGCTGAGCCTGCAGCACTGCTGGAGCTGGTCAGGGGTCCCTCTGGCCCCTCGGAAGCAGCACAACCAGCCAGGTCAGAGTGGGAGCCACATGCCTGGAGAGGCCCAACCCACCACTCATGCCCCAGGGTTAGGCGGGAGAGAGGGAGGTGAAGAGGAGTGAGCGGTGGGTGTGGCCTCATCTAGGCAGAACCCAGGCAGAGCGGGTTGGAGAGGTGGGGCCATCGTCCGGACACCGGGGCCCCTTCTGAGTGCGGGCCCGGCACCATGGAGCCTCTGGTACTGTCTCATAGGCACTGACTCCGTGGGTGCACCCAGCATGTCCCACCCATCAGTGAGCCATGCCGATCAATGCCTCCCCCTCTATCCCCATGCCTCCTGCCCACTGTGATCAGCTGTTTCGCAACATGCAGGAGGCTCTCGGGGGGAGGAGGAACGAGGATGCAGCTCACTCAGGGAAGAGGGTAGAATGGGGGAATGGGGCGGGAAGAGGCGGGGTGAGGTGGGGTTTTGGAGGAGGGAATGGACTGGGGGTGGGGCCTGGGGTAGAGCCAGGGGTCAAACACCCCTCCCCCCGGCACATTGGAAAGTCGGCGCCTGTGCTCCCCAGCTTGTTACAGGAGCTGTATATCTTATGAAAGTGGTGGGACTCCATTTGTAAATAAACTGCAAAGGTATTGGACCAGCACAGGGGTCTCTATGTAGTTTGTACACTGAGACAGAAACAGGACCAAGGAGGCCCGTTACCCTATCAAATTCATTTTAAATAATGAATTCTGCCCAGCCTAGCTGTTTTTAGGTTTGAGCTTCCCTTTCTGTTTTAAGAGGGATCAATCTAAGTGCTTCTAAATTTGCCCTGCCTCATGGGGCAGCTAGGTACCATTAGAGGTCCAAATTTGAACCAGAGGTTCCTGAGATACAAACCTCCCCCCACCCCTCAAAAGCAACAGCATTTGAAAATTCAAGTTGTGTGAAAAATAAAATCCTTAGAAGAACAGCTGGGGCTCAAACTATGGCTCGGCTCTGCCCCAAACTTCGCAGTCGCTCAGGATTGATCTCGGCTAGTGCACAGAGCCCACTGTCCCTTTGGGATTATATTGAAGAAGCCAGTGTGACACAGAGACCTCATGGTGTAAACTGGCAGAGGGGTTGTCAAGGCTGATTCCTCACTCTGGCACTTCGAGTGCAGAAGTGGGGCCCGCAAGGATTATAAAAATTAATACTGGCCACTCGAGGATTCTATTAAACTCCTAAGGTTGCAGGGGTCGGCAACCTTTCAGAAGTGGTGTGCCGAGTCTTCATTTATTCACTCTAATTTAAGGTTTTGCGTGCCAGTAATACATTTTAATGTTTTTAGAAGGTCTCTTTCTATAAGTCTATAATATATAACTAAACTATTGTTGTATGTAAAGGAAATAAGGTTTTTACAATGTTTAAGAAGCTTCATTTAAAATTAAATTAAAATGCAGAGCCCCCTCCCCCCCCTGGACCGGTGGCCAGGACCCGGGCAGTGTGAGTGCCATTGAAAATCAGCTCACGTGCCGCTTTTGGCACGCGTGCCATAGGTTGCCTACCCCTGGGTTACAGCTTCTCTCTAACCTTGGATGGGTAGATGCTGCCACACCCAAATGCAAAAAAATCCCTTGAGAATCCAGGAAGGCGCACTTGGGAAATCCTTCCTGTGGGGTACCCTCAACCCCTTTCACCTCCCCTCCCTCTGGGGAAGAGCTGAGAAAGAAAAAACAAAGGAAATCAGCTGTTGCCACCAGCTAATTAAACAACATGTCCACAAACCTCTTAGGGATACAAAAATCCAATCCCGTTTTTTAAAAAGGTAAATTTTATTAAAAAGAAAAAGAAAGAGAATACATCTGGAATGTAGGCTTTTTGCTAGGTTTTAGAAAAACAATTACAAGGATTAAGCATCAAGATAGCTTCTTGAAGTCCAGCTTAAAGGTTACAAGCAAAACAAAAGCACCTGGGGTTAGCAAATAGGAGTCCACAAGCCATAAAGAAATAAAAGAGTTAAGCCTAATTGTGTCTTCCTTGACATTTCCTGATCTACTTACATATCTGGGGTTCAAATGAGTAGTTTCTAGGTATGATCTGATGGTTTTTCATACCTGGCCAAAGCTTTTACAGCATAGTTCCAGCCCTGTCTCTCCTCTCCAGAGAACAACAGACAGACAAACAAAGGGGAAGTTTTCCCCCAATTTTAAAAAGTTCTAGCCTCCCCTTTGGCTCTTTTAGTCAGGTGTCCACTCCCTTCCTTTTAACTATGGACTTTTTAACCCTTTACAGATAAAGCAAGTAGAGAACAGCTACTAACAGGGATTTTATAGCTAACTGGCTGGCTGGGGTGTCCATAAAAGGGCGCTATCCCCCACCCCTTCATTTAACACAGAGGTCCATAGACTTTTACAGGGATCCCCTAGGTCAGTTATATACAGTAGCCCACCGGTCATCATAATTACTGCAAGATATTTGCACAGGCAATAGTTTGAGAGATGTAAACTATTTTGTTCCAAAACTGTTGAAGTCACCCAAGTCGAGCATATCGAACAATGAGCCTCCCGGGAGATGGGTGGATGTTTGCTGTCTGGGCCAGGTGCGGGCCTGGGGATTTTCGAAGACAAAGGAACCCCAGGAGAAGTAAGAAAGAGGGGTCACAGCCAGCCTGCCCGTGAATCACAGGTGAGCAATACTGTAGCACAGTGCTTTTCAAACCAGTATTGGGTCACTCTGGTCAGCACCATCAACCGGGCCATTAAAAGTCCCATTGGCGGTGCTGCCTAGCTAAGGCAGGCTAGTGCCTACCTGTTCCAACACCACGCTGTGCCCCAGAAGTGGCCAGCAGCAAGTCCGGCTTCTAGGCAGGGGGACATGAGGCTCTGCGCACTGCCCCCACCCTGAGCACTGGCTCCACACTCCCGGCAAATGGGAACTGGAGGGAGGGGGGCGGTGCCTGCATCCGAGAGTCACACGAAGCCACTTGCATGCCTCCACTTAGGAGCTGGACTTGCTGCTGGCCACTTCCGGTGCGCAGTGCCAGGACAGGCAGGAAGCCTGCCTCTGCACCCCAGCTGCGCCATTGATCGGGAGCCACCTGAGGTAAGCCCATGCCCCAACCCAGCACCCCAATTCCCTGCCCCAACCCTGAGCCCCCCCAAACCCAGAGCCCCCTCCTGTACCCCAAACCCCTAATCCCCGGCCCCAGCCCAGAGCCTGCACCCCCAGCCCAGAGCCCTGACCCCATCCCACACCACAACCCCCTGCCCCAGCCCAGAGCTCCCTCTGGCACCCTAAGCCCCTCATTCCCAGCCCCACCCTGCAGCCCTCATCCCTGCACCCCAACCCTCTGCCCCAGCCCTGAGCATCTCCCACACCCCAAATCCCTCATCCCCAGCTCCATTGGGTCATGGACATCAACAATTTTCTTCAACTGAGTCCCCAGAAAAAAAAGTTTGAAAACCACTGCTGTAGCAAGACATGAGAGTATCTTGTTAATTACACTGGTCTACAATTTTTGAGAAGTCGTCTGCTTCAGAGATAAAATGTGCTATTTATTATGTATTTTGATGTGCTGAATTCAAATATGACAATTAAAACAACTGATTGGTACTGTTTCTAAGATATTTAAGTTTTTACATTTTATGTCTATGTATATTGTGTAGATAGTAGAGTTTTAATCATAAATTGTAAACCTAGGTCTTTTCATGTGTTTATGGTTGCATTACATGATAATATTTCACCGGTCCTGTTTATGTAACACTTTAAAAATCAGCAAAAGGGTTATATAAATACAATTTATTATGAAACAAAAGGCAAAAAACTATTATGTACATAGTTTAGTCCTATTCAGTGTCTACTCGGCGCTTCTTGGCTTGTCTCTTGTATTTATTAAATGGAGCATCTCTTGTCACTGTCCAGCAATAGTCTGCAAGCATTGATGGGCTCCATTTGCCCTGATAGCGTTTCTCCATTGTTGCAATGTCCTGGTGAAATCGCTCGCCGTGCTCGTCGCTCACTGCTCCGCAGTTCGGTGGAAAAAAATCTAGATGAGAGTGCAAAAAATGTATCTTTAGTGACATGTTGCAACCAAGGCTTTTGTATGCCTTGAGGAGGTTTTCCACCAACAACCTGTAGTTGTCTGCCTTGTTGTTTCTGAGAAAATTTATTACCATTAACTGGAAGGCTTTCCATGCCGTCTTTTCCTTGCCATGCAGTGCATGGTCAAATGCATCATCTCGAAGAAGTTCACGAATCTGAGTGTAAGCGGGGGAATGGTCCCGCTATTCTGGGGAACTTTCCTGGCTTCTGCACTACCCCGGTGAAGTGAGCTAGCGAAAGGATCTGAGTCCTTGCTCCCACTCCCTTTACCCAGAGGCCTCCCTGCCCTTGAGGGCTCCCCTTCCACTCTCCTGTCTGGCAGAGTCCTCGTAACCCCAACAAGGCTGGGCCCAGGATTCCTGGGGGGCTCAACCCCCAACCCTGCTGTGGTCACCTAGGACAGGGGCTAGGGTGTCCCCACTCCGGGGTACTCTCTCTGCACTGGGCACCTCCCTGACCCACTGATTATTCCATACAATTTAAAACAAATACAGGTTGTTTAATTAACAATTAATCTAAAGAAAAGAATAAGGAAAAATGGGAGAGGTTAAAGGAAAACACATCACCCTGCTCTGTGGCAGGGAATATCACAAACAGTGTCTCTGGACATCAGGGCACTTCGCAGTCTGTTCCTTGTAGGTCCCAGATTTCCGTCTCAGGCCCTGGCTGTGCTGCAGGTATGCTGCGGGTTGAACACTTGCAATGGTGGTGGCCACACACCTCCGGGCTTTGAGTGGTGGGACCCTTCTTCCCAGCGTCAGCCCCCCATCAGGTTAAGGTCCCCCTCCCGGTCTGGCCTGCAAGGGCCCTTGTCTGGGGGTGTCTTTCTGTGCTGGGCCCTTTGCCCAAGGTTCCCCCTTGGCTGGCCCCACTTGCTCACCACACCTGGCTCTGTGGCTGCAGCTCTGCTCCCAGCACAGGATCTGCTCTCACTGGGCTGTGTCTCTGGCTCTGTGACTGTGCCTCTGGCCCCTCTGGATCTGGAACGGTTCTGCTCTCCAGCTCAGCTTGGGCCCCTGCTTTCTCCTTAGCTCGGCCCCACTCAGTCTGACCCAGGCAATTCCAGCTCACACGGAGGACGGGACCTCCCTGGCCTCCTGACCCTCTGATTAGCCTGTCAATCAGGCTGATCTGGAGCATTGGCCTCTCCCCATTGTTCCTGGGGACTGTCAGTCTCAGGCTCCTGATTTGCCATCGACCCTTCCCCTTTTAGTGCTGTAAAACAGCTTTAAGACTCGTCTTCGATGAATCAATGAACAGTCTCCACTCATCTGGATCATGAACGATGTTGAGGGCTGCCATCACACCATTGATGTTGTTGCAGGCTACAAGATCACCTTCAATGAAGAAGAATGGGACAAGATCCTTTTGACGGTCACGGAACATGGAAACCCTAACATCACCTGCCAGGAGATTCCACTGCTGTAGTCTGGAGCCCAACAGCTCTGCCTTACTCTTGGGTAGTTCCAAATCCCTGACGAGGTCATTCAGTTCACCTTGTGTTATGAGGTGTGGTTCAGAGGAGGAGGATGGGAGAAAATGTGGGTCCTGTGACATTGATGGTTCAGGACAGGAAGTTTCATCCTCTTCCTCTTCCTCGTCTGACTCAAGTGAGAATGATTCTGGTACATCAGAAACCGTCAGTCCTTCTCCATGGGGCACTGGGCGTATAGCTGATGGAATGTTTGGATAATGCACAGTCCACTTTTACTTCTTTGACACACCTTTCCCAACTGGAGGCACCATGCAGAAGTAACAATTGCTGGTATGATCTGTTGGCTCTCTCCAAATCATTGGCACTGCAAAAGGCATAGATTTCCTTTTCCTGTTCAACCACTGGCGAAGATTTGTTGCACAAGTGTTGCAGCATATGTGTGGGGCCCACCTCTTGTCCTGATCTCCAATTTTGCAGCCAAAATAAAGATGATAGGCTTTCTTAACCATAGTGGTTATACTGCGCTTTTGTGATGCAAAAGTCACTTCACCACAAACATAGCAGAAGATATCTGCACTGTTCACACAAGTATGAGGCATCTCTGCTTACTTTGGCTAAACAGAAATGTGTCCCTTTGCAAAATCAAACACTGACAAATAAGAGAGCACGACACTGTATGATTTCTACAGCTGATCTAGGGCAATTTGTTCAGCAGAGTGATGTAAGCTTCGTTATGATTGCATCATCCATGACTTCTAGGAATAACATGATGCAATTCATATCATGTATGACGCAATACCAGCTTCAGATTGCATCATTCATTGTTTTGCCTAAAAAGCAAACCCAGTCAATAATTTATTCATAGATCCATTCAAAGATGTATTTTAGTCATTTCTGGTTTAAATTGAGATCCCTTCTGTCAAGGCTGTATCCCCACTTTGAACTTTAGGGTACAACTGTGGGGGCCTGCATGAAGACTTCTAAGCTTAACTACCAGCTTAGATCTGGTCTGCTGCCACCATTCCCAAAAGCTAATTCCCTTCCCTGGGAAGCGTTGAGAAACCTTTCACCAATTCCCTGGTGAATACAGATCCAAACCCCTTGGATTTTAAGACAAGGAGAAATTAACCATCCCCCTCCTTTCTCCCACCAACTCCTGGTGAATACA
The DNA here is from genome assembly GCF_028017835.1 of Emys orbicularis. Taxonomy (NCBI): domain Eukaryota; kingdom Metazoa; phylum Chordata; order Testudines; family Emydidae; genus Emys; species Emys orbicularis. Next base: position 34,266,462 of record NC_088694.1, on the reverse strand, counting down.
GATCCAACCCCCTTGGACCTAAAACAAGGAAAGATCAATCAGGTTCTTAAAAAGAAGGCTTTTAATTAAAGAAAAAGGTAAAAATCATCTCTGTAAAATCAGTATGGAAAATAACTTTACAGGGTAATCAGACTTAAAGAGCTCAGAGGACTCCCCTCTAGTCTTAGGTTCAACGTACAGCAAACAAAGATAAACACTCTAGTAAAAGGTACATTTACAATTTGAGAAAACAAAGTAAAACTAAGATGCCTTGCCTGGCTTTTTACTTACAAGTTTGAAATATGAGAGACTTGTTTAGAAAGATGGAGAGAACCTGGATTGATGTCTGGTCCCTCTCAGTCCCAAGAGCGAACAACCCCCAAACAAAGAGCACAAAAATAGCCTTCCCCCCCCCCAAATTTGAAAGTATCTTGTCCCCTTATTGGTCCTTTGGGTCAGGTGTCAGCCAGGTTACCCGAGCTTCTTAACCCTTTACAGGTAAAAGGATTTGGAGTCTCTGGCCAGGAGAGATTTTATAGTACTGTACACAGGAGAGCTGTTACCCTTCCCTTTATAGTTATGACACGCCTCCCAAATCACAGATAGTGTTGGATGTCCGGTTCCACACTGGCTGTGATGTCTTCCTGGAGCTCTAGGAGAAAACAGAGTTAATAAGACACATGTACCTTTAGACATACTACTGATTATATAAAAACTAACAATATGTTCCAGTCCAAGAACAATTTTTAACCAGTTGACTCTGGGAAACTTTCCCGGGAGAGTGCATCAGCCACTTTGTTAGAAGCTCCTGAAATGTGTTGTATTTCAAAATCAAAATCTTGGAGAGCTAAACTCCACCGAAGAAGTTTTTTGTTTTTCCCCTTGGCGGTATGAAGCCACTGTAGCGCAGCATGGTCTGTTTGTAGTTGGAAACGCCGTCCCCAAACATATGGGCGTAGCTTTTCCAGCACGTACACAATGGCGTAGCATTCCTTTTCGCTGATTGACCAGTGGCTTTCCCTCTCAGACAGTTTCTTGCTGAGAAACACGACAGGATGGAATTCTTGATCCGGTCCTTCCTGCATTAAAACTGCTCCCACGCCCCGCTCGGACGCATCTGTGGTTACTAGGAACGGTTTGTCAAAGTCTGGGGCCCTTAGCACAGGGTCAGACATGAGTGTCGCCTTAAGCTGGTGAAAGGCCTTTTGACACTCATCAGTCCACTGAACTGCATTTGGCTGTTTCTTTCTGCTTAGGTCTGCCAGCGGGGCGACGATTTGGCTGTAGTGTGGTACAAATCGCCTATAATATCCGGCCAAGCCTAAGAAGGATTGGACCTGTTTCTTTGCCTTTGGAACCGGCCACTTTTGGATAGCATCCACTTTGGCCTGTAGGGGATTTATAGTTCCTTGACCCACCTGGTGCCCCAGGTACGTCACTCTGTTTTGGCCTATTTGACACTTTTTAGCCTTAACAGTTAGTCCTGCCTGCCGGATGTGCTCGAAGACTTTTTCCAGATGCTCCAGGTGTTCTGTCCATGAATCAGAAAAAATGGCCACATCATCGAGGTAGGCAACTGCAGATTCTCCCAGTCCCACTAGGAGACCATCTACAAGTCTTTGGAAGGTGGCGGGTGCATTTCGCAACCCAAAAGGGAGTACATTGAATTCATACACCCCTGCCTGGGTGACGAAGGCTGACCTTTCCTTAGCGGGTTCATCTAGGGGTACTTGCCAGTACCCTTTGGTTAAGTCTAAAGTAGAGATGAATTGGGCATGTCCCAATTTCTCCAATAGCTCATCTGTGCATGGCATTGGATAGTTGTCAGGACGAGTTACAGCATTTAGCTTACGGTAGTCCACGCAAAAGCGTATTTCCCCATCTGGTTTGGGAACTAGAACCACTGGAGATGCCCATGCACTGTTAGAGGGGCGGATTATACCCAACTGTAGCATGTCCTGGATCTCCCTTTGTATAGCAGTTTGGGCATGAGGTGACTCCCGGTAGGGTGGGGTCCTAATTGGGTGAGCATTACCTGTGTCAATGGAGCGGTATGCCCGTTCAGTCCGTCCTGCAGTGGCTGAGAAAATTGGTGCAAAGCTTGTGCACAGCTCCTTGATCTGCTGTCGATGCAGACGTCCAAGGGTCGTGGAGAGGTTCACCTCTTCCACGCCACCATTCCTTTTTCCTTCGTAGTAGACACCTTCAGGCCACTCCGCGTCATCTGTTTCCTGGGCTGTAAACTGGCAAACATTTAATTTTCTAGAATAAAAGGGCTTAAGAGAATTAACATGGTATACCTTAGGCTTTATGTTGGAGGTGGGGGAGGCTATGAGATAGTTAACAGCTCCTAGGCGCTCCTGGACCATGAATGGTCCTTCCCACGACGCTTCCATTTTATGGGCCTGGAGCACCTTTAAGACCATGACTTGGTCTCCTACTTTGAAGGACCGTTCTCTGGAATGTTTATCATACCAGGCCTTTTGCTCTTCCTGAGCATCCTTTAGGTTTTCTTTAGCAAGGGCTAAAGAGTGTCGGAGGGTGCTTTGTAGGTTGCTTACAAAGTCTAGAATGTTAGTTCCTGGAGAAGGCGTAAACCCCTCCCATTGCTGCTTCACCAACTGTAATGGCCCCTTAACCTCGCGACCATACACAAGTTCAAATGGTGAAAACCCTAAACTGGGATGTGGTACAGCCCTGTAGGCAAAAAGCAACTGCTGCAACACTAGGTCCCAATCATTGGAGTGTTCATTTACAAATTTACGAATCATGGCCCCCAAAGTTCCATTAAACCTCTCCACCAGGCCATTGGTTTGATGGTGATAAGGGGTGGCACCCAAGTGATTCACCCCATGAGCTTCCCACAGGTTTTTCATGGTCTCTGCCAGGAAATTAGTTCCCGAATATGTAAGGATGTTGGAGGGCTACCCTACCCTGGCAAAAATGTCTGCTAATGCCGGGCACACACTTTTAGCCCTGGTGTTGCTTAAGGGTACTGCTTCCGGCCATCGGGTAGCAAAATCCATGAAAGTCAGTATGTACTGCTTTCCTCTGGGTGTCTTCTTTGGGAAAGGACCCAGAATATCCACAGCTACTCGCTGAAATGGGACCTCAATTATGGGTAGTGGCTGGAGAGGGGCTTTAACCTGGTCTTGGGGCTTTCCCACTCGTTGGCACACCTCACAAGACCGGACATAATTAGCAACGTCCTTGCCCATTCCCTCCCAGTGGAAGGACTTCCCCAACCGGTCTTTGGTTCTGTTCACCCCAGAATGGCCACTGGGATGATCATGGGCTAAGCTCAAGAGCTTTACCCGATACTTAGTGGGAACTACCAACTGTCTTTGAGGATGCCAGTCTTCCTGGTGCCCACCAGAAAGAGTCTCCTTGTATAAAAGTCCTTGTTCTACAACAAACCGGGATCGGTTAGAAGAGCTGAGAGGCGGTGGGGTGCTCCGTGCCGCCGCCCAAGCTTTCTGAAGGCTGTCATCTGCTTCCTGCTCGGCCTGGAACTCTTCCCTTGATGCTGGAGACATCTGTTCCTCCTTGGACTGTGGACTGGGGCTTGGTCCCTCTGGAAGCGATGCAGGTGCTGGGGCTGTTTCCGTTGACTGTGAACCGCTGTCCGCTGGTGCACTTTGTGGTATTTCAGGCTCTCGCTGAGCCTCTTGGATAGGGTTATCTGCTGCTTCCGCCAGTTCAGGCTCGCTGATGCCCTCTGGCGTTGGAGTTGTAGACGGGTTTGCAAGCGCTGGACTCAGTGCTGGCAATGGTTCTGGTGCTGGTTGTGTTGCCAGTTCCGGTTCTGGGACTGGCTTTGGCTGGGTCTCTGGGATTGGATCCACTACGGCTGTTGCAGTTGTTGGCAGGGGATGCGGTTCCACCACCTTTGTTTGGGTCTCTGGTAACACAGATGGGGCCCTGGTGGACGGCTCAGGAACAGGGATGGGGTGAAAGCTTGCTTAGCCTGGCTCCGGGTGACTATTCCCACCCTCTTGGCTAGCTTCACATGGTTGGCCAAGTCTTCCCCCAGCAGCATGGGGATGGGATAATTGTCATAGACTGCAAAAGTCCACATTCCTGACCAGCCCTTGTACCGGACATGCAACTTGGCTGTAGGCAAGGTTACAGACTGTGACACGAAGGGTTGAATTGTCACTGGAGCCTCCGGGTTGATGAGTTTGGGGTCCACTAGGGATTGGTGGATAGTTGACACTTGTGCCCCAGTGTCTCTCCAAGCGATAACCTTCTTTCCGCCCACTCTCAAGGTTTCCCTTTGCTCCGAGGGTATGAGAGAGGCATCTGGGTCTGGGGATCTTTGGTGTGATTGGGGTGTAATGAACTGTAATCGGTTGGGGTTCTTGGGGCAGTGAGCCTTTATATGTCCCAGTTCATTACATTTAAAACATCGCCCTGCTAAGGTATCACCGGGGTGATGTTGGTTGGTGGAGACTGGTGTGGTGGGGTGAGAAGGCGTCTGGGGTTTCCCTTGAGATGTGGGTGGGGCCTTGGGTTGTCCCCGGTGGTAAGGTTTTGTTTCGGCTTGCCCCTTCTGGTATTCGCTCCAACTGCTACTAGTTTTTTTCTTTTCTGCCACCTCCACCCATTTGGCTCCAATCTCCCCCACCTCGGTTACAGTTTTGGGCTTCCCATCTAGGATGTACCTTTCTATTTCCTCAGGAACACCCTCTAAAAACTGCTCCATTTGCAGTAGGAAGGGCAACTCTTCCGTAGATTTAACATTTGCTCCTGATATCCAGGCATCCCAATTTTTCCCAGTGTGGTAGGCATGTCGGGTAAATGACACATTGGGTTTCCACCTTAGGGCTCTGAACCGCCGATGGGCATGCTCAGGTGTTAGCCCCATTCTGATTCTGGCCTTGTTTTTAAAAAGTTCCTAACTGTTCATGTGTTCCTTAGGCATTTCAGCCGCCACCTCTGCTAAGGGTCCACTGAGCTGCAGCCTCAGCTCTACCATGTACTGGTATGGAGTGATGCTGTATCCAAGGCAGGCCCTTTCAAAATTTTCTAAGAAGGCCTCAGTATCATCGCCTGCCTTGTAGGTGGGGAATTTTCTGGGATGGGAAGTGGTACCTGGAGAAGAGTTGCTAGGATTGGCTGGTGTTTCCGGCCTAGCCCTTGCTACTTCCAGTTCATGCTTCCTTTCTTTTTCTCTCTCCTCCATCTGTTTTTCTTTCAGCTCCATCTCTCTCTTGTGGGCCTCCTCTTTGGCTTTTTCTTGCTCCATAGCTCTCTTGTGAGCCTCCTCTTTGGCTTTCTCTTCTTTTTCTCTCTGCTCTGTCTCGAGTTTTTTTAATTGAAGCAGTCTCTGATGTTTTTTTTTCATTTTCTTCTGCTTGTAGTCTGGCCAGTTCTATTTTGTTAGCTACTTCTTTGGTAGTCATTTTCCTGTTTTCTTGTGCTGGGTCACACCCCTCTGCAGTTGACTGAAACTGGGATGTACTCAGCTCAGGCTGCTGCTGAGTTAACAGAGACTTTCTAACTAGCTACTCCCGAGGATGTAAAAAGAAAAAAAAAACAATTCAGCTTGTAAATTCCTTTTACCAGTCGTTTGCTCATTAATTGAACCCTTCTCTTAACAAAGGCCCTTGTTAAAAAAATTAACACCTCTGCCTTCAGGCAAGGAGAGATAAGATATGCATCTACCTTCAGCTCTGCTTTCCAAGCAGCTAGAAGGGGAAAAAAATCTTACTGGCTTTTGGGTTTAAAATGTTTCCCATCGCTATGCCACCATGTCAAGGCTGTATCCCCACTTTGAACTTTAGGGTACAACTGTGGGGGCCTGCATGAAGACTTCTAAGCTTAACTACCAGCTTAGATCTGGTCTGCTGCCACCATTCCCAAAAGCTAATTCCCTTCCCTGGGAAGCCTTGAGAAGCCTTTCACCAATTCCCTGGTGAATACAGATCCAAACCCCTTGGATTTTAAGACAAGGAGAAATTAACCATCCCCCTCCTTTCTCCCACCAACTCCTGGTGAATACAGATCCAAACCCCTTGGATCTTAAAACAAGGAGAAATTGACCATCCCCCTCCTTTCTCCCACCAACTCCTGGTAAATACAGATCCAACCCCCTTGGATCTAAAACAAGGAAAGATCAATCAGGTTCTTAAAAAGAAGGCTTTTAATTAAAGAAAAAGGTAAAAATCATCTCTGTAAAATCAGTATGGAAAATAACTTTACAGGGTAATCAGACTTAAAGAGCTCAGAGGACTCCCCTCTAGTCTTAGGTTCAACGTACAGCAAACAAAGATAAACACTCTAGTAAAAGGTACATTTACAATTTGAGAAAACAAAGTAAAACTAAGACGCCTTGCCTGGCTTTTTACTTACAAGTTTGAAATATGAGAGACTTGTTTAGAAAGATGGAGAGAACCTGGATTGATGTCTGGTCCCTCTCAGTCCCAAGAGCGAAAAAACCCCAAACAAAGAGCACAAAAATAGCCTTCCCCCCCCCCCCAAGATTTGAAAGTATCTTGTCCCCTTATTGGTCCTTTGGGTCAGGTGTCAGCCAGGTTACCCGAGCTTCTTAACCCTTTACAGGTAAAAGGATTTGGAGTCTCTGGCCAGGAGCGATTTTATAGTACTGAACACAGGAAAGCTGTTACCCTTCCCTTTATAGTTATGACACCTTCCCTTTATAACTCACTTATCCTCCGCCATTCCCAAGTCAAGGGTCATATATACTGACCCAATAGCATATCTTGAAAACTAGAGCCAATCAACAATTTTAAGCATCATTTTCGTTCTCAGTGATCCAGAATTAGTAAAGTTTGATTACATTTATTTCAGAAGCATTTTGGCTGTAGAGCAGTGTTACATCTAGGCACTAGGATGCCTGTTAGGATTTTAATTTATATGGAACCATTTGTTTCCAGTGCCTATTCTTGAATCTCAGTGTGTTGTTAATTAAACCTATTTCTGATTTCACTATAAGCAGATCTGTGTTAAACTGAGCAATGAGCTGAGGTTGTCTTCTTAGCATATGCACGGCGTGCCTCAGGCAGCGCGTGCGCGGATTCATAGCTGAATTTGGTCCACTGGTTGGATTGTTACTTCCCCGGCTTGTGCCAGGCCCTGATGGGGACTGCGATGTCAACGCCGATCCATACCCCCCACGAGCTGAGGTGAAACTGGTGAGCGGGGTGCCTGGCTTCTTGGGAAGCAGCGGAACTTTGAATACTGTGATGGCCCAGTGGAACAGGGGCTGGATGCTCCAGGGGGCTCAAGGGTCAGAACGAGCCTATAACTAGCCTGTAGATTGACAGTGGGCCTGCCTAGGCCTAGGGGGAGTGCTGTTATTGCCCATGCCCGGTGGATCCCCAACAGGCACAGACAAGACTTCCTCACACTCAGGGCAGGTGGTAACAGGGTACCACACAGCGCTGGATACCCCCGGGAAGCGTCACAGCTCTTGAGGGTTATGTTAAGGACTCCAGGTCGGCGCATCGGGAAAGCAGGCCAAAGAGAGTGAACGTTTGTGGGTCTGCTGTCCCAAGAATTCGATGGTTACAGGCGATGGTCGCTGAACCAAAGTTACGCCCATGCACAAGTGGGATGTAGCCCACGAAAGCTTATGCTCAAATAAATTTGCTAGTCTCTAAGGTGCCACAAGTACTCCTGTTCTTTTTGCCCATGCACTGTGAGTCTGAGCCCTGTCCTTGGCAGTTCTCGGAGCATGGGCCCCGGGCACAGTCCCTGTATTCTGAAGGGTTTCTGGTTTGGCAGCATCATTTCAAAGGGCTCTAAAATCGATGTGTAGCCCCTGGTTTTATTTTAGCAGCATTGTCAAGTACATTCGCCTTGATCAATGAGAGGGAAATGGAAAGACTCTACTAACCTGTTAGTATTTCAGCCATGCTGAGCAATGGAACCGAGTGCAATCTCAGACAAACAAGTTGCAGAGTCATTTGGTCAAGGGATTTCTGACATACCCTTCCTCTAAGGTGAGCTGCTCATTGCATTTCCAGATCCTTATTTTGGATGCAGAGCTAGGAAATATTGGAGGGTGATGAGTGAGGGGGAATGTGTGGGGCGGGGGGGAGACAGGAGACGGGGTTGGAACTCAGCAAGGGGAGGGGGAATGAGGAAGATAATGTTGTGCCAATTTTAAAAAAAGGCAACCAGGGTGATTGGGTATCGATAGGCCGGTTGTCCTGACAACAATCCTGGCCGAAATACCAGAAAAGCTGAGCCGGGGTTCAACCGATAAAGAATTAAAGGCTAGCAATATAAGTAATGCCAGTCAACGTGGTCTTATGGAAAACCAATCTTGTCAAACTAACCTGACTTCACTCTTTGAGATGACAAGTTGGGTTGGCAAAGGCAACTGTGATGTGATCTGTATGACATCAGTAAAGACAGCCAAGAGAGGAAGTACAAGAATCAATGGTTGGAAGATGAAGCCAGACCAATTCAAATTAGAAATAAGGCCCATGTTTTTAACAGTGGGGGTGATTGACCATTGGAACAAACCAATGGTGGATTCTCCATCTCTTAATATCTTCGGATCCAGACTGGCTGCCATTCTGGAAGATACTTTAGCCAAACACAAGTTATTGGGTCCAAAACATGGGTAGCTGGGTGACATGCTATATGGGAGCCAGACTAGAGCTCCTAATGGTCCCTATGGTCCCTTCTGGCCTTGAACTTTATGACTCGTGGATAAATGGGGATGGGAGGTAGGGGAGAGGATTGAGGGGGGAGGGTGTGTTGGGCCAGGGGAGGGGAGAAACACTGGAAGGGGGACATGGGTGTGGATGGCAGGGGGAGGGGCTTGTCAGCTCCACATTCCCTTATCCGGTGTGAAGCCACCACCCCTTTCCCCTGTCGATCTCTCAAAGCGCAGCCTCACATCACAGCAACAGATCTGATCACAAGCTGCTCCAGCTGATCTCTCCACGGCTCAACACAACTACGCCTCATACAGCAAACCCGTTTGGAGCACATGCAGACAAAGGCTGGAATTCAAATCTGTGGGACACACCCCAACAACACCCTATTCTCTTAGCCCTTCCTCACACCTCTTGATTATGGGTAAGTAGATTTCAGAGTCAGAGGGGACCAACAGATCCTGTAGCCTGTATAACAAGCCAGAGAATTTCTCCAGTCACTTTTGCATTTAGTCTAATAACAAAAGCATATTCTGGTCTTGATCTGGAGACATCAAGAGCTAGAGAATCCCCCACTTCTGTTAGTGGTTTAAACTTTGCACCCCCACTACTGACTCAGACACGATGGCTATTGCCCACTCCAGGAATCGGAGTTAAAGTCGTGTTGCAGTGACATGGGTGTACTTTAACTCTCCACTGCAGGGTTTTCAGAGGTTTAAGTTTAATGACTTTCCTCATTCTGGAAGGGCACAAGGCACCTCTGGACAACCTTAACTCTGCTTTCACAAAGTTTGGGGGAATTTAATATATGTGGTAAAGAAGTAAAAAATGGAGAAGAGTTTTTTTTTTTTTGAAGTTAGGAGTTATATGCCCTCCAACTCGTTCCCTTTGAGGTTAAGAGTTTGACGTTCTTAACAATGTCCCAGTTGTCCTAAACATGGATTTAAAATCCCATCTACAGAAGTGTCCTGGGAGATTTCACCGTCTTGCAAGAAGGGTAAATAATGAGACACCAGAGACGGCCACTTTTATACAAGGCACAACATACACCAAACAGGAAGAAGAACTAGGACATCCAGACTGAAATCTGCTTGTTGAAGGAAATCAGCTACATGGAGAGATTACATTAGAAGATGGACAGTAGAACCTCCATCCTAAAGAAAGGAGTCCTATCAAACAATTCCAGCTTGAAATAGACCTGTTTTAGAGGTGAATCAACCTTCATTACTCTTTCCAGTTAAATCAGAATTGCAGATGGACAAGAGTGAGCGGCTGATAAAGTCCATCCTCTCTTCTCACTGCTGTGTTTTACATTTCAGGAGGGGGATCTGCCTCCCTGAGCTGTTGAGAAACTTAGTGCTACATAGATGCTAACAATGTTTTAGCTGTATAGGTTGAGCTTTGCATAGCCTCTTTACTGTGCACCCCGCTCCCCAAGGCAGGTTTGGAAATCTCAGCCTGAAGAGTATAATTTGGAACCATAGAAATAGCTAGATCAGATGAGATCATTGATCCACCCAGTGTAGTATCCTGTCTCCAACCATTATATGCACAAGCTGCTTAAGAGGTAGGTGCACAGCGCAGCTTTCTTCCAACCCACCCATTTAATTAGCCATTTAATTGTCCTATACAGTAAGGGAGGGGGATTTATTTCCCTTTTCAAACCTCTGAATTTTATCTTTGGTTTGTTTTTGAGTTCTCAATCGTGTAACTCTGGCCATTCCGGTTCGCCATGTAAATGCTCGGTCCTTTAGAATCACGGTTTCCTGCTCATGGCTTGCCTTCTGCAGACCAGGGCAGCATGGGGTGGGATCAAACAAAACGCCCTTGCAGAGAATACATTGAATGGGCTTTCCAAATATTTTAATGTTCTGGTTCTCAAACTTTTGTATTGGTGAGCCCTTTCACACAGCGAGCCTCTGAGTGCGACCCCCCCCTTATAAATTAAAATAATATTTTAAAAAAATTTAACACTATTATAAATGTTGGAGGAAAAGCAGGGTTTGGGGGTGGAGGCTGACAGCTCGCGATCCCCCACATAATAACCTTGTGACCCCTTGAGGGGTCACGACCCCCAGTTTGAGAACCCCTGATCTAGAACATGACAAATTCATGCAGCTAGATGAAGCTGACCAATTTTTTTAAAGCCAACACAAAAATAAAATAAAAGATTTTTATTGTGCATTGCTTTCCATGCAGTTCTTCACACTGATATAACCTGTACTTCTATAGCATATGAATACCAAGCCTGATATTGCGTGTCATAAATTCAGTGTCCATATAGAATGACAGTGTCTTTAAGCTGCTGTTCGTGGAGATCAAAAATCTGTTACAGAGATTGAGTTGTCTGTCAGTTTGCAGCTTGGGTTGCATTCCTCTAGTGACCTGCAGAAGACGTTAAAAAAAAGAAACTTATGGCATTATTTGCTAATGGTGTATTAATCTTGAAATATATTTTTATGTTCTCTTCCAGGGGATGCAGGATTTTCTTTAGCTACTACCTATGGCCAGTGCAGACTGGGGCAATAAAACAGCTACAGAATTCATCCTACTGGGATTTGGGAATATCCCTGAGCTGCAAATTCTTCTCTTTCTTCTTTTGTCAGTGATCTACATTGTGACCATGGTAGGGAACATCCTAATCATTACACTCATTGTAACTGATCAGCACCTGCACACTCCCATGTACTTCTTCCTGGGGAACTTGTCCTGGTTGGAGACCTGCTACACCTGCACCATCCTGCCCAGGCTGCTAGCCAGTCTCCTGACGGGGGACAAAACCATTTCTGTCCAGGGCTGCCTTACACAATATTATTTGTTTGGTTTATTTGGAGCCACAGAATGTTATCTCTTAGCTGCAATGTCTTATGATCGTTATTTAGCAATATGTAAACCACTGTACTATGGAGCCCGTATGAATGGCCGATTCTGTGTCCTGCTAGCAGCTGGGTCTTGGATAAATGGGTTTTTGCCTATTACCATAACAACTTCTTTGATGTCACAACTGACTTTCTGTGGCCCCGGTAAGATTGATCACTTCTTTTGTGACTTCAACCCAGTGATAGACCTCTCCTGCAGCGACACCCGCCTGATAGAATTTTTGGGTGTTGTCCTGTCAGGTGTATGTTCACTGCCCCCATCTCTACTGACTGTAACATCTTACATTTGTATCATCACCTCCATCCTGAGAATCCCTTCCACCACTGGGCGGCAAAAGGCCTTTTCAACCTGCTCCTCTCACCTCATTGTGGTTACAACTTTCTATGGGACCCTGATCATTGTTTATCTCCTCCCCAAAACTAAGATACTGCGAGACCTGAACAAAGTGTTCTCCATCTTCTACACTGTCCTGACACCCCTGGTCAATCCTCTCATCTACAGCCTGAGGAACAAAGAGGTAAAAAAGGCCCTAAGAAAAGCAGTCAGTAAATTTATGGCTTTCACAAGAATTTAGAAACTGGTAGGTCATTGTTTTAGCTGTCAATGAAATGGCAATAAACTGTGGAGATTTACTGAATGTGGGAAACGGATCTTTCTGTTTGGTGTTGTGTGGTCATTTCTTCAGAATAGCTAGTGATGACTTGTGGCAAAGAAGAATGGAGTTGCTAACCCAATAGAGTGAGGAAAATCAAGACTTCTCCAGGGTCAAAAAAATTAGGTGATATCCTGACCCTGCTGAAATGAATGGCAAAACTCCCATTGACTTCAATGGAGCAGGGATTCACCTATTAAAATAACACACCATTCAAATGTAATTTACCCATTGTACCCACTTTATATAACAATTGTTGTGCACAGTACAAATAGGCTTGGAAGCATTAGATTTTAATCTGTAAATATCAGTACATGTTGATTTCACCATGCACACTCAAACTGACTAAAAAATATTTCGATAGAAAATTATAGAAAGCTACAGACTGGCAAAGAAAGAAAAATGCAGCTTGAGAACATACAACAATTTGATTTAAGGCTATTTACTTTGTATGGTTTTGCATGTGCTGGAGACAATTTGTGTTTTAGCAGTTATAAAGCTTTAACCCTAATTTAACCTCACTTAAAAACTACTCGTTTGCAAAGGTCAAACATAAAAATACACAAGTGTCACAGCACTCTCTTACTAAAAAAAATTGCTGCCTTTCTGATTTTTACCATACAATTATCAAATAAATCAATTGGAATATAAATCTTGTACTTCCATTTCAGTGTATAGTGCAGGTGTCGGCAACCTTTCAGAAGTGGTGTGCTGAGTCTTCATTTATTCACTCTGATTTAAGGTTTCGTGTGCCAGTAATACATTTTAATGTTTTTAGAAGGTTTCTTTCTATAAGTCTATAATATATAACTAAACTATTGTTATATGTAAAGTAAATAAGGTTTTTTAAATGTTTAAGAAGCTTCATTTAAAATTAATTTAAAATGCAGAGCCCCCAGGACCGGTGGCCAGGACCCGGGCAGTGTGAGTGCCACTGAAAATCAGCTCGCGTGCCACCTTTGGCACGCGTGCCATAGGTTGTCTACCCCTGGTATAGTGTATAGCACAGTATAAATAAGGCATTGGCTGTATGAAATGTTCATTTGTACTGACTTTGCTAATGCTTTTTTGTAGCCTGTTGTAAAACTAGGCAAATCGCTAGAGGAGTTGATGTACCTCCTGGAAGACCTGGAACCACTGGGTTAGTGTACTCACCAGGGATGTGGGAGGACAAGGGTCATTCCCCACTCTGCCTGATGTGGATAATGGATTTGAACTTGGACTCCCATCTCTCAGGTGAGTGGTTAGGGTGCTGCTTAGGGAGCTTGGGGTGGGGACGAGGGGCAGGATGTGTCTCCGTCTCTCCTGTCAAAACTCTTCCACTTTGTTAAAATAATTAAATAATCATTGGACCAGGGACTTAAATGTGGCTTTCCCACCTCCCAGGTGAATGCCCTAACTACCAGGATATGGATCCACACACTCTTTCTCTGGCCCAATGACCGTTCAAATGGTCTCTCGTCACAGAGCACAGAGATCTGAAACCGGCCAGAGAAATGCCTGGAGATTTCTTCCTCTGGAGGGGGAGTCCCCAGCCAGCGCAATGTCAATGGGTTGTCTGACAGGGACAACAACCGAGTGCTATCATCAGTCCTGAGTGGTGAAGCAAGGTCAACCTAACTCTTAGCTGCAGACCTGTGGCCCATGGTCCATGCAGCAAAGATCTCACTATTTGAACTGAGACAAGAGAAGTTGGTCTGGGAGGTAATAGCAGGCCAGGGAGACAGATGGAGTGCAGAAGGAATGAAGAGATTAAGGTGATGCCTGACTGGTACCGTATGAAGTCCATTGCCTTTCTCTCTTTCTCTCTTTTTCTTTCTCTCTGAACTATGTTATTATCTCAAGGGCATTCCTGACAGAATTACTGACTGAGGGATCGTGGGGGAAGAAATGCATTTGGAAGAGGGATCTGAAGGAGGGAAGAGAGTTTGCCTGAGCTCCAGGACAAGGGATGGCCATTTAGGTGGAGGCTGCCGCATGGCAAAAGTCACTAGTCAGAGAAGGAAACAAAGCCGTCATAGCAGCAGGCAGAACACACTGTCTGAAGAGGAGAGAGATGAGCAGCCAAGTAGACGTCAGGCAGTAAAAGGAGGGGGCAATGGAGTGCTGCTAACATTTAATCTGGGGCTCCCCCAAAGCCATTCCTCATTAGCTTCTGGAGCTGGTAGCAACTGCAGAGGAGACAGATGAGAAATCCTCCTATTTGTTAACCGCCTTGTTACTCGCATGGCTCTAACCTGGGATTTTCATAGGCAGGGGACTGAAAATCCCAGACTGAGAGGCGAAAGGGGAAACAGAGACCCAACATCAGATAGCAGAGCTGGGAACAGAACACAGCTCTATGGATGCCCAAGCCAGTGCTTGTTTGCAAGGACTATGCGGCCACACATTTTAAATGCATCTTCTAGCCCATTAGTAGGTAGTGTCACTAGGTGACGGCACTTCTGTTAAGAACAAATCCTTGGGAACAGTGCTGTCTCATTGCTAAAATGGAAGCAGAATGCTGTTAGTTCATGGCATATCACCGTGTTTAACTTGGGTCATTTGAAATGGGGTCGGTGGGTGTGTTGGCAAAAGCAGTACCCCCCGGCTGGGATGCTGAAGAGTTCCTTGGTTATAGTGGATTATACTGGGAAGGGAGAGAGCTGAACTGAAACTCTTCTTCAGTCATTGTCACTGAAATGCAGAGCCAAGTAAAAGGGAAGAGTGGGTGACACGAGGCTGCAGGTTGTCATGTCCTACTGCCTGGATGAGAAGATGCTGGAGATGAGAGGTTTAAAAATCTGTGGAGAAAGCAACTACCAACAGAAGAGCCCCTCCCATAAACAGAGGGGAATCAAACTGCTAGCTTAGGAGTTTTTAAAACAAAATCTAGAGGGATATTATTTAAATTAGGAATGGAGAGGAAGCTGCCAGGGAGAGAAGTCAATCAAAGATGTGCATTAGGAAGGGTGAAGATATCTGATAAGTGGCTGAGCTGCAAACAAAATACATAGTCGACTCTATGATGAAAACAAGATATTCTACTATATGACTGGAGGAGAGTAGCAAATAGAGTGAGCTGCTTGGGAATTGTCCATCATAATGCTTTTTCAACAGGAAATGAAGTTCTGGCTGAATCAACATTTTCCACAGGAATTTCAGCCAAACATTTTCAGGTTTTTTTTTTCCTGAGGGAGAATTGGAACGAAATATTTTGTTCTGGATCAGGAGGATTTAAAATGAAAATGTCAGTTTGTCAAACCCATTCAAAGCATTTTATTTCACGGCTGTTGGCCATCAACGAGCATCCAACTGAGCTGCCATGACAATTCATGGGAGCTGTAGTTTAGATGCCTCGCTCCTTCATTCTCCTCTATGGGCTGGGCTCCTGGGTTGGACTACATCTCCCATGATGCAATGAGGACTCCCTTCTGGTTGAACCATTAAAAAATACATAGATTCCTAGGCCAGAAGGGACCACTGTGGTCATCTAATCTGGCCTTCTGCATAACGCAGGCCATAAAACTTCCCCCAAGTAATTCCTATTTGAATTAGAGCAGATCTTTTAACAAAAATCCCAATCTTGATTTTAAAGTGTCAGTGATGGAGTATCCACCACAACCCTTGATAACTTGTTCCAATGGTGGTTTACCCTCACTGTTAAAAACGTACACCTTATTTCCATTCTGACTTTGTTCAGCTAAGTTTTCAGCCATTGGATCTTGTTAGCTGTTTCTCTGCTAGATTGAAGAACCCATTCTCACGGGTTCCCCCCAGGGTGCCACCTGGAACTGGGGTACCACTGAACCCTCCTGACTCACCAACCTGGGCTCCCTTTACACTGTATTGCTGTGACGGGCCCTCAAGCCCCCTCCAGCACACATACAGATAGGGACACACCCAACTGCAGCTACACACAGATGCTGAAATCAGCTCTGCATGGGAAGGCTCAGCTAAGGCACCTCCCAACTCCTAAGGCACACATTGTGTAAACCCAACATTATACCCTCTTACACTGCACAGAGAACTGTACAGCATACGTTCATGAAATTCACCCCCTCCCTCAATGTGGAGGAAGATATGCAACAGCTTTATGCCCCCAGTAACATACTAGATAGGTAGGATATGAAATAGCAAATTCTCACCCTGAGTGATAAACTGGCTGGCAGACTCTTAAGACACAAGCTATCTTGGTTTTGCAGCTTGGGTTTCCCAGAATTTCAAACACAGGCTAGGAATCCCTTAGCCTGGGACCATCACTTCCCTCCCGTTCAGTCTTTATTCCTCAGGTGTTTCCAGGTGTGGTGTTGTAGGGAGAGTGAGGTACCATCATGATGTCATTTCTCCCCTTTTATATCTTCTTCCCACTTTCTGGAAAGCTCTTTTGCTGTGACCTGGGTCAAACAGTTCCCATTGTGTAGTGCTTTCTCTGAGAGGTTTCTATTGTACACAGTTCCTGGGGTAATCCTTGTGCTTGTGTGCATTTCTTAATCCATTAACATTGTTTGGCCTTTTTACTGTTTGTAACAAGGCGGTCTGGTTCCCCACCGCCCCAGAGAGGGACGAGCCCCTCTGGACGCCAAAGTGGGCGGAGCCAGTGGAGCTTGCGCCTGACTCCCAGAGGTCAGGGCGCAGGACAGGAAGTACAAAAGCCCAACCCCAGAGCTCACTAGAGGCCCGGCCGCTGGAGAAGCCAGACGCCTGTGGCCTAGTTCCCAGTTGGGAGACTCCTGCAGTTTCCGACCGACCCGAGGACTGGCCAGACCAGCCAACGCCTGTTGCCAACCAGACCCTGGGGAAAAAATAAAAAGGAGTCATATAAAAAATGGAAACTAAGACAGATTACAAAGGATGAATATAGGCAAACAACACAGGAATACAGGGGCAAGATTAGAAAGGCAAAGGCACAAAATGAGCTCAAACTAGCTACAGGAATAAAGGGAAACAAGAAGACTTTTTATCAATACATTAGAAGCAAGAGGAAGACCAAAGACAGGGTAGGCCCACTGCTTAGTGAAGAGGGAGAAACAGTAACAGGAAACTTGGAAATGGCAGAGATGCTTAATGACTTCTTTGTTTCGGTCTTCACCGAGAAGTCTGAAGGAATGCCTAACATAGTGAATGCTAATGGGAAGGGGGTAGGTTTAGAAGATAAAATAAAAAAAGAACAAGTTAAAAATCACTTAGAAAAGTTAGATGCCTGCAAGTCACCAGGGCCTGATGAAATGCATCCTAGAATACTCAAGGAGCTAATAGAGGAGGTATCTGAGCCTCTAGCTATTATCTTTGGAAAATCATGGGAGACGGGAGAGATTCCAGAAGACTGGAAAAGGGCAAATATAGTGCCCATCTATAAAAAGGGAAATAAAAACAACCCAGGAAACTACAGACCAGTTAGTTTAACTTCTGTGCCAGGGAAGATAATGGAGCAAGTAATTAAGGAAATCATCTGCAAACACTTGGAAGGTGGTAAGGTGATAGGGAACAGCCAGCATGGATTTGTAAAGAACAAATCATGTCAAACCAATCTGATAGCTTTCTTCGATAGGATAACGAGTCTTGTGGATAATGGAGAAGCTGTGGATGTGGTATACCTAGACTTTAGTAAGGCATTTGATACGGTCTCGCATGATATTCTTATTGATAAACTAGGCAAATACAATTTAGATGGGGCTACTATAAGGTGGGTGCATAACTGGCTGGATAACCGTACTCAGAGAGTTGTTATTAATGGTTCCCAATCCTGCTGGAAAGGCATAACGAGTGGGGTTCCGCAGGGGTCTGTTTTGGGACCGGCTCTGTTCAATATCTTCATTAATGACTTAGATATTGGCATAGAAAGTACGCTTATTAAGTTTGCGGATGATACCAAACTGGGAGGGATTGCAACTGCTTTGGAGGACAGGGTCATAATTCAAAATGATCTGGACAAATTGGAGAAATGGTCTGAGTTAAACAGGATGAAGTTTAACAAAGACAAATGCAAAGTGCTCCACTTAGGAAGAAAAAAATCAGTTTCACACATACAGAATGGGAAGAGACTGTCTAGGAAGGAGTACGGCAGAAAGGGATCTAGGGGTTATAGTGGACCACAAGCTAAATATGAGTCAACAGTGTGATGCTGTTGCAAAAAAAGCAAACATGATTCTGGGATGTATTAACAGGTGTGTTGTGAGCAAGACACGAGAAGTCATTCTTCCGCTTTACTCTGCGCTGGTTAGGCCTCAACTGGAATATTGTGTCCAGTTCTGGGCACCGCATTTCAAGAAAGATGTGGAGAAATTGGAAAGGGTCCAGAGAAGAGCAACAAGAATGATTAAAGGTCTTGAGAACATGACCTATGAAGGAAGGCTGAAAGAATTGGGTTTGTTTAGTTTGAAAAAGAGAAGACTGAGAGGGGACATGATAGCAGTTTTCAGGTATCTAAAAGGGTGTCATAAGGAGGAGGGAGAAAACTTGTTCACCTTAGCCTCTAAGGATAGAACAAGAAGCAATGGGCTTAAACTGCAGCAAGGGAGGTCTAGGTTGGACATTAGGAAAAATTTCCTAACTGTCAGGGTGGTTAAACACTGGAATAAATTGCCTAGGGAGGTTGTGGAATCTCCATCTCTGGAGATATTTAAGAGTAGGTTAGATAAATGTCTATCAGGGATGGTCTAGACAGTATTTGGTCCTGCCATGCGGGCAGGGGACTGGACTCGATGACCTCTCGAGGTCCCTTCCAGTCCTAGAATCTATGAATCTATGAATCTATGAATCAGTCCTAGAATCTATGAAGCTGTTAATCCTGCCTGTGGCAAGCTACCCAGAGAAGCTGCCGAGCCTACCACTCACCGAGTACCCTGAGGAGCCCATGGTGCTTGATTCCATGGAGGAGACCATCCAGACGCAGGTACCTCTAGAGGGGGAGGTAGGAAGCAGCCCGGGGGCAGCCGACCCTAGTCTGGCTGCAGCACACCCAGAGCCGATGTCAGGCCTGGTCTACACTAACTCCCAAATTCGAACTAAGGTACGCAACTTCAGCTACGTGAATAACATAGCTGAAGTCGACATACCTTAGTTCGAACTTACCGCGGTTCAGACGCGGTCCACACGCGGCAGGCAGGCTCCCCGTCGACTCCGCGGTACTCCTCTCGCTGAGCTGGAGTACCCCAGTCGACGGCGAGCGCTTCCGGGATCGATATATCGCGTCCAGACCAGACGCGATAAATCGAACCCAGAACTTCGATTCCCAGCCACCGAACTAGCGGCTGGGTGTAGACATACCCTCAGTGTGTCGCGGCCAGGATCCCCACTGACAGAGCAGCAGGTCGTCTACCGCTGCTAGGGCCCCGGGCTGGGACACAGCGGAGTGGGTGGGCCTGCTTCCCTCCTGCCACCCAACATGCGGGTCACAGTCTCCCCCTCTCCCAGGGCCTTTGAAGCCAGGGCCTAGGCCTCCTGAACTCATTTGGTTGCTCAGCCCCCGCATAAGGACCTAAGCATAGACTCTCTACTGTCCCTCCCTGACCCAGGGCTAGGGCCTGTGTTAAACTGTTTGCTCAGCCCCTGCCTAAGGGCCTGAGCCAAAGACTCTTGACTGCCCCGCCCTGAACTAGGTCCTGGGTCTGCAGAATAGAGCTGTTTGTTGGTCTCTACCATTGCCGTGGTGTGAAACCCTGTGCCCAGGCTAGTTCCCCGAAATAACCCGATGGACATAGCGAGGCGGTCTGGTTCCCCACCGCCCTGGAGAGGGATGAATGCGGCCAAACCCTTCTACACTGTTGTACCTGAAAGTCTGCTTGTGGGTGTTTTCAACCTCACAACGTGTTTCAGTAACACATACATAGCCAAACTTCATAACTTCACATATGATGATAACACATACAGTCCAATGAGATATTAATGTCTAGCAGATCAACACTTTTAGAATGATACCTTACAAGGCATACTTTGTGCAAAACATATCCTAATTACATGACGGTGGTGAATATTGGGGTGCCAGGGTGTTACACCCATGTGTATATCTATATCTATATCTATATCTCTCTCTATATATATAGATATCCATATATCCATATATCCACATAATGTGTTATAGGCCATCAGGGCCTAGTGTGGATGGAGTGTATTCGACATATGTATGTGCATTGCATGTTGGCAACTGAAGCAAGAACTTAAGATTTCAAGTGGTCAAGGACTATTTGTACAAAACAACTTTGTTATGTCCCT
Organism: Emys orbicularis; assembly: GCF_028017835.1. Taxonomy (NCBI): domain Eukaryota; kingdom Metazoa; phylum Chordata; order Testudines; family Emydidae; genus Emys; species Emys orbicularis. The sequence continues at coordinate 34,246,125 of NC_088694.1, read as the reverse complement.
GGGAAATATATGAAGAATCAGCAGTTAAAGAAACAACACCAGCTGGACTGCTATAAAAAAAATGTGTAAGAATTGGAGGAAATGGCATGCCTTGGATCATGGTGGCCTGCCTGGAACTGAGTTGTGGGTGAAAGGCCCAAACAACAGAGACAAAAGACTAATGGCGTCACAAAGTGGATAATAAATGGAGGCTTCACACATTTGCAATTTGGAGTCTTTCAGCAACCCCAGAGCCCTGTTTAGATATAGATGTGGTCTTTCCACCGGCTCCCCACATCTCATCTCATCTGATCTGATCTGATCTGACCAAACCTCGACTAGCCATTGGGACTTCATTCTGATCTGCGGACTCTGGTGTAGTATGTTTGGTGTATGAATGTGGAGTGAATGAGGTTTATTTTGTAAGCAATAAAGAGTACTTAGACTATTATATACCAATACTGTGTCTGGTACCTGCCTGCTCCCCCATCCTGTATGGAGAACCCTGCTGCGGGTCTAACACCATTATCAAATATTTGTTCCCAGTGTAGGTTCTTATAGACTGCGATCCAATCACCCATTAACTATCTCTTTGTTAAGCTAAATAGATTGAGCTTTTTGAGTCTATCACTAAGGCAGGTTTTCTAATCCTTTGGTCATTCTTGCGTCTCTTCTTTGACCCCTTCCCAATTTATCAACATCCTTCATGAATTGTGGACACCAGAACTGGACACAGGATTCCAGCAGTGGAAACACCAGTTCCAAATACAGAGTCAAATAACCTCTCTATGCCTAGTTGAGATTCCCCTGTTTGTGCCTTCATTGCAGTAGATCAGATGAGATGTAATCAAGCCAGAGGGTCCAGCTCAGAAAGGAAAATGAGAGCATGAGGCACCCACACTACAATGCCCATGAACCACTAAAGCAGCCAAGGAGGGGAGTGTTTAATGTCTAACTGAGTTTCAATTTGGTTCAAAAAAGCCACCCAAAATGGATCAATCTGAGAATGTTTATTATTGGGGGGAGACAGGTGGAGACATGCCTGTGGAAGAGAACCTAGATCTTCCATCTCCCACTCCTTTGCCTTAACACAAAGACCATCCGTCATTCCCATGCACCGAGTTTCCCATAATGAAATAGCTTTCATTTACCCCCTTGCAGGAGAGCTCCTCTTCAAGCAGAGAAATGGCTAATTGGACAATCGTGGCCAAATTCGTCCTTATGGGACTTTCCAATCGCCCAGCCATTTGTTTCTCTCTTTTTGGTGCCTTTCTGTCGATGTACCTGGCAATGGCAATGGCCTCAACATCCTAGCCATAGGGACCAAGGCTAAGCTGCACAACCCACTGGACTTCTTCCTCTGCAACTTCTCCTGGTTAGACATCTGCTGCCCCACTGCTACCATGGCCAAGATGCTGGAAAACCTCTTGTCAGAGAGCAACATAATTTCCTTCACTGGCTGTATGTTGCAGGTCAACTTCCTGGTGGCTGTAGCAGGGAGGGAGGTTTTCCTTCTGGCGGTGATGGCCTACGACTTGTACGTGGCAGTGTGTAACCCTCTGAGGTATGTGGTCATTAGGAACAAGAGACTCTGCATTCTGATGACAGCCGGGAACATGGGTCACCAGATTCCTCAACTCCCTCCTGCACACAGTGCCTACCTTCACCCTGCCTTTCTGCCACTCCAACGAAGTCAACCAATATTACTGTGACATTCCTCCAGTGCTGGCTTCATCCTGCACTTCCATGTACCTCAGGGAGATGGTGGCCCTCGTCGTAGGGGGGATATTCGATGTGGGCGCCTTTCTGGTCACCCTGCTCTCCTACATCCAAACCCTCTGGACCATCCAGTCAGCCGAGGGCAAACACAAGGCCTTCTCCACTTGCACCTCGCACCTCATGGTGGTACATCAGTTCTACAGCACCACTGTCTTCAGCTACATACGCTGCTCGTCCAGCCGCTCGCTGTATCAGGACCGGCTGGTGGCCATGCTGTATGGAGTCTTCACTCCCATGCTGAGCCCCGTTACCTAGAGCATGTGGAATGTGGAACTGAAAGGGATTTTGAGGAGAGTGATGGGTCATAAATGTCAGGAAATAGGCATTTTGGGCGCCTCTGCAGACTCTGTGGTGACCTTCACTGGGGCCCTGGTCAGCCTTGAAATGAGATTTTCAGAGCCACCAAAGGCATTTGGATGTGCAGTTCCCATCAAATGCGATGGAAATTTTGCCTGCAAATCCCTTGGGTAACTCTGAAAATCTCAGCTTGGGGGTCCCAAGTCCACTGATGTCACAGGGCTAGATTCTGGACTTCTCACTCAGGGCCTGATTCTGCGAACCCTATGGGGCCTGGTTCCCCACTGTGCTACTCCAGGTTTATGTCTATATGACTCCACTGACTATGGATGGAGTTACACAGCACAAAGTGGAACAAAGCAGTGGTAATTTAGGCCCACTAGATAATGACTTACAGCTGTGATTTTCAAAGGGGTCTAGAGGAATTAGGTGACCAACCCCATAAAGTTTTAATGGGAATTGGATTCCTGACTGCCTTTGGCCCATTTGAAAATCCAAGCCTCACTAAACAAATGGTCCCATAGATTTCAATTGCACTTTGGAGAGCAAGGACCTCATCCTGCATTTTAACTTCAATGGGGCACCAAGCATGGGGCAGGATTCCACCCTAACAGAACAGCTGGTGGGATCTGCCACACTCCCCAGTCTGAATAAGGGTGGTAGAAAACGGGTTGTCAGTTTGAGCCAAGTCCTTATTCCAGCAGAGCGTTGACTTTCATGAGCGTTGATTGAGTCAAACATCTTGTGATTAGTTCTCATTAGTTTTGAACCTTGATTAGTAAATTCACAGTAAATCAAAGTATGTTTTTTTTTAATTAACAGTATGTAAAAAGTCATGGCAACAATAGATCAGTCATTTTGATTTCCTACATATGGGTCAGGGAGGTACTTTCAGTTTAAATGGTGCCTTGGGTTAAGCGCTGTTAACTGGTTGAAGGTACTTTTGGTCAATAATGTCTATTGGGCTTTTGGAATTCATGAGATAATATATGAGAACCTAATTCTCTACAGTAGAGCTGGCCCAAAACATGTCCAACAAAAAAATTTGCATTGGAAAATTACGGTTTAATCAATTTTTTGTTTTACTTTTTTATTTACAGAAATATTTCATTGAAATTGTTCCTTTTCCAGACTTTCAACACCATTTTTTCTTCTGGAAAAAAAACCTGAACATTTGTTGTTATTTCTGAAATTATTTGTTTCAAAATTGTGGGATGTTCTGCACTTCCTGTCTGTTTTCCAACTTGCAAAAGTTACTTAAGTTAAGCATGTAAGTAGTATTTTTCACTTTTCCAACCTGGAAAATTTTGGAAAATGGTAAAGTGTGAGAGAGAGGGTGACACAAAATCTTTCCCACATTTTCATCATTTCTCACACTGGAGTTTCCTGGTGGAATTTGTCAAATGGGAATTTTTCCTTTAAAAATTGTCATGGGAAAAAATCCTACTTTTCCAATGAACTGTAATAATCACAAGTGTAGAGCCTGGTGTACATTGTCCTGTGACATCAGTAGAGTGCCACTGATTTACACCAGTTGAAGATTTGGCCCACTGTGCTTTATATCTGCTTGTCAACGAGATGTTTTTGCTTTAACATAAAGTCCAAAATTCTGCCTATTGACACACAACTTCAATATATTTGATCACTTAGAAAACAAAATGACAAAAATAAAGAAGATGATGTGGCTTGTCTTCCTTTCGGTGTTTTAAATGGTGTTCATTTTGCAAATAATTGCATCTCTGCGGTGCCTTCCATTGAAAGCTCTCAGATCCATTTCTACAGACATTAGTGAATGAAACTTTCCAGGGCTCCTTTGATATACACAATGGAGCTGGTCAGAAAATGGGGATGGAATATTACGAAAGTGTTCATGAGTTCCACCCTCAGGCTGTTTTTCCTCCAGACTTCATTTGACCGCTATTTTCCAACCATCTCTATTACCTCTTAGTGTAATGTAAAGATGTGACTATGAAGAACATTCTACACTTGGATAATTAACTGAGTCAGATAAACCAGTTTATTGGGGCTGGTCAAAAATTTTCCATCAAAACTTCTTCCAAACAACTTGGAGTTTGATTAAATAAAATTTTTCATGGAAAGTACATTCTTCCCTTGCAAATTATTGATTTTTCATCAGAAAACTGAAACCCTCAAAACAAAAACAAAAATTGTAGAGGGTGGCAGTTTTTGTTTGAAAATGTTTTAGTTTTCAGCAGTTTTTGGCCAAAAATTGTTCCATTTTCAGCTGAAAGTTTTTAGATTTGTGATTGCTGAAAATTGAAAAATAATTTATTTGGTCAAAAAGTCAAAATTTTCCCAAAACAAAAACATGTTCTGACCAGCTGTACAGATTGTTTGTCAAAACCTGTGTGACATGGTGAGGAATGAGAGGTTGATACTGAGTGATTCTTCTGTATTTCCAAAGTCTCATAGATGATATTCAAGTATTTTCTTCTGTTGTTCCATCCCTTGCATGCAGAAGACTGAGATTTTTCAGAGGCCCCTGTAAGATTTGGATGATTCCCATCAGTTTTGAGAACTGGGCTTCCAAATTCCTAACACAACTTCAAGAATTTCAATCATTGACTTATCCACAAACTGAGTCTACAGTTAACGTGGTACCCCTTTTGTGTGTAGAAAAGGCCTTCTCCACCCAGGAATTTGCACCCATTTAACTGAATCAGGGCTTATCTACATGGAGAGTTGTACTGGATTGGAAATTTAATCTGATTTATTTCAAGCAGCCCAACCCCAATTATGAACACTCTTGTTTTCTTTTAAGAATAGCTTGTTTGGGTTTAGTTTAAATTAATTAGGAACAAATTTGAGCTAAAAAAAATGGAAAGGGCTCAGAAAAGGGCTATGAGAATATTTCAAGGCCCGGAAAACCTGCCTTTGAGTGAGATATTTAAGAAGCTCCATCTGTTTAGTTTATCCAAGGGAAGATTAAGAGTAGAAGTGATCCAGAATTTTTCTGCAAAACTTTTTTCCAGTCATAAAATGCCAACTCGTCAAAATCAAAACTTTTCACTGGAAGTTATCCCAGTTCTGCTAATGTTTCTCACACAGAAGCAAGAGCCCAGAGTAGCCAGTAGTGGATGTTGCTTCAAGTTCTTACTATCAGGCAATTTTTTTTACCAATGAGCATACTTAATTATTGGAACCATTTATCTAGTGATGTGGTGAATTCTCCATTGCTTGGAGTCTTTACATCAAGCCTGATTTCTTGTCATTGCCCTGTGTTCTGCAGGAGGTTCAGAGTTGATTTACTAATGGGCCCTTCTTCCCTTACAATTTATGAATGAGCCACTCATGCCCTGCAATAAGTGTGTCCACGCTGGAGTTTGCACCAGTCAGACTAAACCAGTTTAATTAAAATGCTGCACGTTTGCGTGTAGAGAAGGCCTCAGTTTAAAAACAACAATTGAAGTTAAACCCAGGGCTATTTGTGTGTGTGGACAAGGCTTGGAAAACAGAGAGAACATGTAAGTGCTTAAAAAACATTTGACATCAATACAACTTTCCAATACAACTTTCCAGTTCCCATGAGACGTAAAGCTGATTTAATGAGTCCATCTGAGATCCAGAGCTCTGAGCAATTCAAGGACTCTGTCCCCAAATGCCATGATTTCAGGTATAAAGAGCATACTCTGCAAACTGCACGTGTGGTCATAACAAGATCCATCTGCATGCCCGCATGTTAGACTTCTGTCTCTCCCACAGGCAGTAGGTTTGGTAACAGTAGCCTCCAATAGCTCTGGAATACGTTTTGGTTCTACCTGGAACTAGCTCTGATTTCAATCGGATCTGTTTGTTCAATGAAATTAGATTTCATTAAAAGATTGGCTACTGGTATTCATTCCTGAATTGTTCTCTTATTTTTCTATTTTCAGGTAAATTAGGAGAGGAAACTGATGCAATGATGCCAATACCCTGAACCCTGCCCGGGACTGATCGGGTAAGTGCATGCTATTTGTATTCTACTGCACCATGTAAGATATGCCAGAAGGAAATTATGGCAAAAGAGACTATTCTGCAATTTTTGCCATTTTCCAAAGTGACCCTATAATTTTGGGTTCCTTGCATTTTGAGTGCCCAACTTTACACATGGGCAAAGTGCAGTAACTCCATTGCTTTCTTTGTAGAATCTGACCTGAGAATTGTCTAAGTGAGGAACCAATGAGAAATCTGAATCTATAGGCAATTTACTAAATTGTAATAGACTCTAATTCTGACCTTCATTTCACCAGGTTTACATGAGTATAACTTCATTCTTGGTTGCTGCAGCACCTTCCTCTCTGACCTCCCAGACACTCACACTAACCCCCTAAACTCCTCTTTCTTTCACATCACGTTGGTCATGTAATCCCCCTATGAGTCCTTCCCTTGGCTTTCCAGCCAATATTGTATCATATTGAAGCTTCTTGTCACTGCCTTCAAAGCTCTACATAGCTCTGCCCCTCCTTCGTGATCTTCTTTGTCTAGCCTCCCAGCCTCACCCACCCTCTGGCTGGATTCTCACCCGGTCACCTTCCTGCCATGTTCCATGCAGCCACCTATTCATAGTCCAGCCTCCCCGAGCTCTTCCAACCCTCTTCACATGCGAGTCCCTCTTCAACCCTCAGCTCTGCCTCTCTGTGTTTGCTGAATCTTGTTGCTATAGCTACATACATGAGTGCAAATTGTATGTGTGTTGCCTCTGGTTATTCCCCTTCACCTCACCTCTGTCTACTTGCCTGTCCTTAAATTGGAAGTTACTCCAAGCAGGAATTGTCCTTCTGAGGTGTTTGGAGAGTGCCTAACACACAGTGGGGAGTACTCTTCTTAGCATATATGTAATAATGTACATTATTATATATTATAACATATATTATCATGTTCCAGTTGTAACAGTAATTATTATAACAACAATGGACTTTGAAGGAGTTACTCCTGAGGCTAAATCCTCAGCTGGTGTAGAACAGCATAACTCCATTGATTATACAAGACCTACACTGATTTATACCAGCTATGGACCCACCCCTGCTATCTACCTGCCTCTCTCTCTCTATCATACTACAGCCTTCAGTGTCTGTGCAGCTACATTGGTGTGATATCAAAATCAGGCCCAGAACACTTTCTTGTATACTATATTTTCCAGAGAAAAATAGTCCAGTCCTATTCGTATTGAAGTCAATGGGAGTTTTGTAATGGACACCAGTGAGAGCAGTATAGAGTCTAAATATTGATTAATTACAAAGACTAAGAAAGGTTGTTTCTTGTACTTCTTGATTCAAGTTGCTGGGGGGAGGACGGGCAGAAATCTGTCAATCTTGGGATAACATTAAATAGAACAAGGTTCCTTCACTCTCCTCACAGTCGTAGTGTTTCACAGTAATTTCCATTTTATCTACATTGTCTAGGTATAATGTCCCTGATTCTCTGCTGCCTTGCACCTTGTGTCATCATTAACCTTTGCACAAACAGAGTGTACCAAATAATTGCTGAGAGCTGCTATTTCCAATGTGCTTATCTGAACCTCTAGGCTCCTAACTACCTTTGAAAATCTGGCCTTTCAGTTCTTTGGAACATTTCACCCCCTCTCTAGACACCCGAGGAGAACACAAACTTCAAGTACAATTGTCTCTGATCCAGCTGTATTTTTTCTCAGATTTAGAATCCACATCATCCCTCCACCAGCTTTGGATACTGCACCACAGTCTCACCCAGACCAGATTTTCCACCAAATGCCTTCTAATTGACAGGTAAGTGTTGATAAGAGCATAAGAATGGCCATACTGGCTTAATGATGCCAAGCATTCTATTTGCTTTTTTGATTGCCACTGTACATTGAGTGGATGTTTTCAGTGAACTAGCCACAATGACTCCAAGATCTCTTTCTTGAGTGGTGACAGCTAATTTAGACCCCATCGTTTTATATGTATAGTTGGGATTATGTTTTCCAATGTGCATGACTTTGCATTTATCAATATTGAATTTCATCTGCCATTTTGTTGCCCAGTCACCCAGTTTTGTGAGATCCCTTTGTAACTCTTCACAGTCAGACTTAACTATCTTGAGTAGTTTTGTGTCGTCTGCAAATTTTACCCCTTTTTCCAGATCGTTTATGCATATGTTGAGCAGCACTGGTCCCAGTACAGACCTCCCTGAGCATTTCACAGACACCATCACTATCCTGGTCAGGTGGTCAGTAATATATCCCTACTTCTATATTCTTATTATTCAGACATGGACTTACTATCCATAGAGATTCTATGGTACAGTTTGGTTCATTTAAGATTTGTACTTCATTTGATTCTATGCTTTGTTTCACATATTGTTTCACATCCACTCCGCCACCAGCGTGACCTGTTCTGTCCTTCCAATATATTTTGTACTCTGGTATTACTGTGTCCCATTGATTATCTTCATTCCACTAAGTTTCTGTGATGCGTATTATATCAATATCCTTATTTAATACAAGGCACTCTAGTTCACCCATCTTATTATTTAGACTTCTAGCATTTGATAGAGGTATGTTTGACTGGAGTGTTTCAGGAAGGGGTTTTCAGAGGAAATGAAGTGAGTTAGGCATCTAAATCCCATTGGTCTGGATGTCTGAATCCCTTAGGCTTAATTTATCCAGCTTCCCCACTAGCATATTTCTTCTTTATTTTATTTTATTTTATTTTATTTTATTTTATTTTATTTTAAAGAAAATTACAAGGAAGTAAGTGTTACATGCAGAGCACCTGCGGTGATGGAAAGGGCAGGAAAAGCTAAACTAATTTGTCCTTGTGATTGTCATACATTCATCAATTTTTATGGCCATCTGGGACCATGAGGATTTTCTAGTCCGACGTCCTCCATTGCACAGATTTGGTGTAAAACGACGCGGCTCCGGTTACAGTACAATGGAGCTGGGATTTACCAGCTCCGGCTCTTGCCCTGTGTTTGATGCTGATGTTTCTCTGTTATTTATTTATTTATTTTGATGGGTACAAAAATAGAAAGTCCTGGGTGCCCGGACACAAACCTGTGCCATGCAGCCCACCATCCTCAGCCATGGAATTTTGAGTTGCTCTTGGATGTCGCTCTGGATTCTCACCCCTCTTCCCAAAGCTTTAGGGATCAAGGGATCAGACCAAAGATTTTGATAACACTTTCTCTCTTTGTCTCCTCCTGTTCACTTCTTAATTCCAACAACGCAACTGGAAAGCCACTTGGAATCACTCTCTCTGTCACCTCTTTCACTCTTCCAATACTTCTTAACTGTAAAGCTGTGTCCCCCCACTTGGGTAGGCTGTACCCCAGAGGCACTGAAATGCTAAAAACAGTAACAATTTCAATTCGGTGAGACTTCATCAGCACGGAACAGAGCTTCATCTTTCTTGCTTCATTTGTGGTGTGAAAAGGGGTCATTTAAAAATAGTTCCTTTGCAGAGCTGAACTAAATTTAGGTACAAGGGGCCAGGATTTTTTTTAATGCTTTTAGGCTCCTAAAGATGCAGATAAGGTGCCTACTGAATTTTTTCAAATGCATTTAGGCACCTAACTCCACTTGATTACAATGGGAGTTAGGCACTTAAACTGCTTCGGTGTCATTGCCAATCCCACTAAGCAACTATCTGCATCTTTAGGTGCCTAAATACCTTTGGAACTCTGGCCCCAGATTTTTTATTTAAAATAAGGAGAATTATTGACAGTTCACATTATGTTCTTGCACAAATATTAAGAGTGGTTGGCGACTAATAAAAAGGTCTGGGGACCCAGCAGAACTGAGTCAGTGTAGATCATAATGCTCAGTGAGTTACAGGTGAGGTTTTTGTAGTTTAATGGGAGTTGTATGTCAAACTCCTACATGCCCACAGCATGTAAATATAGAGGTGGGAATATTCAAAGTGCCCTAATAGACTTGGATGCTCAATTAATGGGAACTTGGCATCCAAATACCCTAGGCAGCTTTGGAAAATCTCATCCACTGATCTGTGACAGTTCCATGGGTGATTGTTCCTCTCATTTTGTTCCATTTGGCCCATCTTTCCTTGAATAGCTCCATGACTAATTTAATATGGGTAGTAAGACATTCCATTTCTCTCAGTTTGTCAGTGGTGATCAACCTTCTTCGAGTTGATGGTGTTTGGTTTTGCAACCACAGTGATGAAAGCCATTCATTGACATAGGACTGCATTATAAAGGCTGGGTTTAGTCCCCGAATTGTTCTGGTTTATTGTCTTTTGTGCTTGAATGGTGCACTGTGCTTTCTCTAGACACTGCGCACATGGCAGATGTTGAGAGGGGAAACCAAAGCGACGTTACAGAATTCATCCTCCGCGGGTTCAGGATCCTCTACCCATTCCAAATAGGTCCCTTTGTGCTGGTTCTGCTAACGTACTTCACCACCATGGCTGGGAACACCCTGATCATTGTCACCATTCTGATTGACCGAGGCCTTCACACCCCCATGTATTTCTTCCTGGGGAACTTGTCCTTCTTGGATATCTGGTACACGTCCAACATCGTCCCCAAAATGCTGCAAGGTTTCCTGGCTGAGAAGGGTGTGGTGATCTCCTTCAGTGGCTGTGTCACGCAGCTTTATATCTTTGGCTCCCAGGCAGCCACCGAGATCCTCCTGCTAACGGTGATGGCCTACGATCGCTACTTGGCAATATGCAACCCGCTGCGTTACACGGCCCTCATGAATGCGAGGGTGTGCGTTGAGCTGGCTTCCTGCTCTTGGCTGGGTGGCTTCCTCTTCAACCCGGTGATAATGGCCTGGATTTACAGGCTACGTTTCTGTGGCCCTAATGAAATTGACCATTTCTTCTGTGACTTCATGCCCCTGGTCAAGCTGTCGTGCAGTGACACCCACCTGATCACCTTAGCAGCATTCTTACTCTCCTCTACAGCCACCCTGATCCCCTTCCTGCTAACCCTGACATCCTACGCATTCATCATCATGGCAATAGTAAAAAACCCTTCCAGCACTGGGAGGCGGAAGGCCTTCTCCACCTGCACCTCCCACCTTATCGTGGTCAGTACTTTCTATGGGGCTCTGGCCATGGTCTACATGGTGCCGACGGCCAGTGCAGCCATCAACCTAAACAAAATATTCTCCCTTCTCTACAGCCTGGTCACCCCATTGCTCAACCCCCTGGTCTACTCCCTGAGAAACAAGGATGTGAATGATGCCCTGAGGACAATGGCCACTAGACTGTTGGATTTTCGAAGGAGATAGAGCCAAAAAGGGAGCGTGAGGGATTTAAAAATGAAAACTACAGTAGAACCTCAGAGTTATGAATCCCTCGGGAATGGAGATTGTTCGTAACTCTGACATGTTCGTAACTCTGAACACAACATTATGGTTGTTCTTTCAAAAGTTTACAACTGAACATCAACTTAATACAGCTTGGAAACTTTACTGTGCAGAAGAAAAATGCTGCTTTCCCTTTAATTTTTTTAGTAGTTTATGTTTAACACAGCTCTGTACTGTGTTTGCTTTTCTTTCCCCTCTGCTGCTGCCTGATGGTGTACTTTCCGTTCTAAACAAGGTGTGTAGTTGACCGGTCAGTTCCTAACTCTGAAGTTCTATTGTCCTGGGCCGCATTCCCACCTGGTGTAAACTGACATAACCCCATTTGAATCAGTGGAGCTGTGCAAGTTAGTACTAGCTGCAGAGCTGGTCCATGCCCCTCCCCTCCCACCCCCCCAGATTTAACAGATAAGACAATCCCATGTTGTATTCCAGCTGCATCCTTAGCATAGAATCTTTGTCCAGGAGTTACTGGTCTACATCCGCCCAGTGCCTATCACTCCACATGCTGCATTTGCCCTCCATGGACTGCAGTAACCTAGGGTTTGCTGTCCATCAGGACAAGGGATGATTATGGGGCAGATTTGTAAAGGTGTTTAGGTGCCTGAGGATTCAGGTAAGACACCTAGTGGGTTTTTTCAGAATAGCATCTGTTGATTTCAATGGGATTTAGACACCTCGGTGTTAGAGGGCTTTCCCTCAACCCTCCCACTTCCCTGGTTCTTGTCACACAGACAGCAAGCAGCAAAAGACCAGAAGTCCGAAGCGCAGACAAAGCGATGTTTATGGGGGTTAGTTTCCAAGCAAGCATATTCCGAAGCCCTTCACACCAGTCGGGCTTATCTCTATATGCCGATAGAGTCTGTTTCCCAGTGTTCCCTTCCAAGCTCATACGCCGCAGAGCGTTTACCCCACATCCCCCTTCCCGGCTCCGGCACCGCAGAGCGTTCACCCCACGTCCCCCTTCCTGGCTCCGGCACCGCAGAACGTTCACCCCGCGTCCCCCTTCCCGGCTCCAACGCCGCAGAGCGTTCACCCCGCGTCCCCCTTCCCGTCTCCGACACCACAGAGCGTTTACCCTGCGTCCCCCTGCCCGGCTCCGATGCCACAGAGCATTTACCCCGCGTCCCCCTTCCCGGCTCTGACGCCGCAGAACGTTTACCCCAGATCCCCCTTCCCGGCTCTGACACCGCAGTGTCTTGCCTGTGTCCCTGGTCCCTGTCCCCTCAGCAAACATGATTCCAATTTCCCTTCCATTTCCTGTTTGACCCCAGTTTATATAGTAATATTCTCAGCTATATCTTAACCAATTATTTTACTGAAATTTAACTAACCAATTCTAACATATTGTAACATAATTCTCTAACCAATTATATACAACTACCCTAATTAACTTACACCTAGCAAAATTAATTATACAGCAAACAGAAACAAATAGAGAACTAGACAGATTAACAACAGAAAAGTCGGGGCCATAAAGATAAAACAATACAGAAATGAGGGTTTCACAACCACAACCACTGATAAGTGATTTCTTGCCAGACGGGATGCTATCTTAAGATCTGTTTCTTTATCTGGTGATGATGGGCACTATCAGGACAGGATCATCTTCCTAACAGCCCAATACCACCTTATTTCAATGTGACTGGTTTGGGATGTGAGGATGTGACCGTTCGCTTCCCAGGTTATGGCTGCCCCTGCTGCTTAGCCAAAGGCCTTAGCCTAAGAACAAGGCCTCAGACTGTCCTAGTGAGAGAAGGCCCGTACACAGGCGGAGTGTGATTTTGATTCTTTGTTTTATACCCCTGTCACTAGCTAAATAATAAAAATACACCTAAGTTCTTAAAGTATAGGCCTTTACAGGCAGGCCTGACTATCTATATTCTAACACTCCACCCCTTTCTTTTTCTTTTGGGATCCTCCTGCCCAGGTATCCCTGGAAAAGCATAGGACACAAGGCGACACATTTCCTGATAGGGCCAGGCATTAAGGTGGAATGTGTCGATGCTCCATCTGTCCCACTGCCCCTTGTGCAGTAGAATGTCCTTCACCTTCTCTTGTACAGGCATACTACACCTATTCCGATTAGTGTTCCAGACTTACCATTATAGTGGGCCCAAGAAGGTCTAGTACACTGGGAGGAGGGCCTATTACATTACTTATACGTGACAATTAGTGGTTGTACCTTGTGGGTCTGTGCACCCCTTAACTACCGTAGTATACATTGCAAAATTAGCATACTTAACAATAGGCCAATAGCCACAATAATCCACAGTAATATTGTCAGCCTTGACCATCGTAATATAGTCCAACATCCGAGCCACCACCAGAAACACTGCTTCTCCTCCTTTGACAGGGTTAAAACCCTGTTAATGTCATCCCAAAGTGTATATTTTAAATGTATCCAGTTGTTGGCAGTTGTAGGGAGCTGCCCCTGCAGGTTTCGTATGCTTTTGTCCATATCATGAGTCCACTGAATATTCACAGAAAAATGGGTTATTGGCCAAACCAGCTCGACCACTTGGTGTGGAATTGGGTAGTATGCACTAATTCGATTGTTCACAGCAATGAGTTCCACAGATTCATTCATGCACCGAAGTCCCAATGGCAGTGTATAAATGTGCATAATTGTGCCAGATGCTGGTGCACTTGTGTCCCCAAGTGTTGTGTACATTCCCAAACACCCCATGCCCCTAATGGACCCCATTTGCAACAGGCCATTAATTCTGCCCCTCCATGGCCATTGAGGAGGGACACATTCAAATATTTTCTCTGGACGAACAATTACTTAACTGAATTATTGTCCATTTTACACCATTCCATCCTCCCCATCTATCTCCCCGTGGTTCCCGGTGAGCTCCTCCCTTTCTCATTATTCCCATAGGGCTCATGGGGACCACCTTAGTAGCTGTCCCATTCCAAGGTACGACATTACACAAGTGCTAGCCCCAGAGTTGAGCATTTTGTATTTCCATACACACCTCCCCCTCCCAAGTTAGCCTTTTGAAGCCATCCTCCACCCATGTCACGAGGTTTCCTGTCCATTGAGTTAGCCGCAGGTTCACTTTTGCCACCCTTTTCCATCCCATTGCGATTGCAGACAGCTTTTGTGCCAGTAGCTCATTGATTTGCTGCTGCAATTTCACATTTTGGCTTATCAGTTACTTTAATTACCCACTGGTCCCTCAGATTTCATACACCCAACCCTGTGTTTCCTGCTGCCCACAAACCCCTTTTCCAGCGATGATTCCATGTATGTCCCCTCACCCCCCAATTAAATTGTTGCTTCAACCCTTCTATGTATGTACTGCAGTTGGGGTGTACCCAGTCCACCCACCATTCTCTGGGGTGTACCACCCATGTTATGGACTGGAAAGACACATTGAAAAGCACTGGTTGGACCTGCTCCTACAGTGGCTCCCACACATTCACTCATCAGGAAGTATTTCCGGTTCCAGGCCGCAGCCAGCTTAGATCAGGATTCTTCCAGCTTGGCATCCATATTACCTGCAGGGTTACATTGGCCTGCTAAACCCAGGGTTGTGAGTTCAATCCTTGAGGGGGCCATTTAGGGATCTGGGGCAAAAATCTGTCTGGGGATTGGTCCTGCTTTGAGCAGGGGATTGGACTAGATGACCTCCTGAGGTCCCTTCCAACTCTGATATTCTATGATTCTGCAAAGCAGTTAAATTGTCATACCCAGTATTACAGGGGAGACTGTATGCCCAGTGTCATATGTACATAACAACTGCATGTCCAGGGATTTTCCTCTGTAGAGGTACCATTATGATGACACATGGTAACATCACACCCTAACTGTGGGACCCCATAATCCAAACACCCCAGGAGACCAGAGGGTTATTTGATTTTGGGGCCCTCTGTGACAAACCTCATGTCCAGAGGACTGTGTTTCCCACAGTCATTGCTGTCCATCAGGACAAGAGATGATCATGGGGTAGATTTGTAAAGGTGTTTAGGTGCCTGAGGATTCAGGTAAGAAACCTAGTGGAGTTTTTCAGAATAGTATCTGTTGATTTCAATGGGAGTTAGACACCTAGGCACATTTGAAAATCCCATAGTGTGTCCACACAGGGAGAGTTAGAACCATAGAAATGCCAGGTTGGAAGGGACCTCAACAGGTCATCAAGTCCTACCCCCTGTGCTGAAGCAACACCAATAAACCTAGGTCAACCGCAAGAGGCATCTGTCCAGCCTGTTCTTAAAAACCTCCAATGACAGGACTCCAAAGCCTGCCTTGGCTTCAATCATTTTTGTTGCTCTCCTCTGAACTCTCACCAATTTGTCCACATCTTTCCTTAAGTGTGGCATCCAGAATGGGACACAGTACTGCAGCTGAGACCTCCCCCATGCGGAGTGGAGCAGAACAATAACTTCCCATGTCTTCCATACGACGATCCTGTTAACACACCCTAGAATGAGATTAGCCTTTTTCACATCTGCATCACATTCTTGATTCATGTTCCATTTGTGACCCATGGGAACCTCCAGATCCTTGTCTGCAGTGCTGCCCTCAGCCAGTGATTCCCCAGTTATAGCTGGTCCTGACTAACTCCCTGCGTAGACCTGCCCTTAAGGCTGAGTTCAGCACTTAAAGAAAGGATTCATCTGCCTCTGTTTGCATGGGAAGTGCAACGTATTCTCCCCAAACTTGCAGCCCTCAGTCTTTGACTGGAAATAAAGTGCCAGATTCCCAGCATAGCTCCCTTTCAGTCAACAGTCCAGCAATGTAAATTGGCATCAATCCATTGGAGACAGTGGGCCAGATCCTTCAGCGGTGTGAAGCAGCGTCACTCCCATGAAGTCATTGTAACTGTGATTTACAGCAGTGGAGGATCTGGCTTGTGATTTACACCGTGGGTAAGATTTTAAAAGCCGTGTCAAGGATTTTGATGACCAGTTTCCATTAAAATTGTTCCCTACGGCTATTTACCTTCTTTATTTAATTAGCTTTGGAATTCTGCAGGGTCTAATAGACAGATATAATTATACAATGTAATTAGGATTCATCTCTTTATTAATTGGATTAATCCCTTTACTAATAACTGATCAGGATGAATATCATAAACCATTTCCCAGAAATATTTTCTCAAAAATTGAACTGAGTTCACAACCAGACTTGCCTGAATATAGATTCATTCGGAATTAATTGTTGTTGTTGTTTTTCTTAATTACTGTGGGAGCTAACAACTGTTGCAGAACTGGGGCCTCGTTCTGCTCAGTGTTATCCACAGACTGTGCCCCTGAAGAGCATACACTCCAAAAAGACTTGAATTTGCCCTTGAAAAGCTGGGTGGAAGTGGTTAGCATCCTATGTCCAGAGGTGGGAAATCCAGGTTCAATGTATTGGTGTACCATGGGCTTTGTGTAGGGTGACCAGATCGCAAGAGTGAAATATCAGGACACATTGGGCGAGCGGGGCAGGGGGAGGGGAGAGGACGACAATGACAGACACAGGTGCACAGAGCCATGAGAGGGGGCCCTAGGAAGCTGCGAGAGGGGGCCCTAGGAAGCTGCGAGAGGGGTTGTACGGCCCCTGCTGCAGCCCGCACCACAAGCCACAGGGCAAGGACACCTATTGAATTCAATGAGAATTTTGCATGTGAATTGATGTACCTAGTTCTGAGATTATAAAGCCAGAAGGGATCCGGTGATCACCTGGTCTCACCGCCTGTATAGCACAGACATAGAACTTTCCCAAAATAATTCCTAGAGGATAGCTTTTAGAAAAAGCTTTTAGAAAAACACCATGACCCTTAGTATATTGTTAATCGTTAATTACTCTCATCATTGAAAAGGTATGCCTTATATCCAGTCTGAATTTGTCTAGCTGCAACTTCCAACCGTTGGCTCATGCTCTACCTTTCTCTGCTAGACTGAAGTGCCCGTTATTAACTATTTGTTCCCCATGTAGATACTTACAGTCTATAACCAAGTCACTTCTTAACCTGCTTTTTGTTAAGCTAAATAGATTGAGGTCCTTGAGTCGATCACTATAAGGCATGTTTTATAATCCTTTAATCAGTCTTGTGACTCTTCTCTGAACACTCTCCAATTTATCAATATCCTTCTTAAATTGTGCACACCAGAACTGGACACAGGATTCCAGCAGTGGTTGCACCAGTGCCAAATAGAGAGATAAAATAACCTCTCTACTCCTGCTTGAGATTCCCCTATTTAGGCATCTGGTCACCCTATTTCTGTATGCATTTCCCCAGGTTTTTTTGTAAAAATCAAAACTGAACTGCCCCAGAAATTCTGTCATGTGGAATCATCGTGAAACTCGCATGGCTCCAACCCTGCCGATGAACCTTTAGATCCACTGCACAGACTTCTGACACTTGAGCTAATGGAGTAGGTGATGGCAGACGCAGTAGTTTGTCATCCTATATGTGATAGATCAGCTCTATAGGGGGATGAGACACTTTTTTTGCCACTGGGTTTCACAGATATCTGCTGACAGAAGAGGAACTGTGAAACTCAGGAATCCTGGGTCTATTCCAGGCTCCTGAACGGAGTGGTCTCTAGTAGTCAAAGACCCTTCTTCCCCGTCCCCTCCAGTCTATGTCTATCCTATTGCTGTCTAACCCGCCCCAGCTCCTCATCTGATTTCAACTGCCCCCCACTACCGCTCTGGATTCCTTGTCCCAGTTTCCTGGTCCTGTCTCACTCTCCTCTCTCCCCGCCCCCATCCCTCAGATGGGATGTTCGTTGCAGACTGGCAAAATTATAAGGCTTCCCAACATTTCAACACTTCCCATTCTAAATTTTCGGTTGCTTAACTATAGGCTAGCTCTGCCTACAACAAAGCATATTCAGAACCTCTGATTAAAGGGATTATAAGTGTAGCAACCTCCATCACAGCTAGTCATCAAAGATTGAACCCGAGCCATCCAGACTTAAAAGCATGAGCTTCTACTACTTGAGTTCAAGATATAATTCCCTTAGCTGGTAGCTATACAGTTATCCTCTAAAAATCCACCAGAGGAGGGCACAAAACACATTGGACAGTGAATTACAAAAGCGCCAAATATTATTATTAGACCTGCAATACTTTTCACAATGAACATCAGTGGGGGATAAACTGGGAGTTTAAGAATATTTGGAAAACAATTTTAGAATAACATTCAGTGCTGTGGTTTAAAAGAAAAAAACCTGTTAAAACTCATAACTTAGCAGCATTCAGTGTTTGAAAAAAAAAAAAACTTCTAGGAGCTATGGGATACAAGTTAAGAATGTTGAAACAGGAAGATGTTATGCTTAGTTACCACTTGGGCAAGGCGGCGTGCTATGTAATACTTGCAAGATTTCACTGTAATGTTTTACAATATATAGCAGTGCAATGCTGATTCCACTGATATTGTTGAGCAATTCATGCGGATTTTATTTCAGCCCACATCTTAATAGTTTTGAATACTGTAGATCACAATTTTCAGCTCAGTTGCTCTGAACATGCAGAGCTTTAAAATTGCTATGCTCTAAACTGTATATTAACTGCAGTTTTATAAATCTGCATGTCAGAGAACTGTGTGCCACTACTACTAGACAGTGGCACAAGGCAATTCAGTGTGAATCACAGAAATGTAGGACTGGAAGGGACATCAACAGGTCATCTAGTCAAACCCCTGCACTGAGGCAGGACTGAGTAATAACAACTAGACCATCCTTGACAGGTGTTTGTCTAACCTCTTAAAAAACTCCAATGACTGCTATTCCATAACCTCTCTAGGTAATTTGTCCAGTGCTTAACTACCTTTACAGTTAGGCAGTTTTTCTAATGTCTAACCTAAATCTCCCTTGCTACTATTTAAACCCATTGCTTCTTTTTCCTGCATATCCTGAGTGGGACGGGGGTGAGTCCAGGCAGTGGGATTGGCGGGAGGGAGGTTGAGGAAGTCGGTGGGTGTGTGGAGATGGACCAGGGGAAGCAGGGTGGAGGAACTGAGGGGGACAGGACTGGGACTGGGGGAGACGGGGGGGCTAAGGGGGATGGGACAGGACTGGGATGGGGGGAGTAGGGTAGGGGCTGAGGGAAGCATGAATGGGACAGGGTAGAGAGCTGTGTAGAGTGGGGAGGGGCGGGGGAGACAATGGGTCTGGGCTGGGGAGGGTCGGGGGGTTGGGGAGAGGGACAGGGTCTGGAGGGGATGAGACAGAGGGGAGCAGGACTGGAATGGGGGGAAGTTGAGGGGGTGGGACAGCAGGGGGAGTGATGGGGATGGGATGACGGGAGAGGCTGAAGAAGAGATTTGGGGTTGGGCAAGGCTGAGGGCAGTGGGTTGGGGGGAGCAGGGGGACTGTTGGGGAGGCTGTTGGAACAGGGTCAGGGGACTGAGGGCAGTGGGTTCGGGGTGGGAGGTACAGGGGGGACTGCGGGGGAGGCTGAGGGAACAGGGTCAGGGTGGGGGCTGAGGGCAGTGGGTCGGGTCTACACTGGCACCTCTCAGCATTGCTGTGCCGGGCGGCAGACCTGTGCCAGCGCTACCCTGGCAATGGAAGAGTCCTCAGTGGAAACGCAGACATCATGACACAGACCCTCCTCATCACTTCAAACCTGGCGCTGCTCTGGTCAGTCGCTAGGCTCTTGTCACTTTCAAACCCATGCAGGGTATCTGGCTCTTTTTCAGTTCTCAGGTTAAGAAAAGCCTCTGCATTTTGTGAGGGCTTCAGCATTTACATTCCTACTTCACAAACTGTCTGCCTGACACATTGCTCCCAGGGCATTCATCTTTATTCATTATCGGCAGGTCCATCAGATTAACGAGCAACACAGGGGGAGGCAACACAATGGTGTCATGGAGTTTTAATTTTTCAAACCACTTTGGCCTCAACAGGGATAACAGCAAATCTGGACAGAGCAGATGGGTGTCAGGATGGGTTTGGGTATTTATTTATTTATTTTTAAGTGAAAATGTTTGGGTCTGAGCAAAGGCTGCAAACTTCCCTTTGTAAACCTCTGCTGATCTTTTGCCCCAAGGGCTAACGACAGCCTGGAATCTGGGACAGATTTCCACATCCATGCAGGGTGAGATGATGGGGGGAGGGGAGGGACTGTGGGGGAGGCAGAGGGAACAGGGTCAGGGGGGCTGAGGGCAGTGGATTGAGGGTGGGGGGCACAGAGGGGACACTGCGGGGGAGGCTGAGGGAACAGGGTCAGGTTGGGGGCTGAGGGCAGTGGGTCGGGTGAGATGATCGGGGGGAGGGGAGGGACTGTGGGGGAGGTAGAGGGAACAGGATCAGGGGGGCTGAGGGCAGTGGATTGAGGGTGGGGGCACAGGGGGGACACTGCGGGGGAGGCTGAGAGAACAGGGTCAGGGTGGGGGCTGAGGGCAGTGGGTCGGGTGAGATGATCGGGGGAGGGGAGGGACTGTGGGGGAGGCAGAAGGAACAGGGTCAGGGTGAGGGCTGAGGGCAGTGGGTCTGAGGGGAGCCCCCCCAGAGGGACTTGCCAGGGAACCAGGTGAGTCCAGCAGTGCTTACCTGGAGCGGCTCCCAGGAAGCATCCAGCAGGCAGGTCCCTCCCAGTCCCTCTAGCTCCTTCCTCGGGTCGGGTCGTGTCATAACTATAAAGGGAAGGGTAACAGCTCTCCTGTGTACAGTACTATAAAATCCCTCCTGGCCAGAGACTCCAAAATCCTTTTACCTGTAAAGGGTTAAGAAGTTCGGGTAACCTGGCTGACACCTGACCCAAAGGACCAATAAGGGGACAAGATACTTTCAAATCTTTGGGGGGGGGGAAGGCTTTTGTTTGTGCTCTTTGTTTGGTTGTTGTTCGCTCTTGGGACTGAGAGGGACCAGACATCAATCCAGGTTCTCCACATCTTTCTAAACAAGTCTCTCATATTTCAAACTTGTAAGTAAACAGCCAGGCAAGGCGTGTTAGTTTTACTTTGTTTTCTCAACTTGTAAATGTACCTTTTACTAGAGTGTTTATCTCTGTTTGCTGTACTTTGAACCTGAGGCTAGAGGGGGGTCCTCTGAGCTCTTTAAGTTTGATTACCCTGTAAAGTTATTTTCCATCCTGATTTTACAGAGAGAATTTTTACCTTTTTCTTTAATTAAAAGCCCTCTTTTTAAGAACCTGATTGATTTTTCCTTGTTTTTAAATCCAAGGGGGTTGGATCTGTATTCACCAGGAGTTGGTGGCAGGAAGAAGGGGGGATGGTTAATTTCTCCTTGTTTTAAGATCCAAGGGGTTTGGATCTGTATTCACCAGGGAATTGGTGAAGGTCTCTCAAGGCTACCCAGGGAAGGGGATTAGCTTTGGGATGGTGGCAGCGGACCAGATCTAAGCTGGTAGTTAAGCTTAGAAGTTTTCATGCAGGCCCCCACATTTGTACCCTAAAGTTCAAAGTGGGGAAGCAGCCTTGACAGGTCGGGTCAAGGGGAGGGGGTCGGGGACAGGGGCGGGGGGGCTCTCTGCCCGCTGCCAGAGTCTACAATCCCCGCCCCGCTGCAGCACGCAGGGGAGTGAGACCTCCTCGCTGCCTCTCTGTGTGCCCGGGGTAGGGGCAGGGCTGCGCTGTGCAGGCTCCTGCTGGCCGGGCGGCGGGCCCCATGGGCTGGCGCCGCAGCGCCGGGAGCTCAGCTGCGCGCTGCCCCAGGGCCCAGGGAGGAAAGGTGAGTGGCGCCGGCGGCGCTGGCTTGCCGTGGTCCCCATCATATAGGGTGACCAGACGACCCGACCAATGTAACGTCAGGACGCGGGACAAGTCCCCTAAAATTGGGACTGTCCCGATAATATCGGGACATCTGGTCACCCTAACTTTGTGTGTGACCTTGGGGCAAATCGCTCGGTCTCTGAGGGGCAGATTTTCATAGGGATTTGGGTGTATATGCTGCTACGATGAAATTTTTAAATCCTGCCAGGATCTAGATTCACAAAGGGATTTAAGCACCTACCTGCTATCTTAGAATATCTACAGGGGGAACAAATATTTGATAACGTGCTCTTCAGCCTAGCAGAGAAAGGTTCTAACACCATCCAATGGCGGGAAGTCGAAGCTAGACAAATTCAAACTAGAAATAAGGCTTAAATGTGTAAGAGTGGGGGAAATTAACCATTGGAACAGTTTACCAAAGGTCTCAGCAGATTCTCAATCATTGACAATTTATAAACCAAGATGGGATGTTTTTCTAAGAGATCTGCTCTAGGAATTATTTTGGGGCAGGTCTCTGGGCTGTGTTATACAGGAGGTCAGACTAGATGATCACAATGGTCCCTTCTAGCCTAGGAATCTATGAAACCGGAGAAGTGGCAGATCTCTGTCCAAGTCCCATCTCCCCCTGAGGCAGAGGAGGAACCTGAGGCACGGTTATCCCACGCCCCAGCTACATAGCCTAACCACTGGGCTAAAAGTTATGAGGGAGGTCCTCCTCTTCCCCACACTCCAGCCCATTCTCACCTTGTGTAAGCTCACCTATATGGGCCCAATCCGGTAGGTGTGCTCTGAACATGCTTACCCAATTGGGCCCCATGGGCAAGTGAGGCAAAGGCCTGGCTATCTCCCCACAGCTCGTGCATGGCTCTGGGACTCAGCTGTTGGGATGGCTGGCCTGGGGCTGCCGAGCACATGCCCAGAGGCACCTGGGGAAATTTTCCTGCAAAAAAGTAGATGCCCAGTGAGTTTAGGCACTGAAGGCATTTGACGGCACCTGAGCAGCAGTTTTGTGAATCCCCCAGGGGCCTGAATCTGGGATCTGTAGCTGCCTAAAGTGGTAGGTAGTCACCTAAGTGCCTTTGTGAATTGGGCCATTCCCTGTGTAGGCGATTTTGAAAACCCACTAGGTGCCTGTCTGCATCTTTAGGGTCTTAAATACCTTTTCAAGGACACCCCCCACACCGCCCCACATCTCTGTGTGCATCTGCTCCCTGTTTGCAATTTGCGGACCATAGCATGATCTATATCACAGGGGTGTTGTGAGGCTAACGAAATTAAGAGTGTGAGGCGCTTACTCCTACATGGGCCTTGCAGAGAGAGAAATAGTGAGGTTCTTTATGGGTAATAAGCTCAAATCAGCGATTTAAAGACTTAAGTCCCATTTTCAAAACGTTTTTGGGATTCCCATCTCCCAAACCAGACCCTATCATTGACACATTCGCGTCACTGAAAATCCAATTTTCTAGTGGAAAAAATTTGATTAAAAATTTTCCACCAGCCTTTGTTCAAAACAACTGTCCCTGGAAACGTGGACCCTCTATTGTCCATGCCAAAGAAAAAATAAAAGTCCTTTTCTCATCTCTGAATCTTTGACGTAGCAAGGATTCAATGCATGAGGGAACCTGTCTCAATAGAGACATAAAAGAACTTAAATACTCAGACTCCTCGAGATGTGGCCTCTTCAGCATTGGGGACGCACTGTTCGCTCTACTGCCCGTACGTTTTACAGCACATGATTATATGAGATTAGAATATTTTTTAAAGTCAATGTTTTTTCTGCACGTTATTGCTTTTTAACCAAGCACATTGGTGCATAGCTCTACCTTGGTCCTTTTTCTCCTCTGCTTTGTACCTTTGTGTAGTCATTTATATGTGAGTGCTGACTGGGTGTGGGACCCTGCCAGTACAAGTGGGTAATTCTGATACGGAGTCATTTTGCACTCACCTTGCATTGGTATAAATGACTACACATGGTACAAGGGAGCAGGGAGACAGCCACTGGTGTGCTCTTCCTCTCCTCTGACCATTTTGTTATACTAAGGAATAGTACAAAGAATTCTAATTCATAGCTGGAATTTCTAAAGGAACCTAAGGGAATTACACAACCATCTCCCACTGAACTTAGAATAATAATGTAATCAGGATCTGGGCTGCTAAGTACAGTTTTAATGCGTGCTCTATGAAAATAGATAGATAGATAGATAGATAGATAGATAGATAGATAGATAGATAGATAGATAGATAGATAGATAGATAGATAGATAGATAGATAGATAGAGGGGGTGTATGGGGATAGATCGATGATGGATGGATATAGTGTCATTGTAGCCATGCCGGTCCTAGGACATTAGCGAGACAAGGTGGGTGAGGTGATATCTTTTATTGGACCGTCTTCTGTTGGCAACAGAGAAACAAGCTTTTGAGCTCTCCTTCAGGTCTGGGAAACATTCTCAGTGTATCCCAGCTAAATACAAGGTGGAACAAATTACTAGTGTAGACATGGCCTTTGTCTTCTATCATTTTCCTGAGTGAGTTCATTAAATCACTAAATGCCCAATAGCAACTATGTGGGTGAAACCAGACAGTCCCTACACTCTCGAATGACCTCACACAGGCAAATGACTGGAGGGGTGTTAACAGGCCACTTCACCTTGAATTGTCCCTTGAAATACGTGTTAGCTACTTATGCTGAACAATCTGTTCCATCTCTTACCAACAGAAGTTGGTCCAGTAAAACAGTGGTTCTCAACCAGGGTACATGTACCCATGGGGGTAAGCAGAGGTCTTCCCGGGAGTACATTAACTCATCTAGATATTTGCCTACTTTTACAACAGGCTACATAAAAAGCACTAGTGAAGTCAGTACATACTAAAATTTCATACAGACAATGACTGTACACTATACACTGAAATGTAAGTACACTATATTCCAGTTGATTTATTTTATAATTATATGGTAAAAATGAGAAAGTTTGCAATTTTTCAGTAGTAGTGCACTGTGACACTTTTGTATTTTTATGTCTGATTTTGTAAGCAAGTAGTTTTTAAGTGAGGTGAAACTTGGGGGTACACAAGACAAACCAGACTCATGAAAGGGGTACAGTAGTCTGGAAAGGTTGAGAGCCACTGCAGTAAAAAATATTACCTCGCCCACCTTGTCAGATAGATAGATAGATAGATAGATAGATAGATAGATAGGATATTGCATATGTAGTGTGACCATATTTCCCAAAGGGAAAACAGGACACTATGTGGGGCTAGCTCAAGCCCCTCTCCCTTCCCTCCACACACTAGGCTATCCCGAGATCCACTCCCCTTGCAAGGCTGGCGTCACTGATCACCCGAGTCCTGTCTGCCCATCACCCGAGCCCTGCCTCCCACCCTGTGCAGGGCTGGCATGGCCGCTCACCTCCCTGCACATTCCCCCGCACCCCACTTTTTGACAACAGTGTGCACATGTGTCCTGTTTGCTCTTGCCAACTGATCAAGTTGGCAAGAGCAAATGGGACGAATGCTCACTTTTGCCAGAAATGTCAGGATAGCCACGACAGGGCTTAAAAAGAAGCTATCCCCGCCAAAATGGAACTTATGGTCACCTTTTGCATATGAAAGTATAGATAAATAAGTATGCATGAGACCAGATACATGCTCAGTTTCTGTAGTGAGGAGCACCAGTGTAAATTCTTGCACAGATAGATCAATAGATAATTGCATATGAATGTATAGACAGAAGCACGATGAAGCTGAATTGATGGACAGATGTTACATATGAAAAGACAACTAGGTAGACAGACCACTTGACTATCCAAGGGCCTGATTCTCCTCTCATGTCAACAGACGACAATTAGGAGTAAGTTTATTGAAGACAATTGATTTGCAATTGTGTAAAACTGACCTGAGAGGAGAATGAAGCATGTTCGACCGACACAAGGCCGTGCTGGAGCAGTGAACGGAAGGGAGAATCCTGTAGAATTGTTGGCTGGCTTCTACACGTTCTCTGAATAAGTCATTTTCGAGATCACCGCTGGGGATCAGTAGAAATGTGGATAGTGTCTGTAGTGTTTTTGTGCACTCCCTTTGGGTCTGTGTCCCAGCATGTCTGCAGTGAAACCGAGAGCTGTGGAGCAAAGCAAAGCCATTTCCAACTTCGGACTAAGCCTTTGAGCCAGGACCACTCGAAGGTTTGCAGGATCCAGTCCCAGTGAGTGTGTCTACACAGCACTTTGTGCTGAGCGGGCATCAGCCTCCCAGTCCGGGCTGGCAGACTGGGGCTCGTGCTAATGCTCTCAAAATAGCTGTGAGGTGGTGGGCGAGGCCAGAGTTCAGGCTTTGAAGCCTAGGGAAGTGTGTGGGGCCACTGGCCAGAGTCTGCTGACCTGGGTTGGGAGACTCGCTCCTGCCTGCTCCCAAGAGCTGTGTAGACACACCCAAAGTGGAGCCAGGGATCTCAGCCTCTCTAATCTGGGGAATGGGAAATGAAGCCCGGCTCGCTCTGCGAGATAGAGAACTCCTCACCTCGTTCTCCAGAACAGGGAGATCCAGGCTGACATGCTCAGATCCGGCTGCTTGCTTTAGGTGCCTCAGGGTTTGGGGGTCCGAGTTGTGACACCGAGAGCCTGGCTTTCTAATGTGGGAGCCGTGGCTTTTTAGTGCCCTGGAGCATCAAGTACCGGATGTCTTACACTGGGCATCCACAAAAGGAAGCATCACTGGAAATTGGTGTGTCAGAGATTATAGATATAAGAATATAAGAGTGTCCATACTGGGTCAGACCAAAGGTCCATCTAGCCCAGTATCCTGTCTTCCAACAGTGGCCTATGCCAGGTGCCCCAGAGGAAATGAATAGAACGGGTAATCATCAAGTGATCCATCCTGTCACCCATTCCCAGCTTCTGGCAAACAGAGGCTAGGGACACCATCCCTGCCCATCCTGGCTAATAGCCATTGATGGACCTATCCTCCATGAATTCATCTAGTTCTTTTTTAAACCCTGTTATAGACCTGGCCTTCAAAACATCCTCTGACAAAGATTTCCATAGGCTGACTGTGCATTGTGTGAAGAAATACTTCCTTTTGTTTGTTTTAAACCTGCTGCCTATTTATTTCATTTGGTGACCCCTAGTTCTTGTGTTATGAGTAAATAATACTTCCTTATTTACTTTCTTAATACCAGTCATGAATTTATAGACCTTGATCATATCCCCCCTTAGTTATCTCTTTTCCAAGCTGAAAAGTCCCAGTCTTATTAATCTCTCCTCATACAGAAGCCGTTCCATACCCCTAATCATTTTTGTTGACCTTTTCTGAAGCTTTTCCAGTTCCAGTATATCTTTTTTGAGATGGGGCGACCACATCTGCACGCAGTATTCAAGATGTGGGCATACCATGGATTTATATAGAGGCAATATGATACATTTCGTATACGATTAATCCAACTTGACCAGTTCATGAACAATTTTATTGTCTCCACAGAGAGAAAACTGCTGCAGGGCATGGCTAGCAGGAACCCCACAGCCGTGCACAGTTCTTCTTTGTGGCTTTGTCCAACATCCTGGTGCTCCGAGTTTCCCTTTTTTTTCTGGTGCTGGTTTTCTACCTCATCACCTTGGTGGGCAACATTGTCATCATCACGATCACAATGATGGACCCTGCCCTTCGCTCCCCCATGTATTACTTCCTCTGAAATTTGTCCTTTCTGGAAATTGGCTACACCTCGTCCACCATCCCCAAGATGATGGTGAACTTCCTCTCCGAAGACACGAGTATTTCCTTCCTGGGCTGTGCCACACAGATGTATTTCTTCTCTTTCTTAGGGATCACAGAGTGCTGCCTGCTGGCTGCCATGGCATACGACCGTTATGTGGCCATATTTCACCCTCTGCACTATACGGCCATGATGAGTAGAGGTATTTGCCTCCAGCTCTCAGCTATGTGCTGGCTCATTGGGGTGCTGGTGGGAGTCGGGCAGACAACTTTCATATTCACACTGCCCTACTGTGGGCCCAATAGGATCAACCACTTCTTCTGCGACATTCCCCCGCTGCTGAAGCTGTCCTGCACGTACACCTACAGGAACGAAGTAGCTGTTTCTACAATCACTGTCACCTTCATCATGGTCCCCTTCCTGCTTATATTGGTGTCCTATGTCCGTATCCTCCAAGTGATCCTCAGTATTCCGTCAGCCGCGGGCAGGAGCAAAGCCTTCTCCACCTGCTCCTCCCACCTTATTGTGGTGACCTTGTTTTTCGGGTCCGGCATCATGACGTATCTGAGGCCCAAATCCAGCTACTCCCTCAACACCGACAAACTGCTTTCCCAGTTCTACTCAGTGGTGTCCCCAATGCTGAACCCTTTGATCTACAGCCTGAGGAATAAGGAGGTGAAGGAAGCTCTGAGAAGGGTGATGGCCAGGAAAATATTCATTTGAAAACTGGGGGAATAAATTGGTTATTTATTTTCTTATTCTTCTGATGGTTTTGGAGATGCCTCTTGTACCCCAATCTATGATTCATATATTAATTATACTGATTATTTAAGAATTCCCAGTGATCACTCTGCAGGTTCTTGTCCCAACATCAGGCCCAGTAGTATTAAAATTGCTGTTGAGTTGGGAATCCCAATGTGTTCAGTTGCAACCCTCACACTTTAGAAACCCATCTGTATTTGTCATAATTCATTAACACATTTAGCCAAGTTACAAACACTCTAACCCAGCGAGGTAGATACAGATACTACAGAATGTCCACCTGAACATCCATCCCTTGCAGAACAGCCTGAAATGTCAGCCATTGTCTTCCTCATCACTTGTGGCCATCATCCTGGCACAACCCAAGGGCTACACTCTCTCTTCTCCTGCCCACAGGCTGGGATGCCACTTTTATAATATGTTATGCCAGGGTAGTCAATAGGGCCAAATCCACACCGCCAGGTGGTTTTGAACAAGCTGTGAAATCTTTTTATTTCCTTATTATTATCATGATTGTTATTGCAGAGTGAAAAATGTTTCTCTAGAGTTTGGATCTTGACCAAGAAATCTGGACTTTGACAAAAAATAATTGACTACCCTTGTCTTACAGGGTCCAGACCTGTAGGTTCCTTGCCTTACTGCTGAATAAAATATATGCTAAAGCGAGCTCTAAAGGCTGCAATCTGTGAATACTGTATGAGCCGTGTGTTTGTCTGAAATGTGAATATTGTAAAGGCATTCTTGTATGCACATATTGGGTTAATTCAACAGCTGGGTGTTCAGGAAACCACCCAGGAAGATGGACAGTAGCTCAGATAAGAGTTCCTCTGCAAACATCATGACAATTAATTGTGATATGCTACCTCTGCCTGCCTGCCCATGGGGGGCCTGCCAGACCAGCTTCCCCAAGATCAAAAGGCTGAGAGTGATTTCAAAAGAGACACTTCCTGATTAGAGGAGAGCCTGATTTTATGGGACAAAATTGCCTCCTGACCCCCCAGAGGCTGAGGGATTCCTTAGGGAAGCTTAGCCTGCCTAGGGGCTTTAATTCTTGTCTCTTGCTGTGCCATGTTCCTACTATTAAGATTGAACAACACTTTGTTTTAAACAGGCTGTTTTGGGTCACTATTATCACTGCAGGTCACAGCTCCCCAAGGGGACACGCACCTCTACCGAGTCCAGTCGGACCTGCTGAGCGATCCTGGCTAGTACCCACAGTGCTGTCACCCAGGGACCCGCTCTGGGCATGGGACAGTCCCACAATTCCTCACCAGAGAGGCAAAGGCTCATGACCTGACATCTGGAGTGGGGTCCACTCAGTGAGACCAGGAGAGGGGGCAGAGGCTCATCTAGCCCTGAAGCAAGACAATTCTTTTCTTTTCTATCTTCTTACATTTTTGCTCTTTCTCTCTCTTTTCTCTTTTTTCATTTCCCCATTTTGGGGTTTTTTTTGGTCTATCTTTTCCATTATTTTTTCTTTTTTTCTTCTTCTTTTTCCACCTTCCCCATCCCTGCTTTTTGTTTTAAAAGGAGGTTGTTGACAAAGGCCTGGCTGGGATGATTTAGTTGGGGTTGGTCCTGCTTTGAGCAGGGGGTTGGACTAGATGACCTCCTGAGGTCTCTTCCAACCCTGATATTCTATGATTCTGTGATTCTATGAATGAACCAAACTCCTTGATGCATTTTTATTCACTCGTTCACCACACTTTGAAACAAGAGTAGATTAATGCGCACTAGGGAATGTTAGTGCACGGCACCAGGGTCTACATGGACACTCCATGTGTATCACACTAGTGAAAGTAGATTTACACCCTGGCTTGCTGCAAACTGTCTACACAAGCCCTGAGAAATGAGGTTGAGATTTTTTCCATCTGCCTTGGGGGGATTTCAACAGGAAATGGAAATAAATTTTGTTTTTTTGAGGGGGCGGGGATGGATGGGGATTGACAAAAAGCCAACATGTTCTGTTGAAAAATTCTATGGAAAAAATATTTTTGTCAAAAGTTTCCATGGCAAAACAAACAAAAAAATACTCCAAACCATTCCAAGGGTGAGCCAAAACCATGTAATGTGGACTTTGAGCATTCCCTGCAAATGCTGAGGGGTTCTGAACTAGAGTTTTGCTTTCTCCCAATACAGAGGTAAGGACAGATGTGGAATTAGGAGCTCCATTATTTTTTCCTACACAGAGAACAGAGCATGTACATTCAATCCATATATTTCTAAGTAAGGCTACAATTTAGTCACGGAGGTCACCGATTCCGTGACTTTACCGGACCTCCGTGACTTCTTCGGCTTCAGCTTTTTATTTCCTTATTATTATCATGATTGTTATTACGGTGTGAAAAATGTTTCTCTAGAGTTTGGATCTTGACCAAGAAATTGATTGACAAAATCTTGACAAAAAATAATTGACTACCCTTGTCTTACAGGGTCCAGGCCTGTAGGTTCCATGGGACTTCAGCTGTGATTCCTCCCCCCTACCTAACCCTGCCCCCTGGTTATTTTTAGTAAAGTCACAGACAGGTCACGGCTCCCATTGTTTTTTGTTGCCCGTGACTTTTACTAAAAATAACCATGACAAAATCTTAGTTTTATTTCTAAGAACAAAAGAGAGACTATAGACCGGAATTCACCACAGACTCTAAGCATGGGCCTACGCTAAGCATGTGATGGTCTCATAGAAGTCAGTGGGATGATTCCCATGCCAAGGTTTAGCCACATATTTACTGTCTTATTGGGCCAGGACCACAAACTCTCCATGCCAGTGTGAACACAGTGTGTTAGTGACTGTGACCCACACCGCTGCTGCCCCATGGACCCCCCCAGGAGGCTTCCCATCACGTATAACTATAAGAACCACTACATGCCTCTGACACAGTGCCTGAGCCTTCAAGTTTCAGACCCACAACCCTGTCACTGGAGCGTCCCGGTCAGTGCTGGTTGTGGTGGGCAGGTTCCTCTCACTTCTGAATGCAGCCCCTGTAACTTTAAAGTGACTAGAACTAGTGTTGAGGCTGCTCGGATGCAGCTAATGAGACCAAGTCCCCTGGTGGCACCCCGAGCCCGTTTCTAAAACTGCTAACAATGCCTTTTGGAGAATGGGTTAGGAACCATGTCCCCAATGCCTCTGCCCTGTCACTCAGTGAGAGATCACTGCAACAAGTGCATATAGGCCAGTGCGGACAGACTGACGAGAAAGTTCTTCAGCTGAGGACGTTCGAGTGTTTTCCAAAAGATGCAAAAGCAGGAAGGCGACAAGCACAGAGAGGGCCGGAGAGCGTCTCTTACTGGGAGCATGGACTCACTCCTCTTTCATCTTCGTTCCTGAAGCGGGTAAAACCCTCTCATTTATTTCACCAATCTCTTCCCCCTCTTTAGACCAAGAAAGACGAACACATATGTGTCTAGGATTCTGGCTGTCTCAGAAGACCAGGTCAAGAGACCCTACGGGGCATGAGCAGTGTAACTTTCCTTGCACATTATCAGCCTCGGTCAAGCTAAAGCTGTGTTGGTCACTTGCTTGCCTGGTCTGACACATCCGACTGAGCCTCAGCAGTCATCTTTTGTGCTCTGGTGCTACAAAACCAATGCCCATGACTCACTTTCCTCATGCGAGTGACTGTGTTGAGAGCATGTGAAAGGAGTTACTCGTGTGTGTGTGTGTGTCAGTGTCCTAGCTTCTTGTGCCGCAGCGACAAGCAATTTAAGCTGGATAGCTAATGGGCTGGACCCAGTCCAGAATTTTTTGATAACATGTTTTTTTCATTTGTAAATGCTGATTCTTCAAAAAAAATTAAATTAAACACTAGTTTTGACTAAACTTTTGCCAGGAAGGTTTGAAAATTGCAACCTGAAACCAAATTTTGAAACACTGAACATTTTCATAAAATTCAATTCTTATTTTCCACCTGGCTGTGGTAAGGGGCTGGATGGGTGGGTGAGTGGATGGATAGGAAAGCTGATATTTTCTGTGAAAATAAAATATGAATACTGAATAGAACTTCTTAGAAAATTTTAATTGCAAAAATTATTGAGGGAAGGGTGAGAATTTCAAAAGCACCAAAGGGAATTAGGGAAATAAGTTGATTTGAAAGTCAGGGCTCCTAACTCCCTAACACACTTTTGAAAATTCCCCCAGAAGACACATTATTTATTTGTTTGTTTATTATTTATGTATTTATTCAACAATAGTTCAAGATTTTTTTCTCATCCATTTTCTGGCCAACTTTACTCATCCTGAACATGTTAGGGTTGGATTTTCAAAGGTAGCTAGGGGTGTTAGGCACCCAACAGGACTATCAACAGGAACTGCTGAGCACCTCCCTCTCTTAAAAAATCATTCCCTTAGTCCACATTCCCACCCAAAACCTTTGTTGATGCAGAGTTCAGACACCCAGCACAGCCTCACGCCCTTCCAGGAGCTAAACTTCAATCTCTGAAGAGCAGGAAACAAAGTATTACGGTACATGCCACCCCTGCAAAATAACCTTAGCTCTGCCCCTTTTGAGCTGGCCCTAGCCACTTGGAGTGAATGGATTTAAATATGCTGCTGGGTGGCTAGCAGAGCAGATAACACCCTTCCGGACCTTTAGAGTGACACAAACCGAACAGTGAGGGGGCAAGTCACAAAGTAGTGCCCTTAATTTGGGGCATTTCCAAAAGTTGCTTTTAAATGAGACACGTCTGCTCAGAAAATGATAGTCTTGGGAGATTCTGCTTTAGCTCGAATAGCACCATCTCTGATTAATTTCCCTTTGGTGGAGGATAGATTCATTCAAGGCAATGACCTCATCAGCCATCTAAATAATTCATTTTTATTTTAGGTCATTAAAAAAAGAAGCTATAACATAACAAAGGTATGAATTTTCCACCCAAAAAGCAATATCAAGCACATGTGTTTGAATTGTAAGTTTGTGCACAGGTGTTTGTTGGGGAGTCCA
The DNA here is from genome assembly GCF_028017835.1 of Emys orbicularis. Classification (NCBI taxonomy): domain Eukaryota; kingdom Metazoa; phylum Chordata; order Testudines; family Emydidae; genus Emys; species Emys orbicularis. The sequence goes on along the minus strand of NC_088694.1, from coordinate 34,212,690 downwards.
GGGCTGTATTTCACAGTAATTGCTGAATGTGTTTGATGTAAGCTTTATGTGTCTGTAAAAGTCCTTGTGTATGTTTATAACAAATATGTGTTCCCAAAAATAGAGTGCATTTGCAGTGGTGTTTATTTGTGTCTGTCCGTGATTGTGTTACAGAGTCTGTAACCGTGTGTTTGCATCTGTATCTGTGTCTATCTGTTAGGGATTTCTTAGGGAGAGTGTCCTTGTGTATATGTATTGCTGGTGTGTGGGTGGGGATGGGGGTGTGTGATACCTCTGACCCTTTGTACACGTATATTTTAATGCTCATAATTAGCAGGTTTGCTTTGTTTCTGTGTAAACAAGAAAACATTTGTGTTTATACCATTGTGTTTGTGAGTGTGCCACTAAGTCTTCCTATTGTGTGTTTGTGTCCAGATGTGTATTTCTGCACTTGTGTCTGAGCTTTTGAAAAGATCATCCAACATGAACAATAGCCCCATTTTAGAGACGGCAAAAGAAGAAAACCAGGAACAGTACATGTGTGAGGAGGGTTTGAATTCGATGCACTAGCCATTGGACAGCCTCATTTTCAGTGAAGCTAGCTCAGATTTACACCAAAATAACTGAGAGCAGAATCTGTCCCATTACGTTTCAATGGATTGTATTTTGCCTTGTGCTCATAAAACAACAAAAATTCCGTGGTTATTGATACTTCAGGAGTCAGTCAGATTACACTGGTGAATAATATTACTCATGTCTGTTAGTAATGGCAGGATTCAATAGGGGGATGAGAGAAACAAATTATTCATTTTCCCAGATCTGTATTCAATTTAAAAACAAAAACCTGGAACTAGTGAAAAATGCAAACATTATATTTTAATTTTTTTCTTGGTCAAAATTTCACATTTTCGAAAAATACCAACCCTTCTATGAACTGAGCAAAACATTTTTACAAAATTTTTGAGAAAAATGTATATTTTATTTAAAACTTCCACTTTTTTGAAGTTCTAATATTTTCCTCCATTGATTTTTCCCTACAGAATTTTGTCCCATTGTTTGGATTTGCCTTCAGTGCTTTTCGTCCTATCCCTTTGCTTTCAGAGTCCCAGCTTCTCTGTAGCTTCTTAAATAACATTTACATTTTTATTTATTGAAACCTCTCTCGTTTTCAGCTTTAGTTAATTAATTTTTATAAAGATGGTTCTACTTTAAATTCATCAAGGGCCAGAATGTGCCGTTCTCCCTCTCACAGTGTAGTACCTTAATCTCCACGTAGGAATATCTGTTCTGTGGAACTATTCCTGGAGTTAGGTGATACTCGCTAGAGGGGTGAGTGGCAGACGGCTGGGTTGGGATTTTTAAAGGATTCTAAGTGGGTTGGGAACCCAAATCTAATTGAATTTCACTAGGTGCTGCTACCTGTCTCCTTTAGGCCTCTTTGAATGGACCTGGTCATGGTAGTAAGCACTATACCTTGGTGATAAGTGTCTATGGAATCAGGTCTGAATACCAGAGCTGGATTTTCAGTCAAATAAACTACTCCTGGCTACAGACTGTTCATAGCCAATATTACCTTACGTGGGTTCCTTCTCCTTGTGTTAGAAGGAGTTGGGTGCAGTTGACACTGGGGTATTCCTCAGGGAGCTGGTAAAGAGAAGCAGGGAGGTCAGGGCAAAGAAGGGCTTCTGCTAAGATACTCCTGGACTGAGGGGAGCGATAAAGGTGCTGAAGGTTCTGGTGCCAGGCTTGGAGTTCATGGCTAAGCTGATTCTAGTCCGATAACAGAACAAACCAGAAACCACCCAAAATTTGATCTGGACTCTGCTGCCAGTGGCCCCTCTCTTTAATTTCTAGCACTTGTTTGTGTGTTTAAAAAAAAATTTTTTTCCAGTGAAAGAAAAAAATGAAAGAAAATGGGGAAAACTCACTTTCTTTCCTGTTTTTATTTATTTCCCTTTTCTCCCCTCAGTATCAAGAAGGGGGGTGAGGCTTTTTAAAGGTTTAAAATAGGAGAGAAAGCAGCACTTTTATTACTTGTTAAAACTTTCAAACACTTTTCCAGTGGGGTGGGGAAGTTTTAAAACATGGGGAGGTGTTTTACCTCCCAACTTTTTCTCCTTTTTAAAGAATAAAAACTTTTTTCTACTGACTTTTTGTCAATATCCCATTTTTCAAGTTTTGGTTGAAAAAATGTCAGCCAGCCTTAGGTGAATCTTCCCCCCCAAATTCTTCCTGCTCTGAAATCCCAGGCCTCAGGCACTGAAGCTCAAAGAGCACCTGTGTTACCTGTCACAGGACAAGGCCTTTGACAAGCAGTGAAGCAATTCTGATCATACTGCCTGTGATGGGGCGCTCTCACCCCACGCATGTTGGGAATGGGTTAAAATTGGTCTGAGGGGCCAATGAATCTGCCTGCTCTCACCTAGGATGGGCTAGGTCTAGTTAAAGATCAAGCCAAGCAGGGGGAGCCCAGCTTGGGAATGGAGAGTTCCTAGGGTTACCATACATCCAGTTTTTCCCGGACATGTCCAGCTTTTTGGTAATCAAACCCCCGTCCGGGGGGAATTGCCAAAAAGCCGAACATGTCCGGGAAAATACCGGCCGGGCACTTCCCCTCCCGCGGCTGCTCTGCTCCTCCCCTGACTCTTCGGCTCTGTTTAAGAGCCGAGCTGCCCGAGCGCTACCGGCTTCGGGCAGCCCCCTTGCCTCTGGACCCCAGCCGCCGGCCGGGCACTTCCCCTCCTGGGGCTCCAGCTGCTCTGCTCCGGCGGCACAGGGTCCGGAGGCATGGGGGCTGCCCGAAGCCGGTAGCGCTCGGGCAGCTCAGCTCTTAAACAGAGCCGAAGAGTCAGGGGAGGAGCACAGCAGCCAGAGCCCAGGAGGGGAAGTGCCCGGCTGGGGGCGCAGGGTCTGGAGGCATGGGGGCTGCCCGAAGCCCGAGCGCTACCGGCTTCACGGTTTGCCGGGCAGCCTCCAGACCCTATGCCCCCGGCTGGGCGCTTCCCCTCCCAGGATCCAGCTGCACTGGGGAAGCGCCGGCCGGGGGCGCAGGGTCTGGGTGCTGCCCAGCAAACCGTGAAGCCGGTAGCGCTTGGGCAGCCCTTTTCGCATGGCTGGGAGGGAGGAGGGGGAGTTAGGGCGGGGACTTTGGGGAAGGGGCGGGGAATGGGCGGAGTTGGGGCGGGGAAGGAGCGGAGTTGGAGCGGGGCTGGGGGTGGGGAAAGGGGCGGGGCCAGGGCCCCGTGGAGTGTCCTCTTTTTTTATTTTTTAAATATGGTAACCCTAGAGTTCCCTCTCTCTGGGAAGCAGCCTGAAAGAAGAGTAGGTCACTGCAGGGGTCAGCTAGCAGCCGGAGTGGACTCAGGTGCCCCAAAGATCTGTGGCCTGCGTGAACCCCTCCAGATGGAGGAATGTGCCGGGGATCCGGCTAGAACAGTAGAGGCACAGCTGTGACAAGGTGGCTGCCAGCTGAACCCAGCTGGGCTGCAGGTCTGGTTACTATACATTTCTGTTGGACTTTGGGTGAAGGACTGTGAAACATGAAGGGCTGGGACACTCTTGTGGCTGGAGGCTAAAGGACAGTGGGGAAAACCGAGGCAGAAGTTGCTGCAGCCAGCCAGAAGCGGGCGTGCTGGGGCAGCAATTTCGCCATGCTCCCGTACGCACGTGAGAAGGAATACACGACTGTCACAGTCATAAGGGTATGGGTAGCTATGCAGGTTTCTATTGCTGACGGCTGAGATGCCTGATTTCACGTCTGTGAGAGACTGTTATGTGCCAGTACTCTAGGTGACATGCCCTTGTCCTCTGCCTTTAGCATCTCTCAGGATTCAATGCACCCATCCAATGGCGAGTGGAAATCACACCACAACACCTGGCTTCATCCTCTTGGGCTTCTCCAACCTCACAAACCTGCAGGGTTTGCTCTTCGTGGTCTTCCTGGTCATCTACATGGTGATCCTGCTTGGGAATGGTGTCATTGTCGTGGTCACGGTGCTGGATTCTGCCCTTCAAACCCCCATGTATTTCTTCCTCGGGAACTTGTCCTTTGTGGAGATCTGCTACTCCTCTGTCACCCTACCCAAGATGATGGCCAGTTGCCTGGCAGAGGATGGAAGCATCTCATTCACCGGCTGTGCTGCCCAGATGTATTTTTTCCTTTTACTAGCTGGCACAGAGTGTTTCCTTCTGACAGCCATGGCCTATGACCGTTACGTGGCCATATGTAACCCCTTGCGTTACACACTTATTGTGAACAGGGAGATTTGTGCTACAATGGTAGCTGGGTCCTGGCTTGTCAGCATCCTGCTACATTTTGGGCAGACGTATTTGGTGTTTTCTTTGCCCTTCTGTGGGTCTCATGAAATTAACCATTTCTTCTGTGATGTCCCCCCTCTGCTGGAGCTGTCCTGCGTGGACACCTACAGGAATAAAATGGTTATCTTCATGGCAGTCCTGCTATTCCTAATCATCCCCTTTTTCTTGATAGTTATTTCTTATATTAAAATTGCCAGGACAATTTTGAAGATCCCGTCAGCCCAGGGCAGGCGCAAGGCCTTCTCCACCTGCTCCTCACACCTCATTGTGGTGACTCTGTTCTATGGCTCTGGCATGATTGTGTATTTAGAACCAAAGTCAAAGGAGTCAGTGGACACCGACAAACTGCTCTCACTGTTCTACACCATTGTGACTCCAATGTTCAATCCCTTCATATATAGTCTGAGGAACAAGGAAGTGAAAGCTGCCCTAAGGAAATTAGTAGGGAGAAAATGATTCCATAAAATACACACCGTGTTCCTCAGATAACGTTCTAGATTCCTCCTAAGACAACGCGGAACCCACAAGATATGTTTCTGGTTCCTCAAGAAATGCTCAAGATTTCTGAAGATATAATCTAGACTACTTTGAGAATCCACCAGACATATTGCTAATTAGTATTCATTCCAGATTACTCAAGACACATTCTAGACATCCTGACGTACTGAAAAGATTCATTCAAACACATTCAACATGATACATTTCATATTCCTCAAGATATAGCTTGATTTTCATGTTGAACTTCATCATGTATATTTTGAATGCAGAAAAAAATATTAGGGGAAATCTCATAACCAAAGCAGCTTCTTAATGTAGGACTCACATTCTTCCACATCTGATTTCTTGTAAATACTAAAATGCGCTGTAGCTTTAATAAAGCAAACATGTTTGTAATGAAAGAATGTATCTTGATAATGTAACTTCTTCCTTTCCTGTAGTTTCTGGACAACTGCATTAAAGTCTGGAATGTTATCCAGCCTCAGATCTAAGCCAATGTGAAACAGTTTTAAATGCAGAGTTTATTGTATCACAGTTAAGAAAATATTAATTTTACATTCAAATTATTACTATTAGAAGCACTGTGTTAATTTTTTTAACCCCTCACTTTTAATGAGTGTTACCTAGAAGGAAATGTGTATGTTAGTGTTACATTGGCTGGAGAAATCTGGAAGGATAGATTTTAACACCAGGGATGCAATCCTGGATTTGTAAAACATCTGTTCTAATCTAGCTCAGTGGTTTGAGCATTGGCCTACTAAATCCAGTGTTGTGAGTTCAATCCTTAAGGGGGCCCTTTAGGGATCTGGGCCAAACATAGGGGATTGGATTAGATGACCTGGTAAGGTCCCTTCCAACCCTGGGATTCTAGTCAAGTCTCATATATGTATATTCTTATACCAGGCTCATCACCATAGCATTTAAGCACTTTGCAACCATGGCTAGGGGTCAGGAACTCTCTGTGCAATGGATAGCTACTGAGAGCATTAGGATAGATACACTATTGTTCACATCATTTTGAATGTTGATGTTGCTTAGCTAGGCCCTGATTCAGGCACTTGAGAACACACACAAACTTTAATGGGACTTGAGCATAGGTTTAAAGTTAAGCACTGATTTCCTTCACAGGGAGGCCCTAAAGTGCAGAGCCCAGAGTTCTTTAAAGGGAATAAGTTTAATTAATCAAAGCAGAACTTAAAGATCAATAAGAAAGTGCGAAAGATAAAACAATTATATAGCCATGCTATCAAAGTTAAAATGGATTAATGTAAAATATGGCATGATGCTAAAGCATAGCAAGAACTTTAGAATCGCAGGATGATAAATCAAAGTCTTATCACAAGATGTTAAATTGCTTCCAATTTTTTGCCCTTTTGGGTCAGTAATTTTGGTACCAATATGATCCTTGGTGGACGTCCTTAGCAACTTGCCGGGTAAACTTGATCATAGTCAAATTTCAAAGCATCAGTGACTATTCAACCAAAAGGAATTTCTAAACACAAAAATTATTTTATTACTGAAATGTCCATTTAATCCTAAGTTACCTTCCCAGGTAATAAGGAAAAGGTTGAAATGAAATGTTTTGCTGTTATCAAAACAAGAAAATTGAAACAAATTGTTCCAAAATTTCCATCTAACATTTTGTGAAAATTAACACGTTGCCATAAAAAAAATTAATTTTGTCAAAGCAGCTTTTTCTTACAGAAAACTGCTTAACAAAATTTCGACCAGCTTTAAAAATAACTAAAGGTGTGCGTGCCAATTGATTGGGTACTTCAGTAGCATTTTGTGCGTGGCCTCAATAGTGCGTGTGTGTGAGCACGCGTGTGCACTTGCATGCACATACTTGCTTATTGGTGACGACAAGATGAAATTGTGGAACCAGAACATGGGAATCAAAATTGTTTAGCCACAGAGCTACTATTGTCCTGAATCAATCTGGGAACAAACCTGAGTGAACACCAGTTTGGGAACAGGGGTATTTGGTACAATAACAGCCTACGTACCTCACATGAACCGGGACGATCAATGTAATGATAGAGAGGAAACAAGGGAAGATTCTTCTCTGACATACCAAGTAGCCTAATGCATCACAGGAAGTGAGGAAAAAAGGCCTCTCTAGAAATGTGAGGCTGTTCTTTTATTGCAAAACCACCCAGAGGGCCATCAATCTGGTTTAACGTACTGCATAGTTGGTTAAAATCTGATGGTGTCTCTCTGTTCTTAACAATTCTTGATTTTAATTACCCCACCTGAGTCTTGGATTGTGTTCAGGTTAAAGCAGGTCAGAAAATGTCGCCAAAACATTTATTTGTCCAAAAAGTGACTTTTTAACTAAATGGAAATTCCCATGAAAAAAATGTGTTTTTTTGGTGATACCTTTTTTTGTTTGACGTGTAAAATTCTCAATGGTAAATTGATTTTTTTCAGGATCTACATTGAAAATTTTGGTTTTCATTTGTTGAAATGATATATATTGATTTGGGGATTTTTAGTTTTTCAATTAAAAGTCATTCTCCGTCTCTTCCCCCCATCTAGGGTGACCAGACAGCAAGTGTGAAAAATCGGGATGGGGGTTGGTGGTAATAGGAGCCTATATAAGAAAAAGACCCAAACATCAGGACTGTCCCTATAAAATCGAGACATATGGTCACCCTACCCCTATCCCCCTTTTTCCGGTCAGCTGTAATAGGATGTTCTGGCTCTGTTCTGTGATAAGTCTTGTTTTTAATTATATCATCTTGGTCTTGGATTGTGCTAAAGTGAAATCTCTGGTATGTTCAACATCCTTTGACTTGGATGGGGGTCAGTTGATGAGGTGTTTGGTTGAGCCAGTCTTCTGTCCCAACTTAGCTGTGTTTGAGCGTCATCAAAGGCGAGGGGTGGTGGAACAATTTGTATAGTGGGGGTGCTGAGAGTCATTGAACCAAACTTCAAATCCTGGATATAAAGGAAACCACTCAAGCCAGGGTGTGCTACAGCAACCCCATCACCGTAGTTCCAGCACCTATGTCAGGGGCTCCCTAACTTGCTACTCCAGCTGGCTGACCTACCTCAGAACCAGTGGAGGGATTTGAACCCGTGTCACGGCAGTGAGCCGACATAAATTAATGGTTCTCCAGCCAACCTGCAGGCTTAGTGGAACATGAGGGCTAGCTCCATTCTCCCTTCCCACGCCATGAATGCTTGTAAAATGCTGGCATTAGAGCATGGTCTCGCTTGTGGATGCAGCCTCAGAAAGACTAAAGAGTCAGCCCGGCTACCAGCCTAAAGTGATTTCCTGTAGCTCCAGCGACAGACGTGTCTGTCCGTGGTTTTGTGTGTAGTCCCAGCTCCCTGTACTGGTGGGTTTTGTGGGTTGTGTATGATGACTTCCCCCTGAGCCTCAATGGAAGACAACAGGACTTAGGCACCCAAGTCAGTTGGCACATCTGAAAATGTTACTTGTACAGTTTTCAGCTAGTGAGTTGTTCATGAATTGTTCACCTTGACTATTCCTTATTTGTGATTGGTCACTGATTGGGATGAACTTCCAGCAACTAATCATCTGCGCTAAACACCCTGGAATTTCTAGGATTTACAGACACTGTCATGAATCCACAATGGTTAGCTCAGCAGTCGTAAAGAGCAAACACCCCAAGCAGAAGCAGACAGAGGAGCTGGACCATTTATTTATAGGTTTGCTCATTTTTCTCATTAGCCAGCTAATATGGCACAAGAGCCCTAATTTGTGCATAGTCACTTTTCTGCAGAGTGTCACTATTCCTTGTTTTACAGAGCCCACCGTGCTGAGAGATGCTACAGGAGAGCCGAGTTGGTGTGCCAAACACCTTGCCTTTTAAATCAAACAGTCCGTATAAGATACACATGTTCCCGTGTCCGGGAAGCATATGTATGGGGTCAAAGATTTTACACCTGCGCAATGCCATTCAGCCCGGTGTGGTTATTTCTTATTTACATGCTGGCAAGTGAGAGGAGAATTGGGTCCATTTAACACCAATGGAGTTACTCTTGATTTACACCAGGGTAAGTAACAGAGGAGGCCCATGTAAGAGTGGAGAAAACCAGGTTCCCAATAGTTTTAGGAAACACTGGAAATGAGTAACGACCTCCCCTCTGATGTCCCACAAATAAGAGTCACTCCTCACCCACACCGTATGAGGAATGAAGTCTGCCTTACTATTGACTTTCTGAGTGCACTCCTCACCTCCTTGTTCCTTAGACTGTAAACAATGGGGTTGAACATGGGTGTCACCACCGTGTAGAGCAGAGAGAGCATCCTGTCGCTGCCCAGAGAATAGACCAACTTGGGCCTCACGTAGGTGAATGTGACTGTCCCGTAGAAGAGAGAAACCACAATGAGGTGTGAGGAGCAGGTGGAGAAGGCTTTGTGCTGGCCCTCGGCCGAGGGCATCCTCAGGATGGTGAAGAGGATGAGGATGTAGGACAAGAGAATGAGCAAAAATGGGATGAAGATAAAGACCACCGTGACTATGGCAATGGCAGCTTCATTCTTGCGGGTGTCCGTGGTGGCCAGTCTGAGCACAGGGAGAATGTCACAGAAGAAATGGCTGATACTATTAGACCCACAGAAAGGCAGAGTAAATATTGACACTTTTTGACCGAAAGCCACCAAAGTACCAATGGACCATGAAACAGCTGCCATCTGAATGCAGACTCTCTGGTTCATAACCAGGGTGTATTGCAGGGGGTGGCATATGGCCACATAGCGGTCGTACGCCATGACGGAGAGAAGGCAGCACTCCGTGATGCCGAAGAGAATGAAGAAGCACATCTGAGCACCGCAGCCTGCAAAGGAGATGGTCTGGGTCTCCGACAGCAGGTTCAGCAGCATCTTGGGGATCACGACCGAGGTGTAGCCAATTTCCAAGAAGGACAAGTTCCTGAGGAAGAAATACATCGGGGTGCAAAGGGCCCGATCTGTCACCGTGACAATAACTATCAGAGAGTTACCCAGCAGGGCCACCATGTAGAAGGTGAACACCACCACAAAGAGCAGGACTTGCAGTGCCTGGAAATCTGAGAACCCCAGGAACACAATCTCTGTCACACAGGTCTGGTTGCTCTTCCACATCTCTTCAACTTGCTTGACTCATGCAGAGTTCATGGAGACTGCAAAGAATGCAAAGAAATTTACAGGTGTTAAATGTTCTTACAGGAAGATAAATTGATGGTAGTGGACAGAGGTGGATTGGACAGCAAGCCCCCACTCCATACACCCGCTAGCTTACTGGAGGTTTCATAATACATATCTGGCTTCAATTCCAGCTTTTAACATCCTGAAAAATACCCCTTTCATATTTCTGAGTAGGAAGCTGGAACAACCAAAGAAGATTCTGTCCTCACACAATCCATCACAATTTTAACACTGAATCATAAGAGTATTTTTCTTTTTTTATCTGTAGATCTCAAAGCAGTTGACAAAGGTGAGTACGTACCATTATCCCCATTTTGCACATGAGCAAGCTGATGAAGAGTGAAAAGATGCAATTTTTCTAAGGTCTCGCAGAAGGTCAAAGGAAAAGCTCTGATTAAATTCTTATCCACTAGCCCACCCTGGCTCCCCAGGAAAGACCCAGCACGAGGGCCTTGGGAATCTAATCCATGATTTGTTCTAAGCAGAAAAGATTCAATTTTCCAAATTTTGAGTTTTCAATATTTTTTGCTCATAAATCCCATTTTAGATTTAAAAAGAAAAAATCTCATAAAAAATCATTCATTTTTTCTGCATCTTTCAGACACCTCCAGTTTCAAGTATCAGAGGGGTAGCCGTGTTAGTCTGAATCTGTAAAAAGCAACAGAGGGTCCTGTGGCACCTTTAAGACTAACAGAAGTATTGGGAGCATAAGCTTTCGTGGGTAAGAACCTCACTTCTTCAGATGCAAGTAATGGAAATCTCCAGAGGCAGGTATTCTTCATGAGGTTGATAGATTTCCATTCCATACGGCTAAATGCAGTGCCTTGCATGGTGTCAAGTATCAGAGGGGTAGCCGTGTTAGTCTGAATCTGTAAAAAGCAACAGAGGGTCCTGTGGCACCTTTAAGACTAACAGAAGTATTGGGAGCATAAGCTTTCGTGGGTAAGAACCTCACTTCTTCAGATGCAAGTAATGGAAATCTCCAGAGGCAGGTATTCTTCATGAGGTTGATAGATTTCCATTCCATACGGCTAAATGCAGTGCCTTGCATGGTGTCAAGTATCAGAGGGGTAGCCGTGTTAGTCTGAATCTGTAAAAAGCAACAGAGGGTCCTGTGGCACCTTTAAGACTAACAGAAGTATTGGGAGCATAAGCTTTCGTGGGTAAGAACCTCACTTCTTCAGATGCAAGTAATGGAAATCTCCAGAGGCAGGTATTCTTCATGAGGTTGATAGATTTCCATTCCATACGGCTAAATGCAGTGCCTTGCATGGTGTCAAGTATCAGAGGGGTAGCCGTGTTAGTCTGAATCTGTAAAAAGCAACAGAGGGTCCTGTGGCACCTTTAAGACTAACAGAAGTATTGGGAGCATAAGCTTTCGTGGGTAAGAACCTCACTTCTTCAGATGCAAGTAATGGAAATCTCCAGAGGCAGGTATTCTTCATGAGGTTGATAGATTTCCATTCCATACGGCTAAATGCAGTGCCTTGCATGGTGTCAAGTATCAGAGGGGTAGCCGTGTTAGTCTGAATCTGTAAAAAGCAACAGAGGGTCCTGTGGCACCTTTAAGACTAACAGAAGTATTGGGAGCATAAGCTTTCGTGGGTAAGAACCTCACTTCTTCAGATGCAAGTAATGGAAATTTCCAGAGGCAGGTATAAATCAGTATGGAGATAACGAGCTTAGTTCAATCAGGGAGGGTGAGGTGCTCTGCTAGCAGTTGAGGTGTGAGCACCAAGGGAGGAGAAACTGCTTCTGTAGTTGGATAGCCATTCACAGTCTTTGTTTAATCCTGATCTGATGGTGTCAAATTTGCAAATGAACTGGAGGTCAGCAGTTTCTCTTTGGAGTCTGGTCCTGAAGTTTTTTTGCTGTATGATGGCTACTTTTACATCTGCTATTGTGTGGCCAGGGAGGTTGAAGTGTTCTCCTACAGGTTTTTGTATATTGCCATTCCTGATATCTGACTTGTGTCCATTTATCCTCTTGCGTAGTGACTGTCCAATTTGGCCAATGTACATAGCAGAGGGGCATTGCTGGCACATGATGGCATATATAACATTGGTGGACGTGCAGGTGAATGAGCCGGTGATGTTGTAGCTGATCTGGTTAGGTCCTGTGATGGTGTTGCTGGTGTAGATATGTGGGCAGAGTTGGCATCGAGGTTTGTTGCATGGGTTGGTTCCTGAGTTAGAGTTGTTATGGTATGGTGTCAGGAGGAGTCCATGTGGAGTTCTTCTTCCTGTGTTGTTGGTGGGAGGGTATCTGTGTATCAGTGCGCTGTTCAGTGTTATCTTTCAAGACACAGATACCCTCCCACCAACAACACAGGAAGAAGAACTCCACATGGACTCCTCCTGAGGGTCGAAATGACAGTCTGGACCTATACATAGAATGCTTCCGCTGACGTGCACAGGCAGAAATTGTGGAAAAACAACATCGCTTGCCTCATAACCTAAGTCGTGCAGAACGCAATGCCATCCACAGCCTCAGAAACCACCCTGACATTATAATCAAAGAGGCTGATAAAGGAGGTGCTGTTGTCATCATGAACAGGTCTGACTACCAGAAGGAGGCTGCCAGACAACTCTCCAATACCAAATTCTACAGGCCACTTTCCTCAGATCCCACTGAGGAATACACTAAGAAACTGCACCATCTACTCAGGACACTCCCTACACTAACACAGGAACAAATCAACATACCCTTAGAGCCCCAACCGGGGTTATTCTATCTACTACCCAAGATCCACAAACCTGGAAATCCTGGACGCCCCATCATCTCGGGCATTGGATCAGAGTACAACCTATCCTGAAAGATGATCCTTTACTCTCACAGATCTTGGGAGACAGACCTGTCCTCGCTTACAGACAACCCCCCAACCTAAAGCAAATACTCACCAGCAACCACACATCACTGAACAAAAACACTGACCCAGGAACCTATCCTTGTAACAAAGCCCGATGCCAACTCTGTCCACATATCTATTCAAGTGACACCATCATAGGGCCTAATCACATCAGCCATACCATCTGTGGCTCGTTCACCTGCACATCTACCAATGTGATATATGCCATCATGTGCCAGCAATGCCCCTCTGCCAAGTACATTGGCCAAACCGGACAGTCTCTATGCAAAAGAATTAATGGACACAAATCTGACATCAGGAATCATAATACTCAAAAACCAGTGGGAGAACACTTTAACCTGTCTGGCCATTCTTTGACAGACCTGCGGGTGGCTATCTTAAAACAGAAAAACTTCAAAAACAGACTCCAACGAGAGACTGCTGAGCTGGAATTGATATGCAAACTAGACACAATCAACTCAGGGCTAAATAGGGATTGGGAATGGCTGAGCCATTACAAACATTGAATCTATCTCCCCTTGTAAGTATTTTCACACTTGCTTCTTATCAAACTGTCTGTACTGAGCCATCTTGATTATCACTTCAAAAGTTTTTTTCCTCTTACTTAATTGGCCTCTCAGAGTTGGTAAGACAACTCCCACCTGTTCATGCTCTCTGTATGTGTGTGTATATATATCTCCTCAATATATGGTTCACTCTATATGCATCCGAAGAAGTGGGTTGTAGCCCACGAAAGCTTATGCTCTAATAAATTTGTTAGTCTCTAAGGTGCCACAAGTACTCCTGTTATTTTTGCGGATACAGACTAACACGGCTGCTACTCTGAAACCTGTAATAAGCCCTGAGGCCTTTTCTAATTGGCCCAATTTTTCTGCATGCTGTTGGTTTTTTATGGATATTCCAAATTGCAGCTACACTATTGGCTCCATCCCATAGAGATCCGGTCAAGTCTCTCTTCTTTCTAGAGGAAATAACCCAAGCCCTCTGTTGTACTAATCTAATGGCAGTGAAAAGTCCAGCTGAATTTGCCTGGAGCTAGCCTGTTCCTAACAACCAGGGAACATGGGATTTAAATAACTGATGTATAAACACAACATAAGGACTCCATCTTGGGTCTTCCACCGCCCCGCTGAATGCACGACCCACCAGGCTCTAGTGTCAGGCCTGGTCTACACTATATAAAGTGAGCACTGTACACTTTGTATTCTGTGTTTAATTAAAATCAATATATTTGAAAATGTAGAAAACATCCAAAAATATTTAAATAAAAGGTATTTTATTATTGTTTAACAGCTCAATTAATCATGCAGTTAATCACGTGATTAAACACGATTAATTTTTTTGAATTGTGTGATTAATGTTTTAATCGCTTGAATGCCCTAATTGTAATATAAATATTGTACTTCCATTTCAGTGTATAGTCTATAGAGCAATATGAACAAGTCATTGGCTGTATGAAATTGTAGTTTGTACTGACTCGGCTAGTGCTTTTTCTGTAGAGTTGATGTACCCCCTGGAAGACTTCTGTGCATAGACGCCAACTCCATGGGTGATCCAGTGCTGGAGCACCCACAGAAAAAAATTAGCGGGTGCTTGGTAACCACTGGCAGCCAAGCTCCCTCCCTCCTCCCAGTGCCTCCCACCCACCGGCAGACCCGCTGATCAACTCCTCCCCCTCCCTCCCAGCATCTGCTGCATGCCACAGAACAGCTGTTCAGCGGTATGCAGGAGGCACTGGGAGGAAAGGGGAGGAGCGGGGATGGGGTGCGCTCGGGGGAGGGAAGAGGCAGGAAGGAGACAGAGTGGGGGCAGGAAGAGGCAGGGCAGGGGTGGGGCCTTGGAGGAAGGGGTGGAGTGGGGGCGGGACTGGGGTGGAGCAGGGGCGGGAAGAGATGGGGTAGGGGTGGGAGCTTGGAGGAAGAGATGGAGTGGGGGTGGGCATAGGGCAGGGGGGTCGAGCACCCCCCAGGTAGAGAGGAAGTTGGCGCCTATGCCTCTGCGTACCCCCAGGGTACGTGTACCCCTGGTTGAAGACCACTGCTATAAGGAATGGGACATGCTGGCCCCAGACCCTTTGGTGCTGTTCTAGAAAGGCAGCCTGCTCAACTCCCAGCGTCCTATTGAACCTTTCCTCCATCCCATCAGATGAGGGTGTGCTGGGGTGGGGCAGGTTTTAAGGAGCCCTAGAATCTCCCAAATCCGCAGAAACACTTTGTATTCAAAGTGTGTCCCTTGATCTGTGTGTTACTCATCCAGGATCCCAAATGTGGTGAAGAATTCATTCACTAGGACCCCAGTTGCTGTCACAGCTCTGGAGCTCTTACTGGATAAGCCTCAACAAGCCCTTTTGTGAAGCAGTCCAGAACAACCAGCAAATATTGACCTCCAGCCTCTGTCTCAGGAAAGGTCCCAAGAACACCAATGGCAGTGCACTCCTTTAGCCCCTTGGAAATTTTAAAATTATCATTGATGGAGAATCCACTCAACCCTTGCTAAGTTCTTCCAGTGATTAATCACCCTCACTGTTAAAAATGTACACTTTATTTCCAGCATGAATTGGTCTAGCTTCAACTTCCATCGTGTTACACCTGTGTCTACTAGCCAGTAGAGCCCATTACTAAATATTTGTTCTCCATGTAGGTACTTATGGACTCTGATCACGTCACTCCTTAACCATCTCTTTGCTAAGCTAAATAGAATGATCCCCTTGAGTGAACGACTATAAAGCATGTTCTCCAATCCTTTAATCTTTCATTTCCTAGGAGCTCATAAGGTTTTGTCAAACGGCAGTCAGAAAAAAGTCAGACACTTGATTCAAATTGTTTAAAAAGTGGAAATTTCTGACATTGTCAACCCAATCCGAACAAACCCAACATGAAAAAACAATTATAGGTTATTTGCAATAGCCATTTTTGTCACTTTTACATTTCTTAAAACTAAATATTTACCACTTCTGGTAAAATGAAATCTCTGCAGCAAATTTACCTGCAGATTTCTACCACCCTGCGATGGTAACAATAATAAATCAGACAGGATGCTAATAAAAGTTTATTGAAAATTTTCCATCAAATTTGTTTATTTTAATTAAAAAATTGAGTTTTGACTAAACGAAACTGTTCATGGAATGAGTCTGCTCTTTTCAAATTTTTTCAAATTTTGATCAAAACCTGAAACCCTGAAAAAAATTGGTCAAACATCTCTCCCTCCCCCTTCTCCCCCAACTTTTTTGGTTTTGGGCAGTTTTCATAATAATATTTTTGGTGTTTGGTTGCTGAAAACCAAAATATTTCTGATTTTCGGGTGTTCCATTTTTTGATGAACAGTCAAAGTTCTCCAGTGAAAATGTTGCCAAATATATATACATAATTTTCAATTAACTTTTCCATGCCAGCACAAAAATCCATTCACTTCTATTTGCAGCAGTCTATTTCGTTCGCACTGGTGTTAAAAAAAAAAAAGCATTAGAACAATGATGATTCAGTCATTCCCAATGCTCTCTTCGCTTGGCACAACTGTAATGCAGATAGAGATGACAATGACAATTTAGCATGGTTCCCTACCCTGTGATTTCTCTGCACGGGTGTAATGCAAATAATACAATAAATGGTAATTAATATGTTTCCCTAAAGTATGTGCCCCATGCAGAACTGTGCCTTACATTGTACAGCCCACTTCCCGTGACAATATCAGAGTCAGACCCTTTGTTGCATTGATTATTGTCTCTACTTTAGTTATTCTTTTCCAAGGAAGCAGTTTCTCCTTAGCGCTTTCCTCAGAGCAGATTTCACTTCCTGGTTCCTCAGGGTGTAGATCAGGGGGTTCAGGGCTGGGGTGACAACGCTGTACATGAGGGTGGCAACCATCTCCCTCTCAGAGGAGCTTCCCGCAGAGGAGAGCATGTAATTGAAGATGACCGGCACATAGAGCAGTGCCACTACCATGAGGTGGGAGATGCTGGTGGAGAAGGCCTTTCTCCTGCTTTTCTGGGAGCGGACCTTCAGGAGAAGGAAGGAGATGATGTAGAGGTAGGAGAGGAGTGTGAGGGCAAAGGAACCCAGACCAATGCCCCCGGTAATGATGTTGAGCAGGGTCAAATTGAGGTGGATGCTGCTACAGGCCAGGCTCAGTAGGGGCTTGATGTCACAGAAGAAGTGCTGGATTTCATTGGGGCCACAGAAATTCACCTGAGATATCATGACCGTGTGCATCAGGGCATGCAGGAAGCCACTGGACCAGGTGGCCACTGCCAGGAGCAGGCAGGTCTGTGGGCTCATGACCAGCCTGTAGCGCAGCGGGTTGCAAATGGCAACATAGCGGTCGTAGGCCATGACAGCCAGCAGCATGGCCTCACTGCTGCCCAGAAAGTGGAAGAAGTGGAGCTGGGCCAGGCAGCCGGCAAAGGAGATGGTTTGGCGCCTCGAGAGGAAGCTGACCAGCATCTTGGGAATGGTGACCGTGCAGTAGAAGATGTCCAGGCAGGAGAGGCTGCCCAGGAAGAAGTACATGGGGGTGTGAAGCCGGGGCTCAGCCAGCACCACAGCTATGGTGGCCCCATTACCCAACAGACTGGTCACGTAGAGCAGGAGGAAGAGAACGAAGAGAGGGCGCTGTAGTACCAGGAGATGGGTCAGGCCCAGGAGGACGAACTCGCTCACCACTGTCTGGTTCTCCATTGCTGTGGAGGGAAGAGGACAAAGCAGGAGAAAAGTAAACAGGCTGAAGGTAGCATCCACCACCATGTCAATGGTCCTATTCCCAATGCAATGGAGCTGGATGGACACTTAGGGGTTTTGTTTTCTGGCTGCGGCCACTGGTGCAATCTGTACCCAGATATGACTGAGCAGTAAAAAGAGGCAGAATAATTAGAGCAGTTTGCATTTCTTTATAAAGCTGAGAGAGAGAGAGAGGATTCATGGGACCAGGGCTGTTCGGCATAGTCATAAAAGATCTGGAAAAAGGGGTAAACAGTGAGGTGGCAAAATTCACAGACAATACAAAACTACTCAAGATACTTTAGTGCAAAGCAGACTGCGAAGAGTTACAAAGGGATCTCACAAAACTGTGTGACTGGGCAACAAAATGGCAGATGAAATTCAAAGTTGATAAATGCAAAGTAATGCACATAGGAAAACATAATCCCAACTATTCGTATAAAATGATGGGGTCTAAATTAGCTGTTACCAATCAGGGAAGAGATCTTTGTGGAATCATTGTGCCTAGTTCTCTGAAAACATCCACTCAATGTGCAGCAGCAGTCAAAAAAGCTAACAGAGTATTAGGAAAGGGAAAGATAATAAGACACAAAATATCATATTGCCTCTATATAACTCCATTGTACAGCCACATAGAATCATAGAATCATAAGACAGGAAGGGACCTCGAGAGGTCATCTAGTCCAGGCCCCTGCACTCATGGGGCATCTAGACCATCCCTGACAGGTGTTTGTCTAACCTGGTCTTTAAAAACTCCTATGATGGAGATTCCACAACCTCCCTAGGCAATTTATTCCAGTGCTTAACCACCCTGACAGTTAAGAAGTTTTTCCTAATGTCCAACTTAAACCTCCCTTGCTACAGCTTAAGCCCACTGCTTCTTGTCCTATCCTCAGAGGTTAACAAGAACAATTTTTCTCCCTCATCCTTGTAACAACCTTTTATGTACTTGCAGACTGTTATCATGTCCCCTCTCAGTTTTCTCTTATCCAGACTTAACAAACCCAATTTCTTCAATCTTCCCTCATAGGTCATGTTTTCTAGACCTTTCATCATTTTTGTTGCTCTTCTCTGCACTTTCTCCAATTTGTCCCCATCTTTCCTGAAATGTGGCACCCAGAACTGGACACAATACTCCAGCTGAGGCCTTATCAGTGCGGAGTAGAGTGGAAGAATTACTTCGCGTATCTTGCTTACAACACTCCTGCTGGATATTCGCTTTTTTTGCTACAGTGTTACACTGCTGACTCATATTTAGCCTGTGGTCCACTATGACCCCCAGATCCCTTTCCGCAGTACTCCTTCCTAGGCAGTCATTTCCCATTTTGTATGTGTGCAAATGATTGTTCCTTCCTAAATGGAGTACTTTGCACTTGTCCATCTTGAATACTGTGTTCAGCTTTGGTTGCCCCATCTCAAAAAAGACATATTAGAAATGGAAAAGGTACAGAGAAGGGCAGCAAAGATGATTAGGGGGATGGAACAGCTTCCATATGAGGAGAGAATAAAAAGACAGAGACTGCTCAGCTTGGAAAAGAGATAGTTTTGGGGGATATGATTGAGGTCTATAAAATCATGACCGGTGTGGAGAAAGTAAATAAGGAAGTGTTATTTACTCCTTCTCATAACTCAAGAACTAGGGGCCACCAAATGAAATTAATAGGCAGCAGGTTTAAAACAAACATACGTAAGTATTTCTTCACACAACGCACAGTCAGTCTGTGGAACTCATTGCCAGGGGATGTTGTGAAGGCCTAAATATAACTGGGTTCAAAACAGAATGAGATATATTCCTGGAGGGTAGGTCCATCAATGGCTATTAACCAAGAAGGTCAGGGACAAAACCTCATGCTCTGGGTGTCCCTAAACCTCTGTATCCCAGAAGCTGGGACTGGACAACAAAGGGTGGATCACTCCATAAATTGTCCTGTTCTGTTCATTCCCTCTGGGGCACCTGGCACCGGCCACTGTTGGAAGACAGGATACTGGGCTAGAAGGACGATTCATCTGGCCCAGTCTGGCTATTCTTAGGTTTGTATGAAATTTTTGAGGCAATGGTTTGTGAGAAACCCAGGACTGACTCACAGGCGTGCTCAGGGGAGTGGCAGGAAGAGGCAGATGTCCAAGGAACTGAAGAGAAATCAAGAGCCCCTTTGACTTTGCTGAAAGGAAACTGGGAGAACATACCATTCGAATAGAGTCAAGACAGCAAGCGTTAACCACACGGGTTTTAGAGGAAAAAGAACAGGAACGAGACAGGTTATATACAGAGGCTGTTTTAATCCATTTCCACAACCTCTGAGCTGGAATACTCTCCTATCTGGATTTATCACAGGACTGGTCAAAAGTTTTCCACCAATCATTTTGACAGAAAATTTTGGGTTTTTGGCAGAAAGTGTGTTTTCCTCAAAATATTTTACTTTTTTTGTCAACAAACAAAATGCCAAAAAAATTGGGTTTTCAAGTTTTTAGTATTTCAGTTTTTCAATGTAAAATTTTATCAAAAATTGTGTGTTTTTTTTCATTTATTGTTGAAATTTTTTATACAAAACCAAAATATTTTCTGAACAGCTCTGTTTATAAACTCCATATAGTCTAGGACAATTAGAGCTGGCTTAAGCCCAGCCAGGTAACAAACAGAGAACGAACTATGTAACCCAGCTTTTCCAATTAGCGAGTGAAGTTTAGGGAGGAGAAGAAACACAGGTGACCTAAAAGAATGATTCCAGCTAAAGAACAGACCCTTTCAGTGAGGACTTTATGGAAAGTCCTGGCTCTCATTGACCTCGCAGTGACAATGTTAACGCCACCAGGAGTCCAGTCTTCAAAAGACAGTTTATCTGAACAACATTGCCCTAGATAAAATCAACTGGTTTTCCTATCAGTTTCATGACTACCTATATAGCAATCTATGCAAGCACTTATACTGGGAATTATCACCACAGAATCTGAATAACTCCCAAGAATGCACTCTTGGGATTAAATGAAAGTGCTCAGTGAAGCCGTTTTTGAGAGGGGACCACAGACTATGCAGCGGGGAGCTTGGCAGAAGCCATGACTTTGAGGGAAGAAAGACTGAGGGACTGAAAACCAAGATAGAAATGCCAGAGAAGAGGAGAGGGAGGGAGGGAGTTGAAAGGTGAAGGGGTGGTGATCAAAGAATGGGAATAAGATTAGATAGATAGATAGATAGATAGATAGATAGATAGATAGATAGATAGATAGATAGATAGATAGATAGATAGAATGAATATGGGAAATACCAGTGGAAAAATCAGCCCTTTGGTAAGTGGTGTATTTTCCTCACTGAGTTTGGTCCCTGATCTCTGCATGGTGACCAAGGTGGATAGGTGAGCCAGCGGGTTAGAGACATTCCAGGATTTAACTATAGGCAAATGCCAAAGGGATTCTGTGCTGGCTGAAGCACCGTACCTTGTAGCTGAATGTGTCTTGTACATAATTAACCTTCCCAGCTGTTCAGGAGCCAGCAGGAACATTTCCCCCCTTGATATTCCTCCACCCTTTTGTTTTGTTTTAAACAAACGATTGTACAAAGCAAACAGACCTGCTTGTTCTACCTCATCCTTTCTGCTAAGCGAAGAATCATGTTGGCAGCAGCGCTGCTGATCTTCCCTTCGTGCTCTCATCCCTACTACAACCTGCTCATATTTAATGGGCCTCCTCTCAATACACTGGAGATTAACAGCAGAGAGTCGCTGTTTATTGGAGAAAACAGCAGGCACTAGTTAACTCTGACTGGTCTCCCCAGTGTGAATGTTTTGCTTTTGTTCGGAGAACCCCTCTCTGTTGGCTTCCATGCAACATTTCATTGTGCAATAGCTTCATTGTCTGTCTATACATCCATCTATCTGTTTGTACTGGTGCCTGCCCATCCTGATATTATCTGAGGCCTCCCAGGGACACAGACTGGCATAACAGAGTCCCTACTGGATTTCACTGAGGCGTCTGCCCTTTCCCAGGTTATGCTCAGGTGCTGAGAACAGCTACTAGGACGATCCGGGGAATGGAAGGCCTATCTTCTGAGAGGAAACGGGAAGAGGCTGTCTTGTTTAGTCTAGTGAAAAGAAGGCAGAGTGCTCTGGATAAATAAGTTGGGTGGAGGTTAAATACCAGGGAGGGTGAAGAGCTATTGAAGCTAAAGGACAAGGTTGGCTCCAGAACAAATGGAGATGAACTGGCCATGAGCAAATTCAGGCTGGAAATTTGAAGCTGGTTTCTAATCACCAGAGGAGTGAGGTTCTGGAGAAGCCTCCCAATGAGAGTTTGGTAGGGGGGCAAACAACTGAATCCGTTTAAAGAGAGAGCTCTCCCATCGGTGTAGGAGCGTCTTCATTTAAGTGCTACAGCGGTGCAATTGTGTCGATGTGGTATTTAACGTGTAGACCTGTCCTCCAGCACCTAAGTCCCACAGGCCTCTTTGAAAAGCCCAACTTGGGTTGACAGAAGCACAGACTGTTGCAAGAAAAAGACAAAATGTAAACCTTTTCCAGACTGTCCAGGTGTGACGGGATCCCCAGGGTACAACCTGGAACTGGGGTATCACTGTGCCCCCTTAACTCTCCAGCCTGGGCTGTCCCTCACAATGCTTTGCTAGTGACAAGCTGCAAACCCCTCTAGATGTTGTTCTCACTCAACCCAACAGCATGTGGAGCACCACACCCAGCTAGCTTGCATGAATGATCCCAGAGACACTTAGGAATCACACCGAGAAAGGCACCAGCCAATTCCCCCACATCTCCCCAGCCTTGTACCCCAGAGCTGTACCATCTTGCCCTGGTCAGAAGCCTGAACATTGTAAGTTTATTACCCAGTCTGCCCCTCCCTCAATGTGGGGAGAACATGCACCAGCCTTTGTAACCTGAGTTGAGATTTCCCAAGAACTTCAACTGAAATACAGTTTTAGGTAAAATGTAAAACTACAGAAAGATAGATTTTAAGTTGTTATAAGTAGAAGGCTTAAAAGGTCAGAGATAGTTACCAAAGAAAATAAAAGATAAGTGCATAATCTAAATCTTAACCCTTATCACACTAGACAGTATTTAGAACAAGCAATTTTCTCACCCCACTGGATGTTGCAGTTCACAATACACAGGACTCTTGCTCAAGCCTGGGACCAGTCTCCTCTGTTGAAGTCTTCTGTCTCCCCAGCATTCTTGTTGCTTCCAGCATAGGTGAGGGAGGAGAAAGGCCCAAGCATGATGCCCTAGTCCCCTGTTTTATATCCTTAGTTAATGTGCCTAGAAGACACTTGCCCCGACATGTCCTGGTGGGCGTTGCTGAGTCACAGTGATCACGTAAACCCCCATTGTGGTGGACTTGTACAACTGAGTCATAGACTTGATTAGTGGTTTGTTAACACCCATCTGGCAGTAGAGTCTCTCAAACTTACAACATATTTCAGTGACAACAATACAGCAAAATCTCATAATTTCATACACACTAATGACATACATGTTTGGATAGAACAACAGGTTTCAGCAAATCATGACCTTTCTTATGATATCTTAGATAGCATGCTCTGTATGGAATATCACAACCATATATGAACAATGAACATGGGGGTTACAGGGCGCTATTTGGAGGTACAGTGTGTCACACCAGGTTCTCATGTTTTCGGGGTTTCTGGTAAAAGGACTCTGAGAACGCTCCATAGTTGCCTTGCTGGTCAATTGCAGACAAATATAAACCACAAAGGACTTTAAGGCGGATGGCTGGCTTTTTGTTGACTTGCTCATTTTTATCTAGCCCTTTTCATTTATTTTTCTTATTTAGTGCTCCTCTAGGTCCCTTGGAAAGTCCCAGTTTAGAAGCTGTTCTTTGGGCTCCCATAATTGAAAGTCTTGTCCACAGAATTACCTCTCTTAAAGAAATCTAAGTACAATCTCTGTATTAATTCATCTCCTGAATCTTTCTCCCTCCACACCAGTACTCCCTCTCTCTCTCCCTCGTTCTTTCAATACCAGTGCCGCAGAAAGAAAAGAGCAAGTTGTGAGCAAGGTGTGCTTTTGGCGAGAGATAAATGATTAACAGATTGCAAGGCCAGAAGGGACCGCTGTGGTCATCCAGTCTGACCTGCTGTATAATACAGGCCATAGAACTTCCCCCAAAATAATTCCCCAAGCAGATCTTGATTTAGAACAAATCCCATGTTGATTTAAAAATGGTCACTGATGTTCCAATGACTAAATGCCCTCACTGTTAAATATTGATGACATATTTCTACTTTTATTTTAAAAAATGAAGGCTTAAAAATGAGGCTCAAAAATGAAGGCCCTGATCACCCTGGGGAAGCATGACACTTGCAGGGACAAGTATCTGGTGAGCAAGCTGCAAACAAGAGGTTGTGAAACTGCAACCATCTCCCCCTCCAGTGCCCCTGGTTAGCTGAGTAGAGAAAATATGTGCCCATCTATAAAAAGGGAAATAAAAACAACCCAGGAAACTACAGACCAGTTAGTTTAACTTCTGTGCCAGGGAAGATAATGGAGCAAGTAATTAAGGAAATCATCTGCAAACACTTGGAAGGTGGTAAGGTGTTAGGGAACAGCCAGCATGGATTTGTAAAGAACAAATCATGTCAAACCAATCTGATAGCTTTCTTCGATAGGATAACGAGTCTTGTGGATAAGGGAGAAGCTGTGGATGTGGTATACCTAGACTTTAGTAAGGCATTTGATACGGTCTCGCATTATATTTTTATCGATAAACTAGGCAAATACAATTTAGATGGGGCTACTATAAGGTGGGTGCATAACTGGCTGGATAACCGTACTCAGAGAGTTGTTATTAATGGTTCCCAATCCTGCTGGAAAGGCATAACGAGTGGGGTTCCGCAGGGGTCTGTTTTGGGACCGGCTCTGTTCAATATCTTCATTAACGACTTAGATATTGGCATAGAAAGTACGCTTATCAAGTTTGCGGATGATACCAAACTGGGAGGGATTGCAACTGCTTTGGAGGACAGGGTCATAATTCAAAATGATCTGGACAAATTGGAGAAATGGTCTGAGTTAAACAGGATGAAGTTTAACAAAGACAAATGCAAAGTGCTCCACTTAGGAAGAAAAAATCAGTTTCACACATACAGAATGGGAAGAGACTGTCTAGGAAGGAGTACGGCAGAAAGGGATCTAGGGGTTATAGTGGACCACAAGCTAAATATGAGTCAACAGTGTGATGCTGTTGCAAAAAAAGCAAACATGATTCTGGGATGTATTAACAGGTATGTTGTGAGCAAGACACGAGAAGTCATTCTTCCGCTCTACTCTGCTCTGGTTAGGCCTCAGCTGGAGTATTGTGTCCAGTTCTGGGCACTGCATTTCAAGAAAGATGTGGAGAAATTGGAAAGGGTCCAGAGAAGAGCAACAAGAATGATTAAAGGTCTTGAGAACATGACCTATGAAGGAAGGCTGAAAGAATTGGGTTTGTTTAGTTTGGAAAAGAGAAGACTGAGAGGGGACATGATAGCAGTTTTCAGGTATCTAAAAGGGTGTCATAAGGAGGAGGGAGAAAACTTGTTCACCTTAGCCTCTAAGGATAGAACAAGAAGCAATGGGCTTAAACTGCAGCAAGGGAGGTCTAGGTTGGACATTAGGAAAAAGTTCCTAACTGTCAGGGTGGTTAAACACTTGAATAAATTGCCTAGGGAGGTTGTGGAATCTCCATCTCTGGAGATATTTAAGAGTAGGTTAGATAAATGTCTATCAGGGATGGTCTAGACAGTATTTGGTCCTGCCATGCGGGCAGGGGCCTGGACTCGATGACCTCTCGAGGTCCCTTCCAGTCCTAGAATCTATGAATCTATGAATAAAAAATCACAGTCTAAACTACTGTGATCTCCTTGGGGCCCAGACCGTTCCTTCTGTCTTCTCTGGAAAGAGACAAGCACAAAGCATTATGGTCCCATACTAAAGTGCTGCAATGCTGAGGTGAGAGGAACAGGTGGAAAAGGCCTTTTGCCTCCCACTGGTGGATGGGATTCACAGGATGGTGCTGATGACACAAACATAGGACGTCAACGTTAATGGAAATGGGGAAACTGCATCTAGGAAGGTAAATATATAAAGAACCAGGGTGATCAGGCTGGTGTTGCTGCAGGACAGTTTTAGCACTGGGGTGAGATCACCAGAAAAATGGGCCGTTTCATTGGGGTCTGTGATAAATGAAGGCCTGGCTGGCTGGGTGTCCATAAAAGGGAGTTACCCTCCCCCCCCCACCCACCCCCACTTCATTTATCATAGGGTCACAGAGAATTAATTGGGACAGAAAATACATGGATGGTTTCCAAACTAAAAATCAATTTACCCAACATACAGCCATGGGATTTGTCCACAGCTCCCACCCATCCCTCCCACACCCCCTTCAATCCCCCAGAGATCCCCAAATAACCCCCTCCTATAGCCCCCACCTCCTTCCCCTCAGCCTCCCACCCAACCCCACTGTGCTCCTGTTTAATCCCATCCAACCCCCTCCTGCCCCATCCCCAAATAAACACTTCCAACCCTCCCCAGAAAAACCCAAACCCCACAAAACCTCCTCCTGCAACACCCCCCCACACCCATCCCACCTCCCCACTCCACCAACCCCCCTCTCCACATAAACCCACCCCATGGCACAACCCCCCAGATAAATGCCCCCTGGAAACATCACCCTGCCAGTCGCCTCCCCCTCCAACCCCCCGCACCCAGACCTTCCCCTGACACCGGTCACCGCCTCCCCAGCGCCATTCCCCAATAAACCCACCTCTGAAAACTGCCCCCACACCCCCATCCCCCACTGACACCAAACCACTTCCCTCCGTGCAGCCTCCCTCTATCTTCACCCCAGCCCCCTACCACCACCCCTTACTCCCCCCAGATCCCTTCTGCAGCCCCCAAAACCCAGGTCCATCTACCCTACACATCAGCCCAAATACCCCCAACTCTTGGCTGCACCAAACCCCTCTCCCTTCTTCCATCACTCCCATCCCCTGGGGCTCACCTGGAACCCCCCACATACACACACAGGGCCCCTCACACTTTTACCTTGGCACCAGCATCCCACCTTCACTGTATGTGGTGCTAGGGACCTTTTCCCTCCTTAACCCTCCACGTCCTTGTCCCCTTGGGGTGGTCAGACAGTTCAGCCCTCCACTCACTGAGAGGAGCCCCCACAGCAAATCTGTGAGTGAGGAGAGCCAACGTACCGGAGCGGGGAGCCAAGCCCAGTCCCACAGGAGAGGTGGGGTAAGTGCAGGGGTAACTGCTGTGGGGTAAGTGCGGGGTGAACTCGCTCCCCAATTCCCCATTCTTCCCTTCCTGGGGCCTCACAGCCACACCAGGCTGGGGTAGAGACAGCGAGAGTTGGGCCTGGCAGTTTTACCGAGCTCCCCCAAATCTTCACCAGCCCCCAGTGTGCTGGGGCTGAGTGACCAATCCCTGGCTGGCCTGATCTGGCCTCTACTGGGCAGCAGCTGTGACTACAATGATCAGAATGGACTTTTTTCACCTTAAAAGCTATGAATCTCCGAGTTTCCGCACCCACCCCACCTGTGGCCCTCCGCGTCCCCTCCCTCCCCCCGCCCCGGAAGAGTGGGTTAATGGGGAAGTGTGACTCTTGCAGGGTGGAAAGAAGGTGTGTGCATGGGGGGGGCAGGGTTGGGAGTCCAGGGCCCCCTCTTTCTCCTGTCCCTGCACAACTGAGTAGAAAGGGACACCATGTAAGGGGCACGCTGATCTCCTTGGGGCACAGACCAATCCTTTCCCCAAGCTGGGAGGGGTTGCAAGTGCTTTGGAGGATAGGAATAAAATTCAAAATGATCTGGACAACTGAGAAATGATCTGACGTAAATAGGATGAAATTCAACAATGACAAATGCAAAGTACTCCACTTAAGAAGGAACAATCAATTGCACACATACAAAAAGGGAAATGACTGCCTAGGAAGAAGTACTGCGGAAAGGGATCTGAGGGTCATAGTGGATCACAAGCTAAATATGAGTCAACAGTGTAACACGTTAGCAAAAAAAGCAAACATCATTCTGGAATGTATTACCAGGAGTCTTGTAAGCAAGATACGAGAAGTAATTCTTCCACTCTACTCTGTGCTGATAAGGCCTGAACTGGAATATTGTGCCAGTCCTGGGCGCCACTTTTCAGGAAAGATGGGGACGAACTGGAGAAAGCCCAGAGAGGAGCAACAAAAATGATGAAAGGTCTAGAAAACATGACCTATGAGGGAAGATTAAAGAAATTGGGTTTGTTTAGTCTGGAGAAGAGAAAACTGAGAGGGGACATGATAACCGTCTGCAAGTACATAAAAGGTTGTTACAAGGAGGAGGGAGAAAAATTGTTCTCCTTAAACTCTGAGGATAGAACAAGAAGCAATGGGCTTAAATTGCAGCAAGGGTGATTTAGGTTGAACATTAGGAAAAACTTCCTATTCGGGTGGTTAAGCACTGGACCAAATTGCCTAGGGAGGTTGTGGAATCTCCATCCTTAGGGGTTTTAAGAACAGGTTAGACAAACACCTGTCAAGGATGGTCTAGATCACACTTAGTCCTGCCATGAATGCAGATGTGCAGATGACCTCTCGAGGTCCTTTCTAGTCCTACACTTCTAGGATTCTAGGATTCTCTGCTCGCTGGAAAGAAGCAAGCACAGAGCAATGCGACTATGAACAAGAAATAAATCATAACCCTTGCAGATTGGAAGGGAGTATCCAATGGAACTGAGATGGGGATTGTTAAGAACTCCACATACAAAACTAAACAAAGGAAGCCAATTTGCAGTGTGCAACAATAATTTTTATTGGTCCTAAAAAAAAAAATACATATTCTTGAGCACCAGCTACCAGCTCCTCATCCATTCACTTACTGTTTACTAGAGCTGGTGAAAACTTTTTAGTAAAAGCTTATTTCAACAAAAACTTTTGCATGAAAAATCGCTGCTTCCCTCAGAGATACTGACTTCTTTTTTTTTGACAGAAAACAGAAAACAAACAACAGAACCATTTTTTTCAACTTCCAGCTGAAAGTTTTCAGATTTCACCTGCCAAAAAACAAAACTTTTTTCATTTTCATGGCTTTCAGTTCTTTGATGAAAAGTCAAGTTTCTCCCCCCAAAAAACCTCCAAAAACATTTTCCAACCGTCTCTATAATTTACAAATATATTTAGTCACATGCACGTCTTTCATACAGCACTTCGGTGTCAGGGGCCACTTGACCCTGCTGCTTTGACAAGAGAAACCTGATTGACTGATCCTCATTTCAGAAAACTAATCTGAATTCTTTGTAAGGGTCACAGATCTCCTGACAGCGTTTCTCAAGGCCTCCTTGACCTCTCTGTTTCTCAGGCTGTAGATGAGCGGATTGGCCAGGGGCATCAGGACTGTGTAGCAGACAGAGAACACTTTGTTCAGGGCTCTCAGGGTGCTGGATTTCGGTACCATGTAGACAATCATTATGGTCCCATAGAAGATTGTCACCATGATGCGGTGAGAGGAGCAGATGGAAAAGGCCATTTGCCTCCCGGTGGTGGAAGGGATTCTCAGAATGGTGCTGATGACACAAACATAGGACGTCAAGGTTAATAGAAATGTGAGAACTATATTTAGGAAGGAAATATATAAATAACTGGAGTGATCTGGCTGGTGTTACTGGAGGAGAGTTTTACCATTGGGGTGAGATCAAGAAGAAGTGGTCCATTTCATTGGGGCCACAGAAAATTAACTCTGACATGAGACACACTAATATTGTACAAGCTAGAAATCCACTTATCCAAGACCCAGCTGCTAGCTGGAGGCACAGTCGGCCATTCATAAGAGCTCCATAGTGCAGCGGTTTGCATATGGCTAAATACCGATCGTAAGACATCACCACCAAGAGATAACACTCTGTAGTTACTAGAAAACCAAATACAGCCAATTGTGTGATGCAGCCCTCCACAGAAATGGTTCTGTCCCCAGTCAGGAGACTGGCCAGCACCCTAGGTAGGATGGTGGATGTGTAGCAGGTTCCAAGCAGGACAAGTTCCCCAGGAAGAAGTACATTGGGGTGTGAAGGTGCAGATCAGCCACAACTAGCACAACAATGAGGAGGTTCCCAGCCATGGTCACAACGTAGATCACCAGAAACAGCAGGAAGAGAAGAATCTGCAGCCCAGGTTGATTCGCGAATCCCAGGAGGATGTATTCTGTGATGGGCGTTTGATTTCCCCCTTCTCCTTTATCCATGAGCTGTAATAGTAGGAAGAAAAGCACCAAACAGTGGAATAATTTCCTCTGTTATTAAACAATAGAAAGCTTCCTCCATTCAATTACATGAACGTTCAAAGAGGAAAATGAAAAAGTCACATATTGTCTTCTAGGGCCACGTACCTTGGACCTGTGAGACTCGGTCAGAAACACAGGTATCGACACACCTAAGAAGAGCAGTGATTCCTCTAATCTGGAGTCCTGTCTTAAAGAGCGGCCAGTACCAGATGCTTTAGAAAGTATTCAGGTCCCTTAAAGACCTTTGCACAATCTCACATATATGGGGAATGTTTTCCCCAGACAGTGGAGTTGTAGCCATGTTGATAGCCAGATATTACAGAGACAAGCTAGGTGAGGTAACATCTTTTATTGTTCCAATAAAATTGGTCACCCACCTTGTTTCCCCAGAGTTAATTCTTGGCCTATGTCATAAAACCTTCTATGTTTTATACTTTGTTGGTGTAACTAGACATTGTTAGGTGATTATCAGGCCCCAATTACTGTAGTATCTGAGCAGCTCACAGTCCTTAATGTATTTATCCCCACAACGCCACAGAGAGATTGGAAAACCTTTTTATGCCCATTGTACAGATGGCGAACCGAGGCCCTAAGTGATTCCCGCAAAGGCACCTGGGAGCCCGCAGTAGAGCTCAGAATTGGTCCCAGGTGTGCAACACCGCCGGTTAGCCCCCTACCCAAATCTGTCCATCGCTATATCTCGCCACATTATCCAGTTTCCTGAATTACCAAATAATCTCCTATGAAAATGAGTTCCAGTCAATAAATACACAATGCGTAAAAAGAAAATTGTTTCATGTCTGAGCATTAAAGGTGTTGTCTCTTCAGTTCATTGGGTCACTCTTGATTTGTAGGTGCCCCTGATGGAGCTTCTCTGTCCCATTTATAAGTCCTCTCGCACATCCCCTTTTGTTCATCTCCTCCTTAAATTAAACTCTCCCTGAGTCTTTACTGAAGTTGGGATATTCAAAGGGAGCTAAAGAAATTAGACACTATTGAAAATCAGGGGGATTTGGTCACTGGACTCCCTTGAAATTCCCAGCCCCATTAAAATCTGCCCATCCAGGCACCTGCTTCTCTGCTCCATTCCCAGCCCCATTCAGCAGGTGGGAAAAGAAGAGACTCTCTCATCCCCCCGCATTGAGACACCCGGCGCAGCACAGGAGCCTGCAGGTCAGTGCCAGCAGAACAGGGCGTGAGCATGCTCACCTCATGCTAGTGCCTGAGACACTGACCAGCAGCACAGCAGGGAAACGGCCTCTGCCCAGTGCCCTGCCCCATGCACAAAGGGAAACCCCAGCAGCCATGCACAGACCCCCCCCCCTCCTTGGCCACCAGAGACACGCTCTACCCTAGCTGCACTCTGCAGCCCAGCTGATGAGTGAGAGTGTCTGGGCCTGGATTCAGTGCAGCGTTATGCTCCCAGACACGTTCTGCAGTGCCATGGGGCAGGGAGTAGGAAGTGAGATGGAGCAGGAAATGCACAGCTCTGCTGTGCTCCAGCTGGTCTCCTTCCCACTACGGCACCATTTCTTCCTCCATGAGATCCCCAGGATCTGACTGACAGCTTGTCTAAACAAAAAGCTGGGGTGTGACTCTCCAGAGCACTAGCCTGCCACGTACTAACACTGCATGGACCCTGCTGCAGTGCACTCAACGTTCCCTAGTGCACTTTGACCTCCCCCCATTTCAAACAGCACTAGAGCAAGGTCCACTAGGGGACTTTTAGTGCACGATAGCAGGATCCGTGCGACCCCTTACTGCATGGCAACCTAGAGCACTGCAGATTTCCACCCCAGCCGGCCACACACTAACTCCACGTGTGGACAAACCCCAGGAAGGATCAGATTTAAATTGAATCCGCTGCAGGAAATGGCAATGCTGAGTGGCTGTGGGGATTGGGACCTGGTTTCCACTTCCAGGCTGCTCCCCCCTGTGTCTCCTGCTCTCAGAGCTTGTCTGCAGGGTGGGGGAGTGCACTCAAGAGCAATGGGATTTCTAAAGGGCACCTGCAAGTTGCATGTGAACTGGTTCATACAGACTCTTGCTGGAGCCCACTGAAATTTCCTTTGTGCATGACGTTTGGTGCACTGTAGAATTGACACCCCACAGTTGTGCACCACCCCCACACGTGGACAAACCTGCTTTCACTCGGCAAAGACACCTACCTTCTACTGCTGTACTGAGCTGGCGTTTGCTTTCTTGCTTGATGCTCACACCTGTGTATATTACGAGGGATCTTCATGCCTCCTACTCTGGAGCTTCCAGGGTTTATAGAGGAAAGCTGCCTCGCGCTGCCTAAGGCGGCTGTTGGGATCTCCACTGAGGCTGTTGATAATGATCCCAGTGAAAGTGCCCTCGGGAGGGAATTCAGTGCTATGTTGCTTGTTAAAACAGTGTAAACATCAAGGCTACTGACTACTGAGGCCTGGTCTACACTACAGAGTTAGGTTGACGCAAGGCAGCTTATGTCAACCTAACTGTGGAAGTCTCTACACTTAAATTTCGCTCCTGCCAATATAACTGCCCCACTACGCCGACTTAATTATGCCACGAGAGGCGCAGCGTCAAGGTCAATGTAGTTAGATTGACTCAGTGTCAGCGTAGACACTGCGTTACTTACATCGACTGTTACTGGCTCTCAGGAGCCTTCCCCACAATGCCCAGCACTGACAGTACAACTGATACCAGCACTGCTGGTGAAGCTGCGCACCGCCGACACAAGGAGCAAAGTGTAGACGCACAAACGCTGTAATTACTGCGGCAGGTGTATGCCAAGATAAGTTAGGTCGACTTAATTTCAGTGAGAGTCAGATCTATGTAGCATAACTACGTCGCTCAGGGGGGTGAAAAATCCACATGCCGAGCAACATAGTTACACTGACCCAAACCCCCATGTAGACAGTGCTATGTGGACGATAGAGGGTCTCCCGTAGACATAGCTACTGTTTCTCAGGGAGGTGTGATTTTCTCAATTTTCTCACCCCACTGGATGTTACAGTTCACAATACACAGGCCTCTCGCTCAAGCCTGGGACCAGTCTCCTCTGTTGAAGTCTTCTGTCTCCCCAGCATTCTTGTTGCTTCTAGCATAGGTGAGGGAGGAGAAAGGCCCAAGCATGATGCCCTAGTCCCCTGTTTTATATCCTTAGTTAATGTGCCTAGAAGACACTTGCCCCGACATGTCCTGGTGGGCGTTGCTGAGTCACAGTGATCATGTAAACCCCCATTGTGGTGGACTTGTACAACTGAGTCATAGAGCTGATTAGTGGTTTGTTAACATCCACCTGGCAGTAGAGGCTCTCAAACTTACAACATATTTCAGTGACAACAATACAGCAAAATCTCATAATTTCATACACACTAACGACATACATATTTGGATAGAACAATAGGTTTCAGCAGATCATGATCTTTCTTATGATATCTTACATGGCATGCTCTGTATGAAATATCACAATCATCTATGAATGATGAATATGGGGGTTACAGGGTGCTATTTTGAAGTACAGTGTGTCACACCAGGCTCTCATGTTTTCAGGGTTTCTGGTGAAAGGACTCTGAGAATGCTCCATAGTTGCCTTGCTGGTCAATTGCAGACACATATAAACCACAAAGGACTTTAAGGAGGATGGCTGGCTTTTTGCTGACTTGCTCAACCACCAAACTGGTTAGCCACAGACCTGTAGCAGTCTGGGTAGAGCCACCCACTTCTGCACCGGTAGGGCCACTCTTGTGGATGTGTTGTGTTGCTGGAGGGTCAGGACAAGCTGCTTACAGAGTACCAGAAATGTAGCTTTCTTCATGAGCAAGTTCTGGACCCATTGCTGGTCATTCCAGGTCTGCATGACGAGGTGGTTCCACCCACCTGTGCTTGTGGCCCTGCTCCAGAAGTGCCAGTCTACATAGGGGGCATCAGTGACTCTCCTGAGAGCCGTGAGCAGCATCAGCCGGTTTCAGTCTTCCATGTCTGTATCAGCCTCCTCCTCCTCCAACAGGGGTCATCAGCAGGTCATAAAATGCTGCCGACATGTCCACCATTGCCTGAAACTGGAGTGAAATCACAAGCAAGACAAGTGCTTTGTACGCCGACTCCTCCATGGCTCCATATGGCTTCCGGGAGCGGGGAGACCCAAAAGACAGATCGGCTGCGGGATGGACAGTCAAGTTTTCCCATGGGGCACCACAAACTAAAGGCTGGAGTGGCTTCAGCTGGGGAGGTGCTAGGCAACCTGGCACAGGCTGGTTTCACTTCGGTCTGTGTAACGCAGTGTCGACGCCTGAGAACTGGTGTGAGGCCTGAGGCCAGAAATTATAAATCGAGGATCAATATTCAGCATGGATGCTCACACACCCTGAAACTACGGGTTCGAGTCCCACGACCCTAGGCTTACACTGCAGTATAGACACACCCTTACACAACTTCCGCCCATTGCAAAATGACACAGTGACGGGTTCCCCTGGGGTGCCACCTGAAACTGGGGTGTAACTGAATCCCCTGACCCACCAACCTGGGCTCCTTCTCACACTGTACTCCTGAGACAAGCTGCAAAGCCCTCCAAGCTTGCATTTTCACCAGCATTCACACAGGTAAGGACACTCCCAGCTGCATCACATGCAGGTTCTATGACCGACCCCTGCATGGGAAAGCATAGCTAGGGCATCTCCCAGTTCCTAAGGCACACAGCCCCTCTGGAGTATAAACCCAAAATTACACCGCCTTGTGCTGCACAGAGAACTGTACAGCGTAAGCACATAAAATTCACCCCCTCCCTCAATGTGGAGAGGAATATGCAACACCTTTCTGCCCCAGAGTTATTATTCTACACACTGATTTAGAATAAAGCAAAAATAAGTTTATTAACTACAACAGATAGACTTTAAGTGATTATAAGGGATAGCAAACAGATCAAAGCAGAGTACCTAGCAAATAAACAAAAAACACAATCTAAACTTAATATACTAAATAGATTGGATAGGAATAGCAGATCTTCACTCTAAGTGATGATACAAGCAGGTTGCAGATTCTTAAGGGGCAAGTTGCACTTGCTTTACAGCTTGGAATCCCCAGGTGTTCCATTCACAGGCTAAAAATCTCTTTAGCCTGGGTCCAGCACTTCCCCCAGTCAGGGCTGCCCGGGGGGGGCAAGTGGGGCAATTTGTCCCAGGCCCCAGGCCCCACAGGGGTCCCTATGAGAAGGGCTGAGGTTCACCCCCGCCCCGCCATCCCCCATCCCCCTGGCACCTCAGCGCGTGCATCCAGGAGCCACGTGTCTCCAGCGGGACCTGAGCTCCTCCCCGCTCAGAGCCACGTGATAAGGGGGTGGGGCTGCGAACTCCAGGCCAAGTGGCGGGAGCTCTGGTCCCGCTGGAGCTCACAACCCTGCCCCCTTACCACGCGGCTCTGAGTGGGGCGGAGCTCAGGCCCCACCAGAGGCACGCGGCTGCAGCACTGTCCACGGACACTCCTGGACGCGCGCACTGAGGCTCCGGGAGAGGGGGTAAGCGGCCGGGGCCAGGGGGGTTGGATAAGGGGCAGGGAGTCCCGGGAACTGAAGAGTCCTTTTACCTCTGTACTATAGTTACACTGTTGAGGTTTTCACCAATGTAGCTAATGCCCAGTCAGTGTTTTCATCACAATCAAGGTTTCAATGAGGGTGTTAATAGAATTTCTCTGCCTTGAAATTTGGTATGAAAAGATATAGGGACTAAATAGCCATGGAGGTTGTTGGACGTGCCTTTTCATCTCTTGCGATCCAGGACCAGCTGGTGCACAGGAGTGCATTCTTGTGGGATTATTAATGTTGCAACAGAACCTAGAGACCTCAGGTAAGATCAGGGCCCCATGATGTTAGGCACTGTACAGACACCCTGCCCCACAACATTTCTTATCTGAATGGACAAAACCAACAAAGAAAGCTTTATTTCCATTTTAGAGATGGGGAACTGAGGGCTGGGCTATAAAATGACTTGCCTCGGGTGAGACAGAAAGTCTGTGACAGCCAGAATTGAGCACACATCGCGCAAACTCCAAACCAGCTCCTTAACCACAAAACCATGCTTTCTTTCTGGGGGTTCTCTGTTAATATTCCAAATCCAAAACGAACCTGAGGTGCTTTTCCCTGCCACTGCAGACATTTACTCTCTCTCTGCATGTGATAAAGCATTGCTGCCAGAGATGAGACACCCCTGGGGCTCATAAAATACTTCTCAAGATCAAATACTTTGTTTGTGGAATGGAGCAGATTGGACCAAGCATTTGGAGTTTAAACACAGCAACCCACCCAGTCCTAGGACCTAGAGCTGGTCAGAAATATTCCGGTGAAGTGTTTCTTTGAAGTTTAGCATTTGTTGAAATACAAGTGTTTTGTGGAGTTGGTTTGGTTTCAGTTAAACCTGCCTGGTTTTCTGCCAGGTCACCTGCTTGGCTCCTAACAACCCACCTGCCAGACTGGCTCAGAATCCAGGGCTCCATCCTCCCTATTGAAATCCTCTGCAAAATAGAATTTCCTTCTCCACACAGCTCAACAAGGAACTGAGGGGGTTGGATAAGGGGCAGGGAGTCCCAGGGACAGTCAGGGGACAGGGAGGGGGCAGAGGTTCTGGGGAGGTGGTCAGGGGATGGGGAAGGGGGGGTTGGATCGTGGGCATTTGGGGGTCTGTCAGGACTCAGCGGGGGGGTGGATAGGGGTCGGGGCAGTCAGGGGATGGGGGGTTGGTGGGGGGGCATCAAGGGGGTGGTCAGGGGACAAGGAGCAGGATGGGTCAGGATTCAGGGGGGCAGTTGGGGGGTAGGAAGTGGATGGGGGTTGGATAGGGGGCAGGGCCAGGCTGTTTGGGGAGGCACAGCCTTCCCTACCCTAAAGCTCATTCAGCAGTTTGAGGCTTGCAGCCAGCTATTTAACATCAAGAGCCAAGGTGTTATCTTTTCTCTTTTCCCTACATTTAATTTCAGTGCCATCGGGAGATACATGTCAGGGGAGGGTAGCTTCATTTAAAATTAGCCACTTTAGATTAACAGTGATAGAACCAAGAGAGCCATGGGGGAGGGATCACATGAGAAGAGCAATATCTACACCACCTATCTCCTTCCCAACCCTACCAAGGGAGACCCTCCCCTCCCCTGCATTCCCCGAGGCTCCAAAGGGGTTAATTCAGTGGTTCTCAAACTTTTGTACTGGTGACCCCTTTCACATAGCAAACCTCTGAGTGCAATCCCCCCCCTTATAAATTAAAAACACTTTTTAATATATTTAACACCGTTATAAATGCTGGAGGCAAAGTGGGGTTTGAGGTGGAGGCTCACAGCTTGCAACCCCCAGTAATAACCTCGTGACCCCCGAGGGGTCCCGACCCCCAGTTTGAGAACCTCTGGGTTAATTTAATTTTAGCACCCTGTGTCCATTCCCATGCATGTGCTATTTTGAGCATTTCAGTTTTCACAACATAGGCTCATCCCAGATTCTGGAACAAGCTCCAATGCTCAGTTCGTGGAGTATGTACATAAGCTATACTAAAGACAAACCACAGTAACCATCTCCAGTTTGTGAGGGACCCCATGGAGCCAGTCTCCATTCATGGAGGTTAAGTCCATTAATGGCTATTAGCCAGGATGGGTAAGGAATGGTGTACCTAGCCTCTGTTTGTCAGAGGGTGGAGATGGATGGCAGGAGAGAGATCACTTGATCATTACCTGTTAGGTTCACTCCCTCTGGGGCACTTAGCATTGGCCACTGTCGGTAGACAGGATACGGGGCTGGTTGGACCTTTGGTCTGACCCAGTATGGCCATTCTTATGTTCTTATGTTCTAACCTAAATGAACCCAAAGTTATGGAGACAGATATGAGTCAAGGAAGCCAGCAGAGTATCAGAAACCTGGAGAAGTCTCTGACTGGACGGGCTCAGGCGTTTGGTCACAAGCTGAGGTGGTTCAAAAGTTTTGGATTTTTTTTAAGCAGAATTTTTTAATTCTTTCTTTAAACAATCAACACAGCAAGCAGCAAATATTTGGCCACACACTTCTGAAACCCCAAACCATGTTCAGGTTTTGGCAGACTAATTTCAGCTTTTCAATTAAAAAAAACCACAACAAATTTTGAAGGAAAGCAGACATTGTCCATGATTTTTTCTGCTTTTTAAAAACCCCTAGTTTTCGATCCAAAAAAAGTTTTGACGGAAAATATTTGTCCAACCCTTTTAATGAGCTTTAGTGCCTTTTAGCACTAGCTGATGCTGAGAACCAGTGATACCTTGTAAAGGTGACTTGAAAATACGTTTTCTCAAAACTGGGTTTGTGCTGAGATACGGAAGGTTTTTAAATGTTTATTTTTCCCAGATACCCACAGGGGCCCCCAAGAGAATACAGTATTCTATAGTATTGCAACTTTTTTTATGGAAGGGGCCCCCAAAATTGCTTTGCACCAGGCCCCCTGAATCCTCTGGATGGCCCTGCCGCCAGTTCAGTCTTTGTTCCTCAGGTGTTTCTAGGGGTCTTCTTTGGTGGGGGACTCAGTGAAGAACCCAGATGGCGTCACTCCCCTGCCTTATATAGCTTTGCATATGGCGGGAACCCTTTGTTTCAAAGCTTGGTTCCCATGCCAGTCAGTGGAAAAATACTTACATCCCAAGAAGGAGAGCAGCACCAGGTGATCTGGTCACATGTCCCTGTAGTATCACAGCAGCCATTACTCAGAGGCTGTCTGTGGCATCCTCAGGGAGGCTCCCCAGGTGGGAGATAAGCTTCTCCTAAGGCCTATTGTTCTCTCTAATGGCTCATTAACCTGAATGGGCCCTTCCTAGCCAGCCATCTAGACTGACAGCATTTTGCCTAGTGGGCGTTGCCCAGGAATAGCTACATGTGAAATAGATACATAGTCAATATTCATAAATTTGGATACAAAAACAATACATGCATACAAATAGGATAATCAGATTCAGCAAACCATAATCTTTCCAATTACCCCTCACAGACTTATCTTGCATAAAATACATCATCATTTTGATATAATTATATCATACTAATATTACTATGAAGAATATGGGGTGCAGTGTCACAGACACATAGTACAAAAAATAGGAAGACAGCACAATCTTCCCAGATATAAATGTATGTAGCTGTTGGGAATCCAGGGCATCAAGGAGAGAGAAACTATTTTAACAAGCTAATCCCACCCACGGGTCTTTGAGGCTAGTGCCACGTAAAACATGGCATTTTCCCAACTCAGAGAGAGCAGAGAAGTAGGCGAAACACATAACTTAAATCTCAAATGTCACTGTGTAGAGCGCATGACAGGTTTCCAATTAAGGCAGTAGCAAGTATCAGCTTTAGCCAGGAATGGGATTCCGCCATCCCAAAGTTTAGTATGTCCTCACATTCCCCAAAGAAGGGGTTAACTATCTTGCTCATTAGGCCAGAAAGATTCCTTCAGTATCAGTGACTCCATTGGAATTCATTGTGTGGAATTCCACACATTAACTGATGACTTTCCACAGGGCCTCCTGGACCTCTCTGTTTCTCAGGCTGTAGATGAGGGGGTTGACCAGGGGAGTCAGGACTGTGTAGAAAAGGGAGAAAACTTTGTTCAGGGCTCTCAGGGTGCCGGATTTCGGTAGCATGTAGACAATGATCAGGGTCCCATAGAAAAGAGCTACCACTATGAGGTGAGAGGAGCAGGTGGAAAAGGCTTTCTGCCTCCCGGTGGTGGATGGGATTCTCAGGATGGTGCTGATGATACACACATAGGATGTCAGGGTTAATAGAAATGGGCAAAGTGAATCAAGGGACACGAGTATAAAACTAACCTGTGTGATCAGGCTGGTGTCACTGCAGGAGAGCTGAATTAGTGGGGTGAAATCACAAAAGAAATGGTCAATTTCATTGGGGCCACAGAAAATTAATTGTGACATAAAAGACATCACTATTACACACACTAGAAATCCACTGATCCAAGCCCCAGCTGCTAGCTGGAGGCAAAGCCTACCGTTCATAAAGGCTGCATAGTGCAGGGGTTTACATATCGCTAAATACCGATCATAAGACATCCCTGCCAGGAGATAGCATTCTGTGCATGCCAGAGAACCAAAGCAATAAAATTGTGCAAAACAGCCACTGACTGAGATGGTTCTGTCCCCAGTCAGGAGACTGGCCAGCAGCCTTGGCAGGATGGTGGAGGTGTAGCAGGTCTCCAAGCAGGACAAGTTCCCCAGGAAGAAATACATGGGGGTGTGAAGATGCTGATCAGTCACAATTAGCACAACAATGAGGATGTTCCCAGCCATGGTCGCAATGTAGATCACTAGAAACAGCAGGAAGAGAAGGGTCTGCAGCTCAGGGAGATCCCCAAATCCCAGGAGGAGGAATTCTGTGATAGCCGTTCGATTGTCCTCTTCTGCTTTCTCTATGAGGTGCATCTAGGTCAAAATAAAAGTATTAAAACTCAGAGGTGGGACTTTCATAGGCACAAGCAGGTGGCACCAAAA
Source organism: Emys orbicularis (assembly GCF_028017835.1). NCBI lineage: Eukaryota > Metazoa > Chordata > Testudines > Emydidae > Emys > Emys orbicularis. Next base: position 34,172,407 of record NC_088694.1, on the reverse strand, counting down.
TCCCACCCATTAAAGCACATGTAGAAGGACAGATATTCCAAGGCATTTAGGGACCCAAAGCTACAGATAGGCACCTAGTGAGATTTTCAAAAGTACCTACGCAACCTAGGTGCCTTAGGCCAGATTTTTTTAGCTATTTACATGCTGCAGCACTCAGAATCACAATGCCTAAGCATAAATCTCATTTTCCCAGATTCTATTGATGGTCAATGGGATTTAGACTCCTCAGTGCCCAAATCCCTTTTGAAAATGGAATTTAGGCTCCTCAGTCAGTTAGGCGTTGCAACACTGAGCTCAGCAGCCCCTAAATTGCTTTAGAAATCTGGGCTGAGTGCTTTGCTAAATCAGGACCTGAATTCAAGCCATGCAGAGCCGCAAAGGATCTTTTGTTCCTCAACGTATGCTAGCCACTGGGTAGTTTCAGACCACACTAAAAAAGGTCTGAAGAGCTAAGCGAGAGAAAAGGAATGGCTTTCACAGGAACGATGGTGCAGCCTTTCATCAGATGAATAAATCCACCAGGTCTAATTCTGAGAGCAGAACCAGGCCCTGTAATTCTGAATACATGTAAATCCCACATGCTTATGGGTTTTATTTTTAAATAACTGCGACTTGCTGCACTGAATAGATGCACATATTATTGTTATTGTTTTCATAGGAAGTGGCGGTCTGAAAGACTGACTGCTGAAAGACACTGACCTCATGTTTCCCTACCGAGCCCCCTGGTCTGCAAGCAGGACCAGGAGAACCCTTGAGAATTTCAAGAGATAGTGTATCATTTTAACACCGTTTTCAATGTACCATAGGTGCCATAGAAAGAGAGAGAAAGATATAGGCAAGGAGACAGACAGACAGACAGGCACTGAGAAACACATGTAGACAGACAGAGAGACATCAGACAGATAGAGGGAGATGTGTGAAACACCTCTATGTAACATTAGATCTGACTGGGATTTTTTTTCTTCCCAGAAATTTTGACTTTTTGTGAAAAAAATTGACCATCAAAATTTTGTGGCCAAAACCTGAAAATTTTCCATGAAAATTACAGAGCAGCTGATTTGGCTTCCCACGGTCAAAAATTGGCTACACAGGAAACAATTCTCATCCTGTCACTACATCTCATTCATAGCATAAAAAGGGGCTTGAAAAAGCAAGTGCAAAATTTCACAGAGATTAATCAAATGCAGGCAATCAAAGAAACTCTGACACATCATGTCTGGCACAGGGATAGAATGGGGAATGCTCAGAAACTGAGAGAGACAGACAGACCGACACCTAGTAGAACACTGGAAGGCCTGCATTTCTTCATCAGCCTTCAATCAGTGGAAATTCCCATCCCCCCAGAACAATGGAAGTGTGTTGGTTACAGACTGAGTAAAAAGTGAATAAACCCCAGAATTTTCCTCAATAATGATATTTACTGGTCTTCCCCCACGCCCGCAAACTGTCAACTTTTCATCAAAAACCTGAAAACTGAAAAATGTGGGCTGAAAGTTACTGAAAACCAGAATTCCACCACAAACCAAAATATGTTAGCGTTTTCAGAAGATTTTTTTTTAAATGGAGGAAAACAGACACTTTCCATGAAAAACTAAATAAAAAGAAAAGTTCAAGGTGGTGGAAAATGTCCACCCAGCCCTAACTCTTACCTTCAGTGGTGCGTGTGAAGGAATGACTAATGTAGTGGGGTGCGAGGAGTGACCAGTGTATCAATGGTGACTGGTTTGGGGACTCATGATGCAGGTTCCACCATCATTCACTCTCCTCTCTTCATTTTCTTTATGCCCTTTCACTCTCTTTGTAAAGACCCATCCGTTTTCTTGATGGGATGGACTGGTCCTGCTACCCTGCTTATTCCATTGTGCAAAACCTTCATTACCCTTTCTCTGGTGACTGTGGGCTTTATAGAAGAAAGCTGCCTCTCCTGCGTGCTGCTAGCACAGGAATCACCCTGGAGACTGCTTGTGTTGATCATATCTAAATTAATGTGATGGGGCAATTGTTCATATTTTGCATTTCCAAACAGGGCACTTAACCAGACCAATGCAAATAACATTCTAACACAACTGAGCATTGCACACAGTGATTGTTGCATCAAGACCACATCTTCAGGTTGAACTCACTTACTGGACTCACCCAACTATTCGAGATAGCTGACTGGTGTGGAGAAAGTAAATAAGGAAGTGTTATTTACTCCTTCTCATAACACAAGAACTAGGGTTCCCCAAATGAAATTAATAGAGAGCAGTATTAAAATGAATAAAAGGAAGTATTTTTTCACACAACGCACAGTCAACCTTTGGAACTCCTTGCCAGAGGATGTTGTGAAGGCCAACACTATAACAGGGTTTAAAAAAGAACTAAATAGCTTCATGGAGGATAGCTCCACCAATGGCTATTAGCCAGGATGGGCATGGATAGTGTCCCTAGCCTTTGTTTGCCAGAAGTTGGGAATGAGCAACAGAGGATGGATCACTTGATGATTACCTGTTCTGTTCATTCCCTCTGGGGCACCTGGCATTGGCCACTCTTGGAAGACAGGATACTGGGATAGATGGACCTTTGGTCTGACCCAGTATGGATGCTCTTATGTTCTTATGAGATCTAAGCTGGGATTTTCCGTGCATTTCAGTGAGAGTCAGACCTATGTCAGCATTGTGACGGGTTGGGTCACAGAGACCCCCTTGGGATTGCCATCTGATGTGCTGAGACTACCTCTGAGCCCATTTTCCCTGCCAGCTTTGGACTTCAGTACCCTGTCTTGCTGAGCCAGACACTCTTGCATGCTGCAAACACAGACCCAGGTCTGAACCATGTCCCCCAAAAGCTGCAAACTTAACTGAAAACCACTTAGCAGGAACTCCTGTCTCCAGCACCCAGACACCCAGTTCCCAGTGGGATCCAAATCCCAAACAAATCCATTTTACTCTGCATAAAGCTTATACGGGGTAAACTCATAAATTGTTCACCCTCTATAACCAGGGCTTTGGAGCGGAGCCCGGAGCTGGGGCGCGGAGCAGCTCCGGAGCAATGGAGCTGCAGGTTTTTGCCTGGAGCTGGAGCGGAGCCAGAGCACAGCTCCAAAGGCCTGTCTATAACACTAATAGAGAGATATGCACCGCTGTTTGCTCTCCCAGGTACTGATTACTTACTCTGGGTTAATTAATAAGCAAAGGTGATTTTATTAAGTATAAAAATTAGGATTTAACTGGTTTCAAGTAATAACAGACAGAACAAAGTAAATTACCAAGCAAAATAAAACAAAAACACACAACTCTAAGCTTAATACAGTAGGAAACCAAATGCAGGTAAATCTCACCCTCAGAGATGTTCCAATAAGCTTCTTTCCTAGTAAAAAAGTCTCCCTGGCTAGGTAAAAGAAAGGGAGTGGGCACCTGACCAAAAGAGCCAATGGGACGGCTAGAACTTTTTAAAATTGGGGAAAAAACCTTTCCCTTTGTGTGCTGTTGTTGTTCTCCGGAGAGCGGAGACACAGAGCAGCAATGCTGTAAGCAGCTTTCAAACCAGGTATGAAAAAGCATCAATTCATACCTCGAACCACTTATTTAACAACCCAAATATGTAAGTAGATCAGGAATGTTTAGAAAGATGCAATTAGGTTTATTTCTGTTTATTTCTTATTGGCTTGTGGACTCCTCTGTGCTATACCCAAATTCTTTTTGTTTTGCTTGTAACCTTTAAGCTGGACCTCAAGACGGTTGTTCTTGATATTTAATTTTTGTAAGTGGGTTTTTTAAAATCTAGCAAAAGCCTAAGTTCTGGGTGTATTTTCTTTCTTTTTGTTTTTAACAAAATTTACCTTTTTTAAGAACAGGATTGGATTTTTGGTGTTCTAAGAGGTTTGTGCATATGATGTTTAATTCACTGGGGGCAACAGCTAATTTCCTTTTCTTTCTCAGTTCTTCCCCGGTGGGGGTGGGGAGTTGAAAGGGCTTGAGGGTACCCCACAGGAAGGAATTCCCAAGTGCCCCTTCCTGGGTCCCAAGTGATTTTTTTGCACTTGGGTGGTGGCAGTATCTCCCCATCCAAGGTCAGAGAGAAACTGTGACCTTGGGAGTTTAATACCAGCCTGGAGTGGCCAGTATTAAGTTTTAGAATCCTTGGGGGTCCCACTTCTGCACTCGAAGTGCCAGAGTGGGGAATCAGCCTTGACATGGTGACAGAGAAGTGGGATCATTTTGAACCAGAAGCACAGACCTCAGGATTTTAAAAGGATACATTTTTCCTTTTGGCTGCTTGAAAGCAAGGGAGTTTTTTCTTTCTTTTCTTTTCTTTGCTGCCTAAGAGGGAACAGGCATGCAAGGGGTTCAACCTGCAAAGCCAGGGAGTCGAACAGGCAGGGTTTTTTTTCTAGCTTCATGGCAATGGAATAGCTAGGCTAGAGTACGGCAGCCCTGTGCATGAGGTTGAGGTCAGGCACCGAAACCCTAGAGAAACCAGTCTTCCCAAAGTGGCGCGCGATGGAGAAGACAGACCCAGGTCAAGCCCAGAGATCCAGCTCCATGACAGAAATGCAGGGAGGGGATGGGGGACCAGGAACTTCCCAGGAGGGAAGAGTCAGCCCTCCCCAACCCGAGATCCAGATGCCAGGATGAAGGGATGCCTTTAATTCAGGCCAAGTTCTAACTGAGGCAGAATGGAATTTCTTCCTAGAGATGAAGCGCTTGGAAGAGGAGGACAAGCATTTGGAGGCGGAAGTGGAGGAGAGGACAGAGGTGAAGCACTGGGAAGTGGAGTTGAAGCGCTTAGAGCTGGAAAGGGCTAAGCTGGATCAATCAGATAGCCATAACAATCCTCCTCCAGGTACCACTCCCCATTCCAAAAAATTCCCCACATACAAGGTAGGCTATGATACAGAGGTCTTCATAGAAAATTTTAAAAGGGCCTGCCTTGGGTACAACACCCCTATAGACCAGTATATGGTGGAGCTAAGGCCACAACGCAGTGGACCCATAGCAGATGTGGCAGCTGAAATGCCTAAAGAACACATGAACGAATATGAACTTTTTAAACACAAGGCCAGAATTAGGATGGGACTAACACCCGAGCATGCCTGTCAGCGGTTCAGAGCCCTAAGGTGGAAACCAGACATGGCATTTTCCTGACACGCCTATCACATTGTAAAAATTGGGATACCTGGATATCAGGAGCAAATGTTAAATCTCTGGAAGATCTGTATCTCCTAATACAAATGGAGCAGTTCTTAGAGGGTATTCCTGAGGACATAGAAAGGTATATCCTAGATGGGAAGCCCAAAACTGTAATCAAGGTGGGGGAGATCAGAGCCAAATGGGTGAGGTGGCAGAGAAGAAAAAAGCTAGTGGCAGTTGGTGCGGATACCAGAAGGGGCAACCCGAGATGACACCCCACCATCGGGGTCAGCCCAAAGCCCCACCTTGCAATTACGAGCGCTCCACACAGCCAGGGAGAACCCAGATGCCCTCTCATCCCATCACCCAACTCTCCAACCACCCACCTCGCCCCAGCCCACAGTCAGCTGGGCAATGCTTCAAATGTAATGAGCTGGGGCATGTGAAGGCCAACTGCCCCAAGAGCACGCGCTGACTGCAATTTATCACCCCTGAGTCCCACCGAGAGCCTTCAGGCCCAGATGCCTTGCAAATACCCCCAGAGCAAAGGGAAACTTTAACTGTAGGCGGAAGGAAGTTTACTGCGTGGAGGGACATCGGACCACAGGTGTCAGCTATCCACCAATCCCTGGTGGACCCCAAATTCATCGACGCAGAGGCCCAAGTGACGGTACAACCCTTTACGGCCAACTCTTTTAACTTGCCTACAGGCAGGTTGCCAGTCCAGTACAAAGGCTGGTCAGGAATATGGACTTTAGCAGTCTATGACGCTTATCCCATCGCATGCTGCTGGGAGAAGACTTAGCCAATCATGTGAGGCTAACAAAAAGGTTGGGGATGGTCACCTGCAGCCAGGCTAAACAGGCCTCCACACTTAACTCCATTCCTGAGCCTCCTACAGGGACCCAGCCAGAGGTGGTGGAACCAGTCCCCAAACCAGAGTCTATGGCAGTAGTTATAGATCCCGTTCCTGGAACCCAGCCAGAACCAGCCCAAGAATCAAAACTGGTGGAGCAGTCAGCACCAGAGCCCCTGCTTGCAACCCCGCCAGAGTCAGGGGAGCCAGCACCAAAGGGTGCCACAGAGCCTACACCTGCAGCAGCAGCTAAACCAGAGCAAGAAGCTCAACCAGAGCCAGAAATACAACTTAGGGCACCAGCGGAGAGCAGTTCACAGTCAACAGAAACACCCCCATCACCTGCATCACTTCCAGTAGGACCAAGCCCAAGTCCACAACCCAGTGAGGAACTAAGGTCTCCAGCATCAAGGGAGCAGTTCCAGGCAGAGCAGGAAGCAGATGAAAGCCTCAAGGGAGCTTGGACAGTGGCACAGAGCGACCCACCGCCTCTCAGCTCTTCCAATAGGTCCAGGGTTGTTGTAGAAAGAGGACTCTTATACAAGGAAACCCTTTCTGGTGGGCACAAGTAGGACTGGCATCCTCAAAAACAGTTGGTAATTCCAACTAAGGCCTGGTCTACACTACGAGTTTAGGTCGAATTTAGCAGCGTTAAATCGAATTAACCCTGCACCCATCGACACAATGAAACCATTTTTGTTGACATAAAGGGCTCTTAAAATCGATTTCTATACTCCTCCCCGATGAGGGGAGTAGTGCTGAAATCAACATTGCCGGTTCGAATTAGGGTTAATGTGGACCCAATTCGACGGTATTGGCCTCCGGGAGCTATCCCACAATGCACCATTGTGAGCACTCTGGTCAGCAATCTGAACGTGGATGCACTGGCCAGGTAGACAGGAAAAGCCCCACAAACTTTTGAATTTCATTTCCTGATTGCCCAGTGTGGAGAGCTGATCAGCACAGGTGACCATGCAGAGCTCATCAGCACAGGTGACCATGCAGTCCCAGAATCAAAAAAGAGCTCCAGCATGGCCCATACGGGAGGTACTGGATCTGATCGCTGTATGGGAAGATGAATCCGTGCTATCAGAACTCTGTTCCAAAAAATGGAATGCCGAAACATTTGAAAAAATCTCCAAGGCCATGATGGACAGAGGCCACAACAGGGACTCAACACAGTGCCATGTGAAACTTAAGGAGCTGAGACAAGCGTACCAGAAAGCCAAAGAATCAAACGGACGCTCTGGGACAGAGCCGCAGACATGCCGCTTCTACGCTGAGCTGCAAGCAATTCTAAGGGGGGCCGCCACCACTACCCCACCCCTGTCCGTGGACTCCGATGATGGGCTACTCTCAGTCGCCATACTTGAGGATTTTGCGGACAGGGAAGATGAGGAGGACGAGGTTGAGGAGAGCACACAGCACACTGTTCTCCCTGACAGCCAGGATCTTTTTCTCACCCTGACTGAAATACCCTCCCAACGCTCCCAAGGCGGTATCCCGGACCATGAAGCCATAGAAGGGACCTCTGGTGAGTGTACCTTTGTAAATATAAAACATGGTTTAAAAGCAAGCCTTTTTTAATGATTAATTTGCCCTGAGGACTTGGGATGCATTCGTGGCCAGTACAGCTACTGTAAAGTCTGTTAACGTGTCTGGGGATGGAGCGGAAATCCTCCAGGGACATCTCCATGAAGCTCTCCTGGAGGTACTCTAAAAGCCTTTGCAGAAGGTTTCTGGGGAGAGCAGCCTTGTTCCATCCTCCATGGTAGGACATTTGACCACACCATGCTAGAAGCAAGTAATCTGGTATCATTGCATGACAAAGCATGGCAGCGTATGGTCCCGGTGTTTGCTGGCATTCAAGCAACATCTGTTCTTTATCTCTCTGTGTTATCCTCAGGAGAGTGATATCGTTCATGGTAACCTGGTTGAAATATGGGAATTTAATTAAGGGGACATTCATAGGTGGCCGTTCCTACTGGGCTGTTTGCCTGTGGCTGAAAAGAAATCCTTCCCTGCAGTTAGCCAAGCGGTGGGGGAGGGGGGCTTCACGCTGAGCTGTTAGCGTTTGGCTAGCAGGGATCTTCCCTGATACCAGCCACAAGGTTGGGGAAGGGTTAAAGCGATCATCCCAGAGAAAAGGATGGGGGGGGTTAGTTTGGTTTCTACTCCTGCACGTTAACGTGAAAACCACAGCCCTAAATGGACAACTCAACAGGCTTTGCGTGGTATGGGAAAGGAGGGCGCTGCTGTTATGAAGGTTGCAGAAGCCAAAAGACTATGGCATACCATGGCCACCTGCAAGCCGAATTCTGTTGCCCGGCGTGTTTGATCTCTAACACCAAAGCCGCAGGCACTCAATATAAGATGCAAAAAATGACCTTGTACCGAAATCACATAGGCTATGTAATGTGAATAGTGTTGTTCACCGTGAAAGAGTATACCCATTGTTCTGCAAAATGTATCTTTTTAAATACTTCTCTCTCTTGTTTTTCTCCCACAGCTGCAAAGGTTTCAAGCCTCCCTCCTCCATCCCAAAGGCTATCTCAGATAAGGCAGCAAAAAAAATGCATGCGCAATGAAATGTTCTCTGAGCTCATGCAGACGTCGCGCACTGAAAGAGCTCAGCAGAAAGTGTGGAGGGACACAATAGCACAGGACAGGAAAGTGGCCACTGAATGTGAGGAGAGGTGGTGGCAGGAAGATCAGAGGAGACAGGATGCAATGCTGGGGCTACTGCGGGAACAAACTGACATGATCCGGCGTCTGGTGGAGGTTCAGGAACGTCAGCTGGAGAGACTGCCGCTGCAGCCCCTGTTTAACCGCCCTCCCGCCTCCTCAAGTTCCATAGCCGCCTCCTCACCCAGATGCCCAAGAATCTGGGGTGGGAGGCTCCAGGCACCCAACCACTCCACCCCAGTAGACAGAAGGCTGTCATTCAACAAGTATTGAAGTGACCTTTTCCTTCCCTCCTTCCACACCCCACCCGAGCTATCTTGTGAGTTATCTCCCTATTTTTATAATCAATTAATAAAGAATACATGGTTTTTAAATGATAGTGACTATTTCCAAGCTGTGATCGAAGGGGGGAGGGAGCTTGGCTTACAAGGAAATAGAGTCAACCAAGGGAGCGGGTTTTCATCAAGGAGAAACAAATAGAACTGTCACACGGTATCCTGGCCAGTCATGAAACTGGTTTTCAAAGCGTCTCTGATGCACAGCACTTCCTGATGTGCTCTTCTAATCACCCTGGTGTCTGGCTGTGCATAATCAGTGGCCAGGTGATTTGCCTCAACCTCCCACCCCTCCATAAATGTCTCCCCCTTACACTCACAGAGATTGCGGAGCACACAGCAAGCAGCAATAACAATGGGGATATTGGTTTCGCTGAGGTCTGAGCAAGTCAGTAAACTGTGCCAGTGACCCTTCAAATGTCCAAATGCACCCTCTACCACCATTCTGCACTTGTTCAGCCTATAGTTGAACAGCTCCTTACTACTGTCCAGGGTACCTGTATACGGCTTCATGATCCAGGGCATTAAGGGGTAGGCTGGGTCCACAAGGATGACTATAGGCATTTCAACATCCCCAACAGTTATTTTCTGGTCTGGGAAGTAAATCCCTTCCTGGAGCCATTTAAACAGACCAGAGTTCCTGAAGACGTGAGCGTCATGAACCTTTCCCGGCCATCCCACGTTGATGTTGGTGAAACGTCCCTTGTGATCCACCAGTGCTTGCAGCACCATTGAAAAGTACCCCTTGCTGTTTATGTACTGGCTGCCTTGGTGGTCCGGTCCCAAGATAGGGATATGGGTTCCGTTCATCGCCCCACCACAGTTAGGGAATCCCATTGCAGGAAAGTCATCTACTATGACCTGCACATTTCCCAGAGTCACTACCTTTGATAGCAGCAGCTCAGTGATTACGTTGGCTACTTGCATGACAGAAACCCCCGCAGTAGATTTGCCCACTCCAAATTGATTCCCAACTGACCGGTAGCTGTCTGGCGTTGCAAGCTTCCACAGAGCTATCACCACTCGCTTGTGAACTGTGAGGGCTGCTCTCATCTTGGTATTCTTGCGGTTCAGGGCAGGGGAAAGCAAGTCACAAAGTTCCATGAAAGTGCCCTTACGCATGCGAAAGTTTCGGAGCCACTGGGAATCATCCCAGACCTGCAACACTATGCAATCCCACCAGTCTGTGCTTGTTTCCCGGGCCCAGAATCGGCATTCCACGGCATGAACCTGCCCCATTAACACCATGATGTCCACATTGCCGGGGCTCATGCTTTGAGAGAAGTGTATGTCCATGTCCTCATCACTCTCGTCATCGCGCTGCCATCGCCTCCTCGCCTGGTTTTTCAGCTTCTGGTTCTGCATAAACTGCACGATAATGAGCGAGGTGTTTACACTGCTCATAACTGCTGCGGTGAGCTGACCAGCCTCCATGCTTGCCGTGCTATGGCGTCTGCTCGGACAATCCAGGGAAAAGGGCGCAAAATGATTGTCTGCCGTTGCTTTCATGGAGGGAGGGTTGACTGACGACAGTTACCCGCAACAAATTTTTGGCCCCATCAGGCATTTGGAGCTCAACCCAGAATTCCAATGGGCAGCGGGGACTGCGAGAACTGTGGGATAGCTACCACAGTGCACCGCTCGGAATGTCAACGCTTGCCACGGTACTATGGACGCACACCGCCGAATTAATGTGCTTAGTGTGGACGCATGCACTCGACTTTATACAATCTGTTCCCAAACATCGACTTCTGTAAAATCAGAGTAATTTCATAGTGTAGACATACCCTAAGTATACGGAAAAGCTCTTGAGCTTAGCTCACGATCACCCTAGTGGCCATGCTGTGGTGAACGGGACCAAGGACCGTTTGTGGAAGTCATTCCACTAGGAGGGGATGGGCAAGGACATTTCTACCTATGTCCGGTCTTGTGAAGTGTGCCAGAGGGTGGGAAAGCCCCAAGACCAGGTCAAGGCCCCTCTCCAGCCGCTCCCCATCATTGAGGTTCCATTTCAGCGTGTAGCTGTGGATATTCTGGGTCCTTTCCCTAAGAAGACACCCAGCGGAAAGCTGGAAATACTGACTTTCATGGATTTTGCCACCCAATGGCCGGAAGCAGTAGCTCTAAGCAACACCAGGGCTAAAAGCGGATTCGGGAACTAACTTCCTGGCAGGGACTATGAAATCTCTTTGGGAAGCTCATGGGGTAAACCACTTTGTTGCCACCCCTTACCACCATTAAAATGAATGGCCTACTGGAGAAGTTTAATGGGACTTTGGGGGCCATGATACATACATTTGTGAATGAGCACTCCAATGATTGGGCAACGAATCACTCCTCAAGCCAAAACCGAAATAGAAAGGGAGATCAAGGACATGTTACAGATGGGTGTAATCCGGCCCTCTGAGAGTGCATGGGCCTCTCCAGTGGGTCTGGTTCCCATCCAGATGCGGAAATCCACTTTTGTGTGGACTACTGTAAGCTAAAAGCCGTAAAATGCCCAAAAAACTATCCAATGCCACACACAGATGAGCTATTGGAGAAACTGGGAGGTGCCCAGTTCATCTCCACCTTAGACATAACTAAGGGGTACTGGCAAGTGCTGCTAGATGACCCCACCAAGGAAAGGTCAGCCTTCATCACCCAGGTAGGGCTGTATGAATTTAATGTGGTCCCTTTCCAACTGCAAAATGCACCCGCCACCTTCCAGAGACTGGTACATAACCTTCTGGCTGGATTTGGGGAATTTGCAGTCTCCTACCTTGACGATATGGCCATATTCTCAGATTCATGGGCAGAACACTTGGAACACCTCCAGGCTGTCTTCCAGGGCATAAGGGAGGCAGGATTAACCGTTAAGGCCAAAAAATGTCAAATAGGCCTAAACAGGGTAATGTACCTTTGACACCAGGTGGGTCAAGGAAATATCAACCCCCTACAGGCTAAAGTAAATGCTATCCAAAATTGGCCTTTCCCTAAGTCAAAGAAGCAGGTCCAATCCTTCTTGGGCTTGGCCAGGTATTACCGATGATTTGTACCACGCTATATGTACATTCGAGGTATGAATTGATGCTTTTTCATACCTGGTTTTAAAGCTGCTTACAGCATTACTGCTCTGTGTCTCCACTCTCCGGAGAACTACAACAACAAGAAAGATGATTTTTTTTCCAATTTTAAAAAGTTGTAGCCATCCCATTGGCTCTTTTGGTCAGGTGCCCACTCCCTTTCTTTTACCTAGCCAGGGAGACTTTTTAACTCTTTACATGTAAAGCAAGCAGAGAACAGCCACCAAGAGGGACTTTATAATTGTCTGGCTGGGTGTCCATAAAATGGAGTTCCTCCCCCCCACCCTTCATTTATCACAGGGTCACAGAGAATTAATTTGGACAGCAAATACATGGATGGTTTCCAAACTAGAAATCAATTTACCTAACATACAGCTGTGGGATTTCTCCACAGCTCCCACCCGTCCCTCCCACACCCCCTCCAATCCCTCAGAGATCCCCAAATAACGCCCTCCTATAGCCCCCACCTCCTTCCCCTCAGCCTCCCACCCAACTCCACTGTGCTCCTGTTTAATCCCATCAAACCCCCTGTTGCCCCACCCCCAAATAAGCACATCCAACCCCCTTCACTGAGAGGAGCCCCCACAGCAAATCTGTCAGTGAGGAGAGCCAATGTACCGGAGTGGGGAGCCAAGCCCAGCCCCACAGGAGAGGACCCACTGCTGTGGCGTGAGTGCAGGGTGAACTCGCTCCCCAATCCCCCATTCTTCCCTTGCTAGGGCCTCACAGCCACACCAGGCTGGGGTAGACACATCGACAGTTGGGCCTGGCAGTTTTACCAAGCTCCCCCAAACGAGATCTTCACCAGCCCACAGTGCGCTGGCGCTGAATACCCAATCCCTGGCTGGCCTGCTCTGGCCTCTGCTGGGCAGCAGCTGTGACTAAAATGATCAGAATGGACTTTTTTCACCTTAAAAGCTATGAATCCCTGAGTTTCCACCCCACACCACCCTGAAGAGTTGGTTAATGGGGAAGTGTGACTCTTGCAGGGTGGAGAGAAGGTGTCTGCATGGGGCAGGGCAGGGTTCGTAGTCCAGGGCTCCCTCTTTCTCCTGTCCTTCCACATGTGAGTAGACAAGGGCACCATGTCAACCATGCTGATCTCCTTGGGGCATAGACCATTCCTACTCCCAAGCTGCGAGGGGTTGCAAGTGCTTTGGAGGGTAGGAATAAAATTCAAAATGATCTGGACAAACTGGAGAAATGGTCTGAAGTAAATAGAATGCAATTCAATAAGGACAAATGCAAAGTACTCTACATATGAGGGAACAATCAGTTGCACACATACAGAATGAGAAATTACTGCCTAGGAAGGAGGAGTGTTGTAAGCAAGACACGAGAAGTAATTCTTCTGCTGTACTCTGCACTGATAATGCCTCACTGGAGTATTGTGCCTGTCCTGGGTGCCACATTTCAGGAAAGATGGGGAGAAACTGGAGAAAGCCCAGAAAAGAGCAACAAAAGTGATGAAAGGTCTAGAAAACATGACCTATGAGGGAAGATTGAAGAAATTGGATTTGTTTACTCTGGAGAAGAGAAGATGAGAGGGGACACGGTAACCGTTTTCAAGTACATAAAAGGTTGTTACAAGAACTGAACAAAGGAAGCCAATTTGCAGTGTGAAACAATAATTTTTATTGGTCCTACAAAATCTATGATACATCTGCTTGAGCACCATCTACCAGCTCCTCATCCATTCACTTACTGTTTACTAGAGCTGGTGAAAACTTTTTAGCCAAACCTTATTTAAAACAAAATAGGGATTTGACTAAAACTTTTTAATGAAAAATGTTTGCTTCCCTCAGAGATACTGACTTTTTTTTTTTTTTTTTTTTTGGACAGAAAACGGAAAACAACAAAACCATATTTTTCAACTTCCAGCTGAAAGTTTTCGGATTTCGCCTGCCAAAAAACAAAACTTTTTTCATTTTCATGGTTTTCAGTTCTTTGATGAAAAGTCAAAAGATTCTGCCAAAAATAACCCCAAAATCATTTTCCAACCATCTCTATAATTTTCAAATATATTTATGCACATACACGTCTTTCATACAGCGCTTCGGTATCAGGGACCACTTGGACCCTGCTGCTTTGATAACAGAAACCTGATTGACTGATTCTCATTTCAGTCACCTAATCTGAATTCTTTGTAAGCGTCACAGATCTCCTGACAGCGTTTCTCAGGGCCTCCTTGACCTCTCTGTTTCTCAGGCTGTAGATGAGCGGATTGGCCAGGGGCATCAGGACTGTGTAGCAGACAGAGAACACTTTGTTCAGGGCTCTCAGGGTGCTGGATTTTGGAACCATGTAGACAATCATTATGGTCCCATAGAAGATGGTCATCATGATGAGGTGAGGAGGAGCAGGTGGAAAAGGCCTTTTGCCTCCCAGTGGTGGAAGGGATTCTCAGGATGGTGCTGATGACACAAACATAGGACATCAAGGTTAATAGAAATGGGAGAACTACATTTAGGAAGGAAAATGTATAAATAACCGGTGTGATCTGGCTGGTGTTACTGCAGGAGAGTTTTACCATTGGGGTGAGATCACAGAAGAAGTGGTCCATTTCATTGGGGCCACAAAAAATTAACTCTGACACGAGACACATTAATATTACACAAGATAGAAATCCACTTATCCAAGACCCAGCTGCTAGCTGGAGGCACAGCCGGCCATTCATAAGGGCTCCATAGTGCAGCGGTTTGCATATGGCTAAATACCGATCATAAAACATCGCTGACAAGAGATAACATTCTGTAGTTCCTAGAAAACCAAATACAGCCAATTGTGTGATGCAGCCCTCCACAGAAATGGTTCTGTCCCCAGTCAGGAGACTGGTCAGCACCCTGGGCAGGACAGTGGAGGTGTAGCAGGTCTCCAAGCAGGACAAGTTCCCCAGGAAGCAGTACATGGGGGTGTGAAGGTGCTGATCAGTCACAACTAGCACAACGATGAGGATGTTCCTGGCCATGGTCACAATGTAGATCACTAGAAACAGCAGGAAGAGAAGAATCTGCAGCCCAGGCTGATTCCCGAATCCCAGGAGGATGAATTCTGTGATGGGTGTTTGATTTCCCCCTTCTGCTTTCTCCATGAGCTGTACTAGTAGAAAGAAAAGCACCACACACTGGAATAATTTCCTCTGTTATTAAACAATAGAAAGTTTCCTCCGTTCAATTACATGAAAGTTCAAAGAGGAAAATGAGAAAGTCACATATTGTCTTCTAGGGCCACGTACCTTGGACCTGTGAGACTCAGTCAGGAACGCAGGTCTTGACATACCCAAGAAGAGCAGTGATTCCTCTAATCTAGAGTCCTGTCTTTAAGAGCGGCCAATACCAGATGCTCTAGAAAAATATTCATCTCCCTTAAAGGCCTTTCCACAATCTCATATATATGGGAAATGTTTTCCAAGACAGTGGTGCTGTAGCCATGTTAGTAGCCAGATATTACAGAAACAAGCTAGGTGAGGTAACATCTTTTATTGTTCCAATAAAATTGGTCACCCACCTTGTTTCCCCACACAGTTAATTCTTGGCTTATGTCATAAAACCTTCTTTTTTATATACTTTGTTGGTGTAACTAGACATCTGCATTCGTTGTGAGGTGATTATCAGGCCCCAATTACCGTAGTATATGAGCACCTCACAGTCCTTAATGTATTTATCCCCACAACGCCGCAATGAGATTGGAAAACCTTTTTGTGCCCATTGTATAGATGGAGAACTGAGGCCCTAAGTGATTCCCCCAAAGGGCCCCAGGCCCTAACCCTAATCTTGATGGAGCTTCTCTGTCCCATTCATCAGTCCTTAACCTCTCGCAAATCCCCTTTTTCTTCATCTCCTCCTTAAATTAAACGCCCCGAGTCTTTTCTGAGGTTGGAATATTCAAAGGGACCTAAAGAAATTTGACACTATTGAAAATCAGGGGGACTTGGTAACCAGACTCCCTTGAAATTCCCAGCCCCATTAAACTCTGCCCATCCAGGCACCTGCTTCTCTGCTCCATTCCAAGCCCCATTCAGCAGGTGGGAAAAGAAGAGACTCTCTCATCCCCCAGCTCTGAGACACCAGGTGCAGCACAGGAGCCTGCAGGTCAGCCCCAGCAGAACAGGGCGTGAGCATACTCGCCTCCTGCTAGTGCCTGAGACACTGACCAGCAGCGCAACAGGGAAACGTCCTCTGCCCAGAACCCTGCCCCGATCACAAAGGGAAACCCTAGCAGCCATGCACAGACCCCCCCCTCCCTGCTTCCATCCTTGCCCACCAGAGACACGCTCTACCCAGCTGCACTCTGCAGCCCAGCTGATGAGTGTGTGTCTGGGCCTAGATTCAGTGCAGCGTTATGCTCCCAGCCACGTTCTGCAGTGCCACAGGGGCAGGGAGTAGGAAGTGAGACGGAGCAGGAAATGCACAGCTCTGGTGTGCTCCAGCTGGTCTCCTTCCCACTACGGCACCGTTTCTTCCTCTGTGAGATCCCCAGGGTCTGACTAAGGGCTTAGTCTAAATGAAAAGCTGGGGTGTGATTCTCCAGAGCACTAGCCTGCCACGTACTAATGCTGCATGGACCCTGCTGCAGTGCACTCAACGTTCCCTAGTGCACTTTGACCTCCCCCCGTTTCAAACAGCACTGGGGCAAGGTCCACTAGGGGACTTTTAGTGCACGATAGCAGGGGCCGTGCGGATAGAGCACTGCAGATTTCCACCCCAGCTGGCCACGTAGTAACTCCCTGTGGGGACAAACCCCAGGAAGGATCAGATTTAAATTGAATCCGCTGCAGGAAACGGCAATGCTGAGTGGTTGTGGGGATTGGGACCAGGTTTCCACTTCCAGGCTGCTCCCCCCTGTGTCTCCTGCTCTCAGAGCTTGTCTGCAGGATGGGGGAGTGCACTCAAGAGCAATGGGATTTCTAAAGGGCACCAGCAAGTTGCACGCGAACTGGCTCGTATAGACTCTTCCTGGCGCCCACTGAAATTTCCTTTGTGCACGACGTTTGGTGCACTGTAGAATTGACACCCCGCAGTTGTGCACCGCCACCCCACATGGACAAGCCCGCATTCACTCGGCAAAGACACCTACCTTCTACTGCTGCACTGGGCTGGCGCTTGCTTTCTTGCTTGATGCTCACACCTGTGTGTATTTTACGAGGGATCTTCATGCCTCCTGCTCTGGAGCTTCCAAGGTTTATAGAGGAAAGCTGCCTCGCGCTGGCTCAGGCAACTGTTTGGATCTCCACTGAGGCTGTTGATAATGATCCCAGTGAAAGTGCCCTCGGGAGGGAATTCAGTGCTATGTTGCTTGTTAAAACAGTGTAAACATCAAGGCTACTGACTACCGAGGCCTGGTCTACACTACAGAGTTAGGTTAACGCAAGGCAGCTTATGTCAACCTAACTGTGGAAGTCTCTACACTTAAATTTTGCTCCTGCCGACGTAACTGCCCCGCTGCACCAACTTAATAATGCCACGAGAGGCGTAGCGTCAAGGTCCATGTAGTTAGATTGATGCAGTGTCAACATAGACACTGCGTTACTCATGTCGACTGCTACTGGCTTTCAGGAGCCTTCCCCACAATGCCCTGCACTGACAGAATCTATACCAGCACTCCTGGTTAGACCGTGCACCGCCAACGCAAGAAGCAAAGTGTAGACACGCACAAGTGATCTAATTACTGTGGCAGCTGTCTGCTGACATAAGTTAGGTTGAGTTAATTTCCGTGACAGTCAGACCTATGTCGGCATAACTACGTCGCTCAGGGTGGTGAAAAATCCACACACCAAGCAACATAGTTACACTGACCTAATCCGCGTGTAGACAGTGCTACATGGATGAGAGAGCGTCTCCCGTAGACATAGCTACCGCTTCTCAGGGAGGTGGATTCTCTACAAGGACAGGAGAGCTCTCTCCCATCCATGTAGGAGCATCTTCTTTTATGTGCTACAGCAGTGCAACTGCGTCCATTTGGCATTTTAAGTGTGGACCTGTCCTCCGGCAGCTAAGTCCCACAGGCCTCTGAAAAGCCCAACTTGGGTTCACAGAAGCACAGACTTTTGCAAGAAAAAGATAAAATTTAAACCTTTTCCAGATTGTCCAGGTGTGATGGGTTCCCCAGGGTACAACCTGGAACTAGGGTATCACTCTGCCCCCTTAACTCTCCAGTGTGGGTTGTCCCTCACAATGCTTTGCTAGTGACAAGCTGCAAACCCTTCTAGATGCTGTTCTCACTCAACCCAACAGCATGTGGAGCACCACACCCAGCTAGTTTGCATCAATGTTCCCAGAGCAACTCAGGAATCACACCGAGAAAGGCACCAGCCAATTACCCCCCATCTCCCCAGACTTATACCCCAGAACTGTACCATCTTGCCCTGGTCAGAAGCCTGACCAGTGTAAGTTTATTACCCAGTCTGCCCCTCCCTCATTAGAGAGGATATGCACCAGCCTTTGTAACCTGAGTTGAGATTTCCCAAGAACTTCAACTGAAATACAGTTTTAGGTAAAATATAAAACAGATTTATAAACTACAGAAAGATAGATTTTAAGTGATTATAAGTAATAGGCTTAAACGGTCAGAGATAGTCATCAAAGAAAATAAAAGATAAGCGCATAATCTGAATCTTAAACCTAATTACACTAGGCAGTATTTAGAACAAGCAATTTTCTCACCCCACTGGATGTTACAGTTCACAATACACAGGCCTCTCGCTCAAGCCTGGGAGAAGTCTCCTCTGTTTAAGTCTTCTGTCTCCCCAGCATTCTTGTTGCTTCTAGCATAGGTGAGGGAGGAGAAAGGCCCAAGCATGATGCGATCTGTCATTTATCTCTTGCCAAAAGCACATCCTGCTCACAACTTATTCTTTTCTTTCTGTGGCATTTGCATTGAGAGAACAAGAGAGAGAGTGTACTGGTGTGGAGGGAGAAAGATTCGAGAGATGAATTAATACAAACAGAGATTGCAGTTAGATTTCTTTAAGAGAGTTAATTCTGTGGCCAAGACTTCCAATTATGGGAGTCCAAAGAACAGCTTCTAAACTGGGACTTTCCAAGGGACCTAAAGGAGCAGTAAATAAGAAAAATAAATGAAAATGGCTAGACAAAAGTGAGCAAGTCAGCAAAAAGCCAGCCATCCTCCTTAAAATCCTTTGTGGTTTATATGTGTCTGCCATTGACCAGCAAGGCAACTGGGAGCGAAAGTTGAAGCTAGACAAATTTAAACTAGAAATAAGGTGGACGTTTTTAATAGGAACGGTCATAAACCATTGGTACAACTTGCCAAGGGTCATGGTGGAGTCTCCATCACTGGGAATGTTTAAATGAAGTCTGGATGTGTTTCTTAAACATCTGCACTAGATCAATCACAGGTGTTGCCCTTAAAGCAGTAATTAATTCACAGAAGTCCTGTGGCCCATGCAATGCAGGAGGTCAGACTAGATGATCACAATGATCCTTTCTAGCCTTAAAATTCTACGAGTCAACTAATTTGATCCTATCTAGAGCGTATCTGTTAATCAGAAACTCGAATATTCTTATAGAGACTCAACGAGATGAAGAAGGCACCACATCCCTTGGTACACTGTTCAGAGCAGCTACAAGAATGATTTGTGAGATGGAAAAGCAACCTTGCAGTAAGAGACTTGAGAACCTCAAACTATTTAACTTAACACCGAGGAGGTTACAAAAGCTTAACAAAGGGTTGACTTGATCCCAGTCTAGAAGTACCTACCTGGGAGCTCTGAGAGCAGAGGTTTCTTTAATCTCATAGACAAAGGCATAACGAGAGCCAACATCTGGCAGCTGAAGCCAGATAAACACAGACTGGAAAGAAGGCAACCATTTTTAACAGTGAAGCAATTATCCACTGGAACAATTTACGCTGGGCTGTGGTGGTTTCTCCATGCCTTGGAGTCTTTAAAGCAAGGCTGGAGTTGTCTTTCTAAAAGTACCACTCTAGCTTAATGACAAGCGATGGGTCTGGGGAAGGGATCATGGGGAAAATTTCTTTGGCCTGCGTTATGCAGGTGGTCAGACTACATGATCACAACAGACTTTCTACTTTAAAATCTACAAGCTCACCTTTCCCAGGAAAAATGAGGTCAAGGGGAAGCATCACACTTGCAGGCAAGTATCTGGTGAGCAAGCTGCAAACAAGAGGTTGTTAAACCGTGACCATCTCTCCCTCCAGTGCCCCTGCTTAGCTGAGTAGAGAAAAAGCACAGTCTAAACCACTGTGATCTCCTTGGGGCCTAGACCGTTCCTTCTGTCTTCTCTGGAAAGAGACAAGCACAAAGCATTATGGTCCCATAGTAAAGTGCCACAAAGCTGAGATGAGCTGAGCAGATGGAAAAGGCCTTTTGCCTCCTGCTAGTGGGTGGGATTCGCTGGACGGTGCTGATGACACACACATAGGACATCAAGGTTAATAGAAATGGGGGAAGTGCATCTAGAAAGGTAAATATATAAAGAACCAGGGTGATCCGGCTGGAAATTGGGCAGGAGAGTTTTAGCATTGGGGTAAGAACACCAGAAAAATGGGAAGTTTCATTGGGGTCTGTGATTAATGAATGGGGGGTAGCTCCCTTTTATGGACACCCAGCCAGACAATAAGCTATAAAGTCCCTCTTGGTGGCTGTTCTCTGCTTGCTTTACCTGTAAACTTTAAAAAGTTTCCCTGCCTAGGTAAAAGAAAGGGAGTGGCACCTGACCAAAAAAGCCAATGAGACGGCTAGAACTTTGTACAATTGGAAAAAAAGCTTTCCCTTTGTGTGCTGTTGTTGTTCTGGAGAGCGGAGACACAGCACAGCAGTACTCTAAACAGCTGTAAAACTGGGTTCCTCGAACCACTTATTTAACAACCCAGATACGTAAGTACATCAGGAATGTTTAGAAAGACACAATTAGGTTTATTTTTGTTTATTTCTGATTGGCTTGTGGACTCCTCTGTGCTATCCCCAAATGTTTTTTGTTTTGCTTGTAACCTTTAAGCTGGACCTCAAGAAGATTATTCTTGATATTTAATTTTTGTGAGTTTTTTAAATCTAGCAAAAGCCTAAGTTCTGGGTGTATTTTCTTTCTTTTTGTTTTTAATAAAATTTACCTTTTTTAAGAACAGGATTGGATTTTTGGTGTCCTAAGAGGTTTGTGCATATGTTGTTTAATTAGCTGGGGGAACGGTTAATTTCCTTTGTTTTCTTTCTCAGCTCTTCCCCGATGGGGGTGGGGAGGTGAAAGGGGTTGAGGGTACCCCACAGGAAGGAATTCCCAAGTGCGCCTTCCTGGGTCCCAAGCGATTTTTTTGCACTTGGGTGGTGGCCGCATCTCCCCATGCAAGGTCAGAGAGAAACTGTGACCTTGGGAGTTTAATACCAGCCTGGAGTGGCCAGTATTAAGTTTTAGAATCCTTGAGGGCCCCACTTCTGCACTCGAAGTGCCAGAGTGGGGAATTAGCCTTGACATGGTGGCAGAGCAGTGGGATCATTTTGAACCAAAAGCACAGACCTCAGGATTTTAAAAAGACACATTTTTCCTTTTGGCTACTTGAAAGTAAAGGAGTTTTTTCTTTTTTTCTTTTCTTTGCTGCCTAAGAGGGAACAGCCATACAAGGGGTTCAACCTGAAAAGACAGGGAGACCAACAAGCAGTTTAATTTTTTAAGCTTCATGACAACGAAATAGCTAGGCTAGAGTAGGGCAGCCTTGTGCATGAGATTGAGGTCAGGCACCAAAACCCTAGAGAAACCAGTCTTCCCAAAGTGGTATGCCACAGAGAAGACAGACCTAGATCAAGACCAGAGATCCAGCTTCATGATAGAAATGCAGGGAGTGGATGGGGGAGTGGGAACTTCCCAGGAGGGAGGGGTCAGCCCTCCCCAACCCGAGATCCAGATGCCAGGATGGAGGGATGCCTTTAACTCAGGCCAAATTCTAACTGAGGCAGAAAGGAATTTCTTCCTAGAGATGAAGCGCTTTAAGTGGAGGACAAGCGCTTGGAGGTGGAAGCAAGGCAAAGCGCTTGGAAGCGGAGATAAAGTGCTGGCAGGCAGAAGCTGAGGAAAAGCGCTTGGAGGCAGAAGTAGAGGAGAGGAGAGAGGCGAAGAGCTTGGAAATGAGGCGATTGAAGGCAGAAGCAGAGGCAAAGTGCTTGGAGGTGGAAGCCGAGGAGAGGAGAGAGGTGAAGCACTTGGAAGTGGAGCTGAAGCACTTAGACCTGCAAAAGGCTAAGCTGGATCAATCAGGTACCCTAACAATCTTTCTCCAGGTACCGCTCCCCATTCCAAAAAATTCCCCACATGCATGGTAGGTAATGATACAGAGGCCTTCACAGAAAATTTTGAAAGGGCCTGCCTTGGGTACAACACCCCTATAGACTAGTATATGATGGAGCTAAGGCCACAACTCAGTGGACTCTTAGCAGAGGTAGCAGCTGAAATGCCTAAAGAACACATGAACGACTATGAACTTTTTAAACACAAGGCCAGAATTAGGATGGGACTAACACCCGAGCATGCCTGTTGGCGGTTCAGAGCCCTAAGGTGGAAACCAGACATGGCATTTTCCTGACACGCCTATCACATTGTAAAAATTGGGATACCTGGATATCAGGAGCAAATGTTAAATCTCTGGAAGATCTGTATCTCCTAATACAAATGGAGCAGTTCTTAGAGGGTATTCCTGAGGACATAGAAAGGTATATCCTAGATGGGAAGCCCAAAACTGTAATCAAGGTGGGGGAGATCAGAGCCAAATGGGTGAGGTGGCAGAGAAGAAAAAAGCTAGTGGCAGTTGGTGCGGATACCAGAAGGGGCAACCCGAGATGACACCCCACCATCGGGGTCAGCCCAAAGCCCCACCTTGCAAGGAGGAGCGCTCCACACAGCCAGGGAGAACCCAGATGCCCTCTCATCCCACCACCCAACTCTCCAACCACCCACCTTGCCCCAGCCCACAGTCAGCTGGGCAATGCTTCAAATGTAATGAGCTGGGGCATGTGAAGGCCAACTGCCCCAAGAGCATGCGCTGACTTCAATTTATCACCCCTGAGTCCCATCGAGAGCCTTCAGGCCCAGATGCCTTGCAAATACCCCCAGAGCAAAGGGAAACTTTAACTGTAGGCGGAAGGAAGATTACTGCGTGGAGGGACATTGGACCACAGGTGTCAGCTATCCACCAATCCCTGGTGGACCCCAAATTCATCGACGCAGAGGCCCAAGTGACGGTACAACCCTTTACGGCCAACTCTTTTAACTTGCCTACAGGCAGGTTGCCAGTCCAGTACAAAGGCTGGTCAGGAATATGGACTTTAGCAGTCTATGATGCTTATCCCATCACATGCTGCTGGGAGAAGACTTAGCCAATCATGTGAGGCTAACAAAAAGGGTGGGGATGGTCACCTGCAGCCAGGCTAAACAGGCCTCCACACTTAACTCCATTCCTAAGCCTCCTACAGGGACCCAGCCAGAGGTGGTGGAACCAGTCCCCAAACCAGAGTCTATGGCAGTAGTTATAGATTCAGTTACTGGGACCCAGTCAGAACCAGCCCAAGAATCAGAACTGGCAGAGCAGTCAGCACCAGCGCCCGAGCTTGTAACCCCACCAGAGTCAGGGCAGCCAGCACCAAAGGGTGCCACAGAGCCTACACCTGCAACAGCAGCTAAACCAGAGCAAGAAGCTCAACTGGAGCTGGAAATACAACCTAGTACACCAGTGGAGAGCGGTTCACAACTCAGCGAGGAACTCATATCTCCAGCATCAAGGGAGCAGTTCCAGGCAGAGCAGAAAGCAGATGAAAGCCTCAAGGGACCTTGGAAGGTGTCACGGAGCGACCCACCGCCTCTCAGCTCTTCCAATAGGTCCAGGTTTGTTCTAGAAGGAGGATTCTTACAAAAGGAAACCCTGTCTGGTGGGCACAAGGAGGACTGGCATCCTCAAAAACAGTTGGTAGTTCCAACTACGTATAGGGAAAAGATCTTGAGCTTAGCCCACGATTACCCTAGTAGCCATGCTGGGGTGAACAGGACTAAGGATCGTTTGGGGAAGTCATTCCACTGGGAGGGGATGGGCAAGGACTTTTCTACCTATGTCCAGTCTTGTGAGGTGTGCCAGAGGGTGGGAAAGCCCCAAGACCAGATCAAGGCCCCTCGCCAGCCACTCCCCATCATTGAAGTTCCATTTCAGCATGTAGCTGTGGATATTCTGGGTCCTTTCCCTAAGACGACACCCAGCGGAAATTGTACATACTGACTTTCATGGATTTTGCCACCCAATGGCCGGAAGCAGTAGCTCTAAACAAAACCAGGCCTAAAAGCATAAACCAGGCATTGGCAGACATATTTGCCAATGTAGGTTAGCCCTCCAACATCCTTACAGATTCGGGAACTAACTTCCTGGCAGGGACCATGAAACATCTTTGGGAAGCTGTCAGGGTTCCCTCCCCACTCTGAACTCTGGGGTACCACATGAAAGACCCCCTAAGCTTATTTCTACCAGCTTAGGTTAAAACTTCCCCAAGGAACAAATCCTTTCCTTGTCCTTGGATGGTATTGCTGCCAGCACCAAGTGATTTAGACAAAGATTCAGGAAAAGGACCATTTGGAGTTCCTATTTTCCCAAATATCCCCCCAAAGCCCTTCACCCCCTTTCCCGGGGAAGCTTGAGAATAATATACCCACCAATTGCCTTTAATAAAAGTACAGACCGGACCCTTTATTTTTAGGACACTAAAGTCAATCACAACAAGGAGTCTGGCAGCACCTTAAAGACTAACAGATTTATTTGGGCATAAGCTTTTGTGGGTAAAAACCTCACTTCTTCAGATGCATAGAGTGAAAGTTACAGATGCAGGCATTATATACTGACACATGGAGAGAAGGGAGTTACTTCGCAAGTGGAGAACCAGTGTTGACAGGGCCAATTCAATCAGGGTGGATGTAGTCCACTCCCAATAATAGATGAGGAGGTGTCAATTCCAGGAGAGGAAAAGCTGCTTCTGTAATGAGCCAGCCACTCCCAGTCCCTATTCAAGTCCAGATAAATGGTGTTAAATTTGCAAATTAATTTTAGTTCTGCTGTTTCTCTTTGAAGTCTGTTTCTGAAGTTTTTTTGTTCAATAATAGTGACTTTTAAATCAGTAATAGAATGACCAGGGAGATTGAAGTGTTCACTTACTGGCTTTTGTATGTTACCATTCCTGATGTCCAATTTGTGTCCATTTATTCTTTTGTGGAGGGACTGTCCGGTTTGGCCAATGTACATGGCAGAGGGGCATTGCTGGCACATGATGGCATATATAACATTAGTAGATGTGCAGGTGAATGAGCCCTTGATGGTGTGGCTGATGTGGTTGGGTCCTCTGATGGTGTCACCAGAGTAGATATGGGGACAGAGTAGGCAACGAGGTTTGCTACAGGGATTGGTTCCTGGGTTGGTGTTTCTGTGGTGTGGTGTGTAGTTGCTGGTGAGTATTTGCTTCAGGTTGGGGGGTTGTCTGTAAGTAAGGACTGGCCTACCTCCCAAGGCCAGTGATGGTCACATAAACACCACCCTATACCGGAAACCTACTGACCGCTATACGTACCTACATGCCTCCAGCTTCCATCCAAGACACATCACGCGATCCATTGTCTACAGCCAAGCCCTAAGATACAACCGAATTTGCTCCAACCCCTCAGACAGAGACAAACACCTACAAGATCTCTATCAAGCATTCTTAAAACTACAATACCCACCTGGGGAAGTGAGAAAACAGATTGACAGAGCAAGATGGGTACCCAGAAATCTCCTACTACAGGACAGGCCCAACAAGGACAATAACAGAACACCACTGGCCATCACATACAGCCCCCACGTAAAACCTCTCCAGCACATTATCCATGATCTACAACCTATCCTGGAAAATGATCCCTCACTCTCACAGACCTTGGGAGGCAGGCCAGTCCTCGCTTACAGTACCCACCTCTGGAAACTGCCCCTACACCCCCATTTCCCACCAACCCCAAAACACTTCCCTCTGCACAGCCTCCCTCTATCTTCACCCCAGCCCCCTACCACCACTTCTTACTCCCCTCAGGGCGCTTCTGCAGCCCCCAACACCCAGGTCCATCTACCCTACATATCAGTCCAAATACTCTCAACTCCTGGCTGCACCAAACCCCTCTCCCTTCTTCCATCGCTCCCGTCCCGGGCTCACCTGGAAACCCACACACACACAGGGCCCCTCACCCTTTTACCCTGGCACCAGCATCCCGCCTTCACTGTATGTGGGGCTGGGGACCTTCCCCCCCCTTAAACCTACTCCTCCTTGTCCCCTTGGGGTGGTCAGGTGGCTTGGCCCCTGTCCAGGCTGCTTCCCCACTTTGAACTTTAGGGTACAAATGTGGGGGCCTGCATGAAAACTTCTAAGCTTAACTACCAGCTTAGATCTGGTCCGCTGCCACCATTCCCAAAGCTAATTCCCTTCCCTGGGAAGCCTTGAGAAACCTTTCACCAATTCCCTGGTGAATACAGATCCAACCCCCTTGGATCTTAAAACAAGGAGAAATTAACCATCCCCCCTCTCCTTCCTTTCACCAACTCCTGGTGAATACAGATCCAACCCCCTTGGATCTAAAAACAAGGAAAAATCAATCAGGTTCTTAAAAAGAAGGCTTTTAATTAAAGAAAAAGGTAAAAATCATCTCTGTAAAATCAGGATGGAAAATAACTTTACAGGGTAATCAAACTTAAAGAGCTCAGAGGACCCCCCTCTAGTCTCAGGTTCAAAGTACAGCAAACAAAGATAAACACTCTAGTAAAAGGTACATTTACAAGTTGAGAAAACAAAGATAAAAACTAACACGCCTTGCCTGGCTGTTTACTTACAAGTTTGAAATATGAGAGACTTGTTTAGAAAGATGTGGAGAACCTGGATTGATGTCTGGTCCCTCTCAGTCCCAAGAGCGAACAACCCCCAAAACAAAGAGCACAAACAAAAGCCTTTCCCCCCCAAGATTTGAAAATATCTTGTCCCCTTATTGGTCGTTTGGGTCAGGTGTCAGCCAGGTTACCTGAGCTTCTTAACCCTTTACAGGTAAAAGGATTTTGGAGTCTCTGGCCAGGAGGGGGTTTATAGTACTGTACACAGGAGAGCTGTTACCCTTCCCTTTATAGTTATGACACGCCCCCCAAATCACAGATAGTGTTGGACGTCCGGTTCCACACTGGCTGTGATTTCTTCCTGGAGCTCTAGGAGAAAACAGAGTTAATAAGACACATGTACCTTTAGACATACTACTGATTATATAAAAACTAACAATATGTTCCATTCCAAGAACAATTTTTAACCAGCTGACTCTGGGAAACTTTCCCAGGAGAGTGCATCAGCCACTTTGTTAGAAGCTCCTGAAATGTGTTGTATTTCAAAATCAAAATCTTGGAGAGCTAAACTCCACCGAAGAAGTTTTTTGTTATTCCCCTTGGCAGTATGAAGCCACTGTAGTGCAGCATGGTCTGTTTGTAGTTGGAAACGCCGTCCCCAAACATATGGGCGTAGCTTTTCCAGCGCGTACACAATGGCGTAGCATTCCTTTCCGCTGATTGACCAGTGGCTTTCCCTCTCAGACAGTTTCTTGCTGAGAAACACGACAGGATGGAATTCTTGATCCGGTCCTTCCTGCATTAAAACTGCTCCCACGCCCCGCTCGGACGCATCTGTGGTTACTAGGAACGGTTTGTCAAAGTCTGGGGCCCTTAGCACAGGGTCAGACATGAGTGTCGCCTTAAGCTGGTTAAAGGCCTTTTGACACTCATCAGTCCACTGAACTGCATTTGGCTGTTTCTTTCTGGTTAGGTCTGTCAGCGGGGTGGCGATTTGGCTGTAGTGTGGTACAAATCGCCTATAATATCCGGCCAAGCCTAAGAAGGATTGGACCTGTTTCTTTGACTTTGGAACCGGCCACTTTGGGATAGCATCCACTTTGGCCTGTAGGGGATTTATAGTTCCTTGACCCACCTGGTGCCCCAGGTACGTCACTCTGTTTTGGCCTATTTGACACTTTTTAGCCTTAACAGTTAGTCCTGCCTGCCGGATGCGCTCGAAGACTTTTTCCAGGTGCTCCAGGTGTTCTGTCCATGAATCAGAAAAAACGGCCACATCATTGAGGTAGGCAACTGCAGATTCTCCCAATCCCGCCAAGAGACCATCTACAAGTCTTTGGAAGGTGGCGGGTGCATTTCGCAACCCGAAAGGGAGTACATTGAATTCATACACCCCTGCCTGGGTGACGAAGGCTGACCTTTCCTTAGCGGGTTCATCTAGTGGTACTTGCCAGTACCCTTTGGTTAAGTCTAAAGTAGAGATGAATTGGGCATGTCCCAATTTCTCCAATAGCTCATCTGTGTGTGGCATTGGATAGTTGTCAGGACGAGTTACAGCATTTAGCTTACGGTAGTCCACGCAAAAGCGTATTTCCCCATCTGGTTTGGGAACTAGAACCACTGGAGATGCCCATGCACTGTTAGAGGGGCGGATTATACCCATCTGTAGCATGTCCTGGATCTCCCTTTGTATAACAGTTTGGGCATGAGGTTACTCCCGGTAGGGTGGGGTTCTAATTGGGTGAGCATTACCTGTGTCAATGGAGTGGTATGCCCGTTCGGTCCGTCCTGGAGTGGCTGAGAAAATTGGTGCAAAGCTTGTGCACAGCTCCTTGATCTGCTGTCGCTGCAGACGTCCAAGGGTCGTGGAGAGGTTCACCTCTTCCATGCCACCATTCTTTTTTCCTTCGTAGTAGACACCTTCAGGCCACTCCGCGTCATCTGTTTCCTGGGCTGTAAACTGGCAAACATTTAATTCTCTAGAATAAAAGGGCTTAAGAGAATTAACATGGTATACCTTAGGCTTTATGTTGGAGGTGCGGGAGGCTATGAGATAGTTAACAGCTCCTAGGCGCTCCTGGACCGTGAATGGTCCTTCCCACGACGCTTCCATTTTATGGGCCTGGAGCGCCTTTAAGACCATGACTCGGTCTCCTACTTTGAAGGACCGTTCTCTGGAATGTTTATCATACCAGGCCTTTTGCTCTTCCTGAGCATCCTTTAGGTTTTCTTTAGCAAGGGCTAAAGAGTGTCGGAGGGTGCTTTGTAGGTTGCTTACAAAGTCTAGAATGTTAGTTCCTGGAGAAGGCGTAAACCCCTCCCATTGCTGCTTCACCAACTGTAATGGCCCCTTAACCTCGCGGCCATACACAAGTTCAAATGGTGAAAACCCTAAACTGGGATGTGGTACAGCCCTGTAGGCAAAAAGCAACTGCTGCAACACTAGGTCCCAATCATTGGAGTGTTCATTTACGAATTTATGTATCATGGCCCCCAAAGTTCCATTAAACCTCTCCACCAGACCATTGGTTTGATGGTGATAAGGGGTGGCAACCAAGTGATTCACCCCATGAGCTTCCCACAGGTTTTTCATGGTCCCTGCCAGGAAATTAGTTCCCGAATCTGTAAGGATGTCGGAGGGCCACCCTACCCTGGCAAAAATGTCTGCTAATGCGTGGCACACACTTTTAGCCCTGGTGTTGCTTAAGGGTACTGCTTCCAGCCATCAGGTAGCAAAATCCATGAAAGTCAGTATGTACTGCTTTCCTCTGGGTGTCTTCTTTGGAAAAGGACCCAGAATATCCACAGCTACTTGCTGAAATGGGACCTCAATTATGGGTAGTGGCTGGAGAGGGGCTTTAACCTGGTCTTGGGGCTTTCCCACTCGTTGGCACACCTCACAAGACCGGACATAATTAGCAACGTCCTTGACCATTCCCTCCCAGTGGAAGGACTTCCCCAACCGGTCTTTGGTTCTGTTCACCCCAGAATGGCCACTGGGATGATCATGGGCTAAGCTCAAGAGCTTTACCCGATACTTAGTGGGAACTACCAACTGTCTTTGAGGATGCCAGTCTTCCTGGTGCCCACCAGAAAGAGTCTCCTTGTATAAAAGTCCTTGTTCTACAACAAACCGGGATCGGTTAGAAGAGCTGAGAGGCGGTGGGGTGCTCCATGCCACCGCCCAAGCTTTCTGAAGGCTGTCATCTGCTTCCTGCTCGGCCTGGAACTGTTCCCTTGATGCTGGAGACATCAGTTCCTCCTTGGACTGTGGACTGGGGCTTGGTCCCTCTGGAAGCAATGCAGGTGCTGGGGCTGTTTCCGTTGACTGTGACCCGCTGTCCGCTGGTGCACTATGTTGTATTTCAGGCTCTGGCTGAGCCTCTTGGGTAGGGTTATCTACTGCTTCCGCCAGTTCAGGCTCGCTGGTGCCCTCTGGCATTGGAGTTGTAGACGGGTTTGCAAGCACTGGACTCAGTGCTGGCAATGGTTCTGGTGCTGGTTGCGTTGCCAGTTCCGGTTCTGGGACTGGCTTTGGCTGGGTCTCTGGGATTGGATCCACTGCAGCTGTTGCAGTCGTTGGCAGGGGATCCGGTTCCACACCTTTGTTTGGGTCTCTGGTAACACAGACGGGGCCCTGGTGGACGGCTCAGGAACAGGGATGGGGGTGAAAGCTTGCTTAGCCTGGCTGCGGGTGACTATTCCCACCCTCTTGGCTAGCTTCACATGGTTGGCCAAGTCTTCCCCCAGCAGCATGGGAATGGGATAATTGTCATAGACTGCAAAAGTCCACATTCCTGCATGTACTGAACATGCAACTTGGCTGTAGGCAAGGTTACAGACTGTGACATGAAGGGTTGAATTGTCACTGTAGCCTCCGGGTTGATGAGTTTGGGGTCCACTAGGGATTGGTGGATAGTTGACACTTGTGCCCCAGTGTCTCTCCAAGCGATAACCTTCTTTCCGCCCACTCTCAAGGTTTCCCTTCGCTCCGAGGGTATGAGAGAGGCATCTGGGTCTGGGGATCTTTGGTGTGATTGTGGTGTAATGAACTGTAATCGGTTGGGGTTCTTGGGGCAGTGAGCCTTTATATGTCCCAGTTCATTACATTTAAAACATCGCCCTGCTAAGGTATCACCGGGGCGATGGTGGTTGGTGGAGACTGGTGTGGTGGGGTGAGAAGGCGTCTGGGGTTTCCCTTGGGATGTGGGTGGGGCCTTGGGTTGTCCCCGGTGGTAAGGTTTTGTTTCGGCTTGCCCCTTCTGGTATTCGCTCCAACTGCTACTAGTTTTTTTCTTTTCTGCCACCTCCACCCATTTGGCTCCAATCTCCCCCACCTCGGTTACAGTTTTGGGCTTCCCATCTAGGATGTACCTTTCTATTTCCTCAGGAACACCCTCTAAAATCTGCTCCATTTGCAGTAGGAAGGGCAACTCTTCCGTAGATTTAACATTTGCTCCTGATATCCAGGCATCCCAATTTTTCCTAATGTGGTAGGCATGTCGGGTAAATGACACATCGGGTTTCCACCTTAGGGCTCTGAACCGCCGACGGGCATGCTCGGGTGTTAGCCCCATTCTGAGTCTGACCTTGTTTTTAAAAAGTTCATAACTGTTCATGTGTTCCTTAGGCATTTCAGCCGCCACCTCTGCTAAGGGTCCACTGAGCTGCGGCCTCAGCTCTACCATGTACTGGTCTGCAGTGAGGCTGTATCGAAGGCAGGCCCTTTCAAAATTTTCTAAGAAGGCCTCAGTATCATCGCCTGCCTTGTAGGTGGGGAATTTTCTGGGATGGGAAGTGGTACCTGGAGAGGGGTTGTTAGGATTGGCTGTTGTATCCGGCCTAGCCCTTGCTACTTCCAGTTCATGCTTCCTTTCTTTTTCTCTCTCCTCCATCTCTTTTTCTTTCAGCTCCATCTCTCTCTTGTGGGCCTCCTCTTTGGCTTTTTCTTCTCTTTCTCTCAGCTCCATCTCTCTCCTGTGGGCCTCCTCTTTGGCTTTCTCTTCTCTTTCTCTCAGCTCTATCTCTTTTTTCTTTCAGCTCCATAGCTCTCTTGTGGGCCTCCCCTTTGGCTTTTTCTTCTTTTGTAGTCATTTTCCTGTTTTCTTGTGCTGGGTCACACCCCTCTGCAGTTGACTGAAACTGGGGGTATGTCTACACTACGGGATTAATCCGAATTTATATAATTCGAATTTGGGAAACAGATTGTATAAATTCGATTGTATGCGGCCACACTAAGCACATTAATTCAGCGGTGTGCGTCCATGTACCGGGGCTAGCGTCGATTTCTGGAGCGTTGCACTGTGGGTAGCTATCCCATAGCTATCCCATAGTTCCCGCAGTCTCCTCCACCCATTGGAATTCTGGGTTGAGATCCCAATGCCTGATGGGGCCAAAAACATTGTCGCGGGTGGTTCTGGGTATATCCTCCCCCCTCTCCAGGAAGCAATGGCAGACAACCGTTTTGCGCCTTTTTCCTGGGTGAACAGTGCAGACGCCATACCACGGCAAACATGGAGCCCGCTCAGCTCAAGACAGCAGTCATGAACATTGTAAATACCTCGCGCCTTATCGTGCAGTTTATGCTGAACAAGAACCTGGAAAACCAGGTGGCGAGGAGCAGGCTACAGCAGCGCGGCGACGAGAGTGATGAGGATATAGACATGGAATTCTATCGAACTGCGGGACCCGGTGCTTTGGAGATCATGCAGTTAATGGGGCAGGTTATAGGCATGGAACGCCGATTCTGGGCCCGGGAAACAAGCACAGACTGGTGGGACCGCATAGTGTTGCAGGTGTGGGACGATTCCCAGTGGCTGCAGAACTTTCGCATGCGTAAGGGCACTTTCATGGAACTTTGTGACTTGCTTTCCCCTGCCCTGAAGCGCCAGAATACCAAGATGAGAGCAACCCTCACAGTTGAGAAGCGAGTGGCAATAGCCCTGTGGAAGCTTGCAACGCCAGACAGCTACCCGTCAGTCGGGAATCAATTTGGAGTGGGCAAATCTACTGTGGGGGCTGCTGTGATGCAAGTAGCCAAAGCAATCACTGAGGTGCTGCTACATAAGCTAGTGACTCTGGGAGATGTGCAGGTCATAGTGGATGGCTTTGCTGCAATGGGATTCCCTAACTGTGGTGGGGCGATAGATGGAACCCACATCCCTATCTTGGCACCGGAGCACCAGGGTACCCAGTACATAAACCTCAAGGGGTACTTTTCAATGGTGCTGCAAGCACTTGTGGATCACAAGGGACGTTTCACCAACATCAACGCGGGCTGGCCGGGAAGGGTTCATGATGCTCGCGTCTTCAGGAACACTACTCTGTTTAAAGGGCTGCAGCAAGGGACTTACTTCCCGGACCAGAAAATGACCGTTGGGGATGTTGAAATGCCAATAGTTATTCTTGGAGACCCAGCCTACCCCTTAATGCCATGGCTCATGAAGCCATACACAGGCAGCCTGGACAGGAGTCAGGAGCTGTTTAACTACAGGCTGAGCAAGTGCAGAATGGTGGTAGAATGTGCATTTGGCCGTTTAAAAGGTCGCTGGCGATCGCTACTGACTCGCTCTGACCTCAGCCAAAGAAATCTCCCCATTGTTATTTCTGCTTGCTGTGTGCTCCACCATCTCTGTGAAAGTAAGGGGGGAGACCTTTATGGCAGGGTGGGAGGCTGAGGCAAATCGCCTGGCTGCTGATTACGCGCAGCCAGACACCAGGGCGATTAGAAGAGCACACCAGGAAGCGCTGTGCATCAGAGAAGCTTTGAAAACCAGTTTCATGACTGGCCCGGCTACAGTGTGAAATTTCTGTTTGTTTCTCCCTTCATGAAAACCAGCCCCCTTTATTGACTCATTCATTCTCTGTAAGCAACCCACCCTCCCCGTTCCCCCAGCTTTCTTTCAAAGGAAATAAAGTCACTATCGTTTAAAAATCATGTATTCTTTATTAAGTGATTATAAACATAGGGAGAGAACCAAGAAGGTAATCTGGGTGAGGTTTGGGAGGAGGATAGGAGGGAAGTAAAAGGCCACTGAACAAATTCAATATAGTGACAGCCTTTTGGTTGGGCTGTCCACTGGGGTGGAGTGGGAGGGTGCACGGAGCCTCCGCCTCCGCGTTCTTACACGTCTGGGTGAGGGGTATATGGAACATGGTGAGGGGGGAGGGAGGTTATACAGCGGCTGCAGCGGCACTCTGTCATCCTGCTGCCGTTCCTGAAGCTCCACCAGACGTCGGAGCATGTCCGTTTGCTCACGCAGCAGCCCCAGCGTTGCAGCCTGCCACCTCTCATCTCGAGCGTCCCTCAAGACCTCACGTTCACTGGCATCTTTCCTAAATTTAGATACAGTGTCCTTCCACTCATTCAAATGAGCTCTTTCATTGTGGGTGGATTCCATTATTTCTGTGAACATGTCGTCTCGCATCCTCTTTCTACGCCGCCTTATCTGAGATAGCCTTCGGGACGGAGGAGGGAGGCTTGAAAAATTTGCAGCTGCTGGAGGGAGGGTTGAAAAAAAGGAGAGAAGTTTTTAAAATGATACATTTTACAGAACAATGCTTATACTCTTTCATGGTGAAAAACACTATTCACATTACATAGCACATGTGATTTCAGTACAAGGTCGCATTTTCCATCTTAATATTGAGTGCCTGTGGCTTTGGTGTTAGAGATCACAGACGCAGGTCCGGGCAACAGAATTCAGCTTGCAGGCAGCCATGGTAAGCCATTGTCTTTCAGCTTCTGCGCCCTCCTTTCCCACATACCAAGCAAAGCCTGTTGACTGCTGCGGTTTTCCTGTTAACCTTCAGCAGCAGAAAACAAACTAACCTCCCCCCCATCCAATTCTCTGGGATGATTGCTTTATCCCTCCCCCCACTGCGTGGCAGGTATCAGGGAAGATCCCTGCAGAAACCAAACTAACCCCCCTGCCCCCCCTCCCGCCATGAATTCCCTGGGATGATCAATGTACCCCTCCCCCGACTGCGTGGCTGGTAACAGGAAGATCCCTGCTAGCCAAACGCGAAAAGCTCAGGGCCAATTCGCCCCCCTGTGCTTGGCTAACTGCAGGGAAGGATTTCTTTTCAGCCACAGGCAAACAGCCCAGTAGGAACGGCCACCTCTGTCCCCTTAATTAAGTTCCCGTATTTCAACCAGGTTACCATGAGCGATATCACTCTCCTGAGGATTACACAGCAAGATAAAGAATGGATGTTGCTTGAATGCCAGCAAACACCGGGACCATACGCTGCCAGGCTTTGTCAGGCAATGATACCATATTACTTGCTGCAAGCATGGCGTGGTCAAGTGTCCTACCATGGAGGACGGAATAAGGCTGCACTGCCCAGAAACCTTGTGGCAAGGCTTTTGGAGTACCTCCAGGAGAGCTTCATGGAGCTGTCCCTGGAGGATTTCCGCTCCATCCCCAGACACGTTAACAGACTTTTCCAGTAGCTGTACTGGCCGCGAATGCATCCCAAGTCCTCAGGGCAAATTAATCATTAAAAAACGCTTGCTTTTAAACCATGTTTTATATTTTAAAAGGTAAACTCACCTGAGGTCCCTTCCATGAGGTCAGGGTCTTGGTTACTGGCTTGGGAGGGTACTTCAGTCAGGCTGAGAAAAAGATCCTGGCTGTTGGGGAGAACAGAGTGCTGGGTGCTCTCTGCAAGCTCGTCCTCCTCCTCCTCTTCCCCATCCGCAGAATCCTCAGGTGTAGCTGATGAGACTATCCCCGACCCGGAATCCATGGTCACAGGTGGGGTAGTGGTGGCGGCCCCCCCTAGAATTGCATGCAGCTCGGCTTAGAAGCGGCATGTCTGCGGCTCTGACCCGGAGCGACCGTTTGCCTCCTTTGTTTTTTGATAGGCTTGTCTGAGCTCCTTGACTTTCACGCGGCACTGATCTGAGTCCCTATTGTGGCCTCTCTCCATCATGCCCTTGGAGATTTTTTCAAAAGTTTTGGCATTTCGTCTTTTCGAACGAAGTTCTGCTAGCACTGAATCCTCTCCCCATATAGCGATCAGATCCAGTACCTCCCGTACGGTCCATGCTGGTGCTCTTTTTCGATTATCAGCCTGCATGGTTACCTGTGCTGATGAGCTGAGCTATCTGTGGTCACCTGTGCTCTCCACGCTGGGCAAACAGGAAATGAAATTCAAATTTTCCTGGGGCTTTTCCTGTCTACCTGGCCAGTGCATGCGAGTTCAGATTGCTGTCCAGAGCGGTCACAATGGTGCACTCTGGGACAGCTCCCGGAGGCCAATACCATCGAATTGTGGCCACACTAACCCTAATTCGAAATGACAAAATCGATTTTGGTGCTACTCCGCTCGTCGGGGTGGAGTACAGAAATCGATTTTAAGAGCCCTTTATTTTGAAATAAATGGCTCCGTTGTGTGGACGGGTGCAGGGTTAATTCGATTTAACGCTGCTAAATCCGAATTAAAGTCATAGTGTAGACCAGGCCTGGGATGCACTCAGCTCAGGCTGCTGCTGAGTTAAGAGACTTTCTAACTAGCTACTCCCGAGGATGTAAAAAGAAAAACAAACAATTCAGCTTGTAAATTCCTTTTACCAGTTGTTTGCTCATTAATTGAACCCTTCTCTTAAGAAAGGTCCTTGTTAAAAAAACTTAACACCTCTGCCTTCAGGCAAGGAGAGATAAGATATGCATCTACTTTCAGCTCTGCTTTCCAAGCAGCTAGAAGGAAAAAAAAAATCTTACTGGCTTTTGGGTTTAAAATGAATCCCACCGCTTTGCCACCATGTCAAGGCTGCTTCCCCACTTTGAACTCTAGG
Organism: Emys orbicularis; assembly: GCF_028017835.1. Classification (NCBI taxonomy): domain Eukaryota; kingdom Metazoa; phylum Chordata; order Testudines; family Emydidae; genus Emys; species Emys orbicularis. The sequence goes on along the minus strand of NC_088694.1, from coordinate 34,135,712 downwards.
GTACAAATGTGGGGGCCTGCATGAAAACTTCTAAGCTTAACTACCAGCTTAGATCTGGTCCGCTGCCACCATTCCCAAAGCTAATTCCCTTCCCTGGGAAGCCTTGAGAAACCTTTCACCAATTCCCTGGTGAATACAGATCCAAACCCCTTGGATCTAAAAACAAGGAAAAATCAATCCGGTTCTTAAAAAGAAGGCTTTTAATTAAAGAAAAAGGTAAAAATCATCTCTGTAAAATCAGGATGGAAAATAACTTTACAGGGTAATCAAACTTAAAGAGCTCAGAGGACCCCCCTCTAGTCTCAGGTTCAAAGTACAGCAAACAAAGATAAACACTCTAGTAAGCAAGACATGAGAAGTAATTCTTCTGCTCTACTCCATGCTGACAAGGCCTCAGCTGGAGTATTGTGCCAGTCCTGAGTGCCACATTTCAGGAAAGATGGGGACGAATTGGAGAAAGCCCAAAGAAGAGCAACACAAGTGATGAAAGGTCTAGAAAACATGACCTATGAGGGAAGATTGAAGAAATTGGGTTTGTTTAGTCTGGAGAAGAGAAGTCTGAGAGGGGACACGATAACAGTTTTCAAGCCCATAAAAAGGTTGTTACAAGAACTGAACAAAGGAAGCCAATTTGCAGTGTGAAACAATAATTTTTATTGGTCCTACAAAAACAATGATACATATTCTTGAGCACCATCGACCAGCTCCTCATCCATTCACTTACTGTTTACTAGAGCTGGTGAAAACTTTTTAGTCAGACCTTATTTCAACAAAAATAGGGATTTGACTAAACAAACTTTTTCATGAAAAATGTCTGCTTCCCTCAGAGAAACTGACTTTTTTTGACAGAAAATGCAAAAAAGAATCATTTTTTTCAACTTCCAGCTGAAAGTTTTCGGATTTCACATGCCCCAAAAAAAAAAAATTGATTTTCATTGTTTTCGGTTCTTTGTGAAAAGTCAAAAGTTTCTGCCAAAATAACCCCACAAAATCATTTTCCAACCGTCTCTATAATTTTAAATATATTTATGCACACGCACGTCTTTCATACAGCACTTCGGTATCAGGGGCCATGTGGACCCTGCCTCTTTGACAACAGAAACCTGATTGACTGAACCTCCTTTCAGTCACCTAATCTGAATTCTTTGTAAGGGTCACAGATCTCCTGACACCATTTCTCAGGGCCTCCTTGACCTCTCTGTTTCTCAGGCTGTAGATGAGCGGATTGGCCAGGGGCGTCAGGACTGTGTAGCAGACAGAGAACACTTTGTTCAGAGCTCTCAGGGTGCTGGATTTCAGTAGCATGTAGACAATCATTATGGTCCCATAGAAGATGGTCACCACGATGAGGTGGGAGGAGCAGGTGGAAAAGGCCTTTTGCCTCCCAGTGGTGGAAGGGATTCTCAGGATGGTGCTGATGACACAAACATAGGATGTCAAGGTTGATAGAAATGGGAGAACTAAATTAAGGAAGGAAAATGTATAAATAACCGGTGTGATCTGGCTGGTGTCACTGCAGGAGAGTTTTAGCATTGGGGTGAGATCACAGAAGAAGTGGTCCATTTCATTGGGGCCACAGAAAATTAACTCTGACATGAGACACACTAATATTGTACAAGCTAGAAATCCATTTATCCAAGACCCAGCTGCTAGCTGGAGGCACAGCCGGCCATTCATAAAGGTTCCATACTGCAGTGGTTTGCATATAGCTAAATACCGATCATAAGACATCACCGCCAAGAGATAACACTCTGTAGTTACTAGAAAAACAAATACAGCCAATTGTGTGATGCAGCCCTCCACAGAAATGGTTCTGTCCCCACTCAGGAGACTGGCCAGCAGCTTGGGCAGGATGGTGGAGGTGTAGCAGGTCTCCAAGCAGGACAAGTTCCCCAGGAAGAAGTACATGGGGGTGTGAAGGTGCTGATCAGTCACAACTAGCACAACGATGAGGAGGTTCCCAGCCATTGTCATAACGTAGATCACTAGAAACAGGAGGAAGAGAAGAATCTGCAGCCCAGGTTGATTCCCGAATCCCAGGAGGATGAATTCTGTGATGGGCGTTTGATTTCTCCCTTCTGCTTTCTCCATGAGCTGTAATAGTAGGGGGAAAAGCACCAAACACTGGAATAATTTCCTCTGCTATTAAACAATAGAAAGTTCCCTCCATTCAATTACATGAACGTTCAAATAGGAAAATGACAAAGTCACATATTGTCTTCTAGGGCCACGTACCTTGGACCTGTGAGACTCAGTCAGGAACACAGGTATTGACACACCCAGGAAGAGCAGTAATTCCTCTAATCTAGACTCCTGTCTTTAAGAGTGGCAAATACTAGATACTCTAGAAAAATATTCAGCTCCCTTAAATGCCTTTGTACAATCTCATAAGTGGGAAATGTTTTCCCAAGACAGTGGTGTTATAGCTTCTCTGTCCCATTTATCAGTCCTCTCGCACTTCCCCTTTTGTTCAACTCCTCCTTAATTTAAACACCTCGGAGTCTTTTCTGAGGTTGGGATATTCAAAGGGACCTAAAGAAATTTGACACTATTGAAAAATCAGGGGGATTTGATCACCAGACTACCTTGAAATTCCCAGCCCCATTAAACTCTGCCCATCCAGGTATCTGCTTCTCTGCTCCATTCCCAGCCCCATTCAGCAGGTGGGAAAAGAAGAGACTCTCTCATCCCCCCGCACTGAGACACCAGGCGCAGCACAGGAGCCTGCGTGTCAGCGCCAGCAGAACAGGGCATGAGCATGCTCGCCTCATGCTAGTGCCTGAGACACTGACTAGCAGTGCATCAGGGAAACGGCCTCTGCCCAGCGCCCTGCCCCGTATGCAAAGGGAAACCCCAGCAGCCATGCACAGACCCCCTCCCTCTCCCACTGCTCGGGCACCAGAGACACGCTCTACCCCAGCTGCACTCTGCAGCCCAGCTGACAAGTGAGTGTGTCTGGGCCTGGATTCAGTGCAGCGTCATGCTCCCAGCCACGCTCTGCAGTGCCACAGGGGCAGGAAGTGAGACGGAGCAGGAAATGCACAGCTCCGGTGTGCTCCAGCTGGTCTCCTTCCCACTACAGCACCGTTTCTTCCTCTGTGAGATCCCCAGGATCTGACTGACGGCTTGTCTAAACGAAAAGCTGGGGTGTGACTCTCCAGAGCACTAGCCTGCCACGTACTAACACTGCATGGACCCTGCAGCAATGCACTCAACATTCCCTAGTGCACTTTGACCTCCCCCCGTTTCAAACAGCACTAGGGCAAGGTCCACTAGGGGACTTTTAGTGCATGATAGCAGGGCCCATGTGGCCCCTTACTGCACGGCAACCTAGAGCACTGCAGATTTCCACCCCAGCCTGCCACGCATTAACTCCCTGTGGGGACAAACCCCAGGAAGGATCAGATTTAAATTGAATCCGCTGCAGGAAATGGCAGTGCTGAGTAGCTGTGGGGATTGGGACCTGCTTTCCACTTCCAGGCTGCTCCCCCCAGTGTCTCCTGCTCTCAGAGCTTGTCTGCAGGGTGGGGGAGTTTACTCAAGAGCAATGGGATTTCTAAAAGGCACTTGCAAGTTGCACGCGAACTGGCTCGTATAGACTCTTCCTGGCGCCCACTGAAATTTCCTTTGTGCACAATGTTTGGTGCACTGTAGAATTGACACCCCGCAGTTGTGCACCACCCCCACACATGGACAAACCCGCATTCACTCGGCAAAGACACCTACCTTCTACTGCTGTACTGAGCTGGCGTTTGCTTTCTTGCTTGATGCACACACCTGTGTGTATTACGAGGGATCTTCATGCCTCCTGCTCTGGAGCTTCCAGGGTTTATAGAGGAAAGCTGCCTCACGTTGGCTCAGGGGGCTGTTGGGATCTCCACTGAGGCTGTTGATAATGATCCCAGTGAAAGTGCCCTCGGGAGGGAATTCAGTGCTATGTTGCTTGTTAAAACAGTGTAAACATCAAGACCACTGAGGCCTGGTCTACACTACAGAGTTAGGTTGACATAAGCTGCCTTGCGTCAACCTAACTGTGGAAGTCTCTACACTTAAATTTCGCTCCTGCTGACGTAACTGCCCCACTGCCCTGTGTCCCTCCCAGGACCCCATGAGAGGCGCAGCGTCAAGGTCAATGTAGTTAGATTGACGCAGTGTCAGCGTAGACACTGCGTTATTTATGTCAATTGTTACTGGCTTTCAGGAGCCTTCCCCACAATGCCCAGCACTGACAGTACAACTGATACCAGCACTGCTGGTGAGGCTGCACACCGCCGACTCAAGGAGCAAAGTGTAGATGCACAAATGCTGTAATTACTGTGGCAGGTGTATGCCGATAAAAGTTAGGTCGACTTAATTTCATTGACAGTCAGACCTATGTCAACATAACTACGTCGCTCAGGGGGGTGAAAAATCCACATGCCGAGCAACAGTTAGCACTGTCTACACGGGGGTTTAGGTCAGTGTATGTGGACGATAGAGGGTCTCCCATCGAGATAGCTACCGCTTCTCAGGGAGGTGTGATTTTCTCACCCCACTGGATGTTACAGTTCACAATACACAAACCTCTCACTCAAGCCTGGGACCAGTCTCCTCTGTTGATGTCTTCCAGCATATGTGAGGGAGGAGAAAGGCCCAAGCATGATGCCCTAGTCCCCTGTTTTATATCCTTAGTTCATGTGCCTAGAAGACACTTGCCCAGACATGTCCTGGTAGGCGTTGCTGAGTCACAGTGATCACATAAACCCCCATTGTGGTGGACTTGTACAACTGAGTTATAGAGTTTTTAGTGGTTTGTTAACATCCACCTGGCAGTAGAGGCTCTCAAACTTACAACATATTTCAGTGACAACAATACAGCAAAATCTCATACACACTAACGACATACATATTTGGATAGAACAGGTTTCAGCAGATCATGATCTTTCTTATGATATCTTACATGGCATGCTCTGTATGAAATATCACAATCATCTATGAATAATGAACATGAGGGTTACAGGGTGCTATTTTGAAGTACAGTGTGTCACACCAGGCTCTCGTGTTTTCAGGGTTTCTGGTGAAAGGACTCTGAGAATGCTCCATAGTTGCCTTGCTGGTCAATTGCAGACACATATAAACCACAAAGGACTTTGAGGATGGCTGGCTTTTTGCTGACTTGCTCAACCACCAAACTGGTTAGCCACAGACCTGTAGCAGTCTGGGTAGAGCCACCCACTTCTGCACCGGTAGGGCCACTCTTGTGGATCTGTCATTTCACTGGAGGGTCCAGGCAAGCCGCTTACAGAGTGCCAGGAATGTAGCTTTCTTCATGAGCAAGTTCTGGACCCATTGCTGGTCATTCCAGGTCTGCGTGATGAGGTGGTTCCACCTGCCTGTGGCCCTGCTCCAGAAGAGCCAATCTACATAGGGTCAAGTATCAGAGGGGTAGCCGTGTTAGTCTGAATCTGTAAAAAGCAACAGAGGGTCCTGTGGCACCTTTAAGACTAACAGAAGTATTGGGAGCATAAGCTTTCGTGGGTAAGAACCTCACTTCTTCAGATGCAAGTAATGGAAATTTCCAGAGGCAGGTATAAATCAGTATGGAGATAACGAGCTTAGTTCAATCAGGGAGGGTGAGGTGCTCTGCTAGCAGTTGAGGTGTGAGCACCAAGGGAGGAGAAACTGCTTCTGTAGTTGGATAGCCATTCACAGTCTTTGTTTAATCCTGATCTGATGGTGTCAAATTTGCAAATGAACTGGAGCTCAGCAGTTTCTCTTTGAAGTCTGGTCCTGAAGTTTTTTTGCTGTATGATGGCTACTTTTACATCTGCTATTGTGTGGCCAGGGAGGTTGAAGTGTTCTCCTACAGGTTTTTGTATATTGCCATTCCTGATATCTGACTTGTGTCCATTTATCCTCTTGCGTAGTGACTGTCCAATTTGGCCAATGTACATAGCAGAGGGGCATTGCTGGCACATGATGGCATATATAACATTGGTGGACGTGCAGGTGAATGAGCTGGTGATGTTGTAGCTGATCTGGTTAGGTCCTGTGATGGTGTTGCTGGTGTAGATATGTGGGCAGAGTTGGCATCGAGGTTTGTTGCATGGGTTGGTTCCTGAGTTAGAGTTGTTATGGTATGGTGTCAGGAGGAGTCCATGTGGAGTTCTTCTTCCTGTGTTGTTGGTGGGAGGGTATCTGTGTATCAGTGCGCTGTTCAGTGTTATCTTTCAAGACACAGATACCCTCCCACCAACAACACAGGAAGAAGAACTCCACATGGACTCCTCCTGAGGGTCGAAATGACAGTCTGGACCTATACATAGAATGCTTCCGCTGATGTGCACAGGCAGAAATTGTGGAAAAACAACATCGCTTGCCTCATAACCTATGTCGTGCAGAACGCAATGCCATCCACAGCCTCAGAAACCACCCTGACATTATAATCAAAGAGGCTGATAAAGGAGGTGCTGTTGTCATCATGAACAGGTCTGACTACCAGAAGGAGGCTGCCAGACAACTCTCCAATACCAAATTCTACAGGCCACTTTCCTCAGATCCCACTGAGGAATACACTAAGAAACTGCACCATCTACTCAGGACACTCCCTACACTAACACAGGAACAAATCAACATACCCTTAGAGCCCCAACCGGGGTTATTCTATCTACTACCCAAGAGCCACAAACCTGGAAATCCTGGACGCCCCATCATCTCGGGCATTGGCACTCTCACTGAAGGACTGTCTGGATATGTGGACTCCCTACTCAGACCCTACGTCACCAGCACTCCCAGCTATCTCCGTGACACCACAGATTTCCTGAGAAAACTACAATGCATTGGTGACCTCCCAGAAAACACCATCCTAGCCACCATGGATGTAGAGGCTCTCTACACAAACATCCCACACACAGATGGAATACAAGCTGTCAGGAACAGTATCCCTGATGATGATACAGCACAACTTGTTGCTGAGCTCTGTGACTTTATCCTCACACACAATTATTTCAAATTTGGTGACAATATATACCTCCAGACCAGTGGCACCGCTATGGGCACCCGCATGGCCCCACAATATGCCAACATTTTTATGGCTGACCTGGAACAACGCTTCCTCAGCTCTCGTCCACTCATGCCCCTTCTCTACCTATGCTACATTGATGACATCTTCATCATCTGGACCCATGGGAAGGAGACCCTGGAAGAATTCCACCATGATTTCAACAGCTTCCACCCAACCATCAACCTCAGCCTGGACCAATCTACACGGGAGATCCACTTTCTAGACACCACAGTACAAGTAAGCGATGGCCACGTTAACACCACCCTATACCGAAAACCCACCGACCGCTATGCCTACCTTCATGCCTCCAGCTTCCACCCCGGACACACCACACAATCCATCGTCTACAGCCAAGCGCTGAGGTACAACCGCATCTGCTCCAACCCCTCAGACAGAGACCAACACCTACAAGATCTTCACCAAGCATTCTCAAAACTATGATACCCACACAAGGAAATAAAGAAACAAATCAACAGAGCCAGACGTGTACCCAGAAGCCTCCTGCTACAAGACAGGCCCAAAAAAGAAACTAACAGAACTCCACTGGCCATCACCTACAGTCCTCAGATTAAACCTCTCCAACGCATCATCAGTGATCTACAACCCATCCTGGACAATGATCCCTCACGTTCACAGACCTTGGGAGGCAGGCCAGTCCTCGCCCACAGACAAACCGCCAACCTTAAGCATATTCTCACCAGCAACCACGCACCGCACCATAACAACTCTAACTCAGGAACCAACCCATGCAACAAACCTCGATGCCAACTCTGCCCACATATCTACACCAGCAACACCATCACAGGACCTAACCAGATCAGCTACAACATCACCAGCTCATTCACCTGCATGTCCACCAATGTTATATATGCCATCATGTGCCAGCAATGCCCCTCTGCTATGTACATTGGCCTAACTGGACAGTCACTACGCAAGAGGATAAATGGACACAAGTCAGATATCAGGAATGGCAATATACAAAAACCTGTAGGAGAACACTTCAACCTCCCTGGCCACACAATAGCAGATGTAAAGGTAGCCATCTTACAGCAAAAATACTTCAGGACCAGACTCCAAAGAGAAACTGCTGAGCTCCAGTTCATTTGCAAATTTGACACCATCAGATCAGGACTAAACAAAGACTGTGAATGGCTATCCAACTTCAGAAGCAGTTTCTCCTCCCTTGGTGCTCACACCTCAACTGCTAGCAGAGCACCTCACCCTCCCTGATTGAACTAACCTTGTTATCTCCATACTGATTTATACCTGCCTCTGGAAATTTCCATTACTTGCATCTGAAGAAGTGAGGTTCTTACCCACGAAAGCTTATGCTCCCAATACTTCTGTTAGTCTTAAAGGTGCCACAGGACCCTCTGTTGCAATCTACATAGGGAGCATCAGTGACTCTCCTGAGAGCCGTGAGCAGCATCAGCCGATTTCAGTCTGCCACGTCTGTATCAGCCTCCTGAGCCTCCTCCTACAACACGGGTCATCAGCAGGTCATAAAATGCTGCCGACATGTCCACCATTGCCTGAAACTGGAGCGAAATCACAAGCAAGACAATTGCTTTGTACACCGACTCCTCCATGTTGCTGGCTCCATCTTCCGGGAGCGGGGAGACCCAAAAGACAGATCGGCTGCTGGATGGACAGTCAAGTTTTCCCACAGGGCACCACAAACTAAAGGCTGGAGCCGCTTCAGCTGGGGAGGTGCTAGGCAACCTGGCACAGGCTGGATTCACTTCGGTCTGCGTAATGCAGTGTTGACGCCTAAGCACTGGTGTGAGGCCTGAGGCCAGAAATTATAAACCAAGGATCAATATTCAGCGTGGATGCTCACACACCCTGAAACTATGGCTTCAAGTCCCACTGACCCTAGGCTTACACTGCAGTATAGGCACACGCTTACACACCTTCCGCCCATTGCAAAATGACACAGTGATGGGTTCCCCTGGGGTGCCACCTGAAACTGGGGTGTAACTGAGTCCCCTGACCCACCAGCTGCAAAGCCCTCCAAGCTTGCATTTTCACCAGCATTCACACAGCTAGGGACACACCCAGCTGCATCACATGCAGGCTCTCTGACCGGCCCCTGCATGGGAAAGCATAGCTAGGGCACCTCCCAGTTCCTAAGGCACACAGCCCCTCTGGAGTATAAACCCAAAATTACACCATCTAGCGCTTCACAGAGAACTATACAGGGTAAGCTCATAAAATTCACCCCCTCCCTCAATGTGGAGAGGAATATGCAACAGCTTTCTGCTCCAGAGTTATTATTCTCACACACTGATTTAGAATAAAGCAAAAATAATTTTATTAACTACAACAGATAGACTTTAAGTGATTAGGGATAGCAAACAGATCAAAGCAGAGTACCTAGCAAATAAACAAAAAACACAATCTAAACTTAATATACTAAATACATTGGATAGGAATAGCAGATCTTCACTCTAAGTGATGATAAAAGCAGGTTGCAGATTCTTAAGGGGCAAGTTGCACTTGCTTTACAGCTTGGAATCCCCAGGTGTTCCATTCACAGGCTAAAAAAATCTCTTTAGCCTGGGTCCAGCACTTCCCCCAGTTCAGTCTTTGTTCCTCAGGTGTTTCTAGGAGTCTTCTTGGGTGGGGAGTCAGTGAAGAACCCCGATGATGTAACTCCCCTGCCTTATATAGCTTTTGCATATGGCGGGAACCATTTGTTTCAAAGCTTGGTTCCCATGCTAGTCAGTGGAAAAATACTTACATCCCAAGATGGAGAGCAGCACCAGGTGACCTGGTCAGATGTCCCTGTAGGGTCTCAGCAGTCATTACTCGGAGGCTGTCTGTGATGTCCTCAGGAAGGCTCCCCAGGTGGGATATAAGCTTCTCCTAAGGCCTATTGTTCTCTCTAATGGCTCATTAACCTGAATGGGCCCTTCCCAGCCAGCCATCTAGACTGAGAGCATTTTGCCTATTGGGCGTTGCCCAGGAATAGCTACATGTAAAATAGATACATAGTCAATATTCATAACTTCGGATACAAAAACAATACATGCATACAAATAGGATAATCAGATTCAGCAAACCATAATCTTTCCAATTACCCCTCACAGACTTATCTTGCATAAAATACATCATAATTTTGATATAATTATATCATACTAAAATCACTATGAAGAATATGGGGTGCAGTGTCACAGACACATAGTACAAAAAATAGGAAGACAGCACAATCTTCCCAGATATAAATGTATGTAGCTGTTGGGAATCCAGGGCATCAAGGAGAGAGAAACTATTTTAACAAGCTAATCCCACCCACGGTCTCTGAGGCCAGTGCCGTATAAAACATGGCATTATCCCAACTTAGAGAGAGCAGAGAAGTAGGTGAAACCCATAACTTAAATCTCAAATGTCACTGTGTAGAGCGCATGACAGTCAGGTTTCCAATTAAGGCAGTAGCAAATATCAGCTTTAGCCAGGAATAGGATACCGCCATCCCAAAGTTTAGTATGTCCTCACATTCCCCAAAGAAGGGGTTAACTATCTTGCTCATTAAGCCAGAAAGATTCCTTCAGTATCAGTGACTCCATTGGAATTCATTTGACCAACACACATTAACTGATGACTTTCCACAGGGCCTCCTGGACCTCTGTTTCTCAGGCTGTAGATGAGGGGATTGACCAGGGGGTCAGGACTGTGTAGAAGAGGGAGAAAACTTTCTTCAGGGATCTCAGGGTGCCAGATTTCGGTAGCATGTAGACAATGATCAGGGTCCCATAGAAAAGAGCTACCACCATGAGGTGGGAGGAGCAGGTGGAAAAGGCCTTCTGCCTCCCGGTGGTGGAGGGGATTCTCAGGATGGTGCTGATGATACACACGTAGGATGTCAGGGTTAATAGAAATGGGCAAAGTGAATCAAGGGACACGAGTATAAAACTAAACTGTGTGATCAGGCTGGTGTCGCTGCAGGAGAGTGGAGGAAAGGCTCTGCTGAAGAAAACTAGCAGCTACAGGGCTAGGAACATGCACAGAACTTCCACCTTATGGGAAAATCCAGAGGGACATTTTTGGAAACAACTGAGGAAAGGACTGAGAATCCCTGGGAAAGAAGTGAGTTGTCAGGGAGACAGAAAGGCACGCAAGCCATGTCTAAAGGGCAGGGGTGGGGAGATAAAGGCTATGGGAATCGCTCTGGTACTGTTATGCTAACAGCATGCAAACAGTGAAGGTTGCAACGTAACACAACTTTATTGCTTAAAATCCAAAACCCTAATGCACAAGAACCAAAACCAGAGAGAGAAAAAGCACGCTGCTCCCTAAGGCAGCGAGACACAACTCACCCCACTTTGCTCTAGGCTGACTCCTTCCATACTTACTGCTGAAAAACAATGACCTCATGCTTCCCTACCGAGCCTCCTGGTCTTCAGGCAGGACCAGGAGAACCCTTGAGAATTTCAAGTGATAGTGTATTATTTTAACACAGTTTTCAATGCACCATAGATGCCATAGAAAGAGAGAGAAAGATATAGGCAAAGAGAGAGACAGACAGACAGGCACTGAGAAACACATGCAGACAGACAGAGAGACATCAGACAGATAGAGGAAGATGTGTGAAACTCCTCTATTTAACATTAGATCTGACTGGGATTTTTCTTCTTCCCAGAAATTTTTGACTTTTTGTGAAAAAAATTGGCAAATCAAAATGTTGTGGCCAAAAACTAAAAATTTTCCATGAAAATTACAGAGCAGCTGATTTGGCTTGCCACAGTCAAAAATTGGCTACACAGGAAACAATTCTCTTCCAGTCACTACATCTCATTCATAGCATAAAATGGTGCTTGGAAAAGCAAGTGCAAAATTTCACAGAGGAATCAAATGCAGGCAATCAAAGAAACTCTGAAACACCATGCCTGGGACAGGGATAGAATGGGGAATGCTCAGAAACCGAGAGAGACAGACAGACCGACACCTAGTAGAACACTGGAAGGCCTGCATTTCTTCATCAGCCTTCACTCAATGGAAATTTCCATCCCCCCCAGAACAATGGAAGTGTGTTGGTTACAGACTGAGTAAAAAGTGAATAAAGCCCCCAGAATTTTCTTCAATAATGATTGTAACGGTGTGGACTCACCCCTGCAGCGCCTCCTGCTGGTCTCTGTAAGGAATTAGCTCATTTTCCAGCCAGGAGCACCCTCTGCAGGCCTGTGATCCACCTTACTGATGGCCCCGTGTCCCTCCCAGGACCCCAGTGCCCCTTTCTCTGGGGTGCTGCGCCCTTGGCAGTAACCTCTCAGTCTCAGGGTCTCCCCACCCAGGGGAACCCCCAACCCTCTATCCCCACTTCACCTCAGTGTTAAGCTACTGCCAGTCCCCATCTACCCCCCCCCCCGCTCACTGGGGCAGACTGCAGTGTAAGCCACTCATCATAGGCAAAGGGGTTCAGACCTGCTGCCTCTGCCTACCCATAGGCTGCCCCCTGCAACCCTGCACCTATTTGGCCTTTCCAGGCCAGAGCTCTCAGCTCCTCTGGCCCTTCCCCAACCCTGCTCCAATCTAGGTTCCTTGCTTGGCACCTTGCAGACAGGCCCTTCTCCCTCTACAGGCAGAGGGAGACTGACTGGGCCCTGGCTCACAGCCTCTTATAAAGGCCAGCTGGGCCTGATTGGGGCAAGGCCACAGCTGAGCCTACTTTCCCCAATCAGCCCAGGCTTCTTGCCCCAGCCACAGCCCTCCCCTGGGCTGTTTTTAACCCTGTCAGGGCTGGAGCGGGTAACCACCCCGCTACAATGATATTTACTAGATCTGGCTGGAAGTCTTCCCCCACGCCCACATGCGAACAGTCAACTTTCCATCAAAAACCGAAAACTGAAAAATGTGGACTGAAAGTTACTGAAAACCAGAAGGATTCCACCACAAACCAAAATATGTTATGGTTTTCGGAAGATTTTTTTTTTGAAAAATGTAGGGAAACAGACACTTTCCATGAAAAACTAAATAAAAAGAAAAGTTCAAGTTGGTGGAAAATGTCCACCCAGCCCTAACACTTAACTTCAGTGGTGCGTGTGAAGGAATGACTAATGTAGTGGGGTGCGAGGAGTGACCAGTGTATCAATGGTGACTGGTTTGGGGACTCATGATGCAGGTTCCACCATCATTCACTCTCCTCTCTTCATTTTCTTTATGCCCTTTCACTCTCTTTGTAAAGACCCATCCGTTTTCTTGATGGGATGGACTGGTCCTGCTACCCTGCTTATTCCATTGTGCAAAACCTTCATTACCCTTTCTCTGGTGACTGTGGGCTTTATAGAAGAAAGCTGCCTCTCCTGCGTGCTGCTAGCACAGGAATCACCCTGGAGACTGCTTGTGTTGATCATATCTAAATTAATGTGATGGGGCAATTGTTCATATTTTGCATTTCCAAACAGGGCACTTAACCAGACCAAAGCAAACAACATTCTAACACAACTGAGCATTGCACACAGTGATTATTGCATCAAGACCACATCTTCAGGTTGAACTCACTTACTGGACTCACCCAACTATTCGAGATAGCTGACTGGTGTGGAGAATGTAAATAAGGAAGTGTTATTTACTCCTTCTCATAACACAAGAACTAGGGGTCACCAAATGAAATTAATAGGCAGCAGATTTAAAATGAATAAAAGGAAGTATTTTTTCACACAACGCACAGTCAACCTTTGGAACTCCTTGCCAGAGGATGTTGTGAAGGCCAACACTATAACAGGGTTTAAAAAAGAACTAGATAGATTCATGGAGGATAGCTCCACCAATGGCTATTAGCCAGGATGGGCAGGGATAGTGTCCCTAGCCTTTGTTTGCCAGAAGTTGGGAATGAGCAACAGGGGATGGATCACTTGAAGATTACCTGTTCTGTTCATTCCCTCTGGGGCACATGGCGTTGGCCACTCTTGGAAGACAGGATACTGGGCTAGATGGACCTTTGGTCAGACCCAGTATGGATGCTCTTATGTTCTTATGAGATCTAAGCTGGGATTTTCCGTGCATTTCAGTGAGAGTCAGACCTATGTCAGCATTGTGACGGGTTGGGTCACAGAGACCCCCTTGGGATTGCCATCTGATGTGCTGAGACTACCTCTGAGCCCGTTTTCCCTGCCAGCTTTGGACTTCAGTACCCTGTCTTGTTGAGCCAGACACTCTTGCATGCTGCAAACAGAGACCCAGGTCTGAACCACGTCCCCCAAAAGCTGCAAACTTAACTGAAAACCACTTAGCAGTGACTCCTGTCTCCAGCACCCAAACACCCAGTTCCCAATGGGATCCAAATCCCAAACAAATCCATTTTAATCTGCCTAAAGCTTATACAGGGTAAACTCATAAATTGTTCACCCTCTATAACACTGATAGAGAGATATGCACAGCTGTTTGCTCTCCCATGTACTGATTACTTACTCTGGGTTAATTAATAAGGAAAAAGTGATTTTATTAAGTATAAAAATTAGGATTTAACTGGTTTCAAGTAATAACAGACAGAACAAAGTAAATTACCAAGCAAAATAAAACAAAAACACGCAACTCTAAGCTTAATACAGTAGGAAACTAAATGCAGGTAAATCTCACCCTCAGAGGTGTTCCAATAAGCTTCTTTCCTAGTTAAAAAGTCTCCCTGGCTAGGTAAAAGAAAGGGAGTGGGCACCTGACCAAAAGACCCAATGGGACGGCTAGAAATTTTTAAAATTGGAAAAAAAAGCTTTCCCTTTGTGTGCTGTTGTTGTTCTCATAGACTCATAGACTTTAAGGTCAGAAGGGACCATTATGATTATCTAGTCCGACCTGCACAACGCAGGCCACAGAATCTCACCCACCCACTGCTGTAACAAACCCCTAACCTATGTCTGAGTTATTGAAGTCCTCAAATTATTGTTTAAAGACCTCAAGGTGCAGAGAATCCTCCAGCAAGTGACCCGTGCCCCACGCTGCAGAGGAAGGCGAAAAACCTCCAGGGCCTCTGCCAATCTGCCCTGGAGGAAAATTCCTTCCTAACCCCAAATATGGCGATCAGTTAAACCCTGAGCATGTGGGCAAGACTCACCAGCCAGCACCCAGGAAAGAATTCTCTGTAGTAACTCAGATCCCACCCCATCTAACATCCCATCACATACCATTGGGCATATTTACCTGCTAATAATCAAAAATCAATTAATTGTCAAAATTAGGCTATCCCGTCATATCATCCCCTCCATAAACTTATCAAGCTTAGTCTTGAAGCCAGATATGTCTTTTGCCCCCACTACTTCCCTTGGAAGGCTGTTCCAAAACTTCATCCTCTAATGGTTAGAAACCTTCGTCTAATTTCAAGTCTAAACTTCCTAATGTCCAGTTTATATCCATTTGTTCTTGTGTCCACATTGGTACTAAGCTTAAATAATTCCTCTCCCTCCCTGATATTTATCCCTCTGATATATTTATAGAGAGCAATCATATCTCCCCTCAGCCTTCTTTTGGTTAGGCTAAACAAGCCAAGCTCTTTCAGTCTCCTTTCATAAGACAGGTTTTCCATTCCTCGGATCATCCTAGTAGCCCTTCTCTGTACCTGTTCCAGTTTGAATTCATCCTTCTTAAACATGGGAGACCAGAACTGCACACAGTATTCCAGATGAGGTCTCACCAGTGCCTTGTATAACGGCACTAACACCTCCTTATCTTTACTAGAAATACTCGCCTGATGCATCCCAAGACCGCATTAGCTTTTTTAACAGCCATATCACATTGGCGGCTCATAGTCATCCTGTGATCAACCAATACTCCGAGGTCCTTCTCCTCCTCTCCGGAGAGCGGAGACACAGAGCAGCAATGCTGTAAGCAGCTTTTAAACCAGGTATGAAAAAGCATCAATTCATACCTTGAACCACTTATTTAACAACCCAGATATGTAAATAGATCAGGAATGTTTACAAAGATGTAATTAGGTTTATTTCTGTTTATTTCTTATTGGCTTGTGGACTCCTCTGTGCTAACCCCAAATGCTTTTTGTTTTGCTTGTAACCTTTAAGCTGGACCTGAAGACGGTTGTTCTTGATATTTAATTTTTGTAAGTGGGTTTTTTAAATCTAGCAAAAGCCTACGTTCTGGGTGTATTTTCTTTCTTTTTGTTTTTAATAAAATTTACCTTTTTTAAGAACAGGATTGGATTTTTGGTGTTCTAAGAGGTTTGTGCATATGATGTTTAATTCACTGGGGGCAACAGCTAATTTTCTTTGTTTTCTTTCTCAGCTCTTCCCCGGTGGGGGGGGGGTGATGAAAGGGCTTGAGGGTACCCCACAGGAAGGAATTCCCAAGTGCGCCTTCCCAAGGAGTTTTTTTGCACTTAGTGGTGGCAGCATCTCCCCATCCAAGGTCAGAGAGAAACTGTGACCTTGGGAGTTTAATACCAGCCTGGACTGGCCAGTATTAATTTTTAGAATCCTTGTGGGCCCCCACCTTCTGCACTCGAAGTGCCAGAGTGGGGAATCAGCCTTGACATGGTGACAGAGAAGTGGGATCATTTTGAACCAGAAGCACAGACCTCAGGATTTTAAAAGGACACATTTTTCCTTTTGGCTGCTTGAAAGCAAGGGGGGGGGTTCTCTTTTCTTTTCTTTGCTGCCTAAGAGGGAACAGGCATGCAAAGGGTTCAACCTGCAAAGCCAGGGAGTCGAACAGGCAGGGTTTTTTTTCTAGCTTTGTGGCAACGGAATAGCTAGGCTAGAGTAGGGCAGCCCTGTGCATGAGGTTGAGGTCAGGCACCAAAACCCTAGATAATCCAGTCTTCCCAAAGTGGCGTGCGATGGAGAAAACAGACCCAGATCAAGCCCAGACATCCAGCTCCATGACAGAAATGCAGGGAGGGGGTGGGGGACCAGGAACTTCCCAGGAGGGAAGAGTCAGCCCTCCCCAACCCGAGATCCAGATGCCAGAATGAAGGGATGCCTTTAACTCAGGCAGAGTTCAAACTGAGGCAGAAAGGAATTTCTTCCTAGAGATGAAGTGCTTGGAAGTGGAGGACAAGCATTTGGAGGCAGAAGCGGAGGAGAAGAGAGAGGCGAAGCACTTGGAAATGAAGCGCTTGAAGGCGGAAGTAGAGGCAAAGCACTTGGAAGAGGAGTTTAAGTGCTTAGAGCTGGAAAGGGCTAAGCTGGATCGATCCGGTAGCCCTAGCAATCCTTCTCCAGGTACCGCTCCTGTCACGTTATTGATTTGAACTGGGACCATATAGAACATGGTTGCAACCAAAGTCATTTAGTGGCACCAAATCTTGTATAAAGGGGGTCAAATAGGGTGTCTAAGACAAGGTTATGGTTTGCTGGTTATGATTACGCTATCTGTATGCATATATCATTTTTATATTTAAAGTTATAAGTATTGGCTCTATACTGTCTGTATTTCAAAATTATGCTATGCTTCTGGGTGACACCCCAGACAAGTTGGTGTCAGCTCTGCCTAGCCTGCTTGATGGCCCATTAAGGACCATCAGCTATACAATTGACCCATTGAGAGAAGGCAAATACGCCTTGTAACTCAGCAAAGTATGCAGGAACTTGCCCATGTGACTCCAGACTCCATTTTGCTGTAATTTTCCACAGTAAGAACAAAGAGGTGTTCTTACACCTGGAAAAGGCTGATGCCTCATCTCCATCTTGTCTTCAATCCTGCTTCTTACCTCTGGAGGAACTTTGCTACAAACTGAAGCTCTGAACAAAGGACTGATGACCCATCCCAGCTGTGGATGTACTCCAGAGACTTGATTTGAACCTGCAGTTTATTCTATCACTGCTACAAGCTAAACCAAGACTTTGCCATTACTGTATGTAATTGATTCCATTTAACCAATTCTAGCTCTCATCTATATCTTTTTCCTTTTATGAATAAAACTTTACATTTAAGATTCTAAAGGATTGGCAACAGCGTGATTTGTGGGTAAGATCTGATTTGTATATTGACCTGGGTCTGGGGTTTGGTCCTTTGGGATCAGGAGAACCTTTTTTCTTTTACTGGGGTATTGGTTTTCATAACGATTTGTCCCCACAACGAGTAGCACTGGTTATGAAACTGGAGTGTCTAAGGGAATTACTTGTGTGACTTGTGGTTAGCCAGTGGGGTGAGACCAAAGTCCTCCTTGTCTGGCTGGTTTGGTCTGCCTTAGAGGTGGAAAAACCTGAGCCTTGGGCTGAAACTGCCCTGTTTTAAGCAATTTGTCCTGAATTAGCACTCTCAGTTGGGTCCTGCCAGAACCAGCATAGTTACAGCTCCCCATTCCAAAAAATTCCCATATACAAGGTAGGCAATGATACAGAGGTCTTCATAGAACATTTTAAAAGGGCCTGCCTTGGGTACAACATCCCTCCAGACCAGTATATGGTGGAGCTAAGGCCACAACTCAGTGGACCCTTAGCAGAGGCGGCAACTGAAATGCCTAAAGAACACATGAACAAGTATGAACTTTTTAAACACAAGGCCAGAATTAGGATGGGACTAACCCCTGAGCATGCCCGTCAGCTGTTCAGAGCCCTAAGGTGGAAACCAGATGTGGCATTTTCCCGACACGCCTATCACATTGTAAAAAATTGGGATACCTGGATATCAGGAGCAAATTTTAAATTTCTGGAAGATCTGTCTCTCCTAATACAAATGGAGCAGTTCTTAGAGGGTGTTCCTGAGGACATAGAAAGGTATATCCTAGATGGGAAGCCCAAAACTGTAATCAAGGTGGGGGAGATCAGAGCCAAATGGGTGAGGTGGCAGAGAAGAACAAAGCTAGTAGCAGTTGGTGCGGGTACCAGAAGGGGCAACCCGAGATGACACCCCACCATCAGGGTCAGGCCAAAGCCCCACCTCGCAAGGAGGAGCGCTCCACACAGCCAGGGAGAACCCAGATGCCCTCTCTTGCCACCACCCTACTCTCCAACCACCCACCTCGCCCTAGCCCACAGTCAGCTGGGCGATGCTTCAAATATGATGAGCTGGGGCATGTGAAGGCAACTGCCCTAAGAGCACCAGCTGACTGCAATTTATCACCCCTGAGTCCCACTGAGAGCCTTCAGGCCCAGATGTCTCGCAAATACCCCCAGGACAAAGGGAAACTGTAAGTGTGGGCGGAAGGAAGATTACTGCATGGAGGGACACTGGAACACACATGTCAGCTATCCACCAATCCCTGGCGAACCCCAAATTCATTGACGCAGAGGCCCAAGTGATGGTACAACCCTTTACGGCCAACTCTTTTAACTTGCCTACAGGCAGGTTGCCTGTCCAGTACAAGGGCTGGTCAGGAATATGGACTTTTGCAGTCTATGATGATTATCCCATTCCCATGCGGCTGGGAGAAGACTTAGCCAATCATGTGAGGCTAACAAAAAGGTTGGGGATGGTCACCTACAGCCAGGCTAAACAGGCCTCCACACTTAACTCCATTCCTGAGACTCCTACTGGGACCCAGCCAGAGTTGGTGGAACCAGTCCCCAAACCAGAGTCTATGGCACTACTTATAGATCCAGTTCCTGGGACCCAGCCAGAACCAGCCCAAGGATCAGAACTGGTGGAGCAGTCAGCACCAGAGCCCGTGCTTGTAACCCCACCGGAGTCAAGGGAGCCAGCCGCAAAGGGCGCCACAGAGCCTACACCTGCAGAAACAGCTAAACTGGAGCAAGAAGCTCAACTGGAGCTGGAAATACAACCTGGTGCACCAGCGGAGAGTGGTTCACAACTCAGCGAGGATCTAATGTCTCCAGCATCAAGGGAGTAGTTCCAGGCAGAGCAGGAAGCAGATGAAAGCCTCAAGGGACCTTGGATGGTGGAACGGAATGTTCCACTGCCTCTCAGCTCTTCCAATAGATCTAGGTTTGTTGTAAAAGGAGGACTCTTAAACAAGGAAACCCTGTCTGGTGGGCACAAGGAGGACTGGCATCCTCAAAAACAGTTGGTAGTTCCAACTACGTATAGGGAAAATATCTTGAGCTTAGCCCATGATCACCCTAGTGGCCATGCTGGGGGGAACAGGATTAAGGATCATTTGGGGAAGTCATTCCACTGGGAGGGGTTGGGCAAGGACGTTTCTACCTATGTACGGTCTTGTGAGGTGTGCCAGAGGGTGGGAAAGCCCCAAGACCAGATCAAGGCCCCTCGCCAGCCACTCCCCATCATTGAAGTTCCATTTCAGCATGTAGCTGTGGATATTCTGGGTCCTTTCCCTAAGACGACACCCAGCGGAAATTGTACATACTGACTTTCATGGATTTTGCCACCCAATGGCCGGAAGCAGTAGCTCTAAACAAAACCAGGCCTAAAAGCATAAACCAGGCATTGGCAGACATATTTGCCAATGTAGGTTAGCCCTCCAACATCCTTACAGATTCGGGAACTAACTTCCTGGCAGGGACCATGAAACATCTTTGGGAAGCTGTCAGGGTTCCCTCCCCACTCTGAACTCTGGGGTACCACATGAAAGACCCCCTAAGCTTATTTCTACCAGCTTAGGTTAAAACTTCCCCAAGGAACAAATCCTTTCCTTGTCCTTGGATGGTATTGCTGCCAGCACCCAGTGATTTAGACAAAGATTCAGGAAAAGGACCACTTGGAGTTCCTATTTTCCCAAATATCCCCCCAAAGCCCTTCACCCCCTTTCCTGGGGAGGCTTGAGAATAATATACCCACCAATTGCCTTTAATAAAAGTACAGACCGGACCCTTTATTTCTAGGACACTAAAGTCAATCAGGTTCTTAAAAGAAGAACTTTATTATAAAGAAAAAAGTAAAAGAAGCACCTCTGTAAAATCAGGATGGAAGGTAATTTTATGGGGTGATAAAAAGATTTAAAACACAGAGGATTCCCCTCTAGGCTCAACTTCAAAGTTACAAAAATAGGAATAAACCTCCCTTTTAGCATAGGGAAAATTCACAAGCTAAAACAAAAGATAATCTAATACAATTTCTGTAATTTTAGATGGATCATTTCAAGGTATCTTTTCAAGAGATGGGTTACCTGCTTGGTCTCTCTCTTTTTATCCAGAGGGAACAAAAAAAGAGAGCACAAACAAAACTTGCTCCCCTCCCCAGATTTGAAAGTATCTTCCTGTCCCATTGGTACTTCTGGTCAGGTGCCAACTAGGTTAATTGAAGTGATTAACCCCTTACAGGTAAAATGATTCTGTACCTCTTTTTGTACCTCTGGCCAGGAGGGATTTTATGTTGCTGCATACATAAAGGTTGTTACCCTCCCCTTTATATTTATGACAGAAGCTCATGGGGTATACCACTTGGTTGACACCCCTTACCATCATTAAAACGAATGACCCAGTGGAGAAATTTAATGGGACTTTGGGGGCCACGATACGTAAATTCATGAATGAGCTCTCCAATGATTGGGACCTAGTGTTGCAGCAGTTGCTTTTGGTCTACAGAGCTGTACCACATCCCAGTTTGGGATTTTCACCCTTTGAACTCATTTATGGCCACAAAGTTAAGGGGCCATTATAGTTGGTGAAGCAGCAATGGGAGGGGGTTACATCTTCTCCAGGAACTAACATTTTGGTTTTTGTAACCAACCTGCAAAACACCCTCAAGGACTCTCTAGCCCTTGCTCAAGAAAACCTACAGAATGTTCAACAGGAGCAAACGGCCTTGTATGATAAACATGACAAAGAGCGTTCCTTGAGAGTAGGTGACCAAGACCTGAAAGCGCTCCAGGCCAATAAGATGGAAGCATCATGGGAGGGGCCATTTATGGTCCGAGAGCGCCTGGGAGCTGTTAATTACCTCATAGCGTTCCCAGACCTTACCCTAAAACCTAAAGTATACAGTGTTAATTCTCTAAAGCTCTTTTATTCCCAAGAAATCAAGGTTCTCCAGTTTACAGTCCAGGAGAGAGACAATGCTGAGTGGCCTGAAGGAGTCTACTATGAAGGAAAAAGTAATGATAGCATAAAAGAGGTGAGCCTTTCCATCACCCTTGGGTGTTAACAGCAACAGAAAATCCAGGAGCTGTGCTCCAGCTTTGCGCCCATATTTTCAGCAACCCCAGGATGGACAGAATGGGCATACCACTCCATTGAAACAGGCAATGCTCGCCCACTTTGAGCCCAACCCTACTGGATGACTCCTCAAGCCAAATCCGCAATAGAAAGGGAGATCAAGGACATGTTACAGATGGATGTAATCCACCCCTCTGAGAGTGCATGGGCCTCTCCAGTGGTTCTGGTTCCCAACCACATGGGGAAATCCGCTTTTGTGTGGACTACTGTAGGCTAAATGCCGTAAATTGCCCAGAAAACTATCCAATGCCATGCACAGATGAGCGATTGTAGAAACTGGGACATGCCCAGTTCATCTCCACCTTAGACTTAACTAAGGGGTACTGGCAAGTGCCGCTAGATGACCCCGCCAAGGAGAGGTCAGCCTTCATCACCCATGTAGGGTTGTATGAATTTAATGCACTCCCTTTTGGAATGCGGAATGCACCCGCCACCTTCCAAAGACTGGTACATAACCTTCTGGTTGGATTTGGGGAATTTGCAGTCGCCTACCTTGATGATGTGGTCATATTCTCAGTTTCATGGGCAGAACACTTGGAACACCTCCAAGCTCTCTTCCAGGGCATAAGGGAGGCAGGATTAACCGTTAAGGCCAAAAAATGTCAAATAGGCCTAAATAGGGTAACGTACCTTGGACACCAGGTAGATTAAGAAACTATCAGCCCCCTACAGGCTAAAGTAAATGCTATCCAAAATTGACCTTTCCCTAAGTCAAAGAAGCAGGTCCAATCCTTCTTGGGCTTGGCCAGGTATTACCAATGATTTGTACCACGTTAAATGTAGGTTCGAGGTATGAATTTTGATGCTTTTTCATACCTGGTTTTCAAGCTGCTTACAGCATTGCTGCTCTGTGTCTTCACTCTCCGGAGAACAACAACTACAAAGGAGAAGTTTTTTCCAATTTTAAAAAGTTCTAGCCGT
Source organism: Emys orbicularis (assembly GCF_028017835.1). NCBI lineage: Eukaryota > Metazoa > Chordata > Testudines > Emydidae > Emys > Emys orbicularis. Next base: position 34,112,726 of record NC_088694.1, on the reverse strand, counting down.
CCCATTGGCTCTTTTGGTCAGGTGCCCACTCCCTTTCTCTTACCTAGCCAGGGAGACTTTTTAACCCTTTACAGGTAAAGCAAGCAGAGAACAGCCATCAAGAGGGACTTAATAGTTAATTGTCTGGCTGGGTGTCCATAAAAGGGAGTTCCTCCCCCCCCCCCTTCATTTATCACAGGGTCACAGAGAATTAATTTGGACAGCAAATACATGGATGGTCTCCAAACTAGAAATCAATTTACCCAACATACAGCTGTGGGATTTCTCCACAGCTCCCACCCGTCCCTCCGACACCCCTTCCAATTCCCCAGAGAGGCCCAAATCGCCTCCTCCTATAGCTCCCACCTCCTTCCCCACAGCCTCCCACCCAACCCCACTGTGCCCCTATTTAATCCCATCTAACCCCTGCAGCCCCACCCCCAAATAAACACGTTCAACCCAGAGAAACCCAACCCCACAAATCTCCTCCTGCAAACACCCCCCATCCATCCCACCAACCCCGTCTCCCCACATAAACCCACCCCTGGGGCACAACCCACCAGATAAATGCCCCCAGGAAACATCGCCCTTCCAGTTGCCTCCCGCCCAAACCTCCGCACCCAGACCTTCCCCTGCCACCTGTCACCACCTCCCCAGCCCTATTCCCTAATAAACCCACCTATGGAAACTGCCCCTACACCCCTATTCCCCACCGCCCGCAAACCACTTCCCTCTGCACAGACTCCCTCTATCTTCATCCCAACCCCCTACCACTACCCCTTATTCCCCCGAGGGCCCTTCTGCAGCCCCCAATACGCAGGTCCATCTACCCTGGCTGCACCAAACCCCCTCCCTTCTTACATTGCTCCCATCCACTGGGGCTCACCCGGAACCACTCCACACACACACAGGGCCCCTCATCCCTTTACCCTGGCACCAACATCCTGCCTTCACTGTATGTGGGGCTGGGGACCTTTCCCCTCCTTAACCCTCCATGTCCTTGTCCCCTTGGGGTGGTCAGACAGCTCAGCCCCCACTCACTGAGAAGAGCCCCCACAGCAAATCTGTGAGTGAGGAGAGCCAATGTACCGAAGCGGGGAGCCAAGCCCAGCCCCACTGGAGAGGCCCCACTGCTGTGGAGTGAGTGCGGGGTGAACTTGCTCCCCAATCCCCTATTCTTCCCTGGATGGGGCCTCACAGCCACACCAGGCAGGGGTAGAGACAGCGAGAGTTGGGCCTCGCAGTTTTACCGAGCTCCCCCAAATCTTCACCAGCCCCCAGTGCGCTGGGGCTGAGTGACCAATCCCTGGCTGGCCTGATCTGGCCTCTACTGGGCAGCAGCTGTGACTAAAAGGATCAGAATGGACTTTTTTCACCTTAAAAGCTACGAATCTCCGAGTTTCTACACACACACCCCCGCGGCCCTCTGCGGCCCCTCCCTCGCCCCGCCCTGGAAGAGTGGGTTAATGTGGAAGTGTGACTCTTGCACGGTGGAGAGAAGGTGTCTGCATGGGGCGGGGCAGGGTTGGGAGTCCAGGGCCCCCTCTTTCTCCTGTCCCTGCACATCTGAGTAGAAAGGGGCACTGTGTAAACCACGTTGATCTCCTTGGGGCACAGACCAGTCCTTCTCCCAAGCTGGGAGGGGTTGCAAGTGCTTTGGAGGATAGGAATAAAATTCAAAATGATCTGGACAAATGAGAAATGGTCTGAAGTAAATAGGATGAAATTTAATAAGAACAAATGCAAAGTACTCCACTTAGGAAGGAACAATCAGTTGCACACATACAAAATGGGAAATGGCTGCCTAGGAAGGAGTACTGTGGAAAGGGATCTGGGGGTCATAGTGGATCACACAAACTAAATATGAGTCAAAAGTGTAACACTGTAGCAAAAAAAGCACACCTCATTCTGGGATGTATTAGCAGGAGTCTTGTAAGTAAGACATGAGAAGTAATTCTTCCGCTCTACTCCACGCTGATAAGGCCTCAGCTGGAGTATTATGCCAGTACTGGGTGTCACATTTCAGGAAAGATGGGGACGACTGGAGAAAGCCCAAAGAAGAGCAACACAAGTGATGAAAGGTCTAGAAAACATGACCTGTGAGGGAAGATTGAAGAAATTGGGTTTGTTTAGTCTGGAGAAGAGAAGACTGAGAGGGGACATGATAACAGTTTTCAAGTACATAAAAGGTTGTTACAAGAACTGAACAAAGGAAGCCAATTTGTAGTGTGAAACAATAATTTTTATCGGTCCTACAAAAACAATGATACATATTCTTGAGCACCATCGACCAGCTCCTCATCCATTCACTTACTGTTTACTAGAGCTGGTGAAAACTTTTTAGTCAAAGCTTATTTCAACAAAAATAGGGATTTGACTAAACAAACTTTTTCATGAAAAATGTCTGCTTCCCTCAGAGAAACTGACTTTATTTTTTGACAGAAAATGGAAAACAAACAACATAACCATTTTTTTCAACTTCCAGATGAAAGTTTTCGGATTTCACCTGCCAAAAAACAAAGCTTTTTTCATTTTCATGATTTTCGGTTCTTTGATTAAACATAAAAAGTTTCTGCCAAAAATAACCCCCAAAAACAATTTCCAACCGTCTCTATAATTTTCAAATATATTTATGCACACGCTCATCTTTCATACAGCACTACGGTATCAGGGGCCACATGGACCCTGCCACTTTGACAATCGAAACCTGATTGACTGATCCTCATTTTAGTCTACTAATCTGAATTCTTTGTAAGGGTCACAGATCCCCCGATAGCATTTCTCAGGGCCTCCTTGACCTCTCTGTTTCTCAGGCTGTAGATGAGCGGATTGGCCAGGGGCGTCAGGACTGTGTAACAGACAGAGAACACTTTGTTCAGGGCTCTCAGGGTGCTGGATTTCGGTACCATGTAGACAATCATTATGGTCCCATAGAAGATGGTCACCACGATGAGGTGAGAAGAGCAGGTGGAAAAGGCCTTTTGCCTCCCAGTGGTGGAAGGGATTCTCAGGATGGTGCTGATGACACAAACATAGGACGTCAAGGTTAATACAAATGGGAGAACTAAATTAAGAAAGGAAAATGTATAAATAACTGGTGTGATCTGGCTGGTGTCACTGCATGAGAGTTTTAGCATTGAGGTGAGATCACAGAAGAAGTGGTCCATTTCATTGGGGCCACAGAAAATTGACTCTAACATGAGACACGCTAATATTGTACAAGATAGAAATCCATTTATCCAAGACCCAGCTTCTAGCTGGAGGCACAGCCGGCCATTCATAAGGGTTCCATAGTGCAGAGGTTTGCATATAGCTAAATACCGATCGTGAGACATCACCGCCAAGAGATAACATTCGGTAGTTGCTAAAAAACCAAATACAGCCAATTGCGTGATGCAGCCCTCCACAGAAATAGTTCTGTCCCCAGTCAGGAGACTGGCCAGCAGCCTGGGCAGGATGGTGGAGGTGTAGCAGGTCTCCAAGCAGGACAAGTTCCCCAGAAAGAAGTACATTGGCGTGTGAAGGTGCGGATCAGCCACAACTAGCGCAGCATGGCTGAGGAGATTCCCAGCCATGGTCACAACGTAGAACACTAGAAACAGCAGGAAGAGAAGAATCTGCAGCCCAGGTTGACTCCCGAATCCCAGGAGGATGAATTCTGTGACGGGCATTTGATTTCCACCTTCTGCTTTCTCCATGAGTTGTACTAGTAGGGGAAAAAGCACCAAACAGTGGAATAATTTCCTCTGCTATTAAACAATAGAAAGTTTCCTCCATCCAATTACATGAAAGTTCAAATAGGAAAATGAGAAGTCACATATTGTCTTCTAGGGCCACGTACCTTGGACCTGTGAGACTCAGTCAGGAACACAGGTATTGACACACCCGAGAAGAGCAGTGATCCCTCTAATTTGGAGTCCTGTCTTAAAGAGTGGCCAATACCAGATGCTCTAGAAAAGTATTCAGCTCCGTTAAAGGCCTTTGCACAATCTCATAGATGTGGGGAATGTTTTCCCCAGACAGTGGTATTGTAGCCATGTTGACAGCCGGATATTACAGAGACAAGCTAGGTGGGGTAACATCTTTTATTATTCCAATAAAAAAGTGGTCACCCACCTTGTTTCCCCAGACAGTTAATTCTTGGCCTATGTCATGAAACCTTCTAAGTTTTATACTTTGTTGGTGTAGCGAGACATCTTCATTCATTGTTAGGTGATTAATACGTCCTAATTACCGTAGTGTCTGAGCACCTCACAGTCCTTAATGTATTTATACCCCCAACGCCGCAATGAGATTGGAAATCCTTTTTGTGCCCAATGAAAACATGGAGAACTGAGGCCCTAAGTGATTCCCCCAAATCGCCCCAGGCCCCAACCCTAACCCTGATGGAGCTTCTCTGTCCCATTCATCAGTCCTTAACCTCTCACACATCCCCTTTTTCTTCATCTCCTCCTTAATTTAAACACCCCCCTGAGTCTTTTCTGAGGTTGGAATATTCAAAGGGACCTAAAGAAATTAGACAATATTGACAATCAGAGGGATTTGGTCACCGGACTCCCTTGAAATTCCCAGCCCCATTAAACTCTGCCCATGCAGGCACCTGCTTCTCTGCTCCATTCCCAGCCCCATTCAGCAGGTGGGAAAAGAAGAGACGCTCTCACACACACTCCCGCCCGCTCTGAGACACCAGGCACAGCACAGGAGCCTGCAGGTCAGCGCCAGCATAACAGGGTGTGAGCATGCTCGCCTCATGCTAGTGCCTGAGACACTGAACAGCATCACAGCAGGGAAACTGCCTCTGCCCAGCACCCTGTCCCGTGCACAGGGGGAAACCCCAGCAGCCATGCACAGACTCCTATCCCTCACCTCCCCTTCTTGGCCACCAGAGTCATGCTCTACCCCAGCTGCACTCTGCAGCCCAGCTGATGAGTGAGTGTGTCTGGGCCTGGATTCAGTGCAGCATCATGCTCCCAGCCACGCTCTGCAGTGCCACTGGGCAGGGAGTAGGAAGTGAGACGGAGCAGGAAATGCACAGCTCCGGTGTGCTCCAGCTGGTCTCCTTCCCACTACGGCACCGTTTCTTCCTCTGTGAGATCCCCAGGGTCTGACTAAGGGCTTAGTCTAAATGAAAAGCTGGGGTGTGATTCTCCAGAGCACCAGCCTGCCACGTACTAATGCTGCATGGACCCTGCTGCAGTGCATTCAATGTTCCCTAGTGTTAGAACAAGAGGGACAATTATGTATTCACCCCCCTTACTACCCGCACGCATCCAAGCTGTATTGGAGAAAGTTAGCATGAGTGACTCCATTTTGGTTTGGGCCCGCCATTAGTTAAAAGCGAGCACATCACGTACTGGAAAATGGGAAGGGGAGAGGGAGGAACATCTGGAAGCAATAAGGGAAGGAATGCAGACAGTATGGCCTTGAGAAGGGGGAAAGAGAGGGGGGCTTGTGCATGAGCTCGGGGGCCTGTAATGCTAGCCGGCACGAGGAGGATGCTTGGTCAGGATAGGTAAGAGGCAAGTAAGTGGCTTATTCATTGGCCAAAAGTTACGATGCACGAGGGTAGCATGCACTGCTAAAAGGTATATAATCTTTGTGTAACCAACAGTCGGTGTGTCTTCCCCTGGCATGAGTCGGGGAAGAGCACCCATTCAGCTGACTGATAAATAAAGGATTTGATGTCTGTCTTCTCGCTTTCCGTGCCTCCTTGGGGTAATTGAGTAAAGCTCCAGGGGGAACGAGCCCGTTTGGCTAACAAATGGCGACTCCGCCGGGACTTCTCTCCCTGTAGAGGGCACTGACCGACGGCCGAGGGCGATTCCGAGGAGTGGCCACCTCGAGCTGTTGGTTTGCTCGGGCCTCAGATCGTCACAATCGGCCAGGGCGGCTGCGTCCTCTCTGAAGAGAACTCTGAAGGACACGGAAGCAAGACGGCTTCAGAAGGAGGGGAAGTCTGACTGCCGGACGCGGCCACTTCGGGCGGTAAGTGCGTTTACCTCCTGGGTTTGAGGAATAATGCCCCCGAGGTGTGGGTTGGATGGTGGAAATCCCCTAGGCAGCCTGTATACAGGAAGGTATATTAACAACATTGTAGCTTTGTAAATGTCTTGTTGTTGTGTTTTTGGTTAAAGGGTAAGCAAATAACGGCCAATAAGTAACGTAACTAACTCCACAAGTCCATGGGCCGTTCTTAACAAGCATTGGGACTTGGAGCAACCTCAGGGATTACTCTTGTTTATAGGAGGGGTAATCTTGTTTCTCCTCTTAATGGTGTGTTGGAAACCGAGATTGTCACTGATTAAGGGATCTGTGTGAAAGATGAGTGAGTGCCGCTGACTGGGTCTGGGATTTAAGCTGACTCCAGCCGCCCCAAGACTCCTGCAAGGGGAAACCCGATGACCAGGATAGCTTGATTGCAAGGGGGGTCAGCCGAACCTCATGACCCAGTGGATACCCGAGTGAATGGTACTCCTCCTCTCTTTCCCTCTCCTCGATAAATTGGGTCAAAATATAATGGGGTCCTCTCAAAGCACTTTCTCTGGGACCCCCTTGGGATGCATGCTGGATAATTGGAAGGCGTTTAGACGCTAGGCTGATTATGGAATTGTATTATGTAAAGATAACCTTGTAAAATTCTGTACGCTTGAATGGGCAACATTCGGGGTGGAATGGCCTGAGTGGGGGGCACTTAAACCAGAAATTGTACAGGCCGTACATAGCATTGTGACACGGGAGGGGCATTGGGACCAATATCCCTATATAGATATTTGGCAGGACCTCGTGGCCAATCCTCCCCCCTGACTGCAAAAGTGCAGATCACGAACTATTAAAACCTTAATCACGGCCCATAACCCTACCTGGGGTGACATGAGGGTCGCTCTTAATACCCTACTAACCGCGGAAGAAAGGGGCTCATGTTTTAGCCGTGGCCCCGAGGGAAAGATATGAAGAAAGGGGGGACAAAGTTAAGGGACGGCCGGGGACACCGGGAAAGGGACAGGACCCTCGCCTGGGTCGGAATCAGTGTGCTATCTGTAGGGAGGAGGGACACTGGAAGAATGAATGCCCCCGGCGGCAGGCTATAAGAAAGGAGCACAAAGATAGAACCTTGCCCCCTCCCATTTTCTACAACAGCATGGGACTTTCGGGGGAGGGATCTTCCCCGTAGGGAGGCCGGGGGACCCAGCGGCCCCTCCTGGAGGCACAAGCCGCCAGCCTGGATCCCACGGTAAAAATTAAAGTGGAGGGCCGCCCAATTGAAGCCCTGATTGATACCGGGGCCACCCTTAGTTTACTCCCCCTTAATCAGGCTCCCCGAGGTAGAGCTCGGGGACGTGCCATGGTCCAAGGGATTGAGGGACAGACCACAGCCTTAGAGAAAACTCTTCCTCTCCTAGTAAAAATAGGGGATCATCAGATTTCCCATCAGTTTGTTTGCAGCCCCTCTTGCCCTATAGCACTGCTTGGACGAGATATCCTTACTAAATTGCAGGCGGAAATCTCGTTCGAGAAGGGGAACATGGAAGTTAGGCTTCCTAAACAGCAAAACTCTAATTACCAGATGGCCCTTATAAGCGCTAGAAATCTCTCCACGGAATGCCAGGGGAGTGATGGAAACCAGCTGTCAGGGGTTAACCTTGAGGTCTGGTCGGAGGAGGGAGGCGTCGCTCGGGCTCGGAATGCTTCGCCAGTGCACATCTCTCTTAAGGAGGGAAGCAGGCCGGCCCGAATTCGACAATACCCCCTTAAGCTAACCACTCGGGTCGGGTTAAAGCCTCTGATTCAAAAGTTTCTGCAGTGTGGGTGGCTCAGGGAAGGCACATCCCCATACAATACTCCGATAATGGGAGTGCCTAAGCCTAATGGACAGTATCGATTGTTTTAGGACCTGAGACAAATTAACAAATTAATAGAGGCCCCCAATCCAGTTGTCCCAAACCCTCACACTATCCTGGGTCAGGTTCCCAAGAGCCACAGCTAGTTCTCTGTGATAGATTTAAAAGATGCCTTCTTTTCTATACCCCTTGATCAGGAGTCTCAAAGGCTGTTTGCCTTTGAATGGAAGGACCCAGATACCCATTACAAGGCTCAGTATCTCTGGAACGTTGTCCCCCAGGGACTTACCTGTGCACCCGAGATTTTTGGCAGCCAGCTAAAAAGAGATCTTGCCCCATTTCTGGCTAAACACCCCTCATGCAACATAGTTCAGTATTGTGATGATCTGCTCTTAAGTACTAAGACAGAGGAATCCTGCAGAGAGCAAACTATAGAGCTCCTTAATTACCTTGGGGCCCAGAGGTATAAGGTTTCAAAGGAAAAAGTTCAACTGGTTAAGCAGCAGGTCACCTTTTTGGGATATCACCTCTGCCAAGGGAGTCGCAGCTTGGGTAAAGAAAGAATCCAGGTTATACTTGATAGCCCTCAGCCCCGGAACCCCCGAGAGCTAAGGGCCTTTCTGGGACTGACGGGCTTTTGTCGGCTCTGGACCCCCGACAATGGGGGAAAAGCCAGACCATTATATAAGTCCCTAACTAAGGAAGGTTTGCTCCACTGGACGTGGACAAGAGCAATGGAAAAAGCATTTCGAGAGCTTAAAGAAGTCTTGGTTCAACCTCCCGCTCTAGCCCTCCCCGATCCTCGGAAGCCATTCACTCTATACATCCATGAGAGAGGAGGGGTGGCAGCTGGAGTCCTGTGCCAGAGGTCAGGACCAACCTGGCGACTCACTGGATACTATTCAAAGGTCTTGGACCCTGTCGCCAAGGGGTGGCCTGCCTGTTTACGGGCCGTCGCAGCCACCGCCCTCCTCGTTCAGGAAGCTGAAAAGTTAACCCTGGGTGGGGATACTGAAGTTGTGGTCCCCCACGGGGTGCCTCAGCTACTGGGAACAGGTGCCGGGGAAAAGCATCTAAATCCCAGTCAGCATACTAGATACGAAGTAGGGCTCTTGTTGGCCCCCAATCTAATCTTTAAGACAGTTAGTTCCCTGAACCCGGCCACCCTACTGCCTGACCCCCAGGTCTCCTCTGAGGCCGGTCCTACTCATGACTGTATTAAAGTCTTGCAAAAGGAGACCAAACCCCGACCTGATCTTTCAGACTTGCCCTGGCCCCACCCCGATGTTGAAGGGTATGTTGACGGGTCTAGTTATGTGGTAGACAAACGGTTAACTGGGGCGGCAGTAGTGATTAAGAATAAAGGGGTACACAAGTTTAAACTTAGCCCTAATTTATCTGCCCAAGCGGCGGAGCTGGTGGCCCTTATTGAGGTTCTCTGATTGGGAACTGAACTGGGAAAACCCTTAACCTATATACTGACAGTCGTTATGCCTACATGGTGGTACATGCACACGGGACCCTGTGGAAAGAAAGAGGATTCATTACGGCCTCAGGTCAAAAGATTGCACATGGGAGCCTCATTAAAGCGCTGCTCGAGGCCCTGATGCTTCCTCTCCGGGTCGCCGTGAGACATGTGCGTGCCCACGGGAGGGCCCCTGAAGTCGAACAGCGAAGGTATAATCAACTGGCTGATCAGGCTGCGAAAGAGGCCGCCCAGAATGGGGCCTCACGGCTTCTTATGGTTCAAGACACTGAAGCCAAAATCCCTCCTCCCCAATATACAACCAAGGAAATAGGTCATGCCCAGGCTGCAGGAGGCCGGCAGGTTTCCTCTGGATGGTGGAAACTGCCTGGGGGAGAGATTTTTGTCCCCAGGCCAGTACTCCAGGAAATTCTCCGGCTCTTGCATAAAGAGGGGCATCTAGGGTCTGGGGCAATGGTTGATTTGGCCACCCGATCCCTTAAGGGGCTGGGCATGCACATGAAAGCCCAGAGAATTGTTAGTAATTGCCCTGTTTGTCAACGAACCAACCAAAAGGGGTGTGGCCCTCCCGCCCCAATGGGAGGCTGGCCCTGGGCCACATTCCCTTTCCAAAAGTGGCAAGTTGACTTTGCAGAAATGCCCCCTTGCAGGGGCTATAAATACTTACTTGTATTTGTGGACCAGCTTACGGTATACCAGGCACTCGGTATACAATGGAAGTTGCATACACCCTGGAGGCCGCAAAGCTCGGGTCAGGTAGAAAGAATGAATAGAACTCTCAAGAATACCCTCACTAAACTATGCACAGAGTCTAGTTTAAAGTGGCTTGATGCGCTGCCGCTCGCCCTTACCCACATTCGAAGGGCCCCGCGTAAGGGTCTTAAACTTTCGCCCTTTGAACTGGTCTTTGGGTTTCCTCCCCGAATACTTATCCCAGGATTCCGGGAGGATGTAACCTGGGAAGTGGGAAATGACTCTCTATGGAAACAGGTTTCCGGGTTGCAATTTGTTTTGTTACAGCTGCATCGCTATGCGGTGCCTTTTCAGGCCCTTCCCTTGGACCAGCCCGTGCATCCGTTCCGGATCGGTGACCAGGTCCTTGTCAAGAAGTGGAAGCGCGACCCCCTCACGCCAAGGTGGGACGGTACACACTGTTTCGCTCATCAGCTAGGCCGCAGTTAAAATTCCCGGGAGCGACAAATGGACACACCACATGTGGATAAAGCGGTTCCTGAACCCTAACCTAAAGATCCAGTCAACGGAAAAAGACACCAGCCCTCTGTCCGCCCCGGCCCCGGAAGCCCGGGGTGGTACAGGCGAAGACTCCATCTGGGAATATCAAGGACTCGACGAACTAAAAGGACTGTTTAAGAAAAAGACGATAATGAACTTATTATTGATACTTTTGCTTATGTACTCCCATCAATATTATGGTTGGGAAAATAGGTTTTTACAACTAGGGGAAACAATAGCAAATTCCTTTAATCTTAGTAATTGTTGGGTGTGTGGAGATCCAGGAAATTAAAATAAGTGGCCTTGGGTAGCCCAGCCGGTACAAGCCAAATGGTGGATCAGTAATTTAAGCATAGACGATAATGGAAAAATGGTAAAACAGGTAACAAAAGAAATGAGAAAGCTAGCCCATGTCCCGCTCCAAACATGGGGTGGGTAAAACACGGACTGGTTTACTTCCTGGTTACCGCAATTAGGTTGACTCCGAAAAGGTTTCCTCTTCTTTGCATTTTTTTATTGCAATCCTATTAACCCTAGCTTGCTTCGCTCCCTGTGTAGTTGCCTTAGTCCGACGAATGGCTAATCAAGTTATACACCAACAAATGATGGCCCTATACCAGCCGGTAAAGGCTGAAAACTGGGGACCGTAAGGCTCTCAAAATGCTTTTAAGGGGGGAAACTTGTTAGAACAAGAGGGACAATTATGTATTCACCCCCCTTACTACCCGCACACATCCAAGCTGTATTGGGGAAAGTTAGCATGAGTGACTCCATTTTGGTTTGGGCCCGCCATTAGTTAAAAGCGAGCACATCACGTACTGGAAAATGGGAAGGGGAGAGGGAGGAACATCTGGAAGCAATAAGGGAAGGAATGCAGACAGTATGGCCTTGAGAAGGGGGAAAGAGAGGGGGGCTTGTGCATGAGCTCGGGGGCCTGTAATGCTAGCCGGCACGAGGAGGATGCTTGGTCAGGATAGGTAAGAGGCAAGTAAGTGGCTTATTCATTGGCCAAAAGTTACGATGCACGAGGGTAGCATGCACTGCTAAAAGGTATATAATCTTTGTGTAACCAATAGTCGGTGTGTCTTCCCCTGGCATGAGTCGGGGAAGAGCACCCATTCAGCTGACTGATAAATAAAGGATTTGATGTCTGTCTTCTCGCTTTCCGTGCCTCCTTGGGGTAATTGAGTAAAGCTCCAGGGGGAACGAGCCCGTTTGGCTAACACTAGTGCACTTTGACCTCCCCCCGTTTCAAACAGCACTAGGGCAAGGTCCACTAGGGGACTTTTAGTGCACGATAGCAGGGCCCATGCGGATAGAGCACTGCAGATTTCCACCCCAGCCTGCCACGTAGTAACTCCCTGTGGGGACAAACTCCAGGAAGGATCAGATTTAAATTGAATCCACTGCAGGAAACGGCAATGCTGAGTGGCTGTGGGGATTGGGACCAGGTTTCCACTTCCAGGCTGCTCCCCCCAGTGTCTCCTGCTCTCAGAGCTTGTCTGCAGGGTGGGCGAGTGCACTCAAGAGCAATGGGATTTCTAAAGGGCACCAGCAAGTTGCACATGAACTGGCTCATATAGACTCTTCCTGGCGCCCACTGAAATTTCCTTTGTGCACGACGTTTGGTGCACTGTAGAGATGACACCCTGCAGTTGTGCACCACCACCCCACATGGACAAGCCCGCATTCACTCGGCAAAGACACCTACCTTCTACTGCTGCACTGGGCTGGCGCTTGCTTTCTTGCTTGATGCTCACACCTGTGTATATTACGAGGGATCTTCATGCCTCCTGCTCTGGAGCTTCCAGGGTTTATAGAGGAAAGCTGCCTCGCGCTGGCTCAGGCGGCTGTTGGGATCTCCACTGAGGCTGCTCATAATGATCCCATTGAAAGCGCCCTCGGCAGGGAATTCAGTTCTATGTTGCTTGTTAAAACAGTGTAAACTTCGAGGCCACTACAACTGAGTCATAGAGTTGATTAGTGGTTGGTTAATGCCCAATTTTGTCTGCTAGATTGAAGAGTCTTTTATTATTTTATTTCTGTTCCCCATGTTCATACTTATAGACTGTGATCCAGTCAATACTTAACCGTCTCTCTTTTAAGCTAAATAACTGATCTCCAGGAGTCTATCACTATCAGATATGTTTTCCAATCCTTTAATCATTCTCGTGACTCTTCTCTGGACCCTGTCCAATTTTTCAGCATAATGCTTCCTTCTGGCCTTAAACTCTCTGAAGCTATTCAAAATCATTACATCCAAAAAATAGGGGTTTTTTTTCTCATTTTCCTTTTAGTTTTTGAGCCTTCATTTTTTAAAATAAAAGTAGAAATATGTCATCAATATTTAACAGTGAGGGCAATTAGCCATTGGAACAATTTAACAAAGTTTATGGCAGGTTCTCCATCACTGACAATTTTTAAATCAACTCAGGATTTGTTCTAAGCCCTGGTCTACACTACGAGTTTAGGTCGAATTTAGCAGCGTTAGATCGATTTAACCCTGCACCCGTCCACATGATGAAGCCATTTTTGTCGACTTAAAGGGCTCTTAAATCAATTTCTGTACTCTTCCCCGATGAGGGGATTAGCGCTGAAATCGACCCTGCTGGGTCGAATTTGGGGTAGTGTGGACGCAATTCGACAGTATTGGCCTCTGGGAGCTATCCCAGAGTGCTCCATTGTGACCGCTCTGGACAGCACTCTCAACTCAGATGCACTGGCCAGGTAGACAGGAAAATCCCCGCAAATTTTTGAATTTCATTTCCTGTTTGGCCAGCATGGCAAGCTGATCAGCACAGGTGACCATGCAGAGCTCATCAGCAGAGGTGACCATGGAGTCCCAGAATCGCAAAAGAGTCCAAACGGGAGATACTGGATCTGATCGCTGTATGGGGAGACGAATTCATGCTATCAGAACTCTGTTCCAAAAGACGAAATGCCGGAATATTTGAAAAAATCTCCAAGGGCATGAAGGACAGAGGCTATAACGGAACCCGCAGCAGTGCTGCGTGAAACTTAAGGAGCTCAGGCAAGCCTACCAAAGAACCAGAGAGGCAAACGGCCGCTCTGGGTCAGAGCCCCAGACATGCCGCTTCTATGATGAGCTGCATGCCATTCTAGGGGGTGCCCCTACAACTACCCCACCCCTGTGCGTGGACTCCATCAATGGATTCTCACACAATAGGGATGCAGATTTGGGGGACAAGGAAGATGATGAGGAGAAGGAGGTTGAAGATAGCGCACAGCAAGCAAGCGGAGAAACCGTTTTCCCCAACAGCCAGGAACTGTTTTTCACCCTGGATCTAGTACACTCCCAACCCACCCACGGTGGGCTCCCGGACCTTGAAGGCTGAAAAGGGACCTCTGGTGAGTGTACCTTTGTAAATATAATACATGGTTTAAAAGCAAGCATGTTTAATGATTAATTTGCCCTGAAGACTTGGGATGCATTGGCGGCCAGTACAGCTACTGGAAAAGTCTGTTAACGTGTATGAGGATGGAGCGGAAATCCTCCAGGGACATCTCAGTGAAGCTCTCCTGGATGTACTCCCAGGGTCACCTGGTTGAAATAGGGGAATTTTATTAAGGGGACATTCAGAGGTGGCCGTTCCTGCTGGGCTGTTTGCCTGTGGCTGAACAGAAATCATCCCCGCTGTTAGCCACGCGGTGGGGGGAGGGATGAAGCGATCATCCCAGAGAATTGTGTGGGGGGGAGGGGGGGTTAGTTGGGTTTATCCTGCACATTAACCCGAAAACCGCAGCCCCTCCTTTTAAATGGCCAACCCATTTTTAATGGCCAACCCAACGGCCACTTGGTATGGGAAATGAGGGAGGGTGCTGCTGTTTGAAACATTTCCACACTGTAGTGGGGCGGCTGCCCCACTCCCCTAGAATTTAGGCTGCAGCAGGCCAGTGGGCCTGCGCAGACAGGCAGCCAATAAGTGAAGGGCTTATTGGGAGCCAATCAGGGCCGGATTGGAGGCAGCCAATCAGGGCCAGGCTCAGCCCTATAAGAAGGCTGCTCAGAGAGCGGAGCAGTCAGTCTGTCCCAGACCTTCAGGGAGGAAGGTCTGTCTCCTGAGCAGGAGACCAGCACCCAGGACAGGGCAGTGCTGGGCAGGCTTAGGGAAGCACAGTGGAGCTTCAGCCTGATACCTGCCAGACTGCTGGCCCTGAGTAGAAGGGCCTAGAGGGTGCAATGGGGACAGAGGGGAAGTGACCCAGGGAAGGCTGAAGGCAAGGGGAGAGAAGGAGGGCTGAGAGGCTGCCATTAGAGGGTCCCTGGGTCAGGACCCAGAGTAGCGGGCGGGCCTGGGTCCCCCCCTTTCCCCCTTGTACTGCACCGGGCCGTGGAGCAGTGGCCGAGTCAGGCTGCAACCTGCCTCTGATGTAATAGGGGCTAGACTTGGGGGTTGTGGCAGGCCAGTGTAAAGACTCCTGTTAACCCCCCCCTCCCGGAAGGGGGTGTGGATGGAGTAAGGGGCACTGCCGGAGGGCAGTGGTCCTGAAGAGGACGCCATGAGCTGGTGAGCGACGTGGGCTCAGACGCCAACCGAGGGCGAGACAATGGACGGGACACCACCAGGAGGGGGCGCTCCACTGGACAGAGCTAATTCCCAGAGACAACCAGGAGGAGGCACCAGGTGGTGAGTCCCAACCCCATCACACACACGTTATGAAGGTTAAAGAATCCAAAAGATTGTGGCTTACCATGGCTTCCTGCAAGCTGAATTCTGTTGCCCGCCGGTCCTGCGTGTGTGATCTCTCACACCAAACTGGCAGGACCTCAATATAAGAGGCAAAATGTGACCTTGTAAAGAAAGCACAGCTGCTATGTAATGTTAACAGCTTGGTTCACCATGAAAGAGTCTACCATTGATCTCTAAAATGTGTCTTTTTAAATACTACTCTCCCTTTTTTTCCTCCCACAGCTGCAAATGTTTCAATGCTCCCCGTATCATCTCTGTCCCAGAGGCTAGCGAAGATTAGAAGGTGAAAAAAATGCACTCGTGATGAAATGTTCTCTGGGCTCATGCAGTCCTCCCACACTGAAAGAGCCCAGCAGAATGCCTGGAGGCAGACAATGTCAGAGTGCAGGAAAGCACAAAATGAACATGAGGACAAGTGGCGGGAGCAAGAGGAGAGATGGTGGGATCAAGATGATCGGTGGCGTCAGCATGATGAGAGGAGGCAGGAAGCAATGCTTAGGCTACTGGAGGATCAAACTGATATTCTCCGGCGTATTGTTGAGGTGCAGGAAAGGCATCAGGAGCACAGACCGCCGCTGCAGCCCCTGTGTAACCAACCGCCCTCCTCCCCAAGTTCCATAGCCTCCTCACCCAGATGCCTGGGCTCACACTGAACTATTGGCTCAGCCCCTGCCTAAGGGCCCGAGCTCCTGACTGTTTGTTTACTGGCCAGCCCTGACCCAGGGCTTGGGCCCATAGCAAACTGTTGCAAGGCGGTGGGATGAGCCTCAGCCAAGCCCTTCTACACATGGTACCACAAGTAGGGACTCTTGCCCAGGATGTGGGCGCGAGCCCTTGACCCTTATGAGAAAGGTTCTGGGGGGGAACGGTCCCCCACCGAAGACATGAATTTGTCCAAACTTTTTACGCTCCTGGCGGAGAATCAGGAGTGACAGCAGGCAGCCCAGCTCCAGCAGCAGCAGCAAGCCGCCCAGCTCCAGCAGCAACAGCAGCTTGTCCAGCAGCTGGGGGCACAGCAGCAGCAGCTGATTCGGGACCTGACCGTGCAGAACCAAGAGTTCCAGCAGCAATGCTTGCAGCAGCTGGCGACGGCACTGCCTCACCCCACAGAGCCCCAGCCGGGAGACAGGGCCGGGTCACCCCGCCCCACGCTGCCCATGTGGCTTACCAAGATGGGACTGCAGGATGACCCCAAAGCCTTTTTGGTGACTTTTGAAAGGGTGGCACACATTACCGGGTGGACACCTGACCAGTGGGCGACCCTTCTGGCCCCGTATTTGATGGGGACGGCCCAAACTGTGTACTGGGGGCTATCCACGGAGGACGCCCGGGACTATGCCCGGGTAAAGATGGCGATTCTAGACATCTTAGACATCAGCCCGGGAAACCTTCCGGCAGCGGTTCTGGAGTCTGTCCTACACCCTGGGTGCCCGACCCCGGTTGGTGGCCCAGGAGCTGAGAGACCTGTGCAAGCGGTGGCTGCAGCCCGACAGGCGGAACCCCGAGGAGCTCACTGAGCAAGTCATCCTGGAACAGTTCATCCATATCCTCCCATCGCAGGGTAGGGCTTGGGTCCTTCGTCATCAGCCTCCAATGGTAGCCAACGCCGACGCCCTCATGGAAGACTTCCTTGGGGCGGAAGTCCCGGTCAGACCGGCTACTCGGGGCCACCCTCCACGGCTTGAGCACCCTAACCTTGAGAGGAAGGCGAGCGCCCAGATCGAACTGCAAAATCCTCCACGGAGTCAGGAGCCCCGTTATAGACGTCCCGCGGGACCCGCTCGACAAGCCCCCATGGGCCCAGAGACCGGGAGTGGCTGGGTCCCGCAAAGTCCCCCCAGGGGCCAGGGGGAAGGCTCGGCCCGGCCCGGACAACCAGAACTCGGGCCCTGCTTCTCCTGTGGGAAACATGGACACCGGCAACGGGACTGCACCGAGATGGATTTCAGCTTTGGGCACGTTTGCACAGGGGAAAACCGTGCCTGACCGCCGCAGGCCACCAAGGTCACCATGCCCGTAGTTGTCAGGGAATGCCTGATGCGGGCCCTGGTTGACTCGGGCTGTGGCCAGACCCTAGTCCGCCAAAGCCTAGGACTCCAGGCGGACCGCCACCTGGGAACCATCCAGTTGCAGTGCATCCATGGCGACGTCCGGCCTTACGCCAGTGCCCGAGTCCGACTAACCGTGGATGGGGTCACGCAGACGATGGTGGTTGGCCTGGCCCCACGACTCGCCTACCCCGTGATCCTGGAACGGGATTGGCCAGAGTTCCCTGGAGTCCTTTGTTCAAATGCCGAGGAGAGCCCCGATGTCACCCCAGCATTTTCCCAAAGCCGTCCCGCTCCGGAGCATCACCGCCAGGACCATTGCTGATGAGCTCGTCAAGGTCTTTGCCCACGTGGGCTTGCCCCAGAAGATCCTCACTGACCAGGGCACCAACTTCACCTCCAGGCTACTGTGGCAGGTGTGCAACCTCCTGGGGATTAAGCAACTACGCACCTCCATTTACCACACACAAACCGACGGCCTGGTGGAACGGTTCAACTGGACCCTGAAAGACATGCTGCGCAAGTTTTCCCCAGAGGACCTGCGCTGATGGGATCAGTTGCTCCCGCCTTTGCTCCTGGCCGTCCGCGAGGTACCCCAATCCTCCAAGAAATTTTCCCCCTTTGAGCTGTTATACGGCCGTCGTCCGAGGGGGCTGCTGGACCTCATGAGGGAGATGTGGGAGCAAGCCCCGTTACCAGCCCAGGGCCTTCTGCAGTATGCCCTCCAGCTTCAGGGGGGTCTCACACAAGCAGGAGCTCTAGCTCGCGAGAATTTGAAGGCAGCTCAGGAAGCGCAGGCCCAAACGTATAACCAGGAGGCCCGCATCCGTGAGTTGAAACCCGGCGACCGGGTTCTGCTCCTCCTGCACTCCAGCAAGTCAAAACTACTGTCCCGGTGGCAGGGGCCATATGAGGTGGTTTGGAAGGTCGGGCCGGTCACCTATAAGATTAACCAGCCGAACCGGTGAAGAAAAGCCCAGCAGTACCATATTAATCTCTTGAAGCCCTGGCGAGAACGAGTAGGCCTTCTAATTAATCCCTGTCCCCCGGAGCCCGAGTTAGGACCCCGTGTAACCCTGACCGAGGACTCCACAACACCTCAGCTCAGAGAATCCCTGACCGAGGAGCAACGAAAACAGACCAGATGCCTCCTGCAGGCATTCCCCAGAACGTTCACCGCCCAGCCAGGCTACACGACCCTCGTTCACCATACCATCCAGACGGAGCCGTGGGGGTGATCCGGGAATCAAATAGGCCCTTGCCACATTGTATGTGGCAGGTTGTCGAGGAGGAAGTCCGGGCGATGCTAGAGCTGGGGGTTATTGAACCGTCACAAAGCGAATGGTGCAGCCCGGTAGTCCTGGTTCCCAAACCGGATGGCATGCAGTGCTTCTGTATTGATTTCAGAAGAGTCAATTCCATTTCAAAATTGGACTCTTCACCAAAACCAGCCCCCGACGTGTGGAGTGGACCCCAGCATGTGACCGCACCTTCCAGGCCCTCAAAGACAATCTCTGCCGTGAGCCCGTCCTATACAGCCCCGACTTTAACCAAGAGTTCATCCTCCAGACGGATGCCTCGGAGGTAGGCCTGGGAGTGGTCCTGTCTCAGGAGGTGGATGGAGAGGAACACCCGGTCATGTACCTCAGTCGGAAACTGTTTCCATGAGAGAAACTACACGGTGATAGAGAAGGAGGCCCTGGCAGTAAAATGGGCCTGTGACGCCTTGTGGTACTACATCCTGGGGGCCCCGTTCATACTGGTCACCGACCATGCCGCGCTACAGTGATTGGCCAGAATGAAAAATAACAATATGAGGCTAACGCGTTGGTACCTGGCACTACAGCCCTATGCTTATACTAGCCGCAATAGGGCCGGTAAGGACCACGCAAATGCTGACTTCTTGTCCCACCTGGGAGAGTTGGATGGGTCTGGCCCCGATGGACAGGAGTCAGCCTTGGGGGGGGTATAGCGAGGCGGTGGGATACCCCACAGCCCCGCGGAGGGACGAGCCTCCCCTAGCACCAACGTGGGTGGAGCCAGTGGGTCCTGCGCCTGCCCCCCAGAGGTCATGGCGCAGGACAGGAAGTAGAAAATCCCTGCTGCAGAGCTCACATGAAAGCCAGCCACCAGAGAGGCCAGATGCCTGTGGCCTAGCTCCGGGTTGGGAAACGCCGGCAGGCTGCGGCCGACCCAAGGACTGGCTGTGCCAGCCATGCCTACCCCTCGCCAGCTACCCCAAGGAGCAGCCAAGCCTACCCCTCGCCAGCTACCCTGAGGAGCAGCCAAGCCTACCCTTCGCTAGTTACCCGAAGGAACCGATGGTGCTGGAAACCGCCAAGGACACCGGCCAGACCCAGGTACCTTACGAGGGGAAGTCCAGAAGTAGCCCAGGGGCAACCAACCCTGGCCTGGCCACAGCAGGGCCAGAACCAATGTCAGTGTGTTGTGGTCAGGATCCCCACTGACACAGCAGCGAGTCTTCTGCCACTGTTAGGGCCCCGGGCTGGAGCAGGTGGGCCTGCCTCCCCCCTGCCACCCCCCTCACGGGTGGCAGTCTCCCCCTCGCACCAGACGCTCAGAAGCCTGAGCTCCTGACTGTTCGTTTGCTGCCCCGCCCTGACCTAGGGCCTGGGCTCACACTGAACTATTGGCTCAGCCCCTGCTCAAGGGCCTGAGCTCCTGACTGTTTGTTTACTGGCCAGCCCTGACCCAGGGCTTGGACCCATAGTGAACTATTGTAAAGCGGTGGGATACCCCACAGCCCCGCGGAGGGATGAGCCTCGGCCGAGCCCTTCTACAGGAGCTGATAATCACCTCACAATGAATGAAGATGTCTAGTTACACCAACAAAGTATAAAACATAGACCAATTCATGACATAGGCCAAGAATTAACTGTCTGGGGAAACAAGGTGGGTGACCAATTTTATTGGAACAATAAAAAATGTTACCTCACCTAGCTTGTCTCTGTAATATCCGGCTACCAACATGGCTACAACACCACTGTCTTGGGAAAACATTTCCCACATATATGATGTTGTACAAAGGCCTTTAAGGGAGCTGAATATTTTTCTAGAGCATCTGGTATTGGCTGCTCTTTAAGACAGGACTCTAGATTAGAGGAATCACTGCTTTTCTTGGGTGTGTCAATACCTGTGTTCCTGACCGAGACTCACAGGGCCAAGTTACGTGGCCCTAGAAGACTTTCATGTAATTAGAAAGTATCCTCCATTCATTGTTTAATAGCAGAGGAAACTATTCCACTGTTTGGTGCTTTTCTTCCTACTAGTACAGCTCATGGAGAAAGCAGAAGGGGGAAATCAAATGCCCGTCACAGAATTCATCCTTCTGGGATTCGGGAATCAACCTGGGCTGCAGATTCTTCTCTTCCTGCTGTTTCTAGTGATCTACATTGTGACCATGGCTGGGAACCTCCTCATCGTTGCACTAGTTGTGGCTGATCAGCACCTTCACACCCCCATGTACTTCTTCCTAGGGAACTTAACCTGCTTGGAGACCTGCTACACCTCTACCATCCTGCCCAGGCTGCGGGCCAGTCTCCTGACTGGGGACAGAACCATTTCTGTGGAGGGCTGCATCACACAATTGGCTTTATTTGGTTTTCTAGCAACTACAGAATGTTATCTCTTGGCGGCGATGTCTTATGATCGCTATTTGGCCATATGCAAACCTCTGCACTATGGAGCCCTTATGAACAGCCAGCTGTGCCTCCAGCTAGCAGCTGGGTCTTGGATAAGTGGATTTCTATCTTGTGTAAAATTAATGTGTCTCATGTCAGAGTTAATTTTCTGTGGCCCCAATGAAATGGACCACTTCTTCTGTGATCTCACCCCAATGGTAAAACTCTCATGCAGTGACACCAGCCAGATCACACCGGTTATTTATACATTTTCCTTCCTAAATGCAGTTCCCCCATTTCTATTAACCTTAATGTCCTATGTTTGTGTCATCAGCACCATCCTGAGAATCCCTTCCACCGCCGGGAGGCAAAAGGCCTTTTCCACCTGCTCCTCTCACCTCATCGTGGTGACAATCTTCTATGGGACCGTAATGATTGTCTATATGCTACCGAAATCCAGCACCCCGAGAGCCCTGAACAAAGTGTTCTCTGTCTGCTACACAGTCCTGACGCCCCTGGCCAATCCACTCATCTACAGCCTGAGAAACAGAGAGGTCAAGGAGGCCCTGAGAAATGCTGTCAGGAGATCTGTGACCCTTACAAGGAATTCAGATTAGTTGACTGAAATGAGGATCAGTCAATCAGGTTTCTCTTGTCAAAGCAGCAGGGTCCAAGTGGTCCCTGATACCGAAGCGCTGTATGAAAGACGTGTATGTGCATAAATATATTTGAAAATTATAGAGATGGTTGGAAAATGATTTTGGGGGTTATTTTTGGCAGAATCTTTTGACTTTTCATCAAAGAACTGAAAACCATGAAAATGAAAAAAGTTTTGTTTGTTTTTCTGTTTTCTGTCCAAAAAAAAAGTCAGTATCTCTGAGGGAAGCAGCCATTTTTCATGAAAAAGTTTGTTTAGTCAAATCCCTATTTTTGTTGAAATAAGCTTTGACTAAAAAGTTTTCACCAGCTCTAGTAAACAGTAAGTGAATGGATGAGGAGCTGGTCGATGGTGCTCAAGAATATGTATCATTGTTTTTGTAGGACCAAAAAAAATTATTGTTTCACACTGCAAATTGGCTTCCTTCGTTCAGTTCTTTATTTGGAGTTTTTAACAATCCCCATCTCAGTCCCATTGGAGACTCCTGGCCAATCTGCATGGTTTATGATTTATTTCTTATTCTTAGTCGCATTGCTCCGTGCTTGCTTCTTTCCAGACAGCAGAGAATCCTAGATTCCTAGAAGTGTAGGACTAGAAAAGACCTTGAGTGGTCATCTGCACTCATGGCAGGACTAAGTATTATCTAGACCGTCCCTGACAGGTGTTTGTCTAACCTGTTCTTAAAACCCCCAATGATGAAGATTCCATAACTGCCCTAGGCAATTTGTTCCAGTGCTTAACCACCCGGATAGGAAGTTTTTCCTAATGTTCAACCTAAATCTCCCTTGCTGCAATTTAAGCCCATTGCTTCTTGTCCTTCTTCGGCATTTAAGGAGAACAATTTTTCTCCCTCCTCCTTGTAACAAGCTTTTATGTACTTGCAAACTGTTATCGTGTCCCCTCTCAGTCTTCTCTTCTCCAGACTAAACAAACCCAATTTCTTCAATCTTCCTTCATAGGTCATGTTTTCTAGACCTTTCATCATTTTTGTTGCTCTTCTCTGGGCTTTCTCCAGTTTGTCTCCATCTTTCCTGCAATGTGGCACCCAGCACTGGCACAATACTCCAGCTGAGGCCTTTTCAGGGCGGCATAGAGCGGAAGAATTACTTCTCATATCTTCCTTACAACACTCTTGCTAATACATCCCAGAATGATGTTTGGTTTTTTTGCATAGTGATCCACTATGACCCCCAGATTCCCTTCCGCAGTACTCCTTCCTAGGCAGTCATTTCCTATTTTGTTTGTGTGCAATTGATTGTTCCCGCCTAAGTGGATACTTTGCATTTGTCCTTATTGAATTTCATCCTATTTACTTCAGACCATTTCTCATTTGTCCAGATCATTTTGAATTTTATTCCTATCCTCCAAAGCACTTGCAACCCCTCCCAGCTTGGGAGAAGGAATGGTCTGTGCCCCAAGGAGATCAACGTGGTTTACACGGTGCCCCTTTCTACTCAGATGTGCAGGGACAGGAGAAAGAAACCCTGAACTCCCAACCCTGCCCCCTCCCCATGCAGACACCTTCTCTCCACCCTGCAAGAGTCACACTTCCCCATTAATCCACTCTTCCGGGGGATGTGGGGTGGAAACTCAGGGATTCATAGCTTTTAAGGTGAAAAAAGTCCATTCTGATCCTTTTAGTCACAGCTGCTGCCCAGCAGAGGGCAGATCAGGCCAGCCAGGGATTCTTGACTCAGCGCCAGCGCACTGGGGGCTGGTGAGGGTCTCCTTTGTGGGAGCTCGGTAAAACTGCCAGGCCCCACTCTCGATGTCTCTACGCCAGCCTGGTGTGGCTGTGAAGCCCCAGCAAGGGAAGAATGGGGGATTGGGGAGCGAGTTCACCCCGCACTCACCCCACAGCAGTGGGTCCTCTCCTGTGGGGCTGGGCTCAGCTCCCCACTCCTGTACATTGGCTCTCCTCTCTCACAGATTTGCTGTGGGGCTCCTCTCAGTGAGTGCGGCCAAGCCGTCCGACCACCCGAAGGGGACGGGGAGGAGGTTTAAGGAGGGGAAGGTTCCCAGCACAACATACAGTGAAGGCGGGATGCTGATGCCAGGGTAAAAGGGTGAGGGGCCCTGTGTTTTTGGGGGGGTTTCTGGGTGAGCCCCAGGGGACGGGAGCAATGGAAGAAGGGAGAGGGGTTTGGTGCAGCCAGGAGTTGGGGGTATTTGGGCTGACGTGTAGGGTAGATGGACCTGGGTATTGGGGGCTGCAGAAGGGCCCTGGGGGGAGTAAGAGGTGGTAGGGGCTGGGGTGAAGATAGAGGGAGGCTGTGCAGTGGTGGGTTTATTGGGGAATGGGGCTGGGGAGGGGATGACCAGCAGCAGGGGAAGGTCTGGGTGCGGGGGTTTGCGGGGAGGCGACTGGCAGGGCGATGTTTCCTGTGGGCATTTATCTGGGTGGTTGTGCCACGGGGGTGGGTTTATGTGGGGAGAGGGGGGTTGGTGGAGTGGGAAGATAGGATGGGTGGGGAGTGTTGCAGGAGGAGGTTTTGTGGGCTTTGGGTTTCTCTGGGGGGGTTGGAAGTGTTTATTTGGGCTTGGGGCAGGAGGGGGTTGGATGGGATTAAACAGGAGCACAGTGGGGGTTGGGTGGGAGGCTGAGAGGAAAGAGGTGGGGGGCTATAGGAGGGGGTTATTTGGGGATCTCTGTGGGAGGGAGCTGTGGACAAATCTCACGGCTGTATGTTGGGTAAATTAATTTCTAGTTTGGAGACCATCCATGTATTTTCTGTCCCAATTAATTCTCTAAAAAAACAGGAGTTTTTGCGGATACAGACTAACACGGCTACTACTCTGAAACCAATTAATTCTCTGTGACCCTGTGATAAATGAAGGGGGAGGGGACTCCCTTTTATGGACACCCAGCCAGCCAGTTAGCTATAAAGTCCCTCTTGGTGGCTGTTCTCTGCTAGCTTTACCAGTAAAGGGTTAAACAGTCTCCCTGTTTAGGTAAAAGAAAGGGAGTGGGCACCTGACCAAAAGAGGCAATGGGACGGCTAGAACTTTTTAAAATTGGAAAAAAATTCTTCTTTGTTGTTGTTGTTGTTGTTCTCTGGAGAGCGGAGACACAGAGCAGTAATGCTGTAAGCAGCTTTAAAACCAGGTATGAAAAAGCATCAATTCATACCTTGAACCTACATATAGTGTGGTACAAATCATCGGTAATTCCCAGCCAAGCCCAGGAAGGATTGAACCTGCTTCTTTGACTTCGGGACAGGCCAATTTTGGACAGCATTTACTTTAGCCTGTAGGGGGTTGATAGTTCCTTGACCCACCTGGTGTCCAAGGTACGTTACCCTGTTTAGGCCTATCTGACATATTTTGGCCTTAACGGTTAATTCTGCCTCCCTTATGCGCTGGAAGACAGCTTGGAGGTGCTCCAGGTGTTCTGCCCATGAATCTGAGAATATGGCCACATCATCAAGGTAGGCGACTGCAAATTCCCTAAATCCAGCCAGAAGGTTATCGACCAGTCTTTGGAAGGTGGTGGGTGCATTTTGCAGTCTGAAAGGGAGCACATTAAATTCATACAGCCCTACATGGGTGATGAAGGCTGACCTTTCCTTGGTGGGGTCATCTAGCGGCACTTGCCAGTACCCCTTAGTTAAGTCTAAGGTGGAGATGAACTGGGCACCTCCCAGTTTCTCCAATGGTTCATCCAATGTGTGGCATTGGATAGTTTTCTGGGCAAATTAAGGCATTTAGCTTATGGTAGTCCACACAAAAGCCGATTTTGCCATCTGGTTTGGGAACCAGAACCATTGGAGAGGTCCATGCACTCTCAGAGGGGCAGATTACACCCATCTGTAACGTCTTTGATCTCCCTTTTTATTGCGGTTTTGGCTTGAGGAGCCATGCGGTAGGGTTGGGCTCTAATTGAGCGAGCATCACCTGTGTCAATGGAGTGCTACGCCCTTTCCATCTGTCCTGGTGTGGCTGAAAACATGGGCACGAAGCTGGTGCACAGCTCCTGGATTTACTGTTGCTGCTTACGGTCAAGCGTGATGGAGAGGCTCACCTCTTCTACGTCACCATTGCTTTTTCCTTCATAGTAGACTCCTTCAGGCCACTCAGTGTCGACTCTCTCCTGGGTTGTAAACTGGAGAAACTTGATTTCTTGGGAATAAAAGGGCTTTAGAGAATTAACATGGTATACTTTAGGTTTTAGGGTAGGGTCTGGGAACGCTATGAGGTAATTAACAGCTCCCAGGAGCTCTCGGACCATAAATAGGCCCTTCCACAACGCTTCCATCTTATTGGCCTGGAGCGCTTTCAGGACCATGACTTGGTCACCTACTCTGAAGGAACGCTCTCTGGCATGTTTATCATACCAGGCCTTTTGCTCCTGTTGAGCATCTTGTAGGTCTTTTCGAGCAAGGGCTAGAGAGTCTTTAAGAGTGTTTTACAGGTTGGGGTTACAAAGTCCAAAATGTTAGTTCCTGGAGAAGATGTAACCCCCTTCCATTGCTGCTTCACCAACTGTAATGGCCCCTAACTTCGTGGCCATAAATGAGTTCAAAGGAGCCAAAGAGGCCCATGAGCTCATCAAGTATTTCTCGGAAGGTCAGGACATACTCCACCACTGATTCTCTATCGGGAGTGGCCTTCCCCTCCCATTAGTATCTCATCAGGTCTAGGGGCCCCCTTACCCTCCAGCCATATAACAGTTCAAAAGGCGAAAACCCAGTTGACTCCTGGGGTACTTCCCTGTACGCGAACAGCGGGTGAGGTAAGTACTTGTCCCAATCCTGCAGGTGCTGATTCATAAAGGTTTTCAGCATCATCTTTAATGTTCCATTGAACCTTTCCACCAGCCCGTTAGACTGGGGGTGATATGCTGAGGCCCAGTTGTGCCGGACCCCACACTTCTGCCACAAGCACCGGAGCAGGGCCGACATGAAGTTGGACCCTTGATCTGTCAAGACTTCCTTGGGAACCCCACTCGGCTGAAAATGGTTAGCAGCGCATCTGCCACAGTGTCTGCTTCAATGGAAGATAAGGGTACTGCCTCGGGGTAGCAGGTGGCGAAATCTATCACCACCAGAATGTATTTCTTCCCCGACTGGGTCGTCTTGCTGAGAGGTCCCACTATGTCCATGGCCACCTTCTGGAAAGGCTCCTCTATGATGGGCAAAGGTCTCAAAGCCGCTTTCCCCTTGTCCCGGGCCTTCCCCACCCTCTGACAGGGGTTACAGGATCGGCAGTACTGTTGGACGGTAGTAAAGACTCCAGGCCAGTAAAAGTTCTGTAGCAGCCTTTGCCTGGTGCGCCGGATTCACTGGTGCCCTGCGAGAGGGATGTCATGGGCCAGGTACAGTAGCTTGTGGTGATTCTTCTGGGGGACCACCAGCTGCCTCCTGCTCCCCCACGACTCCACTTCCCCTGGGGGGAGCCCATTCTCAGTACAGGAACCCCTTCTCCCACAGGAACCTCTCCTTAGCTTCCGCAAGGAGGGATCTTTCTGCTACTTGGCCTGGAACTCAGCGGCTGGGGAAGGGATGGGGACCTGCTCCCTCTCACCAGCTGGGTCTGAGGCCGCAGCCCCTCTGAGCCGTGTCCCTGGGTGCTCCCTCCCCTTCGGGGTGGGGTCCTGCACCTCAGGTAAGGTACCCTTCCCGAGGTCAGGGCGTAGTGCCCCTCACCAGCTCTGGCTCTGGGTCACAACCAGGGCACCTTGGCCAGTCCTCTAGGTTCCCCCCCCTCCTCAACACCTCAGTGGCCAAATGGTGGTGCACCCCCACATCCTTGGGGCCCTCCTTGGCCCCCCATTTCAGATGGACCCTCACCACAGGCACCTTGAATGGGGTCCTGCCCACCCCCATCAGGGTCAGGTAGGTGTTGGGCACCACCCGATCTGGGGCCACCACCTCAGGCCGAGCCAGCATCACCTCCGCTCCTGTATCCCAGTATCCATTGACCTTCCTCCCATCCACCTTCAGGGGAACAAGGCACTCACTCACTCCACAGGGACAGCCCCGCACCCACCCTGTAAACGGAGAACCTTGAGTCCGGAGCATCCAGCCCCCAGATGAGCTGGTCTGGGGCCCTCCTCCCTCCTGAGCAGTTGGAAAGCTGTCAGCCCCCCTTGCCTGGGAAGCCTGCCCCTCATCCAGCTGGGTCCCTACCCAGTTAACCCGGTGTGGGTTCGGTCTGCTTAGTCTGTCCTTGAGCTTGGAGCACTGGGTCCATATGTGGCCTCTCTGGCCACAGTGATAGCAGCTCATGTCCCGTTGGTCCCCTCGAGCTGGTTGGTTGGTCCTGACACCGGATGTTCCCCTTGGGAGGGGGTTCTCCATATTCCCCCTTTGGAAGGTCCCATGGTGGCTCTCTCTCTCCATCATGGCAGGCCTGTTCCTTTGGGACTCCTCCCTGCCACCCCTTGACTGGCTCTTCACAAACTCATCAGCCAGCTCCCCTGTGCATCGTGGGTTCTCTGGCTTTTTGTCCTCCAACCATAGCCTCAGGTTGGATGGGCACTGCTCATACAGTTGCTCCAGTACAATCAGTTTAACCAGGTCCTCCTTCATCTGGGCCCCATCTGCCCACTTGTGGGCATATCCCTCTATGCGGGTGGCCAGTTGCAGATATGAGACCTCAGGGGTTTTTATACTGACTCCAGAACCTTTCCCGGTACATCTCGTGAGTCTTTTTTTTTTTTTTTTTAATGGAGATATCCTATCTCCTAGAGCTGGAAGGGACCTTGAAAGGTCATTGAGTCCAGCCCCCTGCATTCATTAGCAGGACCAAGTACTGATTTTGCCCAGATCCCTAAGTGGCCCCCTCAAGGATTGAACTCACAACCCTGGGTTTAGCAGGCCAATGCTCAAACCACTGAGCTATCCCTCCACCCTGAAATTGTGTAGCAGGGTCTTTTTGAATAGTTCATAGTCCCCTCTCTCCGCCCCTTCCATTCGGCTGTACATCGCCACGGCTTTGGGGTCCAGTAAGGAGGTGAGAAACTGGAGCCTGTCTGCTGGGTCAACCTGGTGCAGCTCGCAGGCCATCTCAAAGGCAATCAGGAATTCATCTATGTCCTCCCCTTCCTTATGCTGGACCAGGAAGCGCTTATCAAAGCTCCATGATGTCGTGGGTCCCCCCTCACTCACCACAGTGGGGGGGGCTCTCTGCTCCTCAGCCTCACCAGCTCCAGTTCATGCTGACGCTGTTTCTCCTTCTCCTCCAGTTCATGCTGACGCTGCTTTTCCCATTCTTCACAATCCTCCTGCAGTTCCTGCTGCCTCAGCTCCAACTCTCTCATTTTTAGCTCCCTTTCCCATTCCAGCCGCCTCAGCTCCAGGGATGGGGAGCTCCACTGGGAGGATCCCCTGCTGGCTACAGGGGTCACGGTGCCCTCGGTATTCACTGGGCTCCTCCCAGCCCCTCCCCTAGGTATAGGAAGGAGGGGTCTCGGGATGCCCTCAGCAGCTGGCTGACCACTCCCAGCTGGGACAGACCCTGGTGCCCACCTAGCATCTGCCAGGCTGATTCCCCCATAGACAGGGATCGGTTCCTCTGAGCGATCTCTCTCCTCCAGCTGGGCAATCAGCTGTTCTTTGGTGAGCTTCCTAATGCGCAGCCCCCTCTGCCTGCACAGCTCCACCAGGTCGCTCTTAAGGCGCTTATTATACATCCTCCTGCTGGCCACTCGCAGGCCTGTTTGCTGCTTTCCAGGAGGAACCCCTGGTGTGCCAGCCCTTCTCCAGGTCACCACCTGTGACATTATGAGTGTAATATAATATTTCATTGGAAGGTGACAGGGCCAGAAAGAGTTAATTAACTCACAGACTGACATGACCCATGGCTGAACTTCAGAGACTGGTTAGGAAGATATGTAAATGAATAGAGCTTTGAAATGCAGGCCTGTATTGTTAGAGGTAGAAGGGTAGATGTTTGCTTAGGTCTTGTGATGTAAGCAAACAAGTCTTGTCTATTGCTATAGCTTTGATTCAAAGATCAAAAAAGGAATATTAACATTTAGGAAGACACTTGAGTAAATTAGTATTATTGTCGCTAGGTCTCTTTGAAGGTTGTGGTAACCTGTATCTGAACTGTTTAATGGATAAATTACCCTGTGCAAATTGCCAGGATGTTTGGGAGAAGGAGAGTTAAGCCTATTGTTTTCTCAGGCCAAAAGACTGCTGGAAATGTATAAGAACCTTGGGACATGATCCTACTTCATCTCAGATCTGATTTGGGTTTCAAGAGGGGGAAACCTTAAGCCACAAGGATTGAGATCCACAGTCACTGACTGGAGTCACCCTGAATATGAACATTGGACTATAACCTATGAACTATTTCTAAAAGGACTTTTGGCAACTACAAGGTCATCTCTACTATGTATCTGAACCTCAAGAATTGAATTCAAGTCTGTATGTATATTGATCTTTTAACCAACACTCTCTCTCTTTTCTTTTTAAATAAGTTTTAGCTTAGTTAATAAGAATTGTCTATAAGTGTGTATTTTGGGTAAGATCTAAGTTATAATTGGACCTGGGTGTTTGGCTGATCCTTGGGATTGGAAGAACCTTTTCGTTTGTATGATGAGATAAGATTTTCAGTAATCATCATCATATCTGACAGGTGTGTCTGGACGGAGGCCTGAGGCTGGGTACTTTAAGGGAACTGCGTTGTTTGGACTTCTGAGTAACCAGCGAGGTAATATAGAAGTTGTTCTGTGCTGGCTTGGTAAACTAAGTATTGGAATATCCACCAGCTTTTGGGGTTTGTCTGCCCCGTTTTGTTTGCAGTTCACCCTAATTGAGTGACCTCAGCTGGCTCCCACGGGCAGCACCGTCACACCACTTCTCTCCCAGAGTCGAGCCGCAGACGACTCCGCCCCTGAGACTGATTCTCGCTGACTCTTCAGCACATCTGGTCCCTGTCAATCCCCCTTCATTTACTGCTCCCTAGTCACTTACTGCAGGAAGCGCCGTCCACGGGGTGCAGTAGATCCCACCAGTTGTCACGGAGTTTGGGGGAGACAAGGCCCTGTACCCCCAGCTTCCTGCAATTCACCGTGACTCTCAGCCAGACAGTAGAACAGAAGGTTTATTAGATGACAGGAACACAGTCCAAACCAGAGTTTGTAGGCATAAACAGGACCCCTTAGTCAGGTCCTTCTGGGGGGTAGGGAGCTTAGACCCCAACCTTGGGGTTCCCTCCGATTGCCCAGCCAGCCCAAAATTGAAAAAAACCCTCCAGCAGTCTCCCTCCCCCTCCCCCCGGCTCCTCCTCCAGCCTTTGTCTAGTTTCCTGGGCAAAGGTGCCTCCTGGCTCAGGTTACAGGCTCAGGTATCGTCCCTCAAGTAAAGTCACCCCCAGCTATCCCATACCCAATGCAGACAGTCCCAGTAAAACTAGACGACATTCCCAGGTCAATCCACCCTGCTCCCTACAGCATCACACCCCCTCTTTCTCCTGTCCTTGCACATCTGAGTAGAAAGGGGTACCGTATATGGGGCATGCTGATCTCCTTGGAGCACAGACAATTCCTTCTCCCAAGCTGGGAGGGGTTGCAAGTGCTTTGGAGGATAGGAATAAAATTCAAAATGATCTGGACAAATGAGAAATGGTCTGAAGTAAATAGGATGAAATTTAATAAGGACAAATGCAAAGTACTCTATTTAGGAAGGAACAATCAGTTGCACACATACAGAATGAGAAATGACTGCCTAGGAAGGAGTACTGCGGAAAGGGATCTGGTGGTCATAGTGGATCACAGAAGCTAAATATGAGTCAACAGTGTAACACCGTAGCAAAAAAAGCAAACATCATTCTGGGATTTATTAGCAGGAGTGTTGTAAGCAAAACAAGAGAAGTAATTCTTCTGCTCTACTCCGTGCTGATAAGGCCTCAGCTAGAGTATTGTGCCAGTCCTGGGCACCACATTTCAGAAAAGATAGGGACAAACTGTAGAAAGCCCAGAGAAGAGCAACAAAAATGATGAAACGTCTATGAGGGAAGATTGAAGAAATGGGGATTGTTTAGTCTGGAGAAGAGAAGACTGAGAGGGGACACGATAACAGTTTTCAAGTCCATAAAAGCTTGTTACAAGGAGGAGGGAGAAAAATTGTTCTCCTTAAATGCCGAAGAAGGACAAGAAGCAATGGGCTTAAATTGCAGCAAGGGCGATTTAGGTTGAACATTAGGAAAAACTTCCTATCCGGGTGGTTAAACACTGGAACAAATTGCCTAGGGCGGTTATGGAATGTCCATCCCTGGGGGTTTTAAGAACAGGTAGGACAAACACCTGTCAGGGATGGTCTAGATAATACTTAGTCCTGCCATGAATGCAGATGACCTCTCAAGGTCCTTTCTAGTCCTACACTTCTAGGATTCTAGGATGCTATCTGGAAAGAGGCAAACACAGAGCAATGCGACTACGAACAAGAAATAAATCATAAACCTTACAGATTGGCCGGGAGTCTCCAATGGGACTGAGATGGGGATTGTTAAGAACTTCACATAAAGAACTGAACAAAAGAAGCCAATTTGCAGTGTGCAACAATAATTTTTATTGGTCCTACAAAAACAACGATACATATTCTTGTGCACCATCTACCAGCTCCTCATCCATTCACTTACTGTTTACTAGAGCTGGTGAAAACTTTTTAGTCAAAGCTTATTTCAACAAAAATAGGGATTTGACTAAACAAACTTTTTCATGAAAAATATCTGCTTCCCTCAGAGATACTGACTTTTTTTTGACATAAAATGGAAAACAAACAACAAAACCATTTTTTTCAACTTCCAGCTGAAAGTTTTCGGATTTCACCTGCCAAAAACCAAAACTTTTTTCATTTTCATGGTTTTCAATTCTTTGATGAAAAGTCAAAAGTTTCTGCCAAAAATAACCCCCAAAATCATTTTCCAACCATCTCTATAATTTACAAATATATTTATGCACATACACGTCTTTCATACAGCATTTCAGCATCAGGGGCCACTTGGACCCTGCTGCTTTGACAAGAGAAACCTGATTGACTGATCCTCATTTCAGTCAACTAATCTGAATTCCTTGTAAGGGTCACAGATCTCCTGACAGCATTTCTCAGGGCCTCCTTGACCTCTCTGTTTCTCAGGCTGTAGATGAGTGGATTGGCCAGGGGCGTCAGGACTGTGTAGCAGACAGAGAACACTTTGTTCAGGGCTCTCAGGGTGCTGGATTTCGGTAGCATGTACACAATCATTATGGACCCATAGAAGATTGTCACCATGATGAGGTGAGAAGAGCAGGTGGAAAAGGCCTTTTGCCTCCCGGTGGTGGAAGGGATACTCAGGATGGTGCTGATGACACAAACATAGGACATCAAGGTTAATAGAAATGTGAGAACTATATTTAGGAAGGAAAATATATAAATAAACAGTGTGATCTGGCTGGTGTCACTGCATGAGAGTTTTACTATTGGGGTGAGATCACAGAAGAAGTGGTCCATTTCATTGGGGCCACAGAAAATTAACTCTGACATGAGACACACTAATATTATACAAGATAGAAATCCACTTATCCAAGACCCAGCTGCTAGCTGGAGGCACAGCTGGCTGTTCATAAGGGCTCCATAGTGCAGCGGTTTGCATATGGCTAAATACCGATCATAAGACATCGCTGACAAGAGATAACACTCTGTAGTTACTAGAAAACCAAATAAAGCCAATTGTGTGATGCAGCCCTCCACAGAAATGGTTCTGTCCCCACTCAGGAGACTGGCCAGCATTCTTGGCAGGATGGTAGAGGTGTAGCAGGTCTCCAAGCAGGACAAGTTCCCCAGGAAAAAGTACATGGGGGTGTGAAGGTGCTGATCAGTCACAACTAGCACAACGATGAGGAGGTTCCCCACCATGGTCGCAATGTAGATCACTAGAAACAGCAGGAAGAGAAGACTCTGCAGCCCAGACTGATTCCCGAATCCCAGGAGGATGAATTCTGTGACGGGCGTTTGATTTCCCCCTTCTCCTTTCTCCATGAACTGTACTAGTAGGAAGAAAAGCAATAAACAGTGGAATAATTTCCTCTGCTATTAAACAATAGAAAGTTTCCTCCGTTCAATTACATGAAAGTTCAAAGAGGAAAATGAGAAAGTCACATATTGTCTTCTAGGGCCACGTACCTTGGATCTGTGAGTCTTGGTCAGGAACACAGGTATTGACACACCTGAAAAGAGTCCTGTCTTAAAGAGTGACCAATACCAGATGCTCTAGAAAAGTATTCAGCTCCCTTAAAGATCTTTGCACAATCTCATAGATGTGGGGAATGTTTTCCCCAGACAGTGGTGTTGTAGTCCTGTTGGTAGCCAGATATTACAGAGACAAGCTAGGTGGGGTAACATCTTTTATTGTTCCAATAATATTGGTCACCCACCTTGTTTCCCCAGACAGTTAATTCTTGGCCTATGTCATGAAACCTTCTATGTTTTATACTATGTTGGTGTAACTAGACATCTTCATTCATTGTCAGGTGATTATCAGGCCCCAATTACCGTAGTGTCTGAGCACCTCAGAGTTCTTAATGTATTTATCCCCACAATGCCGCAATGAGATTGGAAAACCTTTTTGTGCCCATTATACACATGGAGAACTGAGGCCCTAAGTGATTCCCCCAAATGGCCCCAGACCCTCACCCTAACCCTGATGGAGCTTCTCTGTCCCATTCATCAGTCCTTAACCTCTCGCACATCCCCTTTTTCTTCATCTTCTCCTTCAATTAAACTCCCCCTGAGTCTTTCCTGAGGTAGGAAAATTCAAAGGAATCTAAAGAAATTTGACACTATTGAAAATCAGGGGGATTTGGTCACTGGACTCCCTTGAAATTCCCAGCCCCATTAAACTCTGCCCATCCAGGCACCTGCTTCTCTGCTCCATTCCCAGCCCCATTCAGCAGGTGGAAAAAGAAGAGACCCTCTCACCCCCCCGCTCTGAGACACCAGGCGCAGCACAGGAGCCTGCAGGTCAGCGCCAGCAGAACAGGGCGTGAGCATGCTCACCTCATGCTAGTGCCTGAGACACTGACCAGCAGCACAGCAGGGAAACTGCCTCTGCCCAGTGCCCTGCCCCGTGCACAGAGGGAAACCCCAGCAGCCATGCACAGAGCCCCCTCCCTCTCCCACTCCTCCCCTTCTTGGGCACCAGAGACACGCTCTACCCCAGCTGACAAGTGAGTGTATCTGGGCCTGGATTCAGTGCAGCGTCATGCTCCCAGCCACGCTCTGCAGTGCCACAGGGGCAGGGAGTAGGAAGTGAGATGGAGCAGGAAATGCACAGCTCTGGGAAGGATCAGATTTAAATTGAATCCGCAGCAGGAAACGGCAGTGCTGAGTGGGTGTGGGGATTGGGACCTGCTTTCCACTTCCAGACTGCTCTCCCCAGTGTCTCCTGCTCTCAGAGCTTGTCTGCAGGGTGGGCGAGTGCACTCAAGAGCAATGGGATTTCTAAAGGGCACCAGCAAGTTGTACGCGAACTGGCTCGTTTACACTCTTCCTGGTGCCCACTGAAGTTTCCTTTGTGCACAACGTTTGGTGCACTGTAGAACTGACACCCTGCAGTTGTGCACCACCACCACCCCACCCCCGTGGACAAGACTGCATTCACTCGGCAAAGACACCTACCTTCTACTGCTGCACTGGGCTGGCGCTTGCTTTCTTGCTTGATGCACACACCTGTGTGTATTACGAGAGACCTTCATGCCTCCTGCTCTGGAGCTTCCAGGGTTTATAGAGGAAAGCTGCCTCGCGCTGGCTCAGGCGGCTGTTGGGATCTCCACTGAGGCTGTTGATAATGATCCCATTGAAAGTGCCCTCGGGAGGGAATTCAGTGCTATGTTGTTGTTAAAACAGTGTAAACATCAAGGCTACTGACTACTGAGGCCTGGTCTACACTACAGAGTTAGGTTGACGCAAGGCAGCTTATGTCAACCTAACTGTGGGAGTCTCTACACTTAAATTTCACTCCTGCCGACGTAACTGCCCCACTACGCCGACTTAATAATGCCACGAGCGGCGTAGCATCAAGGTCCATGTAGTTAGATTGATGCAGTGTCAACGTAGACACTGCGTTACTTACATCGACTGTTACTGGCTTTCAGGAGCCTTCCTCACAACAGCCTGCACTGGCAGTACAATCGATACCAGCGCTCCTGGTGAGGCCGCACACCGCCGACACAAGGAGCAAAGTGTAGACACACACAAGCGATGTAATTACTGTGGCAGCTGTATGCCAACATATGTTAGGTTGACTTAATTTTATAGTGTAGACATGGCCTGAGTATAGCAGAATGAGTTCCTTAGGATTTGGCCCATAGAAGTTATTCTTTGCTGACTCTCTGGGCTAGATTGCCCATTCTTGGATGAATTAACAGGAGTGATATATGTAAGACATGGGAGGGAATTGTTCTGCTCTACTCAGCACCGGTGCGGCCTCAGCTGGAGTGCTGTGTCCAGTTCTGGGTGCCGCACTTTTAGAGGGCTGGGGACAAATTAGATACAGTCCAGGGGAAAGCAACAAAAATGATAAAGAGTTTTAGAAAACCTGACCTATAAGCAATGGTTGAAAGAATTGGGCATGTTTAGACTAGAGAAGAGAAGGGTGGGGGGGATATGATCCCAGTCTTCACAGATGTACCAGGTCATTAGAAAGAGGATGATGATCAATTGTTCTCCATGTGTACCTAGGGTAGGACAAGAAGGAATCTATAACAAAATATGTAGGAGGTGGGAGGCACTGCGGAATCACAGAGCAACCTTGACCAATGGAGAGACCATTGGACTGGGACTATTCCCAGCTATGCTCCTGGCCTGCTGGTTGACTGTGGGCAAGTCACATTGCCGCTCTGTGCCTCAGTTTCCCATCTGTAAAATGGGAGTATTGCTGTAAAGCTCTGGGGGATCTGCTGATGAAAAGGACGATAGCAGAGATAGGTCTTTTGATTATTAGCGAGCCCCTGTAGCACGTCAACTGCAAATTTTTAAATGAGAACTACAGCTGTCTAAAAGGCATTACAGTACCTTTTATCAACAAACATTTCTCCTTCTGTTTAAAAAACTAGGAAATAAAATGTCAAAAAACTTTGTCAACGTAGAGTTAAAGTGCCTGGTGATAGCTCAGGCCCTTCCAGAATGCTGAGTTCAGCTAAACTCAAACTTCTGAAAACCAGGAAACACAGAGAGAAAATAAATGCCTACACAACCTTAACTCTGCCCTACTTGAGTGATGCCCCAGAACTCCCATAATGCACACACTTTCATTCTGCTTTTTCACTAGAATAGACAGGCACTACCTGCACTTGCCCTGCACTCAAACACTCATCCCGCTCCCCAAAAAGAACACTACCCATGTAAAATTTAGAAGCCCCTTCACCCCTTTTCACAACCCCTTCACACAGGGTACCACCTAAACCTAGACTTCTCCCTATCCAGATTTAAATCCACAGATTGTTCTCATGTCCCACCTCACTACAGACAATGCCCATTCCAATACAGAATTGTATCCACTGTGGCAGCAGCAGGGAACTGGGGTTTTCTTGCCAGGGGTACTGTCAGTGGGGAGGTGGGTCTGTGCATTCACAAAGGGATGGGCATTGAGTGTCACAACTCCTAACTTTTTGGTGCCTAGAAAAATCACAGGGCTGCACAAAGCCTGCGTGGTGCCCCTACAACGAAGGAGGAGAGATCGGCACCTAAGAACGGGATCCATAGAAAGACCGCACACTCAGCTGAGAGACACCCGAGCTAGCCAATGGGAGATGACGAGGAGACGGGGAGTGTCCTCAGTGCCATCCCTCTCAAGAAGTTCAGCACCTAAATCTGGGCTGGAGGGGGAAGCCTCGCTCTGCTTGGGACTCTCAGCCCCTCTCTGAGTTAGACACGGAAACCTCCTAGCTTTGAGTCCAATGTTTAGGCTACGCCGGGGTCACACCCTGGGTTCAAGTCCTCCAGCCCCAGAGTGGAGAAAGGATTTGCCATCCCTCAGGTAAGTGCATTAACCACTGGGGTTACTGGCAATATTAGTGGGAGAAGGACTCCCGCAGTCTCTCCCATTGAAACTGTTCCTCTTGGCACAAATAATAAAAGAGGCCTTGGCCCAGAGACAGTAAATACGAAAAGGGCTCCATAGCCTGGAAGACGAGTGCTCCCCGGGATGTGGGAGACCTGGAATCCAAATGACTCTTTCATCATTTAAAATCTAGGAATCAATTAATTCAGATCCCGAGCTCCAAATAACCCCCTCTCCCAACCCATGCCACACACTTCCCCTCAACTGCCCACCCAGCCCCCCAGCTCCTGCTTAAACCCATCTAACCTCTTGCTGCCCCATCTCCAAATTACCCCCAACAGAACCTCTTGCCAGGGCCCCCCACCCATCCCACCTCCCTGGCACACCAACCCCCATCTCGCCAAAAAAAACACCCCCTGCCACAAAGCTCCCTAATAACCCCCCCCAGAAAACATTACCCTGCCCATACCCTCTGTGATGGGTTCCCCCAGGGTGCCACCTGGAACTGGGGTACCACTGAGCCCTGCTGACCCACCAGCCTGGGCTCCCTCTTACACTGTACTGCTGTGACAAGCTGCAAAGCCCTCCACGCTCCAACCTGCACCTTCACCAGCAAACATACCAGTAGAGATAAACCCAGATGCAGTTACATGCAGGCAGGCTCTCTGACCAGCCCCTGCACAGGAAGGCTACAGCTAGGGCAACTACCAGCTCCTCAGGCACACACCCCCTCTGGAGTATAAACCCAAAATTATACCATCTTGTGCTGCATAGGGAACTGTACAGTGTAAACTCATAAAATTTGACCACTCCCTTAATGTAGAGAGTAATATGCAAATGCCTTTTACCCCTGAGGTATGATTCCCACAGACTGGTTCAGAATAGAGCAAAAATAAGTTTATTAACTACAAAAGATAGATTTTAAGTGATTATAAGGGATAGCAAACAGCTCAAAGCAGATTACCTAGCAAATAAACAAAAAACACAATCTAAGCTTAATATACAAAATAGATTGGATATGAATAGCAGATCTTCACCCTAAGAGATGACACAAGCAGGCTGCAGATTCTTAAGGGGCAAGCTGCACTTGCTTACACCTCAGAACTCCCAGGTGTTCCATTCACAGGCTAAAAATCCCTTTAGCCTGGATCCAGCACTTCCCCCAGTTCAGTCTTTGTTCCTCAGGTGTTTCCAGGTGTGTTGTTGTAGGGATAGTGGGTCCCAGCATGATGTCATTTCCCCATTTTATATCTTCTTCCCACTTGCTGGAAAGCTCTTTTGCTGTGACCTGGGTCAAATAGTTCCCATAGTGTAGTGCTATCTCTGAGAGGTTTCTATTGTACACAGTTCCTGGGGTAATCCTTGTGCTTGTGTGCATTTCCTCAATAAGCCATTAACATTGTTTGTCCTTTGTACTGTTGTACCTGAAATGCAGCTTTTGGGTGCTTTCAATCTCACGTTTTAGTAACACATACATATCCAAACTTCATAACTTCACATACAACGATAGCACATACAATCCAACAAGATATTACTGTCTAGCAGATCAAGACTTTTAGAATGATACCTCACAAGGGACACTTTGTACTAAACATATCCTGGGGAATATTGGGGTGCCAGGATGTCACACCCTGCATACCCCAAACCCCTTCCTCCACCACTACTCACCATCCCCCAGCCCCATTCCTCAATAAAACCACTTCTTAAAACCTCCTACACCTCCATCCCCCAGCATCCTCAAATCATTTCCACACCCCAAACCTCCCTCTGTCTTCATCCCAGCCCCCCCTCCCACTGTCCCACCACCCTTACTCCCCCCTGGGCCCTTCTGCAGCCCCCAATACCCAGATCCATCTACCCTACACATCAGCCAGAATGCCCCCAACTCCTGGCTGCAACAACCCCCCTCTCCCTTCTTCAGCCGCTCCTGTCCCCTGGGGCTCACCCCAGAATGCCCCACAGGCCTCCTCACCCCTTTACCCTGGCATCAGCATCCCACCTTCACTGTGTGTGGGGCTGGGGACCTTTCCCCTCCTTAGCCCGACCCTTGCTTGTCCCCTTCAGGTCATCGGACGGCTCAGCCCCCACTCACTTAGAGCAGCCCCCACAGCAAATCTCTGTGTGATGAGAGCCAATGGGCCAGAGCGGGGAGCTGGGCCGAGCTCCACAGGATGCTGCTGTGGGGTGAGCGGGGGGCAGCCTGGCTCTCCAACCCCCCTTTCCCCTCGCTGGTGCATCATCTCTGCATCAGGCCAGGATAGAGATTTGAGAGCGGGCCTGGCAGTTTTACTGAGCTCCTGCAAAGGAGATCTTCACCACCCCCCAGGGCACTGGCTCTAAGGGAGCAATCCCCGGCTGGCCTGCTCTGGCCTTTGCTGAGCAGGAGATCAGACTAAAATGACCAGAATGGACTGATTGCACCTTAAAAGCTATGACTCTCCGAGCTCCCCTCCCCTCAGGAAGAATGGGTTAACAGGGAAGCATGACTCTTGCAGGGTGGAGAGAAGGTGGGTGGGGAGGATTTTGAGTCCAAGGACCCCTCTCTCTCCTGTCCCCTGCTCAGATGAGTAGAAAAGAGCACAGTGAAAACCACAGTGATCTCCTTGGGGCACAGACCATTCCTCTCCCCTCTCTGGAAACAGCCCAGGACTGAGCAGTGCACCTACACGCTAGTAATAAACCATAAACCTTAAACATCGGCAAGGAGTCTACAGTGAGACAGAGATAGGGCTTGTTAAGAACCCCACATACAGAGCTGAACAAAGGAAGGCAGCCTGCAGTGTGCAACAGCAACTCATATTGGTCCTATAAAGCCCATGAAGAATGATACAGATTCTTGAGTACCAGCCCCCGGCGCCCGGTCCGTTCACTTACTATTTATTAGATAGTGACAACTTTTCAGTAACAGCAAATTCCAAGAGAACATTGAATTTTGATTAAACAATTTT
This sequence comes from Emys orbicularis, assembly GCF_028017835.1. Taxonomy (NCBI): domain Eukaryota; kingdom Metazoa; phylum Chordata; order Testudines; family Emydidae; genus Emys; species Emys orbicularis. The sequence continues at coordinate 34,072,196 of NC_088694.1, read as the reverse complement.
TTCATGGAAAATTTCTCCTTCCCTCACAGATGTTGATTTTCTTTTCTTTTCTTTTTTTTTTTTTTTTTGCCAGAAAACTGAAAACACCGCAGCCAATTATTTTTCCAGTTTCCAGCTGAAAGTTTTTAAATTCCGCCTGCCAAAAAACAAGATGTTTTCATTTTCCAGGTTTTCGTGTCTTTGTTAAAAGTCAAAATTTCCTGCCAACCCCCCAAATATATTTTCAAACATCTCTATTCTTTATAAATATGTATATGCACAAGCATGTCATTCATACAGCACTTTTGTATCGGGGCCACTTGGCCCTGCTGCTTTGACAACAGAAACCTAATGGATTGATCCTCATTTCATTCAACTAATCTGGATTCTTTCTAAGGGTCACAGATCTCCTCACAGCATTTATCAAAGCCTCTTGAACTCTCTGTTTCTCAGGCTGTAGATGAGCGGATTGGCCAGGGGCGTCAGGACTGTTCAGGGCTCTCACGGTGCCGGATTTCGGTACCATGTAGACAATCATTATGGTCCCATAGAAAAGTGCCACCACAATGAAGTGAGAAGAGAAGGTGGAAAAGGCCTTTTGCCTCCCGCTGGTGGACGGGATTCGCAGGATGGTCACAATGATACACACGTAGGATGTCAGGGTTAATAGAAAAGGGGAAACTGCATCTAGGAAGGAAAATATATAAAAAACTGGTGTGATCTGGCTGGTGTCGCTGCAGGAGAGTTGAATCAGTAGGGTGAAATCACAAAAGAAATGGTCAATTTCATTAGGGCCGCAGAAAATTAACTGTGGCATAAGACACATGAATATTGTACAAGCTAGAAATCCACTTATCCAAGACCCAGCTGCTAGCTGGAGGCACAGCCGGCCATTCATAAGGGCTCCATAGTGCAGCGGTTTGCATATGGCTAAATACTGATTGTAAGACATCACTGTCAGGAGATAACACTCTGTAGTTACCAGAGAACCAAATAAAACCAATTGTGTGATGCAGCCCTCCACAGAAATGGTTCTGTCCCCAGTCAGGAGACTGACCAGCAGCCTGGGCAGGATGGTGGAGGTGTAGCAGGTCTCCAAGCAGGACAAGTTCCCCAGGAAGAAGTACATGGGGGTGTGAAGGTGCTGATCAGCCACAACTAGCACCATGATGAGGAGGTTCCCCACCATGGTCGCAATGTAGATCACTAGGAAAACCAGGAAGAGAAGGATCTGCAGCTCGGGGAGATCCCCAAACCCCAAGAGGATGAATTCCGTGACGAACGTTTGATTTTCCCCTTCTCCTTTCTCCATGAGATGCATCCTGTGACAGTGAAAAAGTAATTAGCATCAAAAGCTTTGCCTATACTAGGAAATTGGGTCGATTTCCATCATTTGATCCCCTAAGAGCTCCCACTGCAAATGGAGAGCTGGGTTTATATTCTCTCACACCAGAGCAACTGCTTCAGGAGCTGGAGACTCCACCACTTCCCTTGGTGGTTTGTTCCAATGGATAATCACCCACACTGGCAACAGACTGCGCCTTAATTCCCATTGACGTGTGTCTGGGTCTAGCACCCAGCCCTTGGCTCTAACTGTGCCTGTCCATGGGCGATGAAAGAGCCCTTTGGTAACCAGTTGTTTCTCCTCACGAAGGTGCTGAGACCTCTACTCAAGTCACTTCTCCTTGACACACCGAACAGACCCAGCTCTTTAAGTCTCCCACTGGAAGGTATTTCCTCCAGCCTGCAGATTGGTTTTGTGGCTCTATTCTGCACCCTCCCCAATCTCTCCACGTCCCTTTTATACCGTACTCCCAGCCCTGCACACGGTATTCCAGTATTGGTGTCACCAGGGATCTGTGCAGAGGTAAAATCCCCTCCCTGCTCCTGTTCTCTGCTCCCCTGTTTATACAGCCACGGACGGTGTCAGCCCGTGTCCCACCCCACCACACGGGGAGCTGATGTTGGGTTTCTCGCCCTCTGTAGCCCCTACCCGTGCTGTGATGGGGGCCAGGGTCACACACACGAGCTACTTCCCGGGAAGGGCAGTAGGGAGGTGGCGCCATGGCAGTGCCTGCAATGAGGGAGTGACGCTGACCCACAGCACAGATGGGAAAGTGACTCTGCCCCCGGCCATGACCAGAGTACAAATCAAACCACCCTCAGGGCAGGAACAGCGCCAGGGTTTTTGCCGCCCTAGGCGGGGGGGTCCTTACGCGCTTCCGGTTTTCGGCGGCAATTCTGCGGCGGGGCGTCCTTCCGCGCTCTCGGTCTTCGGGGCACTTCAGCGGTGGGTTCCAGAGCACGGAAGGACCCCCTGCTGCAGAATTGCTGCCAAGGGCGGCAAATACCGCCCCCCAAATCCTGGCACCCTAGGCGACCACCTAAGTCGCCTAAATGGAAGCGCCGGCCCTGCCCTTGGGGCAGACTCCTCTCATTCATAGCACCGTAGTGACTGGTCCAGACACACTGAAACTGCTGATAATGAATTTCCAGCTCTTACTGTTAACTATGAATTACTGGCTATCAATCACTGATTGTTGTGTTGTGGCAGTGCCGGGGAATCGGGTCCTTACTGCACTGTGTGCTGTGAAACCACCCAACAATTAGTAACAATTCCCACCGGCTATACGGCCCGAGGGTGCTGGGTGGAACTGCAGGCAGAGTCTGTGCTGTATCCCAGATGCCACAGGGACCCCCTAACTCAGCCCTACCCAATACTCTCTCACTGCAGTGGTACCAGGGCCTGGGGTGGGAGATACGGGGGGAGAATGGAAAGTCTGCCTGTGCCCAGAAAACAGCCACCCCCTTGGGCCTTGCCACTGCTGTTGGGATCTCCCTTGGGACTGCTGCCGGCGATGCTCTGGGTTCCCTGCAGAGCGGAATAGATGCTTTGGGGGTGAGGGATAGCTCAGTGGTTTGCACATTGGCCTGCTAAACCCAGGGTTGTGAGTTCAACCCTTCAGGGGCTCACTTAGGGATCTGGGCAAAATCAGTACTTGGTCTTGCTAGTGAAGGCAGGGGGCTGGACTCGTATGACCTTTCAAGGTTCCTTCCAGTTCTAGGAGATAGGATATCTCCATTAATTTAAAATGAGGGAAAGCCGACTGCTGCAGAGGAGCATGTGGATCAGACAGAGACCCCTCTTAGGGGAAAGTCTAATGATAGAGAATCTCCAGGTTATAGTCAGGAGGAGAGGATGGAAGAGGATAAAGTAGGGGCCAGATGAGATGAGAAACATTCACATAAAAAAGAATCTGACACATCAGAAAAGGGCAGACAAATAAACAGTGACAAGTTTTTAAAGTGCTTGTACACAAATGCTAGAAGTCTAAATAATAAGATGGGTGAACTAGAGTGCCTTGTGATAAAGGAGGATATTGATATAATAGGCATCACAAAAACCTGGTGGACTGAGAGCAATCAATGGGACACAATCATTCCGGGGTACAAAATATATCGGAAGGACAGAACAGGTCGTGCGGGAGGGGAGTGGCACTATATGTGAAAGAAAATGTACAATCAAATGAAGTAAAAAACTTAAGTGAATCCACATGTTCCATAGAATCTCTATGGATAGAAATTTCATGCTCTAATAAGAATATAACATTAGGGATCTATTATCGACCACCTGACCAGGACGGTGATAGTGATGATGAAATGCTAAGGGAAATTAGAGAGGCTATCAAAATTAAAAACTCAATAATAGTGGGGGATTTCAATTATCCCCATATTGACTGGGAACATTTCACTTCAGGACGAAATGCAGAGATAAAATTTCTCGATACTTTAAATGACTGCTTCATGGAGCAGCTGGTACGGGAACCCACAAGGAGAGAGGCAACTCTAGATTTAGTCCTGAGTGGAGTGCAGGAGCTGGTCCAAGAGGTAGCTATAACAGGACCACTTGGAAATAGTGACCATAATACAATAGCATTCAACATCCCTGTGGTGGGAAGAACATCTCAACAGCCCAACACTGTGGCATTTAATTTCAAAAGGGGGAACTATGCAAAAATGAGGGGGTTAGTTAAACAGAAGTTAAAAGGTACAGTGACTAAAGTGAAATCCCTGCAAGCTGCATGGGCGCTTTTTAAAGACACCATAATAGAGGCCCAACTTCAATGTATACCCCAAATTAAGAAACACAGTAAAAGAACTAAAAAAGAGCCACCGTGGCTTAACAACCATATAAAAGAAGCAGTGAGAGATAAAAAGACTTCCTTTAAAAAGTGGAAGTCAAATCCTAGTGAGGCAAATAGAAAGGAGCATAAACACTGCCAAATTAAGTGCAAGAATGTAATAAGAAAAGCCAAAGAGGAGTTTGAAGAACGGCTAGCCAAAAACTCCAAAGGTAATAACAAAATGTTTTTTAAGTACATCAGAAGCAGGAAGCCTGCTAAACAACCAGTGGGGCCCCTTGATGATCGAGATACAAAAGGAGCGCTTAAAAACGATAAAGTCATTGTGGAGAAACTAAATGGATTCTTTGCTTCAGTCTTCACGGCTGAGGATGTTAGGGAGATTCCCAAACCTGAGCCGGCTTTTGTAGGTGACAAATCTGAGGAACTGTCACAGATTGAAGTGTCACTAGAGGAGGTTTTGGAATTAATTGATAAACTTAACATTAACAAGTCACCAGGACCAGATGGCATTCACCCAAGAGTTCTGAAAGAACTCAAATGTGAAGTTGCAGAACTATTAACTAAGGTTTGTAACCTGTCCTTTAAATCGGCTTCTGTACCCAATGACTGGAAGTTAGCTAATGTAACACCAATATTTAAAAAGGGCTCTAGAGGTGATCCTGGCAATTACAGACTTAAAATAAGTCTAATGTCACTACTGGGCAAATTAGTCGAAACAATAATTAAGAATAAAATTGTCAGGAGGGCCGGCTCTGGCTTTTTGGCCACCCCAAGCAAACAAAAACAAACAAACAAAAAAAACCTGAAGCGCGGCCGGAGCGCGGGTGCAGGGGGACCGGCTGGGGGCGGGGGGAAGGGGAGGGAGCGGGCGGGAGAGAGAGAGAAGGGGGCGGCCAGGGCTACAGCGGGGGCGCTGCCACGTGGCCCCTCCTGCTGCGCCGCCTCCTGCTGCTAGGGCTCCGCTCCGGTCGGCGGGGAGGGAAGGAAGAGGACTGCCCTGCAGGGCGCTCCGGTCCTCCGCGCCCCCGCCCCATACAGGGCGGCCGGAGCGGAACAAAAAAAAACGTCTGAATGCCGCCTCGAACAATCTGCCGCCCCAAGCACCAGCTTGCTCAGCTGGTGCCTGGAGCCGGCCCTGATTGTCAGACACATAGACTCATACACTTTAAGGTCAGAAGGGACCATTACAATCATCTAGTCTGACCTCCTGCACAATGCAGGCCACAGAATCTCACCCACCCACTCCTGTAACAAACCCCTAACCTATGCCTGAGTTATTGAAGTCCTCAAATCGTGGTTTAAAGACCTCAAGGTGCAGAGAATCCTCCAGCAAGTGACCCGTGCCCCACTATGCAGAGGAACGCAAAAAACCTCCAGGGCCTCTGCCAATCTGCCCTGGAGGAAAATTCATTCCCGACCCAAATATGGTGATCAGTTAAACCCTGAGCATGTGGGCAAGACTCACCAGCCAGCACCCAGGAAAGAATTCTCTGTAGTAACTCAGATCCCATCCCATCTAACTAACATCCCATCACAGACCATTGGACATATTTACCTGCTAATAATCAAAGATCAATTAATTGCCAAAATTAGGCTATCCCATCATACAATCCCCTCCATAAACTTATCAAGCTTAGTCTTGAAGCCAGATATGTCTTTTGCCCCCACTACTCCCCTTGGAAGGCTGTTCCAGAATTTCACTCCTCTAATGGTTAGAAACCTTCGTCTAATTTCAAGTCTAAACTTCCTAATGTCCAGTTTATATCCATTTGTTCTTGTGTCCACATTGGTACTAAGCTTAAATAATTCCTCTCCCTCCCTGATATTTATCCCTCTGATATATTTATAAAGAGCAATCATATCTCCCCTCAGCCTTCTTTTGGTTAGGCTAAACAAGCCAAGCTCTTTGAGTCTCCTTTCATAAGACAGGTTTTCCATTCCTCGGATCATCCTAGTAGCCCTTCTCTGTACCTGTTCCAGTTTGAATTCATCCTTCTTAAACATGGGAGACCAGAACTGCACACAATATTCCAGATGAGGTCTCACCAGTGCCTTGTATAACGGTACTAACACCTCCTTTTCTTTACTGGAAATACCTCACCTGATGCATCCCAAGACCGCATTAGGTTTTTTAATGGCCATATCACATTGGCTGCTCATAGTCATCCTGTGATCAACCAATACTCTGAGGTCCTTCTCCTCCTCTGCTACTTCCAACTGATGTGTCCCCAATTTATAACCAAAACTCTTGTTATTAATCCCTAAATGCATGACCTTGCACTTTTCTCTATTAAATTTCATCCTATTACTATTACTCCAGTTTACAAGGTCATCCAGATCTTCCTGTATGATATCTCGATCCTTCTCTGTATTAGCAATACCTCCCAGCTTTGTGTCATCCACAAACTTTATTAGCACATTCCCACTTTTTGTGCCAAGGTCAGTAATAAAAAGATTAAATGAGATTGGTCCCAAAACCGATCCCTGAGGAACTCCACTAGTAACCTCCATCCAGCCTGACAGTTCACCTTTCAGTATGACCCGTTGTAGTCTCCCCTTTAACCAGTTCCTTATCCACCTTTCAATTTTCATATTGATCCCCATCTTTTCCAGTTTAGCTAATAATTCCCCATGTGGAACCGTATCAAATGCCTTACTGAAATCGAGGTAAATTAGATCCACTGCATTTCCTTTGTCTAAAAAATCTGTTACCTTCTCAAAGAAGGAGATCGGGTTGGTTTGGCACGATCTACCTTTTGTAAAACCATGTTGTATTTTGTCCCAATTACCATTGACCTCAATGTCCTTAACTACTTTCTCTTTCAAAAAATTTTCCAAGACCTTGCATACTACAGATGTCAAACTAACAGGCCTATAGTTACTCGGATCACTTTTTCCCCCTTTCTTAAAAATAGGAACTATGTTAGCAATTCTCCAGTCGTATGGTACAACCCCTGAGTTTACTGATTCATTAAAAATTCTTGCTAATGGGCTTGCAATTTCATGTGCCAGTTCCTTTAATATTCTTGGATGAAGATTATCTGGGCCCCCCGATTTAGTCCCATTAAGCTGTTCGAGTTTGGCTTCTACCTCGGATGTGGTAATATCTACCTCCATATCCTCATTTGTCATCCTACCATTATCCCTAAGCTCCTCATTAGCCTCATTAAAGACTGAGGCAAAGTATTTGTTTAGATATTGGGTCATGCCTAGATTATCCTTAACCTCCACTCCATCCTCAGTGTTTAGTGGTCCCACTTCTTCTTTCTTTGTTTTCTTCTTATTTATATGGCTATAGAACCTTTTCCTATTAGTTTTAATTCCCTTTGCAAGGTCCAACTCTACATGGCTTTTGGCCTTTCTCACTTTATCCCTACATGTTCTAACCTCAATCAGGTAGCTTTCCTTGCTAATCCCTCCCATCTTCCACTCCTTGTAGGCTTTCTGCTTTTTCTTAATCACCTCTCTGAGATGCTTGCTCATCCAGCTTGGTCTACAACTCCTGCCTATGAATTTTTTCCCCTTTCTTGGGATGCAGGCTTCTGATAGTTTCTGCAACTTTGACTTGAAGTAATTCCAGGCCTCCTCCGCCTTTAGATCCACAACTTCTTCAGTCCAATCCACTTCCCTAACTAATTTCCTTAATTCTTTAAAGTTAGCCCTTTTAAAATAAAAAACCCTAGTCCCAGATCTATTTTTGTTTATCCTTCCATCTAGTTTGAACTCAGTTAGCTCATGATCACTCGAACCAAGGTTGTCCCCTACAACCATTTCTTCTATGAGGTCCTCACTACTCACCAAAACCAAATCTAAAATGGCATCCCCTCTTGTTGGTTCTTCAACTACTTGGTGACGGAATCCATCAGCTATCGCATCCAGGAAAATCTGAGCCCTATTATTATTACTAGCACTTGTCCTCCAGTCTATATCTGGGAAGTTAAAGTCTCCCATGATCACACAATTCCCATTAGTGTTTACTTCATTAAAAAGATTAAAGAGGTCTCCATCCATATCCAAATCGGATCCCGGCGGTCTATAGCACACCCCAAGCAGTATCTCAGGGAAGGCTCTAGTAGCTTTCTTCCCCAATGTGATTTTTGCCCAGACAGACTCCGTCTTATCCATTCCATCACTTCTTATTTCTTTACAGTCTACCTCATCATTGATATACAATGCTACATAGAAAAATATAAACTGTTGAGCAATAGTCAACATGGTTTCTGTAAAGGGAAATCGTGTCTTACTAATCTATTAGAGTTCTTTGAAGGGGTCAACAAACATGTGGACAAGGGGGATCCAGTGGACATAGTGTACTTAGATTTCCAGAAAGCCTTTGACAAGGTCCCTCACCATAGGCTCTTACGTAAATTAAATTGTCATGGGATAAAAGGGAAGGTCCTTTCATGGATTGAGAACTGGTTAAAAGACAGGGAACAAAGGGTAGGAATTAATGGTAAATTCTCAGAATGGAGAGGGGTAACTAGTGGTGTTCCCCAAGGGTCAGTCCTCGGACCAATCCTATTCAACTTATTCATAAATGATCTGGAGAAAGGGGTAAACAGTGAGGTGGCAAAGTTTGCAGATGACACTAAACTGCTCAAGATAGTTAAGACCAAAGCAGACTGTGACGAACTTCAAAAAGATCTCACAAAACTAAGTCATTGGGCAACAAAATGGCAAATGAAATTTAATGTGGATAAATGTAAAGTAATGCACATTGGAAAAAATAACCCCAACTATACATACAATATGATGGGGGCTAATTTAGCTACAACAAATCAGGAAAAAGATCTTGGAGTCATCATGGATAGTTCTCTGAAGATGTCCACGCAGTGTGCAGAGGCAGTCAAAAAAGCAAACAGGATGTTAGGAATCATTAAAAAGGGGATAGAGAATAAGACTGAGAATATATTATTGCCCTTATATAAATCGATGGTACGCCCACATCTCGAATACTGCGGTCTCCTCATCTCAAAAAAGATATACTGGCACTAGAAAAGGTTCAGAAAAGGGCAACTAAAATGATTAGGGGTTTGGAACGGGTCCCATATGAGGAAAGAGGCAAGAGGCTAGGACTCTTCAGCTTGGAAAAGAGGAGACTAAGGGGGGATATGATAGAGGTATATAAAATCATGAGTGATGTGAAGAAAGTGGATAAGGAAAAGTTATTTACTTATTCCCATAATACAAGAACTACGGGTCACCAAATGAAATTAGTAGGCAGCAGGTTTAAAACAAATACAAGGAAGTTCTTCTTCACGCAGTGCACAGTCAACTTGTGGAACTCCTTACCTGAGGAGGTTGTGAAGGTTAGGACTATAACAGCGTTTAAAAGAGAATTGGATAAATTCATGGTGGTTAAGTCCATTAATGGCTATTAGCCAGGATGGGTAAGGAATGGTGTCCCTAGCCTCTGTTTGTGAGAGGATGGAGATGGATGGCAGGAGAGAGATCACTTGATCATTGCCTGTTAGGTTCACTCCCTCTGGGGCACCTGGCATTGGCCACTGTCGGTAGACAGGATACTGGGCTAGATGGACCTTTGGTCTGACCCGGTACGGCTGTTCTTATGTTATGTTACATGTTTTAACAGTGTAACATCATAAGAACAGCCATATGGGGTCAGACCAAAGCTCCATCTAGCTCAGTGTCCTGTCATCCAACAGTGGCTGGTGCCAGGTGCTTCAGAGGGAATGAATAGAACAGGGCAGTTGTTCCGTGAATCATCCCCTGTCATCCAGTCCCAGCTCCTGGCAGTCAGAAGTTCAGGGACACCCACAGCATGGGGTTGTGTCCCTGACCCTCTTGGCTAATAGCCATTAATGAATCTATCCTCCATGAACTTATCTAGTCCTTATTTCAACCCTGCTTTACTTTTGGCCTTCACAACATCCCCTGGCAACAAGTTCCACAGGTTGACTGTGAGTTGTTTGTCTGCCTGGGATCAGACTCTGGCTGGTCTCTGCAGTGTTACCCCAAGGGGGTAAAGTTCATGGGACCTGAAGGTTACAGGGGCTGCTCCTTCCTGGTTACCCAGAGGGGGGAGAACCACCACTCGCTCCATGGTTTTGTGGCTTTCTCTGCACCAGCGCACAGGCCAGGTGAGCTACAGAGGGTCCGATGCCGCAGTCTAGCCACAGTTCGGCAGCATCACATTGTCCCCAACATGGGCCCAGCTTGGCACCATCTGGCTGGGCCAGAATGAACTGAACAGGGCCCTGTCCCCTCTGAAACTGGCGCTGGGAAGTCAGATTAACAATTGTTCTAGTGACAATTTTCCAAGCAACTCTGCTTGCTGTACAGTCACTGGGGCCGGCCATCCGCCCCCAGTGTCCTTCTGAGGTCACCCCCATCACTTAGATTGACACTCGCTTTGGCTGGAGGGAGCTGGCCAGAGGAGGGTGGGGGGTGAGAGGCCCAGGCTGGAGGGAGCTGGCCAGTGTATATGTAACCCTTCTGCCCATCTAAGTTGGCAGCAACAAGGGCCGGGTTCTGTATCTAGGGGTTCTGTTTCAATAACACAATGCAAAACCGGCTCGAGCCCCCACCCAGTGACCTGGGACAATTACATGCCACCCCCCTGGGTACCTCTAAGAGGCAATACTTCCCCTCTCGCAAGCACGGAGTCTGAGTGTAGCAGAAAATGTTTAATAACATGAGGTAAACGACATCAGCATAAGATTGGAAAAAACACCACAAACAGGATTCATAACACAAACCATGAGCAAAACCCACCCCAGCAAATTGGGCTGTGTCCTTTCCCTTTGTCTCTTGAATCCAACAACCCCAAAAATCACCCAGAGTCCCCAAAGTCCAACACCCCCAAAGTCTCTTGGGTCCAGCAACCACCCAAAGTCCCAAAAGTCCAACAACCCCCAGTCTCTGTCCCTGGTCAGTGCAGCCCCAGAGCAAAAGGGGGGGGCACGCAGGGTGTTAAGGGGCACCTTACATGATCTGAGGCTGGCCTGGCCAGCCGTCTGTTTCTCCGTGGGGGTTCCGCCGCAGCCTTCACCACAAGCCAGTCCACTTTCCTGCCATCCCACGAACTGCTCCGCTCTACAAGCTGCTCCGCTCCACTCCGCTCACCGACCTGTGAGCCGTTCCAGCCGTCTCCGCAAACAGCTCCGCTTGCCGTTCCTTGGGCCACTCCAACCGGCCCCACAAGGCTCCACGCCGCTCGCTGCTCCTCCAGTCGTCCCCACAAATTGCTCCGCCAGCTGCTGAGCAATATAGCTTCAGGCTCCCCCACTTGTTAACACTTCACTCAGTGATCTCAGCTCTTAATAACTTTAGCTCTTTAGTAGGGGAGCCCTAGTGCTGGTGCACCATTGGCCCAAAGTGAATTCAGCTCAGCAGCCTGTAACTAGACTCCTAATGGAATCAAAGTTAGCTCTGACATTCAACAGTGGAGAGAGGAGGTGGTGCAATTGGTGTGTCAAACCCTCAGAGGGGGCCCATACCATCAGGTACAAATACCTGTCCCCATCCTCTCTCAATTCACTGGGTTTTGTAACCCATGCCCCTTGTCAAGCAAGTGCTACTTAGGTAATGGTGAAGGACTCACTCAGTCCTTCTGTCATACAACAGTTCCACTGGCCTTGATTCACAGAATCAGGGTAACAAAACTTTATTCTTCCTGCCCCAATAATAGAGAAACTGGGGATCCCACACCAGCCAAAGTAACCACTTTCAGTTGCTGTTGTTCCATGCCAGGCGAGTGGGTGTGCCTATGCAAACAAGATCAGCCCCTGGAGTTCTTTTCCACACTCGCCATAATTCACCACCAGATGTCAGGGTAGAGCTCATCCTGACACTGCTTACATATAAAATAAACATGAATTAAAAATCAATTAAAAGACTATAAAACAACATTTAAAAGCATAAAATAAAAAAAAACATAATGATATTTTTAAATTTAAAAAAACCTCAGAAACTGAACCCAAACATGCTGGGTGAGAGACAATGGGACATGTGCAGCTCTCATCACACTTCAGGGGTGTCTGAGCACCCCATGCCCAGCCCCTCAAGGTCAGGTATAGACAGCAGTCTCACCCAGGCCCTGCGGCCACCGCAGCCTGCATTATCAATGATCTGTGAGACCCTCCAGGCTAAGGGAGTTAGACACCCAAACCCCATTAAAATCCCAGCCCTATTGAAAGTTAATGGGAGACGTGGGGTCTCAAGGTATCTTGCGACCCCCTCCCATACAACCTTATTGTCTACACGTGGGTCTGTCCAGACAGGCTGGATTGGTTGGGCTGTGTTGAAATTTGACTTTAACGAAAGTGATGAGAGTGTCAATCCAAGTGATGACGGGGTGTCTGCAGAATGACACGGGAGTGGCTGGGTAGCTGTGCTCAGAATCTGGCCCCACTGTCTTCTACAGCAGAGCAGCTCAGATAATTGCTAGTGGAACCGTTTTCCATCTGACTTCATAGCACCAGTTTCAGAGGGGCTGAGGTTCTGCTTTGGGCTTTTAGTTCAGGCCATTCTGAGCCAGCCAGAGGGTGCCAATAAGGCCCATACCAGGGACAGGGTGGAGCTGCCGCAGGGTGGCTGGATAAAATTAAACTCCATCACTGTTACCATTAAGCATCCTCCAGCTCCAGATCACAAGCAGCTCATTATTAACCTGTGTGGACCGGACATTGAGCAGGGAGCAGCTGTCATCAGAGATGGGGCGGGAGGATGCTCGAAAGATGTGGACGCTCTCTCATACATCAGCAGCTGTTGCCATGTTCCAGGCGTCTCAGTGACATCCATGGGGACGTTATGACATCCAGCTTCTGGCGTAGCTCCAGATCTATAGAGCTGCGGTTACACCAACTCTGCTGTATGACCGTGAAACCTGGGCTCTGGGGCAGGCTGAAGGGTGGTGGAGTGATGGTTTTTGATTCTCGTTGTCTCCGTCAGCTGTTCCATATCAAGTGGCAGGACAAAATCAGCAATGAGGATGTTTGTAGCCAAACCCAGCAACTGCCTCCATCAGCAACGGTCCAGTTCTGGCAGCTTTCTTGGTACAGGCATATTGTTAGGATGGACAACCAACAAATGCCAAAGGGGGTTTACCAAGCAATGCCGCTGTATGGTCGGCAGTCACGTGGTCACCGAAAGCTTCGGTGGCATGATAAGCTCTCCAGTGATGGACATAGACTGAACCTCCAGCCAGATGTCAGAGCCTAGCTAGGGATGGATCCGGGCCACCAGAACACGTCAGGGCCTAGTTAGAGATGCATGCGGGCGGCCAGAGCACATCACGGCCTATCTAGAGATGCATCCAGGTGGACAGAGCACGTCAGGGCCTAGCTACAGATGGATTTGGGTGACCAGAGAACATCAGGGCCTAGCTAGAGATGCATCCAGGCGGCCAGAGCACGTCAGGGCCTATCTAGAGATGCATCCAGGCGGACAGAGCAAGTCAGGGCCTAGCTAGGGATGGATCCGGGCGACCAGAGAACATCAGGGCCTATCTAGAGATGCATCCGGGCGTCCAGAGCACGTCAGGGCCTAGCTAGGGTTGGATCCAGGCGGCCAGAGCACGTCAGGGCCTATCTAGAGATGCATCCGGGCGGCCAGAGCACGTCAGGGCCTAGCTAGGGATGGAGCCGGGTGGCACTCAATGCGCAAGGAATCTACATCCCCCCTATGGGATTGTTGCCCTGATGCTCAAGTTGGTGGCTGGCTGACAGTATTTCTAGCTATACCAAGGCTGGGTTACCTTTGGGAATTGCCTCCCTTCTCGGTGCCTCAGTTGTCTCGCCTGTGAAATGGGGATGAGGACACTTGCCACCCTTTGCCACGTGCTTTGAGATCCACAGCTGGAAAGTGGTATGTAGGAGTTCAATCTGATCATTAAAGGGATTGAAGCTAATTTCCCATTTGCTTGGGCTCTTCACACGCATACGGCACGTGGGAACACAGGAGCTTTCCGTGGGGATTAGGATGCCAACTGCACCCGCTTTGCTGTAACACTGTTTTAACAAATAACTCAGCATCAGCTCCCCTCTGCAGGGAACCCAGAGCATCGCCGGCAGCAATCCCAAGCGACATCCCACCGGCAGCGGCAAGGCCCAAGGGGGCGGCTGCTTTCACTGATAAACCCGGCAAGAAGCCAGAGCAGGAGGCACTAAGGGTCTGTGTGATGCCAGCAATCACCCTGGCCAGCGAGAGGCACCTGTCCCAGCAGCCACAGACAGGTGCCTGCCCAGGAACTGAGACATGAAGGCTGACTGACACCAGCCCCAGTGCCTGGCCATGGAGAGCACGCTGCTGCATGCTGAGGATTGGAGGTGAGTGTCACTAGCCTCGGGGCAGATCTTCAGGTCCTTACGCCTAAGCAGACCTTGGCCTGAGACACCCCCTCAGGCAGTGTCCTCACACGCTGGGAGCTCTGCCAGAGGAAGGACTTCAGAGTCGGTTGCTTTGCGGTTTGCAGCTAGAGACACTGATGGATCAGAAAGGAGACCCAGCTCTCTTCTCAGCCCTTACACATTCCTCTGTCTGTGCTCCCCACACCTTCTTGCCCTCTGGCTAGCTGTCCCACTCTGTCTCCCTGGCAGCTCATTATTTGCTCAGGGACCCTGCCCCACAGGTTCTCAGCTGCCCCTCCACCCTTTCCTGGGGTGTGGATTCCGATGCACCTTCCCAGCCCAGTGCTGAGATGTTTCGTGTCTGCTGCTGAGCGTCTCCTCCATGGTTTTCCGTGGGAGCAGAGAGGGTATCAGCATTTTGTGTGTGCTTATTGATCTCCCTCCAGGAAAGGGGTGTACGTTAGAAATGCACAGAATGGAGACTGGAATCCTTAGAGATCAGGAAGCAGCGACCCATGTCTGTGTCACAACCTTTGCCCGAGCACTGACAGCTCTACCTTCATTTTCTCCAGAGCGTGGGGCCCATGGCGGTTAGGGCCCCAGCCTGTGACAGGAGATCTGGAGTCTCTTCTCTGCTCAGCCACAGCCTTGCTGGGGGACTTTGGATAAGTCACTTTGGATCATATTTTGAAAGGTATTTAGGCACCTAATGGGATTTTCAAAAGCACCCAAGCTCCCAATGTTATGTCACAGGTTATGTGTGAAGATGAACAGATTAGAGATTGCGAGGAGCTTGGACACTGCAGTAACGGGGGCGGGTGAGTACCGGGCACAGGCAGACTTTCCATTCTCCCCTGTAACTCCCACCCCAGGCCCTGGTACCGCTCCAGTGACAGAGCGGCTGGCAGGGCTGAGTTAGGGGTCCCTGTGGCAGCTGGGATATGGCACGAACTCTGCCTGCAGTTCTACCCAGCGCCCTCGGGCCGTCTAGCCGGTAGGAATTGTTACTAATTCTTGCGTGTTTACACAGCACCCAGCGCAGTAAGGACCCGATCCCCCGGCACTACCACAACACAATCACTGATTGACAGCCAGTAATTTATAGTTAACAGTAAGAGCTGGTAATTCATTATCAGCAGTTTCAGTGTGTCTGCGCTATGAATGAGAGAAGTCTGCATGTGCGTCTTCCCCAAGGGTGGCTTGATTTGTGCCCTGGTCATGGCCGTGGGCAGAGTCACTTTCCCATCTGTGCTGTGGGTCAGCGTCCCTCCCTCATCGCAGGCACTGCCATGGTGCCACCTCCCTCCTGCCCTTCCCGGGGGGCAGTCCGTGTGTGTGACCCTGACCCCCATCACAGCACGGGTAGGGGCTACAGAGGGCAAGAAACCCAACATCAGCTCCCCGTGTGGTGGGGTGGGGCACGGGCTGACGCCGTCCTTGGCTGTATAAACAGGGGAGCAGAGAACGGGAGCAGGGAGGGGGTTTCACTTCTGCAGACAGCCCTGGTGACTCCGATGCTGGAATACCATGTGCAGGACTGGGGGCACGGTGTAAAACAGACATTGAAAGGTTTTGGAGGGTGCAGAAAAAAGCCACACAAATGATGTGAGGGCTGGAGGAAATACCTTCCGATGAGACACTTAACGAGCTGCGTCTGTTCAGTGTATGAAGGAGAAGTGACTTGATTACAGCATCTCAGTATCTTCATGGGAAGGAAACCCTGGTTACCAAAGGCTCTTTCATCACCCAAGCACAGGCCTAGCCAGAGCCAAGAGCTGGAAGCTAAAGGCAGGCACATTTCAATGGGAAATAAGGCACAGGTTTTGTTTATTTTCCCAGTGAAGGTGTCATAAACATAAAGGGAAGGGTAACAACCCTTATGTATGCAGTAATATAAAATCCCTCCTGGCCAGAGGTACAGAATCCCCTTACCTGTAAGGGGTTAATCAGTTCAATTAACCTAGTTGGCACCTGACCAGAAGGACCAATGGGAAAAGAAGATAGAAGGAGATACAGAACAAGGAGTAATGGTCTCAAGTTGCATTGGGGGAGGTTTAGGTTGGATATTAGGGGAAACTTTTTCACTAGGAGGGTGGTGAAGCACTGGAATGGGTTACCTAGGGAGGTGGTGGAATCTCCTTCCTTAGAGGTTTTTAAGGTCAGCCTTGACAAAGCCCTGGCTGGGATGATTTAGTTGGGGATTGGTCCTGCTTTGAGCAGGGGGTTGGACTAGATGACCTCCTGAGGACCCTTCCAACCCTGATATTCTATGATTCTATACTTTCAAATCTGGATGGGGAGAGGTTTTGTTTGTGCTCTCTTTGTTTGTTCCCTCTCGGAGAAAGAGAGAGACCAGGGCAGGAAAAAACATATCCTAAAAACATACCTGAAATGAGCATCTAAGATTACAAAAATTGTAAGTAAAGCAAGGAAATGCGTTAGATTATCTTTTGTTTTAGCTTGTGAATTTTCCCTATGCTAAGAGGTTATTTTATTCCTGTTTTGTAACTGGGAAGCAAAGTCAGAGGGGAATCCTCTGTGTTTTAAATCTTTTTATTTACCCTGTTAAAGTTATGTTCCATCCTGATTTTGTAGGTGTGATTCTTTTACCTTTTTTTTTTTAATAAAATTCTTCTTTTAAGAACCTGATCAATTTTCAGAGTCCTAAAAACCAGGGATTTGGTTTGTGCTCGCATTGTAACCAATTGGTTAGTATATTATTCTCAAGCCCCCCCAGGAAAGGGGGTGAAGGGACTTGGGGGGATATTTTGGGGGGATAGGGCTCCAAGTGACACCTCCCTGAATGTCTGTTTAAATCACTTGGTGGTGGCAGCAATACAGTCCAAGGACAAGGAAAGGAATTTGTGCCTTGGGGAAGTTTTTAACCTAAGCTGATGGAATATAAGCTTAGGGGGTCTTTCATGCCCACATCTGTAACCCAGAGTTCAGAGTGGGGAGGAAACCCTGACAGGGGGTGATATCCATTGGAAAAAAATAGCAAGAGAAGAGGGGGATTTTCATCTCCTGATATCTCCAGATCAGGACTGGCTGCCTTTCTGGAAGGCCTGTCTCAGCCAAACACAAGTTATTGAGCTCAGCGCAGGGTAAGTGAGGAAATTCTGTGGCTTTTGTTACATAGGGGCGCAGCCTGGATGATCCAATGGTCCCTTTTGGTCTTAAATCTAAGAATCTGTGAATGAAAAACATTGGGGTGTGAAGCAGAACAGTGGCAAATTAACTGGGTGGCAGCTCCTTGGGGTGGAAGTGAAGCAGTTGTTCTGGTGTGAGAGAATATAAACCCAGCTCTCCATTTGCAGTGGGAGCTCTTAGGGGATCAAATGATGGAAATCGACCCAATTTCCTGGTACAGGCAAATCTTTCGATGCTCATTACACTTTCACTATCACAGGATGCAGCTCATGGAGAAAGGAGAAGGGGAAAATCAAACGTCTGTCACGGAATTCATCCTCTTGGGGTTCGGGGATCTCCCTGAACTGCAGACCCTTCTCTTCCTGGTTTTCCTAGTGATCTACATTGCTACCATGGCTGGGAACATCCTCATCGTTGTGTTAGTTGTGACTGATCAGCACCTTCACAGCCCCATGTATTTCTTCCTGGGGAACTTGTCCTGCTTGGAGACCTGCTACACCTCCACCATCCTGCCCAGGGTGCTGGCCAGTCTCCTGACTGGGGACGGAACCATTTCTGTTCCCAGCTGCATCACACAGTTTCATTTCTTTGGTTCTCTGGTAACAACAGAGTGTTATCTCCTGGCAGCCATGTCTTATGATCGGTATTTAGCCATATGCAAACCGCTGCACTATGGAACCTGTATGAATGTCAGGCTGTGCATTCAGCTAGCAGCTGGGTCTTGGATTAGTGGATTTCTAATTTGTACAATAGTCACGTGTCTTATGTCACAGTTAATTTTCTGTGGTCCCAATGAAATTGACCATTTCTTTTGTGATTTTACCCCACTGATTCAACTCTCCTGCAATGACACAAGCCAGATCACACTGATTATTCATATATTTACCTTCCTAGATGCAGTTTCCCCTTTTCTACTAACCCTGACATCCTACATTTGTATCATTGTGACCATCCTGCGAATCCCATCCACCAGGAGGCAAAAGGCCTTTTCCACCTGCTCCTCTCACCTCATTGTGGTGGCACTTTTCTATGGGACCATAATGATTGTCTACATGCTACCGAAATCCGGCACCATGAGAGCTCTGAACAAAGTGTTCTCCCTCTTTTACACAGTCCTGAATCCCCTGGCCAATCCGCTCATCTACAGCCTGAGAAACAGAGAGGTCAAGGAGGCCCTGAGAAACGCTGTGAGGAGAGTTGTGACTCTTACAAAGAATCCAGACTAGTTGAATGAAATGAGGATCAGTCAGTCTGGGTTCTATTGTGAAAGAAGGAGGGTCTAAGTGAGCCCGGATACAGCAATGCAGTATACCAGAGATGTTTGTGCACACGCACACACACCCCTTTATCTCACACACCCACAAACACAAAAAAAGAGAGAGACAGATGGTTGGAATTTTGAAGTGGGGGGCAGAAGATTTTGACTTTTCATCAAAACAACTGAAACCTGAAAAATGGAAACGTTTTGCTTTTTGGCAACTGACATTTGAAAACCTTCAGATGGAAACTGTCAAAAAAATGCCATGCACTGTTGTTGTGATTGTGTTTATCCCCAGATGTTACAGAGACAAAATAGGTAAGGTAATATCTTTTAATGGACCATCTTCTACTGGTGAAAGACACAAACTTTCAAGCTTACTCAGAAGAGCTCTTCTTTAGGTCTGGGGAACATACTCAGAATGTCACAGCTAAATACAAGGTGGAACAGATTGTTTAGCATAAGTAGTTAGTACATATTGAAAGGGACTGATATCAAGTGAACACTTTATGAAAAACGTGTTCACATCAGGTGATTGGGTGTTTTTGTCTTTTATCATTTTTCAGTGAGTTCATTTGAGAGCGCAGTGATTGTCTGGTTTCACCCACATTATTGTTATTGGAACATTTAGTGCACGGGATGAAGTACACCATGTTATGATAGGCTTGTGTAGGATCCATAGATCTTGACAGGTGTGTTGTGGTGGGTGTTGATCACTGTAGCAGTGGAGAAATGGCTACTGCTTTTGCAGCTGTTGCTCTGGCCGAGTCTGGCGTTGCTTTGAGTTGGTGGGTTCCGGTCTGTGGAGAGCTGGCTCTGCTGATGAGGTTGGAGAAATGAGGGGGTTGCTTGAAAGCCAGAAGTGCGGATTCAGGAAATATTTCTTTCAGGTTGTGATCCCCATCGAGTGTAGATTGCAATTTTTTAAATGGCACTTGTCACAAAATGATTGCTCTACATCTGATTTCTCAGTCCTCAGCCGGAAAGGAAACTGTAGCAGGGTGGTCACCCCGCTCATGCCCTGACGGGCTTAAAACAGACCTGGGAGAGGGCAGGGGTGGGGGAAAAGCTAGGCTGATTGGGAGAAGCAACATCAGGTGGGGCCATGCCCCAATCAGGCCACGGATGGCCCTATAAGAGGGCTGAGGGCCAGAGACTGAAAACACACTCTCTCTCTAGTTTCTGAGAGAGGAGGGCCTGGCTGCCTGGGAGCTGAGCAGCGTACCTGAGGTGGAGCAGTGCTGGGGAAGGGCAGAGGAAGCTGAGGAGCTCCAGCCTAGCAAAACCTCAGGCTGCAGGCCTAGTTAAGGGCCCACAAAGGGCACTAGCAGGGTACCTGAAGTGGAGCAGTGCTGGGGAAGGGCAGAGGGAGCTGGGAAGCTCCAGCCTAGCAAAGCCCCAGGCTCAAGCCTTACTAAAGGCCAGGAAAGGTACTGGGGCTACAGAAGTGTAGCCTGGGAATAGGCAGCGGCAGCTGGTCCAACACCCCTTGCTGATGATGAGTGATTTACAGCCTGCAGTTTGCCCTAGTGAGCAGGGGCTAGATGATGACTGGCAGTAGCCACTGAGGCAAGATGGGGATAGAGGGTTGGGGGTTCCCCTGGGTGGGGAGACCCAAATTGTGGGGTATTGCTGGGGCGGAACCCCAGGATAAAGGGCACTGGGGTCCGGGAGGGACACGGGGCCAGCGGCAGGTGAGACACTGGCCTGCAGAGGGCGCTCCGGGCTGGAAAGAGTTAATTCCCTAGACAACCATCAGGAGGCACCGCAGCGGTGAGTCGTCACCCCGCCACAAGTGGTGGAGAATGCGGGCATAGGCAGTCCACCCCGATACAAGGGGCAGGGCAAGGACTGTGGGACTATTGCCCAAATCCAAGCGTTGAGGAACGGAAGGTGGAGATAATGACGGTGGACTTTTATTGGACGACCTGGATGGCCCAGCTTGCTGAGCAGCAGAGGGGGTTGTTCCAGCTGCTGCTGGGATGGACACCCGGACCATATGGGAGACCAGGCACCAAGGGTGGGAGGCCAGGGCCTGGATCTCAGAACTGTTTCACCTGTGGGCAACCGGGACACTACAAGAAGGAGTATCTCTACTGGGATGGAGCAAGGAGGCCCCACGCAGAAAATGCACCCCTGTGAGGGTAACAGGGGGGCCACTAACTTGTTGGGCCTGTAAGGATCCCAGGCACATAAGGAGGGAGTGCCCTCAGGGGACTTGCAGGGCCCTGACTAGCCCTGAAGTAAGGACTAAGCCACAAACAGACTGTGGGAGGGCCGTGGCAAAAGGAAGTCACAGGAGGTGCTTCCACTGCCACACCAAGGGCCATTTAAAAAGGAACTGCTCCCTTAGAAAAAGGGGGAGTGCCGACCAAGGGGCCCAGTCTGAGCCTGACCAGGCTGGAGGGACAGGGAAGGCTGGAGCCCCAAACAAGGACCGGTCAGGGGCAAAGAGGCCCCTGACAAACCAGGGAACCCACATGGGAGCCAGGAAGGCTACGGTGGGAACCCAAGTAGGGAGGGAAACGCACGTGGGAGTCAGCAGGCTACAGTGGGCACCCAAACCCTTCAAGAGGGAAGCAGGTTGCTCCAGACAGTGGAGAGCCTGTGACAGGAGAGGGATTCCCTGCGGGCCCAGCTGCAAGGGAAGCTGGGGTAATAGGGAGTCGTCCCCCACCCCCGTTAGCTTTCTTAAGGGGGAGGGTGTGTAGCGGGGTGATCATTCCACTCATGCCCTAAAGGGCTACAAACAGCCCTGGGAGAGGGCTGTGGAGGAGAAATGCTAGGCTGATTGGGGGAAGCAACCTCAAGTGGGGCCATGCTCCAATCAGGCCACGGAAGGCCCTATAAGAGGGCTGAGGGCCAGAAACTGAAACAGACACTCTCTCTCCAGCTTCTGAGAGAGGAGGACCTGGCTGCCTGGGTGCTGAGCAGGGTACCTGAGGTGGAGCAGTGCTGGGGAAGGGCAGAGGGAGCTGGGGAGCTCCAGCCTAGCAAAATCCCAGGCTCAGGCCTTGCTAAAGGCCAGGAAAGGTACTGGTGCTACAAAAGTGTAGCCTGGGAATAGGCAGCAGCAGCTGGTCCAACCCCCCTAGTGAGCAGGGGCTAGATGATGACTGGCAGTAGCCACTGAGGCAAGATGGGGATAGAGGGTTGGGGGTTCCCCTGGGTGGGAAGACCCAGATTGTGGGGTACTGCTGGGGCGGAACCCCAGGGTAAAGGGCACTGGGGTCCGGGAGGGACACGGGGCCAGCGGCAGGTGAGACACCGGCCTGCAGAGGGCACTCCGGGCTGGAAAGAACTAATTCCTGAGACAACCAGCAGGTGGTGCCGCAGCGGTTAGTTGTCGCCCCGCCACAGAAACCTGCACAACCCTGTCCAAAGGTGAGCCTGGGAACGTAAATTCATAACTCTGCTAGACACTAAAAGGCATGGACTGAACAGAGACACTAGCTTTATGGCTTATTACTACAAACTATAGCCAACAAACACACCCAAAAAACACAATCTAAGCTTAATATACTAAATAGATTGGATATGAATAGCAGATTCTCACCCTTAGGCCCTGTCTACACTGGAAAGTTTCTGTTCAGTAATGCAGCTTTCTGCGGTGTAACTCCCGAGGTGTACACACTGACAAGCCACTTAGTGCACAGAAACTGCGCAGTTGTAGCACTTTAAAAAAAACACCCCGATGAGAGGCGTAGAGCTTTCTGCACCGGGGCTACGGTGCTGTGGTGCCAGTGTAGACACCGTGACGATTACAGTGCTGTGATTGGCCTCCGGTAGGTGTCCCACAATACCAGTTCTCACCTCTCTGGTCATCCATTTGAACTCTACTGACCTGCCCTCAGGTGACCAACAGTCAGCCCCACCCCATAAATTCCTTTGGAAATTTGAAAGTTCCCTTCCTGTTTGCTCGGTGATCCGTTCAGTGGTCTCAGTGCATCTTTCCAGGTGACCATGCCTGCTCCAAGCACCAGGTGATCCTCCACTTGGAGCAATGCCAAGCTACTGGACCTCATCGGCATTTGGGGAGAGGAGGCTGTGCAGTCCCAGCTGCTCTCCAGCTGTAGGAATTATGATACCTACGGACAGATTTCTAGATGCATGATAGAAAAGGGCCATGACCGGGACACATTGCAATGCAGGGTCAAAGTGAAGGAGCTGCAGTATGCCTGCCACAAGGTGCGGGAGGCAAACCACCACTCTGGTGCTGCACCCACGAGCTGCTGGTTCTACCAAGAGCTAGATGTGATACTCGGTGGTGACCCCACCTCCACTGTGAAGGCCCCTGTGGATCCTTCATTGGCTCGTGTGCCAGTCAAGAGTGGACCAAGCCAGGAGGAGGAAATCTTGGACGAGGATGTGGAGGAGGAGGGGCAGGGGAACCCAGAGGCAGAGGATGAGTCGGAGGCCAGAGAAACATGCAGCCAGGAGCTCTTTTCTACCCCAGAGGAGCCTAGCCAGTCACAACTGTCGGAGCTTGGCGAAGCGCAAACAGGAGAGGAGGCCCCGGTAAGTGGATCTGATTTTGGGAATCGCTGAAGCGAGTTGTTGGGGGTAGGAGGGCAGTAGGGTTGCAGAAAGCAGGCTTGTCTCCCACCGCAAGCCTAGTCTGAGCCGCGGAACAGGCTGTTGATTGACTCCCTCACTTCACAGGAATCTCCCTCAGAGATCTCCAGGAAACTCTCGTGGAGATATTGGGCTATCCACTGCCACAGGTTCTTCGGCAGAGCTGCTTTGTTTCTTGCCCCATTAATGGTAACTTTCCCGCACCACTGTGCCATCATGGGGATGACCATTGCTGCACACAGGCGAGTCGCATAGGGGCCAGGGAGGAAGCCACAGGCTTGGAGAAGACCCTTCCTTGATTCCCTGCTCACCCTCAGCAGCGAGATATCTTCCATAATGATCACCTCCTGTGGAAAGTGTGGGGACAGGAATGATTATCAAGCCCCACCTACAGTGCTGGCTCTCGCCAAGAGCCACATACCCAGTGTAGAGCAGGGTCCAGGAAGAGTGATTTAACCTGTCCCTGCAGCTCACCATTTTGGGGGTCTTGTGGCTCATGTGTGCTTGCCTAGGGTCAGCCAGTTAGTGACAGGTGTGTGAGCACTGGCTATGTTTTAAAGCACTGAATCAGTCGGGGCGGGGGGGTGAGAGACCCTCCGGGCTCTGCCTGTGCGCCGGAGCGGAGGGCAAAATTACTTTTTTGTGCAGTGGGTAGTGGGACTCCACAGTGCTGGACTGTGAGGAGGGAGGAGTGTAGGGTGACCAGACGTCCCAAACAAGCAAATATCGGGACAGTCCCGATAAAATCGGGACGTCTGGTCACCCTACACTCCTCCCTCCTCACAGTCCAGCACTGTGGAGTCCCACTACCCACTGCACTCAACACCCATCCCTCTGCAGTTTGGTCCTGCTGAAGTACAGTACCCATTGCATTGTACTCCAAAGGAAAATGTTGGATGTGATCCCTGAACATACACAAATCTTTAGCCATCCTGGGACCCTTCCTCCTCCTGGGACCTTCCCTTACCCCCTCCCCCTCCCTGCTGATGTATTTTTTCGTTTGACTCTCTCCTCTGGTTGTTGTCTTTTAATAAAAGAATTGTGCTGGTTTTAAAGCAATCTTTATTCTAATAATTGAAAGCAAAAAGAGCACTGCAAAGCAACATACATTTATGTTAAACCCCCTTATTGCATCATGTGCACCAATCACCTCCTAGCATTACAAGCACTGCAATCCCGAGCATAGCAACAAATATTAGTGGCTTTCAGCTTTAAATTGCTGCCCAAAAGCATCCCTGATTCTTATGGCCCCACACTATGCCCCTCTAATAGCCCTGGTTTCTGGCTGTTCAAATTCAGCCTCCAGGTGCTGAGCCTCTGTGGTCCAGCCCTGAGTGAAGCTTTCACCCTTCCTTTACAAATATTATGAAGCATAGAGCACGCAGCTATAAGCATAGGAATGTTTCATTGAACGGGTCCAGCTTCCCATAGAGGCATCGCCAGTGGGCTTTTAAACGGCCAAAAGTACACTCAACAGTCATTCTGCACTTGCTCAGCCTGTTGTTGAGCTGCTCCTTGCTGCTGCCAAGTTGCCCCATGTATGGCTTCATAAGCCACGGCATTAAGGGGTAGGCGGGGTCTCCCAGGATCACAATGAGCATTTTGACCTCACCTACGGTGGTCTTCCGGTCCGGGAAGAAAGACCCAGCTTGCAGCTTCCTGAACAGGTCAGTGTTCCAAAAGATGCGTATGTCATGCACTTTTCCAGACCAACCTGCATTAATGTCTGTGAAATGCCCACAGTTATCCACAAGCACCTGGAGAACCATTGAGAATACCCCTTGTGATTAATGTACTCGGTGGCTAGGTGGTCTGGTGTCAGAATTGGAATATGTGTGCCATCTATTACCCCTCCGCAGTTAGGGAAGCCCATTTGTGCAAAGCCATCCACAATGTCACGCACGTTGCCCAGAGTCACGGTCTTTTGGAGCAGGATGCGATTAATGGCCCTGCACACTTCCATCAACACGAGACCCATGGTCGACTTTCCCACTCCAAACTGGTTAGCAACCAATCAGTAGCAGTTTGGAGTAGCCAGCTTCCACAGTGCAATCACCACCTGCTTCTCCAATGACAGAGCAGCTCTCATTCTCATGTCCTTGTGCAGGGCGAGCTCATCACACAGTCCCATGAATGCGGCTTTCCTCATCCAAAAGTTCTGCAGCCACTGCTCGTCATCCCATATGTGCACGACGATGTGATCCCACCACTCAGTGCTTGTTTCCCGAACCTAAAAGTGGCGTTCCACGGTGGTCAGCACCTCCGTGAATGCCACAAGCAATCATGTGTCGTAGCTACTACGTGTGGCGGGATCAATATTGCGCACCTTGTCATAAACATATAGCTAAGGGTAGCATAAAATCTCTCCTTTACCTGTAAAGGGTTAAGAAGCTCAGATAACCTAGTTGGCACCTGACCAAAAGGACCAATAAGGGGAGAAGATACTTTCAAATCTGTGGGGGAAGGTTGTTTTTTTGTCTCTTTGTGTGTTCTCTCCGGGTCAGCGAGGAACCAGGGCAGGGAAAATACATCTCCCTAAGCCATATCTGAACTAAGCATCCAATATTACAGAAATAGTAAGTAATAGCAAGGAAATGTGTTAGATTATCTTTTGTTTTAGCTTGTGGATTTTTCCTGTGCTAAGAGGGAGGTTTATCCCTGTTTTTGTAACTTTAAAGTTTTGCCTAGAAGGGAATGCTCTGTGTTTTGAATCTGATTACCCTGTAAATTACCTTCCATCCTGATTTTACAGAGCTGCTTCTTTTACTTTTTCTTTATAATAAAGTTCTGTTTTTTAAGAATCTGATTGGTTTTTAGTGTCCTAAAAACCCAAGGGTCTGGTCTGTGCTCACCTTAGTTACTCTCAAGCCTCCCCAGGAAAGGGGGTGAAGGGGCTTTGGGGGATATTTTGAGGAAACAGGAACTCCAAGTGGTTCTTTTCCTGAATCTTTGTCTAACTCACTTGATGGTGGCAGCAGTACTCATCCAAGAACAAGGAAGGACTTGTTCCTTGGGAAAGTTTTTAACCTAAGCTGGTAGAAATAAGCTTCAGGGGTCTTTCATGCGGGTCCCCATATCTGTTCCCTAGAGTTCAGAGTGGGGAGGGAACCCTGACGCACCTTTTGCCTTTGTAGTTTAAGGAATAATTCCACTGCCACTCGAGACGTGTTGGTCAGAGTGAGGAGCATACTGACCATACTGGTCAACAGTTCGGGATCCATCCAGGGATTTCTGGGATGCAAAGCAATGCATCAAAGGGCAATGGGACTGGACCCAGGATGCCCCACGACCCTCTCTGCCTTCCCACAAGTCTTAGCGGCAGAAGAGAAAGAGGTGTTCTGGGAGATAGCTGCCCAGAGTGCACCACTCCAAATACTGCTGCAAATGCCGCAAGTGTGAACACGCTATTGCGCAGGCAGTTGACAGTGTGAACACACAACTGTGGTTTCCCTTCAGTGCCAGTGTAGACGGGCCCTAAGAGATGATACAAGCAGGCTGCAGATTCTTAAGGGGCAAGCTGCACTTGCTTACAGTTTGGAATCCCTGGGTGTTCCATTCACAAGCTAAAAATCCCTTTTGCCTGGGTCCAGCACTTCCCCCAGTTCAGTCTTTGTTCCTCAGGTGTTTCCAGGTGTGTTGTTGTAGGGAGAGTGAGTCCCAGCATGATGTCATTTCCCCCATTTTATATCTTCTTCCCACTTGCTGGAAAGCTCTTTTGCTGTGACCTGGGTCAAACAGTTCCCATTGTGTAGTGATATTTATGAGAGGTTTCAATTGTACACAGTTCCTGGGGTAAGCCTTGTGCTTGTGTGCATTTCCTCAGTAAGCCATTAACACTGTTTGTCCTTTGTACTGTTGTACCTGAAATGCAGCTTTTGGGTGCTTTCAATCTCACGTTTTAGTAACACATACATAGCCAAACTTCATAACTTCACATACAACGATAGCACATACAATCCAACAAGATATTACTGTCTAGCAGATCAAGACTTTTAGAATGATACCTCACAAGGCACACTTTGTACAAAACATATCCTGGGGAATATTGGGGTGCCAGGATGTCACACCCTGCATACCCCAAACCCCTTCCTCCACAACTACTCACCATCCCCCAGGCCCATTCCTCAATAAAACCACTTCTTAAAACCTCCTACACCTCCATCCCCCAGCGTCCTCAAATCATTTCCGCCCCCCAAACCTCCCTCTGTCTTCACCCCAGCCCCCCCCCAATATCCCATCACCCTTACTCCCCCCTGGGCCCTTCTGCAGCCCCCAATACCCAGGTCCATCTACCCTACACATCAGCTAGAATGCCCCCAACTCCTGGCTGCAACAACCCCCCTCTCCCTTCTTCAGCTGCTCCTGTCCCCTGGGGCTCACCCCGGAATGCCACACAGGCCTCCTCACCCCTTTACCCTGGCACCAGCATCCCACCTTCACTGTGTGGGGGGCTGGGAACCTTTCCCCTCCTTAGCCCTACCATTGCTTGTCCCCTTGGGGTGGTCGGACGGCTCAGCCCCCACTCACTCAGAAGAGCCCCACAGCAAATCTATGGGTGATGAGAGCCAATGGGCCAGAGTGGGGAGCTGGGCCGAGCCCCACAGGACGCTGCTGTGGTGTGAGCCGGGGGCAGGCTGGCTCTCCAACCCCCCTTTTCCCT
Source organism: Emys orbicularis (assembly GCF_028017835.1). Taxonomy (NCBI): domain Eukaryota; kingdom Metazoa; phylum Chordata; order Testudines; family Emydidae; genus Emys; species Emys orbicularis. The sequence goes on along the minus strand of NC_088694.1, from coordinate 34,044,119 downwards.
CGCTGGCGCATCATCTCTGCACCAGGCCGGGGTAGAGACTGCGAGAGCGGGGCCTGGCAGTTTTACTGAGCTCCCCCAAAGGAGATCTTCACCACCCCCCAGGGCACTGGCTCTAAGGGAGCAATCCCCGGCTGGCCTGCTCTGGCCTCTGCTGAGAAGGAGATCAGTCTAAAATGACCAGAATGGACTGATTGCACCTTAAAAGCTATGACTCTCCGAGCTCCCCTCCCCTCAGGAAGAATGGGTTAACAGGGAAGCATGACTCTTGCAGGGTGGAGAGAAGGTGGGTGGGGGGAATTGTGAGTCCAAGGATCCCTCTCTCTCCTGTCCCCTGCTCAGATGAGTAGAAAAGAGCACAGTGAAAACCACAGTGATCTCCTTGGGGCACAGACCATTCCTCTCCCCTCTCTGGAAACAGCCCAGGACTGAGCAGTACACCTACACGCTAGTAATAAACCATAAACCTTAAACATCGGCAAGAAGTCTACAGTGAGACAGAGATGGGGCTTGTTAAGAACCCCACATACAGAGCTGAACAAAGGAAGGCAGCCTGCAGTGTGCAACAGCAACTCGTATTGGTCCTACAAAGCCCATGAACAACGATACAGATTCTTGAGCACCAGCCCCCAGCTTCCGGTCCGTTCACTTACTATTTATCAGAGCTGGTGACAACTTTTCAGTAACAGCAAATTCCAAGAGAACATTGAATTTTGATTAAAGAATTTTTTCATGGAAAATGTCTCCTTCCCTCACAGATGTTGATTTTTTTTGCCAGAAAACTGAAAACACCGCAGCCAATTATTTTTCCAGTTTCCAGCTGAAAGTTTTTATATTCCGCCTGCCAAAAAACAAGACATTTTCATTTTCCAGGTTTTCGTGTCTTTCATAATAACTCAAAATTTAGTGCCAGACCCTACCCACCCAACATATTTTCAAACATTTCTATTCTTTATAAATATGTATATGCACAAGCATGTCGTTCATACAGCACTTTTGTATCGGGGCCACTTGGCCCTGCTGCTTTGACAACAGAAACCTAATGGATTGAGCATCATTTAATTCAACTAATCTGGATTCTTTGTAAGGGCCATATATCTCCTCACAGCATTTATCAAAGCCTCTTTGAACTCTCTGTTTCTCAGGCTGTAGATGAGTGGATTGGCCAGGGGAGTCAGGACTGTGTAGCAGACAGAGAACACTTTGTTCAGGGCTCTCAGGGTGCCGGATTTCGGTACCATGTAGACAATCATTATGGTCCCATAGAAAAGTGCCACCACAATGAGGTGAGAGGAGCAGGTGGAAAAGGCTTTTTGCCTCCCCCTGGTGGACGGGATTCGCAGGATGGTCACAATGATACACACGTAGGATGTCAGGGTTAATAGAAAAGGGGAAACTACATCTAGAAAGGAAAATATATAAATAACTGGTATGATCTGGCTGGTGTCGCTGCAGGAGAGTTGAATCAGTACGGTGAAATCACAAAAGAAATGGTCAATTTCATTAGGGCCGCAGAAAATTAACTGTGGCATAAGAGACATGAATAGTGTACAAGCTAGAAATCCACTTATCCAAGACCCAGCTGCTAGCTGGAGGCACAGCCGGCCATTCATAAGGGCTCCATAGTGCAGCGGTTTGCATATGGCTAAATACCGATCGTAGGACATCACTGTCAGGAGATAACACTCTGTAGTTGCCAGAGAACCAAATAAAACCAATTGTGTGATGCAGCCCTCCACAGAAATGGTTCTGTCCCCAGTCAGGAGACTGACCAGCAGCCTGGGCAGGATGGTGGAGGTGTAGCAGGTCTCCAAGCAGGACAAGTTCCCCAGGAAGAAGTACATGGGGGTGTGAAGGTGCTGATCAGTCACAACTAGCGCAACGATGAGGATGTTCCCAGCCATGGTCGCAATGTAGATCACTAGGAAAACCAGGAAGAGAAGCATCTGCAGCTCAGGGAGATCCCCAAACCCCAGGAGGATGAATTCCGTGATGAACGTTTGATTTTCCCCTTCTCCTTTCTCCATGAGCTGCATCCTGTGACAGTGAAAAAGTAATTAGCATCAAAAGCTTTGCCTGTACCAGGAAATTGGGTCGATGAAAGAGCCCTTTGGTAACCAGTTGTTTCTCCTCACGAAGGTGCTGAGACCTCTACTCAAGTCACTTCTCCCTGACACACCGAACAGACCCAGCTCTTTAAGCCTCCCACTGGAAGGTATTTCCTCCAGCCTGCAGATCGGTTTTGTGGCTTTTTTCTGCACCATCCAAAATCTTTCAATGTCTGTTTTACACCGTGTCCCCAGCCCTGCACATGGTATTCCAGTGTCGGAGTCACCAGGGCTGTCTGCAGAGGTCAAATCCCCTCCCTGCTCCCGTTCTCTGCTCCCCTGTTTATACAGCCAAGGACGGCGTCAGTCCGTGCCCCACCCCACCGCACTGGGAGCTGATGTTGGGTTTCTCGCCCTCTGTAGCCCCTACCCGTGCTGTGATGGGGGCCAGGGTCACAAACACGAGTTGACCCCCGGGAAGGGCAGGAGGGAGGTGGCGCCATGGCAGTGCCTGCTGACCCACAGCACAGACGGGAGTGGGGAGTGACGCTGACCCACAGCACAGACGGGAAAGTGACTCTGCCCCCGGCCGTGACCAGGGCACAAATCAAACCACCCTCAGGGCAGACGCACATGCAGACTCCTCTCGTTCATAGAGCAGTAGTGACTGGTCCAGACACACTGAAACTGCTGATAACGAATGACCAGCTCTTACTGTTAACTATGAATTACTGGCAGTCAATCACTGATTGTTGTGTTGTGGCAGTGCCAGGGGATCGGGTCCTTACTGCGCTGGGTGCTGTGTAAACACCCAACAATTCCCACCGGCTAGACGGCTCGAGGGCACTGGGTGGAACTGCAGGCAGAGTCTGTGCCATATCCCAGCTGCCACAGGGACCCCCTATCTCAGCCCTGCCCAATGCTCTCTCACTGCAGCGGTACCAGGGCCTGGGGTGGGAGATACAGGGGGAGAATGGAAAGTCTGCCTCTGCCCGGTACTCACCCGCCCCCGTTACTGCAGTGTCCAAGCTCCTCACAATCTTTAATGTGATCATCTTCACACCACTCCTGTGACATAACATTAGGAGCCTCGATGCTTCGGAAAATCCCACTAGGTGCCTAAATACCTTTCAAAATATGATCCAAAGTGACTTACCGAAGGTTGCCCAGAAAGGCTGCGGCTGAACAGAGAAGAGACCCCAGGTCTCCTGTCACAGCCTGGAGCCCTAATCGCCATGGGACCCGCGCTCTGGAGAAAATGAAGATAGAGCTGTCAGTGCTCGGGCAAAGGCTGTGACACAGACATGGGTTGCTGCTTCCTGATCTCTAAGGATTCCAGTCTCCATTCTGTGCATTTCTAACATACACCCCTTTCCTGGGGGGAGATCAGTAACACCCACAAAATGCTGACAGCCTCTCTGCTCCCACGGAAAGCCACGGAGGAGACACTCAGCAGGAGACACAAAACATCTCAGCACTGGGCTGGGAACGTGCATCAGAATCTGCCCCTCAGGAAAGGGTGGAGGGGCAGCTGAGAGGCATCTAAGAGAACCTGAGGAGCAGGGTCCCTGAGCAAACAGTGAGCTGTTGGGGTGGCAGAGGGGGACAGCCAGCCAGAGAGCAGGAGGGTGCGGGGAGCACAGACAGAGGGATGTGTAAGGGCAGAGATGAGAGCTGGGTTTCCTTTCTGATCCATCAGTTTCTCTAACTGCAAACCACAAAGCAACCAACTCTGAAGTCCTTCCTCCGGCAGAGCTCCCAGCATGTGAGGACACTGCCCGAGGGGGTGTCTCAGACCAAGGGCTGCATAGGCGTAAGGACCTGAAGATCTGTCCCAAGGCTAGTGACACTCACCTCCAATCCTCAGCATGCAGCAGCGTGCTCTCCATGGCCAGGGACTGGGGCTGGTGTCAGTCAGCCTTCGTGTCTCAGTTCCTGGGCAGGCCGCTGCCTGTGGTTGCTGAGACGGGCGCCTCCCGCTGCCCAGGGTGATTGCTGGCATCACACACACAGACCCTTAGCGCCTCCTGGTCTGGCTTCTTGCTGGGTTTATGAGCGAAAACAGCAACCCCCTTGGGCCTTCCCAGTGCTATTGGGATCTCGCTTGGGACTGCTGCCGGCGATGCTCTGGGTTCCCTCCAGAGGGGAGTTGTTGCTTTGTTACTTGTTTAAAAAGTGCAACATCATAAAAACGGCCATATGGGATCAGACCAAAGCTCCATCTAGCTCAGTGTCCTGTCATCCAACAGTGGCTGGTGCCAAGTGCTTCAGAGGGAATGAACAGAACAGGGCAGTTGTTCCGTGATCCATCACCTGTCATCCAGTCCCAGCTCCTGGCAGTCAGAAGTTCAGGGACACCCACAGCATGAAATAGGGGTCACCAAATGAAATTAATAGGCAGCAGGTTTAAAACAAATACAAGGAAGTTCTTCTTCACGCAGTGCACAGTCAACTTGTGGAACTCCTTACCTGAGGAGGTTGTGAAGGTTAGGACTATAACAGCGTTTAAAAGAGAATTGGATAAATTCATGGTGGTTAAGTCCATTAATGGCTATTAGCCAGGATGGGTAAGGAATGGTGTCCCTAGCCTCTGTTTGTGAGAGGATGGAGATGGATGGCAGGAGAGAGATCACTGGATCATTGCCTGTTAGGTTCTCTCCCTCTGGGGCACCTGGCATTGGCCACTCTTGGAAGACAGGATACTGGGCTAGATGGACCTTTGGTCTGACCTGGTATGGCCGTTCTTATGTTCTTATGTTATGTTACATATTTTAACAGTGTAACATCATAAGAACAGCCATATGGGGTCAGACCAAAGCTCCATCTAGCTCAGTGTCCTGTCATCCAACAGTGGCTGGTGCCAGGTGCTTCAGAGGGAATGAATAGAACAGGGCAGTTGTTCCGTGAATCATCCCCTGTCATCCAGTCCCAGCTCCTGGCAGTCAGAAGTTCAGGGACACCCACAGCATGGGGTTGTGTCCCTGACCCTCTTGGCTAATAGCCATTAATGAATCTATCCTCCATGAACTTATCTAGTCCTTATTTCAACCCTGCTTTACTTTTGGCCTTCACAACATCCCCTGGCAGGTTGACTGTGCGTTGTTTGTCTGCCTGGGGTCAGATGCCGGCTGGTCTCTGCAGCGTTACCCCAAGGAGGTAAAGTTCATGGGACCTGAAGGTTACAGGGGCTGCTCCTTGCTGGTTGCCCAGAGTGGGGAGAACCACCACTAGCTCCATGGTTTTGTGGCTTCCTCTGCACCAGCGGGTGGGCCAGGTGAGCTGTGGGATCCAATGCCGCAGTCTAGCCACAGTTCGGCAGCTTCACATTGTCCCCAATATGGGCCCTGCCTGGCTGGCCTAGAATGGACTGAACAGGGCCCCGTCCCCTCTGAAACTGGGGCTGGGAAGTCAGATGAACAATTGTTCTAGTGACAATTTTCCGAGCAACTCTGCTTGCTGTACAGTCACTGGGGCCAGCCAGCCGCCCCTGGTGTCCTTCTGAGGTCACCCCCATCACTTAGATTGACACTCGCTTCGGCTGGAGGGAGCTGGCCAGAGGAGGGTGGGGGGTGAGAGGCCCGGGCTGGAGGCAGCTGCCAGCGTATAAAATAAATATAAATTAAAAATCAATTAAAAGACTATAAAACAACATTTAAAAGCATAAAATAAAATAAAATAAAAACATAATGATATTTTTAAATTTTAAAAACCTCAGAAATTGAACACAAACAAAGGGACATGTGCAGCTCTCATCACACTTTAGGGGTGTCTGAGCACCCCATGCCCTGCCCCTCAAGGACACGTCTAGACAGCAGTCTCACCCAGGCCCTGCGGCCACCGCAGCCCGTATTATCAATGAACTGTGAGACCCTCCAGGCTAAGGGAGTTAGACACCGACATCCCATTAAAATCCCAGCCCTATTGAAAGTTAATGGAATACAGCCTTATTGTTTACGAGACAGGCTGGAAAGGTTGGGCTGTGTTGAAATTTGACTGGCTGATAGGATTTTTACCGGGGTTAACGAACGTGATGAGAGTGTCAATCCAAGTGATGACGGAGTGTCCGCAGAATGACACGGGGGAGGCTGGGTAGCTGAACTCAGAATCTCGCCCCACTGTCTTCTACAGCAGAATGGCTCAGATAATTGCCAGTGGAACCGTTTTCCATCTGACTTCATAGCACCAGTTTCAGAGGGGCTGAGGTTCTGCTTTGGGCTTTTAGTTCATTCTGAGCCAGCCAGAGGGTGCCAATAAGGCCCATACCAGGGACAGGGTGGAGCTGCCGCAGGGTGGCTGGATAAAAGTAAACTCCGAATCTCGCCCCACTGTCTTCTACAGCAGAATGGCTCAGATAATTGCCAGTGGAACCGTTTTCCATCTGACTTCATAGCACCAGTTTCAGAGGGGCTGAGGTTCTGCTTTGGGCTTTTAGTTCATTCTGAGCCAGCCAGAGGGTGCCAATAAGGCCCATACCAGGGACAGGGTGGAGCTGCCGCAGGGTGGCTGGATAAAAGTAAACTCCATCACTGTTACCATCTAGCAGCCTCCAGCTCCAGATCACAAGCAGCTCACTATTAACCTGTGTGGACCGGACATTAAGCAGGGAGCAGCTGTCATCAGAGATGGGGTGGGAGGATGCTCGATAGATGTGGACGCTCTCTCATACATCAGCAGCTGTTGCCATGTTCCGGGCGTCTCAGTGACATCTGTGGGGACGTTATGACATCCAGCTTCTGATGTAGCTCCAGATCTATAGAGCCGCGGTTACACCAACTCTGCTGTATGACCGTGAAACCTGGGCTCTGGGGCAGGCTGAGGAGTGACGGAGTGATGGTCTTTGATTCTCGTTGTCTCCGTCAGCTGCTCCATATCAAGTGGCAGGACAAAATCAGCAATGAGGATGTTTGTAGCCAAACCCAGCAACTGCCTCCATCAGCATCGGTTCAGTTCTGGCGGTTTTCTTGGTACAGACATATTGTAAGGATGGACGAACAACAAATGCCAAAGATCGGCAGTCACATGGTCACCGAAAGCTTCGGTGGCATGATAAACTCTCCAGTGGTGGACATAGGCTTGGTCTACACTTACCCCCCAAGTCGAAGTAAGGTACGCAAATTCAGCTACGTGAATAACGTAGCTGAATTCGACATACCTTACTTCGAACTTACCGCGGTTCAGACGCGGTCCACACGCGGCAGGCAGGCTCCCCGTCGACTCCGCGGTACTCTTCTCGTCTAGCTGGAGTACCGCAGTTGACGGCGAGCACTTCCTGGTTCGATTTATCGCGTCCACACCAGACGCGATAAATCGAACCCGGAACTTCGATCCCCAGCCGCCGAACTAGCGCGGCAGTGTAGACATACCCATAGACTAAACCTCCAGCCAGATGTCAGGGCCTAGCTAGGGATGGATCCGGGCCACCAGAACACGTCAGGGCCTAGCTAGGGATGGATCTAGACGGCCAGAGCACGTCAGGGCCTAGCTAGAGATGGATCTAGGCGGCCAGAGCACGTCAGGGCCTAGCTAGAGATGCATCTGGTTGGCCAGAGCACGTCAGGGCCTAGCTAAGGATGGAGCTAGGTGGCGCTCAATGCGCAAGGAATCTACATCCCCCCCTATGGGATTGTTGCCCTGATGCTCAAGTTGGTGGCTGGCTGACACTATTTCTAGCCACACCAAGGCTGGGTTACCTTGGGGAATTGCCTCCCTTCTCGGTGCCCAGTTGTCTCGCCTGTGAAATGGGGATGAGGACACTTGCCACCCTTTGCCACGTGCTTTGAGATCCACGGCTGGAAAGTGGTATGTAGGAGTTCAATCTGATCATTAAAGGGATTGAAGCTAATTTCCCATTTGCTTGGGCTCTTCACACGCATACGGCACGTGGGAACACAGGAGCTTTCCGTGGGGATTAGGATGCCAACTGCAACCGCTTTGCTGTAACACTGTTTTAACAAATAACTCAGCATCAGCTCCCCTCTGCAGGGAACCCAGAGCATCGCCGGCAGCAGTCCCCAGCGAGATCCCACCGGCAGCGGCAAGGCCCAAGGGGGTGGCTGCTTTCACTGATAAACCCGGCAAGAAGCCAGAGCAGGAGGCACTAAGGGTCTGTGTGATGCCAGCAATCACCCTGGCCAGCGAGAGGCGCCCGTCCCAGCTAGGGTGACCAGATGTCCCAATTTTATAGGGACAGTCTCGATTTTGGGGTCTTTTTCTTATATAGGCTCCTATTACCCCCCACCCCGTCCGGATTTTTCACATTTGCTGTCTGGACACTCTAGTCCCAGCAGCCACAGACATGGGCCTGCCCAGGAACTGAGACACGAAGGCTGACTGACACCAGCCCCATTGCCTGGCCATGGAGAGGACGCTGCTGCATGCTGAGGATTAGAGGTGAGTGTCACTAGCCTCGGGGCAGATCTTCAGGTCCTTACGCCTAACAGCCCTTGGTCTGAGACACCCCCTCGGCCAGTATCCTCATACCCTGGGAGCTCTGCCGGCGGAAGGACTTCAGAGTGGGTTGCTTTGAGGTTTGCAGCTAGAGACACTGATGGATCAGAAAGGAGACCCAGCTCTCATCTCAGCCCTTACACATCCCTCTGTCTGTGCTTCCCACTCCCTCCTGCTCTCTGGCTGGCTGTCCCCCTCTGTCTCCCTGACAGCTCATTGTTTGCTCAGGGACTCTGTCCCTCATGTTCTCAGCTGCCCCTCAACCTTTTCCTGGGGGGCAGATTCTGATACACCTTCCTGGCCCAGTGCTGAGATGCTTCATGAGCACCTCCTCCATGGCTTTCTGTGGGAGCGGAGAGACTATCAGCATTTCGTGGGTGGTACTGGGCTCCCCCCAGGAAAGGGGTGTATGTTAGAAATGCACTGCATGGAGACAAGAATCCTTACAGATCAGGAAGCAGCACTCCCTGTGTCTGTGTCACAACTTTTGCCTGAGCACTGACTGCTCTACCTTCATTTTCTCCAGAGCGTGGGGCTGATGCTGGTTAGGGCCCCAGCCTGTGACAGGAGACCTGGGGTTTCTTCTCTGCTCAGCTGCAGCCTTGCTGAGCGACCTTCGGTAAGTGACTTTGGATCATATTTTGAAAGGTATTTAGGCACCTAGTGGGATTTTCCGAAGCATCGAGGCTCCCAATATTAAGTCACAGGAGTGGTATGAAGAGCAACACATTAGAGATTGCGAGGAGCTTGGACACTGCAGTAACGGGGGCGGGTGAGTACCAGGCACAGGCAGACTTTCCATTCTCCCCCTGTATCTCCCACCCCAGGCCCTGATACCGCTGCAGTGAGAGAGCATCGGGCAGGGCTGAGATAGGGGGTCCCTGTGGCAGCTGGGATACAGCACAGACTCTGCCTGCAGTTCCACCCAGTGCCCTCGGGCCGTATAGCTGGTGGGAATTGTTACTAATTGTTGGGTGTTTACACAGCACCCAAAGCAGTAAGGACCCGATCCCCTGGCACTGCCACAACACAACAATCAGTGATTGACTGCCAGTAATTCATAGTTAACAGTAAGAGCTGGAAATTCATTATCAGCAGTTTCTGTGTGTCTGGACCAGTCACTACTGCACTATGAACGAGAGGAGTCTGCATGTGCGTCTGCCCTGAGGGTGGTTTGATTTGTGCCCTGGTCACGGCCGGGGGCAGAGTCACTTTCCCGTCTGTGCTGTGGGTCAGCGTCACTCCCTCATTGCAGGCATTGCCATGGCGCCACCTCCATCCTGCCCTGCCCGGGAGGCAGCTCGTGTGTGTGACCCTGGCCCCCATCACAGCACGGGTAGGGGCTACAGAGGGCGAGAAACCCAACATCAGCTCCCAGTGCGGTGGGCTGACGCCGTCCTTGGCTGTATAAACAGGGGAGCAGAGAACGGGAGCAGGGAGGGGATTTCACCTCTGCAGACAGCCCTGGCGACACCGACGCTGGAATACCATGTGCAGGGCTGGGGGCACGGTGTAAAACGGACATTGAAAGATTTTGGAGGGTGCAGAAAAAAGCCACACAAATGATGTGAGGGCTGGAGGAAATACCTTCCGGTGAGACACTTAAAGAGCTGAGTCTGTTCAGTGTATGAAGGAGAAGTGACTTAATTACAGCATCTCAGTATCTTCATGGGGAGAAAACCCTGGTTACCAAAGGGCTCTTTCATCACCCAGAGACAGGCCTAGCCAGAGCCAAGGGCTGGAAGCTGAAGCCAGGCACGTTTCATTGGGAAATAAAGTGCAGGTTTTGTTTATTTTTCCCAGTGAGGGTGATTATCCATTGGAAAAAACTGGCAAGAGAAGAGGGGGATTTGCATCTCCTGCTATCTCCAGATCAGGACTGGCTGCCTTTCTGGGAGGACTGTCTCAGCCAAACACAAGTTATTGAGCTCAGCACAGGGTAAGTGGGGAAATTCTGTGGCTTTTGTTACGTAGGGGCTCAGCCTGGATGATCCAATGGTCCCTTTTGGTCTTCAATCTAAGAATCTGTGAGTGAAAAACATTGGGGTGTGGGGCAGAGGAGTGGCAAATTAACTGGGTGGCAGTGCCCTGGAGTACAGCCAAATCTTTCGATGATCATTACACTTTCACTATCACAGGATGCAGCTCATGGAGAGAGGAAAAGAGGAAAATCAAACGGCCGTCATGGAATTCATCCTCTTGGCGTTTGGGGATCTCCCTGAACTGCAGACCCTTCTCTTCCTGGTTTTCCTAGTGATCTACATTGTGACCATGGCTGGGAACATCCTCATCGTTGTGCTAGTTGTGACTGATCAGCACCTTCACAGCCCCATGTATTTCTTCCTGGGGAACTTGTCCTGCTTGGAGACCTGCTACATCTCCACCATCCTGCCCAGGGTGCTCGCCAGTCTCCTGACTGGGGACAAGACCATTTCTGTTCCCAGCTGCATCACACAGTTTCATTTCTTTGGTTCTCTGGTAACAACAGAGTGTTATCTCCTGGCAGCCATGTCTTATGATCGGTATTTAGCCATATGCAAACCGCTGCACTATGGAACCTGTATGAATGTCAGGCTGTGCATTCAGCTAGCAGCTGGGTCTTGGATTAGTGGATTTCTAATTTGTACAATAGTTACATGTGTTATGTCACAGCTAATTTTCTGTGGCCCCAATGAAATTGACCATTTCTTTTGTGATTTTATCCCACTGATTCAACTCTCCTGCAGCAACACCAGCCAGATCACACCAGTTATTTATATATTTTCCTTCCTAGATGCAGTTTCCCCTTTTCTATTAACCCTGACATCCTACATTTGTATCATTGCGACCATCCTGCAAATCTCGTCCACCACCGGGAGGCAAAAGGCCTTTTCCACCTGCTCCTCTCACCTCATTGTGGTGGCACTTTTCTATGGGACCATAATGATTGTCTACATGGTACCGAAATCCGGCACCCTGAGAGCCCTGAACAAAGTGTTCTCCCTCTTTTACACAGTCCTGACGCCCCTGGCCAATCCGCTCATCTACAGCCTGAGAAACAGAGAGGTCAAGGAGGCTCTGATAAACACTGTGAGGAGAGCTGTGACTCTTACAAAGAATCCAAACTAGTTGAATGAAATGAGGATCAGTCAGTCTGGGTCCTATTGTGAAAGAAGGAGGGTCTAAGTGATCGTGAATACAGAAATGTAGTATACGAGAGATGTGTGTGCCCACCGACACCCCTTTTTCATACATATGTGGCCTGGCTGGTAAGGAACTCAGTTATGCATGGATATGTGACTTGCCCATGTGACTCCAAAACTCCATCTTGGAGCTGAATTCTGGATAGGAGAGAGGAGGGGGTCTCCACCCACAAGAGAAAGTCTATTTAAGCCCCTGGAAGACCCCTCCATTTTGTCTTCAGCTTGCTCAAGAGATAGCCTCTCCACCCCAAAGAATACCTGAAAGAAACTGGAACAAAGGATAGTAACCATAGGGGTGAGTGATTGCTGGACCCAAACTAGAAGGAGGCTAGTCTGTAAAAGAAGCTTACTGGAACATCTCTGAGGGTGAGATTTCATCTGTAATCACTTTCTTACTGTATTAGGCATAGATTTGTGTGTTTTATTTTATTTTGCTTGGTAATTCACTTTGTTCTGTCTGTTATTACTTGGAACCACTTAAATCCTACTTTTTTGTATTTAATAAAATCACTTTTTACTTATTAATTAACCTAGAGTATGTATTAATACCTGGGGGTGGGGGGGCAAACGGCTGTGCATATCTCTCTATCAGTGCTATAGAGGGCGAACAATTTATGAGTTTACCATGTATAAGCTTTATACAGAGTAAAACGGATTTATTTGTGGTTTGGACCCCATTGGGAGCTGGGTATGTGAGTGTTGGAGACAGGAACACTTCTTAGGGCTTGGCTACACTGGCACTTTACAGCACTGCAACTTTCTCACTCAGGGGTGTGAAAAAACACCCCCCTGAGTGCAGCAAGTTACAGCGCTGTAAAGGGCCAGTGTAAACAGTGCCCCAGCGCTGTAAGCTAATCCCCTCATGGAGGTGGAGTACCTGCAGCACTAGGAGAACTCTCTCCCAGCGCTGGCACGTGACCACACTCGCACTTCAAAGCACTGCCTGAAGTGTTTAGGGTACGTGGTTCAGAGCTAGGTCTGTGTTTGCAGCAGGCAAGCATGTCTGGCTCAAACAAGGCAAGATTCTGGAGTCCCAAGCTGTCAGGGGAAATGGGTTAGAAGTAGTCTCAGCACATCCTTTGGCAGTTCCCAAGGGGTTTTCTGTGATCCAACCCATCACAATATATATATATACACATACACACACGCACACGCACACACAATAAGAGAGAGACAGATTATTGGAATTTTGCAGGGGGCAGGGAGGGGAGAGAAGATTTTGACATTTTATCAAAACAACTGAAATCTTAAAAATCAAAACGTTTTGCTTTTTGGCAAGTGACAACTGAAAACCTTCAGATGGAAACTGTCAAAAAAATGCCATGCACTGTTGTTGTGATTGTGTTTATCCCCAGATGTTACAGAGACAAGACAGGTGAAGTAATATCTTTTATTGGACCATCTTCTACTGGTGAAAGACACAAGCTTTCAAACTTATACAGAAGCGCTCTTGTTCAGGTCTGGGAAACACTCAGAGTGTCACAGCTAAATACAAGGTGGAACAGATTGTTTAGATTAAGTAGTTAGAACATATTGAAAGGGCCTGATATCAAGTGATCACTTTGTGAATAAAGTGTTCACATCAGGTGATGGGGTGTTTTTGTCTTATCATTTTTCAGTGAGTTCATGCGAGAGCGCAGTGATTGTCTGGTTTCACCCACATAATTGTTATTGGGACATTTAGTGCACGGGATGAGGTACAGCACATGTTGTGATAAGCATGTGTAGGATCCCATAGATTTTGACAGGTGTGTTGTGTTGGGTGTTGATCATTGTAGCACTGGAGATATGGCTGCTGCTGTTGCAGCTGTTGTTCTGGCCGGGTCTGGTGTCGCTTTGAGTTGGGGGGTTCCGGTCTGTGGAGAGCTGGCTCTGCTGATGAGGTTGGAGAAGTGAGGGGATTGTTTGAAAGCCAGAAGTGGGGATTCAGGAAAGATTTCTTTCAGGTTGTGATTCCCCCTCAAGTGTACATTGCAATTTTTTAAATGGCACTTGTCACAAAATGATCACTCTACATCTGACCTCTCAGTCCTCAGCCGCAAAGGAAACCTGCACAACCCCGTCCAAAGATGTGCCTGGGAACATAAATTCATAACTCTGCTAGACACTAAAAGGCATGGACTGAACAGAGACGCTAGCTTTATGGCTTATTACCACAAACCATAGCCAACGAACAACCCCCACCAGCTGCCTTCTCCTCCCCTCCCCCCCCCCATCCCTCCCATGACTGGAAGGGTAGTAACGGGCCCCTTCATCTTGAATGGTCCCTTCAAATACGTGTTAATCGCTTATGATAAACCAGGAGTGCAAGTAGGGGAGTACCATCCAGTACATAGTACCTGCAAGAGATTTCTAGCCAGTATAGGGTACTGGAAAGACATGGGGCTAGCCCCCGTGACCCCTCTCCCCCTGGAGGTGGGGCGGGGCTGTGCTCAGCTCCTTAAAGGAGCAGACCACAGCAAGGGGGCATTCATTCTTTATATGGCTTTAACAGCACAATACATATGCTAACAAACTTAAACAAAGGCTTTGTTTAAGTTTGTTTGCATATGTATTGTGCTGTTTTACATTAGTTAGGACTGGAGTCCTCAAGAGGAGAGGGGTGGGGGGTACAGAAGGTGTTTTAAAACAGTGGTTTTTATTCTATTTCTTGCCATTGGTCTGAATTATCCATGACATTCATACTGCATCACATCAAGTCCAAACCATTAGACGAATGCCTCTGCTTGCACTGACCAGAGGATGTTTGGATTCTGATGTTAGCCAAGTTCCACAGCCTGACAGGAATCAGTGGTGTTGTCCTGAGTGTAAACATAGAATTCTTCTTTGCAGCCAAACTAGTCAAACATGCATTTTGTTAACTGGAACTGGAGCAGCAAAACAAAGAAAACAAATGCCTCATTTTCCAGCTCTGTGGGTGAGAGAACTATAAGTGAAGATTATAATGCCGGACACTGACGGACTTAAACTAGCTACCTCAGAATTGGAATCTGCCAAGAACTTTGCTGAAAATATGTTCCCCATCTTAGCAACGGAACTAAGACTTATCACACATCTGCCCACCTTTATTCAAATGAAGCTCCTTCTGATTTGAGAGCTCAGGCATTGTCAGTTTCATCCAGAACAATTTACAGACTTGGAACCCAATCCTGTAAACCCTTAATCATTTGATCAATCCCACTGAGGACTAGTTGCATGACTATGGACCACTTTTGTGGTAAGAGTTTCAGGAGTCTGTTCTGTTCCTATAAAGGAAGTTGAATCCCCTATTGAAATGCAATGTTTGGGTACAATACCATAATACAGTTTAGGATACAGTTCTACTTAAAATTTGTCTTTTAATAAATCATACATATGCTGAAATGGCTCCTCACCCAACTCTCATATTCCATATAAACAGACTGAAATACTACATATCGGGGGAAAGTGAGTAGTTAAGCATGTTGATGTATGTATATACAAACACCCATTTCATCACTGTACTGGAAGATATAGATGAACTCAATTTTCTATGGAATTTGAAGAAAGTTTAACAGCCCTAGTTGTTTTCTGTGTTAATCCGTGTGTACCTGAAAAAATTACATGCCTTCTAAGAGAAAAGAATCAGTCCACACTTACTGGGGAAAAAAAGATACTTCCAACTGGTGTTCAGAAGAGTGCTACAAAACACATACATAACCTCATGAGCAGAGGGCAGACAGGATACTCTCCCATATTATGACCAGCAAAAAATAAATAAAATCTCAGAGGCAGAGGTTCACAGATTTGCAAACCTAAAAACCTGTGTTATGCTTTAAACCACCTCAGCACATAACTTTTTAATGTTCATAAACCTGGTAACTGCAAAGGAACACTGAAGCCCATTAACCTGAATGTGTGCCAGTATCCCCTCACTGACTAAAGGTGCAGTCACACCTGCACAGCTAAAAATTAACCTTGCCCTTTTAGGCTAAACAAAGTCATGTCACTGGCTCCATCTCTGTTGTTACAGAACAGAACAAAACTCCAGTGGGGCACGGTGCTGGCACATAGGGTCTCAGGTACATGGTGTGCGATTTTTCAGAATCTCTTTTGGGAATAGTCATGTAGGTGAAATAGCTGATACTGGTACTGGCAAGAAATGATTTATACTTGCACCACTGTGATAAACTCAGTGAAAAAGTCCATTCTGATCAGGTTACTCCCATCTCCTGTCCTGCAGAGCACGCCAGTCAGGGATCACTCCCTCAGCACAGGCGCCCTGGGGCAGATCTCCTTTGGGGGAGATCAGTAAAACTGCCAGGCCCCCTTGACTGTCTACCCCAGCCTGGTGGGGCTGTGAGGCCCCAGCGAGGGGAAAGGCGGGTTGGAGAGCCAGCCTGCCCCCCGCTCACCCCACAGCAGCAGTGGGGGCTCCTCTGCGTGAGTGGGGACTGAGCCGTCTGACCATCCCAAGGGGACAAGGAAGGGGAGGGCTAAGGAAGGGAAAGGTCCCCAGCCCCACATACAGGGAAGCTGGGATGCTGGTGCCAGGGTAAAGGGGTGAGGGGCCCTGGGGAGGGGTTCCTGGGTGAGCCCCAGGGGCAGGAGTGACTGAAGAAGAGAACATAAGAATGGCCATACTGGGTGTAACCATGCCTTAGTGGGTCAGAACTGAGAATGCCAAATTCAGGACGAACTGCTGAGAAATAGGGCAAACAACCCAAAACTGGTGGTTATTCTTTTATAAGATATACAAAACCAGCCACAGAATTAAACTCCTCTTTTACCACACTGGCTAACAAGAAAACATAAAGGCAGTTTCCTCAGGCATTCCAGTTCTTATATCACCACCAAAAACACTGGATTCAGAGATGAGTGGTTATTTACAACCAGTCTTATCAAATAATAGGTTCTTCTGATCAGGGCCGGCTCTAGGTTTATTGTAGCCCCAAGCAAAAAAAAATTTGGCCGCCCCCCCACCCCACCCCTGGACTCTCACCCCCACCCCACCCATACCCCCTGCCGCCCCAGCCCTGGGCTCCCCCCCACCAGTGCTGACTCCACCCGCGCCCCTCTCACCTCCAGCCGGTCTGGCGCTGGCAGGGTCGGGTAAGCAACGGGCCTCCTGGGCCGTGCCTCAGCCCAGGGTCCCTCCAGCCAGGGCTCCCGCCTCCAGGAATGGCCGGGACCCTGGAGGGCAGAGCTGGGGGACAGCCCGGCAGGGGGCTGAGGAGCCAGGGCAGGGTAGCCCCAAACAGAGCGGAGCCCCGGAGAGCAGCGCCCTGCCCTCTATGGCCCCGCTGCTGCTTCTGGCCACCCTGCCGCAGTCCCTGGGCGGCTCGGGCCGCTTTGCCCAGCCCTGGCTGTGGTGCTGGGGGGGCGGCCGCCCTGCGGCATCTGCAGGCAGTTCCGTGTGCCCCGAGGGGCAGGCCCCAGCCCGAGTGTCCCCAGCTCGAAGCCTGCCCGGCCCAGCCACAAGGTGCGGGCGCTGCTCCCCCATGGCGCGAACCACAGTGGCCACAGGGCGACACGCTGCTGCTGCCAGGGCCGGCTCTAGGCTTTTGCTGCCCGAAGCAAAAAAAGACAGCCAGAATGCTGCCCTTTAAAATGTGCTGCCCCAAGCACGTGCTTGGTTTGCTGGTGCCTAGACCCGGCCCTGCTTCTGATCCCAAAGGATCAGCCACACACCCAGGTCAATATACAACTTAGATCTTACCCAGAAATCACGCTGATGTTAATCCCTTAGTATCTAAAATCTAAAGGTTTATTCATAAAAAGAAAGAAAGGTGAGAGTTAAAATTGGTTAAAGGAATCAATTACATACAGTAATGGCAAAGTTCTTTGTTCAGGCTTGTAGCAGTGATGGAATAAACTGCTGGCTTAAGTCAAGTCTCTGGAGTACATCCACAGCTTGGATGGGTCATTCAGTCCATTGTTTAGAGCTTCAGTTTGTAGCAAAGTTCCTCCAGAGGTAAGAAGTAGGATTGGAGACAAAATGGAGAAGATGCAGCTGCCTTGTATAGTCCTTTGCCATGCAGCCTGTGCTTCTTTGTTTCAAACACAAGCACTCAGCCATGGCTTGGAAGCTTTAGAGTTCTCTCCATAGGCATGTCCCTGCATGCCTTGCTGAGTCATAAGTTGTATCTGCCTTCTCTCAATGGGTCAATTGTATAGCTGATGGTCCTTACCCCATCCCCTGTCACCCATTCCTAGCCTCTGGCAAATAGAGGCTAGGGACACCATCCCTGCTCATCCTTCACAACATCTTCTGGCAAGGAGTTCCACATGGTTGACAGTGCATTGTGTGAAGAAATAGTTCCTTTTGTTTGTTTTAAACCTGCTGCCTGTTAATTTCATTTGGTGACCCCTAGTTCTTGTGTTAGGAGAGCGAGAGGGAGTTTAGGGAGCCTGAGTGCCTCTCTCAGATACTGTGAGCCCCAGTGATCTCCTAGCTGCTGACAAGCTAAGAGGTGCTACACTCTAAGTTCCTGTGTGAATCACAGAAACATAGGATGGGAAGGAACTTGAGAGGTTCTCACTACCCATGGCAAGATGTCCCCAGTGCCCTGCTACTGACACAACCTAAACCATGGTTTTCAACCTGGAGGTCCACAGACTGTATCTAAGGGGTCTGTGAAAGGTTGTCATTACCCTAGAACAGTGGTTTTCAACCAGTGGTCCACAGCCTATGTCTAAGATTTCCAAAGGGGTCCACACCTTCGTTCAAAAATGTGTAGGGTTCCGCAAATGAAAAAAGGTTGAAAACCACCGCCCTAACTGATTCTGTATTGGAATGGGTACTGACCGCAGTGAGCTGAGCTGGGAAAGCAGTCTGCGGCTTTAGCAATGGGCAGGGAAAGCGTAGGGTTCATTGGTATCCTGCGTGCAATGGTGAAGGGGTTGTCGTGACACAGGGGCCCACTGGTGCCAGCTGGCAAAGAGTTCCCTGTTTACAATTAATTCCTATCTCATACCTGACAAACTCACTACACCTAATACCCCACATTCTAGGTGTTTATCCATCAAGGACAGCGTCCAAGGTCACTACTGAAAGCTCATAACTTATCGATACTCATAATCATTACGAGATGCATATCTGGGTAATACTTAGGGAAGAATATAACTATACTACAAATTTTGCCTTTATGGTCTTGGAGTAAGAGTTGGGAATCCTATGTCTCGGTGATGGCCCATGTAAGCGGAAAAGAGTTGTCACCTCTCTCTGGCTTGCCTATTACATAGTGTATTGTTCTATTGTCTACCTTTGCGCCAACCTGGAATAGCCAACAGAAAGACAAAGAAACATCACAACCCCGTGGAAGTGAAAAGGATGATATGACAGCAAGAGGACAGCCCCATCTGGGAATAGAGACAAAAGACTGATTCCGGATATCACAGGAGAAAGACACTCAATACCCATTCACTGAGGAGGTACCTTGCTGAGCAGGGCTGCTTCATGAAAGATGGTGCTAGCTCCTTGGGGCCAGCAAGTGCTGCAACAGCCTGAACTTTGGGGTGAGAATCGACTTTATTAGCTAGGGAAGGTGACCATTAATGAACATAGGCCCTAGCTCACATTTTATGGTTTGTGTTGTATTTGTTTCCATCACTCACGCTTGTTTCTGTGTGAATCTCTTTTCTGATATTTCTTAAATAAATTCCCTTTTCTTTTACTGTAACTGAACGCAGGTGCTGTGTGATACAGGAGCAGTGGGTTAAGGTGAAACTGGTGAACATGGGTCTTTGGGAACATTGCTATCGGGGTGGAGGGCAGAAGGGGGCACTTTGAAGTGACTCCAGCTGGGATGCAGCAATTGGCCTGCAGGGCTGGTGGAGCCCAAAAGAGAGCAGCTGACGGGCTGGTTGTGTCAGGGAGCTGTCACCCAGCTGGCACAGACAGGACTCCCACATGCCAGAGATGGAAGGTAACAAGGCAGCTGCCAGCCCTGGGTGCCCCAAGCAGCATCACTATTGTAAGAGTGTTACATTTTACAGGTACGGGCTCAGCAGGGAGGGCCAGGCAGCTGCAGGTAGCGCCTGTCCATCGCCGTGACAGGGCAGAGAGGCAGTGTGTGTATTATGGGCATGGGGGGGGAGGGAAGCACGCACTAAGGGCAGAGTTAAGGTGAGACAGGCCTTTACCTTACCAGAAGTTTGAGTTTTGCTGAACTCGATGGTACAGAAGGGCACAAGCTCTACCCTAGGACACACAGTGGCGCTGTGATTCCTCAGTATTTCTCCTCCCATCCCATATGTTGGTTATAGGTCAGTGGTTTTCAACCTTTTCTCCTTTGCAAACCCCTAAAAATTTTCAAATGGAGGCACAGACCCCTTTGGAAATCTTTGACTTAGTCTGCAGCCCCCGCAGGGATCCACACACCACAGGTTGAAAACCACGGTTACAGTGCAATGTAGATAATGGCCATGCTGTGCAATGTTTGCTGTGTGCAGTTGCTAACAGGGCTTGGGAGAGAAACCTCGTCCATGGTCTAGATCCCCAAACCTCAGCAGCTTTATTACATGATGGTTACAGTAACTTTAAGTGTGTTATAGACAACCGGAATGTCTCTCTCCTTCTCCACCCCCTCCCCCTTAACATGTAATACCCCCCACCAACATTTCCAGTGCCCCTCCCCTTCCCATTAACATGTCAGGAGTTGCTCCTTGGGGGTCTCCTGTAATAATACCTGCACACATCACAGGCTACCGCTTCCTGGAGGGACACACACTACCTTGGTCATGTGGCTCGAGCCAGGACTCTGCCCCTGCTTCAGCCAGGCTCTCTCAGCCATGACCCAGGGCCACCCTGTCTGCCCTTCCTCAGAATGGGGCCCCTCCTTCACACTCCAGCCCCTTCCTTCAACCCACCCAGGGGTGACACCCATCATTTTCTGGATTTCATATGTTTATGTTTGTTACTTACACTCTCCCCACCCCAGCTGACCAGAAGGGGCAGGGAGAGGGCTCAGACACCCCAAGAGGAGTAGGGTCCCCCAGCTCCCAGCACACACAGTGGGTGGGGGAGGGGCTCACAGGGAAGGAGACAATTCAGGGCTCACAAGCCCCACCCCACCAGAACCGAGCTCACCTAGGGAGAGACTGGGGAGGTGGGTCAGACCCCCATGGAGGGGCAGGGGCCCCAAAATACTGCAGAGTGGTGTGGGGACCATAAATTGGAGTAAACAGGACATGGCTGTGAGTGCACGTTAGCAAGCCCTGACCGTAGTGCTGTCACGGACCGTCTTTCACTGCCACGTGGCTGGCTGTGGCCATCCTCCTCCACTCAGCCCTTTGGAAATCTCAGCTCATTGCCATTTACTGCCAGTGCGCTGCCACACAGCTAGGCCTGGAGATTAGCTCTCACCCCATTGGGTGTCCTCTTCCATCAGCTGACTCGGGATGCTCCCTCTTTGTGACAGCCTTCCAGCCAGGTCACTATATGGCCCCTGCCTCCACCAGGGTAACGATGTCCCAGCAGACAAGCCATCCATCTACCTTCTCAGGCAGCCTTCTGTCTCAGCACCAGCTCCTGGGCCACTCTGCCAGCGGCTGGTGGGGAAACTCAACTCCCCCCACTCCTCCAGCTCCCAGTCCAGGGACCCTTAGACTCCATGGCTGTCCCCCAGCTCTCTATCTCCTTGCCTACCTCTGCCTTTACCCCTGCAGCTTCACCCACTCTCTGTGGTGACTTCACCCCTCTTGTGAGACCCCCTAAATCCAGGGAAGAACCACTGGATCTCCTTCCCCCGAATCTCCTCCTTGTCCCAGGCCAACTCCTTGTCTCTCAAGGGAGCAGCTGCCAACATCCTGCCTCCCAGCAGCCCATGGCTGCTCAGGCTTCCTGGCTTTGTAACGCTGTGTCCGCTCCTCCCACAGCTGGGCTCCATCTGCCAGTAGGGCCCCGTCAAGCCCTGGGTTCCCTCCAGGGTAGCATCTAAAGGTAATTGGCCCCTCCCAGCCCACATTAACCCCCTCAGGGCTTGTGCAGGGAGGACACCCCATCACACACACACACCCAGTGCAATTTTCACTGGTGGGGGCAAAAAAACCAAACTGACTTCCAGCAAGAGTGTGGTAAGTGTCTGGAGGGACTGGGGGGGGGCTGAGATGATGGGGCTGCCTACAATAGCATGTAGCCGATCTGCACCTGCTAATCAGCAAATATCTCCCAACAGCTGGTGAGAGGGCACTACTGGGGAGGGCTCTGAGTTACTACCGAGATTCTTTCCGGGGGTCTGGCTAGTGGGTTTCACCCGCATACTCAGGGTCTACCTGATCGCCATATTTGGGGACGGGAAGGAATTTTTCCCCAGGTCAGATTTGCAGAGACCCTGGGGCATTTTCCCCTTTCTCTGCAGCATGGGGCATGGGTCACTTGCAGGTTTGAACTAGATAAATGGTGGATTCTCTGTAAACTGAAGTCTTTAAATCATGAGCTGAGGATGTCAGTAACTCAGCTGGAGGTTCGGGGTCTGTTACAGGAGTGGGCAGGTGAGGGTCTGTGACCTGCGATGTGCAGGAGCTCAGACTAGACAATCACGATGGTCCCTTCTGGTCTTAAAGTCTATGAGTCTAAGTGACCTCATTGTTCTCTGATTGAGGGGAGAAACTGAGGCAGCCCACAGCAGAGCCACACTTGGCTGCAATGGGGTGCTCCAGGAGACGATGGTGCCCTTCTACACACCCTGGATCAATTGCATTTGAAACCCGTTAATTTCAATAATGCTCTGGTTAGGACAAAAATAATCATTCATAAAGAACCCCAAAAAAGCCTTGCTTCAATCTGTGCTTGTTAAAACCATCCCTGTTAAGAGCAGGTTAGACACGCCTGCCAGGGATGGTCTAGATCAGGGATCGGCAACCTTTGGCATGCAGTTCGCCAGGGTAAGCACCCTGGCTGGCCTGGCCAGTTTGTTTACCTGCTGCATCCGCAGGTTTGGCCGATCGCGGCTCCCACTGGCCGCGGTTCGCCGCTCCAGGCCAATGGGGGCGGCGGGAAGCGGCGGCCTGCACATCCCTCGTCCCGCGCCGCTTCCCGCAGCCCCCATTGGCCTGGAGCAGCGAACCGTGGCCAATGGGAGCCGCAATCGGCCAAACCTGAGGACACAGCAGGTAAACAAACCGGCTGGGCCAGCCAGGATGCTTACCCTGGCGAACTGCGTGCCAAAATTGCCAGTCCTTGGTCTAGATAATACTTAGTCCTGCCTGATTGCAGGGGACTGGACTTGATCTCTCTCGATGTCCCTTCCAGTCTGACACTTTTATGCTTCTATTAGCCAAGCACCTTCTAAAAAGAACTCTCTCCAATTAGCCTTGCAGCACCTGTGGCCCTACAGAGACCTACAGGAGGAGCCACATAGGTCATTAGAGCTTCACATGGCTTAATGAGCGTTCAACGAGCGGTTCAGCCCAGCCCAGAGCTGGGCCCTGCCTCGAGAGCTCTCTAGGGCTTCCACCAAGATATGCATCGTTTTAATGGGTCCTGCCGAGGGCCATTAGCCTGGAGACCGTGCCGGGAAATGCTGGGCTCAGGGGCAGTCTCGTGGGGGCTGATTAGAAGAGAAAGTCAGAGGCACTAATCAAGTTAGACAGAGGACGGGACGGGACGGGTCTGTTTCTATGGCAAACAGACCTGATGTGTAAAGTGACAGGGGTCAAGCCGTTCACTCCCTGCGCCTGGGACAGGTGATGTGGCCCTTTGTACGTTCCAGCAGGCTCCCCCCCAGGGAGCGAGGGAATGTTAGCAGGGGTGGGGGGATGCAGTGAAACAGATACATGAACAAGCCTCAGTTTCCCATGCAGTCAGCAAAGGCAGCACAGTCCAGTGAGCAAAAGGCAAGTCCGGGTTTCCGGGCCACAGTGACTGATGGGCATTGCTGTCCTGCCCACAGCCCCCAGCTCTGCCCGTGTCCTCAGTCCTACCCCACAGCCCCCTTCCATCCCAGGGCTCACACACGCACACAGCTCCGCTGGTGCCCCTCAGTCCTGACCTAAGTTCCCTGTGAGCTGCGCGGCCGCCTATTTAGCCATGTCCAGCGACTGTTTTTTAAAGGGTTAGGTGGAGGTTCTCACCTCAGGGAACCTGCCCCACCTAGCCCGGCCCTCACTCCCCCGGCCCCAACTCAGCCTCCGGCCCGGACCTGCCACAGCCGGGGCGGCAAGGCCAGAGCAGCCCAGACCCAGGCGCAGCCCTCCCTTGGCCCAGACCCAGGCACGGCCAGGGCGGCCCTCCCTGGGCCAGGACCTGCTGGGGCGGGGGAGGGGTGCTTATCCTGTAGCCCTAGCCCCAGCCCCAGAGCACTTGTGGCAGGGAGAGGCTCCTCTCCCCACCAGCACAGGTGCTGCTGCAGGGAGAGAGCACTGAGGGGAGTCCTCTCTCACCGCCGCAGCCCCGGAGCACCCTTCTGCACCCAAACCCCTCATCCCCGGCTCACCCCACAGCCTGCACCCCCAGCCAGAGCCCTCACCCTCTGCCCCAGCCCTGAGCCCCTCATCCCCAGCCCCACCCCAGAGCGTCCTGGTATTTCTGCGGAGTTCTGTGCTCCAGCAGCCCCTGGCTGGCCAGTCCCAGGCCAGAACTGAGTTATCTCCATGCATCCCCCCCCCCCCCCAAAACACAGAGAACAGGCACCCTGCTTTTCAAAGGGTGCGCAGAAGGGAAATACACACACCCACACACATCGAGCAGCAGCCGAGGACACAAGGATGCACCCACACACTGAGCAGGTCTCGTTCCCTCCCGCAGGGGACTCCACACACACACACACACACACACACACACACACACACACACACACCAATAGCCTCCAGCAGGGGAACAGCCTCACATACTGTCCAGGATCAGTGCTGCGCCCCCAGCTTTGGAGCAGCCCCTTTCAGGACCCCCGTGGATGGGCTGAACCCCCAGGGAGTCCAACTCTCCCTTCAGGGGAGGCCACGCAGCCTCACTGCCTCTTGGACTGACCCTCAGGGGCTCCAACCCTCCTGCCTCACCCCGTGAGTTCCATGAGGCGAGGCCAGTGGAGCCAGACCCCAGGGAGAGCCGTGGCCATTCGGCAGGGACCGAAGCGCCTCCCCTGGGATTTGCAGCAACACTCAAGCAGCGCACACGAAACAGCCGGGTTTATTAGTCACTCAGACACAGTATTGGCACTTCGCACGTTGGCACAGAGAAATGAAAGTGAAGGCAGCGTGGGTTCGGGTCAGCCCAGGGCCCACCCCAGCTGGAGTAGCACCCTGGGTTCCGGCTGTGTCTGTCTGACCTCCGTAGAGAGATCCCAGCAGCCACCTCTTCCCCTCAGCTCCCAGCTCCCCAGTCCTTCCTTCTCCAGCTGGGGTCTTTGCTCTGCTTCCCTGCTGAGACAGCGGGGGAGATCCAGGCAGCACTGGCCCTGGCATCAGGTCGCTGGGCACCTTGTTCACATGGGTCGGTTCTAGCTGGTTCCTTAATGACTCCTCGTTCCCCCCAGGCAGGGAGGTGTCACCCATGTGGGTGTCTTTTAGCCTTTCCTGAAAACACAGAGTCCTTTGCCTCTGCTGGGCAACCACGCTGCATGTGGGGAAACTGAGGCACACAGCCGGGTCATAATAATAATACCCCCAAATCCCCCCTTCCTCCCATACACACACACAGTTATATAGCATCAAACACATTTACACTTCTATCTTCACAATGTAAATCAGACTAAACCGGGGCTGATGCTGCTATACATCAAGGCACATGAGACCGACTTTGTCTCCAGAGGTCAGTTTCTAACCTTGCTCTCGCTGGCGTAAGTTTGGCAAAGGAGAATTCATAATAACGACAGTTTGGAGCACGTGATGGGGATCCAGAGACCTTCGCTGTGATCCCGGAGCTGCCCGGGCTTCCTTTGCGCCCTCAGCCCAATTCCTTCGGCAAAAGTTTTCAAACTCAGGTGCCTCAAGGTAGCCAGGAAAAAATCCCTGGCCAGCCGTCTCAGGGCTGCCCAGCAAGCCTGAAAAAACTGGCTAAAACTGAGACATTAAGGCAAAGATTTCCAAATTGCCTAAGGGATTTAGATGCCCAGGTCCTATTCCTCTCTAGAGGAGTTAGGTGCCTAACTTGCTTAGGCACTGGTGAAAATCCACAAGGCCCCTGAATACCTTTAAAAAACAGTCCCTGGACATGGAATTAGGTGCTTCGGAAAGAGTGACCCATCACCGCTCTGTGCCTCAGTTTCCCCACATGGGGCTGAGGTCTATGGTTGGGCCAGATGAGAGCTATGGCTCACACTCGGAAAGCAGCTTTATAGGACCTCGGTATCCACATCCTGCTGAAATTCAACCGCATTTAGGTGCCTAAGTCCAGCCAAATTATTATTGTCAGGTCCCCACCCTTGAAAACAGCCACAAATCCATGGATAAAAGCACAGCATGTGTTAAACAATGCCTACTACTGGTCGGTTGGGGAATGTGGGGGCTACAGCTTTCCCAGAGGAGCAGGTCGCCCCCTGCTAAACAATCGCTTTGAACAGCCCTGCATCAGTTTCACTAGGAGAGTCACAGATTCCCAGCTGCTCTAAGGCCGGAAGGGAGCACTGCGATCTAGCCTTGTCTGTGCATGGCACACGCCCAGGGCCGGCGCTTCCACTAGGCGACCCTAGGCAGACGCCGAGGGCGGCAGGATTTGGGGGGTGGCATTTTGCCGCCCTCGGTGGAAATTCGGCGGCGGGGGGTCCTTCCACTAGGGGTCTTTGGCGGAAATTCGGCAGTGGGTCCTTCACTCGCTCCGGGACCCGCCGCCGAAGTGCCCCGAAGACGTGGAGCGGAAGGACCCCCACCGCCGAATGCTCAGAGGAGGAGCGCTGCCGCCTAGAGCGGCAAAAACCCTGGCGCCGCTCCTGCCCATGCCAGAGACCCCAGCAGGGAGATGATGTCTGAGCGTGTGTTTGAGGCATCAGATCGGCCCTTGGAACTCACAGCTCTGTTCCTGGCCTTGCTGCAGGCTCCCTGGGTGCCCCTGAGCGGGTCACTTAGGTTGAGGTTTTCAGACTAAATTTAATGGGAATTGTGTGTCCAAATCCCCTAGTCAGAACTGGAAAATCTCAACCTTAAGCTCTGTGGGACAGATCCTCAGCTGGTGTCCATCAGCTGTCGCGCCATTGGGGTCACTGGGCCAGATCCCCAGTTGGCGTGACTCAGTTGTAGCTCCATTGGAGTCACCTCATCCCTGCGTGTGCTCAACTCCTACAGTGATCAGAAGCATTTGCCTTCCTAGATAGACAGTGGGTGCAAAACCTGTCCCCACTGAGATCAAAGGCCAAACTCCCATGGGCTCCTGTCTCACCAGGACTGGCACTTACGTGCATTACCTGCTGGTGAATTAACAATACAAAGGCAAATCTGTGCGGGTGCCTGGCACCCTGCAAACCCATCCAACCAGCCCTTGGTGTGTAGCCGTTTGGACTGACAAATGGGAGGGAAGCATTTGGAAGCACACCGGTAATGAGCAAAGATGGAGAACAAGGCTGATGGTGGTGAAATTCTGGTTCCTCCATGTGATCGCCAGAGGGCAGCAATGGCTAAGGAATGAGACAGAAGCTGCATTATAGGTACTGGACAGGAGGAGGAGATGACTCACTGGTCTCTTCTGGCCTTGGTCAATGTGACCATCTCCTCTGCCCCTCCTGTGTAACACAGGCCCAGCACTAATCTCACTCTGGGCTGTATTCATAGATTCTAGGACTGGAAGGGACCTCGAGAGGTCATCGAGTCCAGTCCCCTGCCCTCATGGCAGGACCAAATACTGCCTAGACCATCCCTGACAGACATTTATCTAACCTACTCTTAAATATCTCCAGCGATGGAGATTCCACAACCTCCCTAGGCAATTTATTCCAGTGTTTAACCACCCTGACAGTTATTAACAGGAGGGTCGTATGTAGGACACAGGAGAGAATTGTCCCGCTCCACTCGGCGCTGGTGAGGCCCCAGCTGAAGTTCTGGGTGCCACATTTTAGGCAAGACGTGGATAAATCGGAGGAGTCTAGAGGAGAGCAGCAAAAGTGAGCAAAGGTTTAGAAAACCTGACCTAGGAAGAAAGATTTAAAAAAAAAAAACCAGGGCCTGTTTAGTCTTGAGAACAGAAGACTGAGGGGCGACCTGATGGTCTGCAAATATCTTATAGGCGGTTCTAAAGAGGACGGGAATCAATTGTTCCCCATGTCCCCTGAAGGCAGGACAAGCCGTAATGAGCTGAATCTGCAGCAAGGCAGATTGAGGTGAGATATCAGGAAACACTTTCTAACTCTCAGGGGAGTGAAGCTCTGCAACAGGCTGCCCAGGGAGGCTGTGGAGCCCCTGTCACTGGAGGGTTTTAAGAACAGGCTGGACAAATGCCTCTCAGGCTGGCCTAGGTTCCCCTTGCCTGACTCACAGATGAATGATCTATTGCAAGAGGAGACGCGAACTATCCATTTGATGTGTGACATTTCTTGTTCAGAACCATTTCTGGGTCAGTAATTGGCTCAGCGCAGCCAGCACTCAGGGCCTAGGCTGCTGCGAAGGGGGGATGGGGCAGAGCCCAAGTCCAGCTGAGATGTGGGTTCGAGCCCTGTTGTTTCCAGAGTCTGATCAGTGCAGTGTGGACGTATTAGCACAGCCATGAGAGCCAGGTCCAGCAAGCACAAACCCAGGCTTCCCATGCAGTGCAGACACACAAGCACTTGGAAACCCCTCGTCTCCAAGCCTGGGTTTCCGATGCCATCCAGACACGCTGCTGGAGACAGGGCTCCAGAGAAGTTCCATGCCCTTGAGGGCGGGTCGCACAGACTGGGCCAGGCTGACTTTCCAGAACCGAGGAACCAAAGAAAGGCCTTTGGCTCTGAAAGGAGGAGCAAGAACTCGCTCAGACCCATCACATGGCCAGGACCTTCTAGCCATGGAGTCTTCGCCCTGGCAGAAGGGTGGGAAAGACTCTGGCCCGCTAAGGCCCTGTAAGACTGAGGGTGACTCCTGCTCTGCTCAGTGTGTTTACATCTGTTTAGTGTCTGTGACACTTTTACCACAGGAGAAGCCAGGAGTCCTGAGTCCCAGAACCCCCCCCCGCTCGACCCACTAGGCCATCTCTGCCTCCAGGAACCAGAGCAGAACCTAGGAACGCCATGGGCCAGGCCCCTGCTCTAGTCCCTACCACCCAAAGCCAACCCAGGGCCAAGCAGAGCAGCTAGGAACCGGGGACCAGATGGGCACGGACAGGGTGTTACATGCTGGAGTGTTCAGACATTACTGGCTGTGCTACACTACGTGAGGCCACGTACGTGTGAGTACAGATGGTCGTACGACTTGATGGTGTTATTCTGCATGTGGATTTTCTCTCTCTCTATCTAAAGGCTCAGGTATACAGACAGGGCCTGCCTCGAAGGCCACTGAAGTCGGCTGGTAACGGGGCTTTCCAAAGGAGCCTACGGGGACTAGGCAACCAGCTTCTGCCGACGGAGTTTATCTGAAGGCCACTGAAAAGGCTCGGGCTGAAATTTGCACCTGCTGGAGTGGAAGGCAAAAGGCCATTTGGTTTCAGTGGGGCCAGGATGTCACCACTGGCATCTAAGTCCCACTGTTCATAGCGGGCCGTGAGAATTAGGATCTCCGAGTTCCATCTGCCCCTTGGGGGGAATCTCAGCCAAAGGGCTGCGTTCCTTCCCAGTGCTGGCTCAAGGCAATCGATCAAATACCTGGTCTCCTGATCCTTCCCCCCCGAGCCTCCGTGCAATGCAGGGCATGGGGCAGCAACGGGACCTGGGGGCTGTGCATTACATTGGCTGAGTTGCCTTCTCACTAGGGACACGACCCAGCACAGAGGCAGGTGGTGAGAGCAGTTTGAGGTTGGTCGACACTGGTTAACGCGAAGAGGGAAAACTGTTTGCTTCTTTGCTATTTTCGTGCAGTTCCTTGATAAACATAACGCTTTCTCCCTGGGGAATTAAAGAGCTGAGGTCTTCCAGTGTTTGCTTGAGCCCCAGGACGTCCTGAGAAGAGCCCAACGCTGCCCAAGGTGGGCAGTCAGGTTGGATGGCCAGGTTTTAAGCATTTCTTCCTTCGGTAGAGAATTCAGCAGCTGGTGAATGGGGACAGATTCACAACACACAGCACGTGGCAAGCGTCCTCTATCTGCTGCCCACTTCCACCTGTCAGCCTTCCCCACTGAATCCCAGCTGCCAACTGAACAGTGTTCAGCTGGAAAACGTGTGAGCAGCTCTAATAATGCGTGCAAAGCCCTGGGCTACGGTTCCCGTTCCGGACTGTCTATCGCAGAGATATCTGCCATTATGACCAAATGAAGTTGTGTTTGGACATGCAAAGATCCTGTCAGTCTGTCTGTCCAATAGCTGAACTCCGTGCAGATGGGCCTAGGTTTACACTCGATGGCTCATGCAGGGCGAGGTCAGTGCAGCCACCTATGGGGTGGGGCGCAGGGGCTGTTAATAGAGGGAAAAAGCGAATAAATGTGCGACATTGACACTGGCGATCCAGAGGACTCCCCCACACAATCCTGAGAGGAGGTGGCAGCTGTGAGCGGCGTGGGGGTTACTGAACACTGAGTCAGCGTGGGGTGGAGCAGAGGGGCAGCCATGGCGCCTCTTCAGCCAGCAGGAGCCGGATGCATCCAAATTGGTGGCAGAGGTGGGATCTCAGCGGGGGGTTAGCTCCAGGCTGGGCACAGGCCGGCCAGGTGGGTCTACACCCAGTGCCCCCTGCTGGCCCTTGGGGCTTCCCAGTTGGAGGCCCGGGGTAGCTTCGGGGGTGGGAATGGGGCTCAGAGCCCAAAGACGGCAGGGCCAACGATGCACCCCAGCAGAGTGTTGGCAGCTTCCAGGCATTCGCTCAGCCAGGGACCTGAAACAAGAGGGGGGCGTCAGGGGGGAGACATCAGCCAGGAAAACGGGTGGGGACACTAATCGAGGAATGGGGTAGCGAGGGCCGGGGGGGGGGAAAGACACCAGCCTGGGAAGTGGGGTAGTGAGGGCTGTGGGGGGAAGACACCAGCCAGAGGAACAGGGGCGGGCCTGGGGGCAAAGGCCAGAGAGCTCACAGAGCGTGGGGGACTGGCATGGGGGACAGGGGAGTAAAGGCACTGGGGGGCTGGGCACGGAGACCCCAGATGGGTGCTGAGATTGGGACAGGGAGACACTGCGGATAGGGGATCTCGAGGGCTGGGCTATGGGGCCCTGGGAGGCAGGGCTGGGGCTATGGGCTGTGGGGTTTCCATGGGGCCCAGGGTTCTCCGGTCGAGGCCCTGGGCCTGCCCCCAACCCCCTAGCCCCATCTCACCTGCTCGGCCTCGCACCCAGACCACAGCCTTGGCCTCCAGCAGCTCCCACTCGTCGCGCTGCCCTGCGGCCCGGCCGTGCAGCCAGACCACGGCCAGCACCGTGGCCCAGACGCCGGGGGCCACATCCTGGGGGGGGGGGGGAAGGAAGGAGAGCGAGAGCCTGAGACAGCACCTGCCCTGAGGACCCCTCCTGCCCCCACAAGCACTGCCCCCTCCCCCGCCCTGTGGACCCCCCCCATACTTCTGAGCACTTCCCCCCATCCCCCTGCCCTGGGAACCCCCCAATCCAGCGCTCCCTCCTCAGATTCAGAGAGTTCCCAGCTCTAGCACCGTGGACCCCCTACCCAGATGCCCAATGCCATGCCCGGGGGTAGGGAGACAGCCTCAGAGGGGGCCCAGCCTGGGCCTCCCCATGTCCCTCCCACCCCCAGTCCTAGAACCTCTTGATCCAATGCTCCGACCCCCTGTTTGGGGGTTCCCAGCCCCCCGCTCTGGGCCCATCTCACCCACTGGGCTCCAGGTTCAAGGGTCTTTTGATCCAGTTGCCCTCAGACCCGCCCCCAGCCTGGGTCACCCCCAGTCTCATCTGGGAGCAGAGAACAGGCTCAACTCATGGCACCTGAGCCCCATCTCTCCCCGCCTCTCCTCTGTCTCTGTCCCTGTCCCCTCCCGCACTCACCTCAATGGGCATCCTCCCTCTGGCATCGGTCTCGCTCACCCCCAGTGCGGCAGCCAGCCGGGGGTCCAGGTCCCACGAGCCATCAGCATTCTGAAGAGACACCAGCCTCAGCAAGGGAGACTCCTCCGGTGCCCGCTCTAGGGAGAGATGTGAGGAGATGGGGCTGGGACATCGTTACAGAACAGTGACATGGCCTGTCCAGGCTAAGGGACAGCCTACAACCTTAACTGTGCCCCCCCATGAGCATCCTTAACCCTGCCCCATCCATGGGTGTCCTTTACCTGCTTCTCAGCACCGTTAACCCCTCCGTGGGCACCCTGAACTATGCCCCTTCCTGCACCCATGGGATGACAATTAACTTTAGTTAGGCACCCAACCTCCTTGGGCCCCTGTGAATGTCCCAGCCCCCGCCATTAATCCCAAAACTCCAGGGTGTTTCTCAAATACAATCTGACCCCGGGACCATCCCACACCACAACCTGTGATACAAACCTATGTCTGGGGAAACACACAAGCATCTAAGGGTGTGGGGAAAATGGGATGTTACAGACGCTAAACAATATTATAGCTATGCCTGTTCCAGGGTTATGGGGCAGAGTTTTTGCCTGTGAGTTTCCTTATTTTTTATTTATTTTGTTGCAAGATAATTTGCATCACGACACTTAAAAAAAAAAACAGCTGCGGATTCCCCCTCCCCAAGCGTCACACCAGTGTTTTGCCCAGGAAGTTCCTTCACTTTCTATGTAGCTGTTAAACATTTGCCCAGCTCCGGTACCGTCAGGGCACGTCTGTCTCTGACCCGATGAAGCGTCATCCTGGTGTTTGCCGCCCGCCCCGAGTCCTGACTGCCAGCCCCTGCCCCCCTCACCTTCCTGGGGTGCGGTCTCCGGCGGGGCGCCGTGTATGCAGGACTTCTTGCCCTCGCGTCGGAGGCTCCCCCAGATGAACTCTGGGAGGCAGCAGAGCCAGAACAGGCACGTCCGAGGGAGGCGCCGCTTTACGCAGTGGTTCACGTGCTCCACAGCCACCACATTGCGCAAGGTGATGGAGCGTTGGTTGCCTTCGTCCAGGCAAGGGAAAATGTACGGCAAATGTCCTGCCATCAAATCGAACTCTAGGGAGCAGATGGTCAGAGAGAGAGACAGACAGATGGACATGCAGACAGACAGAGACAAGCTAAGGGAGGGAAGCGAAATCCTCCCCCACCCAGCACCCAGAGCCAACACGCCGGTAGGACCTCTCCTCCCTGCCCCCCAGCTGGGACCCACACACACACACAGCCCCATCCTCCCCTCCCCTTAGCTCCCTCAGAGTCAGGATCCCCTCCCAGGCTCTGGGCTGGGACCCCCCAGATCCAGCCCCTCCCCTGCAACTTCCCCCCAGCTGGGACACCTCTTCCAGCCCCAAGGGATGCAGGGGGGGGGGTGCTGCGCCCCATGGATGAGGGCAGGACACTGGGGGACGAGAGGCCCCCGCTAGCCAGGCCTGCTCATGCCAGCGATGCGCCCGCCCCTCTGGTCCCTGCCTCTGTCTGGGTCAGTCTGCCTGTCTCACAGGGTCTGTTTGTCTGTCTCCATCTCCCCATCTGGGTCCATCTATCTGATTCTCGGTCTCTGCCCCCATCTGTTTGGGTCTCCGGTTCCGGGTCTGTCCATATGCCCACCTGTCCACCCCAGAGGCCCCACTCTCCCAGCTTGGAATGGCCAGGCCCCGCAGGCTGCTCCCCCATCTCACCTGGCCAGCGCCGGGGAGACTGGGGTCACCCTGGGGGGCAGGGTGGGGCCAGCAGAGCCACATGATAGCTGGGGCAAGGAGAGGGGCAAAGGGACATTAGCCCATATCCATGATGCCTCCCCATGCATCCAGGTGCCCCTCCACCAACTGGGATTCACCCTGCTGGGATCCTTCCTGGAATTCCCCTGCCAGTGGCAGGTTCCACCACCCCCCTGCCCAGCCCCAGGTTCCCCCTCCCACCCGAGCCCCCCACCCACATGCTGCCCCCCCCGGCCCCAGGTTCCCCCTCCCACCCGAGCCCCCCACCCACATGCTGCCCCCCCCGGCCCCAGGTTCCCCCTCCCACCCGAGCCCCCCACCCACATGCTGCCCCCCCCGGCCCCAGGTTCTCCCTCCCACCCGAGGGCCCCCCCCAACCCCTCCAGGGTTACCTGTGAGCGGGATGCCCCATCTCACCAGCGGCCCCTGCACCGGCTGCGTCCGCTCTGTGTCCACCCCCACATAGGCCGTGAGGGAGCAGACGACCCCCGAGCTCAGGCTGGTCTCCAGCACCCGGCGCCGATCCCCCTCCGACCCGGTGTCCATGGCCCCCTCCAGCTCCAGCAGCAGCGACTTGGCTGCCAGCCGGTGAACGGGCAGCCTGTGCCGGGGACAGAGAGTCACGGGGTGAGCCCCGGACGCCTGGGTTCCAGCCATGCAGGAAGGGGAGCAGGGGCTAGTGGGATAGTGTATGGGTGGAGGGAGCCAGGACTCCTGGCTTCTAGTGAAAACAACAAGGAGTCTGGTGGCACCTTAAAGACTAACAGATTTATTTGGGCATAAGCTTCTAGTGGTTACAGCAGGGGGGCTGGGAGCCAGGACTTCTGTTTCCCTCTGTGAGCTGAGGCAGGTCCCCTCCCATTCCTGTTGGGGATGGGGATGGGGGGGAGGGGCAGGACCCAGATACCTGGGGGTAATGGGGGCCACAGGAGCGTTGCTGTCACCTGTCTCCATCCTGTGGCTGCAGGGGGAACTGCAGCGTCTCCTTGTAGGTCTGGTCCTGGATGCGGTACTGCAGGGTGACGCCCCCCATGGCAGTGTCTGGGGGCTGCAGGCAGAGAAAGGGGGTCAGAGGTGGAGTGCGAGGGGGGAGAAGATGCCCGGGGACCCCCCCAGACCCAGGTTACAGAACAAAGGGGGTAAATACGCCTGATTAACAGCAGTTGGGGGGGCTGCCTAGTCAGCCTAATGGCCATCAGTAGGGTCTGGAGTTAATGATCCTGACTGAGATCAACTCAGTTGGGGTAGCACAGAGACCCCCAGTCCAAAGGCCATCGTTAGGGGTCAGAGTTATCACCCAGGAGGGGGTGGGAGGTTCCAGGCTCAGTCACTGACCCTGAGCCCTGGGGGTGTCCGGGGGGGGGTTGCTCTCTCACCTGGGGCTGCCCGTGGAGCTGGGCGTAGATGAGGCACCGCTGCCCAGGGAAGATCACCTCAGGACCCCAGCCCAGCAGCGCCGCCTCCATCCCGGGTGGCAGATCCCAGCTCAGCGAGATCCCAGTCACGGCCGGCTGCAGGGCCCGCTTCAGAGACTGCAGGGCCTGGGGGAGAGACCGGCACTCTGGGACCAGGAGGCTTGGGTCCTATCCCTGGTCTAGGAGAGGAGTAGGGGCTGGTGGGTTAGAACAGGGTCGGGGAGGAGCCCAGACTGCTGGGTTCTCTCCCATCTCTGGGAGGGGAGTGGGGTCTGGAGGGTTAGCGCAGGAGAGGGATGGAGGAGCCCGGACTCCTGGGTTCTCACCTTGGGCTGCATGCGGTCCTGGCCTGTGATGAACTCGGCGCTGCCCCCTGCTGCCCAGGCGATGCCTTTGATCAGAGCTGTGGAGGCCCCTTCCCCGATGCCGAAGGAGAAGCACCTGCAGGAGGGCAGAGTCCGGGGGGTGAGAGCAGTTGAAGAGGGGGCAGAGTTGGGGTTCACTTGGGGGGCGCTGGGGGGCAGGGTTAGAAGAGCGCCCTGTTACCTGTGGGCCCCCTGGTGACGCTGCACCTCGGTGATGACGTCCTGGGTGTTCCCCACCTCCCCGTCTGTGAACACGAACAGCTGGAGGGGGAGAGACGCTGTCAGAGCCGGGGACCCCAAATCCCCCGCAGACACCCCCTACCCCTGGGAATGGGGGCAGCCCCCAGAGAGCCTGCCCCACTGACCCCCCTCCCAGAGACCCCCGGCCCCATGAGACCCCCCGCATAGCCCTCTTCCTCCTGTCCCAGAGCTCTCCCCTGGGGGGGGCTGACAGACGGGGACCCCTGACCTTCTCCCCATCTCTAACTGTGACCCCTAACATCCACCTGTCACCTCTTCCCCAGCCCCCGGAGACACTAACCCACCCAACTGCTGTGGGCACCTTTCTGGGAGCTCCCTCCTGACCCCCCCCCCCACTTGCCCTCCCTGCCCCCTGGCTGCAGGGCGCCCCCCAGAGCTGGGCGCAGCACCCAGAGCTGCCCCCAGCTCTATACAGAGGTGCCCCCCCAGCTCCTGCCCGACATGCCCCACTTACACCGCCAGGGGCATCAGCCCCCGTCCCACTCCGAGCCCCCCACGCCCCCAAAGCCCCCATCAGCTGCCCCCAGGGCTCCCAGCCCCTCTCCAAGTCCAGGAAGTTCATAAGCAGCCTCCCGAGGGGAGCAGGGGGCGTGAGCCATGGCAGGGAGGCCAGGCACGGAGGGGCCTGCGATGGTGCATGACCCATGGCAACAGCTGGGGGCAAACACCCCCCGGCTTGGGACAGGGCACTAGGTGGGGGGCGGGGGCTCAGAGTTACTGCAGAGAATCCTTCCCAAGGGCTGGCTAGGGGGTCTCAGCCCCACGCTCGGGGCTCACTGACCTCCACATGTGGGGTGGGGGGTGGGAAAGGGACTTTCCTGCATCAGATGGGCAGAGACGCTGGGGGGTTCGTCACCCTCAGCAGCCAGGGCCCTGGAGTAATTGGGGGGACTCTGTGACCCTACGTCTGTACCTCAGGGCTTAGGGGTTTGGTGACTCAGCCCCAGGGGCTGGGCCTGTCAAGGGGCTGTCACTGGGTGGGGTGAGGGGCTGGGGCCAGACAAGATGATCAGGATGGTCCCTTCTGGCCTGAAAGTCTCAGTTTATTCCCCACCCCAGCCCCATTTCCTTCGGACACCCCCCAACCCTCCTCGGCTCCCCCAGCCCCTTTCTGAACCCCGGGACACCCCACGGCTGCCCCCCTGGTCCCCAGCCCCTCTCCGAGCCCCCGGGATGCCCTGCGGCTGCCCCGATACCTGGCGCGGGTGCCCATCCAGGCAGGGGCTGTGGTAAATGGCTCGTAGCGGCGCCAAGATCTCTGTGCCCCCCAGGTCGGCCTGGAGCTGCTGGACGCGCTGCAGGGACTCGGCCATGGTCTGTTGGGTGTATCCCACGCTCTGCCTGTGGGGGGCGCCGAGGGGTCAGGGGCCGGGACAGCTGGAGCCGGGGACACCCCGTCCCTAGCCAGCCCTGCCCCCAACCCAAAAACATCCCGACCCCAGCCACCTCCACCGCCTGCCAGCCCTGCCCCCGACCCCAGCCTGCCCTGATCCCTAACCCAGCCAGCAACATGCCCCGTCCTGGACTCACGGGTAGAAGGACTCGAACCAAGACCCAAAGCCATAGATGTTGAAATAACAGCCCAGGGGCAAACTCTTCAACAGCAGGACCAGGGTCTCCTGGGGACAGACAAATGGAAGGAGTCAACGCCCATGTCCAGCCAGCCTGAGCTGCTCCCCTACTCGGCTCTGCCCCCCCAGGCCCAGCCAGCCTGAGCTGCTCCCCTCCACAGGCCCATCTAGTGTGGCCTCCCGCCTGGCCGTACCTTGGCGCAGTCGATGCGCTGGCGGGAGTGGTCTAGTCTGTCCATGGGGCACCCCATGCTGCTGGAGCGGTCCAGCAGGAAGATGAACTCCCCGGCCAAGCTCTGGCCTGGCACCACCTCGGGCAGGCTGGGCAGCAGGGTCACCATCACGGCTGGGTCGCCCATCAGGGAGCCTACGGGGAGATGGGGCCAGTCCCAAATGGGGGGGGCATGGGGACAAGCCCTGTGAGCCTGCGAGAGCTCCCAGGCCCCCCTGACTGCCCCAGAGCCCCACCCATGTCCCTTCCCCCTCCCCCATGCTGCCCTCCCCATAGATCCCCCACCGCCCCCAGCCCCAGCCCCCCACCGTCCCCCGACTATCCCAGAGCCCCACCCCCAACTCTGCCCTCCCCATAGATCCCCCACCATCCCCAGCCCCTCAGCGCCCCCCGACTGCCCCAGAGCCCCACCCCCACCCGTCCCTCCCCCCACACCACCCACTCCCCAGATCCCCAACCACCCCCAGCCCCCCACAACCCCATCTTCCCCTGAGTACCTCCCCCACTCCTCTGTCCTTCCCCTGCCCTCCCCTTACGTCCCTCACCACCCCCAGCCCCTGCCCTCCCAAACCTGCAGTGAGCCCCAGTGTCCACCTGTTGACACCCCACCTTCCCACCTCCAGCTCCGCTGAGACCCCCCCAATCCCATCCCCCAACCCTCGCTTGCCCTGATTCCCCCAGCACCGCTCTGAGAACCTAGCCCTAGCACCCCCCATTCCCCTACTATCCCCCTTATTGCCCCATGCCCCCCGATCCCACATCACAGCCCAGCACACTCCTACCCCACCCCATAGACACCCCCCTGCCCAGGGGCAGCAGGGTGCAGGGGCCCTCACCTGGCTCCACTCCGGGCATTCCAGCCTCCAGCACCGCGCTGGGTTTGTGCGGCTCCGCGTAATACACCAGCAGCTCCACGTCCCGGTCCCACGGGGGGGCCTCGGATAGTGACACCTGGGGGGCGACAGACACCATCACCTCCCCTTGGCTCCTAGGGGACTTGGCTCTTCCTGGAGCAAACACTGCAAATTTCTGACTTTTGTTTGGCTAAATCTTTCCAATTTGGGGGTCACATTTTCCCGCCCCGCCCCCCATTTTCTCCCACTGAAAATCAAGGAGCAGGAAACTCCCAGAAAGTGAAGAGAACCAAGGGCCCATCGAACGCCCGGGATTTCACCCCCACGGGCTGGTCTCAGCCCCGCAAGTTCTTCCCCAGAGAACTCGGGCAATTGACCCACACACACACCTTCTGGGACCAACCCCCCTGCCCCGCCCCAGAGCTCCCACCCCCCTGCATACCGCTCCCAGGAGCCACAGCCAGATGGTCTCCTGGAACCTGCCCCGGCCCAAATCCCCCAGCACCTCCCCCACACTGACCCTCCCAGCGGGGATGACTGAGACCCAGGTGTCCAGGTGAGCCCTTACCTGGGCGGTGGTCTGGTTCCCGGCCGTATAGCTCAGGGGGGTGAGGGGGCAGTTGGAGAGCACGTGGTCGATGCCGTGGGGCGACTGCAGCGTGACGCTCAGGTTCAGGGTGTAGGGCAGCTCCCCCTGGGGGACTCGCGGGACCCCCTGGGTGACGTCCTCCCCGTCCCACCCTGCAGAGAGACATGGGGTGTGGGCTGAGAGAGCGGGAGGGTCCTGGGGGCTGGCATAGCAGGGGAAGATGGGGGTATGGGATATTGGAAGGCATGGGGGGATATCGGGGAGCACCTGAGGGGCTGGCATAGTGGGGGATTTGGGGGTGGCTGGGGGGGTCACATACCCTGGAGCAGGGATTGTGGGGCTGGGGGGGCACTTACTGTGGGGCACATAGTAGTGGCCTAGGGGGTGTTATGGGGCTGAGGGTCCATGTGGGATACGTAGCAGGGGCTAGGGGGTCTCGGGGGGGCTACGGGCTGTGGGGTCACTGACTGTGGGGTATGTAATGGGGGAGCTGCGGACTATGGGTCCCACTGTGGGGCGCATGGGGAAGAGCAGGGGATATGTGGGTCTCACTGTGGGGCAAATGGGGGACACAGGGGGATCTGTGGATCTCACCATGGGGCGTGTAGCGGGGACGCAGCACGGCCGGCAGCACGTAGCGGGCGGCTCCATCGGGCTCCAGCGGCAGCTCGCAGACGTAGCGCAGGGTCAGCGCCGCCTCCTCCCCGGGGGGCAGGTTACCCAGGGAGCAGCTGAAAACGTCACCCCCGGTCCCCTCCTGCTGCAGCAGGAACGAGCTCTGGCCCCCGGCCAGCGCGTCCCCGTACAGCTCCTGCGCCTGCCAGAGAGACAGGGTCACCCTGAGATCCCACTATCCCCAACAGCCTCCTACCCCAGACAGTGCCCTGCCCTGCCCCCCGGCCAGCACGTTCCCATACAGCTCCTGGGCCTGCCAGATAGACAGGGTCACCCCAAGATCCCCCTGCCCCCTGACATCCCCCTGCCCTAACCCCCAGCCAGTGCATCCCTGTACAGGTTACTCCTGGGGGAATTCTGCACCACTGCTCAAGCGCAGCATTCATGTCTGGTGCAGAATTCTTTTCCGCCACAGAAAATACATTCTGGCCCAGAAGTGCTGCAGTTACCCGACTCCCCCAAGCCTTTGCACTGCTTCTCACAGGTTCAGGAAATACAGTTCTGTATTGAAATTTAAATGAATTATTACTCAAAGTTCTGTATGAATATGCCTAGTTACAGACACCATCGCTGACAGGTATTTTGAAATAAATTACCAAAATAATTGAAACTGACATGATTATATTGTGTTATTTTGACAAATAAAATATGCAGAATTTTGTAGAATTTTAAAATATTGTGCACTGAATTTTTTATTTTTTGGCACAGAATTCCCCCAGGACTAACAGGTCCTGCGCCTGCCGGAGAGACGGGGTCACCCCAAGATGCCCCTGCTCCCCAAAATCCCCTTTCCCCCAGCCCGCACGTCCCCATACAGCTCCTGCGCTTGCCAGGGGAGACGGGGTCACCTCAAGATCCCCCTGCTCCCCAAAATCCCCCTACCCTTCGAGATCCTCCTGCCCCCTGTGTCACTAACAGGCCAGCTCAGACCAGAGTCTCTGTAGAACTTGCTTGGGTGTGAATGTCAGAGAAGGAAGGTACTGGCTCACTCGTACAGGAGAACAGTTCACAGCAACCCAATGGTTTTGTTTTACCAATGTGTTTCCTGGGACTGCCCTCCCTGTTCTCAGCCTCAGATCTAAAGACTGTTTGGGTGCCAAGAAGAGGAGATGTCTGATGTGCAAACTGCACGGAATCGAAGAAACTAAACCCATCCTGTGTCACTGCCCAGTCCCTGGGCCTGGGCACTGCACACGAAGAAACATGCTCACATCACAGCATGGGTTGACCATGGAAAACCTCCAGAGCCAGGCTGTGATGGGCACACTTGCCGGACGGCCCTGCGGGCAATGAGCCCTAAGCTGGGCTCCGGGGAGCGATCCTGTATCTCTGCCCGGACGGCTTCTGCCAGGGGAATCCCGAGCAACGGGGCAGAAATCCCCAGAGCCCTTCTAGGGAACCCGGAGAGCCTTAGGGGACCACTGGCAAATCCCTCCGCCTCTGCTCTCGCTTGCTCTGCAAACCGTGACTCACCTGGCCCGTATTTTACCTGCTTGAACCTCTCCACAGCTCATTTCTTCCTCTTGGCTAACAAACCTTTAGTCGTTTGCTAGAGAACGTGGCTGCAACGCTGTCTTTGGGGAGAGCCAGAGCGCCCACAGACCGGTGGGGAGTGACCCACCTTTTGAGTTTGGAAGAAACCTGACGGGAGGTGATCTGGGCTTTTACTACCCTCCCGTCCCAACGTCCAGCCTGGCCTAGGGGTGGAGGGGCTGGAGAGGGGGCTGGCCGGGGCTCTGTGGGGAGCCAGGAGCTCACGTTGGGCGCTGGCCACATGAAACCCCAGGATAGAGACGTCCAGCAGTTAGGGGCGTCTGTCC
The DNA here is from genome assembly GCF_028017835.1 of Emys orbicularis. NCBI lineage: Eukaryota > Metazoa > Chordata > Testudines > Emydidae > Emys > Emys orbicularis. The sequence continues at coordinate 34,002,959 of NC_088694.1, read as the reverse complement.
TGTTTTCTGATACTCGGCCCTGAGACTGGCACTCTCACTTGTGAGCCGCTCCAGACAGCGGGACACCCCGACATCCCCCTCCCCTACCCCCGTACAGCTCCTGTGGGGAGAGACGGGGTCACCCCGTCATCCCCCTCCCCTGCCCCCCATACAGCTCCAGCAGGGAGAGATGGGGTCACACCAACATCCCCCACCTCCCGACAGCCCCCTGCCCGCGAATCCCCATACAGCTCCTGTGCCTGCTGGAGAGATGGGTCACCCCAAGATCCCCCCCAGTCCCACCCATAACCCGCCTCTCTCCCCCCGGGACCCATGCCCCCCGGTACCTGTTTCTTCTCGTGGAGCTGGGCCTGGATGCAGGTGCCCCCCAGGCGGGCCTGGAAGGAGTAGACGGCCGCCTCGGCATCCACAGGGAACATGAACACGGCCTCCACTGGCCCCGGCTCCTCGTTCCTGTAGAGCAGCTCGCAGCCCACGTCCGCAACAAAGCCTCGGATCAGCACCGTCACCGAACCGCTGCGCAGTGGCACTGGGGGGAACAGGGTCATCAGCCAGGGGGCCCCCCATGGGCGCTGGGAGAGGGGGGTGTCAGCTATGGGACCCCACAGACCCCCATCGGCGCCGGAGGAGGGGGGTGTAATCTACGGGGCCCCCACATAACCCATGGGCACTGGGGGAGGGGGACTTCAGCCACGGCCCCCCACAAACCCCCCATGGGCACCGGGGGAGGGGCCATGTCAGCCATGGGGCCACCCTCCCCCTTGCAGCCCCAATTCCCGACCCCCAGCCCTGACTCACCCGGCTTGTTGGAGCCGGTCAGGAGGCCGCACTGCGTCATCTCAGGTCCGGGATCGGGGGATCTGTGCAGGGGAAGGGGGGTGAGATACGGGGTTCCTATAAAAACTGACAGGCACAGGGTGCCCCACCCCCAGCAATGGCTCCGAGACTCCAGCCCCACCTCCCTGCTCAGCCAAGTCCTGCGGCAGGGAGTCCCACAGGCTTACGGGGCCTAGCTCAGAGATCACAGTGATGGCTCCTCTTGGGGCCCCCCTCCCCGCACACGGTGCCAGCCAGCGATGGAGGATGTGTGGAGAAATGTAGAGGGCGGTGTATAGGGATGTATGGACGGACGGACAGATGGAAGGAGGGAAGTGGGGATGGACAGAGCACGTGGGGGGCTGAGGATGGATGGACAGACAGAAGGAAGGGTGGGGGTTCGGACAGAGTGCAGGGAAGGAGCTGGCGGTTAGAGTGGGGGGAGGCTGAGAGCCAGGACTCCTGGGTTCTATCCCTGGCTCTGGGCAGGGAGTGGGGACTAGTGGGTTAAGCCGGGGGGGCATGGAGACAGGACTCCTGGGTTCTATCCCCAGCCCCGGTGGGGGGGCCCTGGAGCAGTGCCGAGCTGCAGGGAACCCAGGTGGGTCACTGGGGGGTTGTTCACCCAGCTAGGGTGTCACCCTGCAGAGAACAGAAGAGGTTTGCAGAGTGGCCGTTCCAAGTGGGGGGTGCTGCTATTTACCTTCACCTGGGGCCGCCATGAACCCCCCGCCCTGAGACTGCGAAGTCCAGCCCTGGCCACAGCTGGGGGCTCCTGCTCCCTGCCACGGAACCGGCCGGCCTGAGCCTGGTGGGAGTGAAAGGCCGGCAGAGGGCTGGGTTCTCCAGCAGCAGGAACCCGGCTCTGAGCCCATGGGGAGTCTCCATTGAGGAGCAGGGATCTAAGGGTGCCGGGCGGGGGTGAGGAACGCCAGAGCTGCCATGACCAAGAGGGGCTCCAGAGACCTAAGTTCCCTCTAAGCTGCACAGCCGTGCAGCTGGCTACCAAGGGCCGCGCAGGAGCTGCCACGGAGAGGTGCCTCTCCCTCGGCCCGGTCCCGAGCTGCTGCAGGGAGAGAGGGCTGGGGGGAGACCTCTCTCCCCAGGGCAGTCTTCACCCCAAACCCCTCATCCCCGGCCCCACCCCGGAACCCACACCCCCAGCCGGAGCCCTCATCTCATCCCACACCTCAACCCTCTGCCCCAACTCTGAGCCCCCTCCATCACCCAAACTCCTCTTCCCCGGCCCCACCCCAGAGCCTGCACCCCCAGCCAGAGCCCACACCTCAACTCTCTGCCCCAGCCCTGAGCCCCCTCCCTCAACCAAACTCATCCCCAGCCCCACCCCAGAGCCTGCACCCCCAGCCAGAGCCCACACCCCAACCCTCTGCCCCAGCCCTGAGCCCCCTCCCACACTCCGAACCCCTGGGCCCCACCCCCACCACACATCACCTCCATATTGCTGCACATAACAAAATTCATTCTGCACATACATGTAAAAAATTAGAGGTAACATTGCTCCAGACCCCGCTCTCGGGGCCCCATGTTACCTCGCCGCCGCTGGGCCAGCTGGAGAATTCCCAGATCCGAGGTCGGACGGGAATGTTGGGATCACCCAGGTAACCTGCATTCCCAGCAGCGCCTGGAATGAACTCCTGGGGAAACTGAAGCCCAACCCCCACCGTCTCGCATCAAACGCTGGCCGTAATGGAGGATCCACCACACAGCCCCGGGTGAGCTGTGCCAATGGCTAGTTACCCACACCCAGAAATATGCACCTTCCCTCCAGTGCAATCTCATCTGCCTGCCACCCCTAGCCCCGGGCCGGTGCCACAGCAGGGCCTGCTACCTGCCGCAACCCAACGGAGCAGGTATTCATAGCCGGGAGCCAGGCGCCTCTTCGCCTGCTCTGGGGTAAGCACCACAGACCAGGAAATGGCGGAGGCCCCGGGAAAGGCTCTGGCGGGGAAGGGAGGCTGGTTCTTTGTCCCTGGGATTTAACTCTGACACCTAGTTCCCAGGCCGGAGAAAGGGAGTCGGTGTGAAAGCTACAGCAATTCACCAACTGCGGCTCTCGCTGCTGCAGCTGCTTCTGGCAGAGCGCCCGAGGCTGAGTCACTCTGCCGGGGGGTGAGGTCTGAGCGGGGAACAGGACCCCAGCAGCCCCCCGAGCCCGTGGGGAGCAGGACAGACCTGGCCGGGTGCCACGGGGATGGGCACCGGGAGATCCATGCAGGGAGAAGTCCGTAAAGGAACAAAAAGGTGGGAGGATGGGTTGGAACCAGGAAGGTTTAGGGGTACCTCCCTCCAACCTCCCCCAACCTGCCCCAGCACACAGGGTCCCCACTTCCAGGGACGGGAAACTCTGCAGGGGCAAAGCCCCAAGTCCGGGGGCTGGGGGTGAGGGGGGACCCCGGGACACAGGAGGGAGGCAGTTCCCAGAGAAAGGGGAGCCCGTGGACCCAGAGAGGATGAAGGGGACCGTGGACCCATGGGGCAGGACCAGGGCGGTCCATGGACCTCAGGCGGGGGTGCTCTGGGGGGGCCGATCCGCACCTCTGGTACCTTCCCTCTCGGTCCCGGGTAGCGAAGCCTTGAGTCAGCTGGAAGGGAAACTAGCTCCGCCCCCCTCCGGGGAGCGTCTGCAAACTCCCCACCCTCAGCTACTGCAAACCAGGGGCCGTCTGCAAAGTCCCTCCTCCACCCCCCCGGCGGGAGCCAGAGACCATCTGCAAACCCTTCACCCCACACAGCCCGCCATGTGCCGGTGCAGTGGCGCTCAGCCTTTCCAGACCGCTGTACCCCCTTTCAGGAGTCTGGTGTGTCTGGCGTACCCCCAAATTTCACCTCACTTAAAAACCACTTACTTGCAAAATCAGACATTAAAATGCAAACGTGCCCCAGCACACTGTGACTCCCCAATGGCTGCCCTGTGCCCTTTTACCAGACAATTAGAAAATCAATCGATCGGAATATAAATCTCGTACGGACATTTCAGTGTACAGTGTACAGAGCAGTATAAACAAGGCATTGGCTGTATGAAATGTTCGTTTGTACCGACTTCGCTGGTGCTTTTTATGTCGCCTGTTGTAAAATTAGACAAATCTCTAGATGAGTTGAGGTAGCCCCTGGAAGATCTCTGTGTATCCCCAGTGGTAGATGTACCCCTGGTTGAGAACCACTGTGCTAGGGCGTGTCTGCAAACTGCCCCCCACACACACACACACACACCCACACACACTGAATTGGGGCTGAGGGTGTCACCAAACTGCCCCTCGCTCCTTCCTGACCCTTTGCTGCCCTCTGGGGGCCATTTCACTGGCAGGCCCACTGTCCATCCCAGCCGCGCTGCCTTCCCCGAGGAGGGTCCGACCTGCGTCATCTCAGCTCCAGGGTCGGGGGTTCTGTGCAGCAGAAGGGGGGTGAGATACAGGGTTCCTATAAAAACTGACAGGCACAGGGTGCCCCACCCCCAGCAATGGCTCCGAGACTCCAGCCCCACCCCCCTGCTCAGCCAAGTCCTGTGGCAGGGAGTCCCACAGGCTTACGGGGCCTAGCTCAGAGATCACAGTGATGGCTCCTTTTGGGGCCCCCCTCCCCGCACACGGTGCCAGCCAGCGATGGGGGATGGGTGGAGAAATGTAGAGGGCGGTGTATGGGGATGTATGGACGGACGGACAGATGGAAGGAGGGAAGTGGGGATGGACAGAGCATGTGGGGGGCTGAGGATGGATGGACAGACAGAAGGAAGGGTGGGGGTTCGGTCAGAGCGCAGGGGAGGAGCTAGCGGTTAGAGAGGGGGGAGGCTGGGAGCCAGGACTCCTGGGTTCTATCCCTGGCTCTGGGTGGGGAATGGGGACTAGTGGGTTAAGCCGGGGGGGCATGGAGACAGGACTCCTGGGTTCTATCCCCAGCCCCTGGTGGGGGGGCCCTGGAGCAGTGCCGAGCTGCAGGGAACCCAGGTGGGTCACTGGGGGGTTGTTCACCCAGCTAGGGTGTCACCCTGCAGAGAACAGAAGAGGTTTGCAGAGTGGCCGTTCCAAGTGGGGGGGTGCTGCTATTTACCTTCACCTGGGGCCGCCATGAACCCCCCGCCCTGAGACTGCGAAGTCCAGCCCTGGCCACAGCTGGGGGCTCCTGCTCCCTGCCACGGAACCGGCCGGCCTGAGCCTGGTGGGAGTGAAAGGCCGGCAGAGGGCTGGGTTCTCCAGCAGCAGGAACCCGGCTCTGAGCCCATGGGGAGTCTCCATTGAGGAGCAGGGATCTAAGGGTGCCGGGCGGGGGTGAGGAACGCCAGAGCTGCCATGACCAAGAGGGGCTCCAGAGACCTAAGTTCCCTCTAAGCTGCACGGCCGTGCAGCTGGCTACCAAGGGCCGCGCAGGAGCTGCCACGGAGAGGTGCCTCTCCCTCGGCCCGGTCCCGAGCTGCTGCAAGGAGAGAGGGCTGGGGGGAGACCTCTCTCCCCAGGGCAGTCTCCACCTAGGGTGACCAGATGAGGGAAAGAAAATATCGGGACACATAGGGGGGGATGCAAAAAAAACAAACAAAAAAAAGCCGAGTCAGCGCTGCAGGTGGATATCGGGAAAGTCCCACCCCCGGAACCCACACCCCCAGCCAGAGCTCTCATCTTATCCCACACCTCAACATTCTGCCACTACCACGAGCCCCCTACCTCACCCAAACTCATCCCCAGAGCCTGCACCCCCAGCCAGAGCCCACATCCCAACCCTCTGCCCCAGCCCTGAGCCCCCTCCCACACTCCGAACCCCTGGGCCCCACCCCCACCACACATCACTTCCATATTGCTGCACATAACAAAATTCATTCTGCACATACATGTAAAAAATTAGAGGAGGGTCCGACCTGCCAGACATGCAAGACCCCCGTCATGTGCACCCTAGGGGGCCCCAAAGCCAAGCCCTGGGTGGGCAGCAAACTCACCCAGAGTTTCCCCCCAGAAATCTGTTTGATGACACTAAAAATCTCAGTGTCGATCCCCAGGCTGCACTGGCCTCATTGCCTCTCAGCTGTCATTTGTCAGACAGAATGTGAAACAAAACCCTGGGGGATAAAACTGATTTGTATTGTTTATTTATTTATTTGTTGCTATTTCTGACACATTTCATTTCAGACTCATTGGCACATGCTCCCTTCCCTCCCACCTTCCTATCCCGAGTAAGACTCACCAAGCACATCCCTTTGGGACTCATGGCCCGCCTCTTGGAGCAATGGGCTCAGGCTCTCTGCAAACTCAGGAAGCGGCAGTCACACTCGGGGCAACTCCCCGCTCTCACAGCTCAGCTGGCTGGGAACAGCAGGGGCCCATGGAAAGCCCAGGAGCTGCGAGCAGACAAGGGCTGCAGGGACGTGTTCTGCAGTCACTCCCGGATCCAAGGGAGGCATGTTTGGGGCTATGGAGTGGAGTCTGTGGTTTCTACCTGCCTGGGAGGAGGGCATCTGAGCTGGCAAAGCCAGAGTGGGGACCCAGAAAGGCTGAGGGGAAAGCAGCGGGGGAATGAGCTGTGGGTGTCCCTCGGGAGCTTCCAAGAAGGAGAGCGCGCCGACCGCTGAGCTGCGGGTGTTGCCCCGGAAGTTGCCATAGGGAATGGCTAAGAGGAGCCGTTGGGCCAGAGAGTGAGCGAGTGACACTAGAGCCTGGTGCCTCAGAGCTCCCCGGGGGCGGGAGAGCAGGAACCCATCCCCTGACTAGTGAGTTATGATCCAGAGTGAAACAGCTCCGGCTGGAGCCTCCACGGGTTAGTCCGGAGCTCTGGGTTCGGGCGCTGCAGCCAGGTGAGAGGCCCACACTCCCGGTCTCTCTCCCCAGCCAGCAGGGCGGGGAGCTGAACTGGGGCGAGTGACCGAACCCCTGGGGTACAAGCCATAAGGAGACAGCCGGAGCTCAGAGCACAGCCACTGGATCCGGCATCGCGACAGCGGCTTGGAGCCTCCCCCGGGGCCGGATGTGGGGCCGAGAGCCTGGGCACCCGCCGGAGGTGCAGGTCCTGGGGCAGAAATGGAGGTGCTGTAGGGACCCTGACAGGGAGTTCACAGGGCTCGGCAGCAGCTGAGCGGGGTTTGGGGAACGCCAGTGGAGCCTGAACATGGGTCAGAGCTGGAAGTGGGATTTGGGCACCTCTGTCTGAATCGTAAGATCCTGTGCCGGCCCCGGGCAGAGTTAAGGGCATTCGGGGGCCATGCTCTGCGTTTCCTGGCTGAATGGGTTTGTGTTTCTTTTCAGTGTCATGGGGACGGGGAGTCTCTGGGGTCTGCACCACGTGCTGTGGGGATCCCAGCACCAGCCATGGGATATTTCTTACCCCGCAGGGACAGGCACCACCCCGAACCTTGAACTTCATCTTCATGGAGCTTTCTGCCTGGCGATCTACAAAGAGCCTAGATTCTGCCTGCCCCGACCCTGTTCCTGGGCTCAGAGGTGCGGGTTTGGCCCACCCCTAGGCCTGGGCTGGGCACCAGCTCCCCTGGGTTTATCGCTGTTACACATCAGGATAACAACCCCCGTCTCTCTAGACTATCTGGGGTAGCTGGGCACCCGGCTGCCATCTGATCTGAGCCTGGAAAATCTCCCCCAGTCTTTTCTCTCTAGAATTCTTCCTTCCAATTTCAATGCCCTGGGCTGGCAGCATCAAGGCCTGGCCCAACAGCCGCTGGGGCTCAGCACAGGAGACTTGGCTGCCGGAGCCCACACGGCTGTCGGCGTCAGCGCACAGACAGAAGCAGCCAGGCAAAGCGCTGGGGGGGGGGGGGGGGCTGTGTGAGCCGGGGGGGAGAGTGTTTGCTGCTTCCCTGTCACATTACAACGCCACTATGTCCTCGCTCCAGGCGGGGCCGGAGGTTCCCAAGCTGCTGGGGGGCTGGGCGTCTGGTTCCCAGGTATCTGAATGGGAATCATACATCCAAATGGCCAAGGTGCTTTGGAGATTCCCAAACCCACAGCATGTTTTAGTGACAACCATGCAACACAATCCTCATAACTTCATATGCATTAGTGATACACATATTTAGATGGAACAGTGGGTTTCAGCAGATCATAACCTTTCCCATGATACTTTACAAAGCCCGCTTTATATGCAATATCACAACTATATACAAATGATGAATATGAGGGTTACAGGGCACTCCCCCGGGGTGTAGAGTGTCACACTACTTTATTCCAGAGATGGTCCCCACCCCCAGCACCAAAGGCCTGTCTACACAATGACCTTCCTCCTGTTTGAGTTATGGCAGTGGCCTCAAACTTTTTTACTGGTGACCCCTTTCACATAGCAAGTCTTTGAGTGAGACCCCCCCCCTTATAAAATAAAAACACTTTTTTATATATTTAACACCATTATAAATGCTGGAGGCAAAGCGGGGAGCCCCAGGCCCTTTAAATTGCCCCCTGGGGAAGTCGGGCCACCCGGGTACGGCAAACTGGCTTACTTTCACCTCTGACTGTCCCTATAAAATCGGGACATTTGGTCACCCTACTCTTACATTCGTCTGTCCATCCTCACCCTCTGCTCTGTCCGACCCCCCTTCCATCCGACTGTCCATCCTCACCCCCCACTCTCTCCAACCCCCCTTCCGTCTCTGTCCTCACCCCGCCTTCTATCCATCTGTCCATCCTTACCCCCCCACACCTGTCAGACCCCCTTTCCATCCATCTGTCTGTCCATCCTCACACCCACGCCTGTCCAACCCCACTTCCGTCTGTCTGTGCAATCCCCACTTCCATCCATCTGTCTGTCCTCACTCCCCCCCCGTGCCTCTCCAATTCCCTCTTCCATCTGTGCATCCCCACCCACACATCTCCCTCCCTCCATCCCCACTCCCCTCCTTCCATCTGTCCATCCATCCCCCCTACATTTCCATCTCTCAGCCATACCCCAGTCCCTGCTGGGGGCTGGGGCCATGTGGGGGGGTCGGTAGTCCCTGATTGTGTTTGTCTGGCCTGGCTGAGAGCCCTGATGACGGGGTGTATCCATCCCACTCTGGGCAAGCGGGGGCATTCCCCCCCACACCACCTGCAGCAGACGCCCAAGGCCCCGTGACGCTCCCCTACATTTCTCCACCCCTCCCCAGGCCCCCAGCCATTCCCTCCATCCAAACATCCATCCCCACGCCCCTCCCGTCCGTCTGTCCATCCATCCCCATTACCCCCACACACACACACATTTCTCCATCCAGCTCCCAGCTGTGCCCAGGTCCCTGCCTGCCCCTACTTGTTGGGGGCTGGCCCCGTGTGCAGGGAGGGGGAGCCCGGGGGGGCCCGAGAGGAGACGTCACTCTGATCTCTAAGCTAGGCCTGAGAGCCTGTGGGATTCCCTGCCACAGGACTTGGCTGAGCAGGGAGTAGGGGATGGGGTCTCAGAGCCGTTGCTGGGGGACACACCCTGTGCCCATCAGTTTCCATGGGAACCCTGTATCTCACCGCACACCCTTTCCCCGCACAGATCTCCGACCCCGGAATAAGATGACGAGCTGCGGCCTCCTGAACAGTTCCAACGAGCCGGGTGAGTCAGGGCGGGGTGGGGGAGGCGGCGGTGCCATGGCTGACGTCCCCCTGCCCCGGAGCCCATGGTGGGGAGTCTGTGGGGGGCCCATTGCTGATGTCCCCCTCCCCCATCGCCCATGGGGGTCAGAGGGGCCTGTGGCTGACATCCCCTTTCCCCCAGTGCCCCTGCGCAGCGGCTCACTGACGGTGCTGATCCGAGGCTTCGTGGCGGACGTGGGCTGCGAGCTGCTCTACAGGAACGATGAGCCGGGGCCCGTGGAGGCCGTGTTCGTGTTCCCTGTGGATGCCGAGGCGGCCGTCTACGCCTTCCAGGCCCGCCTGGGGGGCGCCTGCATCGAGGCCCAGCTCCGCGAGAAGAAACAGGTACTGGGGGGCAGGGATCCCGTGGGGGAGAGATGGTACCAGGGGGGCAGGGCTGGGGGGGATCTCAGGGTGACCCCTTCTCTCCCGGCAGGCACAGGAGCTGTACGGGTACCCACAGGCTGGGAGGCAGGGGGACCTCGCAGTGACCCCATCTCTCCCAGCAGGCGCAGGAGCTATATACTGACACGCTGGCCAGGGGGCAGGGAAGGGGGATGTCGGGGGAAGGGGGATCTCGGTGTGACCCCTTTCCCGTCTCTCCTGGCATACGCAGGAGCTGTAGGGGGCTGTGTTGGCCAGGGTCAGGGGAATGTCGGGGGGCAGGGGTTCTCGGGGTGACCCCGTCTCTTCCAGCAGGTGCAGCAGCAGTACGGGGACACGCTGGCAGGGGGATCTCATGGGATAGGTAGATCTCGGGCTGATCCTGTCTCTCCAGGAGGTGCAGGAGTTGTTACCCCTGGGGGAATTAGGCACCAAAAAACTTAAAATTCTGTGCGCAATATTTTAAAATTCTGCATTTTTTTGTCAAAATAACACAGTGTAATCACGCCAGTTTCCATTATTTTGGTAATTCATTTCAAACTAGTGTCAGCAAGTACGTCTGTAACAACACAGACCAAAAAAAAGATTCTGGTAATTTTTTTCCAAGAATAGATTCCTTTCTAGACCTATTCATACAGAACTTTGTGTAAGAATTCATTTAAACTACAATATAGAACCGGATTTCCTGCCCCCCCTCAGAAGCAGCGCAAAGGTTTGGGGGAGTCAGGGGTAATGGAGGAGTTGAGGGAGCGGAAAGGAGTCTGGAGTGAACCTCGAGGATTGTTGGGTGTGGGTGGGAGAAGTATGGAACAGGTTTTTTGGGGGGGAGGGATTGTTAGGGAGTTAGGGAGCCTCCCCCATGCAGACCCTTTCCCATTCAGTCAGGCACATCTGCCCCTGTCTCCATATCCTCCATCAATCTCTGCAGCCTTCTCCCCCATCCCTGTGTGTCACTGCATCCTCCTTCCCCTGTTCCCGTCTGGCCCTGCAGCCCCCTTCCACTGTTCCCGTGTGGCCCTGCCAGGGCCGGATTTAGGCCAATTCCCCCCAATCGGGCCCCGCACCTAAGAGGGCCCCGCGCTGACTTAGGTGCCTTTTTAATTTTTACTCAACCAGTGGCTCCGGGTTTTCAGCGGCACTTCGGCGGTGGGTCCTTCAGTGCCGCCGAAGACTCGGAGCGAGTGAAGGACCTGCCGCCGAAGTGCTGCCAAAGACCCGGAGTGTCGCCAGGTGAGTCATCCCTGCCGGGGCCCCGTCGAAACTATTAGAATCGGGCCCCACACTTCCTAAAGCCGGCCCTGGGCTTTGCACCCTCCTACCCCCCTGTTCCCGTGTGGCCCTGCAGCCCCCCTCCCATTCAGTCCCTGGCTCAATGGTGTCACTCACCCCACTAGCTCCTGAGCCCACAGCCCAGTCTCTGCCCCCACCAGCCCTTCTGAACCCCTCTCTGTGCCTCCCCCCCCCCCCGCAGCCCTGTGTGCCCCACTCTGTCCTAACCTGGCTCTGCGGGCAGGGTGCTGTGATTAACGCAACCAATTCCTGACTGCTCTGGTGCCACAGCGGCCTCTGGAGGGTGAAAGGTGGAACTGCAGCACTTCTTGGGAGGGACGGGGGGGGGGGAATTCTGTGCCAGACATGAATTCTGCACCTACCCAGTGGTGCAGAATTCCCCCAGAAGTAACCTGTATGAGGATGTGCTGGCCGGGGGGTAGGGCAGGGGGATCTCAGGGGCCAGGGGGATCTTGGGATGACCCTGTCTCTCCAGCAGGCACAAGAGCTGTACGGGGACGCGCTGGCCGGGGGGCAGAGCTCGTTCTTGCTGCAGCAGGAGGGGACTGGGGGCGACGTTTTCAGCTGCTCCCTGGGTAACCTGCCCCCCGGGGAGGAGGCGGCGCTGACCCTGCGCTACGTCTGCGAGCTGCCGCTGGAGCCCGATGGAGCCGCCCGCTACGTTAGCCTGCCTGGTGAGACTCGTAGTCCCCAACACCCCCACTGCGCACCCTACAGTGAATGATCCCACAGCCTGTAACCCTCCGAAGTTCCCTAGCCCCTGCTACGTACCCCACAGGGAAAGACCCACATGGACCCTCATAGACCCATAGGCCAGTACTATGTGCCCCATGGTAAGCGCCACCCCAGCCCTGCAATCCCTGCCCCAGGGTAGGTGACCCCCCCCCCGGCCCTCTCCTGACCTCCCAGCATCCCCCCATGCCTCTCAATAGCATTCCCCCCATAGAATCATAGGACTGGAAGGGACCTCGCAAGGTCATCTAGTCCAGTCCCCTGCACTCGTGGCAGGATTAATTATCTAAACCATTCCTGACAGGTGTTTGTCTAATCTGCTCTTAGAAATCGCCAATGATGGAGATTCCACAACCTCTCTAGGCAATTTATTCCAGTGTTGAACCACCCAGATAGGAAGTTTTTCCTAATGTTCAACCTAAATCACCCTTGCTGCAATTTAAGTCCATTGCTTCTTGTCCTATCCTCAGAGGTTAAGAAAAACAATTTTTCTTCCTCCTCCTTGTAACAATCTTTTACATACTTGAAAACTGTTATCATGTCCCCTCTCAGTCTTCTCTTCTCCAGACTAAACAAACCCAGTGTTTTCAATCTTCCCTCATAAGTCATGTTTTCTAGAACTTTAATCATTTTTGTTGCTCTTCTCTGGACTCTCTCCAATTTGTCCACGTCCTTCCTGAAATGTGACACAATAGTCCAGTTGAGGCCTAATCAGAGCAAAGTAGAGAGGAAGAATTACTTCTCGTGTCTTGCTTACAACACTCCTGCTAATATAGCCCAGAATGATGTTCGCTTTTTTTGCAGCAGTGTTACATTGTTGACTCATATTTACCTTGTGATCCACTGTGACTCCCAGATCCCTTTCCGCAGTACTTCTTCCTAGGCAGTCATTTCCCATTCTGTATGTGTGCAACCCATTGTTCCTTCCTAAGTGGAGTACTTTGCATTTGTCCTTCAGACCATTTCTCCAGTTTGTCCAGATCATTTTGAATTTTAATCCTATCCTCCAAAGCACTTGCAACCCCTCGCGTCTTGGTGTCTTCCGCAAACTTTATAAGTGTACTCTCTATGCCATTATCTAAATCATTGATGAAGATATTGAACAGAACTGGACCCAGAACTGATCCATTTGGGACCCCACTCGTTATGCCCTTCCAGCATGACTGTGAACCACTGATAACTACTCTCTGGGAACAGTTTTCCACCCACCTTATAGTAGCTCCATCTAGGTTGCGTATCCCTAGTTTGTTTAAAAGAAGGTTATGGGAGACAGCATCAAAAGCTTTACTAAAGGCAAGATATACCACATCTACCCCTTCCCCCTATCCACAAGGCTTGTTTCCCTGTCAAAGAAAGCTATCACGTTGGTTTGACACAATTTGTTTTTGACAAATCCATGGTGACTGTTACTTATCACCTTATTATCTTCTAGGTGTTTGCAATTGATTGTGTAATTATTTGCTCCGTTATCTTTCCGGGTACAGAAGTTAAGCTGACTGGTCTGTAATTTCCCAGGTTGTCCTTATTTCTCTTTTTAAAGATAGGCACTAGATTTATCCTTTTCATCTCTCCCATCTTCCATGACTTTGCAAAGATAATTGCTAATGGCTCAGGTATCTCCTCAGTCAGCTCCTGGAGTATTCTAGGATGCATTTCATCAGGCCCTGGTGACTTGAAGACATCTAATTTGTCTAAGTAATTTTTAACTTGTTCTTTCCCTATTTTAGCCTCTTCTGATCCTACCTCATTTTCCCTGGTATTCACTATGTTAGACGTCCAATCACCACCAACCTTCTTGGTGAAAACCGAAACAAATAAGTCATTAAGAACCTCTGCCATTGCCACATTTTCTGTTATTCTTTTGCCCCCCTCACTGAGTAATGGGCCTACCTTGTCCTTCATTTTGTGCCTTGGCCTTTCTAATTTTGTCCCTACATACTTGTGTTATTTGTTTATATTCATCCTTTGTAATTAAACCTAGTTTCCACTTTTTGTAGGACTCTTTTGATTTTTAGATCACTGAAGATCTCCTGGTTACGCCAGGGTAGTCTCTTGCCATACTTCCTATCTTTCCTATGCAGTGGGATAGTTTCCTCTTGTGCCCTTAATACTGTCTCTTTGAAAAACTGCCAACTGACTCCAGTTGTTTTTCCCTTTAGACTCACTTCCCATGGGACCTTATCTGCCAACTCCCTGAGTTTCTTAAGTCTGCCTTCTTGAAATCCATTGTCTTTATTTTGCTGTTCTCCCTCCTACCATTCCTTAGAATCATGAACTCTACCATTTCATGATTACTTTCACCCAAGCTACCTTCCACTTTCAGATTCTCAACCAGTTCCTCCCTCTTTGTCAAAATCAAATATAGAACAGCCTCCCCACTAGTAGCTTTCTCCACTTTCTGAAATAAAAAATTGTCTCCAATACATTCCAATAACTTGTTGGATAATCTGTGCCCTGCTGTGTTAGTTTCCCAACAGAGAATGTCTGATGTCAAGTTGAAGTCACCCTCCACCACCAAGTCCTGTGCTTTTGATGATTTTGTTAGTTGTTAGCTGTTTAAAAAAAGCCTCATCCACCACTTCCTGGTTTGGTGGTCTGTAGTAGACCCCTACCCTGACATCACCCTTGTTTTTTACCCCTTTTATCCTTACCCAGAGACTTTCAACGAGTCTGTCTCCTATTTCCATCTCAATCTCAGTCCAGGTATGCACATTTTTAATATATAAGGCAACACCTCCGTTTTTTCCCTGCCTGTCCTTCCTGAGCAAGCTGTACCCTTCTATCCCAATATTCCAGTCATGCGTATTATCCCACCAAGTCTCTGTGATGCCAACTATGTCATAGTTGTGTTTATTTACTAGCATTACGAGTTCTTCCTGCTTATTCCCCATACTTCTCGCATTAGTATACAGACATCTGAAATACTGATTTGATTCTCTCCCCCCCCCCCCCATTCTGTCTTGTCTCTCCTTTATCTCTGCTGTAACAGCCCATTCTCCACCCAAATTCCGACCCTTCTCCCAGGTCTCCATGTTGTTGACTTACCTGTGGGCTTTGGTCACCTGCCCCCTTCAAACCTAGTTTAAAGCCCTCCTCACTAGGTTAGCCAGTCTGTAGCCAAATATGCTCTTCCCCTTCCTCCCTAGGTGGGCCCCATCTCTGCTTAGCAGTCCTTCTTCCTGGAACAGCATCCCATGCTCAAGGAAGCCAAAGCCCTCCTGGCGACACCATTTTCGCAGCCAGGCATTTGCCTCCAGGATGCATCTGTCTCTGCCTGGGCCCCATGCTCACCCTCTGTCTCTCTCTGCAGGGTGGGACGGGGAGGACGTCACCCAGGGGGTCCCGCGAGTCCCCCAGGGGGAGCTGCCCTACACCCTGAGCCTGAGCGTCACTCTGCAGTCGCCCCACGGCATCGACCACGTGCTCTCCAACTGCTCCCTCACCCCCCTGAGCTACACGGCTGGGAACCGGACCACCGCCCAGGTAAGGGCTCACCCGGACACCTGGGTCCCAGATATCCCCACTGGCAGGGCCAGTATGAGGGGGGCAGCTCTGAACAGGGGAGTGATGGGGCTCTGGGCTGAGGGGTGGATGCCAGGGGACGGGGCATGGGTCCTAGGTGGACATATACAGGGGTGGGAGCTCTGGGGCAGGGAAGGAGGTGGGTCCCAGAAGGCGCGGGGGCGGGGAAGAGGGTTGAGCGACACCAACGGATCTGGGGAATTGCCCATGTTCTCTGGGGAAAATCTCAAGGGGCTGAGACCAGCCCGTGGGGGTGAAATCCTGGACATTTGAGGGGTCCTGGTTCCCTTTGCTTTCTGGGAGTTTCCCTCTCCTTGATTTTGAATGGGAGAAAATGGGGGGGCCAGGAAAATATCACCCCCAAATTGGAAAGATTTGGCCAAACAAAGTCAGAATTTTCGCAGTGTTTTCTGCAAGAAGAGCCAAGTCCCTGTGTTGCCTTTGGGGTGTTTTTCCCTCTCTCCCTCCCTCCTAACCCGGAGTTGCTTCCTCCCCCCGGCTGCATGATGGGCACTGAGCTGGGCGCGAGAGCCAGCGGGACCCTGCCCCCCAGGAGCCATGGGGAAGTGACGGAGTCTGTCGCCCCACCAGGTGTCTCTGGCTGAGGCCCCCCCGTGGGACCGAGACGTGGAGCTGCTGGTGTATTACGCGGAGCCGCACAAACCCAGCGCGGTGCTGGAGGTCGGGTTGCCCGGAGCAGAGCCAGGTGAGGGGGGATCCTGCACCCTGCTGCCCCGGCTGGAGGGGTGGGAATGGGGGTCCATGGGCTGGGGATGTGGAGGAGGGGTGTTCTGGGTGGTGACTTGGGGTCGTGGGGCCTGGGGCAATGAGGGGGATGGTAGGGGAATGGGAGGTCCTAGGACTGATGGGGGTGCGTGCTCAGAGAGGTGCTGGGGGAATCTGGGGGCAGGGTTAAAAAGGTCGTAGAGCAGATTTTAAACTAAGAGCTGGGGGGAAGCCGACAGGTACTGAGGAGCACGTGGTTCGGACAGAGGGAGGATCTACTGATGGAGACTCTCTATGTCCTAGTATGGAGGAGAGGATGGATGATGATAAAATACAGGTAGGATCTGATGAGGAAGAGTCAAATGAAAGAAAGTCCCATTCGATTACATCACGTAATGGCAGACAGCTAAAAAGTGACAAGTTTTTAAAGTGCTTATATACCAGTGCTAGAATTCTAAATAATAAGATGGATGAACTTGGGTGACTTGTATTAAATGAGGGTATTGATATAAAAGGCATCACAGAAACTTGGTGGAATGAGGATAATCAATGGGACACAGTAATACCAGGGTACAAAATATATCAGACGGACAGAACAGGTCGTGCTGGTAGGGGAGTGGCACTATATGTGAAAGAAAGCGTTGAATCAAATGAAGTACAAATCTTAAATGAACAAAACTTTACCACAGAATCTCTATGGATAGTAATTCCATGCTTGAATAATAAGAATATAGTAGCAGAGATATACTACTGACCACCTGACCAGGATGGTGATAGTGACTGTGAAATGCTCAGGGAAAGTAGAGAAGCTATTAAAATAAAAAACTCATGTAACTTTAGCGCCCTCGTGGCCAAGATGGAGTCTGCTCTGCAGGCAGCTCTGGCCAAGAGAAGGCGCGTGCAGGAATGCTGCAGGAGAAATCCCTTCCACCCCAGGGGCACCTGTTCCAAACCCCCCAGAGTGAACGAACACACACACCCACAGGAAAAGTACAGTGGATATAAGAAAGGGAGATATTTATTTACAGAGGGATGAGAGGAGAAAAACAACAAGGGGAAATATAGGGGGAGCAGTAAAACGGGTTTGCATTCAAACCAAGGCCCCACGGACCCAGTGGTAGCACAGTCTGGAAGGGCAGACACGGAGCAATGTGTCTGCACACAGAGTTCAGGAGTCCTGAGCAAAGTTCCAGTCCAGGGGTGAGTCTTGGGTGCTCCTGGTCATCTTCGGCGCCAGTGAACTTTCCCCCAACAAACCCCTCCGGTGCCCTCTTCTGCCGCTCTCTGCAAAGCCACCCAGAGCGACCACCTCCCCACTTAACTAGCTACAGCCTCCCTCCTTGTTCCCAATGCAGAGTCACAAGCTCCAGTACTCACAGCCCCATGCAGCTCTGGGCAGCCGTGATACTGGGTCCAGCTCCGGCCTGTCCTTCTCGGGCGATTCCTCCCTGGCACAGTGCTCCTCCTGGCTCCTGTCCTGGGAGGTCCCCGATCAGCCCTGTCCTTCCCAGGCTTCAGGCAGGTTCTCTCTGCTTCACTTTTCCAGGGCCTCAGGCTGCCTCTCCCTCTCCCTGGAGCTCCAGCGCTGCCCCCTGGAGTTTCGCTCCTTTTTTCTCCCCCTCCCCCTTTGGAAAAAGATTTAAAGGGGCCATGCTCTCTAAACCCCAAAGGGGTTACACTCAGTAATAATAATGGGGGATTTCAACTATCCCCATATTGACTGGGTACATGTCGCCTCAGGACGGATTGCAGAGATAGTTTCTTTACACCTTAAATGACTAGTCCTGGTACCCACAAGAGGAGAGGCAATGCTTAGTCCTTAGTGGAGCACAAGATCTGGTCCAAGAGGTGAAAATACCTGGGCCGCTTGGTAATTTTTAGCATAATATAATTACATTTAACATCCCTGTGGCCGGGAAAACACCACAGCAGCCCACCACGGTAGCATTTAATTTCAGAAAGGGGAACTACACAAAGATGAGGAAGTTAAGCAGAAATGAAAAGGTACAGCGCCAGAAGTGAAATCCCTGCAAGCTGCATGGAAACTTTTTAAAGACACCATAAGAGAGGCTCAACTTATACGTATACCTCAAATTAAAAAACAGTGAGAACCAAAAAAGTGCCACCATGGCTAAACAACAAAGTAAAAGAAGCAGTGAGAGGCAAAAAGGCATCGTTTAAAAAGTGGAAGTTAAATCCTAGTGAGGAAAATAGAAAGGAGCATAAATTCTGGCAAGTGAAATGTAAAAATATAACTAGAAAGGCCAAAAAAGAATGTGAAGAACAGTTAGCCAAAGATTCAAAAAGTAACAGCAAAAATGTTTTTAAGTGCATCAGAACCAGGAAGCCTGTTAAACAACCAGTGGGGCCACTGGACGATTGAGGTGCTAAAGGAGCACTCAAGGAGGATAAGGACATTGTGGAGAAACTAAATGAATTTGCATTGGTCTTCACAGATGAGGATGTAAGGGAGATTCCCAAACCTGAGCCATTCTTATTAGGTGACTGATCTGAGGAATGGTCCCAGATTGAGGTGTCATTAGAGGAGGTTTTGGAACAAACTGATAAACTAAACAGTAAGAAGTGACCAGGACCAGATGGGATTCACCCAAGAGTTCTGAAGGAACTCAAATGTGAAATTGCAGGACTACTAACTATGGTCTGTAACCTATCATTTAAATCACCTTCTGTACCAGATGACTGGAGAATAGCTAATGTGACACCAATTTTTTAAAAGGGCTCCAGAGGTGAGCCCGGCAATTACAGGCCGGTAAGCCTGACTTCAGTATCGGGCAAACGGGTTGAAATGATAGTAAAGAACAGAATTGTCAGACATATAGATGAACATGATTTGTTGGGGAAGAGTCAACATGGTTTTGAGAGAGTCAACAAGCATGTGGACAAGGGTGATCGAGTGCATATAGTGTACTTGGCCTTTCAGAAAGCCTTTGACAAGGACCCTCACCAAAGGCTCTTAGGCAAGGTAAGTTGTCATGGTATAAGAGGGAAAGTCCTCTCATGGATTGGTAACTGGTTAAAAGATAGGAAACCAAGAGTAGGAATAAATGGTCAGTTTTCAGAATGGAAAGAGGTAAATAGTGGTGTCCCCCAGGGGTCTGTACTGGGACCAGTCCTATTCAACATATTCATAAATGGTCTGGAAAAAGGGGTAAACAGTGAGGTGGCAAAATTTGCAGAAAATACAAAACTACTCAAGATAGCTAAACCCAAAGCAAACTGTGAAGAGCTACAAAGGGACCTCACAAAACTGAGTGACTGGGCAACAAAGTAGCAGATGAAATTCAATGTTGATAAGTGCATAGTGATGCACACTGGTAAACGTAATCCCAACTGTACGTATAAAATGACGAGGTCTAAATTAGCTGTTGCCATTCAAGAAAGAGATCTTGGAGTCATTGTGGCTAGTTCTCTGAAAACATGACTCCTGCGGCATTCTGCACCAAAACATTACAAATTCCACGCACAGTGTTTTAAATTTCTGCAAATGTTATTTGTCAAATCAATGTGGCGGCTCCAGCATAGCATTGGGGAGCACGGGCCACTGGCTGCACAGAGGTGGGAGATCACTGTGCACCTCCCCCCAGGACACAGACTCAGCGGTGAGGCTGCACCCAACCCTGACACAGCGCAAGGACTGGGCCTGCCCCAGAAACACCCCAGGGCCCTGCCCCTCTGTGCCAGGTGCACCAGGTGTGGGGCGGGCAGGCTCAGGAAGGCAGGATCCAAGTGTGGAGGGGCTTAGTGTGGGGGGATGCAGGTGTGGGTTGAGAGGGTTCTGTGTGGGGCAGTCTGGGTGCGGGCGGCTCAGTGGGGGATCTGCAGGGGGAGGATCTGGATGCACAGGAGCTTGTTGGGAGGTTCTGGGTGCAAAGGTAATGGGACTGTGCTGGGGGGGCCAGGTGAAGGTGGTTGGGGCCCAGCAGGGCTCTGGGTGTGGGGGGTAGAGCTTGGCTCGGGGGCCTGGGTGTGGGGGGCTCAGTGGGGTGGGGATCCAGGTGCAGCTGGTTGGGGCTCAGTGGGGTTGGGATCCGAGTGCAGGTGGCTCGTTGGGGTAGCCCAGATGCAGCGGGAGTGGGGCTCACCAGGGTAGGTTCTGAGTGCGGGGGGGTGAGGCTCTGCAGGAGGGTCTGGGTATGAGGGTGTCTGGATGCATGGGGTTTGGATGGATGGGGGAGCAGCTGCCTGTACAGGGATCCCTCCCCCTGCAGCTGAGGAGCGATGGGTGCAGGAAGTGGGGGGGGGAGTTTGCAGAGCTTCCTGCAGCTGGGGGAGAAATCTGGGGGTGGGTCTGACCCGGCCCCAGTTGCCATGCCGGGGAAGAGGAAGTCCTGTCCTCCCCAGCCCAGCCGGGACTAGCAGCTGACCCCAGCCCAGGGTAGGAGCCAATAGCTGGGTCTTTCCCAGTCCCGCCCCCTGCCCCACAGTGATATACCTCTCTGCCGGCTGCCCTGGGCACCTGAAACATACGGCTGGGGAGGGTCACATGACCGCTCTTGTGGCTTCCCTTTGCTTACCTGTCAGAAAGTCATTTTTTTACAGGGAGCCAAAGAAATCTGCGCTGGACATAAATTCTGCGCATGCGCAGTGGTGCCGAATTCCCCCAGGAGTAAAACATCCACTGAAAGTGCAGCGGCAATCCAAAAAGCAAACAGAGTGTTAGGAATCATTAGGAAAGGGATAGATAATAAGACAAGAAATATTGTATCCCCTCTAGATTAGCAGTTCTCAAACTTTAGCCACCTGAGGACCCCCATTTTGATTTAAAAATTTTCGGGTAGTCCATGCCCTGCCCCTTCCTGGCCAATGGGAGCTGTGGAGCCAGCACTCGGGCGGGGGCGGTGAGCGGAGCCTCATTGGCTGCACAGGCCCCTAGGGGCCACAGGGAGCTGGCAGCCGCTTCCGGGTGGAGGAGTTGAGGGAGTGGGAAGAGTTGGTCAGCGGGACCCGCGGACACCATGGAGTTCCCTCGCAGACCCCCAGGGTCCGCGAACCCCAGTTTGAGAAACCCTGCTCTAGATGAATCCATGGTACACCCTCATATTGAATACTGTGTGCGGATGTGGTCGCCCCATCTCAAAAAAGATATATTGGAATTGGAAAAGGTTCAGAAAAGGGCAACAAAAATGATTAGAGGTATGGAACGGCTTCCGTTTGAGGAGAGATTAATAAAACTGGGACATTTCAGCTTGGAAAAGAGACGACTAAGGGGGGATATGATCGAGGTCTGTAAAATCATGACTGGTGTGGAGAAAGTAAATAAGGAAGTGTTATTTACTCCTCATAACACAAGAACCAGAGGTCACCAAATGAAACTAATAGGCAGCGGATTGAAAACAAAAGGGAGTATTTCTTCACACAGTGCCCAGTCAACCTGTGGAACTCCTTGCCAGAGGATGTTGTGGAGGCCAAGAGCTAGATAAGTTCATGGAGGATAGGTCCATCAACAGCTATTAACCAGGATGGGCAGGAGTGGTGTCCCTAGCTTCTGTTTGCCAGAAGCTGGGAATGGGCGACAGGGGATGGATCACTTGAGGATTACCTGTTCTGTTTATTCCCTCTGGGGCACCTGGCATTGGCCACTGTTGGCAGACAAGATACTGGGCTAGATGGACCTTTGGTTTGACCCAGTCTGGCTGTTCTTATGATTATGGGCGGGTGTTGAAGGAGCTGGGGATGAGGTATGTGTAGAGACTGGGGGGACCAGAGCAGAGTGTCTCGGCGGAGCTGGGGGTGGGAGGGCGGGGTGCCTGGGAGCAGGTAGACACTGGGGTGCACTGCAGGTTTGGGGACATGGGGGTGAACGGGGGATGGAAGGGCAGGCGCTGGTAATTGGGAGCAGTGTGGGATCTAGAGGAAAGAGAGGTGGGGGGAGAGACAGAGGGGTGGGGCTCTGGGGCAGATGGGGGGTGCTGAGGGCCTGGGGATGGTGGGGGATCTAGGGGGAAGGAGGGATGGGGAGAGAGATGGGGTGGGGCTCTGGGGCAGTCGGGAGGCACTGAGGGGTTGGGGATGGTGGGGATCTGTGGGGAGGGCAGAGTTGGGGGAGGGTCAGAGGAGTGGGGGTGGGGCTCTGGGGCAATCGGGGGCGGTGGGGGATGTATGGAGAGGGCAGAAGCGGGGAGGGACATGTGTGGGAGTCTGGGGCAGTCAGGGAGGCCTCGGGCTCTCGCAGACTCACAGGGCTCGACCCCATGCCGGCCCCATTTGAGGCTGGCCACATCTCCCCGCAGGCTCCCTGATGGGCGACCCGGCCGTAATGGTGACCCTGCTGCCCAGCCTGCCTGAGGCAGTGCCAGGCCACAGCTCGGCCGGGGAGTTCATCTTCCTGCTGGACCGCTCCGGCAGCATGGAGTGCTCCATGGACGGCCGAGACCGCTCCCCCCAGCGCATCGACAGCGCAAAGGTACGGCCAGGCGGGAGGCTGCACTAGATGGGCCTGTGGAGGGGAGCAGCTCAGGCTGGCTGGGCCTGAGGGGGCAGAGCCGGGTGCGGGAGCAGCCCAGGCTGGTTGTTCCCGTGGGGGTGACTCCATCTGTCTGTCCGTCCCCAGGAGACCCTGGTCCTGCTGTTGAAGAGTTTGCCCCTGGGCTGTTATTTCAACATCTACGGCTTTGGGTCTCGGTTCGAGTCCTTCTACCCGTGAGTCGGGGGGGGGGGTGTCAAGGCTGTATCCCCACTTTGAACTTTAGGGTACAAATGTAGGGGCCTGCATGAAAACTTCTAAGCTTATCTACCATCTTAGCTCTGGTCCGCTGCCACCATCTTAAGAATTCCCCCCCTGGGAAGCCTTGAGAAACCTTTCACCAATTCCCTGGTGAATACAGATCCAAACTCCTTGGATCTTAAACAAGGAGAAATTGACCCTTCCCCCCTCCTTCCTTTCACCAACTCCTGGTGAATACAGATCCAAACCCCCTTTGGATCTTAAAACAAGGAGAAATCAATCAGGTTTTTAAAAAGAAGGCTTTTAATTAAAGCAAAAGGTAAAAATCATCTCTGCAAAATCAGTATGGAAAATAACTTTACAGGGTAATCAAACTTAAAGAGCTCAGAGGAATCCCCTCTGTCTTAGGTTCAAAGTATAGCAAACAAGATAAGCACTTTAGTAAAAGGTACATTTACAAGTTGAGAAAACAAAGTAAATCTAAGACGCCTTGCCTGGCTTTTACTTACAATTTTGAAATAAGAGAGACTTGTTTAGAAAGATGGGGAGAACCTGGATTGATGTCTGGTCCCTCTCAGTCCCAAGAGCGAACAACCCCTTAAACAAAGGACACACACAAAAGCCTTTCCCCCCCCAAGATTTGAAAGTATCTTGTCCCCTTATTGGTCCTTGGGGTCAGGTGTCAGCCAGGTTACCCGAGCTTCTTAACCCTTTACAGGTAAAAGGATTTGGAGTCTCTGGCTAGGAGGGATTCCATAGCACTGTACACAGGAGAGCTGTCACCCTTCCCTTTATAGTTATGACACGCCCCCCAAATCACAGATAGTGTTGGACGTCCGGCTCCACACTGGCTGTGATTTCTTCCTGGAGCTTTAGGAGAAAACAGAGTTAATAAAACACATGTACCTTTAGACATACTACTGATTATATAAAAACTAACAATATGTTTTATTTCAAGAACAATTGTTAACCAGTTAACTCTGGGAAACTTTCCCGGGAGAGTGCATCAGCCACTTTGTTAGAAGCTCCCGAAATGTGTTGTATTTCAAAATCAAAATCTTGGAGAGCTAAACTCCACCGAAGAAGTTTTTTGTTATTTCCCTTGGCGGTATGAAGCCACTGTAGCGCAGCATGGTCTGTTTGTAGTTGGAAGCGCAGTCCCCAAACATATGGGCGTAGCTTTTCCAGCGCGTACACAATGGCGTAGCATTCCTTTTCGCTGATTGACCAGTGGCTTTCCCTCTCAGACAGTTTCTTGCTGAGAAACACGACAGGATGGAATTCTTGATCTGGTCCTTCCTGCATTAAAACTGCTCCCACGCCTCGCTCGGAAGCATCTGTGGTTACTAGGAACGGTTTGTCAAAGTCTGGGGCCCTTAGCACAGGGTCAGACATGAGTGTTGCCTTAAGCTGGTTAAAGGCCTTTTGACACTTATCAGTCCACTGAACTGCATTTGGCTGTTTCTTTCTGTTTAGGTCTGTCAGCGGGGCGGCGATTTGGCTGTAGTGTGGTACAAATCGCCTATAATATCCGGCCAAGCCTAAGAAGGATTGGACCTGTTTCTTTGACTTTGGAACCGGCCACTTTTGGCATCCACTTTGGCCTGTAGGGGATTTATAGTTCCTTGACCCACCTGGTGCCCCAGGTACGTCACTCTGTTTTGGCCTATTTGACACTTTTTAGCCTTAACAGTTAGTCCTGCGCTCGAAGACTTTTTTCAGGTGCTCCAGGTGTTCTGTCCATGAATCAGAAAAAATGGCCACATCATCGAGGTAGGCAACTGCAGATTCTCCCAATCCTGCTAGGAGACCATCTACAAGTCTTTGGAAGGTGGCGGGTGCATTTCGCAACCCGAAAGGAAGTACATTGAATTCATACACCCCTGCCTGGGTGACGAAGGCTGACCTTTCCTTAGCGGGTTCATCTAGTGGTACTTGCCAGTACCCTTTGGTTAAGTCTAAAGTAGAGATGAATTGGGCATGTCCCAATTTTTCCAATAGCTCATCTGTGCGTGGCATTGGATAGTTGTCAGGACGAGTTACAGCATTTAGCTTACGGTAGTCCACGCAAAAGCGTATTTCCCCATCTGGTTTGGGAACTAGAACCACTGGAGATACCCATGCACTGGTAGAGGGGCGGATTATACCCATCTGTAGCATGTCCTGGATCTCCCTTTGTATAGCCGCTTGGGCATGAGGTGACTCCCGGTAGGGTGGGGTTCTAATTGGGTGAGCATTACCTGTGTCAATGGAGTGGTATGCCTGTTCGGTCCGTCCTGGAGTGGCTGAGAAAATCGGTGCAAAGCTTGTGCACAGCTCCTTTATCTGCTGTCGCTGCAGACGTCCCAGGGTCGTGGAGAGGTTCACCTCTTCCACGCCACCATTCCTTTTTCCTTCATAGTAGACACCTGCAGGCCACTCCGCGTCATCAGTTTCCTGGGCTGTAAACTGGCAAACGTTTAATTCTCTAGAATAAAAGGGCTTAAGAGAATTAACATGGTATACCTTAGGCTTTATGTTGGAGGTGGGGGAGGCTATGAGATAGTTAACAGCTCCTAGGCGCTCCTGGACCGTGAATGGTCCTTCCCACGACGCTTCCATTTTATGGGCCTGGAGCGCCTTTAAGACCATGACTTGGTCTCCTACTTTGAAGGACCGTTCTCTGGAATGTTTATCATACCAGGCCTTTTGCTCTTCCTGAGCATCCTTTAGGTTTTCTTTAGCAAGGGCTAAAGAGTGTCGGAGGGTGTTTTGTAGGTTGCTTACAAAGTCTAGAATGTTAGTTCCTGGAGAAGGCGTAAACCCCTCCCATTGCTGCTTCACCAACTGTAATGGCCCCTTAACCTCGCGGCCATACACAAGTTCAAATGGTGAAAACCCTCAACTGGGATGTGGTACAGCCCTGTAGGCAAAAATCAACTGCTGCAACACTAGGTCCCAATCATTGGAGTGTTCATTTACGAATTTACATATCATGGGCCCCAAAGTTCCATTAAACCTCTCCACCAGACCATTGGTTTGATGGTGATGAGGGGTGGCAACCAAGTGATTCACCCCATGAGCTTCCCACAGGTTTTTCATGTTCCCTGCCAGGAAATTAGTTCCCGAATCTGTAAGGATGTCGGAGGGCCAACCTACCCTGGCAAAAATGTCTGCTAATGCCTGGCACACACTTTTAGCCTTGGTGTTGCTTAAGGGTACAGCTTCCGGCCATCGGGTAGCAAAATCCATGAAAGTCAGTACGTACTGCTTTCCTCTGGGTGTCTTCTTTGGGAAAGGACCCAGAATATCCACAGCTACTCGCTGAAATGGGACCTCAATTATGGGTAGTGGCTGGAGAGGGGCTTTAACCTGGTCTTGGGGCTTTCCCACTCGTTGGCACACCTTACAAGACCGGACATAATTAGCAACGTCCTTGCCCATTCCCTCCCAGTGGAAGGACTTCCCCAACCGGTCTTTGGTTCTGTTCACCCCAGAATGGCCACTGGGATGATCATGGGCTAAGCTCAAGAGTTTTACCCGATACTTAGTGGGAACTACCAGCTGTTTTTGAGGATGCCAGTCTTCCTGGTGCCCACCAGAAAGAGTCTCCTTGTATAAAAGTCCTTGTTCTACAACAAACCGGGATCGGTTAGAAGAGCTGAGAGGCGGTGGGGTGCTCCGTGCCGCCGCCCAAGCTTTTTGAAGGCTGTCATCTGCTTCCTGCTCGGCCTGGAACTGTTCCCTTGATGCTGGAGACATCAGTTCCTCCTTGGACTGTGGACTGGGGCTTGGTCCCTCTGGAAGCGATGCAGGTGCTGGGGCTTTTTCCATTGACTGTGAACCGCTGTCCGCTGGTGCACTATGTGGTATTTCAGGCTCTGGCTGAGCCTCTTGGGTAGGGTTATCTGCTGCTTCCGCCAGTTTAGGCTCGCTGGTGCCCTCTGGCATTGGAGTTGTAGACGGGGTTGCAAGCGCTGGACTCAGTGCTAGCAATGGTTCTGGTGCTGGTTGCGTTGCCAGTTCCGGTTCTGGGACTGGCTTTGGCTGGGTCTCTGGGATTGGATCCACTACGGCTGTTGCAGTCGTTGGCAGGGGATCCGGTTCCACCACCTGTGTTTGGGTCTCCGGTAACACAGACGGGGCCCTGGTGGACGGCTCAGGAACAGGGATGGGGGTGAAAGCTTGCTTAGCCTGGCTGCGGGTGACTATTCCCACCCTCTTGGCTAGCTTCACATGGTTGGCCAAGTCTTCCCCCAGCAGCATGGGAATGGGATAATTGTCATAGACTGCAAAAGTCCACATTCCTGACCAGCCCTTGTACTGGACATGCAACTGGGCTGTAGGCAAGGTTACAGACTGTGACACGAAGGGTTGAATTGTCACTGTAGCCTCAGGGTTGATGAGTTTGGGGTCCACTAGGGATTGGTGGATAGTTGACACTTGTGCCCCAGTGTCCCTCCAAGCGATAACCTTCTTTCCGCCCACTCTCAAGGTTTCCCTTCACTCCGAGGGTATGAGAGAGGCATCTGGGTCTGGGTTTCTTTGGTGTGATTGGGGTGTAATGAACTGTAATCGGTTGGGGTTCTTGGGGCAGTGAGCCTTTATATGCCCCAGTTCATTACATTTAAAACATCGCCCTGCTAAGGTATCACCGGGGCGATGTTGGTTGATGGAGACTGGTGTGGTGGGGTGAGAAGGCGTCTGGGGTTTCCCTTGGGATGTGGGTGGGGCCTTGGGTTGGCCCCGGTGATAAGGTTTTGTTTTGGCTTGCCCCTTCTGATATTCGCTCCAACTGCTACTAGCTTTTTTCTTTTCTGTCACCTCCACCCATTTGGCTCCAATCTCCCCTGCCTCGGTTACAGTTTTGGGCTTCCCATCTAGGATGTACCTTTCTATTTCCTCAGGAACACCCTCTAAAAACTGCTCCATTTTTACTAGGGAAAGCAGATCTTCCAGAGATTTACCATTTGCTCCTGATACCCAGGCATCACAATTTTTGTCAATGTGGTAGGCATGCCGGGTAAATGACACATCTGGTTTCCACCTTAGGGCTCTGAACCGCCGACGGGCATGCTCGGGTGTTAGCCCCATTCTGAGTCTGGCCTTGTTTTTAAAAAGTTCATAACTGTTCATGTGTTCCTTAGGCATTTCAGCCGCCACTTCTGCTAAGGGTCCACTGAGCTGCGGCCTCAGCTCTACCATGTACTGGGTTGGAGGGATGTCGTATCCAAGGCAGGCCCTTTCAAAATTTTCTAAGAAGGCCTCAGTATCATCGCCTGCCTTGTAGGTGGGGAATTTCCTGGGATGGGAAGTGGTACCTGGAGAGGAGTTGCTAGGATGGTCTGATGCATCCTGCTTAGCACTTGCTACTTCCAGTTCATGCTTCCTTTCTTTTTCTCTCGCCTCCTCTTTGGCTTTTTCCAGCTCCATCTCTCTCTTGTGGGCCTCCTCTTTGGCTTTCTCTTTGGCTTTCTCTTCTCTTTCATGGGCCTCCTCTTTGGCTTTTTCCAGCTCCATTTCTCTCTTGTGGGCCTCCTCTTTGGCTTCTTTCTCGAGTTTTTTAATTTGAAGCAGTCTCTGATGTTTTTTCTCATTTTCTTCTGCTTCTAGTCTGGCCAGTTCTAGTTTGTTAGCTGCTTCACTGGTAGTCATTTTCCTGCTTTCCTGTGCTGGGCCACACCCCTCTGCAGTTGACTGAAACTGGGATGTACTCAGCTCTGGCTGCTGCTGAGTTAACAGAGACTTTCTAACTAGCTACTCACGAGGATGTAAAAAGAAAAACAAAACAAAAACAATTCAGCTTGTAAATTCCTTTTACCAGTCGTTTGCTCATTAATTGAACCCTTCTCTTAACAAAGGACCTTGTTAAAAAAAACGTAACACCTCTGCCTTCAGGCAAGGAGAGATAAGATATGCATCTACCTTCAGCTCTGCTTTCCAAGCAGCTAGAAGGAAAAAAAAATCTTACTGGCTTTTGGGTTTAAAACGATCCCACCGCTGTGCCACCATGTCAAGGCTGTATCCCCACTTTGAACTTTAGGGTACAAATGTAGGGGCCTGCATGAAAACTTCTAAGCTTATCTACCAGCTTAGCTCTGGTCCGCTGCCACCATCTTAAGAATTCCCTCCCTGGGAAGCCTTGAGAAACCTTTCACCAATTCCCTGGTGAATACAGATCCAAACTCCTTGGATCTTAAACAAGGAGAAATTGACCCTTCCCCCCTCCTTCCTTTCACCAACTCCTGGTGAATACAGATCCAAACCCCCTTTGGATCTTAAAACAAGGAGAAATCAATCAGGTTTTTAAAAAGAAGGCTTTTAATTAAAGCAAAAGGTAAAAATCATCTCTGCAAAATCAGTATGGAAAATAACTTTACAGGGTAA
This sequence comes from Emys orbicularis, assembly GCF_028017835.1. Lineage (NCBI taxonomy): Eukaryota > Metazoa > Chordata > Testudines > Emydidae > Emys > Emys orbicularis. Next base: position 33,973,901 of record NC_088694.1, on the reverse strand, counting down.
TCAAACTTAAAGAGCTCAGAGGAATCCCCTCTGTCTTAGGTTCAAAGTATAGCAAACAAGATAAGCACTTTAGTAAAAGGTACATTTACAAGTTGAGAAAACAAAGTAAATCTAAGACGCCTTGCCTGGCTTTTACTTACAATTTTGAAATAAGAGAGACTTGTTTAGAAAGATGGGGAGAACCTGGATTGATGTCTGGTCCCTCTCAGTCCCAAGAGCGAACAACCCCTTAAACAAAGGACACACACAAAAGCCTTTCCCCCCCCAAGATTTGAAAGTATCTTGTCCCCTTATTGGTCCTTGGGGTCAGGTGTCAGCCAGGTTACCCGAGCTTCTTAACCCTTTACAGGTAAAAGGATTTGGAGTCTCTGGCTAGGAGGGATTCCATAGCACTGTACACAGGAGAGCTGTCACCCTTCCCTTTATAGTTATGACAGGGGGGCATGTTGCTGGCTGGGTTAGGGATCAGGGCAGGCTGGGGTCGGGGTGTCTGTGGGTTGGGAGCAGGGCTAGCTGGGGTCGGGATGTCCCCTACAGGCAGAGCGTGGGATACACCCAACAGACCATGGCCGAGTCCCTGCAGCGCGTCCAGCAGCTCCAGGCTGACCTGGGGGGCACCGAGATCTTGGCGCCGCTACGAGTCATTTACCGCAGCCCCTGCCGGGACGGGCACCCGCGCCAGGTACCAGGGGCAGCCGCAGGGCGTCCCGGGGGCTCTGAGAGGGGCTGGGGCTGGGGGGAGCTGACAGGGGCTTAGGGTGGGGGCTCAGAGTAGGACTGGGGCTGACGGGGGCCAGTGCCCCTCGGGGTGGGAGCAGGTCATGGTAGGCAGGAGCTGGGGGGGTACCCCTGTGTAGAGCTGGGGGGCAGTGCTGGGTGCTGCACCCAGCTCTGGAGGGTGCCCTGCAGCCGGGGGGCAGGTAGAGCACGTCATGGAGAGCAGGAGGGAGCTCCCGGAAAGATGCCCACAGCAGTCGGGTGGGTTAGTGTCTCCAGGGGCCAGGGAAGAGGTGACAGTTGGGGTCACCGTTAGAGTCAGGGACCCTGCGGAGGCCTCTGGGAGGGAGGGAGGAGTGCCGGGGGGGTCTCATGGGGTGGGGGTCTCTGGGTTGGGGGTCAGTGGGGCAGGCTCTCTGGGGGCTGCCCCCATTCCCAGGGGGAGGGGGTGTCTCCAGGGGGATTTGGGGTCCCCGGCTCTGACAGCGTCTCTCCCCCGCCAGCTGTTCGTGTTCACAGACGGGGAAGTGGAGAACACCCAGGATGTCATTGCTGAGGTGCAGCGTCACCGGGGGGCCCACAGGTAACAGGTCTCCTACCCCCCCCAGCATCCCTCCCACCCTGCCCCCCAGCCCTGCCCCCCAGCGACTCCCCACCCTGCACCCTACCAGCCCCCCAACCCTGCTGTCACGGTGTGCAGAGTGGCTCCCAGCTGAGAGTGCCAACCTCAGGTCAGACTGTCGGAAGCCAGGGCAGACGCCCCAACCCCCAACCTGGGGGTGTTCCCTAGAATTCGGTTTCCCCAGCCAAGACCAGGCGTGCACGCCCGGATCACTGGGACAGTCTCACCACGGACAGTCCCCGTGGGCGCTCCAGCCAAACTGACCACCCGGACAGACTGGATGGAACGAGATTGGGCGCATAAACCCAAAGTCACCGGGTTCTCCGGGCGCTGAGCCCACGGACGGGACACTCCAGAGCTTGCCTGTGAACTAACCGCGGGTGTGTGAGCTCGGAGAAGGGAACAGCTAGTGAGAGGTTAGCGCAGTGAACCACAGAGCAGGTGAGTCCGTTTGTGGGTTCAGAGAATGGCAGAGACGTGGGATCTGCATTCTCGGGGTGCCCCAGAATGGCTTTGGGGACCTCGGGCTGCATGCGGTCTTGGCCCATGATGAACTCAGCGCTGCCCCCTGCCCCCCGAGCTCTGCCCCTTCCCATCCTGTCTCTGATTCCCCCTGGACTCTGTCCCCCTGCAGGTGCTTCTCCTTCGGCATCGGGGAAGGGGCCTCCACGGCTCTGGTCAAAGGCATTGCCCGGGCAGCAGGGGGCAGCGCTGAGTTCATCACGGGCCAAGACCGAATGCAGCCCAAGGTGAGAACCCAGGAGTCCGGGCTCCCCCACTCTAACTCACCAGACCTCACTCTCCTCCCAGAGCTGGGAGAGAACCCAGGCGTCTGGGCTCCCAGCCCCCTGCTCTAACCCACCAGTTCCCACTCCCCTTCCAGACCGGGGATAGGACCCTGGTGTCCTGGCCCCACTCGTGTCGGTCTCTCCCCCAGGCGCTACAGTCTCTGAAGCGGGCCCTGTAGCCGGCCGTGACCGGGATCTTGCTGAGCTGGGATCTGCCCCGTGGGATGGAGGCGGCGCTGCTGGGCCGGGGCCCTGAGGTGATCTTCCCTGGGCAGCGGTGCCTCATCTACGCCCAGCTCCGCGGGCAGCCCCAGGTGAGAGAGTGAGGCCCCCGCCCCAGGATGCCCCCAGGGCTTGGAGTCAGTGACTGATCCGGGAACCCCCCAGTCCCCTCCTGTATGGTAGCTCTGAAAGAAGCAGTTGTTACGTTGTGCAGTCTATATGGTTTTATAAAAACTTGATAATAAGTCAATATAATGTAACTGGGATAGTTTTAGAGAAAATACGGTAATAAGTAAATGTAACGTAACTGGGATATGCTTCATGCAAAAGGTCTCTTGTAAGGTATCATTACAAAGCTTATAATCTACTGAGTATGATCATCTGATTTGTATAAATGTACCACTCTTGTATCTAAAACTAGAAATATAAAATGTAACTCTGAGGGCCTATTGTAATTATGTAAAGTGTGGGCCATTAATGATGGTTTGGAATCTTGATGACTCCCATTAACCAGGACCATTGTCTGCCGATGGCTGTTTACCTGTGAGTCTCCCTGTATATGTGTGTGCTGGCAAGTGAGTAATGAAGTCTTGCAGTGACATGTGATCATGTCACCTGAACTGGAATCCATCTTTAACCTGGTGCTTTTCCAGTGAGGGGGGGTGGAAACCCAGAGGGACAAAGGGTTCCCGCCTTATGCAAAAGATATATAAAGGGGTGGAACAGAAGAGAGAGAGAGAGAGGAGCCATCATGGAGAATCCCCTAGCTAACACCTAAGCTGGAACAAGAGCTGTACCAGGGGAAAGAATTGTGCCCAGGCCTGGAAGGTGTCCAGTCTGAGAAAAACTTACTGAAGCATCTCTGAGGGTGAGATTATCTGTATTTAGTTTGATTAGACATAGATTTGCGCATTTTATTTTATTTTGCTTGGTGACTTACTTTGTTCTGTCTGTTACTACTTGGAACCACTTAAATCCTACTGTCTGTATTTAATAAAATCACTTTTTATTTAGTAATTTACTCAGAGTATGTATTAATACCTGGGGGAGCAAACAGCTGTGCATATCTCTCTATCAGTGTTATAGAGGGCGAACAATTTATGAGTTTGCCCTGCATAAACTTTATGCAGGGTAAAACGGATTTATCTAGGTTTAGACCCCATTGGGAGTTGGGCATCTGAGTGCTAAAGACAAGCACACTCCTGTGAGCTGTTTTTGGGTAAACTTGCAGCTTCAGGACAAGTGATTCAGACCCTTGGTCTGTGTTGGAGCCGGACAGGAGTGTCTGACTCAGCAAGACAGGGTGCTGGAGTCCTGAGCTGGCAGGGAAAACAGGAGCAGGGGTAGTCTTTGCACATTAGGTGGCAGCTCCCAAGGGGGTTTCTGTGATCCAACCCGTCACAGCAGTGAGAGGTAAAAAGACATCCTTTAAAAAGTAGAAGTTAAATCCTAGTGAGGAAAATATAAAGGAGCATAAACTTTGGCAAGTGAAATGTAAAAATATAATTAGAAAGGTCAGAAAAGAATTTGAAGAACAGCTAGCCAAAGACTCAAAAAGTGACAGCAAAAATGTTTTTAAGTGTATCAGAAGCAGGAAGCCTGTTAAACAACCAGTGGGGCCGCTCGACGGTCGAGATGCTAAAGGAGCACTCAAGGACAATAAGGCCATTGCGGAGAAACCAAACGAATTCTTTGCATTGGTCTTCACAGCTGAGGATGTGAGGGAGATTCCCAAACCTGAGCCGTTCTTTTTAGGTGACAGATCTGAGGAACTGTCCCAGATTGAGGTGTCATTAGAGGAACAAATTGATAAACTAAACAATAAGAAGTGACCAGAACCAGATGGGATTCACCCAAGAGTTCTGAAGGAACTCAAATGTGAAATTGCAGAACTACTAACTGTGGTATGTAACCTATCATTTAAATCAGCTTCTGTACCAAATGACTGGAGAATAGCTAATGTGACACCAATTTTTAAAAAGGGCTCCGAGGTGAGCCCGGCAGTTACAGGTGTGACCATGTCACATGATTCTGGAATCCATCATAAATCTGGTACTTTTCCATTTAGAAAGAGGGGTGGGGACCCAGAAAGACAAAAGATTCCCACCTTGTGCCAAAGCTATAAAAGGGGGTGGAGCAGAACAAAGGGGGCAGCCAGTCATGAGAAAGCCCCTGCTTAACACCTAAGATGCTGCTGGAACTAACAAAGACTGTACCAGGGGAAAAGATTGGGCCCAGACTAGGAAGGAGTCTAGTCTGTGAAAGAAGCTTATTGGAACATCTCTGAGGGTGAGATATTACCTGTAATCAGTTTCTTAATGTATTAGGCTTAGACTTGCATGTTTTTGCTTTATTTTGCTTGGCGACTTACTTTGTTCGGTCTGTTATTACTTGAAACCACTTAAATCCTACCTTTTACTCTTAATAAAATCACTTTTGTTTATTAATAAACCCAGAGTAAGTGATTAATACCTGGGGGAGCAAACAGCTGTGCATATCTCTCTATCAGTGCTATAGAGGGCAAACAATTTATGAATTTACCCTGTATAAGCTTTACACAGAGTAAAATTGATTTATTTGGGGTTTGGATCCCATTGGGAGCTGGGTGTCTGGGTGCTGGAGCTAGGAAACCTGCTGAGCAGTTTTTAATTAAAGTCTGCAGCTTTGGGGACGTGGTTCAGATCTGGGTCTGTGTTGCCGCAGGCTGGCTCAACAAGGCAGGGTTCTGGAGTCCCAAGCTGGCAGGGAAAACAGGCTCAAAGGCAACTTCAGCACGTCAGGTGACAGTCCCAAGGGGATCTCTGTGACCGAACCCCTCACAACTACGTCGCTCAGAGGTGTGAAAAATCCACACCCCTGAGCTCCAGCTCCCTGAGCGACATAGTTACACTGACCGTAGCCCCCCGTGTAGACAGCGCCATGTCGGCGGGAGAGCTTCTCCCCCTGGCTTAGAGCGTCTTCACCAGACGTGCTACAGTGGCGCAGCTGCACCAATGTAAATTCGTAGCGTAGACCTGCCCTGAGATCAAGGCAGCCAGGCTAGGTAATGAAGGTGGGTAATGAAGACCTCATTCTTCATTACCCATGGGCTGGCCCACACATACACAGGAAGGCTTGCCGGCAAATAATCCATCCACAACCAATTGTCCTCATCAATGGGAGCCATCAAGATCCTAAACCACCATTAATGGCCCACACTTTGCATAATTACAATAGGACCTCAGAGTTATACTTCATATTTCTAGCTTCAGATATAAGAATGATACATGCATACAAATAGGATGATCACACTCAGTAGATTATAAGCTTTGTAATGATACCTTACAAGAAACCTTTTGCATAAAGCATATTCCAGTTACATCATATTCACATTCATAAGCATATTTTCATACAGCATATGGAGTGCAACGTCACACCCTCCTCCTGAAGTTACTGCTAGAGACTTGGACACTGTCCATGGCGGAGGTAGTATATTTAAAATTCTGGTTCAGCTCTGGTCATACCCCCATACAGTGTTATTAAACACTATAATGCTATTCATAGGGGTTCTTGCAAGTCTCGGTTTCTGGTCCCCAGATGCCCGACAATGTGTTGGGGTGTAGTATGCTAACAGAATGCAGATAGCAATATCTGTTATAGTGAAGGTGTCTTGGCATTTAGCCACCAATGCCATGAGGCGGTGTGCCTCAGTTTCCCCTTCCACACAGTAGTGTAGGCCTCTTATGCTTTTGCTGCTGTGCCAAGCTTCCAGCCTCTTTACAGGTATACGCTGAAAAGCAACATGCTTGTGGGATTGTCTTGTCACCATCCATAGCATGTACAAAAGTCTTTTCCAAAAATCAGGTATGTTACACATTTTCACAGGGTTTGTCCATAGCAACAGATCCATTGTCTTGACCCATAGATGAAGTAGCAAAAGACACAAGATTAACAGCAAATCTATGGCGGACAGGCTCCGTTCACACAGTTTAGCTTGTTCATTGTCCATTGCATTTCCCAATCCCTTTGTTTACCATAGTAGGGGTTTAAACACGGAGTCTCTTGGTGAAGGCTCTCAATTCAGGTATCTCTTTGGGGTTTTGGCAAGGAAAGGGTGCACTGCCCTCGTTCAGTATGTAGTGTAGACAAGACCTCTGTGGGGATCGATAACTCTGTCCCCTACCAGTGACCACTGGGCTGGAGGTCTCTATGCTACCCCAGCCCCATTAATCTCAAAGGGGGTCGTTAACTCCGGACCCTACTTATTGCCATTGGGCCGACTAGGCAGCCCCCAACTGCTGTGAATTGATCGTATTTTCCCCCTTTCTTCTGTAAGCAGGGGTGAAAGTAACTTACAGGACTTACCGGTACTGCCGGAGTCCTGTGGGGGCGGGGCCTCATCCGGAAGAGGCGGGGCCTCAACCGGAAGAGGCGGGGCCTCTCAAGATTTAAAAGCCCTGGGGCACCAGCTGTGGCTGGGAGCCCGAGGGCCTTTAAATCAACCCAGGGCTCCCAGCTGCAGAGGTGGCTGGGAGCCCCCGGGGCTCAGGGGCAAATTAAAGGGCTCGGGGCTCCGGCCACTGTGGAGCTCCGGGCCCTTTAAATCCCAACCCCAGCGCGGCTGCCGGAGCTGCGAGCAGGATTTAAAGGGCTCTGGGCTCCCCACAGCGGCAGGGAGCTCCAAGCCCTTTAAATCCCGGCCCCAGCCCGGCCGCCGGAGCTGCGGGCAGGATTTAAAGGGCTCTGGAATCCCTGCCGCGGCGGGGAGCCCAGAGCCCTTTAAATCCCCGCCTCGGAAGCCGGTGCGGTCTGGCACGACGTACTGGCTCTTGCCGGTACGCCGGACCGGACCGGCTTACTTTCACCTCTGTCTGTAACCTGGGTCTGGGGGGTCCCCGGGCATCTTCTCCCCCCTTGCACTCCACCTCTGAACCCCTTTCTCTGTCCGCAGCCCCCAGACACTGCCGTGGGGGGCGTCACCCTGCAGTACCGCATCCAGGACCAGACCTACAAGGAGACGCTGCAGTTCCCCCTGCAGCCACAGGATGGAGACAGGTGACAGCAACGCTCCCTGGTCCCCATCCTCCCCAAGCCGCTGGGTCCTGCCCCCCAAATCCCCACCCCCAACAGGACAGAGATGCAATGGGACCTGCCCCAGGTCACAGAAGGAAGCAGGAGTCCTGGCTCCCAGCCTCCCTGCTGTGACCACTAGACCCCACTCCCCTCCTATAGCCAGAGATAGAACCCAGGAGTCCTGGCTCCCCCCTCCCCAATACACTATCCCACTAGCCCCTACTCCCCTCCCCATGGTGGCTGGAACCCAAGCGTCTGGGACTCACCCCATGACTCTCTGTCCCTGGCACAGGCTGCCCGTTCACCGGCTGGCAGCCAAGTCGCTGCTGCTGGAGCTGGAGGGGGCCGTGGACACCGGGTCGGAGGGGGACCGGCGACGGGCGCTGGAGACCAGCCTGAGCTTGGGGGTCATCTGCTCCCTCACGGCCTACGTGGGGGTGGACACGGAGCGGGGGCAGCCAGTGCAGGGGCCGCTGGTGAGACGGGACATCCCGCTGATAGGTAACCCCGGAGGGGGTCGGGGATCCCGGCACTCGGGGGGGATCAGCATGGGAGGGGCTCAGGTGGGAGGGAGACCCAACCTAGCACTGTGGGGGGAACCTGGCACTGGGGCGAGGGAAGGGGGAGTGAATTATGGGAAGGATCCCAGAATGGGGGAATCCCAGTGTGAGAGGAGGGACCCAGAAGCATGGAGCGGGGGGGCATCATGGTTATGGGCTAACGTCCCTTTGCTCTTCTCCCTGCCCCAGCTCCCGTGGGGCTGTGCTGCCCCCTCCCTGTCCCCCAGGGCGACCCCAGTGCCCCCATCCCCAGGGCACGGGGGAGAGCGGTGGGCACTGGCCGGGTGGGGCAGGGAGCAGCCTGTGGGGCCTGGTCCATCCCAGCCGGGAGAGTGGGGCCTGTGGGATGGACGGACGGACAGATGGACCGAGAACTGGAGACCCAAACAGATGGGGGCAGAGACCAAGAATCAGACAGTCGAACCCAGACAGAGAGAGACAGACTGAGGCAGGGACTGGAGGGGCGGGCGCATCGCTGTCATGAGCAGGCCTGGCTAGCGGGGGCCTCTTGCCCCTCCCCAGCATCCTGCCCTCATCCATGGGGTGCAGCACCCACCCCACGTGGGGCTGGTTGAAGGGTCCCAGCTGGGGATAAGCTGCAGGGGAGGGGCTGGATCCAAGAGGTCCCAACCTGGGGGGAATGGGCTGGGGGGATATCCTGACTCTGAGGGAGCTGAGGAGAAAGGAGGATAGGGCTGGGTGTGTGGGGGGGTCCCAGCTGGGGGGGGTATGGGGGAGGGGTCCCAATGCTGCGTTGGCTCTGGGTGCCGGGGGGGGGGGGATTTCCCTTCCCTTTCTTAGATTGTCTCTGCGTCTCTGTCTGTCCCTCTCTGTCCGTCCGTCTCCCCCTAGACTTCGGTGCCGCACCCTGCATGCAGGACGTTTTCTGCATCACCTCCCAGGTCCAGTCCCTCTGTTTCGACGGGTTCCAAGAGCTCTCCGATGTGGCCATGGACTGCGCCGCGGACTGCGACTTTGATGACAGCTTGGATGTGCCAGGTGAGAACCACCGCCCTCTCCTCCCCCGGCGGGGCACTCACCCCCAGAGCTCCCCATGGCCAGTACCGGCTATCTCCTCCCCCGGCGCCGCTCCTCCTGGCTCCCTCGCCATCCCAAAGCTCAGCCGGGGGAGCCCCCAACGTGAGGGCAGGAAGTCCTGCAGACATGGCGCCCCGCCGGAGACCGTGCCCCAGAAAGGTGAGGGGGGCAGGGGCTGGCAATCATGACTCGGGACGGGCGGCAAACACCAGGATGACGCTTCATCGGGTCAGAGACAGATGTGCCCTGACGGTCCCGGAGCTGGGCAAGTGTTTAACAGCTACATAGAAAGTGAAGGAACTTCCTGGGCAAAACACTGGTGTGACGCTGGGGGAGGGGGAATCCGCAGCTGGGTTTTTTAAGTGCCGTGACACAAATGATCTTGCAACAAAATGAAAAAAAATAAGGAAACTCCCAGGCAATAAACTTTGTGAAGCTGGAATTTGGGGTGTGAGTTTGTATCAATGAGCTAAGTCGGGGGGGGGGCAACTGGGCAGCGGAGGGGGTAATCAGTCGCTTTTTAGTAACAGAAATGTCGCTGAGCAGTTTTCTCTGAAATGGGCACACAGCTAAATTCCCAGACAAAAATACCTTGTGAAGCTGGGCCCAGCCTTGGATGTTTGTACAGGTGAGTTCAGGGGCACAGATCGTGGTTGGCCCGGTCTGATTTCTAAATGAAGAAGCCCACGAAAGGCAGAAATTTTAAAGTTAAGGCTCCCCTTAAAACCTGAATTTCGAGAGTCTGGAAATACAAAGGTTTCAGAGTAGCAGCGTGTTAGTCTGTATCCGCAAAAAGAACAGGAGTACTTGTGGCACCTTAGACACTAACAAATTTATTTGAGCATAAGCTTTCGTGGGCTACAGCCCACTTCATCAGATGCATAAATATCTTCTTGCTGTATGTTCCAGTCTATGCATCCGATGAAGTGGGCTGTAACCCACGAAAGCTTATGCTCAAATAAATTTGTTAGTCTCTAAGGTGCCACAAGTACTCCTGTTCTTTTTGTGGAAATACAAAGTTGCTGTAGCCCAGGTAACCTTAACTCTGCTCCTAACCCTGGCCCAAGCATGGTTATAATATCGTATAGACCAGGGGTAGGCAACTTATGGCACTGGTTCCGAAGGCAGCACGCGAGCTGATTTTCAGTGGCACTCACACTGCCCGGGTACTGGCCACCGGTCCGGGGGGCTCTGCATTTTAATTTAATTTTAAATGAAGCTTCTTAAACATTTTAAAAACCTTATTTACTTTACATACAACAATAGTTTAGTTATATATTATAGACTTATAGAAAGAGACCTTCTAAAAACATTAAAATGTATTACTGGCACGTGAAACCTTAAATTAGAGTGAATAAATGAAGACTCGGCACACCACTTCTGAAAGGTTGCTGACCCCTGGTATAGACTCTGTAACATCCCCTCTCCCCTATACCCTTAGACACTTCTGTCTCTCCCCGGACATAGGTCTGTATCGCAGGTTGTAGTGCGGGATGGTCCCGGGGTCAGATTGTGTTTGAGAAACACCCTGGGGTTGTGAGATTAATGACTGGGGCTGAGACATTCACGGGGCCCAAGGGATTTTGGTTCCCAACTCCAACTGCAAATTAATTGTCATCCCATGGGTGCAGGAAGGGGCAGGTTTAGGGGTGCCCACAGAGGGGTTAAGGGTGCAGAGGAGCAGATAAACGATGCCCATGGATGAGGCAGTGTTAAGGATGCCCATGGAGGGGCAGAGTTAAGGATGCACAGACGGTCACAGTTAAGGTTGTTGGCTGTCCCCCAGCCTGGACAGGCCACGTTGCTGTTCTGTACCCATAACCCTGTGCAAGTGCTATTTCCCCACGTCTCTCCCTAGAGTGGGCACTGGAGGAGTCTCCCCTACTGAGGCTGGTGTCTCTGCAGAATGCTGATGGCTCGTGGGACCTGGGACCCCCGGCTGGCTGCCTCGCTGGGGGTGAGCAAGACCGATGCCAGGGGGAGGATGCCCAGTAAGGTGAGTGCAGGGGGCAGAGGAGAGGGGAGAGACAGGGGGGACAGGTGCCATGAGTTGGGCCTGTTCTCTGGTCCTAGATGATACTGGGTGTGGCCTAGACTGGGGGGGACAGGATCTAAGAGTGACTGGATCAAATGACCCCTGAACCTGGAGCCCAGTGCGGGAGACGGGCCCACAGCGGGGAGCTAGAAACCCCCTTGCAGGGGATCAGAGCATTGGATCGAGGGGGGCCCAGGGCTTGGGGGGGGGGACATGGGGAGGCCCAAGCCGGGTCCTCTCTGAGACTGTCTCCATACCCCGGGTATCCCACTGGGCATCTGGGTAGGGGGTCCACGGTGCTAAAGCAGGAGGGCTGGGAACCCTCTGAGTCTGGGGAGGGGATGGGAGCACTGGTTTGGGGGGTCCCCAGGGCGGGGGATGGGGGCAGCACTCGGGGGGCAGGGGAGTCCCCAGGGCAGGGGGTTGGGGGCAGCACTGGGGCGGGTCAGGGGGGTCCCCTGGGTGCGGGGATGGGGCAGCGCTGGGGGGGTCCCTAGGGTGGGAGGATGGGCAGCATTGGGGGCAGGGGAGATGGGAGCAGCGCTGGGTGGTCAGAGGGTCCCCAGAGTGGGGGGATGGGGGCAGCGCTCGGGGGGACAGGGGTCCCCAGATTGGGTGCTGTCTCAGGCTGTGTCTCTTCCCCCTCCCCCCCCCCCCCCCGCAGGACGTAGCCCCAGGCGTCTGGGCCACGGTGCTGGCCATGGTCTGGCTGCACGGCTGGGCTGCGGGGCAGCGCAATGAGTGGGAGCTGCTGGAGGCCAAGGCTGTGGGCTGGGTGCGGGGCTGAGCAGGTGAGACGGGAGTGGGGGGTCGGGGGCAGGGCCCAGGGCCTTGACCACAGAGCCCCTGCCCCATAGCCCAGCCCCCCCGAGACTCCCCTGTCCCACAGCCCAGCCCCCCCCCCGAGATCCCCCAGGCCCCCAAGCCCACAGCACCAACCCTACTCCATGGGACCCCACAGTCCAGCCAACCACAGCCCTGAGATCCTGCGTCCTATGGGTCCCAGGGCCCCCTGCCCCCCAGCATCCTAACAGCCTCTGGCCCCCCAGCCAGACCCCCAGAGGCCTCCAGTCCCAGGACAGACAGGCTCCGAGCCCCCTGCTTCCCGTCCCATTCCCCCCATCTCCCCGATATCAGTCCCCCAGGCTGTGAGCTCTTTGCCCTTTGTTCCCCAGGCTGATGTCACCCCCAACCCTCTTCTCGTTGCAGGGCCCCAGCTGAGCGAATGCCTGGAAGCCGCCAACGCCCTGCTGGGCTGCAGCGTTGGACCTGCTATCTTCAGACTCTGAGCCCCTCCGGATCCCTCTACCCTCCCCCCCCTCGCAAGCTACCCTGGGCCTCCAACCCAGCTGAGCCCCCCCCCCCCCCCCCCCCATCTCCGTACCCCTCCCCCAGCTACCCTAGGCCTCCAACCCAGCTGAGCCCACCCGATCCCCATTCCCCCCCCCCAAAGCTATCCTGGGTTTCAAGCCGCGCTGAGGCACCCGCCCTACCAAGGATCCTAAATTAAGAGCAGCCAGTTGGTTTGCATAAGTTTAACGAAAACAGTTTAAATTGACCCTGTAATTTACAGCGGAGGAAGGTCGTTGTGCAGACAGACCCTTGGTGCTGCGGGCGGAGACTGTCTCTGCCAGCCCCTCGCTGGAATAAAGCAGTTCCCCAGGTTTGTCTGCCTGGCTTTGGCTGGGGTCCCGGGCTCCGAGCTCCCCACAACTGTCCAGGGCACTGGGTTCCCAGCAGGGTCAGGGACCGCCTGCCCTGAGCGGGTGGATTAGCGCTCCCAGCTCCGGCTTTCTGGTGGGGCAGAGCAGCAGGACCCAGACGCTGGGGTGGCTGGTGGGGGCCGGGAGGAGCCCCGGAGAGCGGGGAGCACGTGGGATGCAGGTGGCAGACACAGGGCATTCGTCCAGGGCGGGGTTTAGCAGGACGTTTTAGCTCTGGGTCTGTGCGGACCCCTGACACCCCCTCACTGGTCTCTGCTCCACCAGGAGAAGGAGCTGCCAGGCCTGGAAAATCTGTCCTTGCTCGGCCGCTGTTGGGACACGTGATTCCCATTCAGATACTGGGGAACCGGGCGTCCAGCCCCCCGGCAGCTCGGGAACCCCCGGTCCTGCCTAGAGCGAGGACACAGAGGCATTGTAATGGGACAGGGAAGCAGCAAACGCTCTCCCCCTGCTCACACAGCCCCCCCAGCGCTTTGCCTGGCTGCTTCCGCCTGTGCTCTGACACCAACGGCCTTGTGGGCTCCAGCAGCTGAGTCTCCTGTGCTGAGCCCCAGCGGCTGCGGGGCCAGGCCCTGATGCTGCCAGCCCAGGGCATTGACATTGGAAGGAAGAATTCTAGAGAGAAAAGACTGGGGGAGATTTTCCTGGCACAGATGGCAGCCGGGTGCCCAGCTCCCCCAGATAGTCTAGAGAGACGGGGGTTGTTATCCTGATGTGTAACAGCGATAAACCCAGGGGAGCTGGTGCTCAGCCTGGGCCTAGGGGTGGGCCAAACCCCCACCTCTGAGCCCAGGAGCTGGGTGGGGGCAGGCAAAATCCAGGCTCTTTATAGGTCACCAGGCAGAAAGCTCCGTGAAGATTAAGTTCAAGGTGAGGGGCGGTGCCTGTCCCTGCGGGGTAAGAAATATCCCATGGCCATTGCCGGGATCCCCACAGCACGTGTAGCAAATCCCAGAGACTCCCCATCCCCATGACACTGAAAAGAAATGCAAACCCATTCAGCCAGGAAACGCAGAGCATGGCCCCCAAATGCCCTTAACTCTGCCCGGGGCCGGCACAGAATCTTACGATTCAGACAGAGGTGCCCCACTCCCACTTCCAGCTCTGACGTCCCATGTTCAGGCTCCCCTGGCATTACCCAAACCCCGCTCAGCTGCTGCCGAGCCCTGTGAGCTCCCTGTCAGGGTGCCTACAGCACCTCCCTTTCTGCCCCAGGATCTGCACCTCCGGCGGGTGCCCAGGCTCTCGGCCCCACATCCAGCCCCGGGGAAGGCTCCAAGCCGCTGTCGCGATGCCGGATCCAGTGGCTGTGCTCTGAGCTCCGGCTGTCTCCTTATGGCTTGTACCCCAGGGGTTCGAGCACTCGCCCTGGTTCAGCTCCCCGCCCTGCCAGCTGGAGAGAGAGACTGGGAATGTGGGCCTCTCACCTGGCTGCAGTGCCCGAACCCAGAGCTCCGGGCTAACCCGGGGAGGCTCCAGCCAGAGCTGTTTCACTCTGGATCATAACTCACTAGTCAGGGGACGGGTTCCTGCTCTCCCGCCCCCGGGGAGCTCTGAGGCACCAGGCTCCAGTGTCAGTCGCTCGCTCTCTGGCCCAATGGCTCCTCTTAGCCATTCCCTATGGCAGCTTCCGGGGCAACACCCGCAGCTCAGCGGTCGGCGCGCTCTCCTGCTTGGAAGCTCCCAGGGGACACCCTCAGCTCATTCCCCCACTGCTTTCCCCTGGGCCTTTCTGGCTCCCCACTCTGGATTTGCCAGCTCAGACTCCCTCCTCCCAGGCAGGCAGTAACCACAGACTCCACTTCATAGTCCCAAACATGCCTCCCTTGGCCCCATGAGTGACTGCAGAACACGTCCCTGCAGCCCCTGTCTGCTCGCAGCTCCTGGGCTTTCCACGGGCCCCTGCTGTTCCCGGCCAGCTGAGCTGTGAGAGTGGGAAGTTGCCCCAAGTGTGACCGACGCTTCCTGAGTTTGCAGAGAGCCTGAGCCCATTGCTTCAAGAGGCGGGTCATGAGTACCAAAGGGATGGTGAGTCTTACTGGGGTAGGAAGAGAGGAGGGAAGGGAGCATGTGCCAATGAGTCTGAAATCAAATGTGTCAGAAATAGCAACAAACAAATAAATAAATAAACAATACAAATCTGTTTTATCCCCAAGGTTTTGTTTCACATTCTGTCTGACAAATGACAGTCAAGGCGCAATGAGGCCAGGGCGGCCTGGGGATTGACACTGTGATTTTTAGTGTCATCAAACAGATTTCTGGGTGTGCATTTGCTGCCCACCCAGGGCCGGGCTTTGGGGTCACCTGGGGTGCACGTGACGGAGGCCGTGTGTGTCTGGCAGGTCGAACCCTCCTCGGGGAAGGCAGCACGGCTGGGATGGACAGTGGGCCTGCCAGTGAAATGGCCCCCAGAGGGCAGCAAAGGGTCAGGAAGGAGCAAGGGGCAGTTTGGAGACACCTCCAGCCCAATTCAGTGTGGGGGGGCAGGGCCGGCTCTGGCTTTTTGGCCGCCCCAAACAAACAAACAAAAAAAAAACCTGCGGCGCGGCCGGAGCGCGGGTGCAGGGGGACCGGCTGGGGGGGGGGGGAAGGGAGCGGGCGGGAGAGAGAGAGAAGGGGGTGGCCAGGGCTACAGCAGGGGCGCTGCCACGCAGCCCCTCCCACTGCGCCGCCTCCTGCCGCGAGGGCTCCTCTCCGGTTGGCGGGGAGGGAAGGAAGAGGACTGCCCTGCAGGGCGCTCTGGTTCTCCGCGACGCCGCCCCCTACAGGGCGGCCAGAGCGGAACAACAACAGAAAGCGGCCGTGCCGCCCTAGGATTGGGCAGAATGCCGCCTTGAACAATCTGCTCCCCCCAGGGCCGCCTCGAACAATTTGCGGCCTGGAGCCGGCCCTGGGGGGGAGCAGTTTTCAGACATGCGCTAGCACAGTGGTTCTCAACCAGGGGTACATCTAGCACTGGGGATACACAGAGATCTTCCAGGGGCTACCTCAACTCATCTAGAGATTTGCCTAATTTTACAACAGGCGACATAAAAAGCACCAGCGAAGTCGGTACAAACGAACATTTCATACAGCCAATGCCTTGTTTATACTGCTCTGTACACTGTACACTGAAATGTCCGTACGAGATTTATATTCTGATCGATTGATTTTCTAATTGTCTGGGAAAAGGGCACAGGGCAGCCATTGGGGAGTCACAGTGTGCTGGGGCACGTTTGCATTTTTATGTCTGATTTTCCAAGGAAGTGGTTTTTAAGTGAGGTGAAATTTGGGGGTATGCCAGACACACCTATCTCATAGAGCTGGAAAGGAGCCCGAAAGGTCATAGAGTCCAGCCCCCTACCTTCACTAGCAGGACCAAGTACTGATTTTGCCCCAGATCCCTAAGTGGTCCCCTCAAGGATTGAACTCACAACCCTGGGTTTAGCAGGCCAATGCTCAAACCACTAAGCTATTCCTCCCCCCAGACTCCTGAAAGGGGGTACAGCAGTCTGGAAAGGCTGAGCACCACTGCACCCGCACATGGTGGGCTATGCGGAGCGAAGGGTTTGCAGACGGTCCCTGGCTCCCAGTGGGTGGGTGGAACTTTGCAGACGGACCCTGGTTTGCAGTAACTGAGGGTGGGGAGTTTGCAGATGCTCCCTGGCAGAGGGGCGGAGCTAGTTTCCCTTCCAGCTGATTCGGGGCTTCCTGTATCGGAAACAAGGGGGAAGGTACCCGGGGTGCGGATCGGGCCTGCG
Organism: Emys orbicularis; assembly: GCF_028017835.1. NCBI lineage: Eukaryota > Metazoa > Chordata > Testudines > Emydidae > Emys > Emys orbicularis. The sequence goes on along the minus strand of NC_088694.1, from coordinate 33,957,403 downwards.
GGATCTGGCCCCCAGAGGCTGCTCCCCTGGGGTCCATGATCCCCTCCATCTTCTCTGGGTCCAAGGGCCCTTTCCAATCTTTGTGTGGGTCCTGCCCCCCCCCCCTGTGTCCAGGGGTCCCCCCTTCATCCCCAGCCCCCGGTCTGGGCCAATCCCCCTGATTCGGGGCTTCACCCCTGCAGAGTCTCCCCTCCCTGGAAGTGGGGGCCATGTGTGATGGGGCAGGTTGGGGGGGGGGGTTGGAGGGACGTGACTCCTAAACCTTCCTGGTTCCAACCCATCCTCCCACCTTTTTGTTCCTTTACGGACTTCTCCAGCCGGGTCTGTCCTGCTCCCCACGGGCTCTGGGGGCTGCTGGGGGTCTGTTCCCCGCTCGGACCTCCCCCCCCCCCCGCAGAGTGACTCAGCCTCGGGCACTCTGCCAGAAGTAGCTGCAGCAGCGAGAGCCACAGCCAGTGAATTGCTGTAGCTTTCACGCTGACTCACTTTCTCCGGCCTGGGAACTCGGCATCAGAGTTAAATCCCAGGGACAAACAACCAACCTCCCTTCCCCACCAGAGCTTTTCCCGGGGCCTCCGCCATTTCCCGGTCTGTGGTGCTTACCCTGGAGCAGGCGAAGAGGCTCCTGGCTGTGAATGCCTGCTCCGTTGGGACGCGGCAGCATCGCAGGCCCTGCTCTGGCACTGGCCCGGGACTGGGGGTGGCAGGCACATGAGGTTACACTGGAGGGAAGCCGCACATTTCTGGGTGTGGGTAGCTAGGCATTGGCACAGCTCACCCGGGGCTGTGGTGGATCCTCCATTACGGCCAGCGTTTGATGTGGGACAGGGGTGGGGGATGGGCCTCAGTTTCCCCAGGAGTTCATTCCGGGCCCTCCCGGGCATGCGGGTTACGCGGGTGATCCCAACGTTCCTGTCCGACCTCAGCGCTGGGAATTCTCCAGCTGGCCCAGCAGCAGCGAGGTAACATGGGGCCCCGAGAGCAGGGTCTGGAGCAATGTTCCCTCTAATTTTTTACATGTATGTGCAGAATGAATTTTGTTATGTGCAGCAATATGGAGGTGATGTGTGGTGGGGGTGGGGCCCAGGGGTTCAGAGTGTGGGAGGGGGCTCAGGGCTGGGTCAGAGGGCTGGGGTGTGGGCTCTGGCTGGGGATGCAGGCTCTGGGGTGGGACCCCAAATCCCCCTGGAGACCCCTCTCCACCTGGGAATGGGGGCAGCCCCCAGAGAACCTGCCCCACTGACTCCCAGCTCCCGTCCCTCCCCTCCCAGAAATTTCCCCTGGGGGGGCTGACAGACAGGAACCCCTGACCTTCTCCCCTGTCTCTAACTGTGACCCCAACCCCCACCTGTCACCTCTTCTCCAGCCCCTGGAGACACTAACCCGCCCAACTGCTGTGGGCACCTTTCTGGGAGCTCCCTGCTGACCCCCCACATACCCTCCCTGCTCCCCGGCTGCAGGGCGCCCCCCAGAGTTGAGCACAGCACCTAGCGCTGCCCCCCAGCTCTACACAGAGGTGCCCTGCCCCAGCTCCTGCCTGCCACGCCCTCCTCACACCCCCGGGGCACTGGCCCCTGGTTGGCCCCAGTTCTACTCTGAGACCCCCCCAAAGCCCCCATCAGCTTCCCCCCAGCTCTCAGCCCCTCTCCAAGCGCCCACCATGGCCCCCTGTCAGCTGCCCCCAAAGGCCCCTGCCCCTCTCTGAGGGTCTCCCCCCCGGGAAGTTCAGGAACAGCCTCCTCAAGCGAGCCGAGGGGCAGAGAATCCTTCCCAGGGGCTGGCTGGGGGGGTCTTGCCCCCATGCTTGGGGCTCACTGACCCCCATGTGTGGGGTGGGGAAGAGATTTTCCCCAGCGTCAGATTGGCAGAGACTCTGCGGGGTTCATCCCCCTCGGCAGCCGGGGCACTTGCTGGTTTGAACTGGAGTAACTAGGGGGGCTCTGGGACCTGACATCTGTAAGTCAGGGTTTGGGGGCGTCAGTGACTCAGCCCCAGGGGCTGGAGCTGTCACAGGGGGATGAGGGGCTGGGGCTGACTGTGGGGGTGGGGTAGGGGCAAGGGTCTGGGACCAGATGAGATGATCAGGATGGTTCCTTCTGGCCTGAAAGTCTCTGAGTTTATCCTCCCCGACCCCATTCCCTTCTGAAAGCCCCCCCGCCCAACCTCCCTTGGCTCCCCCAGCCCCTCTCTGAGCCCCCTGGGACACCCTGCTGCTGCCCCCGGTACTTGGCACAAGTGCCTGTCCCAACACGGGCTGCGTAAAATGTTGCTTTTTACAGATTCAGACTAACACGGCTACCCCTCTGATACTTGACTTGCCTACATTGTAACTTCTGTTCACTGTTCACCATTGTAATTCAAACCCCATTTTAAAACGCTTACTCCATTTTGTAAAAGCTGGCTCCAACCTTCATTTTTGCAAACCCTGCTGTAATCTTATTAGTTTAGGTTAGATGTGTGAATGAGGTATGTATGGATGATGGAATCAACCTCCAGCCCCAGCCTGTCCTGATGAAATAGAGTTCAAACACCAAGGGCTGAAGATGTAGACAAGAGCCCTAACAAAGTAAGAAGAGTCCACCCTAAAAAGAAAAGGTACAATAGAAGGAAGATCAAAGCCAGGTTCGAGGCTTAAAGTCACGTCTGCAATTGACGGGTGATCAATCACCAAACCCAGAGGCAGCGTGACACAGCAAGACCTATAGACTCTGGATTCAAACTAAAGCCTACAAAAAGGATGGGTGAGATGGAAGACTTTGGAGGGTAACATTCTGCTGCCAACATGGAAGGGCATTGGTGCATGCCCAACAGAGACCCAGCCCTTCCTTGTGCCCGGCTTTCCTGGCCAGTTAGCCGCCACGAGCTACGAACCCAAGCTGCAAAATCAAGCCACAAACTCAAGCTATGTTCAGGACTGGTAACTATGCAGCAGCTGCAGAACATCTGATGGATGTGTGGATGTGTGTGTGTATAGGTATTAGGTATGTGTGTGTATAAGGATTAAGATATTAGTTATTGGTCATAAATCAAATTATCATAATAAATGTGGCATCTTTGTCTTGCCCCCTGAAAAGATCCTGTGTAGTTTTGTCTGTATAACACACTCTAGGGGTCGCAGCGGTGCTCCCCCAGTACAGGTACTGCTAAGGAAAAAACTTCCGGCACTGGTGCACGTGGCGAGCACGCACACCTATAGTGGAATACACCTGAGCAACACATCTTGAAGAACGCCAGTTACGGAACAGGTAACTGTCCTTTCTCCCACCCACACCCAACAACTGTCCAGTTTTACTCCAGGCTCCTTCCCTCTCTCTCAGCTCCTCCGTTACCCCTAATTCCCCCAAGCCTTTGCACTGCTTCTGACAGGTGCAGGAAATACAGTTCAGTACTGTAATGTAGTGAATGACTCAAAGTTCTGTGTTAATATGCCTAGTAAGGAATCTATTTGTCACACACAAAAATGTTTTAGCAGAGTCTTTTTGTTGTCTGTATTGTTACAGATGTACTTGCTGACAGATATTTTGAAAAAAATCACCAAAATAATTGAAACTAGCATAATTATATTGTATTATTTTGACCAAAAAATGCAGAATTTTAAAACATTGTGTGCAGAATTTTTAATTTTTTGGTGCAGAATTCCCCCAGGAGTACTGGCCGTACCTTGGCGCTGTTGATGCGCTGGCGGGAGCGGTCTCGGCCGTCCATGGGGCACCCCATGCTACCGGAGCGGTACAGCAGGAAGATGAACTCCCCGGCCGGGCTCTGGCTCAGCACCGCCTTGGGCAGGCTGGGCAGCAGGGTCACCATCATGGCCGGGTCGCCTATCAGGGAGCCTGTGGGGAGATGGGGCCAGCCCCAAATGGGGCAGGCATGGGGTCGAGCCCTGTGAGAGCCCCCAGGCCCCCCTGACTTCTCCAGAGCCCCACCCATGTTCCTCCCCCCTCCCCATAGATCCCCCACTGCCTCATCTCCACCCCTCTGTCCCTCCCCCTACCTCTTTCCCCTAGATCCCACACTGCCCACAATTACCCATGCCCCCCAAATCTGCTGGGCACCCCACTGCCTGGCTCCTCCCAGACACCCCACCCTCCTACCCCCAGCCCTACCAAGAGCCCCTGCTCCCCACACCCCAATGCCCACCCCCTGATCCTGTCCCCAATCCCCTTCACACACTCTATCCCCAGCCCCTTCAATGCCCACCCCTAGTTCCCACCCCACAGACCTCACTGTTAGGGGGCTTATTTCTTTACCCTTTCACTTTCCTGGTCCTTTTTGCATGAACAGAGAGCAACAATACCCAAAGTCCAAAGGTGCAAACAATTTGATATTTATTGGGGTGAACTTCCAGCAAGCATGATTCCAGTTTCCTTTCTCAGTGTCCCCCTTCCCAGCTCTGACACCACAGAGCCATCCCTGTTCCCATGCCCTGTTCCCATTCCCCCCTTAGCAAAACATGATTCCAATTTCCCCATTCCCCTCTTTACTTCCTCATTGACTACAGACTAAATAGTAAAACTTGAGTTCTGCTTAGCTATACCCTAACCAATTATTTTACTGAAATTTAACTAACCAATCCTAACACATTGTAACATGGTTATTTAACCAATTATATCCCACCACCTTAATTGGTTTACACCCAACAAAATTAATTATACAGCAGAGAGAAACAATCACAGAACCAGACAGAGACCATGCAAATAAACATACAAAACAATACAGAAGCGAGGATTTTACATCCCAGCTATTGATAAGTGAGTTCTTGCCAGACAGGATGCTATCACACTAAGGGTATGTCTACACTATGAAATTAGGTCGAATTTATAGAAGCCGGTTTTATAGAAATCAGTTGTATACAGCCGATTGTGTGTGTCCCCACATAAAATGCTCTAAGTGCTCTAGTCGGTGGACCGCGTCCACAGTACCGAGGCTAGCGTCGACTTCCGGAGCATTGCACTATGGGTAGCTATCCCACAGTTCCCGCAGTCTCCGCCGCCCATTGGAATTCTGGGTTGAGATCCCAATGCCCGAATGATGCAAAACAGTGTCGCGGGGGGTTCTGGGTACATGTTGTCAGGCCCCTCCCCCTCCGTCAGAGCAACGGCAGACAATAGATTCGTGCCTTTTTACCTTGGTTACCTGTGCAGACAACATACCACGGCAAGCATGGAGCCCGCTCAGCTCAGCTCACCGTCACCATATGTCATCTGGGTGCCGGCAGACGTGGGACTGCATTGCTACACAGCAGCAGCAGCTAACTGCCTTTTGGCAGTAGACGGTGCAGCATGACTGGTAGCCTTCATCGGCGATCTGGGGGCTGGCAGCCGTGGGGCTGGCAGCCATAGGGCTGCATTGCACCAGCCTTTTGCCTTTTGGCAGTAGATGGTTTATTACGACTGGTATCCGTCATTGTCATACTGCAGTGGCTGTCGATCATGGGCACCTGGGCAGACATGCTCAGTCCTATCAAACTGTCTTGACGATGATGGCTATCAGTCGTAGTATGCTATTTTCTGCCAAGCGCCCAGTATTTTCTGCTAAGCACCCAGAAGAGGCCGAGGGCGATCTGGGTGCTGGCAGACGTGGGGCTGGCAGACGTGGGGCTGCATTGCTACACAGCAGCAGCCCCTTGCCTTCTGGCAGTAGATAGTATATTATGACTGGTATCCATCGTCGTCATACTGCAGTGGCTATCAGTCTTAGTACACTAACTGCCAAGCGCCCAGTATTTGCTGCCAAGCACCCAGAAGATGCCGAGGGCTATCAGTCATGCTGCACCGTCGTCTGCCAGCTTAAGATGTAAAAAATAGATTTGTTCTGTATTCATTTGCTTCCCCCTCCCTCTGTGAAATCAACGGCCTGCTAAACCCAGGGGTTTGAGTTCAATCTTTGGGGGGGGCCATTCTGTGTGACAGTTGTTTGTGTTTCTCCCTGATGCACAGCCACCTTTGTTGATTTTAATTCCCTGTACCTGTACGCCATGTCCTCACTCGCCCCTCCCTCCTTCCCCTGGTCCGTCAGATACTAGTTTCGCGCCTTTTTTCAGACCAGACGCCATAGCTAGCACTGGGATCATGGAGCCCGCTCAGATCACCGCGGCAATTATGAGCACTATGAACACCACGCGCATTGTCCTGGAGTATATGCAGAGCCAGAACATGCCAAAGCAAAACCAGGACCAGCCGAGGAGGCAATTGCAGCGCAGTGATGAGGAAATTGACATGGACATAGACCTCTCACAAGGCACAGGCCCCAGCAGTGTGCAAATCATGGTGTTACTGGGGCAGGTTCATGCTGTGGAACGCCGATTCTGGGCCCGGGAAACAAGCACAGACTGGTGGGACCGCATCGTGCTGCAGGTGTGGGACGATTCCCAGTGGCTGCAAAACTTTCGCATGTGTAAGGGCACTTTCATGGAACTTTGTGATTTGCTTTCCCCTGCCCTGAAGCGCCAGAATACCAGGATGAGAGCAGCCCTCACAGTTGAGAAGCGAGTGGCGATAGCCCTGTGGAAGCTTGCAACGCCAGACAGCTACTGGTCAGTCGGGAATCAATTTGGAGTGGGCAAATCTACTGTGGGGGCTGCTGTGATCCAAGTTGCCAGGGCAATGAAAGACCTGCTGATATCAAGGGTAGTGACTCTGGGAAACGTGCAGGACATAGTGGATGGCTTTGCTGCAATGGGATTCCCAAACTGTGGTGGGGCCATAGACGGAACCCATATCCCTATCTTGGCACCGGCGCACCAAGCCACCGAGTACATAAACCACAAGGGGTACTTTTCAATGCTGCTGCAAGCCCTGGTGGATCACAAGGGACGTTTCACCAACATCAACGTGGGCTGGCCGGGAAGGGTACATGATGCTCGCGTCTTCAGGCAGTCTGCTCTGTTTCGAAAGCTGGAGGAAGGGACTTTCTTCCCGGACCAGAAAATAACCATTGGGGATGTTGAAATGCCTATCGTGATCCTTGGGGACCCAGCCTACCCCTTAATGCCATGGCTCATGAAGCCGTACACAGGCAGCCTGGACAGGAGTCAGGACCTGTTCAACTACAGGCTGAGCAAGTGCCGAATGGTGGTGGAATGTGCATTTGGCGCAGCTGGCGCAGCTGGCGCAGCTTACTGACTCGCTGTGACCTCAGCGAAAAGAATATCCCCATTGTTATTGCTGCTTGCTGTGCGCTCCACAATATCTGTGAGAGTAAGGGGGAGACATTTATGGCGGGGTGGGAGGTAGAGGCAAATCGCCTGGCCGCTGATTACGCGCAGCCAGACACCAGGGCGGTTAGAGGAGCACAGCAGGGTGCGGTGCGCATCAGAGAAGCTTTGAAAACGAGTTTTGTGACTGGCCAGGCTACGGTGTGAAACTTCTGTTTGTTTCTCCTTGATGAACCCTCCGTCCACCTCCCCCCCACCCGGTTAACTCTACTTCCCTGTAAGCCAACCACCCCACCCTCCCCTTCCCCCTTCGAGCACCGCTTGCAGAGGCAATAAAGTCATTGTTACTTCACATTCATGCATTCTTTATTAATTCATCACACAACTAGGGGGATAATTGCCAAGGTAGCCCGGGATGGGTGGGGGAGGAGGGAAGGAAAAGGACACACTGCAGTTTAAAACTTTAACTCTTATTGAAGGCCAGCCTTCTGATGCTAGGGCAATCATCTGGGGTGGAGTGACTAGGTGGCCGGAGGCCCCCCCACCATGTTCTTGGGCGTCTGGGTGAGGAGGCTATGGAACTTGGGGAGGAGGGCTGTTGGTTACACAGGGGCTGTAGCGGCGGTCTCTGCTCCTGCTGCCTTTCCTGCAGCTCAACCATACGCTGGAGCATATCAGTTTGATGCTCCAGCAGCCGGAGCATCGACTCTTGCCTTCTGTCTGCAAGCTGACGCCACCTATCATCTTCAGCCTGCAACTTGCTCTGTTCATCCCGCGATTCAGCCCGCCACCTCTCCTCTCGTTCATATTGTGCTTTTCTGTAGTCTGACATTGACTGCCTCCACGCATTCTGCTGTGCTCTGTCAGCGTGGGAGGACATCTGGAGTTCCGTGAACATATCATCCCGCGTCCTCCGTTTTCTCTTTCTAATCTTCACTAGCCTCTGTGAAGGAGAAACATTTGCAGCTGGTGGAGGAGAAGGGAGAGGTGGTTAAAAAAGACACATTTTAGAGAACAATGGGTACACGCTTTCACGTTAAATTTTGCTGTTCACATTACACAGCACGTGCTTTCGTTACAAGGTCGCATGTTTCCTCTTATATTGAGGGCCTGCCGGTTTGGTGTGAGAGATCACTCACGCAGTGCCAGGCCACAGATTTCGGCTTGCAGGCAGCCATGGTAAGCCACAGTCTTTTGGCTTTTTTAACCTTGTTAACATGTGGGAATGGTTTCAAACAGTAGCGCTCTCATTTCCCATACCAAGCACCCATTTAAAATGGGTTTGCAATGTAAAAGGAGGGGCTGCGGTTTCCGGGTTAACATGCAGCACAAACCCAACTAACTCCCCTCCCCCCCCACACCCAATTCTCTGGGATGATCACTTCACCCCTCCCCCCCACCGCGTGGCTAACAGCGGGGAATATTTCTGTTCAGCAGAGCAGGAAGGGGCACCTCTGAATGTCCCCTTAATAAAATCGCCCCATTTCAACCAGGTGACCATGAATGATATCACTCTCCTGAGGATAACAAAGAGCGATAAGGAATGGATGTTGTCTGCATGCCAGCAAACACCAGGACCATACGCTGCCATGCTTTGTTATGCAATGATTCCAGACTACGTGCTACTGGCCTGGCGTGGTAAAGTGTCCTACCATGGCGGACAGGATAAGGCAGCCCTCCCCAGAAACCTTTTGCAAAGGCTTTGGGAGTACATCCAGGAGAGTTTTCTGGAGATGTCCCTGGAGGATTTCCGCTCCATCCCCATACACGTTAACAGACTTTTCCAGTAGCTGTACTGGCCGCGATTGCCAGGGCAAATTAATCATTAATCATTAAACACGCTTGCTTTTAAACCATGTGTAATATTTACAAAGGTACACTCACCAGAGGTCCTCTGTGCGCCCTCAGGGGATGGGAGCACGCCTTGGGTGAGTTCGGGGGCTACTGGTTCCAGGTCCAGGGTGATAAACATATCCTGGCTGTTGGGGAAACCGGTTTCTCCGCTTCCTTGCTGCTGTGAGCTATCTACATTATCTCCATCCTCATCTTCCTCGTACCCCAAACCCGCTTCCCTGTGTGTTTCTCCAGTGACGGAGTCATAGCACACGGTTGGGGTAGTGGTGGCTGCACCCCCTAGAATGGCATGCAGCTCCACGTAGAAGCGGCATGTTTGCGGCTCTGCCCCGGACCTTCCGTTTGCTTCTCTGGCTTTGTAGTAGGCTTGCCTTAGCTCCTTAATTTTCACGTGGCACTGCTGTGCATCCCTGTTATGGCCTCTGTCCTTCATGGCCTTGGAGACCTTTTCTAATATTTTGCCATTTCGTTTACTGCTACGGAGTTCAGCTAGCACTGATTCATCTCCCCATATGGCGAGCAGATCCCGTACCTCCCGTTCTGTCCATGCTGGAGCTCTTTTGCGATCCTGGGACTCCATCACGGTTACCTGTGCTGATGAGCTCTGCGTGGTCACCTGTGCTCTCCACGCTGAGCAAATAGGAAATGAAATTCAAACGTTCGCGGGGCTTTTCCTGTCTACCTGGCCAGTGCATCTGAGCTGAGAGTGCTGTCCAGAGCGGTCACAATGAAGCACTGTGGGATAGCTCCCGGAGGCCAATAACGTCGAATTCCGTCCACACTACCCCAATTCCGACCCGCTAAGGCCGATTTTATTGCTAATCCCCTCGTCGGAGGTGGAGTAAAGAAACCGGTTTAAAGGGCCCTTTAAGTCGAAAGAAAGGGCTTCGTCGTGTGAACGTGTCCAGGCTTAATTCGATTTAACGCTGCTAAAGTCGACCTAAACTCGTAGTGTAGACCAGGCCTAAGTTTCCTTTTACATCTTCTAGGCTCTTTCCTTTCTCTGGAGGTGATAGGAATATCAGGACAAAATTGTATTCCTAACAGCCCAATAGCACCTTATTTCCATGTAACTAGTTTGAAATGTGAGAATGTGACCGTTCACTTCTCAGTTTATGGCTGCCTCTGCTGCTTAGCCAAAGGCCTTACTTAGCCTAAGAACAGAGCCTCAAACTGTCCCTTATACATACAGAAAGTAATTTTAATTCTTTCTTTTATACCTCTATAACTAGCTAAGTAATAAAAATACACCTAAATTCTTAAAGACAGGCCTAAATATCTATAGCCTAACACTCACCCTACTCAGGGGAAGAAGGGTGCAGGACTCCCCACAGCTCTGCTTCAGGCAGCCTAGCCTCCAGCACCACGCTGGGTTTGTGCGGCTCCGTGTAATACCTATCTCATAGAGCTGGAAGGGACCCTGAAAGGTCATTGAGTCCAGCCCTCTGCCTTCACTAGCAGGACCAAATACTGATTTTGCCCCCGATCCCTAAGCAGTCCCCTCAAGGATTGAACTCATAACCCTGGGTTTAGGAGGCCAATGCTCAAACCACTGAGCTATCCCCAGCAGCTCCATGTCCTGCTCCCATGGGGGGGGCCTGGGCCCCTCTCTTCAGCTCCTGCAGGGCAGGGTCCCGCTGGCTCTCGAACTCGACTCAGTGCCCCTCCATGGAGCCAGGGGGGAGAGGGCAACCCAGGAACACGGGCTGCACCACCCCCTGGGAACTTGGGCTGGGCCCCCTGGCTTAGGTGGGAGGGAGAGAGGGAAAAACACCTGGGGAAAACACTGCCCCCTCTCCTTCCCAGCCCCAGCTTGGTAGCTGCTGCGGAGGGAGAGAGACAATTTTCCCCAAACCAGTGCTAAAGCTTAATGAAAATCGCTTGTCCAGACAAGTGATTTCCATTACGTTTGGGGAGAGGTCTGGAAACCATTAAGGCCAGATCTTTGTTATCTGGTGTCGTTCTGGCTCTGCAGAGTTCTCCCATTGACTCTTAAGCAGCACTAGGTTTGGTGGGGATGCTGCTAGGTGTTTTGTAGGATAAAGACTTTATTTGCAAGCTCTTTGAAGCAGGGATCTGTCTGCAAATTCCAAGCCATGTGTTCATGTTAGTGTGACCAGATGTCCTGATTTTATAGGGACAGTCCTGATTTTTGGAGCTTTTTCTTACATAGGCACCTATTACCCCCCACCCCCGTCATGATTTTTCACATTCGCTGTCTGGTCACCCTAGTTCAAGTGCTCCAGGGCTTCTAAAAACTCCATGAGTCCATTGTGAGTTTTTGAGTTGGTGACACACTCAATGTGAAACCAGGAGAACTTTGCCTGTTTCTACAAGGCTCTGTAGAAATACCCATAACCAACTACTTTATGTTTTATTTCCCTTTGTGTTTTCAGTGCTGTCACTTGTTTGTTTGTGGTTTCATTTTGCTGTTTGTGTTGCTTTATTATTTATTTTTACAGTTCTAGGTGTATGATGTGTTAATCAAATTGAAAGTGGACATCTCAGAGAAATTGCATACGCCTGAGTGAATGCCTTTTCCGCTCCTTTCCAGTATCAGAACATATTGTATTAATATTTGCAATCAGGGCCGGCTCCAGGGTTTTTGCTGCCCCAAGCAGCCAAAAAAAAAAAAAAACCCCGCGATCGCGATCTGCGGCGACAATTTGGCGGAAGGTCCTTCGCTCCGAGCGGGAGTGAGGGACCATCTGCTGAATTGCCGCCGAATAGCTGGACGTGCCGCCCCTCTCCGGAGTGGCCGCCCCAAGCACCTGCTTGCCAGGCTGGTGCCTGGAGCCGGCCCTGTTTGCAATGAGAGCATGGCTATTTCTAGTTGACTCATAGATTTGTTTAGCATCTTAAAGCTGCACTATGTGTGCAGATAATATGCATGCAAGAGAGATAGTTAATTATTATTAAGGGTTTTTTTATATTGTGCTTTTATCCAACAATAGTTAGCTAACAGTACAAAGAACATTAGGAAAGATCATTTAATTGGTGCTGGTCCTGCTTTGAGCAGGGGGTTGAACTAGAGACCTCCTGAGGTCTCTTCCAACCTTGATATTCTATGATTCTGTGATCCGCCAAGACCCTCAGCAATTTTCAAGTGGTCTGTAGGGGAAAAAAAGGTTGAGAACCACTGCCCTAGAAACTTGCCCATTTCCCCCTGGCTTTTGTTATCACTTGCTGTTAACTTGACTGTATCTGCTTTGAACTGTATGTAACGGCCAGCAGGGCAGGGAGGCATCAGGTGCGGGGAGAGCACCCCGGAGTGGGGACACCCAGCCCCTGTCCTGAGTGACCAGGCTCCTGGGCCCAGCCTTGTCGGGGTTTCAGGGACTCGGCCGAGCCGGATGGAGGAAGGGGAGCACTCGAGGGCACCCAGGTCTCCGGGCAAAGGGAGCTGGAGCGAGGACTCTGGTTTCACTAGCCGACTCCGCCGGGGCGGTCCAGACGCCAGGAAGGTTCCCCTGATAGCGGGACCATCCCAGGCCCCTGGGTGAGAGTAGCTGGGGGCGGGGAATTTGCAGACGCTCCCTGGCTGGACTGGGCGGGGCTAGCCTGGAAAAGTGACTTTCGGTTTTGCTTTTCCAGCCTCTGCGCCACAGCCCGGGCTAGTGAAGGTAACAGGGACCCCACAGCCCCCTCCCCTGTGGTCCAGGGCCCCCAGTCGGGGAGAGAACCCAGGAGTCCTAGTGCCCAGCCCCCCAGACCGGGGATAGGACCCACGAGTCCTGCCGGGCATACAAGTGTGTGTGCGCTGCCCACTGTAACACGGCCGGGGGGGTCTCTCCGCCCCCAGCACTGCGCAGGGTGGATGTAGGGAGTGGGGGGTTTGGAGTGACGGCCCGGTCCCACCCACGGAGCTCCCACCGCCCCCTTCCCACTGGCAGGTGTGACGACACGTATAGCAGCCCTCCCGTTTTGCAACTGAGTGTGGTTTCCGCCACGCAGCAGTAACAATCGGGGCTACTTGCTACCGCCTGGTCCATGGGGTTGCGAATCAGGAGGGATGGGATGGGGTTTGTGGTCAAAAACACTCACGATCTGCTTCCTCCTGGCTAATGTGACAAATTGATCTATTGGATGATTGAGGTGCGCTGTTTCACTTTTTTCTGTGTGAATACGTGAAAAGGGAGGTAAGGTTTGGGGGTACGGCGCATACCCCTGAGCCCAAGGTGATACCAGAGTGGCCCCTTTGATCGATCTGCTTCCTCCTGGCTAATGTGACAAATTGATCTATTGGATGATTGAGGCGCGCTGTTTCACTTTTTTCTGTGTGAATACGTGAAAAGGGAGGTAAGGTTTGGGGGTACGGCGCATACCCCTGAGCCCAAGGTGATACCAGAGTGGCCCCTTTGATCGATCTGCTTCCTCCTGGCTAATGTGACAAATTGATCTATTGGATGATTGAGGCGCGCTGTTTCACTTTTTTCTGTGTGAATACGTGAAAAGGGAGGTAAGGTTTGGGGGTACGGAGCATACCGCTGAGCCCAAGGTGATACCAGAATGGCCACTTTCATTTTTTTCACTGGCTTCCTCCTTGCTTATTTCCAATGACTTGGCTGCCCATGCACCTGTCACTGGTCCAGGGATACGGTTGCGAATCAGGAGGGATGGGTTTTGTGGTTGAAAACACTCATGATCTGCTTCCTCCTGGCTAATGTGCCAAATTGATCTGTCACATCTTTAATGCAGATGAGGATAGGGGAGTTGCCTGAAACTTGTCAACAGGGATCTAGGTGTGTCTCACACCGCCATTCACTGCTCTATGCAAGTTTTTTCTCTGATCAGTTTTGGTTCAAGCGGGGGGTGTCCTTTCATGAGTCAGACAGACTGGATACTGTGCCCTGGTTCCCCAAGAAGACAGGTATTATCTGTGACTGCAGAGATCTTAACACAGCATTGAGCATGAAATGATCTTTAACAATATGTTGTGACTACATACATTAAAGAAATCCATTTCACCTTGGTTTAGGAGAGAGACCACTGATTGACCAATAAGAATCTAGTGTTGGAGATCCCCATAGTGCAATTATTTTTTCTTCTCCATTGTCAGTGCAGCTTTTATTTTGGTGAGTTTTGCACACAGATGCAGAAATGTGGACTTGCGCATCCAAAAGTTCTGCAGCCACTGGTCATGAGCCCAAGCCTTCATTGTTGCAGAAGATTTTTGCCCTTGAGAAGGATGTAAGATGACACCATATAATACACTTACTGAATATTTCTGAATCAGCTTCTACACACCAGCAATGACGTGTGAACATGGGACTGTAAGGGCTGGATTCACAGGCAAGATAAATGCAGCAAAAGGCAATCCTAAAATTTGTGAACTGTTATGAGACTTCACATAGACAAATAGTTATGAGAGACTCTTTTAAATACTCAAAATGTGTGATGCCTTTTTTTTTAATCATATATGCTAGGGACAGTCTTGTCCTCTTCTCCTCCCTTATGTCAGTGTAGATGCAGGCAGTGCAAAATGTACTACAGTCATATAGTATCTCAAATGCACAGCTGCATTTCAATGTGGAACTAGCTATTCTTCTTTGAGTGATTGCTCCTGTGTATTCCGCAGTAGGTGTGCGTGCTCGCCACGTGCACCGGTGCCAGAAGTTTTTCCCTTAGCAGTACCCATAGTGGGGGAGCACCACTGCGACCCCTGGAGTGGCGCCTCTATAGCGCCCTATAAGGGGAGCTGCGCACTCCCCCCACCCTCGGTTCCTTCTTGCCGCCAGTGAAGGTAGTCGGAACTTTGTGCTCCAGCCTTGCTGTAGCCCTTCCAGTAGCCTTAGTAGTACTCATCTTCTCCTTAGTTGGATAACTTCTTTAGTTTGTTGCCTGGTGCGGGGCATGCCTCGTGCCCCAGGCTTCAAGTCGTGTGACTCCTGTCGCAGTTCTATGCCAAGAAGCGACCCGCACACTCAGTGTCTTCGCTGCTTGGGCGAGACTCACGTAACCGATCGCTGTAAGATCTGTCGGTCATTCAAGGCTCGAACGAAATGTGAGAGAGAGATCTGGCTCCGGGCCCTGCTGATGGTATCTGCATTGGCCCCGGCACCAGCACGCCGATCGGACTCGGCACCGAGTGCCTCATTGTCGGTGCAGAGCAAGGCGCCCTCCACCAGTCGGCACCGCTCACCTGCTAAGAAGCAAGGGAAGCGGTGCCGAGAAAAGGACAGGGGTGAGGCCGGACCCAAGTTGGGCAGCCCACGATCCCCCCCGGGACCCAGACCTCCGACTCGCGCCGAGTGGAGTAGTCCGGTCCCGTCCACGCGTGCCTCTCCCGCGGTGAGAATGCTGTTGACGCCGGAGGCTGCACTGGCCGCACATGACATCCTTTCCCTCCCGGTGCCGGGTGTGCCACCTGAGACAGGCTCCCGGTCCTGAGGGAAGCCGCCGTTGGGAGCACACCAGCCCTCCCCGGCAAGAGACAGCCCGTGCTCCGAGGACCGCGCGCCCCATTCGCCGAGGTCCTCACATAGCTCGTTTCAGTCCTCCACTCCGATCAGACTGGCTGACTCACCTGCGCAGGAGCCTCGAAGGTCCTCCACTCCCCATTGGGAGCGCAGGCACCGAGACAAGCGGCGTCGACGCTCCTCTTTGGATAGGAGCTACAGGAGCAGATCCCGACGCCATCGTTATGGACGCTCGGGCTCGAGTGCCCACTCCGCTAGACACCATAGACGGAGCTCTCCTCGGGCGTTACCGGCACCGAAGCGTTGAAGCTACGATCGCCGGGACGACTATGAGAGCAGCACTTCGGTCGAGTACCGCTCCTCATTGTCGTCGAGGTCCAGATCTCGAGGTCGGCACCGGCACGACCGTAGACGCTCCTGTTGCTCCTACGGCACCGTGTGGTCAACGGCGACCTCGGCCTCGGCACCCAGCCACCTGTCCCCGAACCGCTCCAGGCCCCAAGAGCAGCCTGCACCGCTCGGCACCCAAGCCAGTCAGTGGCAAGGGGTGCCGTGGCAGGGCCAATGGTGTCAATGGGCACTGTGTCCGCAATTGCCTGCCCAGGCGAGACCCCGCTCGGTAGCCAGGGCGTCGCAGACCCATTCGGTGTCCCCCCCTTGACAGAGTCAGAAGTCGACGGGCACCGAACCGGCGGCACCGGGCCCGGACTCGGTCTTGGGAGTCGAACTAGCGGCACCTCCCAATGCCCTGGTAGCCGGACCGGCCCCCTCAGCGGCACCGGAGGAGACCATAGCGGCACCTCCGTCCGTTGTACAAGAGGACTTTAAAGCTCACCAGGAGCTCCTCAAAAGGGTAGTCTCGAATCTCCAACTCCAGGCTGAGGCGATGGAGGAGCCGTCGGACACCCTTTTCAATGTTCTGTCCTCCTTGGCACCGGGCCGTGTGGCCTTACCCCTTCACCAAGGTGTGGCCAACATATCGACTGCCCTGTGGCAGACCCCAGCTTCCTTGGTGCCCATCTCCAAGAAAGCAGAAAAAAAGTACTTGGTTCTGGCTAAGGGACATGAGTACCTGTACTCCCACCCGGCACCTAACTCCCTGGTGGTGGAGTCAGTCAACCATCGGGAACGCCACGGCCAGCCTGCACCCACCCCCAAGGACAAAGACGTCAGGGACCGGGAACATGCCACCCTCCTAAACCAAGAGGTGGCGCGCCTTCTCAACCTGGGTGCGGTGGAGAGGGTAGGAGCTGGGGGGCACTGGGCAGTGAGAGGATCTGTGGGGGGGTTCTGAGTGGGTGGGGGAGTGGTCTGGGAGGGCACTGGGCATGTGGGTTTGTGGGGGTCTCTGGGTGGTGTAGCACTGGGCATAGGGAGTCAGAGGGGTGCTGGGCAGGGGGGTAGCATGGTGCAGCATGGGCCCACCCCCAAGGGGAAGAAGCACGATGGCAGTGCAGGGCCGGGCTGGACAGTGTGGGTCTGGCAGCTCCCGGTTTGTAAACAGTGCCCTAATACTGGGCTGGGTGGAGTGGGGCTGTCCCTGCCGTGCCATGACCCATCTCCCATTGCCCCGGCCAGCCCCTCATTCTGAGGACTCTGCCCCCCTGCCCCATGTCCCCATTTCCCCCATGGGGGCCCACAAATATGTTTAGCACCGGGCCCACAAAAGGTTAATCCAGCCCTTTTTGGGGTGCAGGCCCTGGGATGGAGTTGGGGTGCAGGAGGGTTGCAGGCTATGGGGAGTTTGAGTGAAGGGTGCAGGCTCTGCCCTGGGGCAGGGGATTGGGGTACAGGAGGGGGTGCAGACATGTGGGCTCTGGGAGGGAGTTAGCAACTCAGCACGTTGTATAAGAGAAAGGAGCTGCAGTGATTTCATATAGACATAGAAATTGATAAAAGAGTCTTTTACATATTCAAAATGTGAGATGCAGAGTTGGAGGGAGGGAGGGAGTACAATATTTCATCGCATTCAGTCTCCTGGCTGGAGCAGTAACGTAGGCCCGCAGCACTTGTATACGATAGAGAGGAGCTGCGGTGTCTAAGCTTTGACAGGCTAGGAATTGGAGGCCTGTGCCTTTAAGACCCCAGTCCCAGGAACCCGCCCTCTGCTTCGGGGCGGACATGCAGCGTCCTGTGAGCAGAATGAAAACAACCTCTGCACCCCCTACACCCCTAGATTAGCGAGCACAGCGGGTGGCTCATCCCACGGGGTCACTGTTCCCCCCCATCCCCTCCCTAAACGGGGGTTTTGTCCCCGCATGGGGTCTGGCAGCGTCTCCCCCCCCCCCCCAAGGATTAACCCCGGCTCCTACCCCCCACCCCGATTTTTCCCCTTCAGCCCCTCTTCTGCCACTACCTACAGTAGCTTGATCCCCCCAGGCCAGTAAATTTCTGCCCCCTGCTCAGACCCTGACAGCCCCCCGCTGCGATTTGCCCCCCTTAATCCTTTTAAACCCCTCCAAAGAGGAGGCAGCAAATCGTAAGTAGAAGTAAGGGCAGAGAGAGGGCAGTGGCAACAGCGAAGGTTACTGGGCATGCTCAGTTCGGGTGAGCATGCTCAGTACACCCAAAGTAGGGAATTGGGAGCAGGGGCTGTTTTCGCGGGGACTCGCCCTCAGCAGAGCGGGGTCTATGACCCGGGATGGGCAGGTCTGGCTCTGCCCAGCAGGGAGCAGGGCAGGTCTGGGAGCGGGGCCTGGGGGGAGGGGGGGTTCGGCTCAGAGCCAGAGCAGGAAATTCACCAACTTGCTGAGTCAGAGGCGCCCGCCCCATTCTGTCCATCCTCAAAACCCCCACGCACTGTGCAACCCCCCCCTTCCGTCCGTCTGTCCAACATCACCCCCCACACTGTCCAACTCCCCCTTCTGTCCGTCTGTCCATCCTCACCCATTCGCACTGTCCAACCCCCCCTTCCATCCGTCTGTCCGTCCTCACCCCCCCACCTGTCCAACTCCCTCTTCTGTCTGTGCGTCCCCACCCACATGCCTCCCTCCCTCCATCCCCACTCCCCTCCTTCCGTCTGTCCATCCATTCCCCCTACATTTCCTTCTCAGCCATATCCCAGGCCCTGCCGGGGGCTGGGGCCATGTGTGGGGGGGTTGGTAGTCCCGGATTGTGTTTGTCTGGCCTGGCTGAGAGCCGTGATGACGGGGTGTATCCATCCCACTCTGGGCAAGCGGGGGCGTTCTCCCCCCACCCCCAGCAGATGTGCAGGGCCCTGTGACACTCCCCTACATTTCTCCACCCCTCCCCCAGCTCCCAGCCATTTCCTCCATCCAAACATCCATCCCCACCCCCCTCCCGTCCGTCTGTCCATCCATCCCCATTACCCACACACACACATTTCTCCATCCAGCTCCCAGCTGTGCCCTGGTCCCTGCCTGCCCCTACTTGCTGGGAGCTGGCGCCATGTGCAGGAAGGGGGAGCCCGGGGGGGCCCGAGAGGAGCCATCTCTCTGATCTCTGAGCTAGGCCCGAGAGCCTGCGGGACTCCCTGCCACAGGACTTGGCTGAGCAGGGGGGTGGGGCTGGGGTCTCAGAGCTGTTGCTGGGGGACACACCCTGTGCCCATCAGTTTCCATGGGAACCCTGTATCTCACCGCACACCGTTCCCCCACACAGATCTCCGACCCCAGACCAAGATGACGAGCTGCGGCCTCCTGAACAGTTCCAACAAGCCGGGTGAGTCAGGGCGGTGGGGTCCCATGACTGATGCCCCCCTCCCCCAGAGCCCATGGAGGGGGTTGTGGGGGGCCCATGGCTGACATCCCCCTTCCCCGGCGCCCATGGGGGTCAGAGGGGCCCGCGACTGACGTCCCACTCCCCCGGTGCCCGTGGGGGTCAGAGGGGCCCGTGGCTGATGTCCCTCTCCCCCCCACCCAGTGCCCCTTCGCAGCGGCTCGGTGACGGTGCTGATCCGAGGCTTCGTGGCGGATGTCAGCTGCGAACTGCTCTACAGGAATGAGGAGCCGGGGCCCGTGGAGGCCGTGTTCGTGTTCCCCGTGGACGCCGAGGCGGCCGTCTACGCCTTCCAGGCCCGCCTGGGGGGCGCCTGCATCGAGGCCCAGCTCCGCGAGAAGAAAAAGGTACCCGGAGGCAAGGGTTCTGGGAAGGAGAGATGGTACCGGGGGGCAGGGTATGGGTACACGCTGGCTTCGGGGCAGGGCAGGGGGATCTCGGGGTGACCCCATCTCTCCTGGCAGGTGCAAGAGCTGTACAGGGACACACTAGCTGGGGGGCAGGGCAGGGGGATGTTGGGGGAATGGGGAATCTCGGGGTGACCCCTTCTCTCCTGACACACACACGAGCTGTATGGGGACACCCTGGCAAGGGGATCTCGGGGGATAAGGAGATCTCGGGCTGACCCTGTCTCTCCAGGAGGTGCAGGAGCTGTTACTTCTGGGGGAATTTGGCACCAAAAAAATTAAAATTCGGTGCACAATATTTTAAAATTCTGCATATTTTTTTGTCAAAATAACACAGTGTAATCACGGCAGTTTGCATTATTTTGGTAATTTATTTCAAAATAGTGTCAGCAAGTACGTCTGTAACAACACAGACCAAAAAAAAGATTCTGGTAAATTTTTCCATGAATAGATTCCTTTCTAAGCTTATTCATACAATTATATTAAACTACAATATAGAGCCATATTTCCCGCCCCCCTCAGAAGCAGCACAAAGGCTTGGGGGAGTCAGGGGTAACGGAGGAGCTGAGGGAGAGGGAAGGAGTCTGGAGTGAACCTCGAGGATTGTTGGGTGTGAGTGGGAGAAGTATGGAACAGGTTTTTTGGGGGGGAGGGATTCTTAGGGAATTGGGGAGCCTCCCCCATGCAGACCCTTGCTCAGCCCAAGCCTCTCCCATTCAGGCAGGCACATCTGACCCTGTCTCTACATACACCCCTCAGTCTCTGCAGCCTCTTCCCCCCATCCCTGTGTGTCCCTGCATCCCCTTTCTCCTGTTCCCGTGTAGCCCTGCAGCCCCCCTCCCATTCAGTCCTTGGTTCAATGGTGTCACCCCACTAGCTCCTGAGCCCACAGCCCAGTCTCTCCCCCCCACCCCCTGCCCCGGAGCCCCGTGTGCCCCACTCTGTCATAACCAGGCTCCGCGGGCAGGGTGCTGTGAAGAACGCAGCCAGCTCCTGGCTGCTCTAGTGCCACAGCAGCCTCTGGTGGGTGAAAGGTGGAACTGCAGCACTTCTTGGGCAGAATGCATTTTCTGCGGGGGGGGGGGGGGGGGGGGGGAATTCTGCACCAGACGTGAATTCTGTGCATATGCAGTGGTGCAGAATTCCCCCAGAAGTAACCTGTTCGACGATGTGCTGGTTGGGGTGCAGGGCAGGGGGATCTCAGGGGCCAGGGTAAACTTGGGGTGACCTTGTCTCTCCGGCAGGCACAAGAGCTGTACGGGGACGCGCTGGCCGGGGGGCAGAGCTCGTTCTTGCTGCAGCAGGAGGGGACTGGGGGCGACGTTTTCAGCTGCTCCCTGGGTAACCTGCCTCCCGGGGAGGAGGCGGCGCTGACCCTGCGCTACGTCTGCGAGCTGCCGCTGGAGCCCGATGGAGCCGCCCGCTACATGCTGCCAGCTGTGCTGCGCCCCCGCTACACGCCCCATGGTGAGACCCACAGATACCCCTGCCACGTTAGCCTGCCTGGTGAGACTCGTAGTCCCCAACACCCCCACTGCGCACCCTACAGTGAATGATCCCACAGCCTGTAACCCTCCGAAGTTCCCTAGCCCCTGCTACGTACCCCACAGGGAAAGACCCACATGGACCCTCATAGACCCATAGGCCACTACTATGTGCCCCATGGTAAGCGCCACCCCAGCCCTGCAATCCCTGCCCCAGGGTAGGTGACCCCCCCCCGGCCCTCTCCTGACCTCCCAGCATCCCCCCATGCCTCTCAATAGCATTCCCCCCATAGAATCATAGGACTGGAAGGGACCTCGCAAGGTCATCTAGTCCAGTCCCCTGCACTCGTGGCAGGATTAATTATCTAAACCATTCCTGACAGGTGTTTGTCTAATCTGCTCTTAGAAATCGCCAATGATGGAGATTCCACAACCTCTCTAGGCAATTTATTCCAGTGTTTAACCACACAGATAGGAAGTTTTTCCTAATGTTCAACCTAAATCACCCTTGCTGCAATTTAAGTCCATTGCTTCTTGTCCTATCCTCAGAGGTTAAGAAAAACAAGGAGGAGCAACCTTTTACATACTTGAAAACTGTTATCATGTCCCCTTTCAGTCTTCTCTTCTCCAGACTACATAAACCCAATGTTTTCAATCTTCCCTCATAGGTCATGTGTTCTAGAACTTTAATCATTTTTGTTGCTCTTCTCAGGACTCTCTCCAATTTGTCCACATCCTTCCTGAAATGTGACACCCAGAACTGGACACAATACTTCAGTTGAGGCTTAATCAGAGCAGAGTAGAGAGGAAGAATTACTTCTCGTGTCTTGCTTACAACACTCCTGCTAATATAGCCCAGAATGATGTTCGCTTTTTTTGCAGCAGTGTTACATTGTTGACTCATATTTACCTTGTGATCCACTATGACTCCCAGATCCCTTTCCGCAGTACTCCTTCCTAGGCAGTCATTTCCCATTCTGTATGTGTGCAACCCATTGTTCCTTCCTAAGTGGAGTACTTTGCATTTGTCCTTCAGACCATTTCTCCAGTTTGTCCAGATCATTTTGAATTTTAATCCTATCTTCCAAAGCACTTGCAGCCCCTCCCGGCTTGGTATCGTCCATAATCTTTATAAGTGTACTCTCTATGCCATTATCTAAATCATTGATGAAGATATTGAACAGAACCGGACCCAGAACTGATCCATTTGGGACCCCACTCGTTATGTCCTTCCAGCATGACTGTGAACCACTGAAAACTACTCTCTGGGAATGGTTTTCCAACCAGTTTTGCACCCACCTTATACTAGCTCCATCTAGGTTGCGTGTCCCTAGTTTGTTTAAGAGGAGGTCATGGGAGACAGTATCAAAAGCTTTACTAAAGTCAGGATATACCACATCTATCGCTTCCCCCCATCCACAAGGCTTGTTACCCTGTCAAAGAAAGCTATCAGGTGGGTTTGACACAATTCGTTTTTGACAAATCCATGGTGACTGTTACTTATCACCTTATTATCTTCTAGGTGTTTGCAATTGATTGTGTAATTATTTGCTCCGTTATCTTTCCGGGTACAGAAGTTAAATTGACTGGTCTGTAATTTCCCAGGTTGTCCTTATTTCCCTTTTTATAGATAGGCACTAGATTTGTGCTTTTCATCTCTCCCATCTTCCATGACTTTGCAAAGATAATTGCTAACGGCTCAGGTATCTCCTCAGTCAGCTCCTGGAGTATTCTAGGATGCATTTCATCAGGCCCTGGTGACTTGAAGACCTCTAATTTGTCTAAGTAATTTTTAACTTGTTCTTTCCCCATTTTAGCCTCTTCTGATCCTACCTCGTTTTCACTGGCATTCACTACATTAGACGTCCAATCAGCACCAACCTTCTTGGTGAAAACCAAAACAAAGAAGTCATTAAGCACCTCTGCCATTTCCACATTTTCTGTTATTCTTTTGCCCCCGTCACTGAGTAATGGGCCTACCCTGTCCTTGGTCTTCCTCTTGCTTCTAATGTATTTGTTTTCTTGTTACCCTTTATGTCTCTGGCTGGTTTGATCTCGTTTTGTGCCTTGGCCTTTCTAATTTTGTCCCTACATACTTGTGTTATTTGATTATATTCATCCTTTGTAATTATACCGAGTTTCCACTTTTTGTAGGACTCTTTTGATTTTTAGATCGCTGAAGATCTCCTGGTTACACCAGGGTGGTCTCTTGCCATACTTCCCATCTTTCCTATGCAGTGGGATAGTTTCCTCTTGTGCCCTTAATACTGTCTCCTTGAAAAACTGCCAACGGTCTCCAATTGTTTTTCCCTTTAGACTCACTTCCCATGGGACCTTATCTGCCAACTCCCTGAGTTTGCTAACGTCTGCCTTCTTGAAATCCATTGTCTTTATTTTGCTGTTCTCCCTCCTACCATTCCTTAGAATCATGAACTCTACCATTTCGTGATCACTTTCACCCAGGCTGCCTTCCACTTTCAGATTCTCAACCAGTTCCTCCCTATTTGTCAAAATCAAATCTAGAAGAGCCTCCCCGCTAGTAGCTTTCTCCACCTTCTGAAATAAAAGATTGTCTCCAATACATTCCAAGAACTTGTTGGATAATCTGTGCCCTGCTGTGTTATTTTCTCACAGATGTCTGAGTAGTTGAAGTCCCCCATCACCACACAGTCCTGTGCTTTGTATGATTTTATTAATTGTTAGCAGTTTAAAAAAAGCCTCATCCACCACTTCTTCCTGGTTAGATGGTCTGTAGTAGACCCCTACCCTGACATCGCCCTTGGTTTTTACCCCTTTTATCCTTACCCAGAGACTTTCGACGAGTCTGTCTCCTATTTCCAGCTCAACCTCAGTCCAGGTATACACATTTTTAATATATAAGGCAACACGTCCTCCCTTTTTTCCCTGCCTGTCCTTCCTGAGCAAGCTGTACCCTTCTATCCCAATATTCCAGTCATGCATATTATCCCACCAAGTCTCTGTGATGCCAACTATGTCATAGTTGTGTTTATTTACTAGCATTACGAGATCTTCCTGCTTATTCCCCCATACTTCTCGCCTTAGTATACAGACATCTAAGATACTGATTTGACCCCTCTCCCCCAGTTCTGTCGTGTCTCTCCCTTATCCCTCTTTAACAGCCCATGCTCCCCCCAAATTCCGACCCTTCTCCCAGGTCTCCGTGTTGCTGACTTACCTGTGGGCTTTGGTCACCTGCCCCCTTCAAACCTAGTTTAAAGCCCTCCTCACTAGGTTAGCCAATCTGTAGCCAGATATGCTCTTCCCCTTCCTCGCTAGCTGGACCCCATCTCTGCTTAGCAGTCCTTCTTCCTGGAACAGCATCTCGTGGTCAAGGAAGCCAAAGCCCTCCTGGCGACACCATTTTCGCAGCCAGGCATTTGCCTCCAGGATGCATCTGTCTCTGCCTGGCCCCATGCTCACCCCGTGTCTCTCTCTGCAGGGTGGGACGGGGAGGACGTCACCCAGGGGGTCCCACGAGTCCCCCAGGGGGAGCTGCCCTACACCCTGAGCCTGAGCGTCACGCTGCAGTCACCCCATGGCCTCGACCGCGTACTCTCCAACTGCTCCCTCACCCCCCTGAGCTACACGGCTGGGAACCGGACCACCGCCCAGGTAAGGGCTCACCCGGACACCTGGGTCCCAGCCATCCCCCTGGGAGAGCCAGTATGGGCGGGCAGCTCTGAGCAGGGGGGTGATGGGGGCTCTGGGCCGAGGGTTGGGTGCCAGGGTACTGGGCGTGGGTCCTAGGTGGGCATATACAGGGGTGGGAGCTCTGGGGCAGGGCAGGGGGTGGGTCCCAGAAGGCACGGGGGGGTGGCAGGGAAGAGGGTTGAGCGACACCAACGGATCTGGGGAATTGCCCATGTTCTCTGGGGAAAAACTCAAGGGGCTGAGACCAGCCTGTGGGGGTGAAATCCTGGACATTCGAGGGGTCCTGGTTCCCTTTGCTTTCTGGGAGTTCCCCTCTCCTTCATTTTGAATGGGAGAAAATGGGGGGGCCGGGAAAATATCACCCCCAAATTGGAAAGATTTAGCCCAACAAAGTCAGAATTTTCGCAGTGTTTTCTGCAAGAAGAGCCAAGTCCCCATGTTGCCTTTGGGGTGTTTTTCCCTCTCTCCCTCCCTCCTAACCCAGAGTTGCTCCCTCCCCCCGGCTACATGGGGGGCACTGAGCCTGGCGCGAGAGCCAGTGGGACCCTGCTCCCCAGGAGCCATGGGGCAGTGACGGAGTCTGTCGCCCCACCAGGTGTCTCTGGCTGAGGCCCCCCCGTGGGACCGAGACGTGGAGCTGCTGGTGTATTACGCGGAGCCGCACAAACCTAGCGCGGTGCTGGAGGTCGGGTTGCCCGGAGCAGAGCCAGGTGGGGGGGGGATCCTTCACCCTGCTGTCCCTGGCCGGGGGGGTGGGAATGGGGGTTCATGGGGTGGCGATGTGGGGGAGGGGTATTCTGGGTGGTGACGTGGGATCGGGGGGCCCGGGACAATGAGGGGGATGGTAGGGGAATGGGGGCTCCTAGGGCAAAGAGGTGCTGGGGGAATCTGGGGGCAGGGTTAAAAAGGTCGTAGAGCAGTTGTGACGATGCTGCTCGTGGGAGCCAGCTGAGGTCACTCAATTAGGGTGAACTGCAAACAAAACGGGGCAGACAAACCCCAAAAGCTGGTGGATATTCCAATACTTAGATTTACTAAGCCAGCCCAAAACAGCTTCTGTATTACCCCACTGGTTACTCAGAAGTCCAAACAACGCAGTTCCCTTAAAATGCCCAGCCTCAGGCCTCCGTCCAGACAAACATGTCAGATATGATGATGATTACTGAAAATCTTATCTCATCAGATAAAAGACAAGGTTCTTCCAATCCCAAAGGATCAGCCACACACCCAGGTCCAGTTATAACTTAGATCTTATCCAAAATACACGCTATTAGTCAATTCTTCTTAACTAAACTAAAATTTATTAAAAAAGGAAAGAGAGTGTTGGTTAAAAGATCAATGTACATACAGACTTGAAGTCAATTATTGAGGTTCAGGTACATAGCAGAGATGAGTTTGTAGTTGCCAAAAGTCCTTTTAGGAATAGTCCATAGGTTATAGTCCAATGTCCATATTCAGGGTGAGTCCAGTCAGTGACTGGGGATCTCAATCCTTATGGCTTAAGGTTTCCCCCTCTTGAAACCCAAAGCAGATCTGAGATGCAGAAGGCTCATGTCCCAGGGTTCTTACACATTTCCAGCAGCCTTTTGGCCTGAGAAAACAATAGGCTTAACTCTCCTTCTCCCAAACATCCTGGCAATTAGCACAGGGTAATTATCCATTAAACAGTTCAGATACAGGTTACCACAACCTTCAAAGAGACATATAGACAATAATACTATTTGTTAATATTCCTTTTTTGATCTTTGAATCAAAGCTATAGCAATAGACAAGACTTGTTTGCTTACATTACAAGACCTGAGCAAACATCTACCCTTCTACCTCTAACAACGCGGACTTCAAAGTCCTATTCATTTACTTATCTTCCTAACCAGTCTTTAAAGTTCGGCCATGGGTCAGTTCAGTCTGTGAGGTAATTAACTCTTTTTGACCCTGTCACCTTTCAATGAGATATATTACACTCATAACGTCACAGCAGTTTTTAAGCTAAGGACTGGGTGGAAGCCAACAGGTGCTGAGGAGCACGTGGTTCGGACAGAGGGAGGATCTATTGATGGAGACTCTCTATGTCCCAGTACGGAGGAAAGGATGGAAGATGATAAAATACAGGTAGGATCTGATGAGAAAGAGTCAAATAAATGAAAGTCCCATTTGATTACATCACGTAATGGCAGACAGCTAAAAAGTGACAAGTTTTGAAAGTGCTTATATACCAGTGCTAGAATTCTAAATAATAAGATGGGTCAACTTGGGTGCCTTGTATTAAATGAGGATATTGATAGAATAGGCATCACAGAAACTTGGTGGCATGAGGATAATCAATGGGACACAGAAATAGCAGGGTACAAAATATATCAGACGGACAGATCAGGTCGTGCTGGTGGGGGAGTGGCACTATATGTGAAAGAAAACATAGAATCAAATGAAGTAAAAATCTTAAATGAACCAAACTGTACCACAGAATCTCTATGGATAGTAATTCCATGCTCGAATAATAAGAATATAGCAGTAGGGATATACTACTGACTGCCTGACCAGGATGTGATAGTGACTGTGAAATGCTCAGGGAGATTAGAGAGGCTATTAAAATAAAAAACTCAATAATAATAATGGGGGATTCCAATTATCCCCATATTGACTGGGTACATGTCACCTCAGGACGGGAACCCACAAGAGGAGAGGCAATTCTTAATTAGTCCTTAGCTGAGCACAGGATCTGGTCCAAGAGGTGAATATAGCTGGGCCGCTTGGTAATAGTGACCATAATATAATTAAATTTAACATCCCTGTGGCCGAGAGCCAAAAAAGTGCCGCCATGGCTAAACAACAAAGTAAAAGAAGCAGTTAGAGGTTAAAAGGTATCCTTTAAAAAGTGGAAGTTAAATCCTAATTGAGGGGAAAAGAAAGGAGCATAAACTCTGGCAAATGAAGTGTAAAAATATAATTACGAAGGCCAAAAAAGAATTTGAAGAACATCTAACCAAAGACTCAAAAAGTAATAGCAAAAATGTTTTTAAGTGCATCAGAAGCATGAATCCTGTTAAACAACCAGTGGGGCGACTGGAAGATTGAGATGCTAAAGGAGCACTTGAGGATAAGGGCATTGTGGAGAAACTAAATGAATTTGCATTGGTCTTCACAGCTGAGGATGTGAGGGAGATTCCCAAACCTGAGCCATTCTTATTTGGTGACAAATTTGAGGAACTGTCCCAGATTGAGGTGTCATTAGAACAAATTGATAAACTAAACAGTAATAAGTCACCAGGACAAGATGGAATTCACCCAAGAGTTCTGAAGGAACTCAAATGTGAAATTGCAGAACTACTAACTGTGGTCTGTAACCTATCATTTAAATCAGCTTCTGTACCATATGACTGGAGGATAGCTAATGTGATGCCGATTTTTAAAAAGGGTCCAGAGGTGAGCCCGGCAATTACAGGCCGGTAAGCCTGACTTCAGTATCGGGCAAACAGGTTGAAACTATAGTAAAGAACAGAATTGTCAGACACATAGATGAACATGATTTGTTGGGGAAGAGTCAACATGCTTTTGAGGGGGGTCAACAAGCATGTGGACAAGGGTGATCCAGTGGATATAGTGTAGTTGGACTTCCAGAAAGCCTTTGACAAGGTCCCTCACCAAAGGCTCTTAAGCAAGGTAAGCTGTCATGGGATAAGGTGGAAGGTCCTCTCATGGATTGGTAACTGGTTAAAAGATAGGAAACAAAGGGTAGGAATAAATGGTCAGTTCTCAGAATGGAGAGGGGTAAATAGTGGTGTCCCCCAGGGGTCTGTACTGGGACCAGTCCTATTCAACATATTCATAAATGGTCTGGAAAAAGGGGTAAACAGTGAGGTGGCAAAATCTGCAGAAAACACAAAATTACTCAAGATAGCTAAACCCAAAGCAAACTGTGAAGAGTTTCAAAGGGACCTCACAAAACTGAGTGACTGGGCAACAAAGTGGCAGATGAAATTCAGTGTTGATAAGTGCATAGTGATGCACGCTGGTAAACGTAATCCCAACTATACGTATAAAATGATGAGGTCTAAATTAGCTGTTACCACTCAAGAAAGAGATCTTGGAGTCATTGTGGCTAGTTCTCTGAAAACATGACTCCTGCGGCATTCTGCACCAAAACATTACAAATTCCACGCACAGTGTTTTAAATTTCTGCAAATGTTATTTGTCAAATCAATGTGGCGGCTCCAGCATAGCATTGGGGAGCACGGGCCACTGGCTGCACAGAGGTGGGAGATCACTGTGCACCTCCCCCCAGGACACAGACTCAGCGGTGAGGCTGCACCCAACCCTGACACAGCGCAAGGACTGGGCCTGCCCCAGAAACACCCCAGGGCCCTGCCCCTCCGTGCCAGGTGCACCAGGGGTGGGGCAGGCAGGCTCAGGAAGGCAGGATCCAAGTGTGGAGGGGCTTAGTGTGGGGGGATGCAGGTGTGGGTTGAGAGGGTTCTGTGTGGGGCAGTTTGGGTGCGGGCAGCTCAGTGGGGGATCTGCAGGGGGAGGATCTGGATGCACAGGAGCTTGTTGGGAGGTTCTGGGTGCAACGGTAATGGGACTCTGCAGGGTGGGTCCAGGTGAAGGTGGTTGGGGCTCAGCAGGGTGGGCTCTGGTATGGGGGCGGATAGAGCTCGGGGGGGGTCTGGGTGTGGGGGGCTCAGTGGAGTGGGGATCTAGGTGCAGCTGGTTGGGGCTCAGTGGGGTGGGGATCTGAGTGCAGGTGGCTCGTTGGGGTGGTCCAGGTGCAGCGGGAGTGGTGCTCATCAGGTAGGTTCTGAGTGCAGGGGGGTGAGGCTCGGCAGGAGGGTCTGGGTATGAAGGGGTCTGGATGCACGGAGATTGGACGGATGGGGGAGCAGCTCCCTGTACAGGGATCCCTCCCCCTTCAGCTGAGGAGCGATGGGTGCAGGAAGTGGGGGCGGGGGGGGGGGGGAGTTTGCAGAGCTTCCTGCAGCTGGGGGAGAAATCTGGGGGTGGGTCTGACCCGGCCCCAATTGCCATGCCGGGGAAGAGGAAGTCCCGTCCTCCCCAGCCCAGCTGGGACTAGCAGCTGAACCCAGCACAGGGTAGGAGCCAATAGCTGGGTCTTTCCCAGTCCCGCCCCCTGTCCCACAGTGATTTACCTCTCTGCCGGCTGCCCTGAGCACCTGAAACATATGGCTGGGGAGGGTCACATGGCCGTTCTTGTGGCTTCCCGTTGCTTCCTCAGCAGAAAGTCATTTTTTTGCAGGGAAGCAAAGAAATCGGCACTGGACATAAATTCTGTGCATGTGCAGTGGTGCAGAGTTCCCCCAGGAGTAAAACATCCAGAGAGCAAACCGAATATTAGGAATCATTAGGAAAGGGATAGATAATAAGACAGGAAATATTGTATTTCCTCTAGATCAGCAGTTCTCAAACTTTAGCAACCCAAGGACCCCCATTTTTATTTAAAATTTTTCGGGGACCCCCTGCCCTGCCCCTTCCTGGCCAATGGGAGCTGCGGAGCCAGCACTCGGGCAGGGGCCGTGAGCGGAGCCTCACTGGCCGCCCAGGCACCTAGGGCCACAGGGAGCTGGCAGCCGCTTCCGGGTGGAGGAGTTGAGGGAGGGGGAAGAGTTGGTCAGCGTGACCCACGGACACCATGGAGTTCCCTCGCAGACCCCCAGGGGTCCGCGGACCCCAGTTTGAGAAACGCTGCTCTAGATGAATCCATGGTACGCCCTCATATTGAATACTGTGTGTGGATGTGGTCGTCCCATCTCAAAAAATATATATTGGAATTGGAAAAGGTTCAGAAAAGGGCAACAAAAATGGTGAGGGGTTGGAACGCCTTCCCTATGAGGAGAGATCAATAAGCCTGGGACTTTTCAGCTTGGAAAAGAGACGACTAAGGGGGGATATGATCGAGGTCTGTAAAATCATGACTCGTGTGGAGAAAGTGAATAAGGAAGTGTTATTTACTCCTCATGACACAAGAACCAGAGGTCACCAAATGAAACTAATAGGCAGTGGATTGAAAACAAACAAAAGGAAGTATTTCTTCACACACAGTCAACCTGTGGAACTCCTTGCCAGAGGATGTTGAGAAGGCCAAGACTGTAACAGGGTTCAAAAAAGAGCTAGATAAGTTCATGGAGGATAGGTTCATCAACAGCTATTAACCAGGATGGGCAGGGATGGTGTCCCTAGCCTCTGTTTGCCAGAAGCTGGGAATGGGCAACGGGATGGATCACTTGATGATTACCTGTTCCGTTCATTCCCTCTGAACAGGGCCGGCTCTAGGCACCAGCAAAAGAGGACGTGCTTGGGGCAGCACAGTACCAGGGGCTGTTGCGCTCTCGGAGCTTTTTTTTTTTTTTGCTCTCGGCGCTTGGGGTGACAAAAAACCTAGAGCCAGCCCTGCCTCTGAAGCACCTTGCATTGGTCTCTGTTGGCAGACAGGATACTGGGCTAGATGGACCTTTGGTCTGACCCAGTCTGGCTGTTCTTATGATTATGGGTGGGTGTGGAAGGAGCTGGGGATGAGGTGTGGGGGGGGGGCTGCGGGGACCAGAGCGGGGGGTTTCAGCAGAGCTGGGGGTGGGAGAGTGGGGTGCCTGGGAGCAGGTAGACACTGGGGTGCACTGCAGGTTTGGAAATACTGGGGAGAATGGGAAATGGAAGGGCAGGCGCTGGGGAGCTGGTAATTGGGGGCAGTGTGGAATCTAGGAGAAAGGTGGGGGGGCTCTGGGGCAGTCGGGGGATACTGAGGGGATGGCGGTGGTGGGGGATCTAGGGAGAGGGTGATATGGGGGAAGGGACGGAGGGGTGGGGCTTTAGGGCAGTTGGGTGGGGGCTGGGGGGCATCTATGGAGAGGGCAGGAGGGGGGAGGGACATGGGTGGGACTCTGGGGCAGGAGGGGGAGTCTGGGGGCTCTCGCAGGCTCACAGGGCTCGACCCCATCCCCCCCCCCCATTTGGGGCTGGCCCCATCTCCCTGCAGGCTCCCTGATGAGCGACCCGGCCGTGATGGTGACCCTGCTACCCAGCCTGCCCGAGGCTGTACCAGGCCAGAGCTCGGCTGGGGAGTTCATCTTCCTGCTGGACCGCTCCGGCAGCATGGAGTGCCCCATGGATGGCCGAGACCGCTCCCCCCAGCGCATCGACAGCGCCAAGGTACGGCCAGGCAGGAGGCCACACTACATGGGCCTGTGGAGGGGAGCAGTTCAGGCTGGCTGGGCCTGGGGGGGCAGAGCCGAGTGGGAGAGCAGCCCAGGCTGGCTGGGCCCGTGGGGGTGACACCATCTGTCTGTCCGTCCCCAGGAGACCCTGGTCCTGCTGTTGAAGAGTTTGCCCCTGGGCTGTTATTTCAACATCTACGGCTTTGGGTCTCGGTTCGAGTCCTTCTACCCGTGAGTCTGGGGCAGGGCGTGTTGCTGGCTGGGTTAGGGAGCAAGGCAGGCTGGGGTCGGGGTGTCCCTGGGCTGGGGTCGGGATGTCTGTGGGTTGGGGGCAGGGCTGGCTGGGGTTGGGGTGTCCCCGGCTCCAGCTGTCCCGGCCCCTGACCCCTCGGCGCCCCCCACAGGCAGAGTGTGGGATACACCCAACAGACCATGGCCGAGTCCCTGCAGCGCGTCCAGCAGCTCCAGGCTGACCTGGGGGGCACCGAGATCTTGGCGCCGCTACGAGCCATTTACAGGAGCCCCTGCCGGGACGGGCACCCACGCCAGGTACCGGGGGCAGCCTCAGGGCATCCTGGGGGCTCAGAGAGGGGCTGGGGCTGGGAGGGGGTAGCCGACGGGGGCTTTGGGGGGGGGGGCTCAGAGTAGGTCTGGGGATGACGGGGGGCCACTGCCCCTGGGGATGGGAGCAGGGCATGGTATGCAGGAGCTGGGGGCGGGGTACCTCTGTATAGATCTGGGGGGCAGCGCTTCATGCTGAGCCCAGCTCTGGGGGTGCCCTGCAGCTGGGGGGCAGTGAGGGCACATGATAGGGGGCAGGAGGGAGCTCCTGGAAAGGTGCCCACAGCAGTCGGGCAGGTTAGTGTCTCCACGGGCCAGGGAACAGGTGAGAGTTGGGGTCACAGTTAGAGTCAGGGGTCGCTGTCTGTCAGCCCCCCCAGGGGAGATGTCTGGGAAGGGAGGGAGGGCGGCTGGGGAGTTTTATGGGGCTGGGGGTCTCTGGGAGGGGTGTCAGTGGGGAAGATTCTCTGGGGGCTGCCCCCATTCCCAGGGGGAGGGGGTGTCTCCAGGGGGATTTGGGGTCCCCGGCTCTGACAGTGTCTCTCCCCCACCAGCTGTTCGTGTTCACGGACGGGGAGGTGGGGAACACCCAGGATGTCATAGCTGAGGTGCAGCGTCACCGGGGGGCCCACAGGTAACAGGGGCACCTGCCCCTCCAGCATCCCTCCCACCCTGCCCCCCAGCCCTGCCCCCCAGTGACTCCCCACCCTGCTACTTAAGATACCCCCAACCCTGCTGTCATGGTGTGCAGAGTGGCACCCAGCTGAGAGTGCCAACCTCAGCTCAGACTGTCAGAAGCCAAGGGAGATGCCCCAACCCCCTACCTGGGAGTGTTCCCTAGAATTCGGTTTCCCCAGCCAGGACCCAGTGTGCGCGCCCGGATCACTGGGCCAGTCTCACCACGGACGGTCCCCGTGGGCGCTCCAGCCAAACTGACCACCCGGACAGACTGGATGGAACGAGATTGGGCGCATAAACCCAAAGTCACACGGTTCTCCAGGCGCTGAGCCCATGGTCGGGACACTCCAGAGCTCGCCTGTGAACTAACCGCGGGTGTGTGAGCTCGGAGAAGGGAACAGCTAGCGAGAGGTTAGCGCAGTGAACCACGGAGCAGGTGAGTCAGTTTGTGGGTTCAGAGGATGGGAGAGACGTGGGATCTGCATTCTCGGGGTGCCCCAGAATGGCTTTGGGGACCTCAGGCTGGTGTCCAGAAGAGCTCAGACACACGATCCCTCCCAGGGTCCCTTTCCCTCGCTGAAAACCATCCAGCGAGTTTCCGTCACCGCCCGGGTCTCGCTGTGTGGCCTGAACGCAGACAGTTCGTGGAGCGTCCATTGGCCTGGTCGGGAGCCGTGCTTCAGAGTGACCGTGGTTCTGCATTTACATGGGCCAGGTGCAAATGGGGACTGTCTGCCCCACAGCACCCCTCAACCCTGCCCCCAGCCTTGTGGCCTGGGGACCCCAAGCAACCCCAAACACTGTCCCCCCTGCCCTACTGGCATGGGCACCCTCAGCAACCCCAAACTCTCTCCCCCCAGCCTGGGGACCCCCAGCGCCCACCAACCCTGCCTCCCATTATCTCACCAAAGCTGCCCCCTGCCCTCCCGACCTGGAGACCCCCCAGCAACCTCAAACTCTCTCCCTCCAGCCCTGCCAGCATGGAGAACCTTGGCCCTATCATCTCCCGAACCCTGACGCCCAGCCCTGCCAACAGAGAGACCCCAACCCCAACATCTGCCCATCCCTTCACCTCACCCTGCCCCCCAGCCCTACTGGCCCCTCTCCAACTGCCCCCCCAGCACTGAATGGGCCCCCCGAGCTCTGCCCCTGCCACTCCTGTCTCTGACACCCCCCCCCCCCCCCGGACTCTGCCCCCCTGCAGGTGCTTCTCCTTCGGCATCGGGGAAGGGGCCTCCACGGCTCTGGTCAAAGGCATAGCCCGGGCAGCAGGGGGCAGCGCCGAGTTCATCACAGGCCAGGACCGCATGCAGCCCAAGGTGAGAACCCAGGAGTCTGGGCTCCCCGGCTCTAACCCACCAGACCCCACTCCCCTCCCAGAGTTGGGAGAGAACCCAGGAGTCCTGGCTCCAAGCCCCCCCCTGCTCTAACCCACCAGTCCCTATGCTCTCCCCTACCCCCCAGGCCGGGGATAGGAGCCTGGTGTCCTGGCCCCACCCTGGGTGTGTTGGTCTCTCCCCCAGGCGCTGCAGTCTCTGAAGCGGGCCCTGCAGCCGGCCGTGACCGGGATCTTGCTGCGCTGGGATCTGCCCCCCGGGATGGAGGCGGCGCTGCTGGGCCGGGGCCCTGAGGTGATCTTCCCTGGGCAGCGGTGCCTCATCTACGCCCAGCTCCGCGGGCAGCCCCAGGTGAGAGAGCGAGGCCCCCCTCCCTCCCCCAGGACGCCCCCAGGGCTCGGGATCAGTGACTGCGCCAGGAACCCCCCACCCCTTCCTGGGCGATAACTCTGAAAGAAGCAGTGAGAGTTAAAAAGGCATCCTTTAAAAAGTGGAAGTTAAATCCTAGTGAGGAAAATAGAAAGGAGCATAAACTCTGGCAAGTGAAGTGTAAAAATATAATTAGGAAGGCCAAAAAAGAATGTGAAGAACAGCTAGCCAAAGACTCAAAAAGTGACAGCAAAAATGTTTTTAAGTGTATCAGAAGCAGGAAGCCTGTTAAAAAACCAGTGGTGCCACTGGACGATTGAGATACTAAAGGAGCACTCAAGGACGATAAGGCCATTGCGGAGAAACTAAATGAATTCTCTGCATCGGTCTTCATGGCTGAGGATGTGAGGGAGATTCCCAAACCTGAGCCATTCTTTTTAGATGACAAATCTGAGGAACTGTCCCAGATTGAGGTGTCATTAGAGGAGGTTTTGGAACAAATTGATAAACTAAACATGACTGGAGAATAGCTAATGTGACACCAGTTTTTAAAAAGAGCTCCAGAGGTGATCCCGGCAGTTACAGGCCAATAAGCCTGACTTCAGTACTGGGCAAACTGCTCGAAATAATAGTAAAGAACAGAATTGTCAGGTGCATAGATGAACAGAATTTGTTGGGGAAGAGTCAACATGGTTTTTGCAAAGGGAAATCATGCCTCACTAATCTACTAGAATTCTTTGAGGGGGTCAACAAGAATGTGGACAAGGGGGATCCAGCAGCTATAGTGTACTTGGACTTTCAGAAAACCTTTGACAAGATCCCTCTCCAAAGGCTCTTTAGCAAGGTAAGCTGTGATGGGATAAGAGGGTCGGTCGTCTCATGGATCAGTAACTGGTTAAAAGATAGGAAATAAAGGGTAGGAATAAAGGCTCAGTTTTCGGAATGGAGAGAGGTAAATAGTGGTGTCCCCCAGGGGGTCTGTACTGGGACCAGGGCTGTTCAACATATTCATAACTGATCTGGAAAACGGGATAAACAATGAGGTGGCAACATTTGCAGATACAAAATGACTCAAGATAGTTCAGTCCAAGGCAGACTGCGAAGAGCTACAAAAGGATCTCACAACATAGGCGGGGAGTTATATGGGCCTATGGTGCCCGTGCTCCACCAATATTCAGGAACGTGGGCCCGGCTCCACCAATGTTTGGGCTTATATTTAATCAGAACCGTCCCATCCATAGGACGGACCGGGGCAACCGCCCTAGGCCCCACGCTTCAGGGGGACGCGGGGTCCAGGGCAGCCTGGGCGGGTAGCAGGGGCCAGGCACCGGCAGCAGCAAGTGACCCAGCCCCAGCCTGCCCTGCTCTGCCCACCCCCACTCCACCTCTTTCCCCAAGTCCCCGCCCCCACCCTGCCTCTTTCCGGCTCCCTCCCCCTCCCCCGAGCGACGCTGGGAGCCGGCGGGGCAGAGCGCAGCGGGGCGGGCGGGGGCAGGGTTGCTTGCTGCTGCCGGCACCAGGCCCCCTGCTAATACCCCAGGCTGCCCTGGACCCTGCATCCCCCTGAAGCGCGGGGCCTGGGGCAGTTGCCCTGGTCCATCCTATGGACTGGACGGCTCTGCTTGGACCCGTTCTGGGCACCACCAAAAATTATACAAACCTGGGTGACTGGGCAAAAAAATGGCAGATGAAATTCAGTGTTGATAAATGCAAAGTAATGCACGTTGGAAAACATAATCCCAACTGTACATATAAAATGATGGGTCTAAATTAGCTTTAACCACTCAAGAAAGAGACCTTGGAGTCACTGTGGATAGTTCTCTGAAAACATCCACTCAATATGCAGCGACAGCAAAAAAGCAAACAGAATGTTGGGAATCATTAGGAAAGGGATAGATAATAAGACAGAAAATATCATATTGCCTCTATATAAATCCATGGTACGCCCACATATTGAATACTTTGTGCAGAGCTAGTCGCCCCAACTCAAAAAGGATATATTGGAATTGGAAAAGTTTCAGAAAAGGGCAAAAAAAATGATGAGGGGTGTGGAACGGCTGCCCTATGGGGAGAGATTAATAAGACTGGGACTTTTCAGCTTGGAAAAGAGACGACTAAGGGGGGATATGATTGAGGTCTATAAAATCATGACTGGTGTGGAGGAAGTAGATAAGGAAGTGTTATTTACTCCTCATAACACAAGAACTAGGGGTCACAAATGAAATTAATAGGCAGCAGGTTTAAACTGTTGGAGGGCAGGATACTGAGCTAGGTGGACTTTTGGTCTGACCCCGTATGGCCGCTCTTATGTTCTTAAAGATGGCCATTGGGCTGGGGGTCTCTGTGCTACTCCAGCTCCATCAATCTCAATGAGGATTGTTAACTCTGATCCCTAAATATGGCCATTGGGCTGCATGTCTCTTTGCTACCCCAACCTCGTTGATCTCAGTGGGGATTGTTGACTCTGAGCCCTAATGATGGCCATTTTGCTGGGGGTCTTTGTGCCACCCCAACCCCATTGATTTCCGTGAAGAATGTTAACTCTGACCCCTAATGATGGCAGTTGGGCTGGGGAGTTCTCTGCACTAGCCTGGCTGCATTGATCTCAGGGCAGGTCTATGCTATAAATTTACTTCGGCGCAGCTGCGCCACTGTAATATGTCTGGTAAAGACGCTCTAAGCCAACGGGAGAAGTTCTCCCGCCGACACGGCCCTGTCTACACAGGGGGGCTAAGGTCTGTGTAACTACGTCGCTCAGGGATGTGGATTTTTCACACCTCTGAGCGACGTAGTTATACTGCAGCATGTAGTGTAGACGAGACCTCCATGGCGATCGATAACTCTGTCCCCTACCAGTGACCACTGGGCTGGCGGTCTATGTGCTACCCCAGCCCCATTGATCTCAAAGGGGGTCGTTAACTCCTGACCCTACTGATGGCCATTGGGCTGACTAGTCAGCCCCCTAACTGCTGTGAATTGGGCGTATTTAACCCCTTTGTTCTGTAACCTGGGTCTGGGGGGTCCCTGGGCATCTTCTCCCCCCTCACACTCCACCTCTGACCCCCTTTCTCTGCCCGCAGCCCCCAGACACTGCCATGGGGGGCGTCACCCTGCAGTACCGCATCCAGGACCAGACCTACAAGGAGACCCTGCAGTTCCCCCTGCAGCCACAGGATGGAGACAGGTGACATCAACGCTCCTCTGGTCCCCATCCTCCCCAAGCCGCTGGGTCCTGCCCCCCACATCCCCACCCCCAACAGGACAGAGATGCGATGGGACCTGCCCCAAGTCACAGAAGGAAGCAGGAGTCCTGGCTCCCAGCCTCCCTGCTGTGTCCACTAGACCCCACTCCCCTCCTATAGCCAGAGATGGGGGAGCCAGGACTCCCCCATACAGTATCCCACTAGCCCCTACTCCCCTCCCCACGGTGGCAGGAACCCAGGCGTCCGGGGCTCACCCCGTGACTCTCTGTCACCGGCACAGGCTGCCCGTTCACCGGCTGGCAGCCAAGTCGCTGCTCCTGGAGCTGGAGGGGGCCATGGACACCGGGTCGGAGGGGGACCGGCGCCGGGCGCTGGAGACCAGCCTGAGCTCGGGGGTCGTCTGCTCCCTCACGGCCTACGTGGGGGTGGACACGGAGCGGAGGCAGCCAGTGCAAGGGCCGCTGGTGAGACGGGACATCCCACTGATAGGTAACCCCGGAGGGGGTCGGGGATCCTGGCATTGGGGGGGGGGACTCAGGTGGGAGGGGGACACAACCTAGCACTGTGGGGGGAACCTGGCACTGGGGCGAGGGAAGGGGGAGAGAATTATGGGAAGGATCCCAGAACAGGGGGATCCCAGTGTGAGAGGAGGGACCCAGAAGCATTGGAGTGGGGGCATCATGGTTATGGGCTAACGTCCCTTTGCTCTTCTCCCTGCCCCAGCTCCCGTGGGGCTGAGCTGCCCCCTCCCTGCCCCCCCCAGGGCAACCCCAGTGCCCCCGTCCCCAGGGCAAGAGAAGAGCGGTGGGTGCTGGCCGGGTGGGATGAGGAGCAGCCCATGGTGCCTGGCCCATCCCAGCCGGGAGAGTGGGGCCTGTGAGACGTACAGACAGACAGATGGACCCAGAATCGGAGACCCAAACAGATGGGGGCAGAGAATCAGACAGTCAGACCCAGCCGACCCCCACAGGCAGGGACCGGAGGGGCGGGCGCATTGCTGTCATGAGCAGGCCTGTCTAGCGGGAGCCTCTCGCCCCCCACCCAGCATCCTGCCCTCATCTATGGGGTGCAGCACCCGCACCCGCATCCCCTGGGGCTGGATGAGGGGGCCAAGCTGGGGGAAAGCTGTAGGGGAGGGGCTAGATGAAGGGGGTTCCAGCTTGGGGGGAAGGGGCTGGGGGGAAATCCTGACTCGGAGGGAGCTGGGGGGAGAGGAGGATGGGGCTGGGTATAGGGGGTCCCAGCTGGAGGGGTATGGGGGAGGGGTCCCAATGGTGCATTGGCTCTGGGTGCTGTGAGGGGGGGCGGGATTTCCCTTCCCTCTCTTAGCTTGTCTCTGCGTGTCTGTCCGTCCCTCTCTGTCCGTCCGTCTCCCCCCCAGGCTTCGGGGCCGCACCCCACATGCGGAAGATGCGGTGTTTTGTCACCGCGAACTCCAGCGCCCCCATGGCCATGTACTGTTCCGCCTCTGTGCCCATGGCCTGGACCCAAGGGTTCTCCGGTGTGTCCGTGGACTGCGCCATGGACTGCGACTTTGACGACAGCTCGGATGTGCCAGGTGAGAACCACCGCCCTCCCCCGGGGCACTCACCCCCAGAGCTCCCCGTGGCTAGTACCAGCTATCTCCTCCCCCGGCGCCGCTCCTCCTGTCTCCCTCGCCATCCCAAAGCTCAGCCGGGGGAGCCCCCGAGGTGAAGTCCTGCAGACACGGCGCCCCGCCGGAGACCGTGCCCTAGAAAGGTGAGGGGGGCAGGGGCTGGCAATCATGACTCGGGACGGGCGGCAAACACCAGGATGACGCTTCATCGGGTCCGAGACAGACGTGCCCTGACGGTCCCGGAGCTGGGCAAGTGTTTAACAGCTACATAGAAAGTGAAGGAACTTCCTGGGCAAAACACTGGTGTGACGCTGGGGGAGGGGGAATCCGCAGCTGGGTTTTTTAAGTGCCGTGACACAAATGATCTTGCAACAAAATGGAAAAAAAATAAGGATACTCCCAGGCAATAAATTTTGTGAAGCTGGAATTTGGGGTGTGAGTTTGTATCAATGAGCTAATTGGGGGGGGGGTAATCAGTTGCTTTTTAGTAACAGAAATGTCGCTGAGCAGTTTTCTCTGAAATGGGCACACGGCTAAATTCCCAGACAAAAATACCTTGTGAAGCTGGGCCCAGGCTTGGATGTTTGTACAGGTGAGTTCAGGGGCACAGAGCGTGGTTGGCCGGTCTGGTTTCTAAATGAAGAAGCCCACGAAAGGCAGAAATTTTAAAGTTAAGGTTCCCCTTAAAACCTGAATTTGAAGAGTCTGGAAATACAAACTTGCTGTAGCCCAGGTAACCTTAACTCTGCCTCATAACCCTGGCCCAGGCATGGTTATATCATATAGACTCTGTAACATGCCATCTCCCCTATGCCTTTAGACGCTTCTGTGTCTCCCCGGATGTAGGTCGGTATCACAGGTTGTAGTACAGGATGGTCCCGGAGTCAGATTGTATTTCAGAAACACCCCGGGGTTGTGAGATTAATGACTGTGACTGAGACATTCATGGGTGCAGAGGAGCAGATAAAGGATGCCAGTGGAGGGGCAGAGTTAAGGTTGTTGGTTGTCCCCTAGCCTGGACAGGCCATGTTGCTGTTCTGTACCCATAACCCCGTGCAAGAGCCATCTCACCATGTCTCTCCCTAGAGCGGGCACCGGAGGAGTCTTCCCTGCTGAGGCTGGTGTCTCTGCAGAATGCCGACGGCTCGTGGGACCTGGACCCCCGGCTGGCCGCTGCGTTGGGGGTGAGCGAGACGGATGCCAGGGGGAGGATGCCCAGTAAGGTGAGTGCAGGGTGCAGAGGAGAGGGGAGAGACGGGAGGCAGGTGCCATGAGTTGGGCCTATTCTCTGCTCCTAGATGAGACTGGGTGTGACCCAGACTGAGGGGTCAGGGTCTAAGAGCCACTGGATCAAATTACCCCTGAATCTGGAGCCCAGTGGGGGAGACAGGCCCACAGCAGGAAACTAGGCACCCCCTTAAAGGGGATCAGAGCATTGGATTGAGGGGTCCCAGGGCTGGGGGGGACATGGGGAGACCCAGTCTCGGTCCTCTCTGAGGCTGTCTCCCTACCCCCGGGCATCCCACCGGGCATCTGGGTAGGGAGTCCACGGTGCTAGAGTGTGGGGGGCTAGGAACCCTCTGAGTCTGGGGAAGGAGCGCTGGATTGGGGGGTCCCCAGAGCAGGGGAATGGGGGCAGCACTGGGGGGCCACAGGGGTCCCTCGGGCGGGGGGGGATGGGAGCAGCGCTGGGAGGGGAGCAGGGGGCTCCCCGGGGTGGGGGGATTGGCAGCATTAGGGGGTAGGGAGATGGGGGCAGCGCCCCGGGGAACAGGGGCTGGGCGCTGTCTCAGGTTGTCTCTCTCTCCCCTGCACAGGACGTGGCCCCCGGTGTCTGGGCCACGGTGCTGGCTGTGGTCTGGCTGCACGGCCGGGCCGCGGGGCAGCGCGACGAGTGGGAGCTGCTGGAGGCCAAGGCTGTGGGCTGGGTGCGGGGACAAGCAGGTGAGACGGGAGTTGGGGGTCGGGGGCAGGGCCCAGGTCCTCTACCGGAGAGCCCCTGCCCCATAGCCCAGCCCCCCCCCCCCCAGACCCTCTGTCGCACAGCCCCCCCCGAGATCCCCCAGACCCCCAAGCCC
Organism: Emys orbicularis; assembly: GCF_028017835.1. Taxonomy (NCBI): domain Eukaryota; kingdom Metazoa; phylum Chordata; order Testudines; family Emydidae; genus Emys; species Emys orbicularis. Next base: position 33,915,690 of record NC_088694.1, on the reverse strand, counting down.
ACAGCACCAACCCTACTCCATGGGACCCCACAGTCCAGTCTACCCCAGGGCCCCCTGCCCCCCTGGCATCCTAACAGCCTCTGGCCCCCCAGCCAGCCCCCTAGAGGCCTCCAGTCCCAGGACAGACAGGCTCCCAGCCCCCTGCTCCCCGTCCCATTCCCCCCAGCTCCCCGACGTCAGTCCCCCGGGCTGTGAGCTCTCTGCCCTTTGTTCCTCAGGCTAATGTCTCCCCCGACCCTCTTCTCGTTGCAGGGCCCCGGCTGAGCGAATGCCTGGAAGCCGCCAACACCCTGCTGGGCTGCAGCGTTGGCCCAGCTGTCTTCGGGCTCTGAGCCCCCCCAGCCCCCCCCGGATCCTGTACCCCCCCCCCTCGCAAGCTACCCTGGGCCTCCAACCCAGCTGAGCCCCCCCGATCCCCATACTTCCCCCACAAGCCATCCTGGGCTTCCAACCCCGCTGAGCCCCCGCCCCCCCCCCCCCAGGGATCCCAAATTAAGAGCAGCCAGTTGGTTTGCATAAGTTTAACGAAAACAGTTTAAATTGACCCTGTAACTTACAGCGGAGGAAGGTCATTGTGCAGACAGGCCCTTGGTGCTGCAGGTGGAGACTGTCTCTGCCAGCCCATCGCTGGAATAAAGCAGTTCCCCGGGTTTGTCTGCCTGGCTTTGGCTGGGGTCCCGGGGCACCGCGCTTCCCTTGGCTGCCCAGGGCACTGGGTTCCCAGCAGGGTCAGGGACCACCTGCCCTGAGCGGGTGGATTAGTGCTCCCAGCTCCGGCTTTCTGGTGGGGCAGAGCAGCTGGGCCCAGACGCCAGGGCGGCTGGCAGGGGCCAGGAGGAGCCCCGGAGGGCGGGGAGCACGTGGGGTGCAGGGGGCAGACATGGGGCATTGCCCCAGGGCGGTGTTTAGCAGGACGTTTTAGCTCTGGGTCTGTGCGGATCCCTGACACCGCCTCACTGGTCTCTGCTCCACCAGGAGAAGGAGCTGCCAAGCCTGGAAAATCTGTCCTTGCTCGGCCGCTGTTGGGACACGTGATTCCCATTCAGATACTGGGGAACCGGGCGTCCAGCCTCCCCAGCAGCTCGGGAACCCCCAACTCTGCCTGGAGCGAGGACCCAGCAGCATTGTAATGGGACAGGGAAGCAGCAAACGCTCTCCCCTCTGCTCACACAGCCCCCCCAAGGCTGCTCCCATCTGTGAGCTGACGCCGACAGTCGTGTGGACTCTGGCAGCCGAATGTCTTGTGCTGAGCCCCAGCGGCTGCGGTGCCAGGCCCTGCGGCTGCCAGCCCAGGGCATTGAAATTGGCAGGAAGAATTCTAGAGAGAAAAGACTGAGGGAGATTTTCCAGGCCCAGATGGCAGCCGGGTGCCCAGCTACCCCGGACGCTCTAGAGAGACGCGGGTTTTATCCTGATGTGTAACAGCGATAAACCCAGGGGAATTGGCGCCCAGCCCAGGCCTAGGGGTGGGCCAAACCCCCACCTCCGAGCCTAGGAGCTGGTTGGGGGCAGACGGAATCCAGGCTCTTCGTAGGTCGCCAGGTAGAAAGCTCCATGAAGGTGAAGTTCAAGGTGAGGGGCGGTGCCTGTCCCTGTGAGGTAAGCAATATCCCATGGCTGGTGCCGGGATCCCCACAGCACGTGTTGCAGACCCCAGAGACTCCCTGTCTCCGTGACCCTGAAAAGAAATACAAACCCATTCAGCCAGGAAACGCAGAGCATGGTCCCCAAATGCCCTTAACTCTGCCCACAGCCAGCAAAGGATCTTACAATTCTAACAGAGGTGCCCAACTCCCACTTCTGGCTCTGCCGGCCATCGTTCGGGCTTCCACGGCATTTCCCAACCCTGCTCAGCTGCTACTGAGCCCTGCGAGCTCCTGCTGAACCTGACTTCGCTGCCAGGGTCCCTACAGCCTGCCCATGACCCCCGGCCCTGCACCTCCGACAGGTGCCCAGGCTCTCGGCCCCAGGGGAGGCTCCAAGCAGCTGTCACAAGGCCAGATCCAGTGGCTTGCTCTGAGCTCCAGCTGGCTCCTTATGGCTTTTACCCCAGGGCTTAGAGCAGTTGCCCCGGTTCAGGTCCCCACCCTGCCGGATGGGGAGAGAGGCCAGGAGCGTGGGTCTCTCACTGGGCTGCAGCACCCGAACCCAGAGCTCAGGGGGAGGCTCCAGCCGGAGCTGTTCTTCTCTGGATCAATAACTCACTAGCCGGGGGAGCCGGGGATCCTGCTCTTTGCCCCCCGGGGGAGCTCTGCAGGCTCCAGAGTCGCTCGCTCACTCGCTCTCTGGCCCAGCAGCTCCCCTTACCCGCTCCTCAGGGCAGCTCCAGGGGCGACACTCGCAGTGTGGTCAGCGCGCTCTCCTGCAGGGGGAGCCCAGGTTCAAATCCCGTCTCCCTGGCAGGCGGAGGGGGATCGACCCGGGTCTCCCACAGCCAGGTGGGCAAGGAATCATACGGATCTACCCCCTCCTCCCCTGGCTTTCCCAGCATGGCGCCGAACTCCAGGACGGTGTTCCGGCTTCGGTGCCTGAGCAGCGAGGTGTCTAAATCCCAGTGTTACCAGATTTGCCTGTTACTTTGGGGTACGCTCATTTATTAGGGTTACATTTTGGGGGGCTGGGGGGATGTTTCTGTAATTCTATCAAAGGTCTGCTTGTGTCACTTGTGTTTTCATATGGAGCTCTACTCCTCCCTTCTGCAAGTCCCCTGCAGGACCTAGGTTCCCCAGGGCTGGGGTCCTCCAGCCCCAGAACCAGATGAACGAACACACCCACATTAACAGAGCAAGTCTGAGTGGACTGGGTCAAGCAGCACTTCCAAGCTGCCCCCCCCTTACGTGCCACAGGTACCGCACCAGAATAGAGTAAGCCTGAGCAGGCTCAGTCGAGCAGCACTTCCAGGCTGCCACCCTCGTATGTCACAGGTTCAGCACGTCCCTATCCCCACTTTCACGTCACACTTGTACTGGTAGTAACCCACTTGATGAGCAACCCCCACAGTATTTTGGGGCGCTGCAGGGATCTTTAGCTTAGGTACGAGGAGCGTTGCTGCAGAGAGAGAGAGGGAGGGTTCTCACCACTCCATGAAGCTTGAACTGGTCGGGGTTCCCAGGTGATGGTGGTAACTCAGGGTCCTGAGTGCTGGAGACAGGCAGAGCCCCCAGCACGATCAGCCAGGAGAAGATGAAATCCCAGTGGGACTGATGCAGAGTTTGGATCCAGGCATCGGAACACACTTGAGCGTGGGGAGGGGTTTCTTGTAGGGAAACAACAATGGTTCACGGGAGAACACTAGATTTGTTTATGGGTTAACGGATGACTTGGGCTGGGGATTGAGCAGGCCAGGCTCGCTGGGCCCGTGGGGCAGAGCCGGGGGCAGGAGGGAAGCAGGGGGCAGAGCTGGGAGGGAGCAGCCTAGGCTGGCTGGGCCTGTGGTGCAAAGCCAGCAGGGGGGAGCAGAACAGGCTGACTGGGCCCATGGGGCAGATCTGGGGGAGGAAGGGGGCAGACCCCGGGGGGGGGGGGGCAGGCTGGCTGGACCAAGGGGGTGACTCCATCCACCTGTCCATTCCCAGGAGACCCTGGTCCTGCTGTTGAAGAGTTTGCCCCTGGGCTGTTATTTCAACATCTACGGCTTTGGGTCTCAGTTCGAGTCCTTCTACCTGTGAGTCAGAGGGGCAGCGCAGGGAGGGGGCTGGTTGGGGGCAGGGCAGGCTGGGGTCGGGGTGTCCCTGGGTTGGGGGCAGGGCAGACTGGGGTCGGGGTGTCCCTGGGTTGGGGGCAGGGCTGGCTGGGGTCGGGGTGTCCCTCACTCCTGCTGTCCCAGCCCCTGACCCCTCGGCGCCCCCCACAGGCAGGGCATGGGATACACCCAACAGACCATGGCCGAGTCCCTGCAGCGCGTCCAGCAGCTCCAGGCTGACCTGGGGGGCACCGAGATCTTGGCGCCGCTACGAGCCATTTACAGCAGCCCCTGCCGAGACGGGCACCCACGCCAGGTATCAGAGGCAGCTGCAGGGCGTCCCGGGGGCTCGGTGGGGGGCTGTGGGGAGCTGATGGGGGTCGCTTGGAGAGGGGCTGGGGGGGTAGCTGATTGGGGCTTGAGGGGGGGATGCTCAGAGTAGGACTGGGGCTACCCTGGTGGTGTTAGCAGGCCATGGTAGACAGGAGCTTGGGGGGTACCTCTATATAGAGCTGGGGGGCAGCACTGGCTGCTGAGCCCAGCTCTGGGGGGGCGCCTTGCAGCCAGAGGTGACATGCGGGGGGTCAGGAAGGAGCTCCCAGAAAGGTGCCCACAGCAGTTGGGCAGGTTAGTGTCTCCGAGGGCTGGGGAAGAGGTGACAGGTGGGGGTTGGGGGTCACAGAGACAGGGGAGAAGGTCAGGGGTCCCTGTCTGTCACACACACACACACACACACAGGGAAATGTCTGGGAGAGGAGCTGGGGGGGGGGGGGTCTCATGGGGCTGGGAGTCTCTGGGGTGGGGGTCAGTGGGGGATGTGCTCTGGGGGCTGCCCCCATTCCCAGGCGGAGAGGGGTTTCCAGGGGGATTTGGAGTTCCTCTCCAGAGCCTGCACCCCCAGCCAGAGCCTGCACCCCAACCCTCTGCCCCAGCCGTGAGCCCCCTCCCACACTACGAACCCCTGGGCCCCACACCTACCACACGTCACCTCCATATTGCTGCACATAACAAAATTCATTCCATACATGCATGTAACATTGCTCCATACATCGCTCTCCGGGGCCCCGTGTCACCGCGCCGCCGCTGGGCCAGTTCGAGAATTGACATCCAGGGAGGGGAGACTCTGCAGGGATGAAGCCCCGAATCAGGGGGATGGGCCCAGACCGGGGGTGGGTGCGGGGGGCGGACCCCGGACACAGGGGGGCAGGACCCAAAGATGATGGAAGGAGCCCCTGGACCTCTGGGGGGCCAGATCCGCAGCCACTGTACCTTCCCCCTTGTTCCCGGTGTAGCGAAGCCCCGAATCAGCTGGAAGGGAAACTAGCTCCCCCCCTCCGCCAGGGAGAGGCTGCAAACTCCCCACCCTCAGGTACTGCAAACCAGGGGCCGTCTGCAAAGTTCCATCCACCCACTGGGAGTCAGGGACCGTCTGCAAACCCTTCGCTCCACACAGCCCGCCTTGTGCCGGTGCAGTGGCGCTCAGCCTTTCCAGACCGCTGTACCCCCTTTCAGGAGTCTGGTGTGTCTGGCGTACCCCCAAATTTCATCTCACTTAAAAAACACTTGCTTGCAAAATCAGACATAAAAATGCAAACGTAAAGTGTGCAGTGTATAGAGCAGTATAAACAAGGCATTGGCTGTATGAAATGTTCATTTGTACTGACTTCGCTGGTGCTTTTTATGTCACCTGTTGTAAAATTAGGCAAATCTCTAGATGAGTTGAGGTACCCCCTGGAAGATCTCTGTGTATCCCCAGTGGTAGATGTACCCCTGGTTGAGAACCACTGTGCTAGGGCATGTCTGCAAACTGCCCCCCCACCCACACACACTGAATTGGGGCTGGGGGTGTTTCCAAACTGCCCCTCGCTCCTTCCTGACCCTTTGCTGCCCTCTGGGGGCCATTTCACTGGCAGGCCCGCTGTCCATCCCAGCCGCGCTGCCTTCCCCAAGGAGGGTCCAACCTGCCAGACACGCATGACCTCTATCGTGTGCACCCCAGGGGACCCCGAAGCCCAGCTCTGGGTGAGCAGGAGGTTTCCCCCCAGAAATCTGTTTGATGACACTAAAAATCACAGTGTCGATCCCCAGGCCGCCCTGGCCTCATCACCCATCAGCTGTCATTTGTCAGACACAAAGCCCTGGGGGATTAAACGGATTTGTATTTTTTTATTTATTGCTATTTCTGACACATTTCATTTCAGACTCATTGGCACATGCTCCTTTCCCTACCCTCTTCCTACCCCCCAGTAAGACTCACCATCCTTTTGGGACTCATGACCCGCCTCTTGAAGCAATGGGCTCAGGCTCTCTGCAAACTCAGGCAGCGTTGGTCACACTCAGGGCAATTCCCTGCTCTCACAGCTCAGCTGGCTGGGAACAGCAGGGGCCCGTGGAAAGCCCAGGAGCTGCGAGCAGACAAGGGCTGCAGGGATGTGTTCTGCAGTCACTCACGGGGCCAAGGGAGGCATGTTTGGGGCTATGGAGTGGAGTCTGTGGTTACTACCTGCCTGGGAGGAGGGCGTCTGAGCTGGCAAATCCAGAGTGGGGAGCCAGAAAGGCCCAGGGGAAAGCAGTGGGGGAATGAGCTGCGGGTGTCCCCTGGGAGCTGCCGTGCAGGAGAGCACACCGACGGCTGAGCTGCGGGTGTCGCCCCGGAAGCTGCCGTAGGGAGTGGCTAAGAGGAGCCATTGGGCCAGAGAGCAAGCGAGTGACACTGGAGCCTGGTGCCTCAGAGCTCCCCGGGGGTGGGAGAGCAGGAACCCGTCCCCTGACTAGTGAGTTATGATCCAGAGTGAAACAGTCAGGCATCTGAGGGGAGAGATCAAACAGCTGGTTTATGTACCTCCAGAGTGAAGTTCAGCGTGACAGCTAGATCCCACGTGCATCGACCCTGTCCTCTAAGCGAACGTGGACTGGAACATGGCAAGGCTAACACAGAGTTCAGGATATTTCACACTCGTGTGTCTGGATCGAGAGAGATTCCAGACCGGGCGCTCCTAGGGAAACCCAGGGGGACCTGTCCGTAAAAATAGGCAGTGTACACAGAGGGTCAGGCTGATGTAGCCAACCCCATTTCCGCCCCACCATCACCGCTGAGCCCAATTCCCCCAATCGCTCTGTATGGCTGCAGCAGGCTGCCCTAGGCAAAGGCGCCTGATCTGACAGAGCAGTGTCAAAAGAAGACATGACTCTAAAGAAACAAGGAATGGTCAGAGGGTCGGGGCGTAAGGACACTTTTCCGGGAAAGGCAATCTCCTCTCTCGCTGCGGCTCTGTATTTCTGCAGTACCTCGTTGCAAAAGAGATTCTTCTTTAATAAGACAAGTTGCCCCCAATAAGCCAAGTAACGAATACAAGCCCCATCTTTCTTTTGAATCTAAGAGATGCCCTTGGAATGAGGTTAAAAAGCCATCATCAGCCATTGCTGAGCAGCGTGGAAAACAACGCAAATCAGGGGCTGTGCAAACATAAGGAAAAGCCAAAAAAAGGGGGGGGGGGATTTTTTGCTTGGGGCAGCAAAAAACCTAGATCAGGGCCTGGCCACAGTGATGGGCCCCATATGGGTTATAATGAACTAATCACCTTCTGCTGCATTAATGCGATAAACATCCCAGTTTGCTGAATGGGTCAGAGCCTCCCTGGTGTAAATCCAGAGTAACTCGAGTCTAGTGAAAGCAGTTACGGTGACTTTACACTGGTGGAGGATTTGGCCCCAGGAGCAATTCGCTCCATCCTTTGGGTCTGATGCAAACCCCAATGTGCTTGTCCCCTTTACACTGACAGACACTGTCCTGTGAGTCTGACACAGAGATGGGCCAATGTGCCAGGTCTCCGAGGGGAAAGCGACTCAGAACAGGACTCACTCCGGATTGGAGTTCACAGATGAAGCGAGGGATCTCTGCACCGCAGGCCCAGCAGGGCTCTGGGCAGGATGCAGAGACATTGCCAGGGAACGGAAGGGTTAAAACTGCCGGGAGGTTTGTGTTACATTCACCCGGTTGCCAGGTCTCCTGTCTGAGCGGGAAGCGGTGTGTGTGTCACTGTTGCCCCCGTGCAGCTGCCGGGAGAAGGGCGATTCCGCAGCCTGGGTTTTTGCATGATCACAAATTGGTTTTGTTGTAGGAGCAGCAGTGATCTGTATGCTATGTATAACTATGCTATGTATAACCTGTATATTCAAAAGGTCTGTTATACTTCCCCCCCTCCTCCCCCTCTTGTCTCCTCTCCCTCTTTGAATGCCTGTGAAGTGGCTTTCCCCCTCCCCCTCCCCCCTGGAATGCTTGTGGGATGAATGGGCTGGTTGAACAGCTGCAAGATCAGAAGAGCTCCAGATAGACAAGATGTCTGGGACTCTAATTAGGCAGCGATCACACACCCAATGCATGGACACTGTCCAAGGTGGAGTGTGACCAACCAGACGCAGCCAAGTCATCTCTAGTCGCAGGCCATGAGGAGCAGGTCCTTAAAAGGGGAAGGGGCCATGTCCTCAGCAGTGCACTCACAAGCTTGTACCTCCCGTGAAGGCCCTTTGCCTGGACCGCCTGGCCAGTGGTTCGCTGTGTTGCATTCCATCGTGCCTCAGGAAGACTTACCTTCATCACACCATCCATCAGTGCGCTGTGGGACACTTACCTTCAAGGATCCTAACATCTCCAGTGCCGTGCCTGTCCTGGGAGCGTGAGTATGTGAGTGTGAGTGCGACCCCCCCCCCTTCTTTTCAGCTTAGCTATCAGTATAATAAACGTGCTGCTTTCTGCCAAACTCTGGTGGGTCATTAGTCCTCCCTAAGCTTACTAGCTGGCCCAATTTTGGGTAACAGTTTCATTTCACTGTGTCTCACACAGTAATAGCGGGCGGTGTCCTCTGCAGGACTGTCTTTAGACACCAGCAAACCAAGCACGTGCTTGGGGCGGCACATTTTCAGGGGCGGTATTCCGGCCATTTTTTTTTTTTTTTTGCTTTGGGTGGCAAAAGCCTAGAGCCGGTGTAGCCCTAAGGATTAATCTGCTTGTCTGTATAAATATATCTTTCTTATAAAATGAGTATTTGATTTATTAGATTTTTAGATTTTACATTAAAAGTAAGTTTAGCTGTAATGCAAGAGACCTACCTACAGGCTAAAACTCTGTATGTTAAGCTAATGCGTAGTTCACACCTTTTTTAGACCCTTCCCAGGAAAAGTAAAATTAGACAAAACACCCAGGCAGATGTTTAGAGACCTTTACCTAAACCAATAGTAAAATGGGGTGGAAAATGAGGGGTTTTGCCCACATTTTAATGTATTTGCCACAAGTGCGTACATACCTGTCATCCATACGCACATACATGCTAGCCTATGGGGTAAGTACCCTAACATTTCCGTGGGGGAAGAATGAAATATGGGCATAAGAGGGAGGATTTCCAATTAAATACCTTACAAAAAGGCAGGCAGCTTGCCATTAAAGAGGCAACCTATCCACCTTATCTGCTCCTGTCTACTCTTTATTGCCTCCACCTTTCAACTACGTATCAATACTACTCATCTTCTATACGGCTATTAACTATTAATAGGTCGTTCTTCATTCTTTTCAAGACTGTAAATTAAAATCTCATTTATATTTTATTTAGCTAATAACACATAAAGTTAAGTTAAAAAACAAATAACCCTGCTGTAGCTTCCTTTACTAAAGGTGTAAAAGACGCCTAAGGTGTTGCCAACACCAGATTATTATCAAAACAGGGTGTAAGTATTAATCAATTTTTGCAGTTTATAGTCTTATATTCTCTTTAAAAACTGTAATACAAGTGTAACTCTGTAATTCTAACTGTTTTACCATTTACTTACTATCTTCATTAATTTTAATAAAAAGTCTTTATAACTACATCTGTCTCTGTGTAAACTTCCCATCACAACCCCAAATTTCCTTTTATAAACTCTGTAAAGTCTAATTCAGGACGAATTCTATCTTCTGATTAAACAAATTGGTGAGCCGAAACCCATACTAATTAATATTCACAATAATAATAATTATTATTAAAATATTAAAATTAATAAATTTAATTTAATTAAATTTAGTAGATAAATTAAATCAACACAACTAACACATCCCAAATCAGGCTACAAGTTGGTGAGCCAGGCAGGAGATTCGAGGAGTGTGTGACAGGAATTTTTAGGGATTCCAGGCATCCTTAGACCATTAGGAAAATCTCACCTGAGGCGCTAAGTAAATGGTTAAAATTTCAGAGATTTATAAAAGCTTGTCTCTGGTAAGAGAAGCCACCGGCTTAAACTTCCTGTGACTGCGGCTTGGCTGTCGTCCCAGTATTTCCGGTTGTTTATTGTGGTTTTGACTTGGAAATTTAATTTTAAATAAAGTTTGTGATTAAAGTAATATTGTTTAAAGTGATACACGTGTTTAAGGGGTTTTGTAAAGGTTAAAGTTATAACGTATGGTACCGATAAGATATTAGCAGTAGCATTGGATCCGATGACCTACACTAGTGGTGGTGGGTGAGTTGACAAAGCAAGGTATTAATTGCCGCCAAAAAGGCCGCAATCAGTCAGAACTTGAACAGTTCAAAGATACCTTATCTCAGTCCCCTTGACTTCCCCGGACTGCACCTCTGATCCGTCTGCCTCAGTATTCCCCCAGTATTTGGCAGGGGGCGCCAGCCCACGGGCCCCCGGCCTGGCCGGCAGGAGCCTGCAGAGCGCAGCCCTGCCCCTGCCCCGGCACACAAAGAGGCAGCGAGGAGGTCTCGCTCCCTTGCGTGCTGCAGCAGGGCGGGGCTTGTAGACTCCGGCAGCAGGCAGCAGTCGCCGGGCAGAGAGCCCCCCCCGCCCCTGCCCCCCTCCCCTCAACCCGACCTGACCCTAGGAAGGGGCCAGAGGGACTGGGAGGGACCTGCCTGCTGGATGCTTCCTGGGAGCTGCTCCAGGTAAGCACTGCTGGGCTCACCTGGCCCCCTGGCAGGTCCCTCTGGGGGGGCTCCCCTCAGACCCACTGCCCTCAGCCCCCACCCTGACCCTGTTCCCTCAGCCTCCCCCGCAATCCCCCCTGTGGCCCCCAACCTCAATCCACTGCCCTCAGCCCCCACCCTGACCCTGTTCCCTCTGCCTCCCCCACAGTCCCTCCCCTCCTCCCGATCATCTCACCCAACCCACTGCCCTCAGCCCCCACCCTGACCCTGTTCCCTCAGCCTCCCCTGCAGTGTCCCCCCTGTGCCCCCCACCCTCAATCCACTGCCCTCAGTCCCCCTGACCCTGTTCCCTCTGCCTCCCCCCTGTGCCCCCACCCTCAATCCACTGCCCTCAGCCCCCACCCTGACCCTGTTCCCTCAGCCTCCCCCGCAGTGTCCCCCTTGTGCCCCCCCACCCTCAATCCACTGCCCTCAGTCCCTGCCTCTGTTCCAACAGCCTCCCCCACAGTCCCTCCCCCCCCCCCCCATCATCTCACCCTGCATGGATGTGGAAATCTGTCCCGGATTCCAGGCTGTCGTTAGCCCCTGGGGCAAAAGATCAGCAGATGTTTCCAAAGGGAAGTTTGCAGCCTTTGCTCAGACCCAAACATTTTCACTTAAAAAAATAAATAAATAAATACCCAAACCCATCCTGACACCCATCTGCTCTGTCCAGATTTGCTGTTATCCCTGTTGAGGCCAAAGTGGTTTGAAAAATTAAAAATCCTTGACACCATTGTGTTGCTTCCCCCGTGTTGCTCGTTAATCTGATGGACCTGCCGATAATGAATAAAGATGAATGCCCTGGGAGCAATGTGTCAGGCAGACAGTTTGTGAAGTAGGAATGTGAATGCTGAAGCCCTCACAAAATGCAGAGGCTTTTCTTACCTGAGAACTGAAAAAGAGCCAGATACCCTGCATGGGTTTGAAAGTGACAAGAGCCTAGCGACTGACCAGAGCAGCATCAGGTTTGAAGTGACGAGGAGGGTCTGTGTCATGAAGTCTGCATTTCCACTGAGGACTCTTCTATTGCCAAGGTAGCACTGGCGCAGGTCTGCCGCCCGGCACAGCAATGCTGAGAGGTGCCAGTGTAGACCCGACCCACTGCCCTTAGTCCCCACCCTGACCCTGTTCCCTCAGCCTCCCCCGCAGTTTCCCCTGTACCTCCCACCCCGAACCCACTGCCCTCAGTCCCTGCCCTACCCCAAATCTCTTCTTCAGCCTCTCCCGTCATCCCATCCCCATCACTCCCCCTGCTGTCCCACCCCCTCAACTTCCCCCCATTCCAGTCCTGCTCCCCTCTGTCTCATCCCCTCCAGACCCTGTCCCTCTCCCCAACCCCCTGACCCTCCCCAGCCCAGACCCATTGTCTCCCCCACCCCTCCCCACTCTACACAGCTCTCTACCCTGTCCCATTCATGCTCCCCTCAGCCCCTACCCTACTCCCCCCATCCCAGTCCTGTCCCATCCCCCTCAGCCCCTCCGACTCCCCCAGTCCCAGTCCTGTCCCCCTCAGTTCCTCCACCCTGCTTCCCCCGGTCCATCTCCACACACCCACTGACTTCCTCGACCTCCCTCCCCCCAATCCCACTGCCTGGACTCACCCCCGTCCCACTCAGGACATGCAGGAAAAAGAAGCAATGGGCTTAAATTGTAACAAGGGAGATTTAGGTTAGACATTAGGAAAAACTTCCTAACTGTAAAGGTAGTTAAGCACTGGACAAATTACCTAGAGAGGTTATGGAATAGCAGTCACTGGAGTTTTTTAAGAGGTTAGACAAACACCTGTCAAGGATGGTCTAGTGTTGTTATTACTCAGTCCTGCCTCAGTGCAGGGGTTTGACTAGATGACCTGTTGATGTCCCTTCCAGTCCTACATTTCTGTGATTCACACTGAATTGCCTTGTGCCACTGTCTAGTAGTAGTGGCACACAGTTCTCTGACATGCAGGTTTATAAAATTGTAGTTAATATACAGTTTAGAGCATAGCAGTTTTAAAGCTCTGCATGTTCAGACCAACTGAGCTGAAAATTGTGATCTATAGTTGTCAAGGCTGCTTCCCCACTCTGAACTTTAGGGTACAGATGTGGGGGCCTGCATGAAAACTTCTAAGCTTAACTACCAGCTTAGATCTGGTAAACTGCCACCACTCCCAATGTGGTAATTCCCTTCCCTGGGTAGCCTTGAGAGACTCTTCACCAATTCCCTGGTGAATACAGATCCAAACCCCTTGGATCTTAAAACGAGGAGAAATTAGCCACCCCCCTCCTTTCTCCCACCAACTCCTGGTGGATCAAGATCCAAACCCCCTTGGATCTAAAACAAGGAAAAATCAATCAGGTTCTTAAAAAGAAGGCTTTTAATTAAAGAAAAAGGTAAAAATCATCTCTGTAAAATCAGGATGGAAAATAACTTTACAGGGTAATCAAACTTAAAGAGCCCAGAGGAATCCCCCTCTAGCCTTAGGTTCAAAGTTACAGCAAACAGAGGTAAACACCCTAGTAAAAGGTACATTTACAAGTTGAGAAAACAAAGATAAAACTAACACGCCTTGCCTGGCTGTTTACTTACAAGTTTGAAATATGAGAGAGTTGTTCAGAAAGATTTGGAGAGCCTGGATTGATGTCTGGTCCCTCTTAGTCCCAAGAGCGAACTATCACCAAAACAAAGAGCACAAACAAAAGCCTTCCCGCCCCCACCAAGATTTGAAAGTATCTTGTCCCCCTATTGGTCCTTTGGGTCAGGTGTCAGCCAGGTTACCTGAGCTTCTTAACCCTTTACAGGTAAAAGGATTTTGGAGTCTCTGGTCAGGAGGGATTTTATAGTATTGTACACAGGAGGGCTGTTACCCTTCCCTTTATAGTTATGACAATAGTATTCAAAACTATTAAGATGTGGGCTGAAATAAAATCAGCATGAATTGCTCAACAATATCAATGGAATCAGCATTGCGCTGCTATATATTGTAAAACATTACAGTGAAATCTTGCAAGTATTACATAGCACGCCACCTTGCCCAAGTGGTAACTAAGCATAACATCTTCCTGTTTCAACATTCTTAACTTGTATCCCATAGCTCCTAAAAGTTGTTTTTTTTCAAACACTGAATACTGCTAAATTATGAGTTTTAACGGTTTTTTTTCTTTTAAACCACAGCACTGAATGTTATTCTAAAATTGTTTTCCAAATATTCTTAAACTCCCAGTTTATCCCCCGCTGATGTTCATTGTGAAAAGTATTGCAGGTCTAATAATAATATTTGGCACTTTTGTAATTCACTGTCCAACATGTGTTTTGTGCCCTCCTCTGGTGGATTTTTAGAGGATAACTGTATAGCTACCAGCTAAGGGAGTTATAGCTTGAACTCAAGTAGTAGAAGCTCATGCTTTTAAGTCTGGATGGCTCGGGTTCAATCTTTGGTGACTAGCTATGATGGAGGTTGCTACACTTATAATCCCCTTAATCAGAGGTTCTGAATATGCTTTGTTGTAGGCAGAACTAGCCTATAGTTAAGCAACCGAAAATTTAGAATGGGAAGTGTTGAAATGTTGGGAAGCCTTATAATTTTGCCAGTCTGGAACGAACATCCCATCTGAGGGATGGGGGCGGGGAGAGAGGAGAGTGAGACAGGACCAGGAAACTGGGACAAGGAATCCAGAGCGGTAGTGGGGGGCAGTTGAAATCAGATGAGTAGCTGGGGCGGGTTAGACAGCAATAGGATAGACATAGACTGGAGGGGATGGGGAAGAAGGGTCTTTGACTACTAGAGACCACTCCGTTCAGGAGCCTGGAATAGACCCAGGATTCCTGAGTTTCACAGTTCCTCTTCTGTCAGCAGATATCTGTGAAACCCAGTGGCAAAAAAAGTGTCTCATCCCCCTATAGAGCTGATCTATCACATATAGGATGACAAACTACTGCCTCTGCCATCACTTACTCCATTAGCTCAAGTGGCAGAAGTCTGTGCAGTGGATCTAAAGGTTCATCGGCAGGGTTGGAGCCATGCGAGTTTCACGATGATTCCACATGCCAGAATTTCTGGGGCAGTTCAGTTTTGATTTTTACAAAAAAAACCTGGGGAAATGCATACAGAAATAGGGTGACCAGATGCCTAAATAGGGGAATCTCAAGCAGGAGTGGAGAGGTTATTTTATCTCTGTATTTGGCACTGGTGCAACCACTGCTGGAATACTGTGTCCAGTTCTGGTGTGCACAATTTAAGAAGGATATTGATAAATTGGAGAGTGTTCAGAGAAGAGTCACAAGACTGATTAAAGGATTATAAAACATGCCTTATAGTGATCGACTCAAGGACCTCAATCTATTTAGCTTAACAAAAAGAAGGTTAAGAAGTGACTTGGTTATAGACTGTAAGTATCTACATGGGGAACAAATAGTTAATAACGGGCACTTCAGTCTAGCAGAGAAAGGTAGAGCATGAGCCAACGGTTGGAAGTTGCAGCTAGACAAATTCAGACTGGATATAAGGCATACCTTTTCAATGATGAGAGTAATTAACGATTAACAATATACTAAGGGTCATGGTGTTTTTCTAAAAGCTTGTTCTAAAAGCTATCCTCTAAGAATTATTTTGGGAAAGTTCCATGTCTGTGCTATACAGGCGGTGAGACCAGGTGATCACCGGATCCCTTCTGGCTTTATAATCTCAGAACTAGGTACATCAATTCACATGCAAAATTCTCATTGAATTCAATAGGTGTCCTTGCCCTGTGGCTTGTGGTGCGGGCTGCAGCAGGGGCCGTACAACCCCTCTCGCAGCTTCCTAGGGCCCCCTCTCACAGCTTCCTAGGGCCCCCTCTCATGGCTCTGTGCACCTGTGTCTGTCATTGTCGTCCTCTCCCCTCCCCCCTCCCCGCTCGCCCAATGTGTCCTGATATTTCACTCTTGCGATCTGGTCACCCTACACGGAAGCAGTATCCCAGCTAAAACAGGCCATTGTCAAGGCTCCGGTGCTGATCACTCCAAATCCTGAAATACCCTATCATCTGGAGGTAGTGGTGAGTGTTAATGCATTAGTGGCTGTGGCCTCACAAGAAAGGCATGGGAAAATCAGACCAGTGGCCTATGCCTCACGATTAATGTCATCAATTGAGCTTAAATATAACAATTGTGAAAAGTATCTATTGGCAACCAGTTGGGCCATACAACACTTTTCTTTTCTAATTGGCCTCAGCCCAATCATATTACACTCATCGCACACTCCCCTTCAGTTTTTACTGTCCAATAGGGTAAAAGATGGGCAAGTCTGAAATGCTCACCTAGCCCACTGGGCATTACTACTGCAAGGGGAAAATATCGCAGTCAAACCTATTAGGGCACCATCCTTGTTACCAACTGCTCTATTGTATCAAGGAGAGCCACACATGTGTCCCAATTTTAATCAATTGGATCTAAGGGGGAAGAAAAAACAAAAGCTCTTCCAACCTTGAATCCAGGAGACAGATTCCATTAATGGGTATAATTTCTTTGTTGATGGTTCTAGTTATTACCATCAAGGCAAACCCTGTACCGGGTTCGGAATCTATGCAGTTCCTCCCGAGGGAAAAGGAGAGCCTTGGGAGAAGGCATATTCAATATGCACTCCACATTCGGCCCAATATGCTAAATTAGCTGCAGTGGCTTGTGTGCTGGAGTACTGTGTGCAGTTCTCCATCACCACCACATGCCAAAATATCTGTCTGTTTTCAGACTCTGCGTGGGTATGCAATTCTCTCACAGAGTTTCTACCATGCTGGGAAACAAATGGGTTTACATCTTCTGATGGCACACCTATTAGGTATGCACCATTGATAAAATATATCCATTGGTTAGCAGTAATAATTACTATTCCAGGACAGCCGATTAAAGTAAAAAAAGTGAAAGCTCACTGGAAATTAAACCCTTATGCTATAAAAAATGAGAAAGCTGATAAATTGGCCTGAGAAGGAGCCCGATCAGGGAAATTTTGGGAAGGAAAAGATCAGGAGTATTCAGTTACTACTCCTAGTCCTAAATGTCCTATAGCTGCAACTAAATTGGTACAACCCGATATACCAGATTTAAAAGATGTGCAAAAATTGGATAAGGACATAGTGAGAGTAATCCTGGAGCTTTCCAAAATGGAAAAAGAAGGGTCATTAACAATAGACCCTTTGTACAAAAGACATAAGCAGCAGTTACAAATAGTAGATGGAGTTCTCATGTATACAGGAGGTCCTTTCCCTGTGTGGGTAGTTCCAGCTCACCTACGGAGGGAAATGATGTACATGGTCCATGACACTCCTACAGGAGGACATCAGGGAGTGGACAAAACTGTCCAACGTCTTGCATCTGTAGGGTGGTGGCCACTTCTTAGGATGGATGTGCAACAATATTGTGAAAATTGTCTGGCATGTGCCCAAGCTAATCCTACTCCATCCAAAAAAAATGCGCCACTAAAATCCCAGGTGTAAGAAGGTCCTTGGATGGCTTTGCAGATTGACTTTGTAGGTCCTTTGCCAAGGACTCAAAGAGGTAACCAATATTTATTGGTGATTATGATCCTTTCTCAAAATGGGTCGAGGCATTTCCTCTTAAAGCCAATACTGCAAAAGCCACTGCCAGAGTCCTAGTAGAACAAGTCTTCTCTCGCTGGGGAATCCCTGCAAAGGTAGAATCAGACCAGGGATCACATTTTACGGGACAGTTCTTTAGGGACTGTCTTAAATTAATGGGAGTCCCGCAAAGACTGCACATCCCATACAGACCACAGTCGTCTGGGATGCTGGAATGAACCAATCGGACTATAAAAGTGATGTTGAGGAAACTGGTTGCTGCCAATGGACGTAACTGGGACACTCTCATGCCTTTAATTTTAATGGCATTGAGGGCAACTCCGGCTGCATCTACTGATAAAACACCTTTTAAAGTGATGACAGGCCAAACAATGCGATTACCAAAACATTTAATTTGGCACACTAGTGGCACTCAATTAGAGAAAATAAAAATGGATACCTACCTGCAAAATCTGCAAAAACATCTAAATCAAATCCACTTGCAGGTAGCTGCCAAATTGGAAAAATCCAAACGTAAGGCAAAAGCTTACTTTGACAAAAACCAAAGAGAGAATACTTGGGAGGTAGGAGACCAAGTAATGTTGTTATCATATAAGCCACCAGAACGTGGGTTGTGTAACCGATGGATCGAACCTTTCCAAATCATGAATAAACTCAGTTCAGCAGTATATAAGATTAAAGTAACAGAAGAAAAGTATAATAAAAATAAAATTTACCATGCTAACCAGTTAAAGCTGTATCGATCGTCCAGGTCGCAGGAGCAACTTCCTCCCCAGGACTTAAGTGAACAGCATCAGACAAAATTGCGACAACTGGAGCCCAGCAGATTGCAACCATAAAATTAACATTAATATTTCTGACTTATTACACCCTTATTGTTGCTATAAGGGTCGGACTGAGCCAAAATTCTAAGTCTGGGACTAAACTATTGCAACCCCAGGAAACCAGACAACCCAATCGTGCTCAATTGCCTGAGCACAAGCAACAAAACATACCAACAAAGAAGGAACGGACTATTTCACTCAACCCGGAAATTATCAACAACCCGATTCAACAGGTTAAGGGAATTAGAGGGGAGAATGTTACTTTTAAATATCAATTGATGGGAGTAACTTCATTGCCCTCTAGTGGTTGAAAAAAATGTGGGCCTTAAATAAAAATTCAAAGGGAGAAGGGTGCAAGACATCCACAACAAATTCAACGTCCCTAAAACATGGTATATCTTATAAAACTTGAAAAAACAAAGCTAGCTGTAATAATTTGATCACAGGGGAAAGTTTAACCTTATATAAGCTTGAATATGAGGATCAAGGGCAATATGAGGTACTCATTATAGCTACCTTTCAAACCAAAACAAAAAGCAAAAGATATGTACAAAATATAACATTTGAACTTAAGGTTGAGAAGCCAGTTATTAACTATGATTATGATCATTCAATATCAAATAATGTAAATTGTCCAGTGTTAAGCCCAGGACCCGCTAGTGGTCTTACCACAACACCCTTAATAGGGAAACTGATTAATCAAGTTCAATTTATGCATATTCCTGTAGTGCTGAATTTGTCCAATTGGTACTTAGGAAAATGTAGCTACTGTCAGCATACTAACGTGGCTTCCATTTTCTCACTACAACTTGTGGATAAAATTGTAGCCTATCAGCAACAAGTGCAAAATATTGTTCTGTTAAAGAATAAAAAAACCCCTAAGTCAAAAACTCCTAAGAGAAAGCATAGCTTAAATCTCCTTGGAGGTTTAGGATCCCTAACAGGACTATTTGGTACAGAAATGTCAATTTGAAACCAGGTGGATATTTGAAAAATCCGCAAGCATATAAATTATGTGTTAAAAGAGGAAGCCAACCAAGTGGTCAATCCAATGTTAAAACAAATTAAAAAATTGGCACAGAAAAAACAATTTACTGTCTATAATATGCATAATATAACCCAATTGTTTAATGAAACT
Organism: Emys orbicularis; assembly: GCF_028017835.1. Classification (NCBI taxonomy): domain Eukaryota; kingdom Metazoa; phylum Chordata; order Testudines; family Emydidae; genus Emys; species Emys orbicularis. The sequence goes on along the minus strand of NC_088694.1, from coordinate 33,896,554 downwards.
CAACAAAAAATTAATCAGTTAATTAATTCAAACAAAATCAGCAAAGGGATCAACATTTGGGAAAAAAATTATATGCTCTGCATATGGGGAATATGTTGTAAGTACTATTGCTGATGCATTACGATCCTTAAGACTAGAAGAAGTTCCTGACTTAATTAAGGATGAGCAACTGTTAAATTGGTACTGCCCTAAATGTTTTCAAAAGCTAAAAAAGGAAAAATCCACTTGTTTGGATTCATGCCAGCATTTGTCAGTGGGTGCTATAAGAAAGATAGGATCTGTGACACCTCACCCCAACTGAGACAGTTGTTCTCTTTCAAAAAATTGTGTAATGGCACAATCTTTGTATGTCTCATTCACGGTCTCGTTACCAGTGTTTAACCCAGACAAGGATGTGTACAGGCAATTGGCTACTATCCATTCTATAGGGCACCTCGAAAATGACATCTACAGGGAACGCATTAATGCACCTCCCCTGGTAGTCTATCACACTCCAACTCAGACCTGGAAAGTGCCACAGATGGCCTGTTGTTCTAAGAAAGGGCCTCAGTATATCTGTAGGTGTAATGTGTTTAAAACAGACACTGTTTTGTGTGAACTACAGGGAAAGAAATTACAGAATTCATCATCGTCATGCCTGGTGAGGCTGACCAAGTGGAAAACACCAATGGAGAGGGTGACCTATGCAGGAAGTAACCAATTTTGCGTGGTTACCAACCAAAAAAGGTACCAATATGGTCCCTTGGAGTGTCCTGTCACAGAGCCAAATTTCTGTTTTACCCCAAAGCAGCCCACGGTAATAGGAAATCAAGCTATTTCCCCTATTCCCACTTTTGAGAACATTACCATTATTCAGTCCAACCCCGCTTATCAGGATTTAATTGTCCAAAGCACACCCACTTTTCTGGCCTATATTTCCCCACTAAACTTACAGCTAAAATCATTAATGGCTCGTAAAAAAACTCACCTCATCCAAATTACTAATAATATGAACCAAGCTCAACAAGTTATTACCCAGTTAATGAACGAAGGTAATAAACCTACAACAACTCCCAAAGAAAATTTTGAATTAAAAAAATGGGTAATTGTCCAAGAAATTGCAATTAAAATTAATTTCCTTATTTTAGGTTACTTAGAGTATAAATTCAACAAACCTAAGCCTAAACCTAAACAAATGCCTAGGCAGACACCTAGACAGAGGCATAAACAAACATCACAGAGTGACGAATATATATACATAATGCCTATCCCAAATACCTACCAAAATATGCCCAGGTATAAAAGTGGTGTTAAAAAGCGCCCCAAGGGTTTCTTTGTGCAAACCACCCCGTCAAAGGGGTGTGTGTAGCCCTAAGGATTAATCTGCTTGTCTGTATAAATATATCTTTCTTATAAAATGAGTATTTGATTTATTAGATTTATAGATTTTATATTAAAAGTAAGTTTAGCTGTAATGCAAGAGACCTACCTACAGGCTAAAACTCTGTATGTTAAGCTAATGCGTAGTTCACACCTTTTTGAGACCCTTCCCAGGAGAAGTAAAATTAGACAAAACACCCACGCAGATGTTTAGAGACCTTTACCTAAACCAATAGTAAAATGGGGTGGAAAATGAGGGGTTTTGCCCACATTTTAACGTATTTACCACAAGTGCGTACATACCTGTCATCCATACGCACATACATGCTAGCCTATGGTGTAAGTACCCTAACATTTCCGTGGGGGAAGAATGAAATATGGGCATAAGAGGGAGAATTTCCGATTAAATACCTTATAAAAAGGCAGGCAGCTTGCCATTAAAGAGGCAACCTATCCACCTTATCTGCTCCTGTCTACTCTTCATTGCCTCCACCTTTCAACTACGTATCAGTACTACTCATCTTCTATACGGCTATTGACTATTAATAGGTCGTTCTTCATTCTTTTCAAGACTGTAAGTTAAAATCTCATTTATATTTTATTTAGCTAATAACACATAAAGTTAAGTTAAAAAACAAATAACCCTGCTGTAGCTTCCTTTACTAAAGGTGTAAAAGACGCCTAAGGTGTTGCCAACACCAGATTATTATCAAAACAGGGTGTAAGTATTAATCAATTTTTGCAGTTTATAGTCTTATATTCTCTTAAAAAACTGTAATACAAGTGTAACTCTGTAATTCTAACTGTTTTACCATTTACTTACTATCTTCATTAATTTTAATAAAAACTCTTTATAACTACATCTGTCTCCGAATGCATATATGCATCCGAAGAAGTGGGCTGTAGCCCACGAAAGCTTATGCTCTAATAAATTTGTTAGTCTCTAAGGTCCCACAAGTACTCCTGTTCTTTTATCTGTCTCTGTGTAAACTTCCCGTCACAACCCCAAATTTCCTTTTATAAACTCTGTAAAGCCTAATTCAGGACAAACTCTATCTTCTAATTAAACAAATTGGCGAGCCAAAACCCATACTAATTAATATTCACAATAATAATAATTATTATTAAAATATTAAAATTAACAAAATTATTAATTAATTAATTAAATTTAGTAGATAAATTAAATCAACACAACTAACACATAATAAATCAGGCTACACCGGCCTTGGCAGCAGCAGCACGTTGGGGGGGGGGAGGCTGGGGCCGCTGCGGTTCGCGCCGCAGGGGAGCAGCACCCGCACCTTGTGGCTGGGCCAGGCAGGCTCTGAGTGGGGGACACTCGACTGGGGGCCGCTCCTCGGGGCACACGGAGCCGCCTGCAGGTGCCGCAGGGCAGCCGTCCCCCAGCGCCGCAGCCGGGGCTGGGCGAAGCGGCCCGAGCTGCCCAGGGACTGCGGCAGGGCGGCCAGAAGCAGCAGGAGCAGTGGGGCCATAGAGGGCGGAGCACTGCCGTGCGGGGCCTGCATCCCGCTCTCCGGGGCTCAGGGCCGGCTCCAGGCACCAGCCTGGCAAGCAGGTGCTTGGGGCGGCCACTCCGGAGAGGGGCGGCACATCCAGCTATTCGGCGGCCGGTCCCTCACTCCTGCTCGGAGCGAAGGACCTCCCACTGAATTGTCGCCGCAGATCAAGATCGCGGCTTTTTTTTTTTTTTTTTTTTTTGTCTGCTTGGGGCGGCCAAAACCCTGGAGCCGGCCCTGCCGGGGCTCCGCTCCCTCTGGGGCTATCCTGCCCTGTCTCCTCAGCCCCCTGCCAGGGCGGTCCCCCAGCTCTGCCCTCCCATGTCCCGGCTGGTCCTAGAAGTAGGAGCCCTGGCTGGAGGGACCCTGGGCTGAGGCACGCCCAGGAGCCCCGCTGCTTACCTGACCCTGCCAGCTGCTTACCCAACCCTGCCAGCGCAGACTGGCTGGAGGCGAGGGGGGAGCGGGCGGAGTCAGCACTGGTGGGGGGGAGCCCAGGCCTGGGGCTGTAGGGGGTGGGGTGGGGTGGAGAGCCCAGGGCTGGGGCAGCAGAGGGTGCAGGTGAGGGAGGGCATTAGTGGGGGTGGGGGCAGCCACAAATTTTTTTGCTTGGGGCAGCAAAACACCTAGAGCCGGCCCTGGTCCCTTCCAGTTCTATGAGATAAGTATATCTCCATATATTTGGAGCCCCAGCCCCAACTTGGTAGCTGCTGTAGAGGAGGAGAGACAGTTCTCCCCAAACTAGTGCTAAAACGTAATGAAAATTGTTTGTCCAGACAAAATTTCCATTACGTTTGGGGAGAGGTCTGGAAACCTTTAAGGCCAGATCTTTGTTATCTGGTGTAGTTCTGGCTCTGCAGAGTTCTCCCATTGACTCTTAAGCAGCACTAGGTTTGGTGGGGATGCTGCTAGGTGTTCTGTAGGATAAAGACCTTATTTGCAAGCTCTTTGAAGCAGGGATCTGTCTGCAAATTCCAAGCCCTCTGTTCATGTTTCTCCAGGGCTTCTAAAAACTCCGAGTCCACTGTGAGTTTTTGAGTTGGTGACACACACAATGTGAAACCAGGAGAACTTTGCTTGTTTCTACAGGGAGCGAGGACTCTGGTTTCACTAGCCGACTCCGCCGGGGCGGTGCAGACGCCAGGAAGGTTCCCCTGATAGCGGGACCATCCCAGGCCCCTGGGTGAGAGTAGCTGCGGGCGGGGAGTTTGCAGACGCTCCCTGGCTGGACTGGGCGGGGCTAGCCTGGAAAAGTGACTTTCGGTTTTCCAGCCTGTGCGCCGCAGCCCGGGCTAGTGAAGGTAACGGGGGCCCCACAGCCTCCCGCTGCGGTCCAGGACCCCCAGTTGGGTAGAGAACCCAGGCGTCCTGGCGCCCAGCCCCCCCCCCCCCCCCCAACCGGGGATAGGACCCAAGAGTCCTGCCAGGTATACAAGTGTGTGTGCGCTGCCCCCTGTAACACGGCCGGGGGGTCTCTCCGCCCCCAGCACTGCGCAGGGTGGATGTAGGGCGTGGGGGGGGGGGGGGGGGGTTGGAGTCACGGCCTGGGCCGGCCGTGCCCACGTAGCTCCCCCCGCCACCTTCCCACTGGCCGGCCCCGGGAGTCGCGGGGACTCGCCCTCAGCAGAACGGGGTCTATGACCCGGGACGGGCAGATCCGGCTGTGCCCAGCAGGGGGCAGCGCGGCTCTGGGAGCGGGGCCGGGGAGGGGGGTTCGGATCGGAGCCAGAGCCGGAAATTCAGCAACTTGCTGGGTCAGAGGCGCCCCCCCCCCCCCCCCCGCTCACATTCTGCCCATCCTCAAACACCCCCCACACACTGCAACCCCCCTTCCGTCCATCTGCCCATCGTCAACCCCCCTTCCATCTGTCTGTCCGTCCTCACCCCCTCCACGCCTGTCCAACTCGCTTTTCTGTCTGTGCGTCCCCACCCACACATCTCCCTCCTTCCCTCCCTCCCTCCATCCCCGCCTTCCGTCTGTCCATCCATCCCCCCTACATTTCCATCTCTCAGCCATACCCCAGTCCCTGCTGGGGGCTGGGGCCATGTGGGGGGGTCGGTAGTCCCTGATTGTGTTTGTCTGGCCCGGCTGAGAGCCCTGATGACAGGGTGTATCCATCCCACTGTGGGCAAGTGGGGGCGTTTCCTCGCCTCCCCCAGCAGATGTGCAGGGCCCTGTGATGCTCCCCTACATTTCTCCATCCCTCCCCCGGCTCCCAGCCATTCCCTCCATCCAAACGTCCATCCCCACCCCCCTCCCGTCCATCTGTCCATCCATCCCCATTACCCCCCTCCACACACACATTTCTCCATCCAGCTCCCAGCTGTACCCTAGTCCCTGCCTGCCCCTACTTGTTGGGAGCTGGCCCCATGTGCAGGAAGGGGGAGCCCGGGGGGGCCCGAGAGGAGCTGTCTCTCTGATTTCTGAGCTAGGCCCGAGAGCCTGCAGGACTCCCTGCCACAGGACTTGGCTGAGCAGGGGGGTGGGGATGGGGTCTCAGAGCCGTTGCTGGAGGACACACCCTGTGCCCATCAGTTTCCATGGGAACCCTGTATCTCACCACACACCTTTCCCCCCCGCACAGATCTCCGACCCCGGACCAAGATGACGAGCTGCGGCCTCCTGAACAGTTCCAACAAGCCGGGTGAGGCAGGGCGGGGGGGTCCCATGACTGATGCCCCCTTCCCCCGGAGCCCATGGGGGGGCCATGGCTGACATCCCCCTTTCCTGGCACCCATGGGGATCAGAGGGGCCTGTGGCTGATGTCCCTCTCCCCACAGTACCCCTGCGCAGCGGCTCGGTGACGGTGCTGATCCGAGGTTTCGTGGCGGACGTGGGCTGTGAGCTGCTCTACAGGAACGAGGAGCCGGGGCCAGTGGAGGCCGTGTTCGTGTTCCCCGTGGACGCCGAGGTGGCCATCTTCCAGGCCCGCCTGGGGGGCACCTGCATCGAGGCCCAGCTCCACGAGAAGAAAGAGGTACCAGGGGGAGAGACGGTACCAAGGGGGCAGGGTATGGGTACACGCTGGCTCGGGGGCAGGGCAGGGGGATCTCGGGGTGACCCCCATCTCTCCCGGCAGGTGCAAGAGCTGTACAGGGACACACGAGCCGGGGGGCAGGGTAGGGGGATGTTGGGGGAATGGGGAATCTTGGGGTGACCTGGTCTCTCCCGGCACACACAGGAGCTGTATGGGGATACGCTGGCAAGAGGATCTCATGGGATAAGGAGATCTCAGGCTGACCCTGTCTCTCCAGGAGGTACAGGAGCTGTTACTCCTGAGGGAATTAGGGACCAAAACAAATTAGGGACCAGCCGGCTCCTGGTTGCTCTAGTGCCACAGCAGCCTCTGGTGGGTGAAGGTGGAACTGCAGCACTTCTTGGACAGAATGTATTTTTTGTAGGGGATAGCTCAGTGGTTTGAGCATTGGCCTGCTAAATCCAGGGTTTTGAGTTCAATCCTTGAGGGGGCCACTTAGAGATCTGGGGCAAAATCAGTACGTGGTCCTGCTAGTGAAGGCAGGGGGCTGGACTCGATGACCTTTCAAGGTCCCTTCCAGTTCTAGGAGATAGGATATCTCCATTTATAATAAAAATAAAAAAAACCTGTATGAGGATGTGCTGGCTGGGGGTAGGGCAGGGGGATCTCAGGGGCCAGGGGGATCTCAGGGTGACCCTGTCTCTCTGGCAGGCACAAGAGCTGTACGGGGACGCGCTTGCCGGGGGACAGAGCTCGTTCTTACTGCAGCAGGAGGGGGCCGGGGGTGACGTTTTCAGCTGCTCCCTGGGTAACCTGCCCCCCGGGGAGGAGGCGGCGCTGACCCTGCGCTACGTCTGCGAGCTGCCGCTGGAGCCCAATGGAGCCGCCCGCTACATGCTGCCGGCCGTGCTGCGCCCCCGCTACACGCCCCTGGGTGAGACCCACAGATCCCCCTGCTCCCGCCCACGTGCCCCATGGTGAGATCCACAGATCCTCCTGCCACTTTAGCCTGCCTGGTGGTCCCCCAAACCCCCACTGCGCACCCTACAGTGAGTGACCCACAGCCTGTAACCCCCAAGATCCCCTAGCCCCTGCTACGTACCCCACAGGGAAAGACTCACATGGACCCTCATAGACCCATAGGCCACTACTGTGTGCCCCATGGCAAGCACTTCCCCAGCCCTGCAATCCCTGCCTCAGGGTATGTTACCCTCAGCCCCTCCCCCAATATCCCAGTGTCCCCCCATGCCCCTCAATAGCCCATACCCCCCATAGAATCATAGGACTGGAAGGGACCTTGACAGGTCACCTAGTCCAGTCCCCTGCACTTGTGGCAGGATTAATTATCTAGACCATTCCTGACAGGTGTTTGTCTAACCTGCTCTTAGAAATCGCCAATGATGGAGATTGCACAAGCGCCCTAGGCAATTTATTCCACTGCTTAACCACCCGGCTAGGAAGTTCTTCCTAATGTTCAACCTAAATCACCCTTGCTGCAATTTAAGCCCATTGCTTCTTGTCCTGTCCTCAGAGGTTAAGAAAAACAATGTTTCTTTCCCCTCCTTGTAACAACCTTTTCCATACTTGAAAACTGTTATCATGTCCCCTCTCAGTCTTCTCTTCTCCAGACTACACAAACCCAGTGTTTTCAATCTTCCCTCATAGGTCATGTTTTCTAGAAGTTTAATAATTTTTGTTGCTCTTCTCTGGACTCTCTCCAGTTTGTCCACATCCTTCGTGAAATGTGGCACCCAGAACTGGACACAGTACTTCAGTTGAGGCTTAATCAGAGCAGAGTAGAGCGGAAGAATTACTTCTCATGTCTTGCTTACAACACTCTTGCTAATATAGCCCAGAATGATGTTCGCTTTTTTTGCAGCAGTGTTACACTGTTGACTCATATTTACCTTGTCATCCACTATGACTCCCGGATCCCTTTCCACAGTACTCCTTCCTAGTTTTGTATGTGTGCAACCCGTTGTTCCTTCCTAATGAAGTACTTTGCATTTGTCCTTCAGACCATTTCTCCAGTTTGTCCAGATCATTTTGAATTTTAATCCTATTCTCCAAAGCACTTGCAACCCCTCCCAGCTTGGTATCGTCCGCAAACTTTATAAGTGTACTCTCTATGCCATTATCTAAATCATTGATGAAGATATTGAACAGAACCGCACCCAGAACTTATCCCTGCAGGACCCCACTCATTATGCCCTTCCAGCATGACTGTGAACCACTGATAACAGTTTTCCACCCACTGTATAATAGCTCCATCTAGGTTGCTAACCCTAGTTTGTTTAAGAGGTGGCCATGGGAGACAGTATCAAAATCTTTACTAAAGTCAAGATATAACACGTCTACCACTTCCCCCCATCCACAAGGCTCGTTACCCTGTCAAAGAAAGCTATCAGGTTTGTTTGACATGATTTGTGTTTGACAAATCCATGGTGACTGTTTCTTAGCACCTTATTATCTTCTAGCTGTTTGCAAATTGACTAATTATTTGCTCCCTTATCTTTCCGGGTACAGAAGTTAAGTTGACTGGTCTGTAATTTCCCAGGTTGTCCTTATTTCCCTTTTTATAGATCGGCACTAGATTTGCCCTTTTCATCTCTCCCATCTTCCATGACTTTGCAAAGATAATTGCTAATGGCTCAGGTATCTCCTTGTCAACTCCTGGAGTATTCTAGGATGCATTTCATCAGGCCCTGGTGACTTGAAGAGAACTAATTTGTCTAAGTAATTTTTAACTTGTTCTTTCCCTATTTTAGCATCTTCTGATCCTACCTTGTTTTCACAGGCATTCACTACATTAGACGTCCAATCAGTACCAACCTTGGTGAAAACCGAAACAAATAAGTCATTAAGCACCTCTGCCATTTCCACATTTTCTGTTATTCTTTTGCCACCGTCAATGAGTAATGGGCCTACCCTGTCCTTCATCTTCCTCTTGCTTCTAATGCATTTGTAGAATGTTTTCTTGCTACCCTTTATGTTTCTGGCTAGATTGATCTCATTTTGTGCCTTGGCCTTGTTAATTTTGTCCCTACATACTTGTGTTATGTGTTTATATTCATCCTTTGTAATTATACCTAGTTTCCACTTTTTGTAGGACTCTTGATTTTTAGATCACTGAAGAGCTCCTGGTTACGCCAGGGTGGTCTCTTGCCATACTTCCCATCTTTCCTACGCAGTGGGATAGTTTCCTCTTCTGCCCTTAATACTGTCTCCTTGAAAAACTGCCAACTGTCTCCAGTTGCTTTTCCTGTTAGACTTGCTTCCCATGGGTCCTTACCTGCCAACTCCCTGAGTTTGCTAAAGTCTGCCTTCTTGAAATCTATTGTCTTTATTTTGCTGTTCTCCCTCCTACCATTCCTTAGAATCATGAACTCTACCATTTCATGATCTTTCACCCAAGTTGCCTTCTGCTTTCAAATTCTCAACCAGTTCCTCCCTATTTGTCAAAATCAAATCTAGAACAGCCTCTCCCCTGGTAGCTTTCTCCTCCTTCTGAAATAAAAAAATTGTCTCCAATACATTCCAAGAACTTGGATAATCTGTGCCCTGCTGTGTTATTTTCCCAACAGATGTCGGAGTAGTTGAAGTCCCCTATCACCACACAGTCCTGTGCTTTGGATGATTTTGTTAGTTGTTTAAAAAAAGCCTCATCCAACTCTTCTTCCTGGTTAGATGGTCTGTAGTAGACCCCGACCCTGACATCACCCTTGTTTTTTACCCCTTTTATCCTTACCCAGAGACTTTCGACGAGTCTGTCTCCTATTTCCAGCTCAGTCTCAGTCCATGTAAACACATTTTTAATATATAAGGCAACACCTGTTTTTTCCCTGCCTGTCCTTCCTGAGCAAGCTGTACCCTCCTAGACCAATATTCCAGTCATGCCTATTATCCCACCAAGTCTCTGTGATGCCAACTATGTCATAGTTGTGTTTAGTTACTAGCATTATGAGTTCTTCCTGCTTATTCCCTGTAGAGGAGCAGACTCACCCCTGCGGCGCCTCCTGCTGGTGACTTCTGGGAATTAGCTCTTCCAGCATTCTGGAGCGCCCCCTGCAGGCCGGTGATCTGCTTGTCCTCTAGCCCCCATGTCCCTCCTGGACCCCGGTGCCCTTGTATCTGGGGTGCTGCCCCCTGGCAGTACACCCCTCAGTACTAGGGTCTCCCCTCCCAGGGGAACCCCCACCCACTATCCCTACCTCACCTCAGGATAAGGCCACTGCCAGTCTCCAACTAGCCCCCACTCCCTGGGGCAGACTGCAGTATAGGCCACTCATCATCGGCAAGGTTGGGTTTGGACCTGCTGCCTTGGCCTAGCCCTGGGCTGCCCTCTACAACCCCCAGTACCCCTTGGCCTTCTACTAGGCCGCAGTCTGGGGCTTTCTCGGCTGGAGCGCCCCAGCCTGTTCTCAGGTACCCTGTCTCTAGCTCCCTACAGCCAGGCCCTTCTCTCTCTCTGAACACAGAGAGAGACTCTTTGCCTTTGGCGCACAGCCTTTTTATATAGGGCCAGCTGAGGCCTGATTGGGGTGTGGCCCAGCTGCAGCTGCTTCCCAATCAGCCCAGCTTAGCAGCTCCCAGTCACAACCTTCCCCCAGGACTGTTTTAAGCCCTTCAGGGCAGGAGCAGGGTAACCACCCCGCTACATTCCCCATAGTTCTCGCATTAGTATACAGACATCTAAGATACTGATTTGATGCCCACCCCAGTTCTGTCTTGTCTCTCCTTTATCTCTGCTATAACAGCCCATTCTCCACCCAAATTCCGACACTTCTCCCAGGTCTCCACGTTCTTGACTTACTGTGGGCTTTGGTCACCTGCCCCCTTCAAACCTAGTTTAAAGCCCTCCTCACTAGGTTAGCCAGTCTGTAGCCAAATATGCTCTTCCCTTCCTCGCTAGGTGGACCTCATCTCTGCTTAGCAGTCCTTCTTCCTGGAACAGCATCCCATGGTCAAGGAAGCCAAAGCCCTCCTGGCGACACCATCTTCGCAGCCAGGCATTCGCCTCCAGGATGCATCTGTCTCTGCCTGGGCCACATGCTCACCCCGTGTCTCTCTCTGCAGGGTGGGACGGGGAGGACGTCACCCAGGGGGTCCCGCGAGTCCCCCAGGGGGAGCTGCCCTACACCCTGAGCCTGAGCGTCACTCTGCAGTCGCCCCACGGCATCGACCGCATGCTCTCCAACTGCTCCCTCACACCCCTGAGCTACATGGCTGGGAACCGGACCACCGCCCAGGTAAGGGCTCACCCGGACACCTGGGTCTCGGCTATCCCCAGTGGGAGGGTCAGTGTGGGGGGGCAGCTCTGAGCAGGGAGGTGATGGGGGCTCTGGGCTGAGGGGTTGGTGCCAGGGGACTGGGCGTGGGTCCTAGGTGGGCATATACAGGGGTGGGAGCTCTGGGGCAGGGCAGGGGGTGGGTCCCAGAAGGCGGGTGGCGGGGAAGAGGGTTGAGCAACACCAACGGATCTGGGGAGCTGCCCGCATTCTCTGGGGGAAATCTCAAGGGGCTGAGACCAGCCTGTGGGGGTGAAATCCTGGACATTCGAGGGGTCCTGGTTCCCTTTGCTTTCTGGGAGTTTCCCTCTCCTTCATTTTGAATGAAAGAAAATGGGGGGGCTGGGAAAATATCACCCCCAAATTGGAAAGATTTAGCCAAACAAAGTCAGAATTTTCGCAATGTTTTCTGCAAGAAGAGCCAAGTCCCCGTGTTGCCTTTGGGGTGTTTTTCCCTCTCTCCCTCCCTCCTAACCCGGAGTTGCTCCCTCCCCCGGCTGCATGATGGGCACTGAGCTGGGCGCGAGAGCCAACGGGACCCTGCCCCCCAGGAGCCATGGGGAAGTGACTGTGTCTGTCACCCCACCAGGTGTCACTGGCTGAGGCCCCCCCGTGGGACCAAGACGTGGAGCTGCTGGTGTATTACACGGAGCCTCACAAACCCAGCGCGGTGCTGGAGGTCGGGTTGCCCGGAGCAGAGCCAGGTGCGGGGGGGGATCCTTCACCCTGCTGCCCCTGGCCGGAGGAGTGGGAATGGGGGGGTCCATGGGCTGGGGATGGGGGGGGGGGTGTTCTGGGCGGTGACTTGGGGTCGTGGGGGCTAGGACAATGAGAGGGATGGTAGGGGAATGGGAGGTCCTAGGGCTGATGGGGGTGCGTGCTCAGAGAGGTGCTGGGGGAATCTGGGGGCAGCGTTAAAAAAGTTGTAGAGCAGATTTTAAATTAAGGGCTGGGGGGAAGCTGACAGGTACTGAGGAACACATGGTTCGGACAGAGAGAGGATCTAAGGAAGAGAGGATGGAAGATGATAAAATACAGGTAGGATCTGATGAGAGAGAGTCAAATGAAAGAAAGTCCCATTCAATTACATCACATAATGGCAGACAGCTAAAAAGTGACAAGTTTTTAAAGTGCTTATATACCAGTGCTAGAATTCTAAATAATAAGATGGATGAACCTGGGTGCCTTGTATTAAATGAGGGTATTGATATAAAAGGCATCACAGAAACTTGGTGGAATGAGGATAATCAATGGGACACAGAAATAGAAGGGTACAAAATATGTCAGACGGACAGAACAGGTCGTGCTGGTGGGGGAGTGGCACTATATGTGAAAGAAAACATAGAATCAAATGAAGTAAAAATCTTAAATGAACCAAACTGTACCACAGAATCTCTATGGATAGTAATTCCATGCTCGAATAATAAGTAATTCCATGCTCTATGGATAGTAATTCCATGCAGTAGGGATATACTACTGACCACCTGACCAGGATGGTGATAGTGACTGTGAAATGCTCAGGGTGGATAGAGAGGCTATTAAAATAAAAAACTCAGTAATAATAATGGGGGATTTCAGTTATCCCCATATTGACTGGGTACATGTCGCCTCAGGACGGGATGCAGAGATAGTTTCTTGACACCTTAAATGACTAGTCCTGGAACCCACAAGAGGAGAGGCAATTCTTGATTAGTCCTTAGTGGAGCACAGGATCTGGTCCAAGAGGTGAAAATACCTGGGCCACTTGGTAATAGTGAGCATAATATAATTAAATTTAACATCCCGGTGGTCGGGAAAACACCATAGCAGCCCACCACGGTAGCATTTAATTTCAGAAAGGGGAACTACACAAAGATGAGGAAGTTAAGCAGAAATGAAAACGTACAGCACCAAAAGTGAAATCCCTGCAAGCTGCATGGAAACTTTTTAAAGACACCATAAGGGAGGCTCAACTTATACATATACTTCAAATTAAAAAACAGTGAGAACCAAAAAAAAATGCCACCATGGCTAAACAACAAAGTAAAAGAAGCAGTTAGAGGCAAAAAGGCATCCTTTAAAAAGTGGAAGTTAAATCCTAGTGAGGAAAATAGAAAGGAGCATAAATTCTGGCAAGTGAAATGTAAAAATATAATTAGAAAGGCCAAAAAAGAATGTGAAGAACAGTTAGCCAAAGATTCAAAAAGTAATAGCAAAAATGTTTTTAAGTTCATCAGAAGCAGGAAGCCTGTTACAATCAGTGGGGCCACTGGACGATCGAGATGCTAAAGGAGCACTCAAGGAGGATAAGGGCATTGTAGAGAAACTAAATGAATTTGCATTGGTCTTCACAGCTGAGGATGTGAGGGAGATTCCCAAACCTGAGCCATTCTTATTAGATGACAAATCTGAGGAATGGTCCCAGATTGAGGTGACATTAGAGGAGGTTTTGGAACAAATTGATAAACTAAACAGCAATAAGTCACCAGGACCAGATGGGATTCACCCAAGAGTTCTGAAAGAACTCAAATGTGAAATTGCAGAACTACTAACTGTGGTCTGTAACCTATCATTTAAATCAGCTTGTGTACCAAATGACTGGAGAATAGCTAATGTGACACCAATTTTTAAAAAGGGCTCCAGCGGTGAGCCCGGCAATTACAGGCCGGTAAGCCTGACTTCAGTACCAGGCAAACGGGTTGAAACGATAGTAAAGAACAGAATTGTCAGACACATAGATGAACATGATTTGTTGGGGAAGAATCAACATGGTTTTGAGGGGGTCAACAAGCATGTGGACAAGGGTGATCCAGTGCATATAGTGTACTTGGCCTTTCACAAAGCCTTTGACAAGGTCCCTCACCAAAGGCTGTTAAGCAAAGTAAACTGTCATGAGATGAGAGGGAAGGTCCTCACATGGATTGGTAGCTGGTTAAAAGATAGGAAACAAAGGGTAGGAATAAATGGAGAGAGGTAAATAGTGGTGTCCCCCAGGTGTCTGTACTGGAACCAGGGCTGTTCAACATATTCATAAATGGTCTGGAAAAAGGGGTAAACAGTGAAAAACATTACAAATTCTGCTCCAAAAATATAAAAATTCCACGCACAGCGTTTTAAATTTCTGCAAATGTTATTTGTCAAATCAATGTGGCAGCTCCAGCATAGCATTGGGGAGCACGGGCCACTGGCTGCACAGAGGTGGGAGATCACTGTGCACCTCCCCCCAGGACACAGACTCAGCGGTGAGGCTGCACCCAACCCTGACACAGCGCAAGGACTGGGCCTGCCCCAGAAACACCCCAGGGCCCTGCCCCTCCGTGCCAGGTGCACCAGGGGTGGGGCGGGCAGGCTCAGGAAGGCAGGATCCAAGTGTGGAGGGGCTTAGTGTGGGGGGATGCAGGTGTGGGTTGAGAGGGTTCTGTGTGGGGCAGTCTGGGTGCGGGCGGCTCAGTGGGGGATCTGCAGGGGGGGATCTGGATGCACAGGAGCTTGTTGGGAGGTTCTGGGTGCAAAGGTAATGGGACTCTGCAGGGGGTCCAGGTGAAGGTGGTTGGGGCCCAGCAGGGCTCTGGGTGTGGGGGCTAGAGCTCAGCTCGGGGGCCTGGGTGTGGGGGGCTCAGTGGGGTGGGGATCCATGTGCAGCTGGTTGGGGCTCAGTGGGGTTGGGATCCGAGTACAGGTGGCTTGTTGGGGTGGTCCAGGTGCAGCGGGAGTGGGGCTCATCAGGGTAGGTTCTGAGTGCAGGGGGGTGAGGCTCGGCCGAAGGGTCTGGGTATGAGGGTGTCTGGATGCACGTGGGTTGGACGGATGGGGAAGCAGCTCCCTGTACAGGGATTCCTCCCCCTTCAGCTGAAGAGCGATGGGTGCAGGAAGTGGTGGGAGGGGGGGGGAGTTTGCAGAGCTTCCTGCAGCTGGGGGAGAAATCTGGGGATGGGTCTGACCCGGCCCCAATTGCCATGCAGGGGAAGAGGAAGTCCCGTCCTCCCCAGCTCAGCTGGGACTAGCAGCTGAGCCCAGCACAGGGTAGGAGCCAATAGCTGGGTCTTTCCCAGTCCCGCCCCCTGCCCCACAGTGATATACCTCTCTGCCGGCTGCCCTGGGCACCTGAAACATACGGCTGGGGAGGGTCACATGGCCGCTCTTGTGGCTTCCCGTTGCTTCCTCAGCAGAAAGTCATTTTTTTGCAGGGAAGCAAAGAAATCGGCACTGGACATAAATTCTGTGCATGTTCAGTGGTGCAGAGTTCCCCCAGGAGTAAAACATCCACTGAAAGTGCAGCGGCAATCCAAAAAGCAAACCGAATATTAGGAATCATTAGGAAAGGGATAGATAACACAGCTCTACAGCCAAAATGCTTCTGAAATAAATGTAGTCAAACTTTACTAATTCTGGGTCACTGAGAACGAAAATTATGCTTAAAATTGTTGATTGGCTCTAGTTTTCAAGATATGCTATTGGGTCAGTATATATGACCCTTGACTTGGGAATGGTGGAGGATAAGTGAGTTATAAAGGGAAGGGATCTCAATTTAAACCAGAAATGACTAAAATACATCTTTGACTGGATCTATGAATAAACCTATGACTGGGTTTGGACAGTACTTGCTTTTTAGGCAAAACAATGAATGATGCAATCTGAAGCTGGTATTGCGTCATACATGATATGAATTGCATCATGTTATTCCTAGAAGTCATGGATGATGCAATCATAACAAAGCTTACATCACTCTGCTGAACAAATTGCCCTATATCAGCTCTAGAAATCATACAGTGTCATGCTCTCTTATTTGTCAGTGTTTGATTTTGCAAAGGGACACATTTCTGTTTAGCCAAAGTGAGCAGAGATGCCTCGTACTTGTGTGAACAGTGCAGATAACTTCTGCTATGTTTGTGGTGAAGTGACTTTTGCATCACAAAAGTGCAGTATAAGCACTATGGTTAAGAAAGCCTATCACCTTTATTTTGGCTGCAAAATTGGAGATCAGGACAAGAGGTGGGCCCCACACATATGCTGCAACACTTGTGCAACAAATCTTTGCCAGTGGTTGAACAGGAAAAGGAAATCTATGCCTTTTGCAGTGCCAATGATTTGGAGAGAGCCAACAGATCATACCAGCAATTGTTACTTCTGCATGGTGCCTCCAGTTGGGAAAGGTGTGTCAAAGAAGAAAAAGTGGACTGTGCATTATCCAAACATTCCATCAGCTATACGCCCAGTACCCCACGGAGAAGGACTGCCGGTTCCTGATGCACCAGAATCATTCTCACTTGAGTCAGACGAGGAAGAGGAAGAGGATGAAACTTCTGGTCCTGAACCATCAATGTCACAGGACCCACATTTTCTCCCATCCTCCTCCTCTGAACCACACCTCATAACACAAGGTGAACTGAATGACCTTGTCAGGGATTTGGAACTACCCAAGAGTAAGGCAGAGCTGTTGGGCTCCAGACTACAGCAGTGGAATCTCCTGGCAGGTGATGTTAGGGTTTCCATGTTCCGTGACCGTCAAAAGGATCTTGTCCCATTCTTCTTCATGGAAGGTGATCTTGTAGCCTGCAACAACATCGATGGTGTGATGGCAGCCCTCAACATCGTTCATGATCCAGATGAGTGGAGACTGTTCATTGATTCATCGAAGACGAGTCTTAAAGCTGTTTTACTGCATAATGGCAATGTTTTGCCATCAATTCCAGTTGGTCATGCAGTCCATATGAAGGAAACCTATGACAACATGAAACAACTTTTGAGGTGCATAAACTATGACCAACATCAGTGGCAGCTTTGTGGAGATTTGAAGGTTGTTGCTCTCTTGCTTGGTCTGCAGACTGGATACACAAAGTACTGGTGTTTTCTCTGCGAATGGGATAGTCGTGCAAGAGATTCCCACTACATCAAGAAAGATTGGCCACTCCGACAGTCATTGGAGCCTGGGAGGAAAAGTGTTCAGCATCCACCACTTGTTGAATCAAGGAAGATTTTGTTACCACCCTTACACATCAAGCTGGGTCTGATGAAGAACTTTGTCAAGGCCATTGACAAAACACAAGCAGCTTTCAAGTACCTCCGTGGAAAATTTCCAAGGTTAAGTGAAGCTAAGAGAAAGGAAGGTGTCTTTGTTGGTCCTCAGATTCGTAAACTTCTTCGAGATGATGCATTTGACCATGCACTGCGTGGCAAGGAAAAGACGGCATGGAAAGCCTTCCAGTTAGTGGCAATAAATTTTCTCGGAAACAACAAGGCAGACAACTACAGGTTGTTGGTGGAAAACCTCCTCAAGGCATACAAAAGCCTTGGTTGCAACATGTCACTAAAGATACATTTTTTACACTCTCATCTAGATTTTTTTCCACCGAACTGCGGAGCAGTGAGCGACGAGCATGGCGAGCGATTTCACCAGGACATTGCAACAATGGAGAAACGCTATCAGGGCAAATGGAGCCCATCAATGCTTGCAGACTATTGCTGGACAGTGACAAGAGATGCTCCATTTAATGAATACAAGAGACAAGCCAAGAAGCGCCGAGTAGACACTGAATAGGACTAAACTATGTACATCATAGTTTTTTGCCTTTTGTTTCATAATACATTTTATTTATATAACCCTTTTGCTGATTTTTAAAGTGTTACATAAACAGGACAGGTGAAATCTTATCATGTAAAGCAACCATAAACACATGAAAAGACCTAGGTTTACAATTTATGATTAAAACTCTACTATCTACACAATATACATAGACATAAAATGTAAAAACTTAAATATCTTAGAAACAGTAGCCAATCAGTTGTTTTAATTGTCATATTTGAATTCAGCACATCAAAATACATAATAAATAGCACATTTTATCTCTGAAGCAGACGACTTCTCAAAAATTGTAGACCAGTGTAATAAGACAGAAAATATTGTATTGCCTCTAGATCAGCAGTTCTCAAACTTTAGCAACCTGAGGTCCCCCATTTTGATTTAAATTTTTTTGGGACCCTCTGCCCCTTCCTGGCGAGGACAGTGAATGGAGCCTCACTGGCCGCCCAGGCACCTAGGGCCACAGGGAGCTGGCCTCCGCTTCCGGGTGGAGGAGTTGAGGGAGGGGGAAGAGTTGGTCAGCGTGACCCACGGACACCATGGAGTTCCCTCGCAGACCCCCAGGGGTCCGCGGACCCCAGTTTGAGAAACGCTGCTCTAGATGAATCCATGGTACGCCCTCATATTGAATACTGTGTGTGGATGTGGTCGTCCCATCTCAAAAAATATATATTGGAATTGGAAAAGGTTCAGAAAAGGGCGACAAAAATGATTAGGGGTATGGAACGGTTTCCATATGAGGAGAGATTAATAAGACTGGGACATTTCAGCTTGGAAAAGAGATGACTAGGGGGATATGATTGAGGTCTATAAAATCATGACTGGTGTGGGGAGAAAGTAAATAAGGAAGTGTTATTTACTCCTCATAACACAAGAACCAGAGGTCACCAAATGAAACTAATAGGCAGCGGATTGAAAACAAACACAACGAAGTATTTCTTCACACAACACACAGTCAACCGTTGGAACTCCTTGCCAGAGGATGTTGAGAAGGCCAAGACTGTAACGGGTCAAAGAAGAGCTAGACAAGTTCATGAATGATAGGTCCATCAACAGCTATTAGCCAGGATGGGCAGGGGTGGTGTCTGTAGCCTCTGTTTGCCAGAAGCTGGGAATGGGCAACGGGATGGATCACTTGATGATAACCTGTTCTGTTCATTCCCTCTGAAGCACGTGGCACTGGCCACTGTTGGCAGACAGGATACTGGGCTAGATGGACCTTTGGTCTGACCCAGTCTGGTCGTTCTTATGATTATGGATGGGTGTTGAAGGAGCTGAGGATGAGGTGTGTGGGGGGGCTCAGGGGACCAGAGCGGGGGGTTTCGGCTGAGCTGGGGGTGGGAGAGTGGGGTGCCTGGGAGCAGGTAGACACTGGGGTGCACTGCAGGTTTGGGAATATGGGGGAGAATGGGAAATGGAAGGGCAGGCGCTGGGGGGCTGGTAATTGGGGGCAGTGTGGAATCTAGGGGAAAGAGGTATGGGGGGAGGGATGGAGGTGGGGCTCTGGGGCAGCCGGGGGATACTGAGGGGATGCAGGTGGTGTGGGAGCTAAGGAGAGGATGATATGGGGGGAGGGACAGAGGGGTGGGGCTCTGGGGCAGTTGGGGGGCTGGGGGCAGTGGGGGATCGATGGGAAGGGCCGGAGGGGGAGGGACATGGGTGGGACTCTGGGGCAGGAGGGGGGGCCTGGGGGCTCTCACAGGCTCACAGGGCTCGACCCCATGCCCCTCCACCCCCCCATTTGGGGCTGGCCCCATCTCCCTGCAGGCTCCCTGATGGGTGACCCGGCTGTGATGGTGACCCTGCTGCCCAGCCTGCCCGAGGCTGTACCAGGCCAGAGCTCGGCCGGGGAGTTCATCTTCCTACTGGACCGCTCCGGCAGCATGGGGTGCCCCATGGACGGCCGAGACCGCTCCCCCCAGCGCATCGACAGCGCCAAGGTACGGCCAGGCGGGAGACCACACTAGATGGGTCTGTGGAGGGGAGCAGTTCAGGCTGGCTGGGCCTGGGGGGGCAGAGCTGAGTTGGGAAGCAGCCCAGGCTGGTTGGGCCCGTGGGGGTGACACCAGCTGTCTGTCCGTCCCCAGAAGACCCTGGTCCTGCTGTTGAAGAGTTTGCCCCTGGGCTGTTATTTCAACATCTACGGCTTTGGGTCTCGGTTCGAGTCCTTCTACCGGTGAGTCGGTGTGGGTGGGAGGGCGTGCTGCTGGCTGGGTTGGGGGCAGGGCTGGCTGAGGTCGGGGGCAGGGCTGGCAGGTGGTGGGGGTGGCTGGGGTCGGGGTGTCTGTGGGTTGGGGGCAGGGCTGGCTGGGGTCGGGATGTCCCTGGCTCCAGCTGTCCCGGCCCCTGACCCCTCGGCACCCCCCGCAGGCAGAGCGTGGGATACACCCAACAGACCATGGCCAAGTCCCTGCAGCGCGTCAGGCAGCTCCAGGCCGACCTGGGGGGCACCGAGATCTTGGCACCGCTACGATCCATTTACCGCAGCCCCTGCCGAGACGGGCACCCACGCCAGGTATCAGAGGCAGCTGCAGGGCATCCCCGGGGGCTCGGTGGGGGGGCTGGGGCTGGTGGGAGCTGATGGGGGTCGCTTGCCGAGGGGCTGGGGGGGTAGCTGATGGGGGCTTGGCGGGGGAGGCTCAGAGTAGGACTGGGGCCGACGGGGGGGCCAGTGCCCCTGGGGGTGGTAGCAGGCCATGGTAGGCAGGAACTGTGGGGGTACCTCTATATAGAGCTGGGGGGAAGCGCTGGCTGCTGAGCCCAGCTCTGGGGGTGCCCTGCAGCCGGGGGGCAGGTAGAGCATGTTGTGGGGGGCAGGAGGGAGCTCCCGGAAAGGTGCCCACAGCAGTCGGGCGGGTTAGTGTCTCCAGGGGCCAGGGAACAGGTGAGAGTCGGGGGTCACAGTTAGAGTAAGGGGTCGCTGTCTGTCAGCCCCCCAGGGGAGATGTCTGGGAAGGGAGGGAGGGGGGCTGGGGGGTTTTATGGGGCTGGGGGTCTCTGGGAGGGGGGTCAGTGGGGAAGATTCTCTGGGGGCTGCCCCCATTCCCAGGGGGAGGGGGTGTCTCCAGGGGGATTTGGGGTCCCCGGCTCTGACAGCATCTCTCCCCCGCCAGCTGTTCGTTTTCACGGACGGGGAGGTGGGGAACACCCAGGACGTCATCGCTGAGGTGCAGCGTCACCGGGGGGCCCAAAGGTAACAGGGGAACCTGCCCCCCAGCATCCCTCCCACCCTGCCCCCCAGCCCTGCCTCCCAGTGACTTCCCACCCTGCCACCTACCGCCCCCCCAACCCTGCTATCACGTGTACCGGCCCGAGCGCGCGGCGGCCCTGTAGGAGGTCTGTGATATGAATATCGGCGAATTGCCCCACTGTGCTAATCAATAGTAACCTGTCACACAGCGTCATGCCTGTCCCCCAGCCCTGCCGGCCTGGGGACCGTCTGCCCCACAGCACCCCTCAACCCTGCCCCCAGCCCTACCGCCTGGGAACCCTCTGCCCCACAGCACCCCTCAACCCTGCCACCAGCCCTGCTGGCCTGGAGACCCCCCAGCAACCCCAAACACTGTCCTCCCAGCCCTGCTGGCATGAGCACCTTCAGCAACCCCAAACTCTCTCCCCCCAGCCTGGGGACCCCCAGCACCTCCCATCCCTGCCTCCCATTATCTCCCCAAAGTTGATCCTGCCCTGCCCACCTGGAGACCCCCCCAGCAACCCCAAACTCTCTTCCTCCAGCCCTCCCAGCATGGAGAACCTCTGCCCCTATCATCTCCCACCAGCCCTGCCAACAGAGAGACCCCAACCCCAGCATCTACCCATCCCTTCACCTCACCCTTCCCCCCAGCCCTACTGGCCCTTCTCCAACTGCCCCCCAGCACTGAATGCCCCCCCCCCCATCTCTGCCCCTCCCACTCCTGTCTCTGAACCGCCCCCCCCCCCCGGACTCTGCCCCCCCTGCAGGTGCTTCTCCTTCGGCATCGGGGAAGGGGCCTCCACGGCTCTGGTCAAAGGCATCGCCCGGGCAGCAGGGGGCAGCGCTGAGTTCATCACAGGCCAGGACCGCATGCAGCCCAAGGTGAGAACCCAGGAGTCCGGGCTCCCCCTCCTGCCCTAACCCTGCAGACACCCACTCCCGTCCCAGAGCTGGGAGAGAACCCAGGAGTCCTGGCTCCAAGCCCCCCACCAGTCCCCACCCCCACCCCCAGGCTGGGGATAGGACCCTGGTGTCCTGGACCCATCCTGGGTTTGTCGGTCCCTCCCCCAGGCGCTGCAGTCTCTGAAGCGGGCCCTGCAGCCAGCCGTAACTGGGATCTCGCTGAGCTGGGATCTGCCACCCGGGATGGAGGCGGCGCTGCTGGGCCGGGGCCCTGAGGTGATCTTCCCTGGGCAGCGGTGCCTCATCTACGCCCAGCTCCGCGGGCAGCCCCAGGTGAGAGAGCAAGGCCCCCCTCCCTCCCCCAGGACGCCCCCAGGGCTCGGGATCAGTGACTGCGCCAGGAACCCCCCACCCCTTCCTGGGCGATAACTCTGAAAGAAGCAATGAGAGGCAAAAAGGCATCCTTTAAAAAGTGGAAGTTAAATCCTAGTGAGGAAAATAGAAAGAAGCATAAACTCTGGCCAGTGAAATGTAAAAATATAATTAGGAAGGCCAAAAAAGAATGTGAAGAACAGTTAGCCAAAGATTCAAAAAGTAACAGCAAAAATGTTTTTAAGTTCATCAGAAGCAGGAAGCCTGTTAAACAACCAGTGGGGCCACTGGACGATCGAGATGCTAAAGGAGCACTCAAGGAGGATAAGGGCATTGTAGAGAAACTAAATGAATTTGCATTGGTCTTCACAGCGGAGGATGTGAGGGAGATTCCCAAACCTGAGTCATTCTTATTAGGTGACTGATCTGAGGAACTGTCCCAGATTGAGGTGTCATTAGAGGAGTTTTGGAACAAATTGATAAACTAAACATGACGAGAATAGCTAATGTGACACCAGTTTTTAAAAGTGTCTCCAGAGGTGATAAACTAAACAGTAATGAGTCACCAGGACCAGATGGGATTCACCCAAGAGTTCTGAAGGAACTCGAATGTGAAATTGCAGAACTACTAACTGTGGTCTGTAATCTGTCATTTAAATCAGTTTCTGTATCAAATGACTGGAGAATAGCTAATGTGACACCAATTTTTAAAAAGGGCTCCAAAGGTGAGCCCGGCAATTACAGGCCGGTAAGCCTGACTTCAGTACCAGGCAAACGGGTTGAAACGATAGTAAAGAACAGAATTGTCAGACACATAGATGAACATGATTTGTTGGGGAAGAGTCAACATGGTTTTGAGGGGGTCAACAAGCATGTGGACAAGGGTGATCCAGTGCATATAGTGTACTTGGCCTTTCACAAAGCCTTTGACAAGGTCCCTCACCAAAGGCTGTTAAGCAAAGTAAACTGTCATGAGATGAGAGGGAAGGTCCTCACATGGATTGGTAGCTGGTTAAAAGATAGGAAACAAAGGGTAGGAATAAATGGAGAGGGGTAAATAGTGGTGTCCCCCAGGAGTCTGTGCTAGGACCAGGGCTGTTCAACATGTTCATAAATGGTCTGGAAAAAGGGGTAAACAGTGAGGTGACAAAATTTGCAGGAGATACAAAACTACTCAAGATAGCTAAGCCCAAAGCAGACTGAAGAGCTACAAAGGGACCTCACAAAACTGAGTGACTGGGCAACAAAGTGGCAGATGAAATTCAATGTTGATAAGTGCATAGTGATGCACACTGGTAAACGTAATCCCAACTATACGTATAAAATGACAAGGTCTAAATTAGTTGTTACCACTCAAGAAAGAGATCTTGGAGTCATTGTGGATAGTTCTCTGAAAACATGACTCCTGCAGCATTCTGCACCAAAACATTACAAATTCCACGCACAGTGTTTTAAATTTCTGCAAATGTTATTTGTCAGATCAATGTGGCGGCTCCAGCATAGCATTGGGGAGCACGGGCCACTGGCTGCACAGAGGTGGGAGATCACTGTGCACCTCCCCCCAGGACACAGACTCAGCGGTGAGGCTGCACCCAACCCTGACTCAGCGCAAGGACTGGGCCTGCCCCAGAAACACCCCAGGGTCCTGCCCCTCCGTGCCAGGTGCACCAGGGGTGGGGCGGGCAGGCTCAGGAAGGCAGGATCCAAGTGTGGAGGGGCTTAGTGTGGGGGGATGCAGGTGTGGGTTGAGAGGGTTCTGTGTGGGGCAGTCTGGGTGCGGGTGGCTCAGTGGGGGATCTGCAGGCGGGCGGGGGTCGATGCACGGGAGCTTGTTGGGAGGTTCTGGGTGCAAAGGTAATAGGACTCTGCAGGGGATTAGGGTGAATGTGGTTGGGGCTCAGCAGGGTGGGCTCTGGGGTGGGGATCTAGGTGCAGCTGGTTGGGGCTCAGTGGGGTTGGGATCCGAGTGCAGGTGGCTCGTTGGGGTAGCCCAGGTGCAGCGGGAGTGGGGCTCATCAGGGTAGGTTCTGAGTGCGGGGGGGTGAGGCTCTGCAGGAGGGTCTGGGTATGAGGGTGTCTGGATGCACATGGGTTGGACGGATGGGGGAGCAGCTCCCGTACAGGGATCCCTCCCCCTTCTGCTGAGGAATGATGGGTGCAGGAAGGGGGGGGGAGTTTGCAGAGCTTCCTGCAGCTGGGGGAGAAATCTGGGGGTGGGTCTGACCCGGCCCCAATTGCTCTGCCGGGGAAGAGGAAGTCCCGTCCTCCCCAGCTCAGCTGGGACTAGCAGCTGAGCCCAGCACAGGGTAGGAGCCACTAGCTGGGTCTTTCCCAGTCCCGCCCCCTGCCCCACAGTGATTTACCTCTCCACTAGCTGCCCTGGGCACCTGAAACATACGGCTGGGGAGGGTCACATGACCGCTCTTCTGGCTTCCCTTTGCTTCCCTGTCAGAAAGTCATTTTTTGCAGGGAAGCAAAGAAATCGGCACTGGACATAAATTCTGTGCATGTGCAGTGGTGCCAAATCCCCCCAGGAGAAAAACATCCACTCAATGTGCAGCGGCAATCCAAAAAGCAAACCGAATATTAGGAATCATTAGGAAAGGGATAGATAATAAGACAGGAAATATTGTATTGCCTTTAGATCAGCAGTTCTCAAACTTTAGCAACCTGAGGTCCCCCATTTTGATTTAAATTTTTTTGGGACCCCCTGCCCCTTCCTGGCGAGGACAGTGAATGGAGCCTCACTGGCTGCCCAGGCACCTAGGGCCACAGGGAGCTGGCAGCCGCTTCCGGGTGGAGGAGTTGAGCGAGGGGGAAGAGTTGGTCAGCGGGACCCACGGACACCATGGAGTTCCCTCACAGACCCCCAGGGGTCCGCGGACCCCAGTTTGAGAAACGCTGCTCTAGATGAATCCATGGTATGCCCTCATATTGAATACTGTGTGTGGATGTGGTCGTCCCATCTCCAAAAAGCTATATTGGAATTGGAAAAGGTTCAGAAAAGGGCGACAAAAATGATTAGGGGTATGGAACGGCTTCCATGTGAGCAGAGATTAATAAGACTGGGACATTTCAGCTTGGAAAAGAGACGACTAAGGGAGGATATGATTGAGGTCTATAAAATCATGACTGGTGTGGAGAAAGTAAATAAGGAAGTGTTACTTACTCATAACACAAGAACCAGAGGTCACCAAATGAAACTAATAGGCAGCGGATTGAAAACAAACACAAGGAAGTATTTCTTCACACAATGCACAGTCAACCTGTGGAACTCCTTGCCAGAGGATGTTGAGAAGGCCAAGACTGTAACGGGTCAAAAAAGAGCTAGACAAGTTCATGAATGATAGGTCCATCAACAGCTATTAGCCAGGATGGGGAGGGATGGTGTCTGTAGCCTCTGTTTGCCAGAAGCTGGGAATGGGCAACGGGATGGATCACTTTTGCTGATAACCTGTTCTGTTCATTCCCTCTGAAGCACGTGGCATTGGCCACTGTTGACAGACAGGATACTGGGCTAGATGGACCTTTGGTCTGACCCAGTCTGGTTGTTCTTATGATTATGGGTGGGTGTGGAAGGAGCTGGGGATGAGTGTGTGGGGGCTGCGGGGGGTTTCAGCGGAGCTGGGGGTGGGAGGGTGGGGTGCCTGGGAGCAGGTAGACACTGGGGTGCACTGCAGGTTTGGAAATACTGGGGAGAATGGGAAATGGAAGGGCAGGCGCTGGGGAGCTGGTAATTGGGGGCAGTGTGGAATCTAGGGGAAAGGTGGGGAGGAGGGGGGGCTCTGGGGCAGTCGGAGGATACTGAGGGGATGTGGGTGGTGGGGGATCTAGGGAGAGGGTGATATGGGGGGAGGGACATAGGGGTGGTGCTCTAGGGCAGTTGGGGGGCTGGGAGGGATCTATGGGGAGGGCAGGAGGGGGGAGGGACATGGGTGGGACTCTGGGGCAGGAGGGGGGGCCTGGGGGCTCTCGCAGGCTCACAGGGCTCAACCCCATGCCCCCCCCCATTTGGGGCTGGACCCATCTCCCTGCAGGCTCCCTGATGGGCAACCCGGCCGTGATGGTGACCCTGCTGCCCAGCCTGCCCGAGGCTGTACCAGGCCAGAGCTCGGCAGGGGAGTTCATCTTCCTGCTGGACCGCTCCGGCAGCGTGGGGTGCCCCATGGTCGGCCGAGACCGCTCCCGCCAGCGCATCGACAGCGCCAAGGTATGGCCGGGCGGGAAGCTACACTACATGGGCCTCTGGAGGGGAGCAGTTCAGGCTGGCTGGGCCTGGCGGGGCAGAGCCGAGTGGGGGAGCAGCCCAGGCTGGTTGGGCCCGTGGGGTTGACTGCATCTGTCTGTCCGTCCCCAGGAGACCCTGGTCCTGCTGTTGAAGAGTTTGCCCCTGGGCTGTTATTTCAACATCTACGGCTTTGGGTCTCGGTTCGAGTCCTTCTACCCGTGAGTCCGGAGGCGGAGGGGAAGGGGGGCGTGTTGCTGGCTGGGTTAGGGAGCAGGGTCGGGGTGTCTGTGGGTTGGGGGCAGGGCTGGCTGGGGTCGGGGTGTCCCTGGCTCCAGCTGTCCCGGCCCCTGACCCCTCGGCGCCCCCCGCAGGCAGAGCGTGGGATACACCCAACAGACCATGGCCGAGTCCCTGCAGCGTGTCCAGCAGCTCCAGGCTGACCTGGGGGGCACCGAGATCTTGGCGCCGCTACGAGCCATTTACAGCAGCCCCTGCCGAGACGGGCACCCACGCCAGGTATCAGAGGCAGCTGCAGGGCGTCCCGGGGGCTCGGTGGGGGGCTGTGGGGAGCTGATGGGGGTCGCTTGTAGAGGGGCTGGGGGGGTAGCTGATGGGGACTTGAGGGGGGGATGCTCAGAGTAGGACTGGGGCTACCCTGGTGGTGTTAGCAGGCCATGGTAGACAGGAGCTTGGGGGGTACCTCTATAAAGAGCTGGGGGGCAGCACTGGCTGCTGAGCCCAGCTCTGGGGGTGCCCTGCAGCCGGGGGGCAGGGAGGGCACATGGTGGGGGGCAGGAGGGAGCTCCCGGAAAGGTGCCCACAGTAGTCGGGCGGGTTAGTGTCTCCAGGGGCCAGGGAAGAGGTGACAGTTGGGGTCACAGTTAGAATCAGGGGTCCCTGTCTCTCAGCCCCCCCGGGGAGGCCTCTGGGAGGGAGGGAGGAGTGCCGGGGCGGTCTCATGGGGCTGGGGGACAGTGGGGCAGGCTCTGGGGGCTGCCCCCATTCCCAGGGGGAGGGGGTGTCTGTGGGGGGATTTGGGGTCCCCGGCTCTGACAGCGTCTCTCCCCTCCAGCTGTTTGTGTTCACGGACGGGGAGGTGGGGAACACCCAGGACGTCATCGCTGAGGTGCAGCGTCACCGGGGGGCCCACAGGTAACAGGGTGCCTGCCCCCCCAGCATCCCTCCCACCCTGCCCCCCAGCGACTCCCCACCCTGTCACCTACCGCCCCCCCCCCAACCTTACTTGCTGTCACGTGTACCAGTCTGAGCGCGCAGCGGTCCTGCAGTGGGTCTGTGATATGCTCACTGGCGAATTGCCCCACTGTGCTAATCAATAGGAACCTGTCACATAACGTCATGCCTGTCCCCCAGCCCTGCCGCCTGGGGACCGTCTGCCCCACAGCACCCCTCAACCCTGCCCCCAGCCCTACCGCCTGGGGACCGTCTGCCCCACAGCACCCCTCGACCCTGCCCCCAGCCCTGCCAGCCTGGGGACCCTCTGCCCCACAGCACCCTTCGACCCTGCCCCCAGCCCTGCCAGCCTGGGGACTGTCTGCCCCACAGCACCCCTCAACCCTACCCCCAGCCCTGCCGACCTGGGGACTGTCTGCCCCACAGCACCCCTCAACCCTGCCCCCTAGCCCTGCCGGCCTGGAGACCCCCCAGCAACCCCAAACACTGTCCTCCCAGCCCTGCTGGCATGGGCACCTTCAGCAACCCCCAAACTCTCTCCCCCCAGCCTGGGGACCCCCAGCACCTCCCATCCCTGCCTCCCATTATCTCCCCAAAGCTGACCCTGCCCTGCCCACCTGGAGACCCCCCTGGCAACCCCAAACTATCTCCCTCCAGCCCTGCCAGCATGGAGAACCTCTGCCCCTATCATCTCCCCCCAGCCCTCCCAACAGAGAGACCCCAACCCCAGCATCTGCCCATCCCTTCACCTCACCCTGCCCCCCAGCCCTACTGGCCCCTCGCCAACTGCCCCCCAGCACTGAATTGACCACCCAGCTCTTCCCCTCCCACTCCTGTCTCTGACCCCCCACCCCGGACTCTGCCCCCCCTGCAAGTGCTTCTCCTTCGGCATCGGGGAAGGGGCCTCCATGGCTCTGGTCAAAGGCATCGCCCGGGCAGCAGGGGGCAGCGCCGAGTTCATAACAAGCCAGGACCGAATGCAGCCCAAGGTGAGAACCCAGGAGTCCAGGCTCCCCGCTCCCCCTCCTGCCCTAACCCTGCAGACACCCACTCCCGTCCCAGAGCTGGAAGAGAACCCAGGAGTCCTGGCTCCAAGCCCCCCACCAGTTCCACACCCACCCCCAGGCCGGGAATAGGACCCTGGTGTCCTGGCCCCACCCTGTGTGTGCTGGTCTCTCCCCCAGGCACTGCAGTCTCTGAAGCGGGCCCTGCAGCCGGCCGTGACTGGGATCTCGCTGCGCTGGGATCTGCCACCCGGGATGGAGGCGGCGCTGCTGGGCCGGGGCCCTGAGGTGATCTTCCCTGGGCAGCGGTGCCTCATCTACGCCCAGCTCCGCGGGCAGCCCCAGGTGAGAGAGCAACCCCCACCCCCGGACACCCCCAGGGCTCGGGGTCAGTGACTGAGCCGGGAACCTCCCACCCTCTCCTGGGTGCTAACTCTGAAAGAAGCAGTGAGAGGCAAAAAGGCATCCTTTTAAAAGTGGAAGTTAAATCCTAGTGAGGAAAATAGAAAGACGCATAAACTCTGGCAAGTGAAATGTAAAAATATAATTAGGAAGGCCAAAAAAGAATTTGAAGAACAGCTAGCCAAAGACTCAAAAAGTAACAGCAAAAATGGTTTTGAGTGTATTAGAAGCAGGAAGCCTGTTAAACAACCAGTGGGACAATCGAGATGCTAAAGGAGCACTCAAGGACGATAAGGCCATTGCAGAGAAACTAAATGAATTCTCTGCATCGGTCTTCACAGCTGAGGATGTGAGGGAGATTCCCAAACCTGAGCCATTCTTTTTAGATGACAAATCTGAGGAACTGTCCCAGATTGAGGTGTCATTAGAGGAGGTTTTGGAACAAATTGATAAACTAAACATGACTGGAGAATAGCTAATGTGACACCAGTTTTTAAAAATGGCTCCAGAGGTGATCCCGGCAGTTACAGGCCAATAAGCCTGATTTCAGTACCGGGCAAACTGCTTGAAATTATGGTAAAAAACAGAATTGTCAGGTGCATAGATGAACAGAATTTGCTGGGCAAGAGTCAACATGGTGTTTGTAAAGGGAAATCATGCCTCACCAATCTACTCGAATTCTTTGAGGGGGTCAACAAGCATGCGGACAAGGGGGATCCAGTGGCTATAGTGTACTTGGACTTTCAGAAAACCTTTGACAAGATCCCTCACCAAAGGCTCTTAAGCAAAGTAAGCTGACAGGGATAAGAGGGAAGGTTCTCTCATGGATCAGTAACTTGTTAAAAGGTAGGAAATAAAGGGTAGGAATAAATGGTGAGTTTTCGGAATGGAGAGAGGTAAATAGTGGTGTCCCCCCAGGGGGTCTGTATTGGGACCAGGGCTGTTCAACATATTCATAACTGATCTGGAAAAAGGGGTAAACAGTGAGGTGGCAAAATTTGCAGATGATACAAAACGGCTCAAGATAGTTCAGTCCCAGGCAGACTGCGAAGAGCTTCGAAAGGATCTCACAACATAGGCGGGGAGTTATATGGGCCTGTGGTGCCCGTGCTCCACCAATATTCAGGAACGTGGGCCCAGCTCCACCAATGTTTGGGCTTATATTTAATCAGAACCGTCCCGTCCATAGGGGGGGACACGGGGTCCAGGGCAGCCTGGGCGGGTAGCAGGGGGCCTGGCACCGGCAGCAGCGGGGGGTCTGGCGCCAGCAGCAGCAAATGACCCAGCTCCAACCTGCCTGCTCTGCCCACCCCCACTCCACCACTTTCCCCAAGCCCGCACCCTGCCTCTTTCCGGCTTCCTCCCCCGAGCGACACTGGGAGCTGGTGGAGCAGAGCACAGCGGGGCGGGCTGGGGCTGGGTCGCTTACAGCTATCGGCGCCAGGCCCCCTGCTAATCCCCCAGGCCGCCCTGGACCCTGCATCCCCCTGAAGCGCGGGGCCTGGGGCAGTTGCCCTGGTCCGTCCTATGGACTGGATGGCTCTGCTTGGACCCGTTCTGGGCACCACCAAAAATTATACAAGCCTGGGTGACTGGGCAAAAAAATGGCAGATGAAATTCAATGTTGATAAATGCAAAGTAATGCACATTGGCAAACATAATCCCAACTGTACATACAAAATGATGGGGTCTAAATTAGCTTTAACCACTCAAGAAAGAGACCTTGGAGTCATCGTGGATAGTTCTCTGAAAACATTCACTCAATGTGCAGCGACAGTCAAAAAAGCAGACAGAATGTTGGGAATTATTAAGAAAGGGATAGATAATAAGACAGAAAATGTCACATTGCCTCTATATAAATCCATGGTACACCCACATCTTGAATACTTCGTGCAGAGCTAGTCGCCCCAACTCAAAACAGTTATATTGGAATTGGAGAAGTTTCAGAAAAGGGCAACAAAAATTATGAGGGGTTTGGAACGGCTGCCCTATGGGGAGAGATTAAGAAGACTGGGACTTTTCAGCTTGGAAGAGAAACGGCTAAGGGGGGATATGATAGAGTTCTATAAAATCATGACTAGTGCGGAGAAAGTAAATAAGGAAGTGTTATTTACTCCTTCTCAAAACACATGAACTAGGGGTCACCAAATGAAATTAATAGGCAGCAGGTTTAAACTGTTGGAAGGCAGGATACTGAGCTAGGTGGACCTTTGGTCTGACCCCATATGGCCCCTCTTATGTTCTTAATGATGGCCATTGGGCTGGGGGTCTCTGTGCTACTCCAGCCCCATCGATCTCAGTGGGAATTGTTAACTCTGATCCCTAATGATGATCATTGGGCTGCAGGTCTCTTTGCTACCCCAACCTCATTGATCTCAGTGGGGATTGTTGACTCTGAGCCCTAATGATGGCCATTTTGCTGGGGGTCTCTGTGGCACCCCAGCCCCATTGATTTCAGTGAGGAATGTTAACTCTGACCCCTAATGATGGCAGTTGGGCTGGGAGGGTCTCTGCACTAACCTGGCTGCATTGATCTCAGGGCAGGTCTACGCTATAAATTTACATCAGCGCAACTGCACCACTGTAGCACGTCTGGTGAAGACGCTCTAAGCTAAAGGGAGAAGTTCTCCTGCCGGCACAGCCCTGTCTAAGGGGCTACGGTCTGTGTAACTACGTTGCTCAGGGAGCTGGAGCTCAGGGGTGTGGATTTTTCATACCTCTGAGCGACATAGTTATACTGCAGCATGTAGTGTAGACGAGACCTCTGTGGGGATCAGTAACTCTGTCCCCTACCTGTGACCACTGGGCTGGAGGTCTCTGTGCTACCCCAGCCCCATGGATCTCAAAGGGGGTCGTTATCTCCTGACCCTACTGATGGCCATTGCGCTGACTAGGCAACCCCCAACTGCTGTGAATTGCGCGTATTTACCCCCTTTGTTCTGTAACCTGGGTCTGGGGGGTCCCTGGGCATTTTCTCCCCCCTTGTACTCCACCTCTGACCCCCTTCCTTGCCCACAGCCCCCAGACACTGCCGTGTGGGGTGTCACCCTGCAGTACTGCATCCAGGACCAGACCTACAAGGAGACCCTGCAGTTCCCCCTGCAGCCACAGGATGGAGACAGGTGACAGCAATGCTCCCCTGGTCCCCATCCTCCCCACGCCGCTGGGTCCTGCCCCCACATCCCCACCCCCAACAGAATAGAGATGGGAGGGGACCAGCCCCAGGTCACAGAAGGAAGCAGGAGTCCTGGCTCCCAGCCTCCCTGCTGTGACCACTAGACCCCACTCCCCTCCTATAGCCAGAGATAGAACCCAGGAGTCCTGGCTTCCCCCCCCCCCCCCCAATACACTATCCCACTAGCCACTACTACCCTCCCCACAGTGGCTGGAACCCAGGCATCTGGGACTCACCCCGTGACTCTCTGTCCCTGGCACAGGCTGCCTGTTCACCGGCTGGCAGCCAAGTCGCTGCTGCTGGAGCTGGAGGGGGCCATGGACACTGGGTCGGAGGGGGACCGGCGCCGAGCGCTGGAGACCAGCCTGAGCTCGGGGGTCATCTGCTCCCTCACGGCCTACGTGGGGGTGGACACAGAGCGGGGGCAGCCAGTGCAGGGGCCGCTGGTGAGACCGGACATCCTGCTGAGAGGTAACCCCGGAGGGGTCAGGGATCCCGGCACTGGGGGGGGATCAGCATGGGAGGGGCTCAGGTGGGAGGGGGACCCAACCTGGCACTGTGGGGGGAACCTGGCACCGGGGCGAGGGAAGGGGGAGGGAATTATGGGAAGGATCCCAGAACAGGGGGATCCCAGTGTGAGAGGAGGGACCCAGAAGCATTGGAGTGGGGGCATCATGGTTATGGGCTAACGTCCCTTTGCTCTTCTCCCTGCCCCAGCTCCCGTGGGGCTGAGCTGCCCCCTCCTGACTCTGAGGGAGCTGGGGGGAGAGGAGGATGGGGCTGGGTGTCGGGGGTAGCCAGCTGGGGGGCTGGGTGTTGGCTCTGGGTGCCGTGGGGGGGGGATTTCCCTTCCCTCTCTTAGCTTGTCTCTGTCCGCGTGTCTGCCTGTCCCTCTCTGTCCGTCCGTCTACCCCCCAGGCTTCGGAGCCACACCACGCATGGCCATGTGCTATTCCGCCTCTATGCCCATGGACAATTTCGTAAAGCCCTCCTCCAGTGGCTTCACCATGGACTGCGACTCTGACGACAGCTCGGATGTGCCAGGTGAGAACCGCCACCCCCACCCCTCCCCCACTGGGGCACTCACCCCCAGAGCTCCCCATGGCCAATACCGGCTATCTCCTCCCCCGGCACCGCTCCTCCTGGCTCCCTCGCCATCCCAAAGCTCAGCCGGGGGAGCCCCCGAGGCGAAGTCCTGCAGACACGGCGCCCTGCCGGAGACCGTGCCCTAGAAAGGTGAGGGGGGCAGGGGCTGGCAGTCAGGACTCGGGGCGGGCGGCAAACACCAGGATGACGCTTCATCGGGTCAGAGACAGACGTGCCCTGACGGTCCCGGAGCTGGGCAAGTGTTTAACAGCTACATAGAAAGTGAAGGAACTTTCTGGGCAAAACACTGGTGTGACACTGGGGGAGGGGCAATCCGCAGCTGGGTTTTTTAAGTGTCGGGACGCAAATGATCTTGCAACAAAATGAAAAAAATAAGGATACTCCCAGGCGATAAACTTTGTGAAGCTGGAGTTTGGAGGGTGAGTTTGTATCAATGAGCTAAGTGTGGGGACGGCCCAACTGGGCAGCAGAGGGGGTAATCAGTCGCTTTTTAGTAACAGAAATGTCCCTGAGCAGTTTTCTCTGAAATAGACGCAGCTAAATTCCCAGACAAAAATACCTTGTGAAGCTGGGCCAAAGCTTAGATGTTTGTACAGGTGAGTTCAGGGGCACAGATCGTGGTTGGCACGGTCTGGTTTCTAAACAAAGAAGCCCACGAAAGGCAGAATTTTTAAAGTTAAGGCTAATCTTAAAACCTGAATTTCAAGAGTCTGCTGTAGCCCAGCTAACCTTAACTCTGCCTCATAACCCTGGCCCAGGCATGGCTATAATATCATATAGACTGTGTAACATCCCGTCTCCCCTATGCCTTTAGACGCTTCTGTGTCTCCCCGGACGTAGGTCTGTATCACAGGTTGTAGTACAGGATGGTCCCGGGGTCAGATTGTGTTTGAGAAACACCCTGGGGTTGTGAGATTAATGACTGGGGCTGAGACATTCATGGGGCCCAAGGGACTTTGGTTCCCAACTCCAACTGCAAATTACTTGTCATCCCATGGGTGCAGGAAGGGGCAGAATTAAGGGTGCCCACGGAGAGGTTAAGGGTGCAGAGGAGCAGATAAAGGATGCCCATGGAGGGGCAGAGTTAAGGATGCACGAAGGGTCACAGTTAAGGTTGTTGCTGTTCTGTACCTATAACCCTGTGCAAGAGCCATCTCCCCACGTCTCTCCCTAGAGCGGGCACCGGAGGAGTCTCCCCTGCTGAGGCTGGTGTCTTTGCAGAATGCTGACGGCTCGTGGGACCTGGACCCCCTGCTGGCCGCTGCGCTGGGGGTGAGCGAGACCGACGCCAGGGGGAGGATGCCCAGTAAGGTGAGTGCAGGGGACGGAGGAGAGGGGAGAGATGGGGGGTGGGGGGGAAGGTGCCATGAGTTGGGCCTGTTCTCTGCTACTAGATGAGACTGGGCATGACCCAGTCTGAAGGGTCGAGGTCTGAGAGCAACTGGATCAAATGACTCCTAAATCTGGAGCCCAGTGGGGGAGACGGGCCCACAGCGGGGAGCTAGGAACCCCCTTGAAGGGGATCGGAGCATTGGATCTAGGGGGCCCAGGGCTGGGGGGGGACATGGGGAGGCCCAGGCTGGGTCCTCTCTGAGGCTGTCTCCCTACCCCCGGGCATTCCACCGGGCATCTGGGTAGGGGGTCCACAATGCTAGAGTTGGGGGGCTGGGAACCCTCTGAGTCTGGGGAAGGGGTGGGAGCGCTGAATTGGGGGGTCCCCAGAGCAGGGGAATGGGGGTAGCATTGGGGGGGCAGAAGGGTCCCTAGGGCAGGGGGATGCGGGCAATGCTGGGAGGGGTGCCGGAGGGCCCCAGGGGGATGGGGGCAGCTCTCGGGAGGACAGGGGCTGGGCGCTATCTCAGGCTGTCTCTCTCTTCCCCGCACAGGACGTGGCCCCTGGCGTCTGGGCCACAGTGCTGGCCGTGGTCTGGCTGCACGGCCGGGCCGCGGGGCAGCGTGACGAGTGGGAGCTGCTGGAGGCCAAGGCTGTGGGCTGGGTATGGGGCCAAGCAGGTGAGAGGGGAGTGGGGGGTTGGGGACAGGGCCCAGGTCCTTGACCATAAAACCCCTGCCCCATAGCTCAGGCCCTTCCCCCCTCCCCCGAGATCCCACAAACCCACAGTACCAACCCTACCCCATAGGAACCCACAGTCCAGCCAACCACAGCCCTGAGATCCTGCGCCCCATGGGTCCCAGGGCCCCCTGCCCCCCGGCTTCCTAACAGCCTCTGGCGCCCCAGCCAGATCCCCAGAGGTCTCCAGTCCCAGGACAGACAGGCTCCGAGCCCCCTGCTCCCCAACGTCAGTCCCCTGGGCTGTGAGCTCTCTGCCCTTTGTCCCCCAGTCCCTTGGCTGGTGTCTTCTTCCACCTCCCTCCCACCCCCCAGTTCCCCAGACTGATGTCTCCCCTGACCCTCTTCTCGGTGCAGGGCCCCGGCTGAGCGAATGCCTGGAAGCCGCCAACACCCTGCTGGGCTGCAGCGTTGGCCCTGCTGTCTTCAAGCTCTGAACCCCCCCGGATCCCTGTACCCCCCCCCCTCGCAAGCTACCCTGGGCCTCCAACCCAGCTGAGGCCCCCTGATACCCATACCTCCCCCCCCAAGCTATCCTGGGCTTCCAGCCCCGGAGCCCCCCCACAGGGATCCTAAATTAAGAGCAGCCAATTGGTTTGCATAAGTTTAACGAAAACAGTTTAAATTGACTAATTTACAGCGGAGGAAGGTCGTTGTGCAGACAGGCCCTTGGTGCTGCGGGCGGAGACTGTCTCTGCCAGCCCCTCGCTGGAATAAAGCAGTTCCCCGGGTTTGTCGGCCTGGCTTTGGCTGGGGTCCCGGGGCACTGCGCTCCCCACAACTGCCCAGGGCACTGGGTTCCCAGCAGGGTCAGGGACCGCCTGCCCTGAGCGGGTGGATTAGCGCTCCCAGCTCCGGCTTTCTGGTGGGGCAGAGCAGCTGGACCCAGACGCCGGGGCGGCTGGCAGGGGCCAGGAGGAGCCCCGGAGAGCGGGGAGCACGTGGGGTGCAGGGGGCAGACACGGGGCATGGGCCCAGGGCAGGGTTTAGCAGGACGTTTTAGCTCTGGGTCTGTGTGGGTCCCTGACACCTCCTCACTGCTCCACCAGGAGAAGGAGCTGCCAAGCCCAGAAAAGCTTTCCCTTCTCGGCCGCTGTTGGGACATGTGATTCCCATTAAGATACCTGGGAACTGGGTGTCCAGCCCCCCAGCAGCTCAGGAACCTCCGGCCCTGCCTGGAGCGAGGACCCAGAGGCGTTGTAATGGGACAGGGAAGCAGCAAACGCTCTCCCCTCTGCTCACACAGCCCCCCCAAGGCTGCACCCGTCTGTGAGCTGACGCCGACAGTCGTGTGGACTCTGGCAGCCGAATGTCTTGTGCTGAGCCCCAGCGGCTGCGGTGCCAGGCCCTGCTGCTGCCAGCCCAGGGCATTGAAATTGGCAGGAAGAATTCTAGAGAGAAAAGACTGAGGGAGATTTTCAAGGCCCAGATGGTAGCCGGGTGTCCAGCTCCCCCAGACAGCCTAGAGAGATGCGGGTTGTTATCCTGATGTGTAACAGCGATAAACCCAGGGGAGTTGGCGCCCAGCCCGGACCTAGGGGTGGGCCAAACCCCCACCTCCGAGCCTAGGAGCTGGTTGGGGGCAGACGGAATCTAGGCTCTTCGTAGGTCGCCAGGCAGAAAGCTCCATGAAGGTGAAGTTCAAGGTGAGGGGCGGTGCCTGTCCCTGTGAGGTAAGCAATATCCCATGGCTGGTGCCGGGATCCCCACAGCACATGTTGCAGACCCCAGAGACTCCCTGTCTCCGTGACCCTGAAAAGAAATACAAACCCATTCAGCCAGGAAACGCAGAGCATGGTCCCCAAATGCCCTTAACTCTGCCCACAGCCAGCAAAGGATCTTACAATTCTAACAGAGGTGCCCAACTCCCACTTCTGGCTCTGCCGGCCATCGTTCGGGCTTCCACGGCATTTCCCAACCCTGCTCAGCTGCTACTGAGCCCTGCGAGCTCCTGCTGAACCTGACTTCGCTGCCAGGGTCCCTACAGCCTGCCCATGACCCCGGCCCTGCACCTCCGACAGGTGCCCAGGCTCTCGGCCCCAGGGGAGGCTCCAAGCAGCTGTCACAAGGCCGGATCCAGTGGCTTGCTCTGAGCTCCAGCTGGCTCCTTATGGCTTTTACCCCAGGGCTTTGAGCAGTCGCCCCGGTTCAGGTCCCCACCCTGCCGGATGGGGAGAGAGGCCAGGAGCGTGGGTCTCTCACTGGGCTGCAGCACCCGAACCCAGAGATCAGGGGGAGGCTCCAGCTGGAGCTGTTCTTCTCTGGATCAATAACTCACTAGCCGGGGGAGCCGGGGATCCTGCTCTTTGCCCCCCGGGGAGCTCTGCAGGCTCCAGAGTCGCTCGCTCACTCGCTCTCTGGCCCAGCAGCTCCCCTTACCCGCTCCTCAGGGCAGCTCCAGGGGCGACACTCGCAGTGCGGTCAGCGCGCTCTCCTGCAGGGGGAGCCCAGGTTCAAATCCCGTCTCCCTGGTAGGCGGAGGGGGATCGACCCGGGTCTCCCACAGCCAGGTGGGCGAGGAATCATACGGATCTACCCCCTCCTCCCCTGGCTTTCCCGGCATGGCGCCGAACTCCAGGATGGTGTTCCAGCTTCGGTGCCTGAGCAGCGAGGTGTCTAAATCCCAGTGTTACCAGATTTGCCTGTTACTTTGGGGTACGCTCATTTATTAGGGTTACATTTTGGGTGGGGGGGTTCTGTAATTCTATCAAAGGTCTGCTTGTGTCACTTGTGTTTTCATATGGAGCTCTACTTCTCCCTTCTGCAAGTCCCCTGCA
Organism: Emys orbicularis; assembly: GCF_028017835.1. Lineage (NCBI taxonomy): Eukaryota > Metazoa > Chordata > Testudines > Emydidae > Emys > Emys orbicularis. The sequence goes on along the minus strand of NC_088694.1, from coordinate 33,858,433 downwards.
GAACCTAGGTTCCCCAGGGCTGGGGTCCTCCAGCCCCAGAACCAGATGAACGAACACACACCCACATTAACAGAGCAAGTCTGAGTGGACTGGGTCAAGCAGCACTTCCAAGCTGCCACCCTCCTATGTCACAGGTTCAGCACGTCCCTATCCCCACTTTCACGTCACACTTGTACTGGTAGTAACCCACTTGATGAGCAAACCCCACAGTATTTTGGGGTGCTGCAGGGATCTTTAGCTGAGGTACGAGGAGCGTTGCTGCAGAGTAAATAGGGAAGCTAAAAACACAAAAGAGTAAAGTTCAGAGAGAGAAGCAACCAGCTTAACCATAAAAGTTATTTATTGAATAATAGTGATAACTGCACAAGGAGCCTAAACCAACTTAACAGTTACATTATTAAAGGTTACAAAAGTCATATATAGAAAACTAGACCTGATTAAACAAATCAGGGTTAGAAAGTTACACCTGAGAGAGAGAGGGAGGGATCTCACCGCTCCATGAAGCTTGAACTGGTCGGGGTTCCCAGGTGATGGTGGTAACTCAGGGACCTGAGTGCTGGAGACAGGCAGAGCCCCCAGCACAATCAGTCAGGAGAAGATGAAATCCCAGTGGGACTGATGCAGAGTTTGGATCCAGGCATCAGAACACAGTTGAGCGTGGGGAGGGGTTTCTTGTAGGGAAACAACAATGGTTCACGGGAGAAGACTAGATTTGTTTATGGGTTAACGGATGGCTGGGGATTGAGCAGCCCAGACTGGCTGGGCCTGTGGGGCAGAGCTGGGGGAAGCAGGGGACAGAGCTGGGGGGGAGCAGCCTAGGCTGGCTGGGCCCGTGGTGCAAAGCCGGCAGGGGGGAGCAGAACAGGCTGGCTGGGCCTATGGGGCAGAGCCGGGGGAGGGGGGGCAGGCTGGCTGATGATTCCGTCCACCTGTCCAGCCCCAGGAGCCCCTGGTCCTGCTGTTGAAGAGTTTGTCTCTGGGCTGTTATTTCAACATCTATGGCTTTGGGTCTCAGTTCAAGTCCTTCTACCTGTGAGTCAGAGGGGCAGCGCAGGGAGGGGGATGGTTGGGGGCAGGGCAGGCTGGGGTCGGGGTGTCCCTGGGTTGGGGGCAGGGCTGGCTGGGATCGGGGTGTCCCTCGCTTCTGCTGTCCCGGTCCCTGACCCCTCGGCGCCTCCCGCAGGCAGAGCGTGGGATACACCCAACAGACCATGGCCGAGTCCCTGCAGCGCGTCCAGCAGCTCCAGGCTGACCTGGGGGGCACCGAGATCTTGGCGCCGCTATGAGCCATTTACTGCAGCTCCTGCTGGGGCGGGCACCCGCGCCAGGTACCGGGGGCAGCAGCAGGGTGTCCCGGGGGCTTGGAGAAGGGCTGGGGGAGCCAAGGGAGGTTGCAGGGGCCACTCAGAAGGGAATGGGGCCAGGGAGGATAAACTCTGAGACTTTCAGGCCAGAAGGAATCATCCTGATCATCTCATCTGGCCCCAGCCCCCCACCCCCCTGTGACAGCTCCAGCCCCTGGGGCTGAGTCACCGACACCCCCAAACCCTGAGTTACAGACGTCAGGTCCCAGAGCCCCCCTAGTTACTCCTGTTCAAAACAGCAAGTGTCCCGGCTGCCGAGGGGGATGAACCCCCCAGAGTCTCTGCCAATCTGACACTGGGGAAATCTCTTCCCCACCCCACATGTGGGGGGTCTGTGAGCCCCGAGCATGGGGGCAAGACCCCCCCAGCCAGCCCCTGGGAAGGATTCTCTGCCCCTCGGCTCGCTTGAGGAGGCTGTTCCTGAACTTCCCGGGGGGAGACCCTCAGAGAGGGGCAGGGGGCTCTGGGGGCAGCTGACAGGGGGCCAAGGGGGGTGCTTGGAGAGGGGCTGGGAGCTGGGGGGCTGGTGATGGGGGCTTTGGGGGGGCTCAGAATAGGACTGGGCCAAAAAGAAGCCAGTGTCCCTGGGGGTATGAGCAGGGCGTGGCAGGCAGGAGCTGGGGGGCACCTCTGTAGAGCTGGGGGGCAGTGCTAGGTGCTGCGCTCAGCTCTGGGGGGCGCCCTGCAGCCAGAGGCGACATGGGGGGTGTCAGGAGGGAGCTCCCAGAAAGGTGCCCACAGCAGTTGGGCGGGTTAGTGTCTCCGGGGGCTGGGGAAGAGGTGACAGGTGGGGCTTGGGGTCACAGTTAGAGACAGGGGAGAAGGTCAGGGGTCCCTGTCTGTCACCCCCCACCCCAGGGAAATGTCTGGGGGGGGGAGTTGGGGGGGTCTCATGGGGCTGGGGTTCAGTGGGGCAGGTTCTCTGGGAGCTGCCCCCATTCCCAGGGGAGAGGGGTCTCCAGGGGGATTTGGAGTTCCTCCCAGAGCTTGCACCCCCAGCCAGAGCCTGCACCCCAACCCTCTGCCCCAGCCCTGAGCCCCCTCCCACACTATGAACCCCTGGGCCCCACACCCACCACACGTCACCTCCATATTGCTGCCCATAACAAAATTGATTCCACACATGCATGTAAAAAATTAGAGGGAACATTGCTCCAGACACTGCTCTCGGGGCCCCATGTCACCTCGCCGCCGCTGGGCCAGCTGGAGAATTGACGTCCAGGGAGGGGAGACTCTGCAGGGATGAAGCCCCAAATCAAGGGGATGGGCCCAGACCGGGTGCGGGGGGGACCCCTGGACACAGGGACGGCAGGACCCAAAGAGGATGGAAGGGGCCCCTGGACCCAGAGAAGATGGAGGGGACCATGGCCCCCAGGGGGCTCGAACCCCTGGGGTACAAGCCATAAGGAGACAGACGGAGCTCAGAGCACAGCCACTGGATCCAGCATCGGGACAGCGGCTTGGAGCCTCCCCCCGGGGCCGGATGTGGGGCTGAGAGCCTGGAGGATGTGAAGTTGCACTCCATATGATTTGATGAAAATATGCTAATGAGTGTGAATATAATGGAACTGGATTATGCTTCATGCAAAAAGTCTCTTGTAAGGTATTATTACAAAGCTTATAATCTACTGAGTGTTGTCATCCTATTTGTATAAATGTATCATTCTTGTATCTGAAACTAGAAATATGAAATAAAACTCTGAGGTCCTACTGTAGTCATGCAAAGTGTGGGCCGTTAATGGTGGTTTGGAATCTTGATGGCTCCCATTAACCAGAACAATTGACTGTAGATGGCTCTGTTTACTTGCAAACCTTCCTGTGAGTCAGGCTGGGAAGAATGAAGGCTTGGGGTCTCACAGGACATGTGACCATGGAATCCATCTTAAGCCTGGTGCTTTTCCATTTAGAAAGAGGGGTGGGGACCCAGAGAGACAAAAGATTCCCGCCTTGTGCCAAAGCTATATAAGGGGGTGGAACAGAACAAAGGAGAGTCCAGTCATGAGAAATCCCCTAGTTACCACCTGAGCTGACACTAACAAGGACTGTACCGGGGAAAGGATTGGGCCCAGTTTCTTAATGTATTAGGCTTAGACTTGTGTGTTTTGTTTTATTTTGCTTGGTAACTTACTTTGTTCTGTTTGTTATTACTTGGAACCACTTAAATCCTACTTTTTATGCTTAATAAAATCACTTTTGTTTATTAATTAACCCAGAGTAAGTAATTAATACCTGGGGGAGCAAACAGCTGTGCATACCTCTCTATCAGTGTTATAGAGGGCAGACAACTTATGAGTTTACCCTGTATACGCTTTATACAGAGTAAAACAGATTTATTTGGGGTTTAGGCTTGAATTGGGTATCTGGATACTGGAGACAGGAGTACCTGCTAAGTCGTTTTCAGTTAAAGCCCGCAGCTTTGGGGGACGTGGTTCAGATCTGGGTCTGTCTTGCAGTCGGCTGGCGTGTCTGGCTCAACAAGGCAGGGTTCTGAAGTCCCAAGCTGGCAGGGAAAACGGGCTCAGAGGTCGTTTCAGCACATCAGGTGACAGTCCTCAGGGGGTCTCTGTGACCCAGCCTGTCACCCAGGGCCTGGGGCAGAAATGGAGGTGCTGTAGGGACCCTGACAGGGAACTCACAGGGCTCAGCAACAGCTGAGCGGGGTTTGGGGAACGCCAGGGGAGCCTGAACATGGGACGTTAGAACTGGAAGTGGGAGTGGGGCACCTCTGTCTGAATGGTAAGATCCTGTGCCAGCCCCAGGCCGAGTTAAGGGCATTTGGGGACCATGCTCTGCGTTTCCTGGCTGAATGGGTTTGCATTTATTTTCAGTGTCATGGGGATGGGAAGTCTCTGGGGTCTGCAACACGTGCTGTGGGGATCCTGGCAATGGCCATGGGATATTTCTTACCCCGCAGGGACAGGCACCTCCCCTCACCTTGAACTTCATCTTCACGGAGCTTTTTGCCTGGCGACCTACAAAGAGTCTGGATTCACACCCAGCTCCTGGGCTCAGAGGTGGGGGTTTGGCCCACCCCTAGGCCTGAGCTGGGCACCAACTCCCTTGGGTTTATTGCTGTTACATATCAGGATAACAACCTGCGTCTCTCTAGACTGTCTGGGGGAGCTGGGCACCCGGCTGCCATTTGGGCCTGGAAAATCTTCCCCAGTCTTTTCTCTCTAGAATTTTTCCTTCCAATTTCAATGCCCTGGGCTGACAACATCAGGGCCTGGCCCCGCAGCCGCTGGGCCTCAGCACAGGAGACTCAGCTACCGGAGCCCACATGGCTGTCGGCGTCAGCGCACAGGCAGAAGCAGCCAGACAAAGCGCTGTGGGGGCTGTGTGAGCAGGGGGAGAGTGTTTGCTGCTTCCCTGTCCCATTACAACCCCGCTGTGTCCTCGCTCCAGGCAGGGCCGGAGGTTCCCGAGCTGCCGGGGGGCTGGACGCCTGGTTCCCAGGTATCTGAATGGGAATCATACGTCCAAATGGCCAAGGTGCTTTGGAGATCTCAGCCAGGGATTGTTTTCCACCTATCATGTTACCCCACGCTGCCCCTCGGCCGAGCAGGGGCAGATTTTCTGGCCCTGGCAGTTCATTCTTCAGAGACCAGTGAAGGGGTGTCAGGGATCCACACAGACCCAGAGCTAAAACGACCCACTAAAAACCCTGCCCTGGGCCCATGCCCTGCATCTGCCACCTGCACCACACGTGCTCCCCGCACTCCGGGGCTCCTCCCGGCCCCGGCCAGCCACCCTGGTGTCTGGGTCCAGCTGCTCTGCCCCACCAGAAAGCCAGAGCTGGGAGCACTAATCCACCTGCTCAGGGCAGGTGGTCCCTGACCCTGCTGGGAACCCAGTGCCATGGGCAGCCGTGGGGAGCGCGGAGCCTCGGGATCCCAGCCAAAGCCAGGCAGACAGACGCACCACTGAAGACAAACTCAGGGAAGCTGCTTGTGACTGGATCCCCGGGGTGCACCCTGGGACTGTGCGACCTCTGTGCTGCCTTCACTCACTAATCTGGATTGTTTCTCACAATGTTTTACTGGTGACAAGCAGCAAAGCCCTCCAGGTGCTGTTGTCACTCAGTACAACTGCATGTGGAGCCCCACGCCTAGCTAGATTGCATGAATGCTCCCAGAGCCACTCACGAATCATACAGAGAAAGGCACCAGCCAGATTCCTTCAGCTCCCAGCCTAGTACCTCAGGAATATACCGCCTTGCAATGCTCGAGACCCTCTCTTGGGCAATGCAAATTTATTAATTGGTTCACCACTTCATCAATGGAAAGTGGATATACACCAGGCTTTGTAACCGGACCAGATTTACCAAACACTTCAGGCAAACTCCCTGGTAAGGATAAACATTAGAATAAGTTTACTGATTACAAAAGATGGAATTTAAGTGATAAGCAAAAAGTTAGAGTAGCTTTCAAACTAAAATAAAATGTAAGCACACAGTCAAAACTCTCAACCCTATTAGACTGGGCAACATCTAGATTAAGCAGTTTTTCTCACCCCACTGGATATTGCAGGTTGGTTACAGTCTTTTACACACAGGCTTTTCCTTGGTAGTCTGGGGACCAGTCTCTTCAGCTCCAGCATTCTCGTTGCCTTCAGAGTAGGTGGAGAAGAAGAGAAAGGACAAAGCATGGGACCACTATGTTCTGTTTTATACCCTTAGTCCATGTGCTTGGAGAGCACAAGTCCAGACACGTCTGGTGGGCACTGCTAAGTCACCAGGCAAGGTTGAGCAATTCCCCTGGTGTGGCCTTATGCAAGTGAGTCATTGCATTGTAGGTCCCTTATTGGACAATGGCTGTTGATGATTGTTTGACACCCGCCCGCCCAGGTGTTGATTATCCCCCTGGTTATTGTCTTTGGGGAGCTAGTATCTGGGCGCTTCCCAAACCCACAGTATGTTTTAGTGACAACCATGCAACACAATTCTCATAACTTCATATGCATTAATGATACACATATTTAGATGGAACAGTGGGTTTCAGCAGATCATAAACTTTCCCATGATACTTTACAAGGCCCGCTTTATATGCAATATCACAACTATAGACAAATGATGAATATGAGGGTTACAGGGCACTCCCCCGGGGTGTAGAGTGTCACACTACTTTATTCCAGTGAGGAACTCGCAGAGACGGTCCACATCCCCAGCACCAAGGGCCTGCCTACACAATGACCTTCCTGCTATATGAGTTACGGTGTCAATTCAAAGTGATTTGGTTACACTTATACAAACCAAGTGGATGCTCTAAATTTGGTTGAAGAGCAGCTTGTATTGGTTGAGCTTAAATCATTTGGGAAAAGGTTTAAGCTAAACTGAAATGAGGCATTGTCATAAATATAAAGGGAAGGGTAACAACCTTTATGTATGCAGTAATATAAAATCCCTCTTGGCCAGAGGTACAGAATCACTTACCTGTCAGGGGTTAATCAGTTCAATTAACCTAGTTGACACCTGACCAGAAGGACCAATGGGGAAAGAAGATACTTTCAAATGGGGGGGGGGGGGTTGTTTGTGCTCTCTGTGTGTTCCCTCTTGAGACAATGAGAGAGACCAAGCAGGTAATCCAGCTCCTACTGAAATGATACATCTAAAGTTACAGAAATTGTAAGTAATAGCAAGGAAATGCGTTAGATTATCTTTTGTTTTAGCTTGTGAATTTTCCCTATGCCAAGAGGGAAGTTTATTCCTGTTTTGTAACTTTGAAGTTGAGCCTAGATGGGAATCCTCTGTGTTTTAAATGTTTTTATTACCCTGTAAACTTACCTTCCATCCTGATTTTACAGAGGTGCTTCTTTTATTTTATTTTTTTATAATAAATTTCTTCTTTTCAGAACCTGATTGTTTTTTAGTGTCCTAAAAACCCAAGGGTCTGGTCTGTGCTCACCTTGTTTACTTATTTGGTTGGTATATATTCTCAAGCCTCCCCAGGAAAGGGGATGAAGGGGCTTGGGGGGATATTTTTGGGGGGATAGGGGCTCCAAGTGGCCCCTCCCTGACTGTTTGTTTAAATCACTTGGTGGTGGCAGCAATACCATCCAAGGACAAGGAAAGGAATTTGTGCCTTGGGGAAGTTTTTAACCTAAGCTGGTGGAATATAAGCTTAGGGAGTCTTTCATGCAGGTCCCCACATCTATACCCCAGAGTTCAGAGTGGGGAGGGAACCCTGACAGGCATCCTTAACCCAAAATAAAGGTGACCACGTGGGTTTGCATCAGCTCAATTAGATGGATTTACAAACCGATTTGAGTTAAACCGGTGCAACTCTTCCACATAGAAACTCAGGGTGAGGAATCCAGGCTCCTGGCAAAGAGCGTCTTGCTTGCAATTCTCTGCAGAGCCTGCTTTATCTCCTTGTTTTGCAGGCTGTAGATGACAGGGTTCATGACTGGCGGCAGCACAGAATACAACACGGTGGCCAGCAGGTCCTGCTGTGGGGAAGACATGGACCATGGACACATGTAAGAGAGCATGGCGGTGCAGGTAAATAAAGAAAACACAGCCAGGTGCAGCAGGCAGAGGTCCAGTAGAAAGGTATTACCGGTTTCCAGCACTGAATGCAACACGCTGCTGAGACAGGAAGCAGCTGCTATCTGCATGCACACACCTCTGTTCATGGTTGGGACGTAGCGTGGGGGGAGGGTAGCAGATTGCCATGTAGCGCTCATAGGCCATGACCATGAGCAAGGCCAGCTCTGCGCTTGCAAAGGTGACCACCAAGAGGACTTGGACGATGCGGCTCGTGTTGGTTAGGGGGTTGGCCCTGGACTTGGGGACGGTGATGGAGAGGACAAGTTGCTCAGGAAGAAGAACATGGGGGTGTGAAGGTGGTGATCGAGGGCTACGGCTGTGAGGATGAGAAGATTCCCCACCAGGGCAGCCAGGTAAATGACTAGAAACACCATGCAGTGCAGAATCTGCAGCTCCCGGAGGTCGGAGAATCCCAGGAGAAGGAATTCGGTCAGGGCGGTTCAACTGGGCATTTGTTGCCTTGGCTGCCCAGTGCTGAGGGGAGGACACAGAGAGTGATCAGAGAAAGAGGAGTCAAAGGCATAAAACAGAGCAGAGAAGATACTGGGTGTTTACAAAGTGAGAATGAGAGCTCACGTTTACCTCCGTGCCCAGTGCCCAGTGTGTGCATGTGTCTGTTCCTAGATCACTTGTCTGGCTGTCTCTAGCAAACACCCATGTGGACATGGTGGAGCAGTAGAGGACACACTCGGCCATTCCGTCGGATTTTGCATTTCACTTGCAGTTCCGTGGAAAGTCCAATGTCCGGGCAGCTTTGGTGACACTTACAACATTTGGGAGGGAACTGATCTCCTGGCGTCATAACACACCGGTGAGACTGGTCTCCTCTGCCCCGGCCCGCTACCTCACTGTGCTGGGGGTTCGACTTCCTGCAGCTTACATGGGGCTTCCCCCTCCCTCAGAGCACCCCTGGTCCCATCCAGAGCTTTGTCGCAGATTCACTCCGGTCTCGGGCTGGTACGCACTGCCAAACTGGGAGAACTTCATGCCCTGTGCCCTGGGAGGAAGCTGAGCTCTACCCTGTCAGGGACCCTGCTAGGGCAAGGGATGAACTCTCCTGTCAACCTCGCTGTGGCCTCCGAGAGCCGGTTTCTGGCAGTGCTAGGCACTGGAGTGGCATCTACACTGCAGCTGTGCCGCCGGCATGTCTTGTGCAGACAGTTCACTCTCTCGAACGCTGGCATCGTGGTAGCAGTTCAAGGCCAAAGGCAGAGCAACCTGAGAGCTCCTCTGTGTCTCACACTCCTCCAGCCTGGACAGAAACAGACTCCGACATATCGCTCTGCGCAGACGAGCTCTCTGGCAGTCACTGCCTGGCTCCGTGGGAAGGGGTTTTATCCGGTTCTGTTCTCCAGGGGCTCTTGGCAGCTGGCTCTCCGGCGCCCTGCACAGAGGCGCAGAGGCAGAAGTTAACATCTCTCCACCGGGAGCTTTCTGCACGTTCCCCAGGGTTGAGCGACAGCAGTGCCTAGTGGGGAGAGCTGCGGGCTGGAGCCCAGGAACTGCTGAGTCCTAGGCCCGGCCCGTGGAGAGAACAGGTGTGCGAGCCATTCCGTGTGACCCGAAGCTTTCTGTCTCCATGCTGCACACTGCAGCCGGCAGCACAGCTCCCGGCCTGGGGCCACAGACTTGTGCCAGCAGGGCTTGGCCCAGCCCCATAGCTGTGCGGACAGCTCAGGCCGGGGCTCAGTCTCTGACTCCCCGCCCCTCCCCAGGCTTCAGCACCTGAGACACAGCGGTCAGCACTGGGCCGCGAAGCTGGGTTGGGAGGCCTGCTGGGGCCATGTGCCGGCTGGCACGACCTGTGTGGGGAGGCCCAGGGGGCGCGAGCCCCACTTTCCCAGTGAGCCCGGTTGGGCAGCCCTTGGTCTCGCTGGGGGCGTCTGGGTGGAGGGGGCGTTCGGCAAGTGCTGTCATTGAGCGCCCCAGGACAGAGGTGAGAAGGGGCACCGCTGGGCCACTGCTCCCTGGGGCTGGGTTTGGCCCCGGGGACCTAGAGGGAAAAGCGGCTGCTCCAGCCTTTCTCTCCTGAGCCAGCCAGCCTGCTCCGAACTGCTGGAGCATTCGCTACCTCGACACCCTCCCAGCGTCCGGTGGGGGCTCAGGCCCAGGGCTGTCCGGTTCTCTCAGGGCATCTCTGCCCAGAGCCTCCCGTGGCATCAGGCTTCTGTGTGGTGTGCCAGGCACACGTCCCAGCCCAGGGATTCAGGAATTGCCGGCACCCGCAGCAAGCAGGGAACCGGGTAGGAAACACAGCCCGCCCGAGCCCCACAGAGCTGTGATTATCCCCAGAGGGCACCAGCTGGGGAGTGACTAGAAAACAGCTCCTCAGAACAGGCCCCGGAGCCCTGTGCCCCAGGTCCGCTGGATGCCAGCTGGCAGAGGGCATAAGAATATTGAAATCCCCTGGGTCCGGTGCTTACAGTTGAGTTCACCCGCGGGTGGCATGGAAGGTCTCCGCAAAGACATAAACACTGGTGTAAATTACTGGGCTGGGGTCCTTTGGTTAGATCGTTGGTCCACGTGGAGAAGCTGTTCTGTGCACTGACCGAGCCCTGCACGAGCCAGGCCGTGTAAACCTCAGGGTGTGACTCTCCCTGCGCCTGTGTGCACACCCATGTGTATCGGAGAGCGAGGGGGGACCCTGGGCAGACAGACAGCACAGGGAGATGCCCCCAGCCCAGAAGCCTTGCAGGCCAATGGGGGGACCGATGCTGGGGAGAAGGGTCCTACCACCCAGAGCCTGAGGGCGCATTGGCACCGCCAGAGCCAGCGTCCAACTCGCGGCGTCACTGCAGCGCAGCCAGTGCCTGGGACGTGGGAGGAGCAGGCTGTGAGACAGCTGGTTGTGGTGTCCCCAAGGGGCGGGTCCTTGTCCCCGAGAACAGACGTTCTCAAACTGTGGTCCATGAGCTCCATTCAGGTGGTCCACGGATAGTTCCCTCTAAGGTGCATGCCTGGGCGGCCGCACACAAAAGAATGAAGGTCCACCCATCTAATTAGTGGAGCCGTGCAGGTATGGCTCCACTAATTAGGTGCCTGGACCCTGGAGAAGACGCAGATGTAAGGTGAGGTGGTGGCCTTGGGGGGAAAAGGAGGTAAGCAGGGGGGCAGTGGGGTAAGAAGAGGGGGTGGGGGGAATTGGGGATGTGCAGGGCTGTGGCAGCCGGAGAAAGAGGCAACTTTCCCCAGCTCCAGGGCTGCGGCTACCGAGGGGAGACGGCCCTCCTTCCCAGCCACACCTCTGTGGCTGCTGTGGTGGGAGAGAAACCCCCGCTCCTTCCCAGCCCCAGCTCTGTGGCTGCTGTGCTGGGGTAGAGACCCCACCCCCTCCTTCCCAGCCCCAGCTTGGTAGCTGCTGCGGAGGGAGAGAGACAGCTCTCCCCAAAACAGGGCTAAAACTTAATGGAAATTGCTTGTCCAGGCAAGTGATTTCCATTACGTTTGGGGAGAGGTCTGGAAACCATTAAGGCCAGATCTTTGTTATCTGGTGTAGTTCTGGCTCTGCAGAGTTCTCCCATTGACTCTTAAGCAGCACTAGGTTTGGCGGGGATGCTGCTAGGTGTTCTGTAGGATAAAGACCTTATTTGCAAGCTCTTTGAAGCAGGGATCTGTCTGCAAACTCCAAGCCCTCTGTTCATGTGCTCCAGGGCTTTATGAGTCCACTGTGAGTTTTTGAGTTGGTGACACACACAATCATAGGCGCCAACTTTCCCTGGCGCTGGTGGGTGCTCGTGCCCCCCCAGCCCTGCCCCGACTCCACCCTTTCCCCGCCCCTGCCCCGCCCCCATTCCAATCCCTTCCCCAAAGTCCCCGCCCCAACTCCACCCCCTCCCTGCCCCTATTGGACCCCTTCCCCAAATCCCGGCCCCGGCCCCACCTCTTCCCCAAGCGCGCCATGTTTCCCCTCCTTCCCCCTCCCTCCCAGCTGTGCAAAACAGCTGTTTTGTGGCGCAAGCACTGGGAGCTAGGGGGGAAAAGCGGGCACGGGACGCGCTCAGGGGAGGAGGCTGACGTGAGCGGGAAGGGGGGGTGGGAAGCTGCCGGTGGGTGCTGAGCACCCACCAATTTTTCCCCGTGGGTGCTCCAGCCCCAGAGCACCCACAGAGTCGGCGCTTATGCACACAATGTGAAACCAGAATAACTTTGCCTGTCTCTAGAGGGTTCTGCTGCATTTGCACAACATGGGTCCTAAACACCCCTTTAAAATACCCATAACCAACCACTTGATGCTTTATTTCCCGTCATATTTTCAGTGTTGTCACTTGTTTGTTTGTGGTTTTGTTTTGCTGTTTGTGTTAAAATCATAGAATATCAGGGTTGGAAGGGACCTCAGGAGGTCTCTAGTCCAACCCCCAGCTCAAAGCAGGACCAATCCCCAACTAAATCATCCCAGCCAGGGCTTTGTCAAGCCTGACCGTAAAAACCTCTAAGGAAGGAGATTCCACCATCTCCCTAGGTAACCCATTCCAGTGCTTCACCACCCTCCTAGTGAAAAAGTTTTTCCTAATATCCAACCTAAACCACCCCCACTGCAACTTGAGACCATTACTTCTTGTTCTGTCATCTGCTACCACTGAGAACAGTCTAGATCCATCCTCTTTGGAACCCCTTTTCAGGTACTTGAAAGCAGCTATCAAATCTCCCCTCATTCTTCTCTTCTGCAGACTAAACAATCCCAGTTCCCTCAGCCTCTCCTCATAAGTCACAAGCTCCAGACCCCTAATCATTTTTGTTGCCCTCCACTGGACTCTTTCCAATTTTTCCACATCCTTCTTGTAGTGTGAGGCCCAAAACTGGACACCGTACTCCACATGAGGCCTCACCAATGTCGAATAGAGTTGAATGATCACGTCCCTCGATCTGCTGGCAATGCCCCTACTTATACAGCCCAAAATGCCATTAGCCTTCCTGGCAACAAGGGCACACTGTTGACTGATATCCAGCTTCTCGTCCACTGTAACCCCTAGGTCCTTTTCTGCAGAACTGCTGCCTAGCTGCCGGTCCCTAGTCTGTAGCAATGCATGAGATTCTTCCGTCCTAAGTGCAGGACTCTGCACTTGTCCTTGTTGAACCTCATCAGATTTCTTTTGGCCCAATCCTCTAATTTGTCTAGATCCCTCCGTATCCGATCCCTACCCTCTAGTGTATCTACCGCTTCTCCCAGTTTAGTGTCATCTGCAAACTTGCTGAGAGTGCAATCCACACCATCCTCCAGATCATTAATGAAGATATTGAACAAAACTGGCCCAAGGACCGACCCTTGGGGCACTCCGCTTGATACCGGCTGCCAACTAGCATCGAGCCATTGATCACTACCCGTTGAGCCCGACAATCAAGCCAGCTTTCTATCCACCTTATAGTCCATTCATCCAGCCCATACTTCTTAAACTTGCTAGCAAGAATACTGTGGGAGACTGTATCAAAAGCTTTGCTAAAGTCAAGGAATAACACATCCACTGCTTTCCCCTCATCCACAGAGCCAGTTATCTCATCATAGAAGACAATTAGGTTAGTCAGGCATAACTTGCCCTTGGTGAATCTATGCTGACTGTTCCTGATCACTTTCTTCTCCTCTAAGTGCTTCAGAATTGATTCCTTGAGGACCTGCTCCATGATTTTTCTAGGGACTGAGGTGAGGCTGACTGGTCTGTAGTTCCCCAGATCCTCCTCCTTCCCTTTTTTAAAGATGGGCACTTTCCAGTCATCCGGGACCTCCCCTGATCGCCATGCAGATGATTGCAGACGCTCCCTGGCTGGCCTGGGTGGGGCTAGCCTGGAAAAGTGACTTTCGGTTTTGCTTTTCCAGCCTCTGCTCTAGGCCCGGGCTAGTGAAGGTAACGGGGCCCCTGGGATCCCCACAGTCCCCTCCCCTGGGGTTCAGGGCCCCCAGCTGGGGAGAGAACCCAGGAGTCCTGGCTCCCAGCCCCCCCCAACGGGATAGGATCCAGGAGTCCTGCCTCCCCCCCCCCCCCCCCAAGCCGGGGATACAAGTCTGTGTGCGCTGCCCCCTGTAACATGGGGGGTGGGCGTGTGTCTCCCACCCCCAGCACTGCGCAGGGTGGATGTACAGTGCAGGGGGGATTGGAGTCACGGCCCAGCCCCGCCCATGGAGAGCCCCCCCCCCCCACTGGCCCCGGGAGTCGCGGGGACTCGCCCTCAGCAGAGCGGGGTCTATGACCCGGGACGGGCAGGTCCGGCACTGCCCAGCAGGGGGCGGCGCAGCTCTGGGAGCGGGGCCCAGGACGGGGGAGTTCGGATCGGAGCCAGAGCAGGAAATTCAGCACCTTGCTGGGTCAGAGCCGCCCCCGACTTCTGTCCATCCTCACCCCCCCACGCCTGTCCAACCCCCACTTCCGTCCGTCTGTCCATCCTCACCCCCACGCCTGTCCAACCCCCCCTTCCATCTGTCTGTCCATCCTCACCCCCCCCCCATGTCTGTCCAGCTCCCTCTTCTGTCTGTGCGTCCCCACCCACACGTCTCCCCTCCTTCCGTCTGTCCATCCATCCCCCCTACATTTCCGTCTCTCAGTCGTACCCCAGTCCCTGCTGGGGGCTGGGGCCATGTGGGGGGGTCGGTAGTCCCTGATTGTGTTTGTCTGGCCTGGCTGAGAGCCCTGATGACGGGGTGTATCCATCCCACTTTGGGCAAGCGGGGGCGTTCCCCCCCCCCAGCAGACGCCCAGGGACCCGTGATGCTCCCCTACATTTCTCCACCCCTCCCCCAGCCATTCCCTCCATCCAAACGTCCATCCCCACCCCTCTCCCGTCCGTCTGTCCATCCATCCCCATTACCCCCACACTCACACATTTCTCCATCCAGCTCCCAGCTGTGCCCCGGTCCCTGCCTGCCCCTACTTGCTGGGGGCTGGCCCCGTGTGCAGGGAGGGGGAGGCCGGGGGGGCCGAGAGGAGCCGTCACTCTGATCTCTGAGCTAGGCCCGTGAGCCTGCGGGACTCCCTGCCACAGGACTTGGCTGAGCAGGGGGGTGGGACTGGGGTCTCAGAGCCGTGGCTGGGGGACACACCCTGTGCCCATCAGTTTCCATGGGAACCCTGTATCTCACCGCACACCCTTGCCCCGCACAGATCTCCGACCCCGGACCAAGATGACGAGCTGCGGCCTCCTGAACAGTTCCAACAAGCCGGGTGAGTCAGGGCAGGGGGGGTCCCATGACTGATGCCCCCCTCCCCCGGAGCCCATGGGGGGGTGTTGTGGGGGGCCTATGGCTGACATCCCCCTTTCCTGGCACCCATGGAGGTCAGAGGGGCCCGTGGCTGACGTCCCACTCCCCCGGCGCCCGTGGGGGTCAGAGGGGCCCGTGGCTGATGTCCCACTCCCCCGGCGCCCGTGGGGGTCAGAGGGGCCCGTGGCTGATCTCCCTCTCCCCCCAGTACCCCTGCGCAGCGGCTCGGTGACGGTGCTGATCCGAGGCTTCGTGGCGGACGTGGGCTGTGAGCTGCTCTACAGGAACGAGGAGCCGGGGCCAGTGGAGGCCGTGTTCGTGTTCCCCGTGGACGCCGAGGTGGCCGTCTACGCCTTCCAGGCCCGCCTGGGGGGTGCCTGCATCCAGGCCCAGCTCCGTGAGAAGAAACAGGTACCAGGGGGGAGAGACAGTACCAGGGGGGCAGGGTATGGGTACACGCTGGCTTGGGAGCAGGGCAGGGGGATCTTGGGGTGACCCCATCTCTCCCGGCAGGTGCAAGAGCTGTACAGGGACACACTAGCCGGGGGGCAGGGCAGGGGGATGTTGGGGGAATGGGGAATCTCGGGGTGACCTGGTCTCTCCCGGCACACACAGGAGCTGTATGGGAACACGCTGGCAGGGTGATCTTGTGGGATAAGGAGATCTCGGGCTGACCCTGTCTCTCCATAGGGTGCAGGAGCTGTTACTCCTGGGGGAATTAGGCACCAACAAAATTAAAAGTCTGTGTTTTTTTGGTCAAAATAACAGTGTAATCATGCCAGTTTCCATTATTTTGGTAATTTATTTCAAAATAATGTCAGCAAGTATGTCTGTAACAACACAGACCAAAAAAAAGATTCTGGTAATTTTTTTCCACGAATAGATTCCTTTCTAGGCCTATTCATACAGAACTTTGTGTAAGAATTCATTTAAACTACAATATAGAACTGGATTTCCTGCCCCCCTCAGAAGCAGCACAAAGACTTAGGGGGGGAGTCAGGGGTAATGGAGGAGCTGAGGGAAAGGGAAGGAGTCTGGAGTGAACCTCGAGGATTGTTGTGTGTGGGTGGGAGAAGTATGGAACAGGTTTTTTGTGGGGGAGGGATTGTTAGGGAGTTGGGGAGCCTCCCCCATGCAGACCCTGGCTCACCCCAAGCCTCTCCCATTCAGTCAGGCACATCTGCCCCTGTCTCCACACACCCCATCGGTCTCTGCAGCCTCCTCCCCAATCCCTGTGTGTCCCTGCATCCCCCTTCCCCTGCTCCCGTGTGGCCCTGCAGCCCCCCTCCCATTCAGTCTTGGCTCAATGATGTCACCCCACTAGCTCCTGAGCCCACAGCCAGTCTCTCCCCCCCACAAGCCCTTCTGAACCCCACTCTGTGACACCCCCCCCCCCCGCAGCCCCATGTGCCCCACTAAGTCCTAACCTGGCTCTGCGGGCAGGATGCTGTGAAGAACTCCTGGCCTCTGGAGGGTGAAAGGTGGAACTGCAGCACTTCTTGGGCAGAATGTATTTTTTGTGGGGCGGGGCGGGGGGGGGGGCGGATTCTGCACCAGACGTGAATTCTGTGCATATGCAGTAGTGCAGAATTCCCCCAGAAGTAACCTGTATGGGGATGTGCTGGCCGGGGGGCAGGGCAGTGGGATCTCGGGCCAGGGGGATCTCGGGATGACCTTGTCTCTCCGGCAGGCACAAGAGCTGTACGGGGATGCGCTGGCCGGGGGGCAGAGCTTGTTCTTGCTGCAGCAGGAGGGGACTGGAGGCGACGTTTTCAGCTGCTCCCTGGGTAACCTGCCCCCTGGGGAGGAGGCGGCGCTGACCCTGCGCTATGTCTGCAAACTGCCGCTGGAGCCCGATGGAGCCGCCCGCTACATGCTGCCAGCCGTGCTGCGTCCCCGCTACACGCCCCATGGTGAGCCCCACAGATCCCCCTGCTCCCGCCCACGTGCCGCATGGTGAGACCCACAGATCCCCCTGCCACTTTAGCCTGCCTGGTCGTCCCCCAAACCCCCACTGCGCACCCTACAGTGAGTGACCCACAGCCTGTAACCCTCCGAAGTGCCCTAGCCCCTGCTACGTACCCCACAGGGAAAGACCCACATGGACCCTCATAGAGTCATAGGCCACTACTATGTGCCCCATGGTAAGCACCTCCCCAGCCCCCCCCCCCCCCGGCCCTCTCCTGATATCCCAGCATCCCCCCATGCCCCTCAATAGCCCATTCCCCCCATAGAATCATAGGACTGCAAGGGACCTCGAGAGGTCATCTAGTCCAGTCCCCTGCACTCGTGGCAGGATTAATTATCTAGACCATTCCTGACAGGTGTTTGTCCAACCTGCTCTTAGAAATAGCCAATGATGGAGATTCCACAAGCTCCCCAGGCAATTTATTCCAGTGCTTAACGACCCAGATAGGAAGTTTTTCCTAATGTTCAACCTAAATCGCCCTTGCTGCAATTTAAGCCCATTGCTTCTTGTCCTATCCTCAGAGGTTAAGAAAAACAATTTTTCTTCCTCCTCCTTGTAACAACCTTTTCCATACTTGAAAACTGTTATCATGTCCCCTTTCAGTCTTCTCTTCTCCAGACTAAACAAACCCAATGTTTTCAATCTTCCCTCATGGGTCATGTGTTCTAGAACTTTAATCATTTTTGTTGCTCTTCTCAGGACTCTCTCCAATTTGTCCACATCCTTCCTGAAATGTGGCACCCGGAACTGGACACAGTACTTCAGTTGAGGCTTAATCAGAGCAGAGTAGAGAGGAAGAATTACTTCTCCTGTCTTGCTTACAACACTCCTGCTAATATAGCCCAGAATGATGTTCACTTTTTTTTGCAACAGTGTTACATTGTTGACTCATATTTACCTTGTGATCCACTATGACTCCCAGATCCCTTTCCACAGTACTTCTTCCTAGGCAGTCATTTGCCATTTCGTATGTGTGCAACTGATTGTTCCTTCCTAAGTGGAGTACTTTGCATTTGTCCTTCAGACCATTTCTCCAGTTTGTCCAGATCATTTTGAATTTTAATCCTATCCTCCAAAGCACTTGCAACCCCTCCCGGCTTGGTGTCTTCCACAAACTTTATATGCCATTATCTAAATCATTAATGAAGATATTGAACAGAACCGGACCCAGAACTGATCCCTGCAGGACCCCACTCGTTATGCCCTTCCAGCATGACTGTGAACCACTGATAACTACTCTCTGGGAACGGTTTTCTAACCAGTTTTGCACTCACCTTATAGTAGCTCCATCTAGATTGCGTGTCCCTAGTTTCTTTAAGAGAAGGTCATGGGAGACAGTATCAAAAGCTTTACTAAAGTCAAGACATACCACGTCTATTGCTTCCCCCCATCCACAAGGCTTGTTACCCAGTCAAGGAAAGCTATCAGGTTGGTTTGACACGATTGGTTTTTGACAAATCCATGGTGACTGTTACTTATCACCTTATTATCTTCTAGGTGTTTGTAAATTGATTGCTTAATTATTTACTCCATTATCTTTCCAGATAACAGAAGTTAAACTGACTGGTCTGTAATTTCCTGGGTTGTTTTTGTTTCCCTTTTTATAGATAGGCACTAGATTTGCCCTTTTCATCTCTCCCATCTTCCATGACTTTGCAAAGATAATTGCTAATGGCTCAGGTATCTCCTCAGTCAGCTCCTGGAGTATTCTAGGATGCATTTCATCAGGCCCTGGTGACTTGAAGACATCTAATTTGTCTAAGTAATTTTTAACTTGTTCTTTCCCTATTTTAGCCTCTTCTGATCCTACCTCATTTTCCCTGGTATTCACTACGTTAGACGTCCAATCAGCACCAACCTTCTTGGTGAAAACCGAAACAAATAAGTCATTAAGAACCTCTGCCATTGCCACATTTTCTGTTATTCTTTTGCCCCCCTCACTGAGTAATGGGCCTACCTTGTCCTTCATCTTCCTCTTGTTTCTAATGTATTTGTAGAATGTTTTCTTGTTACCCTTTATGTCTCTGGCTGGTTTGATCTCATTTTGTGCCTTGGCCTTTCTAATTTTGTCCCTACAGTCTTCTGTTATTTGTTTATATTCATCCTTTGTAATTATACCGAGTTTCCACTTTTTGTAGGACTCTTTTGATTTTTAGATCACTGAAAATCTCCTGGTTACGCCAGGGTGGGCTCTTGCCATACTTCCCATCTTTCCTACACAGTGGGATAGTTTCCTCTTGTGCCCTTAATATTGTCTCCTTGAAAAACTGCCAACGGTCTCCAATTGTTTTTCCCTTTAGACTCACTTCCCATGGGACCTTACACCTGCCAACTCCCTGAGTTTGCTAACGTCTGCCTTCTTGAAATCCATTATCTTTATTTTGCTGTTCTCCCTCCTACCATGCCTTAGAATCATGAACTCTACCATTTCATGATCACTTTCACCCAAGCTGCCTTCCACTTTCAGATTCTCAACCAGTTCCTCCCTCTTTGTCAAAATCAAATCTAGAAGAGCCTCTCCCCGCTGGTAGCTTTCTCCACCTTCTGAAATAAAAAATTGTCTCCAATACATTCCAAGAACTTGTTGGATAATCTGTGCCCTGCTGTGTTATTTTCTCACAGATGTCTGCGTAGTTGAAGTCCCCCATCACCACCCAGTCCTGTGCTTTGGTTGATTTTGTTAGCTGTTTAAAAAAAGCCTCATCCACCACTTCTTCCTGGTTAGATGGTCTGTAGTAGACCCCTACCCTGACATCACCCTTGTTTTTTACCCCTTTTATCCTTACCCAGAGACTTTCAACAAGTCTGTCTCCTATTTCCATCTAAATCTCAGTCCAAGCATACACATTTTTAATATATAAGGCAACACCTCCTCCCTTTTTTCTCTGCCTGTCCTTCCTGAGCAAGCTGTACCCTCCTAGACCAATATTCCAGTCATGCCTATTATCCCACCAAGTCTCTGTGATGCCAACTATGTCATAGTTGTGTTTATTTACTAGCATTACGAGTTCTTCCTGCTTATTCCTGTTGTGGAAAAATCGACCACATGATTGATTTTTGGATCAGATTAGCCTGAGGCTCCTTTATTGATCAATCAAACATGCGTGAATGGGGGAGTCAGCCAAGGCAGCTGAACCGCCCCTTCCCCCCCCCCCCCCCCGATAGATAAAATACGAGAGCTTATATAGGATAAAACCACAAAAATTACATATACTTCCTTAAAATTTTACATCCATATAAGGAATAAAGCAAAGCAAGCTTTTCCTGTTTTCCTTAGTTTTGCCCTTTGCGGTTTCTTGCTCTGTCACCTGGCAGCTATTAATCACAAGCTGTTACAAATGGTTAGTTTTGCTTCTATAGTTTCTACAGTTAGTTCTGCTTTTATAACTTCTTTCTACCCTTCTTTTTTTCTACCTTCCCCCCCTTTTTCTACCTTCAGGCCATACATACAGTTTGCTTAACCAACGTTTAGGCCTCAAACCGTTTTTCCTCCACATTCCCCATACTTCTCGCCTTAGTATACAGACATCTAAGATACTGATTTGATTCTCCCCCCCCCCCCCCCCAGTTCTGTCTTGTCTCTCCTTTATCCCTCCTATAACAGCCCATGCTCCCTGCAAATTCCAAACCTTCTCCCAGGTCTCCATGTTGTTGACTTACCTGTGGGCTTTGGTCACCTGCCCCCTTCAAACCTAGTTTAAAGCCCTCCTCACTAGGTTAGCCAGTCTGTAGCCAAATATGCTCTTCCCCTTCCTCGCTAGGTGGGCCCCATCTCTGCTTAGCAGTCCTTCTTCCTGGAACAGCATCTCGTGGTCAAGGAAGCTAAAGCCCTCCTGGCGACACCATCTTCACAGCCAGGCATTAGCCTCCAGGATGCATCTGTCTCTGCCTGGGCCCCATGCTCACTCCGTCTCTCTCTCTGCAGGGTGGGATGGGGAGGACATCACCCAGGGGGTCCCGCGAGTCCCCCAGGGGGAGCTGCCCTACACCCTGAGCCTGAGCGTCACGCTGCAGTCGCCCCACAGCATCGACCGCGTGCTCTCCAACTGCTCCCTCACCCCCCTGAGCTACATGGCTGGGAACCAGACCACCACCCAGGTAAGGGCTCACCCAGACACCTGGGTCTCGGCTATCCCCACTGGCAGGGCCAGTATGGGGGGGGCAGCTCTGAGCAGGGGTGTGATGGGGGCTCTGGGCTGAGGGTTGGGTGCCAGGGGACTGGGCGTGGGTCCTGGGTGGGCATATACAGGGGTGGGAGCTCCGGCGTGGGGCTGGTGGCAGGGAAGAGGGTTGAGCAACACCAACAGATTCAGGGAATTGCCCGTGTTCTCTGGGGAAAGTCTCAAGGGGCTGAGACCAGCCCGTGGGGGTGAAATCCTGGACATTCGAGGGGTCCTGGTTCCCTTTGCTTTCTGGCAGTTTCCATCTCCTTGATTTTGAATGGAAGAAAATGGGGGGGCCAGGAAAATATCACACCCAAATTGGAAAGATTTAGCCAAACAAAGTCAGAATTTTCCCACTGTTTTCTGCAAGAAGAGCCAAGTCCCCGTGTTGCCTTTGGGGTGTTTTTCCCTCTCTCCCTCCCTCCTAACCCGGAGTTGCTTCCTCCCCCGGCTGCATGATGGGCACTGAGCCTGGCGCGAGAGCCAGCGGGACCCTGCCCCCCAGGAGCCATGGGGAAGTGACTGTGTCTGTCGCCCCACCAGGTGTTTCTGGCTGAGGCCCCCCCGTGGGACCGAGACGTGGAGCTGCTGGTGTATTACACGGAGCCGCACAAACCCAGCGCGGTGCTGGAGGTTGGGTTGCCCGGAGCAGAACCAGGTCGGGGGGGGTCCTGCACCCTGCTGCCCCTGGCTGGGGGGTCCGTGGGCTGGGGATGTGGGGGAGGGGTGTTCTGGGCGGTGACTTGGGTTCGGGGGGGCCCAGGGCAATGAGGGGGATGGTAGGGGAATGGGGGGATATAGTGCAGGGGTGGGCAAACTGTGGCCCGCGGGCCGGATCCGGCCCCTCAGGGCTTTGGCTACGGCCCACGGCGCCACCGGCACCACGTCCCTGTGGTCCCCGGGTGGGGGGTCACAGGACTCCAGCGTTGCCTCCAGGCACCGCCCCCCGCAGCTCCCATTGGCCGGGAATGGGGAACCGCGGCCAATGGGAGCTTCGGGGGAGGTACCTGGAGGCGTGGCAAAGGCAGCGCACGCGGAGACCTCTGCCCCACCTCCCCCAGCGGCCTCAGCACTTCCTGGAGCGGCGCAGGGCCGGGGACAGGACAGGCATGCAGGGAGCCTACCCTGGCCCCGGTGCATGCCACTGCCACCCCGGAGCCCGAACCCCTCCTGCCCCTCACCCCCCAACTCCCTGCCTTAAGCCCCCTGCCTGGACCGCGCACCCCTCCTGCACCCCAACTCCCTGCCCTGAGCCCCCTCATACACCCTGCCCCCCAACTCCCTGCCCTAAACTCCCTGCCTGCATCACGCACCCCAACCCCCTGCCCTGAGCCCCCTGCCACACCCTGAACCCCTCCTGCACCCCAACCCCTGCCCTGAGCCCTCTGTGCACCCCAACTCCCTGCTCTAAGCCCCCTGCCTGCACCCTGCACCCCTCCTGCACCCCAAACCCCTTCTCTGAACCCCCTTGTACATCCCGCACCCCTGCTGCACCCCAACCCCCTGCCCTGAGCCCTCTGCGCACCCCAACTCCCTGCCCTAAGTCCCCTGCCTGCACCCTGCACCCCTCCTGCACCCCAACCCCCTTCCCTGAGCCCCCTCATACACCCCGCACCCCTCCTCTGCCCCAATCCCTTGCCTTGAGCCCCTTACTGTACACCGCACCCCCTCATGCACCCCAACCCCCTACTCCGGCCCTGCATACAATTTCCCCACCCAGATGTGGCCCTCGGCCCAAAAAGTTTGCCCACCCCTGATATAGTGTATTAAGATTTTCAGAAAGCCTTTGACAAGACCCCTCACCAAAGGCTCTTAAGCAAGGTAAGTTGTCATGGTATAAGAGGGAAGGTCCTCTCAAGGATTGGTAACTGGTTAAAAGATAGGAAATAAAGGGTAGGAATAAATGGTCAGTTTTCAGAATGGAGAGGGGTAAATAGTGGTGTCCCCCAGGGGTCTGTACCGGGACCAGGGCTGTTCAACATATTCATAAATGATCTGGAAAAAGGGGTAAACAGTGAGGTGGCAAAATTTGCAGAAAATACAAAACTACTCAAGATAGCTAAGCCCAAAGCAGACTGTGAAGAGCTACAAAGGGACCTCACAAAACTGAGTGACTGGGCAACAAAGTGGCAGATGAAATTCAGTGTTGATAAGTGCATAGTGATGCACGCTGGTAAACGTAATCCCAACTATACGTATAAAATGACGAGGTCTAAATTAGCTGTTACCACTCAAGAAAGAGATCTTGGAGTCATTGTGGATAGTTCTCTGAAAACATGACTCCTGCAGCATTCTGCACCAAAACATTACAAATTCTGCACCAAAATATTACAAATTCCACGCACAGTGTTTTAAATTTCTGCAAATGTTATTTGTCAGATCAATGTGGCGGCTCCAGCATGGCATTGGGGAGCGCAGGCCACTGGCTGCACAGAGGTGGGAGATCACTGTGCACCTCCCCCCAGGACACAGACTCAGCGGTGAGGCTGCACCCAACCCTGACACAGCGCAAGGACTGGGCCTGCCCCAGAAACATCCCAGGGCCCTGCCCCTCCTTGCCAGGTGCACCAGGGGTGGGGCGGGCAGGCTCAGGAAGGCAGGATCCAAGTGTGGAGGGGCTTAGTGTGGGGGGATGCAGGTGTGGGTTGAGAGGGTTCTGTGTGGGGCAGTCTGGGTGCAGGCGGCTCAGTGGGGGATCTACAGGCAGTGGGGGGTCTGGATGCACAGGAGCATGTTGGGAGGTTCTGGGTGCAAAGGTAATGGGACAATGCAGGGGGTTAGGGTGAAGGTGGTTGGGGCTCAGCAGGGTGGGCTCTGGGTGTGGGGGACTCAGTGGGGTGGGGATCCATGTGCAGTTGGTTGGGGCTCAGTGGGGTGGGGATCCGAATGCAGGTGGCTCATTGGGATGGTCCAGGTGCAGCGGGAGTGGGGCTCATCAGGGTAGGTTCTGAGTGCGGGGGGGTGAGGCTCTGTGGGAGGGTCTGAGTATGAGGGTGTCTGGATGCACGTGGGTTGGACGGATGGGGGAGCAGCTCCCGTACAGGGATCCCTCCCCCTTCAGCTGAGGAGCGATGGGTGCAGGAAGTGGGTGGGGGGAGTTTGCAGAGCTTCCTGCAGCTGGGGGAGAAATCTGGAGATGGGTCTGACCCGGCCCCAATTGCCATGCCAGGGAAGAGGAAGTCCCGTCCTCCCCAGCCCAGCTGGGACTAGCAACTGAGCCCAGCACAGGGTAGGAGCCACTAGCTGGGTCTTTCCCAGTCCCGCCCCCTGCCCCACAGTGATATACCTCTCTGCCGGCTGCCCTGGGCACCTGAAACATACGGCTGGGGAGGGTCACATGGCCGCTCTTGTGGCTTCCCTTTGCTTCCCCATCAGAAAGTCATTCTTTTGCAGGGAAGCAAAGAAATCGGCACTGGACATAAATTCTGCGCATGCGCAGTGGTGCCGAATTCCCCCAGGAGTAAAACATCCACTCAATGTGCAGCGGCAATCCAAAAAGCAAACCAAATATTAGGAATCATTAGGAAAGGGATAGATAATAAGACAGGAAATATTGTATCATCTCTAGATCAGCAGTTCTCAAACTTTAGCAACCTGAGGACCCCCATTTTGATTTTAAAATTTTCAGGGACCCGCCCCTGCCCTGCCCCTTCCTGGCCAATGGGAGCTGCGGAGCCAGCACTCAGGCGGGGGCAGTGAGTGGAACCTCACTGGCCACCCAGGCGCCTAGGGGCCACAGCGAGCTGGCAGCTGCTTCCAGGCGGAGGAGTTGAGGGAGGGGGAAGAGTTGGTCAGTGGGACCCGCAGACACCATGGAGATCCCTCGCAGACCCCCAGGGGTCTGCGGACTCCAATTTGAGAAACGCTGCTCTAGATGAATCCATGGTACGCCTTCATAGGCAACGGATTGAAAACAAACAAAACAAAGTATTTCTTCACACAACTAAGGGGGGATATGATTGAGGTCTATAAAATCATGACTGGTGTGGAGAAAGTAAATAAGGAAGTGTTATTTACTCCTCATAACACAAGAACCAGAGGTCACCAAATGAAACTCATAGGCAGCAGATTTAAAAAAAGCAAAAGGAAGTATTTCTTCACACAATGCACAGTCAAACTGTGGAACTTCTTGCCAGAGGATGTTGAGAAGGCCAAGACTGTAACAGGGTTCAAAAAAGAGCTAGATAAGTTCATGGATGATAGGTCCATCAACAGGTATTAGCCAGGATGGGCAGGGATGGTGTTTGCCAGAAGTGTTTGCTCTGTTTGCCAGAAGCTGGGAATGGGCAATGGGATGGATCACTTGATAATTACCTGTTCTGTTCATTCCCTCTGAAACACCCGGCATTGGCCACTGTTGGCAGACAGGATACTGGGCTAGATGGACCTTTGGTTTGACCCAGTCTAGCTGTTTTTATGATTATGGGCGGGTGTTGAAGGAGCTGGGGATGAGGTGTGTGTGGAGCTGGGGCGGGCGGGACCAGAAGAACCTGGGAACCAGAGGGGGGGGGGCTCGGCGGAGCAAGGAGTGGGAGGGTGGGGTGCCTGGGAGCAGGTAGACACTCGGGTGCATTTCAGGTTTGGGGATACGGGACAGAACAGGGGATGGAAGGGCAGGCGCTGACGGGCTGGTAATTGGGAGCAGTGTGGGATCTAGGGGAAAGAGGTGTGAGGGGAGGGACAGAGGGGTGGGGCTCTGGGGCAGTCGGGGGATGGTGGGGGATCTAGGGAGAGGGTGATATGGGGGAGGGACAGAGGGGTCAGGCTTTGGGGCAGTCGGGCACTGAGGACGGTGGGGGATCTATGGGAAGGGACATGGGTCGGGCTCTGAGGCAGTCAGGGGGGCCTGGGGACTCTCGCAGACTCACAGGGCTCGACCCCATGCTGGCCCCATTTGGGGCTGGCCCCATCTCCCCACAGGCTCCCTGATGGGCGACCCGGCCGTGATGGTGACCCTGCTGCCCAGCCTGCCTGAGGCGGTGCCAGGCCAGAGCTCGGCCGGGGAGTTCATCTTCCTGCTGGACCGCTCCGGCAGCATGAGGTGCCCCATGGACGGCCGAGACTGCTCCCGCCAGCGCATCGACAGCGCCAAGGTACGGCCAGGTGCTATGTAGATAAAACTACACAGGATTGTTTCAGGGGGCAAGACAAAGATGCCACATTTATTATGATAACACAATTTGATTTATGACCAATAATTAATACCTAATACCTATACACACACACAGATCCACACACATCCATTAGATGTTCTGCAGCTGCTGCATAGTTACCAGTCCTGAACATAGCTTGAGTCTGTGGCTTGAGTTTGCAGCTTGGGTTCGTAGCTCGTGGCGGCTAACTGGCCAGGAAAGCCGGGCACAAGGAAGGGCTGGGTCTCTGTTGGGCATGCACCGATGCCCTTCCATGTTGGCAGCAGAATGTTACCCTCCAGAGTCTTCCATCTCACCCATCCTTTTTGTAGGCTTTAGTTTGAATCCAGAGTCTATAGGTCTTGCTGTGTCCCGCTGCCTCTGGGTTTGGTGATTGATCACCCGTCAATTGCAGACATGACTTTCAGCCTCGGATCTGGCTTTGATCTTTCTTCTGTTGTACCTTTGTTCTTTTCTTTTTGGGGTGGACTTTTCTTACTTTGTTAGGGCTCTTGTCTGCATCTTCAGTCATTGGTGTTTGAACTCTATTTCATCAGGACAGGCTGGGGCTGGAGGTTGATTCCATCATCCATACATACCTCATTCACACATCTAACCTAAACTAATAAGATTACAGCAGGGTTTGCAAAAATGAAGGTTGGAGCCAGCTTTTACAAAATGGAGTAAGCGTTTTAAAATGGGGTTTGAATTACAATATGGCAAACAGTGAACAGAAGTTACAATATAGACAAGGCCTTGGCTACACTTCGGACTTCCCAGCGCTGCCATGGCAGCGCTGTGAAGCGCGAGTGTAGTCGCGCCACCAGCGCTGCGAGAGCTCTCTCGCAGCGTTGTATGTACTCCACCTCTCCGAGGAGAATAGCTTGCAGCGCTGCGCGCGAGCGTGCAGCGCTGCAGGCTCTGATTACACTGGCACTTTACAGCGCTGTACTTGCTGCGCTCGGGGGGGCGCGTAGTGGATAGCAAACTGTGAACAGAAGTTACAATGTAGGCAAGTGTAATGAATGGTGAACAGAAGTTACAATACTGAAACAGTGCAAGTCTCAGGCTACGTCTTCACTGGGGGGGGGATTGATTTAAGATACGCAAATTCAGCTACGCGAATAGCGTAGCTGAATTCGACGTATCCGAGCCGACTTACCCCACTGTGAGGACGGCGGCAAATCGACCGCCGCGGCTTCCCCGTCGACGGCGCTTACTCTTACCTGCGCTGGTGGAGTACAAGCGTCGATTCGGGGATCGATTGTTGCGTCCCGACGAGACGCGATAATTCGATCCCTGAGAGATCGATTTCTACCCGCCGATTCAGGCGGGTAGTGAAGACGTAGCCGTAGCCTCAGTGATTTAAGCAGGAATTGGATTGACAGTGAAACTTACAAGAGCAACTGGCTGAACAGCTATGGCTCTTAACAAGCATTGTAATTGTCAATTAGCCAGTTATTGGGGTAACCGGCTTTATGAATGAATGTTGTTTCATTCATAAAACTTTACTTCTGAAGTTACATTAAAAAAGTGAACAATTAAAAACAATTTAATTTATCAGTTCCACACAGGCGGGAGGCCACACTAGATGGGCCTGTGGAGGGGAGCAGCTCAGGCTGGTTGGGCCTAGGGGGGGCAGAGCCGGGTGGGGGAGCAGCCCAGGCTGGTTGGGCCCGTGGGGGTGACTCCATCTGTCTGTCCGTCCCCAGGAGACCCTGGTCCTGCTGTTGAAGAGTTTGCCCCTGGGCTGTTATTTCAACATCTACGGCTTTGGGTCTCGGTTCAAGTCCTTCTACCCGTGAGTCCAGGGCTGGGGGGTTGGCAGCAGGGCAGGCTAGGGTCGGCGTGGCCCTGGATTGGGGTCAGGATGTCTGTGGGTTGGGGGCAGGGCTGGCTGGGGTTGGGATGTCCCTGGCTCCAGCTGTCCCGGCCCCTGACCCCTCAGCGCCCCCCGCAGGCAGAGCGTGGGATACACCCAACAGACCATGGCCGAGTCCCTGCAGCGTGTCCAGCAGCTCCAGGCTGACCTGGGGGGCACCGAGATCTTGGCACTGCTACGAGCCATTTACCGCAGCCCCTGTCAGGATGGGCACCCACACCAGGTACCAGGGGCAGCCGCAGGGCATCCCAGGGGCTTGGAGAGGGGCTGTGGGAGCTGATGGGGGGGGGGGGTGCTTGGAGAGGGGCTGGGAGGTAGCTGACAGAGGCTTTGCTGGGGGGGGCTCAGAGTGGGACTGGGACCAACGGGGGGCCAGTGCTCCTGGGGGTGGTAGCAGGCCATGGTGAGCAGGAGCTGAGGCGGGGTGGTACCTCTATATAGAGCTGGGTGGCAGTGCTGGGAGGGAGGGAGGAGTGCCGGGGGGGTCTCTGGGGTGGGGGGGTCAGTGGAGCAGGCTCTCTGGGTGATACCCCCATTCCCAGGGGGAGGAGGTGTCTGTGGGGGGATTTGGGGTCCCCAACTCTGACAGCGTCTCTCCCGCGCCAGCTGTTTGTGTTCACGGACGGGGAGGTGGGGAACACCAAGGACGTCATCGCTGAGGTGCAGCATCACCGGGGGGCCCACAGGTAACGGGGGCACCTGCCCCCCCAGCATCCCTCCCACTCTGTCCCCCAGCCCTGCCCCCCAGCGACTCCCCACCTTGCCCCCTACCACCCTCCCAACCCTGCTGTCACGGTGTGCGGAGTGGCTCTCAGCTGAGAGTGCCAACTTCAGCTCAGACTGTCGGAAGTCAGGGCAGACGCCCCAACCACCAACCTGGGGGTGTTCCCTAGAATTCGGTTTCCCCAGCCAGGACCAGGCGTGCGCGCCCGGATCACTGGGCCAGTCTCACCACGGACGGTCCCCGTGGGCGCTCCAGCCAAACTGACCACCCGGACAGACTGGATGGAACGAGATTGGGCACATAAACCCAAAGTCACCCGGTTCTCCAGACGCTGAGCCCGCGGTCGGGACACTCCAGATCTCGCCTGTAAACTAACCGCGGGTGTGTGAGCTCGGAGAAGGGAACAGCTAGCGAGAGGTTAGCGCAGTGAACCACGGAGCAGGTGAGTCCGTTTGTGGGTTCAGAGGATGGCAGAGACGTGGGATCTGCATTCTCGGGGTGCCCCAGAATGGCTTTGGGGACCTCGGGCTGGTGTCCAGAAGAGCTAAGAGACGCACGATCCCTCCCAGGGTCCCTTTTCCTCGCTGAAAACCATCCGGCGAGTTTCCGGCACCGCCCGGGTCTCGCTGTATGGCCTGCACGCAGACAGTTCGTGGCGCGTCCATTGGCCTGGTCGGGAGCCGTGCTTCAGAGTGAACGCAGTTCTGCATTTACACGGGGCAGGTGCCAATGGGGGGGACATGGTGCGATGGCCAGAGACCATCCATCCTCACACCCCGAAACAGCCGCACCCGGGATTGCTCCAGGGGCACAAGCACAAGGAACTACAGGGCGGGGTGAGCTCGTGATCAGCAGGGTTACGGAGAGGTGACGCCGACGCCGCCGATGTGTCTCTGGCTCTCACGAATTCAGAGCAGCTGTAGTTCCCGGGGCACATGCCGGGCACGTGCGACGCGCTGACGCCCGCTTTGCTCTGCTCCACCCGGTGTTCGGCCTGAGCGCGCGGCGGCCCTGCTGTGGGTCTGTGATATGTACACCGGCGAATTGCCCCACTGCGCTAATCAATCGTAACCTGTCACATGGCGTCATGCCTGCCCCCCAGCCCTGCCAGCCTGGGGACCCTCTGCCCCACAGCACCCCTCAACCCTGCCCCCAGCCCTGCCGGCCTGGAGACCCTCTGCCCCACAGCACCCTTCAACCCTACCCCCAGCCCCGCCGGCCTGGGGACTGTCTGCCCCACAGCACCCTTCCACCCTGCCCCCAGCCCTGCCGGCCTGGGGACTGTCTGCCCCACAGCACCCCTCAACCCTGCCCCCAGCCCTGCCGGCCTGAGGACTGTCTGCCCCACAGCACCCCTCAACCCTGCACCCAGCCTTGCTGGCCTGGAGACCCCCAGCAACCCCAGATTCTGTCCCCCTAGCCCTGCCTGCCTGGAGACCCCCCCCCCAGTAACCCCAAACACTGTCCCCCCTGCCCTACTGGCATGGGCACCCTCAGCAACGCCAAACTCTCTCCCCCCAGCCTGGGGACCCCCAGCACCCACCAACCCTGCCTCCCATTATCTCCCCAAAGCTGTCCCCTGCCCTCACAACCTAGAGACCCCCCAGCAACCTCAAACTCTCTCCCTCCAGCCCTGCTGGCATGGAGAACCTCTGCCCCTATCATCTCCCCCCAGCCCTGCCAACAGAGAGACCCCAATCCCAGCATCTGCCCATCCCTTCACCTCACCCTGTCCCCCAGCCCTACTGGCCCCTCTCCAACTGCCCCCCATCACTGAATTGACTCCCCAACTCTGCCCCTCCCACTCCTGTCTCTGACCCCCTCCCCGGACTCTTCCCCCCTGCAGGTGCTTCTCCTTCGGCATTGGGGAAGGGGCCTCCACGGCTCTGGTCAAAGGCATCTCCCGGGCAGCAGGGGGCAGCACCGAGTTCAACACAGGCCAGGACCGCATGCAGCCCAAGGTGAGAACCCAGGAGTCCGGGCTCCCCAGCTCTAACCCACCAGATCCCATTCCCCTCCCAGAGCTGGGAGAGAACCCAGGGAGTCCTGGCTCCCAGCCCCCGCTTCTCTAACCCACCATTCCCTATGCGCCCCCAGGCCGGGGATAGGACCCTGGTGTCCTGGCCCCATCCTGGGTGTGCCGGTCTCTCCCCCAGGCGCTGCAGTCTCTGAT
Source organism: Emys orbicularis (assembly GCF_028017835.1). Classification (NCBI taxonomy): domain Eukaryota; kingdom Metazoa; phylum Chordata; order Testudines; family Emydidae; genus Emys; species Emys orbicularis. The sequence continues at coordinate 33,827,293 of NC_088694.1, read as the reverse complement.
GCGGGCTCTGCAGCCGGCCGTGACCGGGATCTCGCTGACCTGGGATCTGCCCCCTGGGATGGAGGCGGCGCTACTGGGCCGGGGCCCTGAGGTGATCTTCCCTGGGCAGCGGTGCCTCATCTACGCCCAGCTCCGTGGGCAGCCCCAGGTGAGAGAGCAAACCCCGCCCTCCCCTCGGGACGCCCCCAAGGCTTGGGGTCAGTGACTGAGCCAGGAACCTCCCACCCCCTCCTGGGCGATAACTCTGAAAGAAGCAGTGAGAGGTAAAAAGGCATCCTTTAAAAAGTGGAAGTTAAATCCTAGTGAGGAAAATAGAAAGAAGCATAAACTCTGGCCAGTTAAATGTAAAAATATAATTAGGAAGGTCAGAAAAGAATGTGAAGAGCAGCTAGCCAAAGACTCAAAAAATAACAGCAAAAAATTTTAAGAACATCAGAAGCAGGAAGCCTGTTAAACAACCAGTGGGACAATCGAGATGCTAAAGGAGCACTCAAGGACGATAAGGCCATTGCGCAGAAACTAAATGAATTCTCTGCATCGGTCTTCACAGCTGAGGATGTGAGGGAGATTCCCAAACCTGAGCCATTCTTTTTAGATGACAAATCTGAGGAACTGTCCCAGATTGAGGTGTCATTAGAGGAGGCTTTGGAACAAATTGATAAACTAAACATGACTGGAGAATAGCTAATGTGACACCAGTTTTTAAAAATGGCTCCAGAGGTGATCCCGGCAGTTACAGGCCAATAAGCCTGACTTCAGTACTGGGCAAACTGGTTGAAATTATAGTAAAGAACAAAATTGTCAGGCGCATAGATGAACAGAATTTGCTGGGGAAGAGTCAACATGGTTTTTGTAAAGGGAAATCATGCCTCACCAATCTACTAGAATTCTTTGAGGGGGTCAAAAAGCATGCGGACAAGGGGGATCCAGTGGATATAGTGTACTTGGACTTTCAGAAAACCTTTGACAAGGTCCCTCACCAAAGGCTCTTAAGCAAGGTAAGCTGTCACGGGATAAGAGGGAAGGTTCTCTCATGGATCAGTAACTGGTTGAAAGTTAGGAAACAAAGGGTAGGAATAAATCGTCAGTTTTCAGAATGGAGAGAGGTAAATAGTGGTGTCCCCCCAGGGGTCTGTACTGGGACCAGGGCTGTTCAACATATTAATAAATGATCTGGAAAACGGGATAAACAGTGAGGTGGCAAAATTTGCAGATACAAAACGACTCAAGATAGTTAAGTCCCAGGCAGACTGTGAAGAGCTTTGAAAGGATCTCACAGCATAGGCGGGGAGTTATATGGGCCTGTGGTGCCCGTGCTCCACCAATATTCAGGAACGTGGGCCCGGCTCCACCAATGTTTGGGCTTATATTTAATCAGAACCGTCCCATCCATAGGACGGACCGGGGCAACCACTTCAGGGGGACGCGGGGTCCAGGGCAGCCTGGGCGGGTAGCAGGGGCCAGGCAGCGGCAGCAGCAAGTGACCCAGCCCCAGCCTGCCCTGCTCTGCCCACCCCCACTCCACCTCTTTCCCCAAGTCCCCGCCCCCACCCTGCCTCTTTCCGGCTTCCTCCCCCTCCCCCGAGCGACGCCGGGAGGGCAGAGCACAGCGGGGCGGGCTGGGGCCGGGTCACTTGCTGCTGCCGGCACCAGGCCCCCTGCTAATCCCCCAGGCCGCCCTGGACCCCACATCCCCCTGAAGCGCGGGGCCCGGGGCAGTTGCCCTGGTCAGTCCTATGGACTGGACGGCTCTGCTTGGACCCGTTCTGGGCACCACCAAAAATTATACAAACCTGGGTGACTGGGCAAAAAATGAAGATGAAATTCAGTGTTGATAAATGCAAAGTAATGCACGTTGGCAAACATAATCCCAACTCTACATACAAAATGATGGGTCTAAATTAGCTTTAACCACTCAAGAAAGAGATCTTGGAGTCATTGTGGATAGTTCTCTGAAAACATCCACTCAGTGTGCAGCAGCAGTCAAAAAAGCAAACAGAATGTTGGGAATCGTTAGGAAAGGGATAGATAATAAGACAGACAATATCATGTTGCCTCTATATAAATCCATGGTACGCCCACATCTTGAATACGGTGTTCAGAGCTAGTCGCCCGAACTCAAAAAACTTATATTGGAATTGGAAAAGTTTCAGAAAAGGGCAACAAAAATGATGAGGGGTGTGGAACGGCTGCCATATGGGGAGAGATTAATGAGACTGGGACTTTTCAGCTTGGAAAAGAGATGACGAAGGGGGGATATGATTGAGGTCTATAAAATCATGCTAGGTGTGGAGAAAGTAAAGGAAGTGTTATTTACTCCTTCTCATAACACTCGAACTAGGGGTCACCAAATGAAATTAATAGGCAGCGGGTTTAAACCGTTGGAAGGAAGGATACTGATCTAGGTGGACATTTGGTCTGACCCCGTATGGCCCCTCATGTTCTTAATGATGGCCATTGGGCTGGGGGTCTCTGTGCCACCCCAGCCCCATTGATTTCAGTGAGGAATGTTAACTCTGACCCCTAATGATGGCAGTTGAGCTGGGGGTGGGGTCTCTGCACTAGCCTGGCTGCATTGATCTCAGGGCAGGTCTACGCTACAAATTTACTTCAGCGCAACTGCGCCACTGTAGCACGTCTGGTGAAGACGCTCTAAGCCAACGAGAGAAGCTCTCCCGCCGACACGGCACTGTCTACACAGGAGGGCTAAGGTCAGTGTAACTACGTCGCTAGGGAGCTGGAGCTCAGGGGTGTGGATTTTTCATACCTCTGAGCGACGTAGTTATACTGCAGCATGTAGTGTAGACGAGACCTCCGTGGGGATCAGTAACTCTGTCCCCTACCAGTGACCACTGGGCTGGAGGTCTCTGTGCTACCCCAGCCCCATTGATCTCAAAGGGGGTTGTTATTTCCTGACCCTACTGATGGCCGTTGGGCTGACTAGGCAACCCCCAACTGCTGTGAATTGGGCGTATTTACCCCCTTTGTTCTGTAACCTGGGTCTGGGGGGGTCCCTGGGCATCTCCTCCCCCCTCGCACTCCACCTCTGACCCCCTTTCTCTGCCCGCAGCCCCCAGACACTGCCATGGGGGGCGTCACCCTGCACTACCGCATCCAGGACCAGACCTACAAGGAGAAGCTGCAGTTCCCCCTGCAGCCACAGGATGGAGACAGGTGATAGCAACGCTCCCCTGGTCCCCATCCTCCCCAGGCCGCTGGGTCCTGCCCCCCACATCCCCACCCCCAAACAGAATAGAGATGGGAGGGGACCTGCCCCAAGTCACAGAAGGAAGCAGGAGTCCTGGCTCCCAGCGTCCCTGCTGTGACCACTAGACCCCATTCTCCTCCTATAGCCAGAGATAGAACCCAGGAGTCCTGGCTCCCACCCCCCCACCCAATACACTATCCCACTAGCCCCTACTCCCCTCCCCATGGTGGCAGGAACCCAGGCGTCCGGGGCTCACCCTGTGACTCTCTGTCCCCTGCGCAGGCTGCCCGTTCACCGGCTGGCAGCCAAGTCACTGCTGCTGGAGCTGGAGGGGGCCGTGAACACCGGGTCAGAGGGGGACCGGCGCCGGGCGCTGGAGACCAGCCTGAGCTCGGGGGTCGTCTGCTCCCTCACGGCCTACGTGGGGGTGGACACGGAGCGGGGGCAGCCGGTGCAGCGGCCGCTGGTGAGACGGGACATCCCGCTGATAGGTAACCCTGGAGGGGTCGGTGATCCCGGCACTGGGGGGGGGGGGATCAGCATCCGAGGGGGAGGCTCAGGTGGGAGGGGGAACCAACCTGGCACTGTGGGGGGAACCTGGCACTGGGGCAAGGGAAGGGGGAGGGAATTATGGGAAGGATCCCAGAACACAGGGATCCCAGTGTGAGAGGAGGGATCCAGAAGCATTGGAGGGGGGGCATCATGGTTATGGGCTAACGTCCCTTTGCTCTTCTCCCTGCCCCAGCTCCTGTGGGGCTGTGCTGCCCCCTCCCTGCCCCCCAGGGCAACCCCAGTGCCCCCATCCCCAGGGCAGGGGGAGAGCGGCGCGTGCTGGCCGGGTGGGACAGGGAGCAGCCAGTAATGGCAAAGTTCTCGGTCCAGGCTTGTGGCAGTGATAGAATAAACTGCAGGTTCAAATCAAGTCTTTGGTGTACATCCACAGCTGGGATGGGTCATTCAGTCCTTTGTATAGAGCTTCCTTTTTTAGCAAAGTCCCTCCAGAGGTATGAAGCAGGATTGAAGACAAGATGGAGACAAGGCATCAGCCTTTTATAGTCTCTTGCCGTGTGGTCTTTGCTTTCTTTGTCCCAAGGACACTCTATCCAGCATGTGGCATAGAAAAACCTTAGAGTTCTGTCCATAGGCAGGTCCCTGCATGCCTTGCTGAGTCACAAGGTGTATCTACAAAAAGAACAGGAGTACTTGTGGCACCTTAGAGACTAACAAATTTATTAGAGCATCTACCTTCTCTCAATGGGTCAATTGTATAGCTCATGGTCCTTAGTGGGCCATCAAGCAGGCTAGGCAGAACTAACACCAACTTGTCTGGGGTGTTCCCCGGAAGCATAGCACAAGTTTGAAATACAGACAGTATAGAGCCAATATTCATAACGTCAACTACAAAACTGATACACATATACAGATAGCATAATTATAATCAGCCAATCAGAACCTCTCCATAGACCCCTTCCACGACAACCTTTATACAATATTGGCTGCAAATATATAACAGTGGTCGCAACGGTGATCTATACAGTTACAGATTATGGCAATAGCGTCACAGGAGGTGACACGGCATCAGTGAGACTGAGGGTATGTCTACACTACGAGGGTATTTCGATTTCACTTAAATCGAATATGTGGAATCGATATTGCAAAGTCGAACTTGTGTGTCCACACTAAGGACAGTAATTCGACTTTGTGAGTCCACACTAACGGGGAAAGCGTCGACATTGGAAGCGGTGCACTGTGGGCAGCTATCCCACAGTTCCCGCAGTCCCCGCTGCCCATTGGAATTCTGGGTCGAGCCGCCAATGCCTTCTGGGTAAAAAAAAAAAAGGGTTGAGGGTGCTTTTGGGTAATTGTCGTCATCCGTCTGTCACTACCGCCCTCCCTCCCTCCCTGAAAGCGCCGGCGGGAAATCATTTCGCGCACTTTTCGGGTCAGTGACAGCGCGGACGCCACAGCACTGCGAGCATGGATCCCGCTGCGACCATCGCTGCAGTTGTGGCACTTGTCAATGCCTCGCAGGTTATCATCCACCTTTCCCAGAGGCAGATGCAGATGAACCAGGCGAGGAGGCTACGGCACCGCGGTGAGGGCCTGAACTCTGAGAGGGGCACAGACCTCTCACAAAGCACGGGACCCAGCTCCGAGGACATCACGGTGACAATGGGTCATCTGGATGTTGTGGAACGGCGATTCTGGGCACGGGAAACAAGCACTGACTGGTGGGACCGCATAGTGCTGCAGGTCTGGGACGAATCCCAGTGGCTGCGAAACTTTCGCATGCGGAAGGGGACTTTCCTTGAACTTTGTGAGTTGCTGTCCCCTGCCCTGAAGCGCAATGACACCCGGATGCGAGCAGCCCTGACTGTCCAGAAGCGAGTGGCCATAGCCCTCTGGAAGCTTGCAACGCCGGACAGCTACCGGTCTGTCGCGAACCAGTTTGGCGTGGGCAAATCTACCGTGGGGGTTGTTATGATGCAAGTAGCCAACGCAATCGTCAAGGTACTGCTCTCAAAGGTAGTGACCCTGGGAAACGTGGAGGTCATCATAGATGGCTTCGCCGCGATGGGATTCCCAAACTGCGGTGGGGCTATAGATGGAACTCACATCCCTATCCTGGGACCGGACCACCAGGCCAGCCAGTACATCAACCGAAAGGGCTACTTTTCAATGGTGCTGCAAGCACTGGTGGACCACAGGGGACGTTTTACCAACATCAACGTTGGATGGCCGGGCAAGGTTCATGACGCTCGCGTCTTCAGGAACTCTGGTCTGTTTAGACGGCTGCAGGAAGGTATTTACTTCCCGGACCACAAAATAACTCTTGGGGATGTGGAGATGCCTACAGTGATCCTTGGGGACCCAGCCTACCCGCTAATGCCCTGGCTCATGAAGCCCTACACTGGCGCCCTGGACTCTGAAAAAGAACTCTTCAACTACCAGCTGAGCAAGTGCAGAATGGTGGTGGAGTGTGCTTTTGAACGTCTCAAGGGGAGATGGAGAAGCTTACTCACTCGCTGTGATCTCAGCGAAACCAATATCCCCATTGTTATAGCTGCTTGCTGTGTGCTCCACAATCTGTGTGAGAGCAAGGGGGAGATCTTTATGGCGGGGTGGGAGGTTGAGGCAAATAGCCTGGCATCTGATTACGCCCAGCCAGACAGCCGGGCGATTAGAAGAGCCCAGCGGGACGCCCTGTGCATCCGGGAGGCTTTGAAAGCCAGGTTCCACAGTGAGCAGGGTAACCAGTGACTTTTAAGTTTCTGTACAGAGAAGCTGAACCTGCCCCCGTTTCTTTACCCAGTTAAGGATGACTATCCTCTCCAGTTACAGACCCCCTCCACCCCCTTCCAAAAAAATAAAATCATTTTTACTTTTGTTATTGAACACCGTTGTCTTTAGTACTGTTTTCGCGGGAATCTTTGAAACCGGGGACGCAGACTGTGGTGAGGAGCGGGTGTAGTGTACTGATGCAAATGATCCTTCTAAACTCCAGGAATGACAGGATTCACAGTAGCGGACTGGTTGTTTCAACGGAGCCTGCCAGCCCTCCTGAGTGGGACTGCGTGTATGTGGGGGCTATGTGACTTTATGGCAGGGGGAGGAGGGTTACAGATCCCCTGCTGCGTGGCTCTGTGATCCAGGACAAGGACCGCTGCATACGATCTGTAACTGCCCTCCCCCGCCACAAAGTCACAGAGCAACTAACCCGCCCCCCCCCCCGCCCCCCACAGAACATGAAAACCACCTCCCAGACTGACCAGGGTAACTAATCACTGCACTGTGTATGTGCCCTGCTGCTGGACCTGTCCCCGCCTCTGTAGCCTGCTAAAGGTGACTGTCCTGTCCAATTACCAAGCCCCTTCCCCCCCTTCAGACAGACTCTCCCTCAAAACAGCATGACTGAAACAGTAATGAACAGAAACGTATTTTTTATTAACAACCACACATGAAACTGGGGGGGTGAAACTTGGACGGGGGCTTGGGTGAGGCTGCCAGGAAAGGACTTTTCAAATTTTGGGGAATGACAGCCTTCTGGTGCTTGAGCAGTCTGCAGGGGTGGAGTGAGAGTTTTCACGGACTCTTCCGCCCCTCCTTCTTTGGACTTTGGGCGAGGGGGGTATGGGACTTGGTGGCGGGGGAGTGCGGTTACTGATAGACTGCAGCGGGGCTCTGTCCTCCTGCCTCCGTTCCTGCAGAACATCAACAAGGCGCCGGAGCGTGTCCGTTTGCTCCCTCAGAAGTCCAAGCAGCGTTTGAGTCGCCTGCTGGTCTTCCTGCCGCCACCTCTCCTCACGTTCCATGTGTGTCCGGTGCATTTGGGACAAATTCTCCCTCCACTGGTTCTGCTGTGCTGCCTGGGCTCGGGAGCAGCCCATTAGTTCTGAGAACATGTCCTCTCGCGTCTTCTTCTTCCTCCGCCTAATGTGCGCTAGCCTCTGGGAGTGTGATGCCAGGCTGGGTTGGGAGACAGTTGCAGATGTGGCTGTGGGAATGAGGAAAAGGCAGTGAATTCCTCTGAAAGATAAATGTAGTTGTGAATCAAGAACATAGTCTTTCTCTGTGAACAAGACCATGAACCACACCTATCACATGCGCACTGAGGACAAGGTCGAATTTTCGAACCTCGCCTTCAGTGCCTGGGCTTTTGCACTGCCGATCTGGGAACCGGGGCAGGACACGGTACTCTCTGTAGCAGGCAAACATGGTAAGCCGTAGACTTGTGGCAGATTAAAACTTTAGGAGTACCACTGGCCTCCTTTCACATTGAAAGCACTGCCAGTCTCTGCTGCCAGCAATCGGCCAAGCAGGAACTCTGGCCCTGTCCCACCCCCTCGCGGATGTGCCAGGGAAAGATCCCTGGATGCTGGCCCTCTCCCGCCCCCACCGCGTGGCTGTAAACCAGCGGTCACAGTTCTGTAAAGGAACTTGTTGCAAGCAGTCCCAATACTAACAGTCCCCTACCTAATTCAAAGCAGGTTGTCATGAGCGACATTACCCTCATGAGGATCCCGGACACCGAGATCCAAAGGATGCTTCGAGAAAGCCTGCAGAGACCGGGGCCCTATGCCGCCATGCTATGCAAGGCACTGATCCCAGAGTACCTGCTTGTCTCCTGGCGCGGGAACGTCTCGTACTTCGGAGGACCAAGTAAAGCCGCTCTCCCCAGGAACCTGATGAACAGGCTATCCCATTACTTGCAGGAGAGCTTTGTGGAGATGTCCGTGGAGGACTACTGCTCTATCCCCGGACATATAGACAGGATTTTCATCTAGCTGCAGTAGCAGGGACTAAAGAGTGGAGCAGCTTGGGCAGCACAATCATGCACAACCGGACACTGTTTGATTTTTTTATAAATAGTTGTTACTGATTACTTAAGCGCCCAGGGGGAAGAAATCATGAATCACAGATTGTTATTACTCTTAATATTCAAGTTTTGTAAAAAATAAAGGTTTATATGTTTAAAGCACTTACCGCTTGATCCTTCCCCTGAATCTGTGTCCGGGTTACATGCTGGGGAGGGTTGGTAGGGGATCTCTGTAAGGGTGATGAAGAGCTCCTGGCTGTCGGGGAAATCAGCTTGGTAAGCGCTGTCGACTGCCTCATCCTCCTCATCTCCTTCCTCATCTTCCCCGTCCGCTAACATGTCCGAGGAACCGGCCCTGGACAATATCCCATCCTCAGAGTCCACGGTCAGTGGTGGGGTAGTGGTGGCAGCCGCACCATGGATGAAATGCAGTGCCTCGTAGAAACGGGATGTGTGGGGCTGGGATCCGGAGCGTCCGTTTGCCTCTTTGGTCTTCTGATAGCCTTGTCTCAGCTCCTTGATTTTCACGCGGCACTGCGTTGCATCCCGGCTGTATCCTCTCTCTGCCATGGCTTTAGAGATCTTCTCATAGATCTTTGCGTTCCGTCTTTTGGAGCGCAGCTCGGAAAGCACGGACTCATCGCCCCACACAGCGATGAGATCCAAGACTTCCCGATCAGTCCATGCTGGGGCCCTCTTTCTATTCTGGGATTGCACGGCCATCTCGGCTGGAGAGCTCTGCATCGTTGCCACTGCTGCTGAGCTCGCCACGCTGTCCAAACAGGAAATGAGATTCAAACTGCCCAGACAGGAAAAGGAATTCAAATTTTCCCGGGCCTTTTCCTGTGTGGCTGGTCAGAGCATCCGAGCTCGGACTGCTGTCCAGAGCGTCAACAGAGTGGTGCACTGTGGGATAGCTCCCGGAGCTATTACTGTCGATTTCCATCCACACCAAGCCTAATTCGATATGGCCATGTCGAATTTAGCGCTACTCCCCTCGTTGGGGAGGAGTACAGAAGTCGAATTTAAGAGCCCTCTATGTCGAACTAAATAGCCTTGTGGTGTGGACGGGTGCAGGGTTAATTCGATGTAACGGCGCTAAATTCGACATAAACGCCTAGTGTAGACCAGGCCTGATATTGGAATACTGCATCGAGTTTTGGTGTCCACCTTTGAAAAAGATGTTGTGAAATTGGAGCTGGGGCAGCAAAGAGCCACCAAATGTTCTGAGGGCTGGAGAAAAATGCCTTCTAGTGAGCGATTGAAAGAGCTCAACCTCTTTAGCTTATCAAAAGAAGATCGAAAGGTGACTTCATTGAAGTGTTGAAGTGCCTTAATGGAGAGAAAAGATTGGGTATTAAAGGGCTCTTTAATCGAGCAGAGAAAGGCAGAACAAGACCCAGTGGCTGGAAGGTGAAAAGAGACAAATTCATCTGACAAATAAAGCACAAATATTCAACAGCGAGAATGATTCACCACAGGAACAAGCTACCAAGGAAAGTGGTGGATTCTCCATCTCTTGATGTCATTTCATGAAGACTAGATGCCTTTCTGGAATGCGTTTGCCCCCAAAGTAGCTATTGTGTCATACAGGAGGCCTGTGGCATGGCAGGGGTCAGATTAGATGCTCTAATGGTCTCTTCTGGCCATCAAGTCTACTAATTTCCGAAAAACTGAGTGTAGCATTGGGAGCAGCGTCTGAGGTTTTACCGTCTAGTCGGCTTGCTTCCTAAAATGAACACTCCTTGAGTGGAGTGATCCACAGGGACTAGCTCAAACCTCCAAAGTGCCTGGCCAGGGGCAGGACATTAGCACAGCAAGGGAGGGGCGTGGCAGTGACATCACAAAGGCCTTTTGCAGGACCTCAGACTATTGGTCAAAGGTGGTGACCTCACAGAGAGATGCTGACATCAGCCAGGCAGGACAGAGGCGAGTGGCCCGGGAAACCTCAGAGACTCCTGTGGCTTTGCTTCAGCAAGTCTCTGTCTCGAGGTCTCTCTTTGAGGACTGAGAGAATATTCGGGTTCACGTACGTGAGCGGCAGGAGGAACCTCTGTCGAGTTTTCTCCTTCCCTTTTCGTGATTGTACTAGAAAGCAGACGTCCCTGTTTAGAAGGTAAGAGCCTCCTCCAGGTTGGAAACCTCTTCAGTCTGATCCATCTGCTGACAGTTGAATTCTAGGCATGGAAAACACCAGCTTAAGGAGGCAGAATTTGATTCCGCACCTGGGATTTTGTCCCTTAGAATCACTGGGGACATTGGGGTTTGTCCTTTTGGTTTCACCTTTTCCTCCATCCCTCCCTCCTTTCTTTTCTTCTCTTGCTTCTTTTGTCCTTTCCCCTGTTCCCTCCCAACACCAGGGGGGGGTGTTTGTGTGTCGCGGGGGAGTGCTCTGCAGCTCCCACTCTGGGAGGTCCACCCAAAAATGTGGGGCTGAAGTAGTGACCCGGCAGTGATCCCCACCAGTAGCGTAGCTAGGGGGGGTGCACGGGAAGCAGCCACTTCCCCTCAGCACATTTTCCAAAAGCGGCGCCTTAGTTAGGGGTTACCATGGTGCCAGCAGGAGGGGCCCACACTCCGCTCTGAAGCTTGGCCTGCCTGGCTGGCGCTGACCTCCTGCACGCAAAGGGGGGGGCAGCACGGCCGGAGGAGCCATGGGGGGGGCGGCACGGCCGGAGGAGCCATGGGGGGCCGCGGGGGCGGAATGGCACGGCCGGAGGAGCCATGGGGGGCAGGGCCGGCTCTAACTTTTTTGCTGCCCCAAGCAGCAAAAAAAAAGCGCCGCCCCCCGAGACCCCCCCCCGCCGAGCGCCGCACCGCTGGAACCCCCCCTCGAGCGCCACGCCCCGCGCCGCCCCCCCACTGAGTGCCGCGCTGCCGGAGCGCCCCCGCCCCCCCGCGGAATGCCGTGCTGCCCCCCGCCACCCCAAGGTTGGCTGCCCCTTACCAGGTGCCGCCCCAAGCATGTGCTTGGTTGCCTGGTGCCTGGAGCTGGCCCTGATGGGGGGCCGTGGGGGCAGCACGGCATGGCCGAAGGAGCCATGGGGAGGGGGGCGGCACAGCCGGAGGAGTCATGGGGGTCGCGGGGGTGGAACGGCACGGCCGGAGGAGCCATGGGGGGGGGCGCAGCACGGCACGGCCGGAGGAGCCAGCCAAGGGGGGGGCGCGGAGTGGCCGCAGGAGGAGCCAAGGGGGGGCGTGGCCAGAGGAGGAGCCAAGGGGGGGCGCCTTTTTAATGTTTGCTCCCCCTGCTCTTAGAACCTGGCTATGCCACTGATCCCCACCAGTGACCTGGGCCATCCTTTGGGCTCTCTGGTGAGAACCCTCAGCCTCCCATCCTCAGCCTCTACCCTGACTGGCTGAGCAGGGGGTTATTGACAGGGAGGAGACTCAGGTCCTTGTTCTCTTTTAAGACCAAGTAAATAAGTCATAAGCAGTTCTAGGTTTGATGAATTTTGCTGCTTCTCTGCATTAATTGTCTTTGAGCAGCTCATGATTCTCTCTAACATTGCAGTTCTCCTCAAATACTTGCTGAATAATTACTGAGCACTGTTGTTGGTCTGGAACTCATCTGAGAGCACTTTATTCAGGTCATTCAATGTATGAAATTCAAGATCCGATGGTTAGTTTGAAAATCAGGGCTCTTGGGTCCTAGTCCCAACTCTGCCACTGACTGGCTGTGTGACCTAAGACAAGTCAATTCTCCTTTCTCAGCCTTAGCTTCTCCCTCTTTCAAGTAGGGATAATAATGATCCGCTCCTACCTACCTCACAGTGGGTGGAGGATGGGGATCCATTGGAGAGTGTCACTAGGAGGAGTGCATAATATGAGGTGTCCTAGCACGTTTACTCAGATCAGATTGTGAAATAGTTGAAATAGTCTATTTTATTTGTATTTTTTTATTTTGAAATTGATAAGAGCAGCAACTACTTAGCTCAGACTGAGGCATCTTATCTCATTTTCGAGATCTAAGTGTCTCCTCTTTGTGTGCGACGAGACAATTTAACACACTGTGACAAACAGGAGATGCTTTTGTTTTGCAACAAAATATTTTTGCAAAGAACTTTCATCCCACTTGTTATGAATTCAAGAAACAAACTGGTTTAGTCTGAATGGGATTTTCTAACAGAAACGGTTTCAATGAAATTTCCCCACCATCTCGATTCCTGGGCTCTATCCCTGCCCAGGGGTGAAAGGAACTTAAAGGATTTACCGTTACGCCGGAGTCCTGAGCGGGGGTGTGGCCTCAACCGGAAGAGGCGGGGCCTTTCAAGATTTAAAAGCCCTGAGGCTCCAGCTCTGGCTGGGAGCGCCAGGGCCTTTAAATCACCCCGGAGCTACCAGCTGCAGAGGCGGCTGGGAGCCCCGGTGCTCAGGGGCGAATTAAAGGGCCCGGGGCTCCGGCCTCCGCGGAGCTCTGGGCCCTTTAAATCACCGCGGGAGCCTGGCTGCCGGAGCTCCGGCAGCGCTTTAAAGGGCCCGGGGTTCACCGCAGTGGCAGGAGCACCGGCCCTTTAAATCCCCGCCCAAGCCTGGCTGCCGGAGCTCCGGTGGCGCTTTAAAGGGCCCAGGGCTCCCCGCAGCAGCAAGAGCTCCGGCCCCTTAAAGAACCGCGGGAGCCCGGCTGCCGGAGCTCCGGCAGTGCTTTAAAGGGCCCAGGGCGCCCCACAACAGCAGGAGCTCCGGCCATTTAAATCCCCGTCCGAGCCCAGCTGCCGGAGCTCCGGCGGCGCTTTAAAGGGCCCGGGGCTCCCCGCAGCGGCTGGAGCCCTGGGCCCTTTAAATCACTGCCGCAGAAGCCGGTCCAGTCCGGCACGGCGTACTGGCTCTTGCCGGTACGCTGTACCAGACCGGACCGGCTTACTTTCCCCTCTGCCGTGCCTCTGGGGGGTTTGTTGTCCATTAGAACAGGAGTCAGGACTGGTGGCTTCTCTTTCTGGCTCTGCCACCGCCTTGCTGTCTAGGCCCTTGGATAGGTCCCTTCCCTTCTCTGTAGCTCAGGCTCCTCCCCATCTGTCCAATGCGAACAGGGACAATTCTCGAATTCTGGGCGGTCGTGAGCCTAAGTGAGATAAGGGGCGTTAAAGCCCTCTGTGAAGGAGAAAGGGGAATTTCTCAGTGTTTAGCACCAAGGAATTCTAAAGTTTGCTAAAATATCTAGTCTGCGGAAACAAGAAATGGTCGGGGCCAAATTTTTTAAGCATTGTCTTTTTAAAAGCCCATTCAGGGATGGGAGGCCCTGTCTTTTAGGTACCTGGGGTTCTTTGCCAGCAGGAGAGAAGAGGTTCCTGCCTCCATTTTTGTGGCCTTAACAAACCAGATGCTGTGCCCCAGTTCTCGTCTGCGATCCCTGAAAAAGAACCTCTTCCCATCCATTAACAAGACAGGTCCTATCTGTAAAAGGGGAACAAAGAGAACCCTGGGACTTACAGACTAGCCAGCCTCACTTCCATAGCTGGAGAGAGACTGGAATACATCATTAATCAATCCCTTTGTCAGCACCTACAGGATAATTTGGTTCTTAGGACTAGTGAGCATGGACTTGTCAAGAACAAATTATTCCAAACCAATCCTAGCTCCTTCTTTGGCAGGGTTCCGGGCCTAGTGGAGGTGGGTAAACAGTAGATTAGGGTTACCATACGTCCGGTTTTTCCCGGACATGTCCGGCTTTTCGGCAATCAAACCCCCGTCCGGGGGGAATTGCCAAAAAGCCGAACATGTCCGGGAAAAATACCGGCCGGGCACTTCCTCTCCCGCGGCTGCTCTGCTCCTCCCCTGACTCAGACTTCGGCTCTGTTTAAGAGCCAAGCTGCCCGAGCCAGCGCTACCGGCTTCGGGCAGCCCCCTTGCCTCCGGACCCCAGCCGCCGGCCGGGCACTTCCCCTTCCGGGCTCCAGCTGCTTTGCTCCTCCCCTGACTCAGACTTCTGCTCTGTTTAAGAGCCAAGCTGCCCGAGCCAGCGCTACCGGCTTCGGGCAGCCCCCGTGCCTCTGGACCCCGAGCCGCCGGCCGGGCACTTCCCTTCCCGGGCTCCAGCTGCTCTGCTCCGGCGGCGCAGGGTCCGGAGGCAAGGAGGCTGCCCAAAGCCGGTAGCGCTTGCTCGGGCAGCTTGGCTCTTAAACAGAGCCAAAGTCTGAGTCAGGGGAGGAGCAGAGCAGCTGGAGCCCGGGAGGGGAAGTGCCCGGCCGGGGGCGCAGGGTCCAGAAGCATAGGGGCTGCCCGAAGCCCGAGCGCTACCGGATTCATGGTTTGCCGGGCAGCCTCCAGACCCTGCGCCCCCGGCTGGGCGCTTCCCCTCCCGGGCTCCAGCTGCGCTGGGGAAGCGCTGGCCGGCGGCGCAGGGTCTGGAGGCTGCCCGGCAATCCGTGAAGCCGGTAGCGCTCGGGCAGCCCTTTTCGCGTGGCTGGGAGGGAGGAGGGGGAGTTAGGGCAGGGAATTTGGGGAAGGGGCGGAGTTGAGTCGGGGCCGGGGGTGGGGAAAGGGGCGGGGCCAGGGCCCGTGGAGTGTCCTCTTTTTTTATTTTTTAAATATGGTAACCCTACAGTAGATGTGATCTCTCTTGGTGTTTCTAAGGCTTTTGACACAGTCCCATGGGACATTCTCACAAGCGAACGAGGGAAATGTGGTCTAGATGTAATCAGTGGAATGGGAGTGCAGAGCTGGTTGAAAGCCCAGACTCCAAGAGCCCTTCTCCATGTCTGGCTGTCCAACGGAGAGGGTGTACCTACTGGGTCCGGCAGGGATCAGTCCGGGGGCCGGTAGTATTCAATATTTTCCTTAAGGATTTGGAAAATGGAGTGGAGAGCATGCTTCTACAATTTGCAAATGACACCAAGCACTTTGGAGCACAGGATTCTCCCAGCACTTTCCAATAGTGGGAAAGTATGAAATCCCCATTTGACTGCTGGGGACAGAGCCAGAGAGGGGGGAGCAATTTGCTCAAAGTCCCACAGGGAAAGGAAAACACCCAGCAGTGGAACCAACAGGAAACCCAGCAATGGAACTCAGGAGTCCTGACTCCCAATCCCCTGGTCCAGTCACTCCAGCGGAGCACACTCCCTCTCAAAGCAGGGGGAGCGGACGTGAGGGCCTTCTTGTGATTGCCAGCTGTGGGAGGGAGTGTGCAGCAGTGGTTAGCGAAGGGGCCTGGAAAGAAGGCCTGCTGGGTCCCATCCATTCTTCTGACACTTGGTGTGACCCTGAGCCAGTAGCTTCCCCGCCCCAGGCCTGGTTCTCATCATTGGGGTTGGGGTCGCAGTCCCGACAGCCCAGGGGGGTTGGGAGGCTCCAGGAAGGTGTGTAAAGTGCTGGGATGTCGGGATCCCGGACACTCTGTCACCCCCGCACTAGGGCGGTGTCCGGCACCCCCTGCTGCTGGCCGAGTTTCTCTGTCCCTTGGCAATAAGACAGACTCTTGTTTTCACAGCCAGCCGATCGCCCCGTGCCATCACCCTGCCTGCTTGCTGGGCAGGGTAACTCCTCAGGTCACCACCACCCTCTCCAGCCTGCCTTGGGCTTGGAGAGTGAGGAGAAGGGCGAGGGACGACCCTGAACATCCTCCATCCATCGCTCCGTCACCAGAGCAAGTGAGTGGCATTAGGGTTCCTCGGTGGCGTCCCCTGTCTGTCCGGGGAGAGGCAGAAAGAGGGGGAGAGAATCTCTCCCAAAGGAGATTGGATTTGCAAACAGCCCCCAGGAACCCCTCGCACTCAGACCGGGGAGAGGCTTCTCCAGAGCCATCTCTAGTGTGTTTGGCAAGGTCCCAGCAATGGGGCTCCCAGCCCTTCCCTTGTGGGAGACTGTTCCCCAGGCTGAGAGTCTCTGAGCTGGGCCAGACCCGGTGAGCTGCTGAGCATGGAAATCAATGAGAACTGAGGGGGGCCTGGCCTTGCTATGCCTAGGGACTTTGAAGTGGGGAATGGTTTCCCAGAAGAAGTCCGGACTCCTGGGTTCAGGGCTGGCTTTAGCAAGTGCGGGGCCCGATTCCTGGGGAGGCACTTGGGATTGCCGGCTGGGGGAGCGGGCCCCGCCGGGCTTGCCGCGCTCCGTCTGGAGGTCTGGCCAGGGTCGCGGAGCTGCGGGGCTGTCACGGTCCAGCCTGGGTCGTGGGGCTGCGGAGCTGCCGCGCTCCGGCCGGGGTCACGGAGTGACAGGGCTGCCGTGCTCCAGCCTGGGTTACGGGGCTATGGGGCTGCCGCGCTCCGGCCGGCGCTCTGGCCAGGGGAGCGGGGCCCCCGAAGACGACTGCCGCCGGGGTGAGTGCGCAGGGCCCTCTTAGGCGCGGGGCCCGATTCCGGGGAATCGGGCGAATCGGCCTAAAGCCGGCCCTGCCTGGGTTCTGTTCCTTCTCTAGCCTGGGCGGGGGGTGGGGGGGGTGAGTGTGGTCTGGGGTGGCAGGAGGGAGCTGCTTGTCCAAAGTGACCAGTGGTCTTTGTGACTGACCCCAGTGCTCGAAAAGGACGAGACTCCCCGGTTCTTGCAGCCCCAGGGATGACGAGGGGGAGCGTTGAGGGGGAGCAGATCATGCAATGAACTCCTGCCAGTGTGTGTAGCTTGCCCTCCCTGCACCCCCGTGGGGGGAGCAGGAGCTGCTCTGGCTGGGGCAGGGATCGGGAGGGAGCAAACAGGCTGGTTAGTGAGAGGCTGCCTTGACCCCAGACTCACGCCTGCTCCCCGCTGGGTTCCAGGATGGCCAGGCTCCTGAGGATGTTCAGGAAGAAGGCTCTGCAGGTGGCCCCAGAGCCTGAGGGAAGCAGCCACCATCTTCCCCAGGAGCGGAGCGGCCCCTCCGTCCCCGCTGGCGGGGAAGGAGCTCCCAGCCGCGCCAGGAGGTGGAAGTGCCCAGCCTTCTGGCGGAAGAAACCCACTCCCGGCGCAGGCGCCGAGGTGGGAGCATCACCTCCCAGGCCAAAATGGAGCTGGGCCAGGCTGCGGCTGGGCAGGCAGGACCCAGCCCAGGGGCGGAACCGGGCAGGGTGGCTCTGGGGCTTGTGGTTGTGTGGGCAGCAGCGGCCCCAAGAGCCCAGCCCCAACTTCCAAGAGGGGGCATCGCCCTGCTCGGTCAGTGAGGACCTTCCAGCCTCCCCAGGGCAGGAGGTGGAGGATCCCTCTGCCAGCCCCAGCAGCTCGGGCCGCTCCCCATCTGACAGCAGCAGCGCCTGCGACTCGGACAGCACCCTGGCTGATGGACGCTTCTGCTTTCTTCCAGGTGAGGAGCCAGGCTGGGTTCAGGGAGGCGTGAGGAGGGGGCTGTGAACACCCTGGGCCCAGGCCCTCGAGCAGTGCTATGGGGGTGGGTCTCCAGCCCAGGTGTCTGGCCTGAGCCATGTGAACCCCACCGACACTAGATGCTGCCACTTTGGTCCTTGGTGCTCCATTTTGCGTGGGGGGGGGAGGCACCTCCAAGGGAGTCCAGGACAGTGGGGCGGGGGTCTCTTTGCTATGGGCTCCTGAAGGAGTTGGGGGCTGGCGACATCACTGAGCGGGGGGAGTGTGGGGCCCAATCTGCCCTATGTCCCGGAGGTGGGAAGGGGACACATTGTCCCACCATGCCCCTGTCCTTCCCCCGAGTGGCAGCAGGCGTCACCCTGTCCCCTTCTCTTCCTGGTGCAGCGTCCGCCAGGGACTCCGAGGACGAGGAGGAGGAAGAAGAAGGGGTAGACTTGGTAACAGAGGAGGCTGCTCTCATGAACATCCGAGAGCAGCTCCATGGCCGAGAAAAGGTACAAATGTTCCCCAGCTGTGCTGGAACTGAGATTGTCCTGCTCCTTCCCAGCATCCCGACCCCCTGCAGAAGGTCTTGGCCCTAATGGGGACCTTTCTCCTCCATGATCTGGGACCCCCAAGATGGGGGTGTTTGTCACACACCAGCCGGGGTCTCCTCCCCCCACAGGCACTGTCCCAGTTCCCGACCCTGATTGTGGAGGAGTCGTGGGTGATTTGGACAATAGGCGGGTCCCCACTATCCCCCATTCAGGCCTAAGTCCTGCAGCTGGTGTGGCTGGGGCAGGGAGGTCCCTGGCTAACTGGTTCTCTCTCCCCTAACCCCACTCCTGGTGGGTGCAGGACGAGGCGCAGCAGCTCGAGTTCCTGCACGCCATCTACCCCGCGTGCCTCGCTGCCCAGCAGAGAGGGGACAACACATTGGAGCCACACTGCTCGAAGGCGGCTGTGGCGGAGAGGATTGTGGTGAGTGAGACATGGCGCCCGGCAGCTGGAGGGTGGACAGAGGCATGGGAGGGGCAGGGGTCTCCCCGGGCCGATGGTTGGGGGATGGCTGGTGCTGGAGGGCAGCTGAGGGCAGGGATTGCTGGGGCTGAAGATTGGGGAGAAGAGACAGAACTAGTGGGCAGGAATCGGAGGAGCGGGAGGCAGCTGGGGGGATCCTGCTGGCTGTGTAATCTCCTCCTTGGGAAGTGTCAGTGAGGCCCAAATCTCACATGCTCCTTTGGGTCTCACAGGAGCTCATTGAGGAGCTTCCTCCTGACTCTCCACCCGGCGCCGTCCTGGCCAACTCCCTCTTTGCTGTGGCCAACCTCAGGTACCGAGACCCTCCCGCCCGGTTCCCCTAACCCCGGTGCTGCTCAGGCCCATGGCTGGGAGTCACTGCCCCTCCCACTCCCAGGTCACCTCCCAAGCCAGGGGGGCTCCTCTGGCAGAGGTGCGGGGAAGGGTCACTCCCTCGCCTGGCTGCTCTGTTCTTTTCACTCCAGTCACATTGCAATGGCTTTGGGGAGAGGCTGACTCCCAGGATCAGATACAGGAGGGGCAGCAAGGTCCAGGGAACAGGCGCTATTCCTGCCCTGCCACTGTCTGTCTGGGAAACCTTGGCCTTATCATTCCCTGGCTCAGTGCCTCAGTTTCCATTCTCGCCAGCCTCTGCCTATTTCCCTGCAGTTTCACGTCCGTGTCGGTGCCAGTCCCACCCCCGCACTGCACAGTCTAATACCGGCTCCACTCTCTTGCCAGCACCATGACACCTGCCCTGGAGCCGGAGCTGGAGACCCACCTCCTCCAAGCCACCCTGCATGCCGTCTTCACCCTGGGCACGGAGAAGGACACCACCCAAGTCCAGGTAGATCAGCTAAATCATGGATTGAAGAACCAGCTGTGATCCTGCCTGAATCCTTGCTAATTGCCTGCAGTGGGATGTGAATGAGAGAGGCCAGGATATGTGTTTGGGGGTCTCACCAGTGCTTCCCAGAGACCCCTCTTCCCATCCTGTGGCAGGTGTAGCCCCAGTTTCCCTAAGTCTGACCCATGGCTCTCCCTTGCTTTGCAGGATCTGCATAGGGTCATACCAGACCTTCTGGACGCCATGCTGGGGAACCTGCTGGCAAAGACCCCAGACATTGACAAGCTCCACTATATCTTGGAGGTGAGCCCGATGAGAGGGGTGGGGGCAATTTGACCTTCACTCTTAGATCCATTTTCCAGTCTGTCCTCCTAGCTGGGCCCCCAGTGGCCGTCCTTGGTCAGGGCAGTCAGTGCAATGCAGGGTCAGGCCCTTCCTCCTTGAAGGACAGAGGAAGGAGCTGGGACTTCACCCAGAGCTCTGCCTGGTTGTGTCGAGCACTAACCACAAGGCCGCTGGCTGGCTTGGGGAGTGAGAGTCTGAACCCCTCCTGGGAGATCCAGAAGATGGTCCTCAGAGAAGAGCCACAGCCTCATTCCTAGAGAAACAGGAGGGCCCCAGAGAATCAGCCCTTGTCTCTGACGGGCCCCCAGATTCCTGGGGGGATTGTGCTCACACTCAGTCCCTTCACCCAGCCAAGGACTTGAGAACCAGGGAGGGGGGAGGGGTCTGTCTCCTTCCTGGGGAGCTGCTCAGGAATCAGGAGTTCAGGGAGGATGGGACCAGCCCCGACACCGAGCATTGTCCCAATCTAGAGAGACAATGACAAGCTGTGACCTGCAGGATACAAGCATCGTCCTGGGGGCAAGAGTCCCCTTCTAAAGCTCTGCGGTCAATGAATCTGATATTCCACCCCCACCGCATACAATGTCTCAGCCCCCTGGGGATGGAGAGGGGCCATTAGCACAACACATGCACCCCCCCCATCAATCCTGAGCTGCCTCCTTTCCCCACAGCACATTAACTACTGGACCGTGTCCAGGGTGCCACAAGAGAGAGCCAGGGCCATCAGGAGCAGCGCGGCCCTGCTCACGTCCGTCATCACCCTCCCTGACTTTGACGTAAGTGGCCTCTGAGCCCAGCTTCCTGACTCCAGGCGTAGGGGGGCTGGCTCCAACGGGCTGTAGGATCTGCTGCTGCAGGGGCTGTGGGCTAGGAGTGGTCCTCTTGGGGAGGCAGAGTCAGAGCAGAGAATGAGCCTGGCTTGAGTCAAGTTCTTCTTGTCCTGGTTAAGTGGCAACTCTCGCTTGTAAGGGGAGCATGCTCCAGGTTCTTGCCTTCCTGTCATCCTGGAGCAGCTGGGGAAGCAAATCCTCATGGAGGGCCCTGCCCGCATCCCTGTTCTCCGGGCTCCCTTGCGGGCAGAGATAATTAAGGATCCAGCTCTAGCTCCTATCCTCTAGCATCTCCTGCAGAGGGGCTGAGGGGAAGGAGAGTCCTGGCCCAGGCGGGGACTGGGAGCTGACAGGAAAATGCTGATGGAGTCCCCTCTCCCTCTCCCTTCGATTAGAACTCAGCTGAATTCCCCAAGATGGGTCACCACGTGGCACAGCTGGCTCTGTCCATCAGTGACCCAGACCAGGACGTCAGCCAGCAGGCCAGGGAGGGGGTTTACCGGCTCTACCAGCTCCTGCTGCGCCAGAGGGGTAAGGAAACCGGCTGGGAACTGGCACCCGCTAGACGAGTGAGACTGGGACCCCAGCCAATTTCTCTCCGAGTGACCCCGGCTGGCGGATAAGTCTCTCTCGATCTCTTTCTGTGTTCTCCACCACCCCCGCAGTTCTGTTGGGCTCTGCCCACTGTGCAGCCACCAATGGGATTGGAAGGACACAAGCCCTGCAACCCGAATGACAAAGGTGTGTGTGTCTCTCTCTTTCCCAGACCTGAACATCCATGAGGTCGAAGACCTTTGGTGCTGCGACTGGCACCAGGACAGCAGGCTCCTGGGCTACAAGAACACAGCCAGGGTCGGGGAGGTAAGGACACTCTGCCAGGGCATGGCACAGCTCTGCAGGGCAGGTGGCTGCCTCCTGGAGCCATGCGACGGAGTGGCCGTTCTAGGCCAGGATTTGGAGCCTGGTTCTGGGCAATCTGCTGAAGCCTCACATCTGCTTGGTTTCAGGTCTTTGGCAAATTCTTCTCAGAGGGGCAGAGAAGATTCTTCCTGCAGACAGCAGTGCTGGCCATGCATGACCCCCTGCTGCATGTCAGCCAGGCTGGGCTGCTCCTCACTTACTCCCTCCTGGGGCAAGCCCAGCAGCTGATGGGGGACAAGGTGAGCAGCTGCATTAGACTCAGGAGATTGGGGCGGGGCCCAGGCCTCATTCCCATCCTCTGGCCATTCGCCGGCCTGGCAGCAAGGCGACTGGTGGGGAATGAGAGTGAGAGCAGCTGCTCCTGGGAAGGGAGATGAATTCACCTCCATGAGCAGGAGGGAACCAGCTTGTCCCCGGAGCAGTTCCAGCCCAGCTCTTTAGCAAGGCTAATGAATGACAAGCATTGCCTCAGCACGGACTTCTGTTCTTGGGAAGGGCAGCAGAGTCCTCTACGTGCCCTCTGCGAGCCTCTCCTCTCACCCGCGCCACCACCCAGAGTTGTTCCCATCACTGGCAGCCTGGGAGGCCAAGGACTGAGGGGTGATGGCGACTGACCGGGCAATTCTGAGGCACATGGGCGGGGGAAGCTCGTCCTGCTGCCGGCAGGGCTGGACTCGCTCTAGAGAGAACGGGAGGATTCAGTCAGCAGGGGCTGCTGATCTGCCCCATTCACCAGGGCTGCCATCCTGTGGCTTCAGCCTCAGTGGCTGGGATGACTTGGGGAAAGGTCTCAAGCTCCCCACATCCCACTTCACTGCTGCCAGAATCCCTCTGCCCCCCCCCCCCCGCTAAAGCCCACTCCCTGCCCAACCTGGGTGGGGGTGGAGGAGAGTGGTCGGAGAACTTGAGCTGTGGATTGGCGGTGGAACAGCTGTCAGGGGCACTGGGCGAGAGGTGGCAGGAGCTCCCCCTACAAGGAGGGGGGTTGGCACTGGAGGTCCCTAGAAAGACTCCATTCTGGGGGTCAGGAGGGGGACTCCATCCCTCAGAGGTGCGCGGGTGCTGGGTGGAAATGCTGCTGGTCCCAGGTGCCCTTAATTCCCCCTGATTCCGCAGGGCCTCTGAGTCTCTGACAGGTCCTCGTTCCCTTGCAGCAGGAGGACGTCACGGCCAACATAATGGACCAACTTTACTTCATCCGGCACTTGCGCCAAGTGCCGGAGGCGCTGCAGGAGTTCTGCCTCCAAGGCCACCAGCAACTCCTGCTCCCTCTAAACGGGGAGTGTAGTGAGACTGAGTGGCCTCCCTCCGAGCAGGAGAGCGAGGGCCCCCCTACACGCCCCTTGGAGGGCGGAGACTATATCGCCCCACCTCCCTCGCCTGTTGGACTGTTTGTTGGCTGGCCACCAGGGCCTCTGGTGCACTCTCTTGAGACTGAGTGGCCTCCCTCAGAGCAGGAGAGCGAGGGATCCCCTACACGCCCCTTGGAGGGCGGAGCCTATAGCGCCCCGCCCCCCTCGCCGTAAGGACCAGGGCGTGGGGCCGGAAATATAAAAGGCTGGCCCTGCACCACAGTTGGGGGAGAGCCTGCAACAGAGGAGGACACTTGGCCTGTTCTCCAGGGGCCCCTAACCCTAACCCTAACCCCAGGCATGGACGAGGACTGGCCCGGGGTACCCACTGCGGTTTACCCCAAGGAGCCGGAAGAGGCCTGGAGGCCACAGGTACCAAACCCCGGGGAGGCAGGAAGTAGCCCAGGGGCAGCCCGGGAGCTGCCGGCTGCAGAGCCCGCCGCGACTCAGTCGGTGTGTTGCAGCTGGATCCCCGCCGACGCAGGGGCAACCAATCCTGCCCCTGCCAGCGCCTTGGGCTGGGACGCGGGGGAGGAGGGTGGGACCGCGTCCCCCTGCCATCCCACCCCAGGTGGCTGACCCCCTACACGGTGCAAGGAGGCTGTAGCCCAAGACAGGAACTCTTTGTTGGCTGGCCACCGGGGCCCCGCCCAGGCTAGAGCCAGTCCTATCAAGTCTGTCTGTTTGCTGGCTGCCAGGGTTCCACCCAGGCCAGGGCCCGCCCTGGAAGTTTGGTTGTTTGTGGGGTGCTTGGGCCCCGCCCAGGCCTGAGCCACCCCCGATACATTGTGTTGAGGGGCTGACCACTTGAGCGACCTCAGCCCAGCAGCGGCGGCTCTACCATTTTTGCCGCCCCAAGCAAAAAAAAACCAAAAAAACAACGCTCGGACTGCCAAAGCGAGCAAAAAGAAAACCAAAAAAACCCCAACTACTTGGACTGCTGCCACCCGAACTGCCGAAGCAGAAAAAAAAAAAAAACAACGCTCGGACTGCCACCACCCGAACTGCTGAAGTGCAAAAAACAAAAAAGTCGCCCGGCCTGTGCTGCCCCAAGAATGGACGGAATGCCGCCCCAGGCATGTGCTTCCCCGCAGCCTGGTTGCGACAGCTGATCGCTGAGGTGGGGCGGCTGCTCCACCCCCATGCAAGAGGGCGCTAGAGTAGGCCAGAGCGGCTGCACAGGCTGGCAACCAATCAGAGAAGGGCCAACTGAGAGCCAATCAGGGACGAGATTAGAGCCAGCCAATCAGGGCTAAGCTAGGCCCTATATAAAGGCTGCCCAGGCGAGCAGCAGGCAGTCTGTCCCAGACCTTCATGGGAGAAAGTCTGTCTCCAGAGCAGGGGACCAGCATCTCGGAAAGAGCAGTGCTGGGCAGGCTCAAGGGAGCATACTACATCTCCGGCCCAAGACCTGCCGGACTGCGGGCCCTGATAGAAAGGGCCTAGAGGGCCCGAAGGGGAAGTGGCCCAGGGACAGTTGGATAAGAGGAAAGCAGGGAGGCTGCCACTAGAGGATCCCTGGGTTGGGACCCCAGGTAGTGGGTGGGCCTGGGTCCCCCCCTTCCCTCTTGTACTGCACCTGGCCATGCGGTGGCTGAGTCAAACTGCAACCGGCCCTTGAGACAAGGGGCTAGATTTTGGGGGTTGTGGTTGGCCACTAAGGCAGGTGCAAGGACTGTTGCTAACCTGCTTCCCCCCTCCCCCCCGCTCCGGAAGGAGGTGAGGATGGACTAGGGGGCACTGCCGGAGGGCAGTGGCCTCAAGAAGGACACCGTCAAGCGGACTAGGCAGATTGTGCCACATTGAGATACAAAATGGTGGAGAAAAGAAACTTCTATTGGAGGGCCTGGGTGGCTCGGCTTGCCGAGCAGCAGAGGGAGTTGTTCTGGCTGCTGTGGAGGTCGGCACCCAGACCAAACGAGATCCGGCACCGCGGGCGAGAGGCCGGGGCTGGGAATGCTGAACTGCTTCGCCTATAGGCGACGGGGACACTAAAGGAGGGAGAGTCCCTACTGGGAGGGGGCAGAGAGGCCCCACCCAGAAAAGGCACCCCTGTGAGAGTAACAGGGGGGCCCCCAGCTTGTTGGGTCTGTGGGGAGCCGGGGCACCTGAAGAGAGAGTGCCCCTACAGGACTCCCAAGGCCCGGGCCAGCCCAGAAGGAAGGGCTAGGGCCCAGCAAGCAGGAGTAGGGACGTGGCAGGGGAAAGACCCAGAAAGTGCTTCCACTGCCACCAAGGGGGACATTTAAAGAGGCACTGCCCCCCCGAGGCAGAAACGGGGAGTGTCCGAGACAAGGGCTCGGTCAGAGACCAGCCCCAGGGAAGGGGTGGTGAAGACGGAGGCCCCTAGAGAGAAAGGGGCTGGGCAGAGAGGCCCCATCGAAATGAGGGAACCCACATAGGAGCCAGGAGGGCCCATGTGGGAACCCAAACAGAAGTAGGAACCCACGTAGGACCAGGGCGTTCTACAGTGGGAACCCAGACCCTAGAGGTGGGAAGCAGGCTCCAGACTTTGGAGGGCCTGCAAGAGGAAAGGGATGCCCTGCAGGCCCCGCTGCGAAGGAAGCTCGGGCGATAGGAACCCTTTCCTCCCCTCCCCCGTGAGCATTTTTAAGGGGGAGGGTTTGTGGTGAGGCAGCTGCCCCACCCCCATGTGAGAGGGGGCTAGAGTAGGCCAGAATGGCTGTGCAAGCCAGCAGCCAATCAGGGAAGGGCCTACTGAGAGCCAATCAGGGCCGAGATTAGAGCCAGCCAATCAGGGCTAGGCTAGGCCCTATATAATGGCTGCCCAGGAGAGCAGCAGGTAGTCTGTCCCAGAACTTCATGGGGGAAGGTCTGTCTCCAGAGCAGGAGACCAGCATCTCGGGCTGGGCAGTACTGTACCTGGCCATCCGATGGCCGAGACAAATTGTAACCGGCCCTTGAGACAAGGGGCTAGACTTTGGGGGTTGCGGTTGGCCACCGAGGCAGGTGCAAGGACTGTTGCTAACCCCTGCCCCCAGGAATGGGGTGAGGATGGACTAGTGGGCACTGCTGGAGGGGCAGTGGCCTGAAGGACACAGTCAAGCGGTGAGCAACGCGGGTCCAGATGCCAACGGAGGACAAGAGATGGATGGGACGTTGCCAGCAGAGGGCGTTCCCCATGGACTGAGCTAATTCCCGGAGTGACCAGCGGGAGGCGCCATGGTGGTGAGTCCCAACCCCGTCAAAACCGCCCAGCCCTATTATGGGCCCACTGCTACCCTGCAGACTCTGCTCCGGACCAGACTGGGCCAGCCGGAGTGGCCTCCCTCTGAGTGGGAGAGCGAGAAGGAGAGCTAGTGGAAGGGGAAATGGAGCCCCCTGGCACTCACAGAAACTCTCTCTGTGGAGCAGGGTTCTTCCCTCTGCCCCCCAAATTCCTTCATATGGGGCAGGACCTCTTTCCCTTGCACCCACTCCCCTCCCCCCTTTCCTTGGTCTACCCCCCTCCCATTCCCGCTGCGCCCATGCAGAGCTCTCCCTGCCCCATGTGGTGCAGAAAGGCCCTTGTGTCAGGGCCACAGCCCCACTGGAGCTCGGAAAGCTCCACTTTTGAGGAGGTGGGGGTGGGACAGAGGCTCAGGGCTAGCTTCATCTCCTGCCCTTTATTCTTCCCTTGGCCCTTCTATGGGGTCTTTAGGTGTGACAGGAATAGGAGCCTCCTTCCCAGCTGTCTTCCAGGCCCTGGGATCTGGCACAGCCTCCCAGACGGGTGCATCCTGTAGCTGAGCCACGTCAGGGAGCAGTGGAGACAGGTCACCTCGTCCCATCCAAGCAAGCAATGCTGGCTCTCAAAGAGGCTTAGATGGAAGACCCCAGTCCCTCATGGAGGTAAGAGCCATTTACTCCTTGGGGCATGTGGGTCTCTTGGGGGAGAAATGGCATCCCTGATGCATAGCCTGTCTGGGAGCTTCCCCGGTCCCTGGCTCCCAGTTCTGGGACAGAGCCTTCGCCATCATCCTACCACCCTAGTTTTGTTCCTAGGAAGGGGCTCTCCAGAGACGTCCTCGAACCTGGACTCCTGAGAGCATTTCTGGCAGGAGACTCCAGCCCCTGGGGCATGAAGAGAGCATCGGGTAGTCTTGATCACCTGGCATCTCCGGTCTCCAGCTCCACTTCCCGCAGCAGTGGGGTTTCTCCAGCCCCCTCACCACACCTGTCAGCCTCTGAATGTCAGAGTCACCAGAACGAGCAAACTCCAGTTCCAGGCAGTGGGGCCTGTGTGTCCTCAGTCCCTCTGGAAACCAGGTCTGAAATGGGGAGCAAGGACCCCAGGCCACGAACAGTCGGAGTGGGCAGAGCAGGCCTGTAACAGGGTGCTTTCCCCTGGGCTGCACAGCCTGGGGCCTAGCCAAGCTGATTATAGACTGAGCCCTAACTGAGAGGCCAAAGGAGAGGCCAGCCCCTCGCACCTCCCCTCCCCCTGGAGCGTCGCTAAACTATCAAAAATGAATACAGTGGAGTCACATCTTACGCGGGGGTTAGGTTCTAAGGTCAGCGCATGTCAGGGTTCCTTCCCCACTCTGAATTTCAGGGTACAGATGTGGGGACCTGCATGAAAGACCCCCTAAGCTTATTTCTACCAGCTTAGGTTAAAAACTTCCCCAAGGCTCAAATTCCTTCCTTGCCTTAGGGTATGAATCGGGTTCTTAAAAGAAGAATTTTAATGTAAAGAAAAGGTAAAAGAATCACCTCTGTAAAATCAGGATGGTACTTTTGTTATTCTGTAAAGACTCAGAAACAGAGAGGATTTCCCCTCTAGGCAAAACTTTAAAGTTAGGAGTGTTCCACCAACCTGTTGCCACCCGGGATCCCAGCCGCCGGCCTTGCTCAGCCCTCTGCCAGCCGGGGTCCCAACCGTCAGCTCCGCTCAGCCTCTTGCCGGTCTCGGTGAATGGAACCCCAGGCCAGCAGCGGGTTGAGTGGGGCCGGCGGCTGGGATCCCGGCTGCCAGGAACCAGTGGACAGAACCCCAGACCGGCAGAAAGCTGAGCAGTTCAGCCCGCTACCGATCTGGGGTCCCAGCCGCCAGCCCCACTCAGCCCGCTGACGGTTTGGGGTTCCATTCACCCAGGCCAGCAGGAGGCTGAGCGGAGCTACCGGCTGGGACTCCGGCTGGCAGCCGGCTGAGCAGGGCCGGCAGGGGGAGCCGGCGGACAGAACCCCAGACCGGCAGCAGGCTGAGTCCGCGGCCGGTCTGGGGTTCTGTCCACTGGCTCCTGCCAGCCGGGATCCCGGCCGCTGGCCCTGCTCAGCCCACTGCTGGCAGGGCTGGCTCCAGGCACCAGCATTCCAAGCAGGTGCTTGCAGCGGCAATCTGCAAGGGGCGGCAGTCCGTGTGTTTTTGCCGCTCCAAGCAGCGCGCCGAACTGCCGCCGCGGGGGCAGTCCGTGTGCAGTTAGGGCGGCACGCGCGTTTCCACGGCGGCGGCAATTCAGTGGCAGCTTCTATGTTCAGCTGCCCGCGGGGGCGATTCGGCGGCTTCTGTCTTCCAGCTGAAGACAGAAGCTGCCACCAAATTGCCGCCGCCGCGGAAACGCGTGTGCCGCCGTAACGGCACACGGACTGCCCCCGGCATCTGCGGCAGCAACTCGGCGCGCTGCTTGGGGCGGCAAAAACAGTAGAGCCAGCCCTGGCTGCTGGCCCCACTCAGCCCGCTGCCGGCTGAGTGAACGGAACCCCAGGCTGGCAGCAGGCTGAGCGATGGCCGGGACCCGCAGCCTGCCATTTAAAAAAAAAAAAAAAAAAAATCAGCTTGCATCCCACCTTTGGCATGCATGTGTTAAATTGAGGACCCGTGTTCCAGTGTATACAGCGTACACTGTGTGTACTGTACTTTATGATTTTCACTATACGCAATTTTCCTGTTACGCGCTGACGTTAGAACCTAACCCCCGCGTAAGATGTGACTCCACTGTAGTGTACAAAAATAAAAAATTGGGGCACTGCTTTTTGGTGTCCCCAAATCTTGGTGCCCTAGGTGGCTGCCTAGTTCGCCTAGTGGTTACACCGGCCCTGGAGGCCAGGGCCCCAAGAAGTTAGAAAAAAAGGAGAAGGTGTCCTCTGACACAAACCGCCATGAGGCAGGCAAGGTGGAGGTGGCAGGGATGGCCATGGACTTTGCAGACCCTCCAGGAACACACCTTGTCGGGTGCTGCAGGGAGGTGAAGGAGGAAACGGTTGGCCCAGAGATGAAGCAGACTGAAGTAGGGACAAACACAAGGGTGGAGCAGTCCATGGTGGGCTCTCCGACCCTGATGGAAAAGGTTTTGGCGGATGCAGCGGCAGTAGCAAAAAGGCTACAGAAGAAGCTAAAGGCTTCAGAACAGGCTCTGCAAGCAGCTGTTAATGAGACTGAGCGGCTGCAGGAAGAGCGCTGGGATACTGCAGAAGAGGAGGATTGCCTCTCCATTCTGGGGAGCGAGCTGGCAGTGGAGCTGGAGACACTGTGGGTGCAGGCGGTACAAGCACGCAGCCGGTGACAGCGACGAGATGCCGAGGGATGAAGCTTGGAGAAGAATAGAACTTGCCCTCATGTGGGCCAGGTTCTAAGGAGGAGCATCTATGACAGGGGGGCTTGGCCTGTGGGCAATAAAGCCTGGAGCTAGGCCCAATGGATTAGAGTGAGCTCCACCTGAGGGGAAGGCCAGGGGAAACCGCAGCAAAGGTACAGGAGCAGGCCTAGCTGTTCGGTACAGGGCCTTGGGGCAGAACCTAGAATCCAGGGTAGGACTGGTTCTCCCATGGTCTCTAAGGAAGGGGACGTACAAGGCCAGAGGAAGGGCTACCAAGGCTGGCAAGGGCAAGTCGAGGCAAAGTCAGGCTGAGGAAAAGCCCCGAAGGGACGGAGGACCTTGTTTTGGTTAAAAACATGTTTGGACTCTTGGTTTGGGACGAGCAACCCAGGAAGGAGTGGACTAAAAGACGGTCACCTGGCTGAAGGGCTGAGTTCCCAGGCAAAAAGCTGCCTGAGTGCCCTAGCGACTCTGGGCGGGGGTGCTAGCCCAGCAGGAAAGCTGTGACCCCAGGCCTGGCCAGGAAGGGGCACCTAGCGGTGAGTGAACTGTTACAAGCCTGCTTCCATTCTGGAAAGAGCCTGGTATTGGAGAGGGGTGGGGATGGCCTAGGGGAGAGGATGGCTGGAGGGGTCCTACAGAAGGAGCAGCAGGGTCCAGTGATGAGAGCAGGGAACAGGTTCTACTGCAGCCCTGCCACTGAGTGGGAACGTGATCCTGGCCAGGTCACTCTCCCCCCTGGTGTCTCACTTTCTCTCTTTGAAATGGGGATCATCCTGTCCCACATGAAGAAAGTGTTTGAGCCTCTGCTCTTGCTTCCCAAATCCCTGCCCTCCTTGCCCCACATAGGCCTCTGCCCTGTTCCTCAAACTTCCCTGCCCATGTTAGTGCCTGGGTCGCCCTGCAACTGCAAGGTCTCATGTCCAGTCTCCTGCCAGCAAACTGAAACCACCCCTAGATCCAGAATAGGAATCGCAGTTCCTGTGCGCTGCCCTGAATGGAGTCTAGACCATGGGCTTGGGGAAGGCCAACACTCACCTCCAGGTAGATCCTCAACCTACTCCTCTGTCCCAGGAGCAGGAAGGCCTCTGGTTCCAGCTCTCTTGGTAGCTGGAGCTGCGGTGGGCCATTGGGCCACCCATAGTCAGGGCAGTCAGTGCAGAGCAGTGTTTAACCAGTTACCAATCCATGAGAGGACCTTATGATGTACCTGTAGGGCACAATAATTCTTCATTGAATCAGCTGATTCAATTGCTTATTCTTTGGGGTTCAGACCCTCTGTTCTCCCCCTGAGGTGACAGAAGCCTGACTATCACATCTATCTTTCAGGCTCTGTCCCAGCCTCTCACACAGATCTATCCTGCAGCCAGCCCAGCTCAGGGAGCAGTGGGGACAGGTCATCTCATCCTGTCAGACCAAGCCACATGGGTCCCATTGAAGCTCAGATGGAAGATCCCATGCACCTCCTGGAGGTAAGAGCCATTCACTTGTCCTGCCACTTGGGGGTCTTGCAAGAAACAGGGGGCTCCTGCTACATATCCTGGTTGGGAGCTTTCCCTGTCCCCAGATCCCGGGCCTGGTACAGAGCCCTATTTCTCATCATGATATCCTCATTTTATTCTCAGAGGATGTGTCCAGGATCCTGCTGCAGGAGGTTTGAGCAGGGAGAGAACTCACTGTCACCACCCAGGGGTCTTCAACCCGGGTCTGCAGGGTTCATGGGAGCAGCCACACTCCAACCCTCCACCTGGAAGCCTGCTGAAAATTGCTTACCTCGGACCCATGAAGTTCAGCCCCAGTTTGAGGCTCCACTCCTGAGGTCCTATTGGAGGAGTCCCAGGAAAGCTCACTGGCCCCCTGGCCCTGCGTAAGACAGCAGCAGGAACACAAAGCTGACTGAACACCAGGCCTGCTCCCGGTTCTGGACCGTGTGCTGCCTCGTTCTGCTGCCGCTCCCCTGGCTTGATTTCCTGGCATCTGATTTGTGGAGTTGATCGCAAGTTTGTCTTTTGCTGCTGATCGTCCAGTATCCTGACCCAGCTGACTCTCAACTCCTGTCATGTGAGTGTAGACTCTGGCTCTGACTAGTAGGTCTGGCTGCCCTTGACCCAGCCGTGACATTGGCTTTTGTACAATTTCTCCAATGCCCTTTTCTGCTCTCCAGCAAGATACACCAGTCCCTTGGCTCCCAAAGTCCTAGTTGCCCGCTAGTCAAGGGCTGAGGGGTAGTGCTTGTATTGCCCCTGCCCCCACCCCGGCTGCTTTTCCTATGGGACTCTCCCTAGAGCAGAGGAGAAATCTGCTCTTCTCTTAGGATCAGTCCCACCTTGGCCTCCGCTCAGCTCCTTTGTTTACCTGGGGCCAGGGACCACTTTTGAAGCCCTCAGCGTGTGGGTGGAGGTGGGAGCAGAGGCTGAAGCTCCAGCAGTTTCCACCACAGAACACCACCGTGTCTTTCTATGGTCCGGCTAGGGCTCCCCATCCGTCTTGGAGCTGAATCCCAGATGGGAGCTGATAGATTGTCTGTGGTGGGCCATGTTCTTGTGTGGGATGGAGCTGTGTGCCAGAGAGGGCCAGGAGCAGATGCACCACACCTGGCCGGGACCGGGCTAAACAGCCTTTAATGCTAGGGGAGTCAAACCATGGCCACAATACAGTCTCCCTTGGCATCCATGGAGACTGAATCTGGGCCCTTCACCACCAAGAGCACAATTAATTCCAACTTGAGTCATGACGCTGGTGACCCCTGCCAGCCCCTCTGAGGGGGGTCAGTATTATCCCTGTTCGCTGGGGCATAGGGATACAAAACAACTGGCTGCAAGGTCACACACGACGTCCCTGACAGAGGCAGGAAGGAACTGTGGGACTGATACCAGTCCAGCTCCAACCACTAGACTCCACCCACTTCCAAAGTCAGAGAACCCAGGAGCCCTGACTCTGACACTAGGCCTTAAATGACAAGACCAACCTCCCTCCCACTCAGGAAGCCATAGAAGGGACCATCTGCTGAGCTCCCCTTGGCAATGCTGCTGTCAGCGACCATTGCTAGTGGGTGCCAAGTGCCTGAGCAGGGAACTGCTTGAGAGCCTCCTAGAGACTCACAGGTGTTTGACTGTGACCCTCAGGGAGCCATGGCAAGAGACTCTCCGGCTCTAACAAAGGGTTTCTGTTCTCCTAGACAGTCAGCCAATGAGGCCAGTTTGCAGAATGTGGAAGAGCCCTTTGGCGAGGGGTTGGAGGATTCACCATGACGGTGGCAGCAGCGGCAGTGCCTGGGTCCCCATGGGCCAAGCCTCCACTCCTGACACTCCAGGCTAATCTCCCCCTGCTCTCAGTGGGGCTTGGCTTTAGCTGCTGCGCCTGTGAGCCTAGACCAGGGGTCTCAAACTCAAATGACCATGAGGGCCGCCTGAGGACTAGTTCATTGGACCAAGGGCCGCATCGCTGACACCCCCTCTCGCTGTTCCCAGCCCTGCCCCCAGAGGGGGCAGGAGGGGTATGGCAGGGGCTCAGGGTGGGAGTTGAGGTGCAGGGGGCTCAGGGCAGGAAGTTGGAGGGGTGAGGCAGGGGGTCAGGGTGCAGGGTGCAGTAGGGGACTCTGGGCAGGGGGTTGGGGGGCAGGGTGCAGGACGGAGTGTGGGGTGTGGCAGAAGGTGGGGATTCAGACGGGGCTCAGGGCAGGAGGTTGGCTGCAGAAGGGGTTGGGGATGCAGCAGGGGGCTCAGGATAGGGAGTTGGGGTGCAGGAGGGAGTGTGGCAGAGGGTTGGGGTTCAGACAGGGGGCTCAGGGCAGGAGGTTGGGGTGCAGAAGGGGTGGGGGATGCAGAAGAGGGCTCAGGATAGGAAGTTGGGGTGCAGGAAGGATGTGGGATGCGGCAGGGGGCTGAGGGCAGGGAGTTGGGGTGCAGCAGGGGGTTGAGGTGCAGGCAGGAGGCTCAGGGCAGGGGGTTGGGGTGTGAGGTGCAGGAGGGAGTGCGAGGTGTGCCAGAGGGTTGGGGTGCAGGCAGGGGGCTCATGGCAGGGGATTGGGGTGCAGGACGGCATTGGACTCTGGCCCGGAGCCGCTTACCTAGAGAAATAGCCCCGCAGGCCACGTGTTTCAGACCCCTGGCCTAGAGAGAGCACTCAGGTATTTCCATCAGCCTGCTCAATGGCAAATGCAGGCACCCAAAGAAGTGAAGAAGAATGGAAGTGAAAGAGTAAAGCTGGACCATCCGCTGAGCTGCTGCAATCAAGTGAGCAGAGCCGGGGAGAGAAGAGGGAGAACTTGAAGGTGGCTGGTGGCAGTAGGGAGGAGAAGCAGTCTGGGAGCCGGGAGAGGAGAAATAAATCGTTAATGACAAATGCTGCAGGCTCTCTCTTCTGTGGTGAAGGGTTGACAAGGGGTCTCTTTACTATCACGCTAAACTTTAAAATAGCTGTGTATGATGGGGGGGGGTCTGTAAAGGTAAGAGGTCACTCTAGGGGCTTGAAGTCCCAGATTCTTGGGCTATTGCCTCCTTCTACCAGCTGATCTCAACCCAGCAACTCCCTCAGATGGTAGCAGTAGTGAGCTCTTATCCTCCTTTTCTGGATGAGCCACCAGAAAAAGCACACAATACATGTGGCCAAGGCAATAGAGGCAGTGTTGCCTGATCATATGGCTCTTGTGGGGGAACACGGCAGGTTACTCTGGACTAGGTAGGAGCCACATGTCTCCAAACCTGCACAGTCCGAGGCTCCAGAGACCTCTCTCCCGATCCCAGAGCTTCCTCAGAGTCCTAAAGAGCCAGATGGAATCTGGCCTCTCTCCCCGCACCGCAGCAGTCCAGAAAAAGTTCTGTGTAGACATGTTGTGTCCTCTCCTACCACACTCCCCTGTTGGCGACTAATGCAGTCCCAGAGTCCAGGCTCGGTGTCATGCATTCCTCTGGGCTGGGACAAGCAGGAGGACGTAAACTGCAATGGATCCTCCTGTCCATGGGCTGAGTGGGCAACCTCTCTCCTGCCATCTCTGCTTTCCAGCCCACAGGCAGGAAGGAGAAGGTGATGCACTTACCTCAAAGGTGGGGGTGGGAAGAAGCAGAGTGAAGAGGCGATCAGAGCGCCATCCCATAGCATTCCTCCTAGAGTCTCTCCAACCACCACCTGGCTCCTTCCTGCCGTAGGCCGCAGCCCCTAGGCTCCACAGGGAATTTCTGAATTAACCCTCTAGAAAGCTGCCTCTGGCTTCCTACAAGCTTTCCCACGGCCCTGTCACGAGAGGTAAGGAATAAGGTCCTGCCTCCCCCAACTGCTCGGGGGAATCCTCTCCGAGAATCAGTGCAGGGCTTTATGCAGCTCAACAAACAGATCCCTTTGTGTGGTGGTGTCAAGAAGCTGCCCCCCCCGGGCAGCTCTTTCTAGAGCAACATTAACTCCCACAGGGATTTCTGCTCTAAATGCTCCAGGCCTGAGGGAAGGATTCTGTGGAAAACAGGCCTTTCCCTTGCTCCAGTCCAGGCTCTGCTGTTCTGATGCTGCAGAGGCTTGAGGGTTCCTGGAGAGCATGCTGCAATGCCCGCAATCCCATGGGGCCTCAGCCCTCGGGACATGTTCTCTTTCTCCCCCAGCACCTTGCAACGGAGGGAAGAAAGGGACACGGGAGATGGAGTCTCTCACTGCAGGATGGTTATCTGTAAGCCAGGAACACCAGTGTGGACGCAGGGGAATGCTGTGCTGTGGTGTATGTGCCCTGCAGGATATCACTCGTGAAAGGAAGCAACACTGCTCTTGGCAGCCGAATCTGGGCAATAAGGAAGAGGAGTTGGAAATTCTCCCTGGGGAGGGGAAATGGGGAAACCCGGGGGGACGATGCGTATGACTGGAATGTTCCTGTCGCTGGTTACAGCCCATTGAGGTAGGGGAGAGAGGGTACAAAAAGTGGTGAGCAGGGAGGCGGTTCTCAAGCTGTGGGTCAGGACCCCAAAGTGAGTTGCAACCCCATTTTAATGGGGTCACCGGGGCTGGCTTAGACTTGCTGGGGCCTGGGGCCAAAGTTAAAGCCCAAGCCCCACTGACTGAGGCCGAAGCCAAAGCCTGAGGGCCTCAGCCCTAGGAAGTCAAGCTCAGGTTGCAAGCCCCTTGTCTGGGGATGAAGCCCTTGGGCTTCAATTTTGGCCTCCCCACACAGGGTGGGGGGGGACTCGGGCTTTGGCTTCCCCCCCGCACCTGGGGTTCGAGAGGGCTCAGGCTTCGGTCCCCCCTCCTGGGCTTGTGTAGTAATTTTTGTTGTCAGAAGGGGGTCGGAGTGCAGTGAAGTTTGAGAACCCCTGCATTAGACACATCATTACCTGGTTTACATTATTGAGAACCCCAGGACCTCGAATGGACAGGGATCAATCTGCTAACTAACACAGCCCAGCAGATGAACCGGTGGGGGGCTGGCACAGTTCACTGAATCCAAACCAGAGAGCAGGAAATGTTTCTCCTTTTGCACCTGTCTGTGACTTGTGGGAAGAAATTAGGTTAGCCCGGGGGACTTCCTATTGGGAGACAGACGGGGGAGGTCTCATGTAGCCAGGAGTAAATCGTCCTTGGAGATTTTGAAAAATTATAGATACTTTACTAATACAAAGTTTTGTACCCAACTAGGGGTGACTCTATTGTGGGCCTCCTTGTGGTGGATAACGATGAACTGATCACTGGACTGGATGGCCGTGGTTGCTCTGGGGCCAGTGATCATGACTTGACTATTCTATAAGGAGGTTTTGGAACAAACTGATAAATTAAACAGCACTAAGTCACCGGAACTAGATAGTATCCACCCAAGAGTTCTGAAGAAACTGAAATGTGAAATTGCCGTACTAACTAACTAACTATGGTATGTAACCTGTCCTTTAAATCAGCTTCCATACCAGATGCCTGGAGGAGAGCTAATATGACACCAATGCATAAAAAACGCTCCAGAGACGCTCCCCGCAATTACAGGCCACTAATGCTAACTTCAGTACCAGGCAAATTGGGTGAAATTATAATAAAGAGCACAATTATTAGACACAGAGATAAACACAATCTGTTGGGGAAGAGAGAACGTGGTTTCAGTAAAGGGAAATCATGCCTCACAAATCTACTAGAATTCTTTGAGGGAGTCTACAAGCATGTGGATAAAGGTGATCCCGTGGATATAGTGTACTTAGATTTTCAGAAAACCTTTGACAAGGTCCCACCCCAAAGGCTCTGAAGCAAAATGGGATAAGATGGAAGGTCCTCTCTGGGATAAGTAACTGGTTCAAAGGCAAGAAAGAAAGGGTCTAAGTGGTCAGTTTTCAGAATGGAGAGAGGTAAATAGTGGTGTCCCCCTGGGGTCTGTACGGGGACCAGTTCTGTTCAACATACTCCTAAGTGATCTGGAAAAAGGGGTAAACAGTGAGGTGGCAACATTTGCAGCTGATACAAACCAACTCAAGTTAGTTAAGTCCAAAAGAGAGTGCAAAGTGTGACAAAGGGATCTCACCAAACTGAGTGACTGGGCAACGAAAAGGCAGATGAAATTCAACGTTGATAAATGCAAAGTAATGCACATTGAAAAACATGATCCCAACTCTACATCTAAAATGATGGGGTCTAAATTAGCTCTTACAACCTAAGAAAGATCTTGGAGTCATTGTGGATAGTTCTCTGAAAACGTCCACTCAATGTGCATCGGCAGTCAAAAAAGCGAACCAAATGTTGGGAAGTCATTAGGAAAGGGATAGATAGCAAGACAGAAATGTAATATTGCCTCTCTATAAATCCATGGTATGCCCACAGCTTGAATACTGGAGCTGGTCCCCCATCTCAAAAAGAATTGGAATTGGAATTGGAAAAGGTACAGAAAAGGGCAACCAAAATGATTAGGGGTATGGAACAGCTTCCATATGAGGTGACATTTCTCCGTCTGCAAATGTGGGAACCGTTTTAAAATCGAGATCCAATCAATTACAACACGTCAGGGAAGATTCTAGGCATCAATGATCTGATCATTGGGTTGATGGCGGTAAACAGATTCCCATAAGGCTCCCTCCCTCCCTCTTCCCAAGAGCCACCTTCATCCTCTCTCCCCTTTCTGCTCCTGCATCCTCTGCAAACTTTCGAAGACGGATGCCTCATGATGGCCTTCGCTCATGGGGATGTTGCCTAGTGGTCAGGGTTTCGGCCCTTTGGGTGGGAAGGGCGCGGCAGATGGTGGGGGAGCCCAGGGCTATTGTCCAAAGTTCGCAATTTATCACAGGAAGCTCTGAAGGGTGCTTGGCACCTCTTCGCGGCCGGGCGTGGCATGGCAGCTCTCTCCTTCTTGGGGTGGCAGCTGCCTCTGTAACGCTGACAGAGCTCGGTCGGCGACTCGTCCGTGTCCGGGATCGAACCGGAGACTTCTGGAGCTTAGTGCATGGGCC
This sequence comes from Emys orbicularis, assembly GCF_028017835.1. NCBI lineage: Eukaryota > Metazoa > Chordata > Testudines > Emydidae > Emys > Emys orbicularis. The sequence goes on along the minus strand of NC_088694.1, from coordinate 33,789,317 downwards.
TCTACAGCATGAGCTAAAAGCCACCTGGCTGTCAGCTATGGCTGTAGAGAAGACTCGTTTTATCTCTCCCTCTAAGTGGTCTTGGTGCCACTAGCTGGGACACACCACCACACCCAGAAGGTGTGTGGTTACATACTTCCCCTAGCTGAGGAAGCGCGTCCTGAGTTCCCAGTTGTAATCCCGGACGACCCCTGTAACGATGCGGCCTCTGGCGGGACCCTACCGAGAGTATCAATTCCGGACCAATTGCTTGGAGCAGGGCAGTCACAGCCCAAGGCTGGGTGTCCTTTACTACTATTAAAGCACGCCACACCAGCCATGCAGAGAGGACTTTGGTTTTACCCCACTGGCTAATCGGACGTCATACAAGCAATTCCTTCAGAGATTCCAGTTCCCTTGTATCACCACCAGCACCACTCCTTATGGGGATGAACGGTTATGAAAACCAAGACCCCAGTAAAAGAAAAAAGGTTCTCTCAAAGGACCAAGCCCCACATCCAGGTCAATAGACAAGTCAGATCTTACCCACAAATCACACTGTTGCCAATCCTTTAGCATCTAAAATCTAAAGGTTTATTCATAAAAAGAAAGAAAGATAGAGGAGAGTTAAAATTGTTAAAGGAATCAATTACATACAGAAATGGCAAAGTTCTTGGTTCAGGCTTGTAGCAGTGACGGAATAAACTACAGGCACAAATCAAGTCTCTGGAGTACATCTAGAGATTTGGATGGGTCATTCAGTCCATTGTCAGAGCTTCAGTTTGTAGCAAAGTTCCTCCCAAATGGAGGGGTTTCCAGGGCCTTTTCTATCCTCTGCCGTGTGGAAGGACCCCTTTGTTCTTACTGTGGAAAAGCACAGCAGCAAGGTGGAGTTTGGAGTCACATGGGCAAGTCACATGTCCATGCCTGAGTCCGTTCTTTACAGGTAGAGCAGCCATTGCTCACATGCTACCTTGAACGTTCCCAGGAAGGCTTCTCATTCGTGGATTGGAGTCTCCCAAGCTCCACTGTGAGTTAAGTGATTCTTGATTGGGCACTTAATCAGAAAATTCCTTTCTCAAGAAACTGACCAAATGCTTCACGAATGCTACTTAGAACCAAACACATTGCGATACAAGTGCATAGCCAATACTCATAACTTCAAATACAAAAGTGATACACACGTACAGACAGCATCATCATACCCAGCAAATTACAACCTTTCCATAGACACCTCACATGACCTCCTTCGTACAAGATTTGGTGCAACTCTAGGACCTTGGCTGCAGCAAGGATCGATACGGTCACAGTTCATGTCAATAAAGTCACAACCCCTCACTTAGAACACCGAGAGACCCCAGTCGTCAGCGGGCAGGATCGAACCTGGGGGCTTAGTGCATGAGCCTCTCCAGCATGAGCTAAAAGCCAACTGGCTATTAGCTAAGGCTATGGAGCTGACTCCTTTAATTCTCTCTCTAGGTGGTCTCAGCGCCACTAGCTGGGACAGAACACCACACCCTGGTGCAACAGGAGCAGGTCCTCGGGGCGAGGGACCTTCAGGCAGTTGCTGAGGGAGAGATCCTGCTTCCTTCAGTGCTTCTCTCCCAGGTACGAGCAGGGCTGGACGGCCTTTTCTCCCTGTGCTGTGGGGAGCAGGTCCTGGGGACTAAGCGTCTGAAGACGCTCTCAAGGACTCATTTTTAAACATATTTTTGATCAGTGAATTCGGAGATAACGTAGAATCACTGCTGCTAAGATTGGCGGGTGACAAAATACTGCAGAGTGGTAACGACTGATGAGGAGAGCGGGACGGCGAGTTATATTCCCTGGTGGAGCCCAGGGGCCCGGCTCCACCAATATTTGGGGCCGGGTCTCCCCCCGGCCTCACCTGCCGCCCCCACGCACCTCCCCGGGGCCCCGGAGCAGAGCGTCTCTGCTTCTCCTGTGCAGATCCATGCTGCCTACCTGGATCACCTGCCGCCTCAGGGTCCTAGTGCCCCCTTTCTCCCTGAGCCTGAGCCTGCCCCCTTCAGACCCTTCCCTTTTTCGGCAGGACCTTCCACCAGCACAGCCCTTCACCCCCCCGCCCGCAGTCACCGCTCCTGCCCCACACTAAAATCTAAAGGTTTATTCATAAAGAGAAAAAGATATAGATGAGAACTAGAATTGGCTTCTGCGTACAGACAGCGGCTCTCGTCTTCCACAATGTGGACTCTGCTCTAACCACTAGACCCCACGCCCCTCCCAAGGCTGGGGATAGAACCCAGGAGTCCTGACTCCCAGGCCGCCCTGCTCTAACCACCACTCCCCTCCCAAGGCCAGGGATAGAACACAGGAGTCTGGGCTCTCAGCCCCAGCCCCGCCCCCCCCGCTCTAACCGCTAGACCCCACTCCCCTCCCAAGGCTGGGGATAGAACCCAGGAGTCCTGACTCCCAGGCCCCCCTGCTCTAACCACCACTCCCCTCCCAAGGCCAGGGATAGAACCCAGGAGTCTGGGCTCTCAGCCCCAGCCCCCCGCCCCCGCTCTAACCACTAGAGCCCACTCCCCTCCCAAGGCCGGGGATAGAACCCAGGAGTCCTGACTCCTAAGCCCCTAACTCCTGCTCCAGCTGGGGAGGGAGGAGGGGCTATAAATTCTGATAGCTCAATTCACACCCCCTGGCACTGAAGGACCCCACTGAGCTGAGCCTGGGGGGCCGCAGGGGTGGGCTGGCTCAGCTGAGTGGAACAGCCCCTGGGGCCCTAATAGGGACCAGAACCGGGTTACATTGCAGCTCCCGTGGGCCCAGCAATTGCCAGCCGCTACGGAGCCCCTACAACGGTGGCAGAAATAGAACACCCTGGCAATGACTGACAACGGCCTCCGCCCATCACAGCGCGGCAGGCGGGACTGGTAGCCTAGGAAACGCTTTGATTGATAAAAGCTCCCCTCTTCCCCACCCCCCCTCACAGGAGGGAAGCCAGCTGTTTATCCTGCTGCCAGATGTTTCAGGGTGTTTTCCACTGCGAGGGGAGGGGGGAGCACAGGCAGAATGAACGTGTGTGAGTCTGAGGTGCACGCAATCGGGTCCGTCCACAGCCAAACACGAGTCCTGACGGTATCAGAACTGGTGTTTCACCCGCGCCCCAGATTCCCGCGTGTGTTTTTCACGGAGATCAGGGCCCCTGTCATGCTGGGCAAACCTCCCCCGCCCTCCTCAAGTGAAATCAGTGCCCCCCGCGTGCCCGGTACTGCATGGACCCGACTTGCCCTTCCCTGACTGAGACTGGGACCCCCGTCATGCCAGACACTGCATGGACCCCCCCAGCCAAACCCAGATCCCCCACTGCTCCAGCTGCTGCACAGACCCCCCCTCCCCGACCAAGATTAGGGCCTACCATTGTTCCAGATGCTGGGCAGACACACAGTGAGAGACAGTCCCTGCCCCGCAGAGCTGACAGTCTAAACAGACAAAGGAGAGTTCTCCCCATTTTATAGATGGGGAAACTGAGGCCCAGATGCAGCATCTGAGGCGGAGCTGAGAACAAAACCAAGATCTCCTGGGTCCCAATCCAGTGCCTCACTACTTGGCCCAGTCCCCACTGGTTCTGTTGACAGGCCAGGGTCATTCCCCTTCCACCTCTCTCTGCCAGTGATAAAGCGTCCGTCACCTCTGCCCCATCCCTGCGTTCGATCTGGCTGTTTGCAGAAGACGGAGTAAACTAAACCCTGGTTCTTTCCCTCCGCCCCTCGGAACATTTTCCCCCTCTACTAAAAAGGACAGCAATTCACTCCAGACCCTTCAAAAACATTTTAAAAAGAAGTTTCAAGGGCCTCCAAATGAAATGAAAAGTAGTTTCAAGTGCTCCGCTGTCCTCCAACTGAAAAGTAGTTGTAAGTGCCCCGCCCCAATTCCTTTGCCAAATGTTTGCCATTTTATAACCACATTTCCCTATATTTTTTAAAAACTCCCCAGTCTCGGTATCTTTACAGTCGCTCCTAGAAGCACTAAAGAAGGATCAACAGCCCACAGCGCCAGGCGCTGTACAAACCAGGGCCAAGACGACAAACCTTGCCTCTGAGAGCTGAGCAAGAGCTCTGAGCTCCTGCGAAACCACGTTGTAGCCACTTGGCTGGTGGGTCCGGCTCACGGAGGGTTGCCAGATTTGGGAAGAGGAATTCCCCCAGCTCAAACTGGCAGGGACCCTGGGGCAGACTTCACCTCCCTCTGCAGCGTGGATCACCTGGGCACATCTCAGCTAATCCGTTCCCTGGCACCGCGAGCGCCTCAGGCATTGGGGCCCCCTCAGTTTTGCCTGTTCTCTGCCTGATCCCACTCAACACAGAGGGAACTGGGTGAAACTGACCGGCCTGCGCTCTCCAGGTCAGACCAGATGATCTCAGGGTCTCTCTGGATCTACCAAACAAACTGGGGGAGCTGGCAACACACAGCACAAAGGGGACAGGCTGGAAACAGAGATGCCAGGTCATCAGCAGGGCTGAGGCAGCAGGAAAGGACTAAGCAGAGAGTGCACAACCACAGGGCTCTCCCATGGAGTGGGAAAGCACATAGGGCCTAGGAGGCTGGGGTATGCCCCATGGGATAGGCACACAGGCTGCAGCATGGCATAGTGGGGTGGGCACAGCACAGGGGGCAGCAGGGTGGAACACAGCGCATGGGATTGGGGCAGCAGAGCTATTGCACGGGGGGCTGGGGCAGTTGGGGGATAGTGCACAGGGAGGGCAGGAGCAGGGATGTCACTGCACAGGGAGGCTGAGGAAAGGGGACTATAGCACAGGGGTGTTGCAGCAGGGAGCAGGGGAGGTTCATGCAATGGGGCTGGGGCTGCAATAGGAAGCACGGGTCATGCAATGGGGCCGGGCTGTTGCAGTGGGGAGCAGGGGTTCCAGTGGGGCAAAGGAGAGTCATGCACTGGGGCCAGGTGTTGCAATGGGAGGAGGGGAGTCATGCAATGGGGCCGGGGTGTTGCAGAAGGAGCTGGGGTTGCAGTGGGGCAAGAGGGGAAGTCATGCCATGGGGCCGGGGGCTGCAGTGGGGGGAGGGGAGTCATGCCATAGGGCCGGGTGTTGCAATGGGGGGAGGGGAGTCATGCAATGGGGCCGGGGTGTTGCAGAAGGAGCTGGGGTTGCAGTGGGGCAAGAGGGGAAGTCATGCCATGGGGCCGGGGGCTGCAGTGGGGGGAGGGGAGTCATGCCATAGGGCTGGGGGCTGCAGTGGGGGGAGAGGGAGTCATGCAGTTGGAAGCAGGGGGGGTTGCAGAGGGGGGATGGGGAGTCATGCCATGGGGCCGGTGGTGGGGAAGGGGGAGTCATGCCATGGGGCGGGGTGTGGGGCCTGGCCCATCCCAGCCGGGAGAGTGGGGCCTGTGGGACGGACGGACGGACAGACAGATGGACCCAGAATCGGAGACCCAAACAGACGGGGCGGAGACCGAGAATCAGACAGTCGAACCCAGACAGATGTAACACTTCTGCCCATCTAAGTTGGCAGCAACAAAGGCCGGGTTCCGTATCTAGGGGTTCCGTTTCAATAACGCAGTGCAAAACCGGCTCAAGCCCCCACCCAGTGACCTGGGACAATTACATACCACCCCCTGGGTACCTCTAAGAGGCAATACTTCCCCTCTCGCAAGCACGGAGTCTGAGTGTAGCAGAAAATGTTTAATAACATGAGGTAAACGACATCAGCATAAAATTGGAAAAACACCACAAACAGGATTCATAACACAAACCATCAAATTGGGCCGTGTCCTTTCCCTTTGGTTCTTGAATCCAGCAACCCAAAAATCACCCAGAGTCCCCAAAGTCCAACACCCCCAAAGTCTCTTGGGTCCAGCAACCACCCAAAGTCCCAAAAGTCCAATAACCCCCCAAAGTCTCTGTCCCTGGTCAGTGCAGCCCCAGAGTAAAAGGGGGGGGCACGCAGGGTGTTAAGGGGCACCTTACGTGATCCGAGGCTGGCCAGCCATCTGTTTCTCCGTGGGGGTTCCGCCGCAGCCTTCACCACAAGCCAGTCCACTTTCCTGCCATCCCACGAACTGCTCCGCTCTACAAGCTGCTCCGCTCCACTCACTGACCTGTGAGCCGCTCCAGCCGTCCCCGCAAACAGCTCCGCTCGCCGTTCCTTGGGCCACTCCAACCGGCCCCACGCCCGCTGCTTCTCCAGTCGTCCCTACAAGTTGCTCCACCAGCTGCTGAGCAATATAGCTTCAGGCTCCCCCACTAGTTAACAGAGCACTCAGTGATCTCAGCTCTTATAGTAGGGGAGCCCCAGTGCTGGTGCACCATTGGCCCAAAATGAATTCAGCTCAGCAGCCTGTAACTAGACTCCTAATGGAATCAAAGTTAGCTCTGACATTCAACAGTGGAGAGAGGCAATGGTGCAAGTGGCATTTCAAACCCTCAGAGAGAACCCATACCATCACATACAAATACCTATCCCCATCCTCTCTCCATTCACTGGGTTTTGTAACCCATACCCCTTGTCAAGCAATTGCTACTTAGGTAATGGTGAAGGACTCACTCAGTCCTTCTGTCATACAACAGTTCCACTGGCCTTGATTCACAGAATCAGGGTAACAAAACTTTATTCTTCCTGCCCCAATAACAGAGAAACTGGGGATCCCACACCAGCCAAAGTAACCACTTTCAGTTGCTGTTGTTTCATGCCAGGCGAGTGGGTGTGCCTATGCAAACAAGATTAGCCCCTGGAGTTCTTTTCCACACTCGCCATAATTCACCACCAGATGTCAGGGTAGAGCTCATCCTGACTCTGCTTACACAGAGAAGCCGACCCCCACAGGCAGGGACCGGAGGGGCGGGCGCATCGCTGTCGTGAGCAGGCCTGGCTAGCGGGGGCCTCTCGCCCCCCCCCCCCCAGCATCCTGCCCTCATCCATGGGGTGCAGCACCCGCCCCCACGTCCCCTGGGGCTGGATGAGGGGTCCAAGCTGGGGGAAAGCTGCAGGGGAGGGGCTGGATCCAGGGGTCCCAGCTTGGGGAGAAGGGGCTGGGGGGAAATCCTGACTCTGGGGGAGCTGGGGGGAGAGGAGGATGGGGCTGGGTGTCATGGTGGCCAGCTGGGGGAGGCATGGGGGAGGGGTCCTATCGGTGCATTGGCTCTGGGTGCCATGGGGGGGGATTTCCTTTCCCTCTCTTAGCCTGTCTCTGTCTGCGTGTCTGTCCGTCCCTCTCTGTCCGTCCGTCTCCCCCACTAGGCTTCGGGGCCACACTGCGCATGCGGAATTTGCTGTGTTCCCTCGCGAGCTGTTCCGCCTCTGTGCCCATGGCTCGGGCCCGAGGGTTCTCCGGAGTGTCCATGGCCTGCGACTTTGACAACAGCTCGGAGGTGCAAGTTGAGAGCCGCCGCCCCCGCGTCCTTCTCCAGGGCACTCACCCCCAGAGCTCCCCATGGCCAGTACCGGCTATCTCCCCCCCCCCGGCGCCCCTCCTCTTGTCTCCCTCGTCATCCCAAAGCTCAGGCAGGGGAGCCCCGGAGGCACAAGGTCAAGTCCTGCACACACGGCGCCCCGCCAGAGACCGTGCCCCAGAAAGGTGAGGGGGGCAGGGGCTGGGAGTCAGGACTCGGGGCGGGCGGCAAACCCCAGGATGACGCTTCATCGGGTCCGAGACAGACGTGCCCTGACGGTCCCGGAGCTGGGCAAGTGTTTAACAGCTACATAGAAAGTGAAGGAACTTCCTGGGCAAAACACCGGTGTGACGCTGGGGGAGGGGGAATCCGCAGCTGGGTTTTTTAAGTGTTGGGACGCAAATGATCTTGCAACAAAATGGAAAAAAAAGGAAACTCCCAGGCAATAAATTTTGTGAAGCTGGAATTTGGGGTGTGAGTTTGTATCAATGAGCTAAGGGGGGGGGGCAACTGGGCAGCAGAGGGGGTAATCAGTCGCTTTTTAGTAACAGAAATGTCGCTGAGCAGTTTTCTCTGAAATGGGGACACAGCTAAATTCCCAGACAAAAATACCTTGTGAAGCTGGGCCCAGCCTTGGATGTTTGTACAGGTGAGTTCAGGGGCACAGAGCGTGGTTGGCCGGTCTGGTTTCTAAACGAAGAAGCCCACGAGAGGCAGAAATTTTAAAGTTAAGGTTCCCCTTAAAACCTGAATTTGAAGAGTCTGGAAATACAAACTTGCTGTAACCCAGGTAACCTTAACTCTGCTTCATAACCCTGGCCCAGGCATGGCTATAATATCGTATAGACTGTGTAACATCCCATCTCTCCTATACCCTTAGACACTTCTGTGTCTCCCTGGACGTAGGTCTGTATCGCAGGTTGTAGTACAGGATGGTCCCGGGGTCAGATTGTGTTTGAGAAACACCCTGGGGTTGTGAGATTAATGACTGGGGCTGAGACATTCACGGGGCCCAAGGGACTTTGGTTCCCAACTCCAACTGCAAATTAATTGTCATCCCATGGGTGCAGGAAGGGGCAGAGTTAAGGGTGCCCACGGAGAGGTTAAGGGTGCAGAGGAGCAGATAAAGGATGCCCAGGGATGGGGCAGAGTTAAGGATCCCCATGGATAGGCAGAGTTAAGGATGCATGGAGGGTAACAGTTAAGGTTGTTGGCTGTCCCCCAGCCTGGACAGGCCACACTGCTGTTCTGTACCCATAACCCTGTGCAAGTGCCATCTCACCACGTCTCTCCCTAGAGCGGGCACTGGAGGAGTCTCCCCTACTGAGGCTGGTGTCTCTGCAGAATGCTGATGGCTCGTGGGACCTGGACCCCCAGCTGGCCGCTGCGCTGGGGGTGAGCGAGACTGACGCCAGGGGGAGGATGCCCAGTAAGGTGAGTGCAGGGGACGGAGAAGGGGGGAGAGACGGGGGGGGGGAAGGTGCCATGAGTTGGGCCTGTTCTCTGCTCCTAGATGAGACTGGGCGTGACCCAGACTGGGGGGAGAGGGGATCTAAGAGCGACTGGATCAAATGACCCCTGGACCTGGAGCCCAGTGGGGGAGACGGGCCCACAGCGGGGAGCTAGGAACCCCCTTGAAGGGGATCGGAGCATTGGATCAAGGGGGCCCAGGGCTGGGGGAGGACATGGGGAGGCCCAGGCTCGATCCTCTCTGAGGCTGTTTCTGTATCCCCGGGCATCCCACCGGGCATCTGGGTAGGGGGTCCACGGTGCTAGAGTGCGGGTGCTGGGAACCCTCTGAGTCTGGGGAAGGGATGGGAGCACTGTGGAGGGTAGAGGGGTCCCTAGGGCGGGGGGATGGGGGCAGCGCTGGGAGGGGTGCCGGGGGGTCCCCGGGGCGATAGGGGCAGCGCTGGGAGGAGTGCAGGAGGGTCCCCTGGGCAGGGGGATGGGCAGCGCTCGGGGGGACGGGCTGGGCGCTGTCTCATGCTGTGTCTCTCTCCCACGCACAGGACGTGGCCCCCGGCGTCTGGGCCACAGTGCTGGCTGTGGTCTCGCTGCACGGCCGGGCCACGGGGCAGCGCGACGAGTGGGAGCTGCTGGAGGCCAAGGCTGTGGGCTGGGTGTGGGGCCAAGCAGGTGAGACAGGACTGGGGGGTTGGGACAGGGCCCAGGTCCTTGTCCGGAGAGTCCCTGCCCCATAGCCCAGTCCCCCCACACCCCCCGAGACTCCCTTGTCCCCCAGCCCACCCCGAGATCCCACAAGCCCACAGTACCAACCCTACCCCATAGGACCCCACAGTCCAGCCAACCACAGACCTGAGATCCTGTACCCCATGGGTCCCAGGGCCCCCTGTCCCCCGGCTTCCTAACAGCCTCTGGCCCCCCAGCCAGACCCCCAGAGGCCTCCAGTCCCAGGACAGACAGGCTCCAAGCCCCCTGCTCCCCGTCCCATTCCCCCCAACTCCCCGACATCAGTCCCCCGGGCTGTGAGCTCTCTGCCCTTTGTCCCCCAGGCTGATGTCTCCCCCGAACCTCTTCTCGTTGCAGGGCCCCGGCTGAGCGAATGCCTGGAAGCCGCCAACACCCTGCTGGGCTGCAGCGTTGGCCCTGCTGTCTTCGGGCTCTGAGCCCCCTCCCCATCCCCATACCCCTCTTCCCCCGCAAGCTACCCTGGGCCTCCAACCCAGCTGAGCTCCCCCATCCCCATACCCTCCCCCCAAGCTATCTTGGGCCTCCAGTCCCGCTGAGCCCCCCCTCCCGCTCCCGGATCCTAAATTAAGAGCAGCCAATTGGTTTGCATAAGTTTAACGAAAACAGTTTAAATTGACCCTGTAACTTACAGCGGAGGAAGGTCGTTGTGCAGACAGGCCCTTGGTGCTGTGGGCGGAGACTGTCTCTGCCAGCTGGAATAAATTCCTCGCTGGAATAAAGCAGTTCCCTGGGTTTGTCTGCCTGGCTTTGGCTGGGGTCCCGGGGCTCGGGGCTCCCCACAACTGTCCAGGGCACTGGGTTCCCAGCAGGGTCAGGGACCGCCTGCCCTGAGCGGGTGGATTAGCGCTCCCAGCTCCGGCTTTCTGGTGGGGCAGAGCAGCAGGACCCAGACGCTGGGGTGTCTGGCTGAGGCCGGGAGGAGCCCCGGAGAGCGGGGAGCACGTGGGATGCAGGTGGCAGACACGGGGCATGGGCCCAGGGCGGGGTTTAGCAGGACGTTTTAGCTCTGGGTCTGTGCGGATCCCTGACACCCCCTCACTGCTCCACCAGGAGAAGGAGCGTTCAGGCCTGGAAAATCTGTCCCTGCTCGGCCGCTGTTGGGACACGTGATTCCCATTCAGATACCTGGGAACTGGGCGTCCAGCCCCCCGGCAGCTCGGGAACCCCCGGCCCTGCCTGGAGTGAGGACCCAGAGGCATTGTAATGGGACAGGGAAGCAGCAAACGCTCTCCCCCCTGCTCACACAGGCCTGATGCTGCCATCCCAGGGCATTGAAATTGGAAAGAACAATTCTAGAAGGAAAAGACTGGGGGAGATTTTCCAGGCCCAGGTGGCAGCTGGGTGCCCAGCTCCCCCGGACAGTCTGAGACGCGGGTTGTTATTCCGATGTGTAACAGCGATGAACCCAGGGGAGCTGGCACCCGGCCCAGGCCTAGGGGTGGGCCAAACCCCCACCTTGGAGCCCAGGAGCTGGGTGGGGGCAGGCACAATCAAGGCTCTTTGTAGGTCGCCAGGTAGAAAGCTCCATGAAGGTGAAGTTCAAGGTGAGGGGCGGTGCCTGTCCCTGCGGGGTAAGAAATATCCCATGGCTGGTGCCGGGATCCCCACAGCACGTGTTGCAAATCCCAGAGACTCCCTGTCCCTGTGACACTGAAAAGAAATACAAACCCATTCAGCTCCAAGCAGCTGTCACAAGGCTGGATCAGTGGCTTGCTCTGAGCTCCAGCTGGCTCCTTATGGCTTTTACCCCAGGGCTTAGAGCAGTCGCCCTGGTTCAGCTCCCCCCCGCCGGATGGAGAGAGAGGCCAGGAGCGTGGGTCTCTCACTGGGCTGCAGCACCTGAACCCAGAGCTCCGGGGGAGGCTCCAGCCGGAGCTGTTCTTCTCTGGATCAATAACTCACTAGCCGGGGGAGCCGGGGATCCTGCTCTTTGCCCCCCGGGGAGCTCTGCAGGCTCCAGAGTCGCTCACTCGCTCTCTGGCCCAGCAGCTCCCCTTACCCGCTCCTCAGGGCAGCGCCAGGGGCGACATTCGCAGTGCGGTCAGCGCGCTCTCCTGCAGGGGGAGCCCAGGTTCAAATCCCGTCTCCCCGGCAGGCGGAGGGGGATCGACCTGCCCCTCCCACAGCCAGGTGGGCGAGGAATCATACGGATCTACCCCCTCCCCTGGCTTTCCCGGCATGGCGCCGAACTCCAGGACGGTGTTCCGGCTTCGGTGCCTGAGCAGCGAGGTGTCTAAATCCCAGAGGCGACTGGGCTTAGCACAGTTCCCATCGGCCAGCTTTGACAGGGGATGTGGGACCCGGCTTTGTCTGGCAGCCATCTCTGCTCTCCCCCACAGTGGGGCATCGTCCCAGGCAGGGCCTCTCCCCAGCTCCCTGGCACACGCCCTCCCCAGTCCCTCTAATGAGGTGTATTGGCCAAACGCCAGCAAATGGAACCTTCAGAACCAGCCTTTAGCTCACTCCTGGGCTGCAGGTTTCAGGGCCACCTCCCGGGGGTCCCTGGTGACCCTGCTTCTGGCAGCCTCCCAGACCCAGCCAGCTCTGCTCCCTTCCGACGCACCGGCCCCAGGGCGACCCCCAGGACCCACCCTCCTCCTCCATGGCATCCTTGCCCAGCCACAGGTGTAGCCCTGCCCCTGTTGATTAGCTCATTTGGGCTCACGTGGGGCACTGGGCCTCCTCTGCTCATGGGCCCTGCTCCCCCAGGGCAGATCCAAGGAGCTCTCTGCTCTGTGCCCAGCATTGGGGCGTTTCCTCTCCCCAGTCTGGCAACCCCACTGGGGCTCCGGGAGAGACAGGGCGGGAAGGAGGGTGTGACCTCCTCTGGGGGCCAGGACAGAGCCTGTCCCATGTCCCAGATTCACGGCTCCGTAGGCTCTAGGGCCAGGACGGTCCGTCCCGTCCAGCCTCCCACAGGATACGGGATTGTGCATCGAGTTCACTGCAGACTGGCACCCTGCATTGCTTTTGGGGGCCACGCTGTACAGCCACATCACCACCTGCCGCTAGGGCACCGCCTCCTGGCCGCTCTGGGCATCGCTCATTCCAGGTGCTGCACCCTCCTCAGGGGTCTCACTTCGCACCGTCCCCTCTCACTCCGCAGCCCCTACCCCTAGGAGCTGCAGCTGCCTCTGGGTGACTCGGCCCTCCAGCCAGGTCCTAGTGTCCTCCCCTTCCGGGGTATCAAAGGCTTTCGGGGCAAACTGTCCCAGGCAATCCGCTCCCCGCTGCCTGGTCTGTGCCCCTGTGGGACAAAATGGGAATGTTCTTTATGTTTTCTCTGAGTGCTGTGTGGGTGCCTCAGTTTCCCCTATGCATTTCTCGAGTGTCTAGGGGTGTGTGATTGTTGCAGAGCCCTAGGGGGCCAGTGTGATCCTGTCTGCACAGAGAATGGCCGACACCCTGTCTCCTGGCAACTGATGGCCTGAGCCCCTCCTCTGCAAAGGTGCCAACTGAAGGTGTTGGAGAACAAAGAGATCAGGTGACCTCCTGGCCTGGGAAAGAGACAAAGGGAGAGGAGGGGCTGGAGAGTTTTCAGTTTGGAACTGGCTGGGAAAATGGAGGGGAGCCCAGACGGGGCTCTGGCCTTCCTGGCCCCCCCCCAAGATGGACCTAACTGAGGGAGTCCTGTTGTCTGTACCTGCAAGACCTGTCTTGGACAGTGTCCCTGTCGTCTAAATAAACCTTCTGTTTTACTGGCTGGCTGAGAGTCGTGGAAGCCAGGGGTGCAGGGCCTTGTCTCCCCCAACTCCATGACACCCTGCCCAGGGAATGGCAGGGGAACCGGGCCGCCCTCTGCTCTGGGTCCCAGCTCAGGGCCCTCCACTCAGCAGCCCAGGTCTGTGTTGTCCTGCATCTTGCTGCTTTCCCCTGAGCCTTTCCGGCTCCCCCCGGTTTGCCAGCCCGGACTCCCTCCTCCCAGTGAGTAACCGCAGACTCCACTCCATAGCCCCAAACACGCCTCCCTTGGCCCCAGGGGGGACTGCAGACCACGTCCCTGCAGCCCCTGTCTGCTCCCAGCTCCTGGGCTTTCCACAGGCCCCTGCTGCTCCCGGCCAGCTGAGCTGTGAGAGCGGGGAGTTGCCCAGAGTGTGACTAACGCGGCCAGAGTCTGCAGAGAGCCTGAGCCCATTGCCCTGAGAGGCGGGAGCTGCTTCCTGAGTCCCAGTGGGGTGGGGAGTCTCACTGGGGGGTGAGGGGGAGGGCAGGAAGGGGGGAGGGAAGGGAGCGGGTGCCAACAATGCTGAAATGAAAAGTGGCAGAAATAGCAAATAAAATAAAAACCTCTTTTATCCCCAGGGGTTTGGTTCAATGTCTGTCTGACAAATGACAGCCCCGAGGCCATGAGGCCAGGGCAGCCTGGGGACTGACACTGATTTTTAGCATAGTCAAACAGAGTTTTGGGGGGACGCTCCAGCTGCATTTGCTGCCCACCCAGGGCTGGGTTTAGGGGTCCCCCAGGGTGCACGAGGGGATGTGCGTGTCTGGCAGGTCAGACCCTCCTTGGGGAAGGCAGCGTGGCTCGAGCAGACAGTGGCCTGCCAGTGAAATGGCCCCGGAGGGCAGCAAAGGGGCAGGCAGGAGACAGCCCCAGTTCACAGGGGGGGCAGTTTGCAGATGCACCCTAGCACATGGCCGGCTGTGTGGAGGGAAGGGGTTGCAGACGGTCCCTGGCTCCCAGTGGGGGGGACGGGGACTTTGCAGATAGTCCCTGACTTAGAGTAGCTGGGAGCGGGGAGTTTGCAGACACTCCTTCGCTGTGTGGGGTGGGGCGGGGCTAGCGGGGGAAAGTACTTTCGATTTTCCAGCCTCTGCATCTCTCCCCTGAGGTGAGGTCCATCAGCCCCCCTAGTTCTGCCCCCCTGGGTCCAGGGTCCCTCTGTCCTCTCTGGGTCCTGCCCTCACCCCCAGGTCTGGGCTTATCCCCCTGACTCAGGGCTTCGCCCCTGCAGAGTCTCCCCTCCCTGTGTTGTACCAATAAAAACCAGCAGGATCTTATTAAGAGGGATAAGGCAAAGATGCCACATTTATTGTAAATATAATAATACTATAAAAGATAACAGTAAATAACGTTGTTTGGCTACTTATTTCTGTTACTACTTATTTCTTATACACACACATTATACCTAATACCTATACACTTACACACACATTTACACACACACACATCCATCAGATGTTCTGCAGCTGCTGCATAGTTACCAGTCCTGCTTGAGTCTGTGGCTTGAGTTTGCAGCTTGGGTTCGTAGCTTGTGGCGGCTAACTGGCCAAGAGAGCCGGGCACAAAGACGAGCTGGGTCTCTGTTGGGCATGCACCGATACCCTTCCATGTTGGCAGCAGAATGTTACCCTTCTCCCAAAGTTTTTTATCTCACCCATCCTTTTTGTAGGCTTTAGTTTGAATCCAGAGTCTATAGGTCTTGCTGTGTCACGCTGCCTCTGGGTTTGGTGATTGATCACCCGTCAGTTGCAGACATGACTTTCAGCCTGGGACCGGGCTTTGATTTTTCTTCTATTGTACCTTTTCTTTTTAGGGTGGATTCTTCTTACTTTGTTAGGGCTCTTGTCTGCAGCTTCAGCCGTTGATGTTTGAACTCTATTTAATCAGGACAGGCTGGGGCTGGAGGTTGATTCCATCATCCATACATACCTTATTTACACATTTAAACTAAACTAATAAGATTACACCAGGGTTTGCAAAAATGAAGGTTGCAGCAAGCCCTTACAAAATGGAGTAAGCATTTTAAAATGGGGTTTGAATTACAATATGGCAAATAGTGAACAGAAGTTACAATATAGACAAGTATAGTAAATGGTAAACAGAAGTTACACTACTAAAACAGTGCAAGTCTCAGTGATTTAAGCAGGAATTGGATTGATAGTAAAACTTACAGAGGCAGCTGACTGAACAGCTATGGCTCTTAACAGGCATCTGAATTGTTATTTAGCCAGTTATTGGGGTAACCGGTTTTATGAATGAATATTGTTTCATTCATAAAACTTTACTTATGAAGTTGCATTAATAAAGTGAACAATTAAAAACAATTTCATTCATCAGTCCTACACCTGGATGTGGGGGCCCTGCGTGCCAGGGCAGGGTTGGGGGGGGTTGGAGGGAGGTGACCCCTAAACCTTTGTGGCTCTGCCCTATCCAACCCCCAGTTCCCCCGCCCCTTTCTGTTCCTTTCCGTACTTCTCCCTGCATGGATCTCCCGGTGCCCATCCCCGTGGCGCCCGGCCGGGTCTGTCCTGCTTCCCACAGGCTCTGGGGGCTGCTGGGGGCCTGTTCCCTGCTCTGACCTCACCCCCCGGCCAGTGACTCAGCCTCGGGCGTTCTGCCAGAAGCAGCTGCAGCAGCGAGAGCCGCAGTCGGTGAATTGCTGTAGCTTTCACACCGACTCCCTTTCTCCGGCCTGGGAACTAGGTGTCAGAGTTAAATCCCAGGGACAAACAACCAGCCTCCCTTCCCTGCCAGAGCCTTTCCCGGGGCCTCCGCCATTTCCCGGCCTATGGCGCTTACCCCAGAGCAGGCAAAGAGGTGCCTGGCCCCCAGCCATGAATACCTGCTCTGTGGGGGCACAGCAGCATCGCAGGCCCTGCTCTGGCACCGGCTCAGGACTGGGGGTGGCAGGCAGATGAGGTCGCACTGAAAGGAAGGCGCATGTTTCTGGGGGTGGGTAACTAGCTGTTGGCACAGCTCATCCGGGGGTGGGGTTGATCCTCCATGGCAGCCAGCGTTTGAAGCAGGATGGGGGGTTGTGCCTCAGTTTCCCTAGGAGTTCATTCCGGGCCTTGCCAGGCGTGTGGGTTACCTGGGTGATCCCAACATTCCCGTCCAACCTCGGAGCTGGGAATTCTTCACCTGGCCAAGCGGCAGCGAGATGAAACCCGGCCCCGAGAGCGGGGTCTGAAGCCGCTCTTGGTCATGCAGCTCTGGCGTTCCTCACCCCCGGCACCCTCAGATCCCTGCTCCTCCACAGAGACTCCCCGCGCATTCAGAGCCGGGTTCCTGCTGCTGGAGAACCCAGCCTGCTGCCGGTCTTTCACTCCTGCCAGGCCCAGGCCGGCCGGCTCCGGGACAGGCAGGAGTCCCCAGCTGTGGCCAGGACTGGACTTTACAGCCTCTGGCAGGGGGGTTCATGGCGGCCATTCCAGCCCCCAGTGAAAATAAATAGCAGCGCCCGCCCCCCCTCCGCCCGGAACGGCCGCTCTGCAAACCTCCTCTGTTCTCTGCAGGGTGACAGCCCAGCTGGGTGAACCTCCCCCTCCCCCCCCCCCCAGTGACCCACCCAGGTTCCCCACAGCCTGGCACTGCTTCAGGGGGCCCCCAGGGGCTGGGGATAGAATCCAGAGTCCTGGCTCCCTTCCCCTGACTAACCCCCCAGCGTGGCACTGGGAGCAAGGCCCAGAATGGGGGAGGGGTGGGAGTTTGGATTGGAACCAGAGCAGGAAATTCAGCACATTGTTGGTTCAGAACTGCCTCCGGATCCCACCAGCCTCAGCCCCCGCTCATGCCTGTCCAACCGCCCCCCGCCCGTCCATCTGACTGGCTGTCCATCCTCACCCCCTGCTCTGACTCCCCCTCCTTCCATCCATCTGTCCTCACCCCCATGCCTGTCCGACACCCCCTTCTGTCCATCCTCAGCCCCCCCCATATGCTCTGTCCACACACCTTCCTTCCTTCTCTCCGTCCATGCTCACTCCCCACACACACAGTTCTTCCCACACACCTTCTTCCTTCCGTCTGTCCGTCCGTCCAGCCCCATACACTCCCTTGGGAGGAGGGGTGTCCACCCCACACTGGCCAAGCTGGGGTTAACCACAGAGGCCCCGCCCCTGCCTCGGCATGCTCCAAGTGGCAGGTGTGGATAAAAGGAAGCGGGGAGGGGGGGAGGACACCTGTGCACTGTCGGGTCCTGTAGAGGTGCCGTCAGCCCTCCAGACATGAGTCTCCCCGGCATGCATGGGAGCTGTACGGGACATACTGGCCAGGGGGTAGGAAGCTGTTGGGGACAGTGGGATCTCAGGATGACCCTGTCTCTCCGGCAGGCACAAGAGCTGTACGGGGACGCGCTTGCCGGGGGACAGAGCTCGTTCTTGCTGCAGCAGGAGGGGGCCGGGGGTGATGTTTTCAGCTGCTCCCTGGGTAACCTGCCCCCCGGGGAGGAGGCGGCGCTGACCCTGCGCTACGTCTGCGAGCTGTCGCTGGAGCCCGACGGGGCCGCCCGCTACGTGCTGCCGGCCGTGCTGCGCCCCCGCTACACGCCCCATGGTGAGCCCCACAGATACCCCTGTGCCCCCCATGCGCCCCACAGTTAGACCCATGGCCACTTCACAGATCCTGCTGCACCCCCAGGGTACAATCTGCATTGCTGAATTGCTGTTCCCCTCCTTAATCCTCCAGCCCAGGGAGTCTTTTACACGGCTTTGCTGTGTGAACGCCAGGCCCCTCCAGGCTCTGCTCACACACAGCCACCAGTGTGCAAACACCACCCAGCTGAGATGCATGAAGCTCTCCCAGCCACACCGGAACCACACACACGGCAACATCTGCAAATTCTCCAGCCCCAGCCTCACACCCCAGAGACGTGCATGTTGTGCTGTCCAGTCCGGTCACTGTGCAGCACGAGCTCATTGATTAGTTCGTCAGGCCATCCCAGGGTAACGATCCTGCACCAGCCCTGCTGGGCTCAGACACATTCCCCAAACACTCCAGTCCAACCCGCTGGTTTAGATCGAACACTAAAGCGAGTTTAGTAGCTAGAGAAGGAAGGGTTGTAAGTGATCCCAAGTTATGGGGCACGAAGGTCGGAACTGGTTACATCAGAAATAAAAGGTAAACGCGCACTCTGCGTCCTGAACCGTTACCAGGCTAAGGGAAGGTTTGAAGCAGGCAGCTTTTCTCACCCTACAGGATGCTGCAGGCAGTTGCCAGTTCTGAGTGCACAGGCTGCAATTCCTTCCCAGCCTGGGACCGATCTCCCCAGTTCAGTCTGTCAAGCTTTCAGGAAAGAAGGAAGGGGGGGGGGGGGGGGAAGAGGTGCCCAGGTGTCGGTTTTCCCCCTTTTTATATCCTGACGCTTCTTACTGGGAAAGTCCTGGCTGGGTGATGTGGCTGGGCAGCTCCAGGGCATACGTGAAGGAGCAATTGTCCTTTGGGTGAATTGTAAATCTCTCGTTTACAGCTCCCCACTGGCAAATGGCCGGGGATGGTTGCATAGCACCTGGCTGGGTGTTGGTCACCCAGCCTCTGAGGTGCTTGTCTGTGGACATTTCTCAGATTTACAGCATGGTGCAGTTACAAACATAGAACAGAATCTCATAACGCCATATACGCACCTTTTAACAGGACAGTAATATTCAGCAGACCGTGATTTTTCAAGTGATACCTCACAAGGCAGACTTTGTTCCAGATTTATTGTCATCTTGTAAAAATGGGGACTGTTCTAGTGTAGACTGTCATGGCTTCCCTCTTCAAAACACTGTCGGCGTGTCAGTCACCCCAAGGCAGGGTGCGTTAAGGCCCATTTGAGTTTTGGCAGCATAATTCCCAAGTGTTTTTCTGATCTTACACAACTTTGCACAAGCATACGTGGTTATTTCATTTAACACTTTGGGGACCAGTCTAGCAATCTCATGAGTTAGCGCGTGTCTTTCCTGGCTTGTTGGAAAACACCGTTTTCTGTTCTTGCAGCACTGATATCACTTCTGTCGCTTCAACTGGTGTTATCTGCAGGTGGCTATTACTTACATTCTGGAAAGTATTACCTTGGCATTTAGCATCCAATCAATGAGGTGGTGTGCCTCAGTTTCCCTTTCTACACAGCAGATCATATTTGCCATGGCTTCTCCACCGTGATGGGTTTTAAGTCTGCTTGCATGCATTATCTGTGAAACAGCATTACCCTGAGGCTTCTTGAAATAATCTGTGTTCTTGTTTGCCACGTCCATCATTTTCAAGCATTGTGCCTATTTAACAGGGTTAAACATTAACACCAAGTTTCTCCTTGTAAAAGGGCGTTTGCACATATCGCTGTCACATCGCGCCTTTTGTTGATGTAGTCTGTCCCCGAGGTGGGTTTGGGTCAGACCCATTGTGTCATTTAACTCTTTAACCAAAGCTTTGCCTTCAATTAGTTACTGGCTCTTTCTTCACCTTAGGGTTCCCTTCGGTATCTGCTCTTAATCCAGCCCTGTCTCTGGGGCTGGTGAAGCAGCGCTGCAGGGGGCTCCCCCACATGGGCAGGCCCCCTCTGGAGCTGTGTCCCAACGCCATGGCGATGCACCCTCTGCCTTGGGGTTACCGTGTTCCCCTCGCCTTCCCCAGCCCACTTTTCTGTAACTAGCAGTATTCTCTCAGCTGCTTCCTTGGTGCTGCCCGTCGGGAGGGAAACCACCCCCGCCCCGTCAGCCAGGTTGTTGCATCTTCACTGACCCCTTTTCCCCAAGCCGAGTTTACATCCTGTCTTAGAGAGACCATCACTTTCCAGAAGTATGTCCAGACTGGTCGCCTGGAGAATACAACCGGACATCTACTCTAGGGGCTGGGGTGGGAGCCTGTCTGTCACCACCACCCCCCCATGTCCCCAAGGAGCTGGCTGTGAGACCGCTTTCCTCAGCTGCATGGTCCACCCTCTGACTCCGCTGCTGGAGTGGACAGGAGCTGAGGCTGCATTTCCCCCCCAAGCAACCAGGGTGAGGACAGTCATGTGCTAACAACGCTACTTCCCCACGAGGCTGGCCAGGCACAGCCAGCTGCTTACAGGGCCTGCCCGTTTTCTACAAAAATCCTCTCTCCGTTTTCCTTTCCTGGGACCCCCTCTAAGATCCCTTCCCTGGTGCCCTCTAGAGCGAGATTTATGGTTTGTTCAGCTGCAAAACTCTGCCAGTCACCACCTGGAACAGTGTCCTCTGTTATAGGCACTCTCTCCCGCTCCCTGGGATCAGAGGGAATGTTGCCTTCTGCTGTGGTACAGAAGCTGGTCTCAACCCCTCCCATGTCTGGAAGCGCGCTGCTCCCCCCCACCCCCTGCAGAGCAGAGAGCCTTTCTCGGTTTCCGTCAGCAGTCTCTGGGGCTTTCCCATTTCCCCCTGGGGTTCCGGCGCAGGATTCCTTCCTGTGACGGCAGCTTGCCACACTAACAACCTCAGCTGTGCAGAAAACATCATTCCCCACAAGGATGTCGACAGTTCCCACCTTCAATTCACTTGCTGAGCCATCAGATTCTGTGTGCACCTTGACTAAAGGCCCAGGCGTCTTGGCTCCTCCTGCTGGTAAAAGCTCTGCCATTTGACCTGGCAACATGTCACCTTCTTGCATGACTCTCTGTTTATCCACAGTAATCTGTGCACCTGTATCTTCCCATCCCAGGTGTTCCCTGTTACTAATTCTAAGTCTTAATACGTCACCTGTCTGGTTCTGCAGAGCCAAATCCCACAAAACCAATGTGGTTCGCTTCAGGTGCCTCAGAGGTTTCTGTGCTGAGCACAGCGGTACGAACATGGGCTGCCCATAGCTTGCTGTCCCTCCGCTCAGAGCAATGGTTTCTCAGGCGGCCAGTGGAATTACAGTGGCAGATGCTCCTCTGTTTTTACAGGAGGTTTGGGGTGGAGATTAGAAGAATGGTTTCGGGGGAGGTGCATGCCCAGCCCCCCAGTCACCCTCTTTTTTCCCCGAGAGAGAACGGGATCCCCCCTTTGCCCCAGGTTTAAACCCCAGTTTCTATGACTTGTTAGACATCTGAACTTGCTCAAAGATGTCATCCAAAGTGGCCATTTTTGTCACAGACTCCTCCCACAGACACTGCTTCGCATCATTCTCCCAGAGATCCCAGAAACATTCTTGGCCAATCAGATCTAGCAATTGTCCGAAATCTGCACCACTTTCACCCATTTCCTTCTCAGGTCATTCACCCTGTAAACATACTCCCAATGACTCACACCAGCATTCCTTTGAAGACCTCTACATTTTGTCCTACATACCTCAGGAGTAAATTGAAACTCTTTCAAAACAGTGTCCATAAACGTAGACTATGCCCAAGCATCCAGAAATGGCATTGCATTGGGTACATCCCGAGCTTTACCAGGCAGTTCTGCACTCCGTGTGAGCATTCACTTGCCCTCTGGAATCCCATGGGCATCACCCAGCTTTTCAGCAGTGGTGAAATATTCCTCCATACAGTCTGTTTCTATGTATACAGGCCCACAGCTGGTCCCAGTCCGAAACGTTTGGCGTTAAAGGGAGGTGCTGGTGACGCTGGGATTTCCTTCTGTTTGTCTAACGTTTCCAGCTGGCGTTTTCGCTCTTTCTCCTCGGCCTCTTTGCCTCTCAGCTCCAAAACGCGCTGATGTGCTGCTATTTCCGTGGCCGCAGTTATTTCTTTCTCCTTCAACTGAAGGTGAGCCTCGACCTTCAGTTCCAAGGTTCGCTGGTACACCTCTACCCCGATATAACGCGACCCGATATAAGACGAATTCGGATATAACGCGGTAAAGCAGAGCTCCGGGGGGGGGGGGGGGCAGGGCTGCATGCTCCGGCGGATCAAAGCAAGTTCGATATAACGCAGTTTCACCTATAACGCGGTAAGATTTTTTGGCTCCCGAGGACAGCGTTATATCGGGGTAAAGGTGTATGCTTTCTCCTTTCCTGCTACCCGCAGTTTGCACAGCACTAACCTTGCAACTGCATCATGCTCCTCATTTTTCTACCTTTCTGTGTCTATTTCCCTTTCCTGAAATAAGCGAAGAGAAAATAACAAAACTGGAACCTGTACCTCACACTTGAGCCCACTTAAAATCATCACACGGGTGCTCAAAGTGCAAACTTCACTCAGAGCAACAAGCTGTGCATATAACCCTGCTCTCACTGTGCCACTGTGACATTCCTGGATTGCTCAATCGCTGTTCCCCCTTAATCCTCCAGCCCAGGGAGTCTTTTACACGGCTTTGCTGTGTGAACGCCAGGCCCCTCCAGGCTCTGCTCACACACAGCCACCAGTGTGCAAACACACACACAGCTGAGATGCATGAAGCTCTCCCAGCCACGCCGGAACCACACACACGGCAACATCTGCAAATTCTCCAGCCCCAGCCTTGCACCCCAGAGACGTCCGGTCACTGTGCAGCTCGAGTTCATTGATTAGTTCGTCAGGCCATCCCAGGGTAACGATCCTGCACCAGCCTTGCTGGGCTCAGACACATTCCCCAAACGCTCCAATCCAACACGCTGGTTTAGATCAAACACTAAAGCGAGTTTAGTAAGCTAGAGAAGGAAGGGTTGTAAGTGATCCCAAGTTATGGGGCACGAAGGTCGGAACTGGTTACATCAGAAATAAAAGGTAAACGCGCACTCTGCCTCCTGAACCGTTACCAGGCTAAGGAAGGTTTGAAGCAGGCAGCTTTTCTCGTCCTACAGTAGTGGTTCTCAAACGTTTGTACTGGTGACCCCTTTCACATAGCAAGCCTCTGAGTGCCATCCCCCCTTATAAATTAAAAACACTTTTTTATATATTTAACACCATTATAAATGCTGGAGGCAAAGCGGGGTTTGGGGTGAAGGCTGACAGCTCACGCCCCCCCATGTAATAATCTCGCAACCCCCTGAGGGGTCCCGACCCCCAGTTTGAGAACCCTTGGCCTACAGGATGCTGCAGGCAGTTCCCAGTTCTGAGTGCACAGGCTGGACTTCCTTCCCAGCCTGGACCCAAGCTCCCCAGTTCAAAGTCTGCTAAGTGTTCACGTTGCCAGCAGGAAGGAGGGGGGGGAGAGGTGCCCAGGGGCCAGTTTTCCCCCTTTTTATATCCTGACCCTTCTTATTGGAAAAGTCCTGGCTGGGTGATGTGGCTGGGCAGCTCCAGGGCATACGTGAGCTGCCAACTGTCCTTTGGGTGAATTGTAAATCTCTTCTTTACAGCTCCCCCGCTGGCGAATGTAGCTCCCTGTACACCTAGCCCCCCCAACCCTGCTATGCACCCCCCAGTGAAACGCAGAGCCCTGGATAACTCCCCACACCCACAACTACATGCCCACTATGAGCCCCGTAGCCCCCCCCAACCTTGCTTTACCCTACATGGTGAGACCCATGACCCCCTGAACCCCCACTATGCACCCCATGGTGAGTGACCCCACAGCCTGAAACCCCATGAGATACCATAGCCCCTGCTACATACCCCCCAGGGAAAGACCCACATGGACCCTCATAGCCCCTTAACACCCCATAGGTCACTGCTATGTGCCCCACAGTTAATGCCCCCCCAGCCCTGCAATCCCTACCCCAGGGTATGTAACCCCCCTGGGCCCTCCCCCAATATCCCACGTCCCCCCATGCCCACCAATATCCCATGCTCCCCATCCTCCCCCCACTCTCCCAGTCCCCGGCCCTCACCCCGTGTCTCTCTGCAGGGTGGGACGGGGAGGACGTCACCCAGGGGGTCCCGCGGGTCCCCCCAGGGGAGCTGCCCTACACCCTGAGCCTGAGCGCCACGCTGCAGTCGCCCCACGGCATCGACCGTGTGCTCTCCAACTGCTCCCTCACCCCCCTGAGCTACAGGGCTGGGAACCAGACCACTGCCCAGGTAAGGGCTCGCCCAGACGCCTGGGTCCTGGCCATTGCCGCTGGGAGGGGCAGTGGGGGGGCAGCTCTGAGTGAAGGAGTGATGGGGGGCTCTGGGCTGAGGGGTGGGGGACAGGGCTGTGGGGGATTTGGGGCGAGGCTGGGGGGGCAGGTCCCAGGGGACTATGTGGGCATGGGTCCTATGGGGACATATACAGGGGTGGGAGCTCTGGGATGAGGCAGGGGGTGGGTCCCAGAAGGCCCAGGGCGGAGGGAGGGACGAGCGACACAAACGGATCCGGGGAATTCCCCAAGTTCTCTGGGGAAAATCTCGAGGGGCTGAGACCAGCCCATGGGGGTGAAATCCCAGGCATTTGATGCACCCTGGTTCCCTTCACTATCTGGGAATTTCCCTCTCCTTCATTTTCAGTGGAATAAAATGGGGGGGGGGAAATTTCACCCTCAAATTGGAAAGGTTCAGCCCCCCCCAAAATTCAGAAATTTGCAGTGTTTTCCCCGGGTGTTTTTCCCTCTCTCCCTCCCACCTAACCCGGGGGGCCCAGCCCAAGTTCCCAGGGGGTGGTGCAGCCCACATTCCCGGGTCGCCCCCTCCCCTCCGGCTCCATGGAGGATCACTGAGCTGGGCGCGAGAGCCAGCGGGACCCTGCCCCCCAGGAGCTGAAGGGAGGGGACTGTGTGTCTGTCACCCCCAGGTGTCGCTGGCCCAGGCCCCCCCGTGGGACCGAGACGTGGAGCTGCTGGTGCATTACGCGGAGCCGCACAAACCCAGCGCGGTGCTGGAGGCCGGGCTGCCCGAAGTGGAGCCAGGTGAGGGGGGGGTGTCCCGCACCCTGCTTCCCCTGGGTGGGGAGGGCTGTGGGGTGGGGATTAGGTGTGGGCGTTGAAGGAGCGGGGGATAGGATGTGTGAAGGGGATTGGGGACAGGATCAGGGGGTGGGCACTGGGGCGTGGGGGTCCAGAGCAGGGGCTCTTGGTAGGGCTGGGGGTAGGAGGGTGGGGTGCCTGGGAGGAGCCAGGCAGTGGGGTGCCCTGCAGATTTGGGGGGCATGGGGAAGAACATGGGATGGAAGGGCAGGCACTGGGGGCTGGAGATTGGGGGCGGTGGGGGATCTAGGGAAAGAGCTGTAGGAGGAGAGACAGAGGAGTGTGGGTGGGGCTCTGGGGCAGTCAGGGAACGCTGAGGGCTCTCACAGGGCTCGACCCCATGCCGGCCCCATTTGGGGCTGGCCCCATCTCCCCACAGGCTCCCTGATGGGCGACCCGGCCGTGATGGTGACCCTGCTGCCCAGCCTGCCCAAGGCATTGCCAGGCCAGAGCTCGGCCGGGGAGTTCATCTTTCTGCTGGACTGCTCCGGCAGCATGGCGTGCCCCATGGACGGCCTAGACTACTCGGCCCAGCGCATCGACAGCGCCAAGTTACGGCCAGTACTCCTGGGGGAATTCCGCACCAAAAAATTAAAAATTGTGCACACGTTTTAAAATTCTGCAACAATCTGCATTTTTTTGTCAAAATAACACAATATAATTATGACAGTTTCAATTATTTTGGTAATTTATTTCAAAATATCTGTCAGCAAGTACGTGTGTAACAACACAGACAACAAAAAGATTCTATTCCTTACTAGGCATATTAACACAGAACTTTGAGTAATTCATTTAACTACAATACAGAACCGTATTTCCCGCCCCCCTCAGAAGCAGCGCAAAGGCTTGGGGGAGTCAGGGGTAATGGAGGAGCTGAGGGAGAGGGAAGGAGCCTGGAGTGAACTGGGAGGGTTGTTGGGTGTGGATGGGAGAAGTATGTAACAGGTTTTTTGGGGGGAGTGGCAGATTGTTGGGGAGTTGGGGAGCCTCCCCCATGCAGATCCTGGCTGACCCCAAGCCTCTCCCATTCAGTCAGCCACATCTGCCCCTGTCCCCCTCCCCACACCCATCCCCATGTGTTCCTGCATCTCCCCTACCCCCTTTCCCATGTGGCCTTGCACCTCCACTCCCATTCAGCTCCTGGCTCAATGGTGTCACCCCACTAGCTCCTGAGCCTCTGCCCCAGTCTGTCCCCCCCAGCAGCCGCATATGCCCCCCTCTGTCTGTCCTAACCTGGCTCTGCCAGCAGGGTGCTGTGATGAACTTCTACTCCTGGGGGAATTCTGCAGCACTGGGCACGCATAGAAATTTTTTTCCCCACAGAAAATACATTCTGCCCCAGAAGTGCTACAGTTATGCTGTTTGCCACAACAGCTGGCTGAGTTCATGCTGCTGGCTGCTCTGGCACCACGGCGGCCTCTGGTGGCTGAAAGGCGGAACTGCAGCACTTCTCAGGCAGAAATGTATGTACATGAGTTCTGCGCGTGTGCAGTGGTGCAGAATTCCATCAGGAGTAACCCTGGCAGGAGGCCATGCTAGATGGGCCGGTGGGACAGAGCCGGGGGGAGCAGCCCAGGCTGGCTGGGCCGGTGGGGCAGAGCCAGGGGGAGCAGCCCAGGCTGGCTGGGCCCGGAAGGCCTGAGCTGGGGGAAGAGCAGCCTAGGCTGGCTGGGCCCATGGGGCAGAGCCGGGGGTGGGAGGGAGCAGCCCAGGCTGGCTGGACCCAGGGGGCAGAGCTGGGGGAGGGAGGGGGCAGCTCAGGGTGGCTGGACCTGGGCGGTGACTCCGTCCATCTCTGTCCATCCCCAGGAGACCCTGGTCCTGCTGTTGAAGAGTTTGCCCTGGGCTGTTATTTCAACATCTATGGCTTTGGGTCTTGGTTTGAGTCCTTCTACCCATGAGTCAAAGGGGCAGGGCAGGGAGGGGGCTGGTTGGGTTAGGGGGCAGGGCTGGTTGGGGTTGGGGGCAGGGTGTCTGTGGGCTGGGGGCAGGGCTGGCAGGGACAGGGCTGGCGGGAGGCAGGGCTGGCTGGGATTGGGGTGTCCCTGGGCTGGCAGGCGGTGGGGGTGGCTGGGGTTGGGGTATCCCTGGCTCCAGCTGTCCCGGCCCCTGACCCCTCAGCGCCCTCCACAGGCAGAGCGTGGGATACACCCAGCAGACCATGGCCGAGTCCCTGCAGCGCGTCCAGCAGCTCCAGGCTGACCTGGGGGGCACCGAGATCTTGGCACCGCTACAAGCCATTTACTGCAGCCCCTGCCTGGATGGGCATCCACGCCAGGTACCAGGGGCAGCAGCTGGGCGTCCTGGGGGCTCGGAGAGGGGCTGGGGGAGCCAAGAGAGGTTGAGGGGGGCTTTCAGAAGGGAATGGGGCCGGGGAGGAGAAACTCAGAGACTTTCAGGCCAGAAAGAACCATCCTGATCATCTCATCTGGCCCCAGCCCCCCACCCCCCTGTGACAGCTCCAGCCCCTAGGGCTGAGTCACCGATGCCCCCAAACCCTGATTTACAGACGTCAGGTCCCAGAGTCCCCCTAGTTACTCCTGTTCAAACCAGCAAATGCCCCAGCTGCCGAGGGGGATGAACCCCCCAGAGTCTCTGCCAATCTGACGCTGGGGAAAATCTCTTCCCCACCCCACATGTGGGGGTCAGTGAGCCCCGAGCGTGGGGGTGAAACCCCTCCCCCCCGCAGCCAGCCCCTGGGAAGGATTCTCTGCCCCTCAGCTCTCTTGAGGAGGCTGTTCCTGAACTTCCCGGGGGGAGACCCTCAGAGAGGGGCAGGGGGCTTTGGGGGCAGCTGACAGGGGGCCAAGGGGGGCGCTTGGAGAGGGGCTGGGAGCTGGGGGGCAGCTGATGGGGGCTTTTGAGGGGGCTCAGAGTAGGACTGGGGCCAACCAGGGGCCGGTGCCCCTGGGGGTGTGAGCAGGGCGTGGCAGGCAGGAGCCGGGCAGGGTACTTCTGTGTAGAGCTGGGGGGGCAGCGCTGGGTGCTGCGCTCAGCTCTGGGGGGGCGTCCTGCAGCTGGGGGGCAGGGAGGGCACGTGGGGGCATCAGGAGGGTCCAAGAAAGGTGCCCACAGCTGTCAGGCAGGTTAGTGTCTCCAGGGGCTGGTGAAAAGGTGACAGGTGCGGGTTGTGGGTCACAGTTAGAGACCGGGGAGAAGGTTGGGGTCCCCGTCTGTCAGCCCCCCCCCCCTCCCGGGGAGATGTCTGGGAGAGGAGGGAAGGGGGCTGAGGGGGTTTATGGGGCTGGGGATCTCCAGGAGGGGGCTCAGTGGGGAAGATTCTCTTGGGGCTTCCCCCATTCCCAGGGGGAGAAGGGTCTCCGGGGAGATTTGGGGTCCCCGGCTCTGACAGCGTCTCTCCCCCGCCAGCTCTTTGTGTTCACGGACGGAGAGGTGAGGAACACCCAGGACGTCATCGCTGAGGTGAAGCGTCACCGGGGGGCCCACAGGTAATGGGGCACCTGTCCCCCCAGTGCCCCCCAACCCTGACCCCCCCCAGCCCTGACCCCCAACCCTGATCTCCAGCCTCTCTGCCATGGGGACCTCTGCCCCTATCATCTCCCCAACTCTGCTTTCCTGCCCTGCCACCCCATTTCCCTCAGCCCTACTGGCCCCTCTCCAACTGCGCTGCCCCCACCCCAGCACTGGCTGTGCCCCCCAGCTCTGCCCCTCTCCCTCCTGTCTCTGCCCCCCTGAAGGTGCTTCTCCTTTGGCATTGGGGAAGGGGCCTCCATGGCTCTGGTCAAAGGCATCGCCCGGGCAGCAGGGGGCAGCGCCGAGTTCATCACGGGCCAGGACTGCATGCAGCCCAAGGTGAGAACCCAGGAGTCCGGGCTCCCCCGCTCTAACCCAGCAGACCCCACTCCCCTCCCAGAGCTGGGAGAGAACCCAGGAGTCCGGGCTTCCAGCCCCCCTACTCTAACCCGCCAGTTCCCACTCCTCTTCCAGACTGGGGATAGGACCCTGGTGTCCTGGCCCCACCCTGTGTGTGCCGGTCTCTCCCCCAGGCCCTGCAGTCTCTGAAGCGGGCCCTGCAGCCGTTCGTGACTGGGATCTCACTGAGCTGGGATCTGCCCCCTGGGATGGAGGCGGCGCTGCTGGGCCGGGGCCCTGAGGTGATCTTCCCTGGGCAGCGGTGCCTCATCTACGCCCAGCTCCGCTGGCAGCCCCAGGTGAGAGAGTGAGGCCCCCCTCCCTCCCCCAGGACGCCCCCAGGGCTCGGGATCAGTGACTGAGCCGGGAACCTCCCACCCCCTCCTAGGTGATAACTCTGACCCCCTAACGATGGCCATTGAGCTGGGGGCTCTGTGCTACCCAGCCCCATTGATCTAATGGGGATCGTTAACTCTGACCCCTAACAAGGGATATTGGGCTGGAGTTCTCTGTGCTACCCAACCCCATTGATTTTCTCCCCCCTCACACTGCCCTTCTGACCGCCTTTCTCTGCCTGCAGCCCCCAGACACTGCCGTGGGGGGCGTCACCCTGCAGTACTGCATCCAGGACCAGACCTACAAGGAGATGCTGCAGTTCCCCCTGCAGCCACAGGATGGAGACAGGTGACAGCAATGCTCCCTGGTCCCCATCCTCCCCAGGCCACTGGGTCCTGTCCCCCACATCCCCACCCCCAACAGAATAGAGATGGGAGGGGACCTGCCCCAGGTCACAGAAGGAAGCAGGAGTCCTGACTCCCAGCCTCCCTGCTGTGACCACTAGACCCCACTCCCCTCCTATAGCCAGAGATAGAACCCAGGAGTCCTGGCTCCCAACCCCCCCATACACTATCCCACTAGCCCCTGCTCCCCTCCCCACGGTGGCAGGAACCCAGGCGTCCGGGGCTCACCCCGTAAGTCTCTGTCCTCGGCACAGGCTGCCCGTTCACCGGCTGGCAGCCAAGTCACTGCTGCTGGAGCTGGAGGGGGCCATGGACACCGGGTCAGAGGGGGACCGGCGCCGGGTGCTGGAGACCAGCCTGAGCTCGGGGGTCGTCTGCTCCCTCACGGCCTACGCGGGGGCAGCCGGTGCAGGGACCGCTGGTGAGACGGGACATCCCGCTGGCAGGTAACCCTGGAGGGGCCGGGGATCCCGGCACCAGGTGCGGTGGGGGGAGAAGGCTCAGGTGGGTGGGGGAACCTGGCACCGGGGGAGAGGGGGGACAGGGAATTCTAGCACGGGGGATCCCAGTGTGAGAGGAGGGACCCAGAAGCATGGGGGGGGTATCATGGTTATGGGCTAATGTCCCTTTGCCCCCCTCCCTGCCCCAGCTCCCATGGGGTTGTGCTGCCTCCTCCCTGCCCTCCCAGGGTCCTGCCCTCATCCATGGGGTGCCCCTGGGGCTGGAGGAAGGGTCCCGGCTGGGGGGAAGCTGTGGGGGAGGGGCTGGATCTGGATCTGGGGAGTCACAGCCCGGCGGGGGAGGGACTGGAGCCGGGGGGATCCTGGCTCAGAGGGAGCTGGCGGGAGAGGAGGATGGGGCTGGGTGCGGGGAGGGGGTCCCAGCTAGGGGCAGGGAGGAGGGGTCCCAGTGGTGCATTGGCTCTGGATGCTGGGGGAAGGGGTTCTTCCTTCCCTTAGCTTGTCTCTGTCTGTCTCTGTGTCCGTCTGTCCCTCCGTCTGCCCCCCCAGGCTTCAAGGCTGCGGCCAGAATGCAGCACATGCAGCGTCTCCCCCGGGCGCTATATGGATCCTGCCCGCCCATGGCCAGATGCGCTCCCCGTGCGCTCGGCTGCCCAATGCCAGTGCCCCTCCTCGGGGCCAGGGACCACCTCGCCATGAGCTGCGCCCCCCCACGTGCTCCCCCAGCCCAGAACCATCCGTCTCCCCCCCGCACCCAGAGCTGAGCCAGGGGAGCCCACAGTGAAAGGGCAACCGCAGGGAGTCCTGGGAACACGCCTCGCCGGATGCCGCGGCCCGCCAGGTGAGGGGGGCAGGGGCTGGGAGTCAGGGCGCCGGGCGGGGGGCGAACGCCAGGATGACGCTTCCTCGGGTCCAAGACAGACGTGCCCTGATGGTCCCGGAGCTGGGCAAGTGTTTAACGGCCACATCCCAGCCGAAGGAACTTCCTGGGCAAAACACCGGTGTGACGCTGGGGGAGGGGGAATCTGCAGCTGGGTTTTTTAAGTGCCATGACGCAAATGATCTTGCAACAAAATGAAAAAAAAAAAATAAGGAAACTCCCAGGCAATAAACTCTGTGAAGCTGGAATTTGGGGTGTGAGTTTGTATCAAGCGGCTAAAGTTTGTGGGGGGGCAAACTGGGTGGGCGGGGCGGGCAGGGGGAATCAACCTGGACAGGCCATGTCACTGTTCTGTAACCATCTCCCCACGTCTCTCTCTAGAGAGGGCACTGGAGGAGTCTCCCCTGCTGAGGCTGGTGTCTCTGCAGAATGCTGATGGCTCGTGGGACCTGGACCCCCGGCTGGCCGCGGCGCTGGGGGTGAGTGAGACTGACGCCAGGGGGAGGATGCCCAGTCGGGTGAGTGCAGGGGGCGAGGGAAAGGGGAGAGATGGGGGGCAGGTGCCATGAGTTGAGCCTGTTCTCTGCTCCCAGATGAGACTGTGGGTGACCCAGACTAAGGGGGCGGGTCTGAGGGCAACTGGATCAAATGACCCTTGAACCTGGAGCCCAGTGGGCGAGACAGGCCCAGAGTGGGGGTCTGAGACCCCACTTACAGGTGGTCAGAGCATTGGATCAAGAGGCCCCAGGGCTGGGGGGGGGAGACATGGAGGGCCCCAGGCCGGGCCTGCTCTGAGGCTGTCTCCCTACCCCCGGGCATGGCACTGGGCATATGGGTAGGGGGTCCACGGTGCTAGGGCAGGGGGGCTGGGAACCCTCTGATTCTGGGGAGGGGGCGGGAGCACTGGATTGGGGGGACCCCAGGGTGAGGGCATGGGGGCAGCACTGGGGGGGCAGGGGAGTCCCCAGGGCAGGGGGATGGGGGCAGCACTGGGGGGGGGCAGGGGTCTCCAGGCTGGGCGCTGTCTCAGACTGTCTCTCTTCCTCCTCCCCGCCCATTCCTGCCCCCAGGATGTGCCCCCCGGCGTCTGGGCCACGGTGCTGGCCGTGGTCTGGCTGCACAGCCGGGCCGCAGGGCAGCGCGATGAGTGGGAGCTGCTAGAGGCCAAGGCTGTGGGCTGGGTGCAGAGCCAAGCAGGTGAGATGGGGTCCGGGGCAGGGCCCAGGGTCTCGACTGGAGAGACCCTGCCTCATGGGAACCCCACAGCCCAGCCCCCCTCCGAGACCCCCTGCCCCAAGGGCTCACAGGGCCCCCATCCCTGAGAGCCCTGCCCCCCAGGTTCTACAGCCCAGCCCCAGCCTGGCCCCCCAGAGCCCTCCAGTCCCATGACAGTCTCCCTGCTCGCTGTCCCAATCCCGGCTCCCGCCCAGGTCCCCCATTCTGTGAGCTCTCTGCCCTTTGCCCCGACCCTCCCTGTTCCCCAGGCTGGTGTCTCCCCCTGACCCCTCTCTTGTTTCAGGGCCTCAGCTGAGTGAGGGCCTGGAAGCCGCCAACGCCCTGCTGGGCTTCAACGTTGGCCCTGCCATCTTCGAGCTCTGAGCTCCCCCTGTACCCGCCCCCCAAGCTACCCTGGGCCTCTGACCTGGAGCTTGGAGGCCAGAAGGGGGCACTGGGGGGCAGCCCCACCTGGCCGGCCTGTGCCTAGCCTGGAGCTAACCCCCAGCTGGGATCCCACCGCTGCCTCCAATTCGGATGCATCTGCTTCCTGCTAGCTGAAGAGGAGAACTGGGCTCCACCCCAGACTGGCTGTAGCCTTTATTTTTATTTAGCATAGAGTTAGTGATGTTATCTTACCCCACCGTGGGTTCGGCTCTGGTGGCCACAGTTTCAAGCTCAACAGAGGGAAAGACCCCTCCGCTACTTGGTTCAGACTTAGAGCCTCTACGTACATCACGGTCGCTTTTTCACAGCATGACCCGTCGGCACGTCTGTCTCATGATCTTGTGACATAGAGTCGCTCTTTGGTCACTTACTTATGTCAAGCATCTCTTACGCCTAGGGCGTCGTATGGCTAAGCTGGCATCTCACAGCTGTTGTGATAAATAAAGGGGGGGGGGGTAGCTCCCTTTGATGGACACCCAGCCAGCCAGTTAGCTGTAAAATCCCTCTTACTTGCTTTACCTGTAAAAGGTTAAAAAGTCCCCCAGGTAAAGAAAAAAAAAGTGGGCACCTGACCAAAAGAGCCAATGGGAAGGTAGAACTTCTTACAATTGAGAAAGAAACTTTCCCTTTGTCTGTTGTTCTCTCTGGGCTGGAGGGTCAGAGCAGCCATGCTATAAGCAGCTTAAGCCAGGTATGATTATAAATCATCAGATCATGCCTAGAACTACTTATCTCAACTCCAAATGTGTAACTAGATCAGAATGTTCAGCTAGCCGCGATTAGGGTTATTTCTTTTATTTCTTATTGACTTGTGGACTCCTCTGTGCTAACCCCAGGTGCTTTTGTTTTGCTTGTAACCTTTAAGCTGAACCCCCAAGAAAGCTATTTTGGGTGCTTGGTTTTTGGAATTGCTCTTTTAAAAGCTAGCAAAAGCCTAAGTTCCAGATGTATTTTCTTTCTTTTTGTTTTTAATTAAATTTACCTTTTTTAAGAACAGGATTGGATTTTTGGTGTCCTAAGAGGTTTGTGCATATGCTGTTTGATCAGCTGGTAGCCACAGATAATTTCCTTTGTTTCCTTCTCAGCTCTTCCCCAGAGGGGTGTGTGTGTGTGAAAGGACTTGAGGGTACCCCCCAGGGAGGAGTTCCCAAGTGCTCCTTCCTGCGCTCAAAGGGTTTTTTGTTGTTGTTGTTGTTTTGCATTTGGGTGGTGGCAGCGTTTACCAGTCCAAGGTCAGAGAGAAGCTGTAACCTTGGGAGTTTAATACAAGCCTGAAGTGGCAAGTATTAATTTTTAAAATCCTTGCGGGCCTCACTTCTGCACTCAGAGTGACAGAGTTGGAATTCAGCCTTGACAACTGTGGACACCGTGTTTCAGCCCTGCTTTACTTACATACCTAATGTCCACGTATCCTTCTAAATCCCAACTGGTCCCCTGTGTCTCCACCCGTACAGCCTACCTCTGATAATGACCCGGAACGGAGCATCTGAGTTAATCATAACGTCACCCGGCGCAGCACTGACCCCATGGCCCCGTATCCCCCATGCCACTCCCAGCCGCCACCGCCTCTCTGCACTGGGGGGCGTCCTCAAGAGCAACACCACCACTGTTTGTTTTTCCAAATAACCAAGGGGTCCCTATATAGCCCCACTGAGGCAGCCATGTCTCGGTGCCATGCGAAGAGACCCTGTATAACCAGCCCCACCCCAAGGCAGCCGCATCTCAGAGCTGGGCAAGAGGTTCCTATGTAACCAGCCCTCATGCCCCACTCCAGAGGTGGCCTCATCTCAGCACTGGGTGAGGGGTCCCTGTATAACCTGCAACCCCCCTCTCCCCCACTCCAGGCAGCCGCATCTCTGCGCCCGGCCTCACTGACCCTGCCCTGGGTTTCAGTTTTCTGATGCTAAATGGGGAGGAATTTCTCTGCCAGCCTCTGGCCGCCAGCTGGCCCCATTGAATCAATTTTCAGGTCGGTTCTGTGCCAGAACTAGGCTCTGATCCAGCCCCAGGGCGGGGCCTGGCAGCTGGGGGGAGGATACAGCACAGGGCCTGTCCCCTCTAGGGGGCGCCGGCTCCCATCCAGCCCCAAGGCAGGGCCCAGCTGGCTCGGGGCGTCCAGGCCCCCTCCGCCAGCCTCGCTCGGCCTCACCCCTCCTCAATAGGTGAATCCAGCCACTGTGCCCCGCACCCGAGTGCTGGGGGGGGCGCTGGGTCAGGGAGGGGCCCATGGGGCAGAGGGCCCTGCCCCTCCCCCCCCCCCGCACATTGGCAGCCCAGGCACGCAGCAAGCCACATAAAGGAGCATTGATCCCCCCCCCCCCCCCGCCTTGGCACCGCCAGCCCCATTCACATTGTTCCCATCCCTCGAGCGGCCCCGCGCAGGGAGCGAGACACTGCCCGGGGCTGCGGGCCAAGGGCTGGACCTCGGCGTCCCCCAGGTGGGGCGACAAAGCTCACCCACCCAGCAGGGTGTCAGATGCGCCTAGATGGCCCTGAGCTTCCCTGCTCCCCACTAGTGCCCCTCACTCCCGACACACAGCCCCCTGCTAGCCCAGCCCTGGGCTTCCCCACCCTCCCCCCGAGCTCCGCCAGTGCTCCTCACTCCCAACCCACAGCCCCCTGCTAGCCCAGCCTTGCCCCGCCCCTACCCAGCCCTGCCGGTACCCCTCACTCCCGACCCCGCAGCCCCCTGCTAATCCAGCCCTGGGCTTCCCCCCAAGCTCCGCCAGTGCCCCTCACTCCCGATCCGCACCCCCTGCTAGCCCAGCCCTGCCCCGCCCCTACCCAGCCCTGCCGGTGCCCCTCACTCCCGACCCGCAGCCCCCTGCCAGCCCAGCCCTGGGCTCCCCCCGACCCACACACTCACGTAGCCTGCATGGGAATATTTCATTTCCCCAGCAGAGGTCAGTGTTCATTCCAGCCCCACACCGCAGTCCCGCCCACTCCCGCTAGGGGCGCTGTTCCACTGGCCGTGCAACAGCAGCCAGTTTCCCCTGGGCTGGCATCTTCAGGACCAGCTCATACTTCATTTAATTAAATAGAATAAATCAGCAGCGAAGCAGCCACAGGTGTTGACTCAAATCCCAGGCTGTTCAGGGAGGGGCCGAGACAGTGAACTGGGGATAGAACCCAGGCATCCTGGCTCCCAGCCCCTGCCCCACACTAACCCATTACAGCTCACTGCCCTCCCAGGGTGGGGCAGAGAACCCAGGAGTCCTGGCTCCTGGCCCAGCTGTTCTAACCACTGGACTCCACTCTTTTGGGGGGCAGCTAGGATACAGGAGGGGAAGGAAGTTCTGGACCCCAAAGGGTTAATTGTGCCCCCTTGCCCCACTCCCTGGGGGGGGTCTCCCACAGCCCCCTCTCCCCCTAGCTCTGGCCCCTTTAAATCGCTGTGGCCTGGCTCACATGCTCAGCCAAGTGCCCTATTTTTAGAGCCGGTTCTTGTCTTCAATCCGACCCCCCTCGGCTTGTTTTGCAGCTTCCCCTGCCAGCTCCTCGGAGCCCTGGCCAAGGAATCCAGGCGCCTCCTGCCTCCTCCCCGCCGCCCCACGCACAGGGCTCCGCCGGTGCCCCTCACTCCCGACCCCCAGCCCTCCTACACTGGTGCCCCTCAGACCCTGCTAGCCCAGCCCTGGGCTCCCCCCCACCAGCTCTGCGGGTGCCCCTCACTCCCGACTCGCAGCCCTCTCACACTGGTGCCCCTCGCTCCTGCCCCTCAGACCCTGCTAGCCCAGCCCTGGGCTTCCCCCTGCCCCACATCAGGACAGGAATGCAAAGGCCTAGATTGCACAGTGTCCACTAGGACAGAGTTTGTGTTTTTGTAGGTCCTACTCAAACTGTGGCTGCAGTGTCTCTCTCCACACGGCAAGGGGTTAATAATCCAGGCGCCCCACCCAGGCTGAGCTGCGATTCGGGATGGGGGGGGGGGGGGCTGATGTTTTTAAAGTGGCTCCGGGCCCATGACTCTGTGTTCACAAAGGGAACACGATGTTCAGGCCGAGAGTCTGGGGCGGGGGAAGGGAGCACCGAGGGCGGGAGCTAAACGGAAGGGGGGAGGGGAAGGGACAGGAGGGGGTTGAGGGTGTCAGAGGGAGGTTGCGGGGGCGGGCGCTGAGGGGCTGGGTCAGAAAGAGGCTCTCAGTGCTGGGATGGGGGGTGACACTTTTCTCTCCTGGTGGGGCAGCTGCCCCGTACCTCCCCACTGTCCCCGCATTGGCCTCTGGCCTTGCCCCCCCCAGGCACTTGGGGGGCTAGGATGTGACCAGAGCGGGAACCCCCCCAGTTCAATCCCCCCAGTGCAGTTTCCCTTCCCGCCCCCCAACAACCCCCACTGCACCCCCCTTCCCACACACACCCTGGGACCCCTGCAGCCATTTCTGCGTGGAAGGTTCAATCCAGCCGTGGTTCAGCCGGGAAATCCCCTCCCCCTAGCCCCCCCACAACGAGCCTGGAGGTGGCCGGGGACTCGCCCTCAGCAGTGTGGGGCCCAGGACCCTGAGCCGTGCGGGCCGGTGGGGGAAGGTTCCTGTGGCCGGTTGGGGCGAAAGATCCGGCAATTCCCCACGCTAGCTTTGGGTGCCCCAAGGGGTTCTCAGATACTGGGTCAAACTGGGCCGGCCAGAGCCGAGCAGCCAAACAGCTCAGAGCTCCTTTGCTCCAGCTAACAGACGGGCCCGTCTGTCCGGGGGGGCCCAGCCTTCCCGGGGGGGGGTTGGACGGGGACTGGCCTCCAGAGGCCCCAGACGCCTACTGGGGAGTGTTTCGCATGTAGGAACTGGGATGTCCTGTGGCCCCGTCGGAATAACTGCGCCTGACGCCGGCTCAAAAACCGCCCTGTGATGACGGATGCCGGCCCGCTGGGTCCCAGCCTCTAAGCAAAATCCTTGCGCGGCCGTGGCCTGCACAGCCCGCCTGGCTCGCCGGGAGGGGTAGCGCAGCCAGGAAAAGCCCCACTGGAGGGAGCGAGATGTGGGGCTCCGCCCAGAGCGGGACCCCAGGAGCCGGGGGGGGGTGGGGGGGTGCTGAGTGGCCCCTGACAGGGGAATAGGCGCAGCCGCCCTGAGCTGAGACAGGAGGATAAATGGAGGGTGGCCGGCTGGGTGCAGGAATGTGGGTGCGGCGGGGGGGTGGAGGGCTGGCCACGTGGGTGGGGGGTGGCCCTGGGCTCTGGGGACAGCTGGCTGGGTGGAGGCTGTGGGGGGATGGGGTTGGAGGGTGGGGGGCGGGAGAAGGGGGTGAGTGGATGGATGGATGGACTGATGGATGGATGGACAGACGGATGGATAGATGCGGGGAAGGAGATGGATGGATGGGAGAGACGGGGTGGATGATTGGAGAAGAAGGATGAATGTTTGGGAGTGAAGGGGTAGACAGACAGAGATATGGATGGATGGATGGGGGAGATGGATGGATGGATGATGCAGGGGAAGGGTGGATGGATGGATGGATGGATGGATGAATGAATGCAGGGGAAGGGTGGATGGATGGATGGATGGATACCGGGGAAGGGTGGACGAATGGATGGAGAAGAAGGATGGATGGATGAGGGAGATGAATGAATGGGGGGAGGGGATGGACGGACAGATGGGTGGTGGGGTAGATGGATGGATGGATGGATGGATGTGGGGGAGGGGTGGATGGATGGATGGGGGTGGATGGATGGATGGATGTGGGGGAAGGGTGGATGGATGGATGGGGGAGGGGATGGACGAACAGATAGATGGGTGGTGGATGGATGGATGGATGGGGGAGATGGACAGACGGATGGATGGATGATGCGGGGGAAGGGTGGATGGATGGATACCGGGGAAGGGTGGACGAATGCATGGAGAAGAAGGATGGATGGATGGATAGATGGATGGATGGATGGATGGGGAAGATGAATGAATGGGGGGAGGGGATGGACGGAGAGATGGGTGGTGGGGTAGACGGATGGATGGATGGATGGATGTGGGGGAGGGGTGGACGATGGATGGATGGGGGTGGATGGATGGATGTGGGGGAAGGGTGGATAGATGGATGGGGGTGGATGGCGGAAGGGATGGACAGACAGATGGTTGGGGGAGATAGATGGGGGAGATGTACGGATGCATGGATGGGGGAGGAGATGGACGAACAGATGGGTGGGGGGTGGACAGACGGATGGATGGGGGAGATGGACAAATGGATGGATGATGCGGGGGAAGGGTGGACAGATGGATGGATGGATGGATGGATGGAGGGGAAGGGTGGACGGATAGATGGGTGGGGGAGATAGATGGGGGAGATGGACGAACAGATGGGTGGGGGGTGGACGGACGGATGGATGGGGGAGATGGACGGCTGGATGGATGATGCGGGGGAAGGGTGGACAGATGGATGGATGGATGGATGAGGAGAAGGGTGGACGGTTAGATGGATGGGGGAAATGGATGGATGGGATGGACAGACAGATGGGGGGTGGACGGGGGGAGGGGATGGACGGACAGATGGGTGGGGGCGAAGGGCACATCTGGCTGGCTGCCAGGAAGGGCTGCCCATGGTGGGTCCCTCAGGCAGTGCCCCACACACTGGTCCCACAGGGACCCTGGTCCAGGACTGAGTGGGTGATGGGAGCCAGCCGCACCCATGGCGGCCCCGCTGCACACTCCAGGGGCCAGTCCCCTCCCCTCACATGCCCCCCAGACTGGTTCCCCCCCCCCCCCCCCGATCTGACCCATGGGCCCATCCGTTCCAGCAGAACAGCTAGTGCAGGGAGCCAGGATGCCTCGATTCTATCCCTGAATTTGGCAGGGGAGGCAGGGAGCCAGGACGCCTGGGTTCTATCCACTGGGTTTTTTTCCAGGGGGTGGGGCTGGGAGCTACAGCCTGTTTTGTGATGGTTGGGGGCACACAGAGCTGGTGAGGGGGCCTATGCCCTGGCCCGTGGCTGAGGATCCGGGAGGAGCCGGCTGTGCTGGCTGGTGCAGGGCGGGGTGGGGCTAGACCCAGACCGGTCCAACCGGATGGACGGGGATAAGGCATTGGGGGGGGGGGGGGGACAGCGCCTGCCGTGGGGTCCTTCCCCAGCAGGGGGCCCAGCCCCAATCCAGCCAGCGTGGGGTGGGACTCCCTAGGATGGGTCCCCATCCCCTCACTCTGCCCCCTCCTCCTCCCCTCACTCTGCCCGCTGCCCCCCACCCATGCCCTCCCCCATACTGCCCCCTCTGCGTCCTCCCGCTCTGCCCCGTCCTGCCCCCTCCCCATACTCCATCCTGTCCCCCCACTCTCCCCCTCCACCCATACTGCCCCCTCTGCCTCCCCACACTCTGCCCCTCCCCCTTCTGCCCCCCCCACTCTCTGCCCTCTCCCTGTCTCCACCCCCACTCTGACCCCTCCCCACTCCCACTCCTCGTCCCCTCCCCCCATGCCAGCGCTGTAGCAGGGAAGTCCCCTCCGCCGCCCCCCCGCCCCGGCCCTGGGATTGGCAGCCCGGAGCTGGGGGGAGGGGTGTAGGAGGGGGGAGGGGCCAGTGGCGGGGAGGGGGGTTGTTTGTATCCAGAGTCAGTCAAAGGCAAGTGAAGGTGGAGGGACTGACGGAGGGAGGCGCAGGCAGAGCCGGACACACGGACAGAGCAGGTACGGGGGGGGGGGGGGTGAAGGGCTGGAAAGGGTCTGACGGGGGGTTCTGGGGGGGATCCGGGAGGGGTCAGATAGGGCTGGAGGGGGGCCTCGGGAGGGGGGCTGATGTTCGGGCGGGGGCCAGTCTGGGTGGGGGGGGGTCTCAGGCAGGGGGAGGGGTCCCGGGGGAGCAGTGGGGTGATGTGGGGCCATGGCTGAGATAGGGGGGATCGGGGCGGTGGGAGGGGCTGAGAAGGGGGGCGGGGGTTGGTAGGACTTGGCGGGGGGGTTGGGCGAGGGGGGGAGATGTGGGGAGGGCGAGGGGGGTGATCATTAAGGAGGGGGGCGCAGCTCCGTGTGTCCGTCTCCCCGGCTCTTCCCGTCGCTTCCTCCGAGCAGCGACACGCGAAATGTCAAGCGGAAAAACCCACCATGGCGAAGGGGCCGGACGCCTGGGTTCTCTCCCTCGCTCTGGGAGGAGGGGCTGGTGGGTTAGAGCAGTGGGGGCTGGGAGGAGTCAGGACTCCTGGGTTCTCTCCCCGGCTCTGTGGGGGTCCTAAGGGAGGGGGTTCCTGGGGGCCCATCCCAGCGTCCCTAGGGCAGGGCTGTTTCCTCGGGGGTCCTGACAAGGCTGAGGCACTGAGCCCAGCCCTGTGCCCCTCTCCCGTGGGGCTGGGAAGAGAATCATTGGTCACTGCCTGCCAGACACACACACACCCGTGGGGCCGCCTGGCCTCCTCTGAGAACAGGGGCTGGGAGCCAGAACTCCTGGGTTCTATCCCTGGCTCCGGGAGGGGAGTGGGGTGTAGTGGGTAGAGCTCCCCACCTATCTGTCTGTCCAGCCAGCAGTCCAGCTTCCAGCCATTCAGAGCCAGTCATCCTTCCCCTCAACTGTCCATCCGTCTGTCCACATCCCTCCCCGTGAAGAGATCTGTCCACAAGGGACGCTGGGTCTGGCTCCCCCCAGCCAGCTGCTTGTCTCCTCTCCTCCCCTCCCCTCCCCCTGAAGCTGACCCCAGAGCCAGCCCAACCCAGCTACCCCAAGCCCCTCAGGATCGTGGAGGGAGACCTGCCCCATGGCCAGGAGAGCTAGGCTCAGGGGATTATGGGATGGGGCCCTCCCAGCCCATGGGGCAGCCCATAGGGTAGCCCATAGACAGACTGTGCTGGTCTGCCTGTTTCCCGCGCTCCCCACCCAGGGCCCCACATGTCCTGGGTCTGGAAAAACCCCACACCCTGTGTGTCCCAGGGAGGGCATTAACTTTTGTTCTACCAGCACTGAGGGGGCCGGGGTCCAGGGAATGGACCAGGCACTGAGGGGCTAAGGGGACATTGGCTGCTGGCATCTGGGCAGGGACCCAGCCTGGACAGTCACTGACCCACCCCTACCCCTTCCTGGACCCCCGCCTTCCTGCCTAACCCCCCAGTTCCCCCACACCCTGCTCCCTGTGACACCCACCCTGGCTCCCCATGACTCTTCCAATTCCCCCACGCCTATAACCCCCCGACCTGTCCCTGTTGCCCCATAACTCCCCTCCCAACTCCCCCACACCCTGCCTGGCTGCCAGCCCTGCCCCATTAACACCCTCCCCCGTCTGGCAACCACCCTCATAACATCCCCAACCCCCATAACCTCCCCCTGCCCCCAACCTTGTGTCCCAGATCCCCAGGATCGGTGCTGTGCCCCCAGCTTTAGAGCAGCCCCTTGCAGGACCCCCTGGGGGGTCCCATTCTCCCTTCAGGGGAGGCCACGCGGGCTCCCCGACGTGCTGGGGCTCCAACCCTCCTGCCGCACCCCGTGAGCAGAGCCCGACTCCTGGGAGAGCCGTGACCGACGCGGGATTGGGTTGGTTAGTCACCGGGATGCAGCCCAGGAAGCCCTTAGGGCAGCAGGGAGACGCGGCGTCGGGTCGGCCCAGGGCCCAGGCACCCCATGTTACGGCTGCGTCTGAGTGTCTGTCTGACCCCCTCGTCCCTTCCCGGGTGGGCAGCCCCCACTCACCCCCAGCTCCCACCTTCCCAGCCCTTCCTGCTTCAGCTGGGGGGGTCTTTGCTCAGCTCCCCTGCTGAGCTGGGGGAGGAGGAATCTAGGCACAACTGGAGCTGGCATCAGGTCGCTGGGCACCTTGTTCACCTGGGTCGGTTCCAGCCAGTTCCTTAACGACTCCTCGTTCCCCGAGGCAGGGAGGTGTCACCCATGCGGGTGCCTTTTAGCCTCTCCTGAAAGCGCACACCGCCCTTCCCCCACGCTGGGCAACAGGGTGATCAGACTCCGATAAAATCACGACTGTCCCGCTATTTAACTTTCTGTCCCGTGTCCTGACCGATGTACGATCAGGATGCCATTTGTCCCGATGTTGTAGGGCTGCCAGGCCTCCGGTTGGCACAGGGCTGCCAGGCTCCCTACCCGGCTCCGCACAGCTCCTCAGAAGTGGCGACATCTCCCTCTGCGCGCTGCCCCCAGCATGAGCGCTGGCTCCACAGCTTCCATTGGCCAGGAACTGCGGCCAATGGGAGCTGCGGGGGCGGCACCTGGGGGCGAGGCAGCATGCAGAGCTGCCTCGCTGCGCCTCCGTCTAGGACCCAGAGGGAGATGTCGCCACTTCTGGGGAGCCCCCTGAGGTAAGGGCTGCCCAGAACAGCCTCCTGCACCCCTGCCCCAGCCCTGAGCCCCCTCCCACACCCAAACTGCCTCCCAGAGTCAGCACCCCGAACACCCTCCCATGCCTCAACCCCCTGCCCCGGTCCTGAGACCCCCCTTTGCAGCAGGAGCCAGGGCCCTGCACCCCCAGCTTGCGGCGGGGGCTGGAGCCAGGGCCATACGCCCCCCCTTGTAGCTTCCTGGGGCTGTGCTCCCCCCTCCCCTACTACTCTAGTGGAAGCTGTGAGCCTGTGGCTCCCCCCTTCGCCCCATGTGTCCCAATATTTTACTCTTGCAAGCTAGTTACCCTACTGGGTAACTACGCTGCATATGGGGAAACTGAGGCACACAGTGGGGGTCATCAAAATACCAGCAAGAATCCCCCCTTCGTCGCAGCTCTTCCCCCTTGGAGAGCGAACGGCGCTCGCCAGAACCAGCAGCCTGGGGGGGGTGGGGGCATTCACACCCACACATGCCATCTAGAGAGGCTGCAGCCTGGGCCCCAGCTCCGCCCACGCCATCCCGCTGGGCACCTCCTCGTGGCAGGTTCAAATCCCTCGGCCGCGTGGCGCCCCAGCTCAGTGCCCGTTCACGTCCTCCCTTAGGTCAGGTCCAGTTGATTGTACCTTGCTTCCCCCTCACTTCCCCCCATCCCCTGGCCTGG
This sequence comes from Emys orbicularis, assembly GCF_028017835.1. Classification (NCBI taxonomy): domain Eukaryota; kingdom Metazoa; phylum Chordata; order Testudines; family Emydidae; genus Emys; species Emys orbicularis. Next base: position 33,745,813 of record NC_088694.1, on the reverse strand, counting down.
TACCCAGCCCTGCCCCCCAGAGCACCCCACCTCTCTCCCCTCACTGGGCTGCAGGGACTAACCCCTTCCCGGCTGGGGGGCTGGATCCCCGCTCCCACCGGCACTGCGAGCTGGAGGGGCAGGGAGGCGACAGAGTCAGGGCTACTTTCCCAGCAAGAGGGGCTGTGGGGCGTGGGGCAGGATGGGTAGGAGAGGATCAGGTCCCAACTTGCTCATTCAGCCAGTGCCTCCTGATGGCGGGGGGGGGGGGCGAATTTGCCCCCCAATGGAGCCTGATGCCCAAACTTCCTGGGACACCAATGGGGGGAGGGTCTTCCTGAGCCTGATCCCCAGCCCCGATCCTGGGAAAAGCCCCCTCTCCCCTGAGCCCTGAGGCCCTGCCCAGAGCAGGGTAGGGGGCTGGGCTAGGCAGGGGGCTCCTGGGATTGGGGGGGGAGGTCTCTGAGCACCTCAGGCCACAGGGATCTGCTGGGTTTTTTGGGGGGGATCTGTGTGTCGGGGGAGTGACTCTGGGGGGGTCTGTGTGTCGGGGGGTGGCTCTAGGGGGGATCTGTGTGTTTGGGGTGGGGGAGGGGCAGTGCTGGCAGGTGTATCTATGTCCTGCTCTGATCCCCCCCACACCCCCCGCTCTTCCCTCTCCTCCAGGCGCAGCCATGACTGAGCTCCACGAGGTGCAGATCACGGAGGAGAAGCCCCTGTTGCTGCCCCCCTCGCAGCCCGTCCCGGGCAAGGTCAGAGGGCAAAGGGCACGCTGGGGGGGGAGGGGTGCTCACTGCTGTATTTCCCCCCCCCCCCCCCCCCCCCGCTGTCTGACCACTAGATCCCACTCCCCTCCCAGAGCTGGGGAGAGAACCCAGGAGTCCTGGCTCCTGTTGTCTGAGCTGCACTGACCCCTCCCTGGCTTGAACCCCGTCTCGCAGTGTCCTGGGCATGGGGGAGCAGGACATTAGCAGTGGACCCCCAGGTACCCCAGCCTTGCTTCCCACACCCTCCGCTGGGGAGTCAGGATTTGAACCTGGGGGTGCCCAGCTCTGTGGGGAGCCCACGGCAGGGTATGGACCATGGAACGGGGGCGGGGGCTGTTTGGGGACCGATATCTCGGGCGTCTCCTGGGCGGTGGCTGCCCAGCCTGCGTTGTTGGAAAGCGGGGAGCCCCCTCTGCGCAACGGCATCAGCTGTTTCCACCTGGGACCCGTGCCAGTCGTGGGGCAGCCCCCCACACGCCTCACAGCCCCCATCTCTCTCTCTTTGGCAGAAGCACTCGGTGGAGACGCCCTATGGACTCGTGGCCTTCACCGTCCATGGCACCCCGAAGCCCAAGCGCCCGGCCATCCTGACCTACCACGATGTGGGGCTCAACCGTAAGTGGGGCTAGCGGGAGGGACAGGATCCCTGCAGGGAGCTCCCCCCACAGCCAGCGCCTGACCCTGCTGCCCCAACAGCCAGCAAAACCCTGCTGGGAGCTCCCCCCCTACCCTAACCCCCCAGTGCCCCCTGCTGGGAGCTCCCATCCCACTCCCCCCCCCCCCCAGTGCCCCCTGCTGGGAGCTCCCCCCACAGCCAGCGCCCCCATCCTGCCCCCATCGCGTCCCTTGCTGCTCTGACACTATTCCGGCCTCCCCAGACCAGTCCTGCTTCGAGCCGCTCTTCCGTTTCGAGGACATGCAGGAGATCGTCAAGAACTTCGTGGTGGTTCACGTGGATGCCCCTGGCATGGAGGAAGGCGCCCCACTGTTCCCCTTGGGGTGAGACCCCCTGCCCCCCACCCCTTCCTCCCCCTGCCCCCCATCCCCACTGTTCCCCTTGGGTTGAGACCCCCTGCCCCCATCCCTTCCTCTCCCCACTCCCGCTGTTCCCCTTGGGGTGAGACCCCCTGCTCCCCATCCCTTCCTCTCCCCACTCCCGCTGTTACCCTTGGGGTGAGACCCCCTGCCCCCCATTCCTTCCTCTCCCCACTCCTGCTGTTCCCCTTGGGGTGAGACCCCCTGCTCCCCACCCTGCTCTCCCCACTCCCAGTGTTCCTTTTGGGAAGAGACACCCCCCCCCCCCCACCCTACCCCTCTCTGCTCCCCTCCCTACCCCCGGCTGATGTGCCCTCCTCCCGCAGGTACCAGTACCCGTCGCTGGACCAGCTGGCCGACATGATCCCCTGCATCTTGCAGTACCTGAAGTGAGTGGGGGTCAGGAACAGACAAACACAGCATGCACCGCTCCCCCGCCTCCCCGTCCTGCCACTGTGGGGCTGGCTGGGGGGGAATTGGCTCCCAGAGCTCAGGTGCAGGGGGGGGACCCTGTCTCGGGGTGGGGGGGGGGTCTGTGCAGTGCCTGGCCGGACCCTGATCTCTGGTCTGTTCAGTTAATCGAGATGAAACAAAGAGCCAAAGGTGCGAACAGCCCCTGGGACTGCCCGGCCTCGCACCGTGTGAACCAGGCTCCGTCGGTTTGGGTCGGCCGGGGCCCAGCTGGAGGCACCGGCGTTCCGGCTGCGTCTGGGTGTCTGCCCGTTCCCAGCTCCCACCTCCCCAGTCCTTCCGTCTCCAGCCAGCGTCTTTGCTGAGAGGCAGGGGACCCATCTCCTCCGGGGTGGCCGTGTCCTGGGGGGACTGGGTTTGCCGTTGTCTTCGCGACTTTTCCGTTGATACGGGGTCAGCCTGTCCCGTTCAGTCTGCTCAGACAGCAGGCGACGCCCCCACCTGTGTCTCTGAGGCCACGTCTACACTATAGCCAGTGTCGGCAAAGCGTGTGTCGCTCCGGGGCGTGACTATTCCAGCGTGAGCGTCCGTGTGCACAGCTCTTCTGCCGCCCGTGGAGCTGGGTATTCACACCAACGGGAGAGAGCGGCCTTCGCCTGCCCTGAGAGCAAACGCGACTCCTCTTCGCCCCGCTGGGTAGCCAGGTGTCACGGACTCACAGGCCTGGTGCTCCCGGCTCCGTACGGCCCCTGGGAGAAACCCCCCTTCTGCGAGACAGCCCCCGCGGGGGAAGGTCGCTCTCTCTCACTGGGGATAGGCATTCTGGCCCCACTGCCTCCCGAGACTGCACCTCTGTGCCTCCAGCACGCCTGGCTCTGCCATGGGCCCCTCAGGGAGTCCCCTCGCTCTGGCCCCCCGGGAAGCAAAGCCCCCCCCCCCATCTCTAGTCTGCAGTGACTCAGCCAGCGTAAAACAGGAGGTTTATTGAGCGTCTGAACCCAGCATAGGAGGTTCTCCGGCCCTGGGGCCTAGTAACCCTCAGCACAGCACATCTAGGTCTCTCCCGCATCCAGCCGCCTCCTCCTTCCAGCCAATCACCCAATAGCATCTCCCGCACAGCTCCTCCCCTGTCCTTTGTCTTCGGTCCCAGGTAAACAGGTCACTGGGGCCCTCTCTCTTCCGTCCTTTGTTCCCCCTGCTTGGAACTGGCTGGTCAGGTCACCGGGCCCTTCTCTCCTCAGCCCTTTGTCCTCCCACTGGCCAGAACCGGCTGCCTTCCAAGCTAGGCTGGGCCTTTCAGTCGCTAGGGTCCCCCATCTCCAGGCCGATGTCAGTGTCCCAGTTGCTAGGCAAGGTCACACCTGATCCTCTGTGACAACAAACCCCCTCCCACTACCTTGTTACACACGCAGCACACAGGGAAACTGAGGCATGCACACCATTCCTGCAAAACACCAAGAAAATCCCCTGCTTCGTCACACCATGCAACGTATCGGGGAAACTGAGGCACGCACAGGCCTTATAAAAATACTACAGAAAATTCCCACTTTGTCACAGACTCATTTGCAGCCTCACTGCTGGCAAAACCCAGGCCCAGCCCACGGCCTGATCGGCCGTGCTGAGACCTGGCAAACTCAGAGCAACATCGGGCTGTTCGGGGCATTGCATTCAGTGGCCTGGCTGGTCCCAGGCTCTCAGCCGTGCTGCAGGAGAGCCAGCCTGAGGCCAGAGCGAGAGGAAAGAGACGGAATCTGGCCCCACGTTCCCCAGTTCAGCCGCATCCAACTGCCCGGCTTTGGGACGTTGGTTTCTGGCCTCACGCTGCCCTCGTGCACCAGGCCTGATCTAAACGCTGTCCCTGGGTGACATAACGCGGCCAAGGCCTGTGTCCATCTGTCGCCTGTTCCAGGTCACCATGACATCCACCAGCTGATGCTCCCTGTTACTGCGGGGTGGTGAATTCATGGGGCCAGTGACCAGATAAGTCCCAGATTTCATGGTCCATGGGAGCTAGGAACAAGTCGTCTCCCTCACCCCCCAAACACATGGTTTATTAACCCCCTCCCCCTCCTCCCACAGATTCACCAGCATCATTGGCATCGGGGTGGGAGCCGGCGCCTACATCCTCGCCCGCTACAGTGTGAGTGACGCAGGCCCAGGGGAGCTGCGGGTCGAGAGTGAGGGGCACCAGCAGAGCTGGGGGGGAAGGGCTGGGCTATCAGGACTGGGGGGCGCACAGGACTGGGATAGCAGGGGGCTGCGGTTTGGGAGTGAGGGGCACTGGCAGGGCTGGGGGGAGCACAGGGCTGGCAAGGGATGGGCTAGCGGGGGCAACGGGGGCTGGTTTCACCCTTATTTCTCTTTCTTCCCCCCCCCCCCCCCCCCAGCTTTCTCACCCTGACACCGTGGAGGGCTTGGTTCTGATCAACATCGACCCCAATGCCAAGGGCTGGATGGACTGGGCGGCTCACAAGGTAGGGGGTTTGGGGGTCCCTTCCCCTGGCTCTCCTGTACGGGGCTGGTTGTGCTGGGGGGGGGGTACAGGTCTGGGGGAGCAAACAGAGACCGTGGACAGCTGGAGAGATCAGAGGGAACTTTCTTCTGGCCTAGGGTCAGCTCCTGGCGTTCTCCCCCCTCCCCCCCCCCGTCACCTCACGTCTCTCTCACCCCCCTCGGTGCTGCCCCCCCATCCCCAGTGCCCCCTCTCACCTTCTGCTTTCCTCCCCCAGCTGAGCGGCCTGACCTCGTCCATCCCCGAGATGATCCTGGCCCATCTCTTCAGCCAGGTGAGGGGGGGAAATCTGCGTGTCGCCCCCAGGGGCTGCGGATGGGCCCCACTCCTGGCGCTCCCAAGGGCTAGACCCAGGGCTCTTCCCCGGGCAGAGGGAGGTAGCCTGGGGAGGGGGGCAGTGAAGAGGTAGACGGGCAGGGCTCTGGGGGAAGGATGGGGGGAGCAGCAGGACCGGCGGGAGGGCCAGTAATATCCTGCCCCCCCAGGAGGAGCTGTCCGGCTGCATGGAGCTGTGGGGGGGGGGGCAGGGGGAGCAGGACCGGCAAGGGGCTGTAACTGGAGAGTAATGCCCTCTTCCCCCCCCCCCCCCCCAGGAGGAGCTGTCCGGCTGCATGGAGCTGTGGGGGGGGGGGGGGGCAGGGGGAGCAGGACCGGCAAGGGGCTGTAACTGGAGAGTAATGCCCTCTTCCCCCCCCCCCCCCAGGAGGAGCTGTCCGGCTGCACGGAGCTGTGGGGGGGGGGGGGGGCAGGGGGAGCAGGACCGGCAAGGGGCTGTAACTGGAGAGTAATGCCCTCTTCCCCCCCCCCCCCAGGAGGAGCTGTCCGGCTGCACGGAGCTGTGGGGGGGGGGGGGGGCAGGGGGAGCAGGACCGGCAAGGGGCTGTAACTGGAGAGTAATGCCCTCTTCCCCCCCCCCCCCGCAGGAGGAGCTGTCCGGCTGCATGGAGCTGTGGGGGGGGGGGCAGGGGTAGCAAGGGGCTGTAACTGGAGAGTAATGCCCTCTTCCCCCCCCCCCCCCCAGGAGGAGCTGTCCGGCTGCATGGAGCTGTGGGGGGGGGGGGCAGGGGGAGCAGGACCGGCAAGGGGCTGTAACTGGAGAGTAATGCCCTCTCCCCCCCCCCCCCCCCAGGAGGAGCTGTCCGGCTGCACGGAGCTGTGGGGGGGGGGGGCAGGGGGAGCAGGACCGGCAAGGGGCTGTAACTGGAGAGTAATGCCCTCTCCCCCCCCCCCCCAGGAGGAGCTGTCCGGCTGCATGGAGCTGTGGGGGGGGGGGGGGCAGGGGGAGCAGGACCGGCAAGGGGCTGTAACTGGAGAGTAATGCCCTCTCCCCCCCCCCCCCCAGGAGGAGCTGTCCGGCTGCACGGAGCTGTGGGGAGGGGGGGGGCAGGGGGAGCAGGACCGGCAAGGGGCTGTAACTGGAGAGTAATGCCCTCTCCCCCCCCCCCCCAGGAGGAGCTGTCCGGCTGCACGGAGCTGTGGGGAGGGGGGGGGCAGGGGGAGCAGGACCGGCAAGGGGCTGTAACTGGAGAGTAATGCCCTCTTCCCCCCCCCCCCCCCCAGGAGGAGCTGTCCGGCTGCACGGAGCTGTGGGGGGGGGGCAGGGGGAGCAGGACCGGCAAGGGGCTGTAACTGGAGAGTAATGCCCTCTTCCCCCCCCCCAGGAGGAGCTGTCCGGCTGCACGGAGCTGTGGGGGGGGGGCAGGGGGAGCAGGACCGGCAAGGGGCTGTAACTGGAGAGTAATGCCCTCCCCCCCCCCCCCAGGAGGAGCTGTCCGGCTGCACGGAGCTGTGGGGGGGGGGCAGGGGGAGCAGGACCGGCAAGGGGCTGTAACTGGAGAGTAATGCCCTCTCCCCCCCCCCCCCCCCAGGAGGAGCTGTCCGGCTGCACGGAGCTGTGGGGGGGGGGGCAGGGGGAGCAGGACCGGCAAGGGGCTGTAACTGGAGAGTAATGCCCTCTCCCCCCCCCCCCCCCCAGGAGGAGCTGTCCGGCTGCACGGAGCTGGGGGGGGGGGGCAGGGGGAGCAGGACCGGCAAGGGGCTGTAACTGGAGAGTAATGCCCTCTCCCCCCCCCCCAGGAGGAGCTGTCCGGCTGCACGGAGCTGGTCCAGCAGTACAGGGAGGCGCTGGTCGGAGCCCCGAACCTCAGCAACATTCAGCTCTACTGGAGCAGCTACAACACGTGTGTTGGGGGCTCATCTGTGGGGCTGGGCTGGAGGCGGGGTGGGTATGGGGGGCTTGGCCGTGGGGTGGGGCTGGAGGTAGCTGGAGTTGGGGGGGCTCAGCCGTGGGGCTGGAGAGCGCTGGGTGGGGGTGGAGGGGCTGGAGGGCGCTGGGTGGGGGCAGGGGGGCTGGAGGGCACTAGTGGGGGGCAGGGGGGCTCTATCATGGCTGCCATGACTGAGGCTGGAGTTACTGTAAAGGCTCATGGGACAGAGGTGACCTGGGGGCCCGGGGCGGGGAAGTTTGCTGCCAATTCCGCCCCCCTGTGCTGAGACCAGGGGGAGTTGGGAGGGTTCAGGGCTGTGTTGGGAGATGTGGGGGGCGCAGGGCAGTTCTCAGCCCCCCATTTCCTCCCGCCCCCTCCCCAGCCGCCGGGATCTGAACTTCGAACGTGGAGGAGACGTCACCCTGAAGTAAGTGAGCCCGGCACCCCCGGGTATCCCCCAAACACCCCACAGCCCCCCTAGGACACCCCTGCTCATGGCCCCCCATAAATGCCCTAACACCTCTCAGCCCCCCACAAGCACACAGGGACCCCCTTCTCCCCCCCTGGGTACCCCACAAACACCCCACAGCAGCCCCATACCCCTGCCCTCCCAAGTATCCCTCAGCACCCCCCCTGGTTAGGGGCGGGGCCTGTCCCCAGAACCCCCCAGGAATGGGGGGGACACCCAGCTGACCCCTAACCCCCTCCACCCCTGTGCTCTGCTCTGCCCAGCTTCCCCACCCCGGGGCACTCTGACCATCCCTTTTCCATCTGTCTGTCCCACAGGTGCCCCGTGATGCTGGTGGTGGGAGACCAGGCCCCCCATGAAGATGCCGTGGTGAGTAACAGAACAAACCACACAATGCACAACTACACAACATAGCGCACAGCTCTGCAGCTACACAACCCCCGGCAGCTACACAACATAGCGCACATCCCCGCAGTTACACAACATAGCGCACAGCCCTGCAGCGCACCCTGCTACACACACATCCGCAGCTACGCAACCCCCCACAGCTGTACAACATAGACAGCACATAGACCCTCAGCTACACAACATAGCGCACAGCCCCACAGCGCACTCTGCTACACAATCCCCCACAGCTACGCAACATAGACAGCACATAGACCCTCAGCTACACAACCCCCTGCAGCTACACAACATAGACAGCGCGCAGCCCCACAGCGCACCCTGCTATGCAACCCGAGCACACCACACAATGGGACACACACCCAGAGCCAGGCTCATTCCCGCCAGCAGGGGGCGGCGGGGAAGGGTCAGACAGACAGTGCAGGATTCATTCCCTCCTGCTGGGGACGGACAGACACACACGCTGAGCTGGGCTCATCACACCCAGCTGGGGGCAGCAGGGACATGGACATGCATTCCCTCCCGCAGGGCTGGATGGACAGACAGACGGACACACACACTTCCTCTCTCTGTTTAGAACAGGCAGACGCTCCGCGGTTCTGGTCCCCGGCTGGTTTGGGGCTGATCCCTGCTAAAGGGGGGACGTCACCTGCCCCCTGGGCTGCCCTGGCAGAAACCGGACGGATTCCCTGATTTCCTGCTCGGGGCACTGGCCAGCGCCATGAAACTGACCAGGGTTGTGTCGGTTTCCCTCAGGGGCTCCCAGGCCCTGTGCTGGCTCCGTACGGCCCCTGAGAGGAGCCCCCGTGGGTGCATCAGTCCCCTGCAAGGGTTGCACTCGCTCTCCGGGGCCAGGGCCTCCCAGGACCCTGCCTCTGAGCCTCCAGCCCGCCTGACTCTGCCGTGGGCCCCTCAGGGAGTCCACCCCGGTCTGGTCCCTGGCCTGCGGTGACTCAGCCAGTGTGAACGTCTGAACCCAGCCCGGGATGTTCTCAGGGCCCTCAGGCCAGCTGGGTCTGTCCCTGTCCCCATGGGCTCCAGCTGCTCCTTGTCCCCCGTCCAGCCGAGCCCCCTATATCCCCTCCCCCAACAGCCCCTCCTCCGCCCTTTGTCTTAGGTCCGGGCAAACAGCTCACAAAACCGGATGGCTCCAGGTTCGGATGGGCCCTCTGGCAGCTGTTGCTAGGTTACAAAGGGTCCCAGCCCTGGGCTGGAATCCAGGCTGCTAGGCAGGGTCATACCTGGGCCTCTGCAACAGTAAACACCCTCTCCCACCCCCTGCTTAGACATGTGGCACCCAGGGGAAACTGAGGCCCACACAGTGTCACTGGCCAGGCCGGGGGCTCCAGGCCTTACACACACACCAGGCAAAGCATGGTTGACGTCTGACTCCCAGGGGCACAACGAGCTCTGGGCCTTGGGATGTCGTCGGGCTGGGGGGGTGTTTCAGGGTCCAGGTGTCTCTGTGCTCTGCTCCCCTCACACTGTTCTCTGTCCCCCCGCCAAAACCAGGTGGAGTGTAATTCCAAACTGGATCCCACCCAGACCTCCTTCCTCAAGGTGAGTGACGTCCCCTGCCCCCACCCCATCCTGACTCGCAGCCCCTGCTAGCCCAGACTTGGGCGCCCCTCTACCCAGCTCTGCCAGTGGCCCTGGCTCCTGACCCACAGCCCCCTGCTAGCCCAGCCCTGGGCTCCCCCCCCCCCCCCCCAGCTCTGCCGGTGCCCCTGGCTCCTGACCCACAGCCCCCTGGTAGCCCAGCCCTGGGCCCCTCCAGTAGTTGAGTGTTGGGTTTGTTTTCCAGATGGCAGATTCCGGGGGGCAGCCCCAGCTGACACAGGTGAGAGCTGCCTTCCCAATGGGGATGGAGGGCGCAGGGCAGCGTGAGGGGGAGGGTGTCTCTGGGGCAGTAGTTGGGGGGTGCAGGACAGCATGGGGGGAGGGGCCTGAGGGGGGAAGACACTGGAAGGACATAATGGGGGCTGGGCTGGGGGGTACAGGCAGGATCTCTAGGGGGACAGTTGTGGGGCACAGTCTGGCTATGTAAGGGATGGAGCGAGGGTTGGGGGTAGCCAGGAGCGAGAGTTGTGAGGTGGGGTGCACAGCCAGGGTATATAGGGGGTGGGTGGCAATAGGGGAGGGTCTGGGGGTAGCCCAGCTGTGGGGCACGGGTTCTAATCTCCATCTTGTCCCCATCTCTCAGCCTGGGAAGCTGACCGAGGCATTCAAGTACTTCGTCCAGGGCATGGGATACAGTGAGTAGCCGCCGTGGGGTGAGGGGTGTCCCAATCTCCCAGCCCTGCCCCCCCCCCCCCCCCCCCGTGCATTGGGTCCTTGGCCCATCCCCAGCCCCGAGTCGCTGCCCCACTGCCAGGCCAGTCCCTGAAGCATCTATCTCTCTTTCTCAGTCCCCTACGTCCTGGACAGGAAACTGAGTATGGGGTCAGGTACCTTCTCTGCTGTTCCCCCCATGCACCCCCAGACCCCCACACATGGCTGCCCCACCCCACACCCTGCACTGGCTCCCTGCCCCCCACACCCCAGTGTCCTGCACTGCCTCCCATGCACCCCACATGCCCCACATTGGCTCCCCCCCCTTCACCACCCCCCATCCACTCCCTGTACAGGTGTAGGAGGCATTGTGCAGTTTGTGTGGGGAGCTCCCTGCCCCCCTGCATGGCCTGGCCATGCCCTGCCCCCACCCCTCACGCCACAGCCTGTTGTGGGGCACACCAGTACAAATGGGGGCCTATTGCTGGGATGGGGTGTAGGGGTGGGCGGGGTCTGTTGCTGGTGGGTGGAGGGGTGGGCGGGGCAGAACAGAGGGGTGTAGCCACTCTGACTCCTCCCCTCTCTGTCTCCCTGCAGTGGCCTCCTCCTGCATGACGCGCCTGTCGCGCTCCCGCACCGCATCGCTGTCCAGCGCAGCCTCAGGGGACGGGAGCCAGTCCCGCTCCCGCACCCTGTCCCAGAACAGCGAGTCGGGGAGCCCCCAGCAGCCGCCGCGGCCGGCCCCGGGGAGCGGAGCCCACACCATGGAGGTCTCCTGCTGAGCAGAGGGGGGGGAGGGGATGGAGACGCCTCCCGCCTCTGACCGGGACTTCCTGCTATCCCACAATGCACTCCGGCCCCAGGGGCCACGCGACGCTCACCCCCTAACGGTACTAAACCGGGGAGGCCCCGATCTCAGAAACAACAGCACAAGCAGCGTTAACCCTTTAAAAACAAAATAATCAACGCCCCCTGGGCCCCGCCCCTTTCCCTTTGGCTCCTCCCCCTCCTTAGCCCCACGCCTTCCCTCCCCCATCGCCTTGGCTCCTCCCCCCTCAGCCTGTCTGGATCTTTGTGGGGGGGTGTTTTGCAAGTGGAAGGGAAGAGGTTCTGGGGGGGGCCCTGAGTGTTCCCCATACCCCCTTTGCCTGTCATAGCCCTGACTTCTGTCCGTCTGTCCCAGGGCAGTCCTGTTCCTGCCCCCTTGGTGTCCATCTGTCTGTCATGAACATCCCCCTCCTGTGAGCCCTCCCCCCTCCGTCCATCTGTCTGTCCAGAGACAGCCGAGTCGTCCAGCCATCCCAAGAGTCACCCACCACCCCTCTATATACGTGTCTGTCCTGGACACCCCTCTTCTGGGAGTCTCTCTCCCCGCCCCTCACCCCATGTCTCTGTCCTGGGTGCCCCCTGCCCACATCTGTCCTGATGTGTGTGGGGAGTTGGGGGTCACACACACACATCTCCATCCTTTCCCAGGATGCATTGCAAAGCCATTCGCCATCCCCCAGCCTGGGTTCTCGTTGGGAGGTTGGGAGGTTGGGAGGCCCGTGTGTCTGCATTTGGCTCCCTTCCCGGTTATTCCCCAAGGACGTTGGGCATTCAGGGTGTCTCCCCCAGGGGGCGCAGGTGCGAGGGGGCGGGGCACTGTGCACTAACCTGCGTAGATATTTAGCGGCGTGTGGCGTGCGTGCAGGAGCCGTGCTGGCTGGAGCGTGGCTGAGGCAGAGAATTGCTCGGCTGGGGGTGGTGGTACGAGAAGGGGGCCTGCAGGAATGTGATACTCAACTGGCTTCCGACTGTGCCAACTGTTCCAACAGTTGCAGGCCCCAACTGTAGCAGGTTCTGACTGTTGGGTTCTGGCTGTAAAAGGGCCTGGTTGTACCAGCCTCTGGCTGTAACAGCTTTAGCCTGGGGTAGGTTCCAACAATTGCACCAGGCTCTGATTGTTGGTCCTAGTAATGGACTCTGTATGGACTCTGTAGCAGCTGTGTATGTAACCAGCTCTGGCTGTACTGGATTTGTAATGGGCACTGTAAGTAGAGGGCTCCGGGTGTAATGGACTCATGATGGTGTAGAGTTACAGCTGTAAAGGCTCTGCCTTTATTGGGCACTATAAGGCTAGGCTCTGACTGTGACAGACAGAGTGTAGCGACCGCCGCCTGTGCTGGCTGTGTAACAGGTCCTGTTTGAAGTGGGTTCCAACGGTAACAAGCTGTGAATGTAACTGGGTCTGACTGTAACAGCTCTGTGCTACCCATGTACCAGTTTCTGGCTCTGACTGTACCAGTGACATACCAGGCTCCAACTGAAACAACACTGTGTGCTGCGCTCTGGCTCCGCCGGGCTCCAGCTGTACTGCTAATGTACCAGGCTCTTGTGTCCGACTGTACTGCTGATGTATTCGACTCTGTCTGGCTGTAATAGCTGTATATCCACGGGGCTGGGGCTGTACCAGAGCGACAGCCAATCCCAGCCTTAACAATAAAATCTGTAGAGGAATCTGCCCCGCACCCGTCTGTGACTGGCCGTGTGTGATATAAGGGGACGGGGAGGTAGGGCTCCATGGGGCACAGCCGGATGAAGGAGCGGGCCAGGATTGGTGTTGCCCAGAGCAGGCTCAGGTGAGAATAAGAGGGGAAATAAGCCCAGTAAGGGCCCAGGACCCCATAGGGGGCTGATCCTAGACATTACAAGTGGGGAAAGTCCCATCATGCGCCCTCACAGCGCAGTGCCCCTCCTCGCTGAGCCCCTCACTCTGTTCCCCAACAGCACACTGCCCCGTGCTGAGCCCCTCGCTTTCCCCCACAGCATGACCCCCCCACACTGAGCCCCTCACTCTGTCTCCTGCAGCACAGTGCCCCCTAGCCGCATACTGGGGCATTGGCAGGCAGGGGAGAGCGCCCCCTGCTGATTTCCCCCTGCCCTACTCCCTAGCACCGCACAGGGGTATTGGCGCCAGCACCGATTGCCGGGGAAAGAGTCCCTGCCCCCATGTAGCTGGAGCCCTGGAAGCCAGGCGAGGACAGTGTCACGGTGCTACACATGCCTGGCTCGCCCATTCTCCCCTCCAAGCATCGCTGAACCTGGTGCGAGGAGCCCGGCAGCGCGTGAAACGTGAGGCAGCTGGGGTCAGGCCACCATGCTTTGAGTTACACGCCAAGTGGCACCAACCTTGCTGGATTATTCCCAGGGCCCCATACTGCTCTTCCCAGGTGACCTAAAGCGGAGATTAATTTTAGTGCACTGTCCCTCAGTTTCCCCACATGGCCTGACCAGGAACAGCACCCCTGGGCTGGCAGCTACGGAGGCTAGGATTTTCAGAGGCCGTTGGGCTTTAGGTGATTGACGCCATCAGCTCCTTGGCACGTGGCTGCAGGTAGCCTTGGGACGCAACATACTAACGCTCAGGGTCCTCTCAGCTTGTCCAGCCTTTTTTCCTCAATGGATTGGAGTACTTTGTGCTCAGTGTCACCCCCATGTGAGCGGAAGGGGAATTACAGCTCTGATAGCCCATTAAAGAGCTTCCATTCTAACCCACCAGCATACACAAGAACTAGGAGTCACCCAATGAAATTAATAGGCAGCAGGTTTCAAAAAACAAGAGAGTATTCACACGCCTCATACGCAACCTGTGGAACTCATTGCCAGGGGATGTCGTGAAGGCCTAAATATAGCTCCATGAACTTATCTATCGATGACTATTAGCCACGGTGGTCAGGGATGCAACCCCATGCTCTCGGTGTCCCTAAACCTCTGACTGCCAGTAGCTGGGACTGGGTGACAGGCGATGGATCACTCAATAACTGCCCTGTTCTGTTCATTCCTTCTGAAGCACCTGGCACTGGCGCCTGTCAGAAGACAGGATACTGGGCTAGAGGGACCATTGGTTTGGCCCAGTGTGACCCTTCTTATGTCCTTATCCCCAGCTCTGGCCTGGGAAGGGAGTGGGGTCTAGTGGTAAGAGCGAGGGGGTGGGGGGGTCTGTGAGCCAGCACTCCTGGGTTATGTTATGTTCTTAACAAGTGTCATGGGAGAGCTCCATTGAAAGCCAGTGGCCCGCTGGGTGTCACCACCATTGTTTGCTGTGCGTACAGCTCCCATGTGAGCAGACTGCACAGCTCAGCCCGGCTGGCCGACCAGCCCAGTAAAGGCGGGGTCCTTGCTGCCCTTGTGGGGCTTCCACTGGGCACTGATTTGCATACTTGGGCCAATACTAATGAGGTGCTGGTGGGCATTGAACAAGAAGTGGAGCCCGGGGGGGGAGGAGTGGGGGAGATGCTGGTCACAGGGGAAGGACAAAGGCCAGGTCTGGGCCAAGAGCTCACCAGCACGTTTGCTCCACTGGGGGCTGGAGCAGATACAGACCTGTGGGCAGGTAACAAGTCACCCTGCACTTAGCGAAATGACTAACTGGTCCCTGGCTCAAAGAGCTGGGGGTATCCAGCAGCCACATGGTAAATCAGTAACAAAACCCAGCACACTCTAACGGGAAAGCTGGCTGCTCTACATAGCCCTCCCTATGCCATGCAGCGTCCAGGTCTCTGCTGGGGCCAGGCCACTGTTGGTCTGAGGGGTTACTTCTGTCCCCCCCAAAGTCCAGCCTACAATCCGTGCGCCTCTCAGGTTTGCAGAAGTCCGGAGCTTGCTGCTGCCAGCCAAGCTCTCACTGGCTGGGGACTGGGCACTGAACGGGGTGGGGGGGGGGGGGTATTAGTGCCACACGGATTTCGCTGCTGCTACGGCCTCGAGCTGCCTGCAACATGCCAAAGGCCCAGTGCACGGGGAGAACTCCCAGCTGGCGTATTCCAGGAAGGGTGAGCATGTTATCGGTGGGCTCTTATCTCAGAGGCTTTCTATAGCTGAGCTGGCGTCCGGGTCAGTATTGCTTGGCTGGCACGACGACACTGGGCCGGTTTGTGCTCCCAAGTACGCAGCGTGAAGCTGCCATGCTGGCACCAGCAATGCCGTCTCAGTTGCGCTGGGCAGAGAGCCGGACGGGGCGACGCCAGGGAGGGCTCGCGCTCTCTGAGTCCCAGCTCTGCAAGCAACTGTGCCCTGGGCTCAGGGAAGGGCCGTGTCTCCTGGCTAGTTAGTGCCCAGCTGGCAACAGGCACCTGCTAGGTGGTGGTGGTGGGGCGCTGGCACCCAGGCAGTCATAGGCAAAGCTCCTTCGAGAGACCGTCCCCCTGAGTGCAGACACGCAACTTGGGGGGGGGTGCAGGCTCCGCTAATAGCTGACGGTGTACAGCAGCTTCCCCCAGCCAGGCTAAGCCCAGCTTGACTCTTCCCAGGGCCTGAAACTCTGCACCATTACTCAGATTTGGGGTGCTTCATGCGGGTGTGGGGCTGGGTTAGGGACCCCAATTTAGGGTCTCTTGACCAAGGGATCCCCAAGCTATAAAGGCCCCAGCTTTTCTCCAAGTTGAAGGATTTTACCCGGGGTTTTTGCCCAGACCTGGGGAGCAAACCACGGCACTGAGCCTGGCCCAGGGGGCTCCATTGCTGGACATGGCACCCGCTGCCCCTTTGGGGGAGAGCAGTGAAAGCGAGTGGCAAGAGAGTTACGCTATCCCTAATGCCCTAATGCTCACGTGCCTTCACCAAGCAGGGGCGAGAGCATTATCCCTGTTACAGGTTGGGAAACTGAGGCAGGGAGCAGGGCAGCGATTTGCCCAAAGTGAGGGTGGGGGAGGGTCTCCCAGGGACATAGCAGCACATCCCCCAGCGCCACCCACCATGCGTTCAGTCTAGTAGGGCGCGGTTTATTTCTATAGCCATGTAACTTAGCCCATGTGCCTCCCACGCAGCAACCAGGAGGCCTGACTCCCAGCCCCCCAGCTCTAACCACCTGCCCTACTCCCCTGCTAGAGCAGAACCCAGGAGTCCTGGCTCCCAAACTGCCCCTGCTCTAACCCACTAGCCCCCAGCCCCCTCCCCGAGCCAGGGAGAGAACCCAGGAATCCTGATGCCCAACGATCACTCAGAGACAAGGTTCGTGACATAGACCTGCTTCATTCAGTGTCTCCAACAGCCTCTGTATCACGTGACATGAGCCTCTGGAAGGTACCATTCCCCACGGACCCCACTCAGACGGAGCTGGCTGCCCACCCCCCTTAGGGCCAAAAAGGCTGGCGCGCCACAGCACCTGCAGAGAGAGAGGTGCCCCCTCAACCTAGCTCCAAGGTGGTTAGAGCAGGGGGCTGGGAGCTAGGACTCCTGGGTTCTATCTCTGGCACTGGGAGGGGTGTGGGGTTCTAGTGGGTTAGAGCAGGGGGGGCTGGGAACTAGAACTCCTGGGTTCTGGCTCTGGGAGGGGTGTGGGGTCTAGTGGCTTAGAGCAGGGGGGATTGGGAGCCAGGACACCTCCGTTCTATCCCTGGCTCTGGGAAGGGAGTGGGGTCTAGTGCAGGGGTGGGCAAACTTTTTGGCCCAATGGCCACATCTGGGTATGGAAATTGTATGGCAGGCCATGAATGCTCACCAAATTGGGGGTTGGGGTGCAGGAGCGGGTGCGGGCTCTGGCTGGGGGTGCAGGCTCTGGGGAGGGGCCAGCAATGAGGAGTTCAGGGTGTGGGAGGGGGCTCCAGGTTGGGGCAGGGGGTTGGGGAGTGAGGGGGGTAAGGGCTCCGGCTGGGGGTGCGGGCTCTGGGATGGGGCTGGGTATGAGGGGTTGGGGTGCAGGAACCAAGGGGTTGGGGCATGGGAGGGGATCAGGGGTGCAGGCTCCAGGTAGCGCTTACCTCAAGCAGCTCCTGGAAGCAGCGGCATGTCCCCCCTATGGCTCCTTCATGGAGGTATGGCAGGCGGCTCTGTGCGCTGCGCCGTCCCTGCAGCTCCCATTGGCCTCTGTTCCCAGCCAATGGGAGCTGCGGGGGCGGCGCTTGGGGCAGGGGCAGCGTGCAGACCCAACGGCTGCCCCTACGTGTAGGAGACATCAGCTGCTTCAGGGAGCCGCGTGGAGCCACAGCACATGCAGAGCAGGGCAAACCCTGAACCCCGCTCCCTGGCTGGAGCTCGAGGGATGGATTAAAACACCTGAAGGGCTGGATGCGGCCCCCGGGATGTAGTTTGCCCACCCCTGGTCTAGTGGGTCAGAGCATGGGGGGGCTGGAAGCCAGGACTCCTGGGTTCTATCCCTGGCTCTAGGAGGGGCATGGGGTCTAATGGGTTGGGGGGGGCGCTGGGAGCCAGGAGTCCGGGGCTCTGTCCTGGCTCCTATCCCGTGTGGAGTCTCTGGTGGGACACAGCTGGGGACTTGGGCAGGACGCTGTCCCCATGCTTGGCAAGGGGGGACTGGTGGGCATGGGCAGTGTGGCGCTGTCCGTGGCTTGGCTCGGCGTGGAAGGCCTGGTGTGCGATCAGTGCGTGGCTCTGGGCAAAGCGCTCCCCGCATCGGGCGCACTCGTAGGGGGTCTCGCTGTGCACTCGCAGGTGCTGCGCCAGCTCGGCGCTCTCCCCAAATCTGCGGCCACAGCGAGAGCATTCGTGGGGCCGCTCAGCGTGGATGCGCCGGTGCCGAGCCAGCGTGGAGCTGCGACCGAAGTGCTTGCCGCAGCCGGTGCAGGCGAAGGGCTTGCCGGCCCCATGCCGGGTGCCGCGGTGGGCGGCCAGGGCTGCGGCCTCGCTGAAGGCCTTGCCGCAGTCAGTGCAGACGTGGGGGCGCCGGGCATGGAGCCGCCGGTGCTGGAGGAGGTTGGCACGGAGGCTGAAGCCCCGGCCGCAGTCCATGCAGCAGTAGGGGCGCTCGCCGGAGTGCACGGCCCGGTGCCGGAGCAGCACCGCGCTTTCCGCAAAGCGCCGGCCACAGTCCCCGCAGGCGAAGGGGCGCTCGCCCGTGTGGGTGCGCCGGTGCCGGGCCAGCACCGAGCTCTGCCTGAAGCGCTTGCCGCACTCCGGGCAGGGAAAGGGGCGCTCCCCGGTGTGCACCCGCCGGTGAACCAGCAGGTGTGAGCGCTGGGCAAAGCCCTTACCACAGTCCGGGCAGCTGTGGCGCTTCCCCAGGGGAGCCACCAGGGAGCCTGGGCTCCACCCCTTCAGCCCTTGGGACTCCTCCCCCGCTGCAGGGATTCCGTGCTGGGTCACAGCCTCTGAGCTCCGCCCCTTCAGCCCTTGGGACTCCTCCCCCTCTGCAGGGATTCCCTGCTGGGTCACAGCCTCTGAGCTCCGCCCCTTCAACCCTTGGGACTCCTCCCACTCTGCAGGGATTCCCTGCTGGCTCACAGCCTCTGAGCTCCGCCCCTTCAGTCCTTGGGACTCCTCCCCCTCTGCAGGGATTCCCTGCTTGGTCATAGCCTCTGAGCTCCGCCCCTTTAGCCCTTGGGACTCCTCCCCCTCCGCAGGGATTCCCTGTTGCCTGAGGGTCTCTGCACTGGGCTCTCCCCCTGGGGTGGGGTCCCCCCGCAGCATGCTGTGGGTGGCCAGGTGGCGGCCCAGGTTGGATCTGCGGCTAAAGCGGCGGCCGCACTGGGTGCACTGGTAGGGGCGCTCCCCAGTGTGCGTGCGCTGGTGGAGCAGGAGGCCGGGCCCGCGGCTGAACCGGCGCCCACACTGGCCGCACTGGTAGGGGCGCTCCCCGGTGTGGGTGCGCCGGTGCAACGCTAGGTCGGGGCCACGGATGAAGCGGCGGCCGCAGTCGGGGCAGGGGAAGGGGCGCTCGCCCGTGTGGATGCGCTGGTGCAGCGCCAGGTCCGGGGCCCGCAGGAAGCGCTTGCCGCAGTCGGGGCAGGGGAAGGGGCGCTCGCCCGTGTGGATGCGCTGGTGCTGCACCAGGGAGGAGCCAGCGCTGAAGCGCTTGCCGCAGTCGGGGCAGGCAAAGGGGCGCTGCCCGGCGTGGGCCCGCTGGAACCGCAGGAACTCGGGGCTGCGGCTGTAGCTGCGCTCCGCTGGCGGGGTGGGGAGCCCCGCGGTGCCATGGAGGCGCCGGTGCTTGGCCAGGTGGGCGCTCTGGCTGAAGCACCGGCCGCAGTCAGCACAGGTGAAGGGGCGCTCGCCCGTGTGCACCCGCTGGTGGCGCAGCAGGTTGGAGCTGCGGCTGAACCGCCGCCCACAGCCGGAACAGCCAAACGGCTTCTCCACCGCGCCGCTGCAGGGCGCCCCCCGGTGGGCCAGCAGGGCCACGTCGTCCCCAAAGCTCTCCCCGCACTCAGCACAGATTGTTGGTCCCACCTCGAAGCGGCCGGTGCCCTGCTGCCCCTCAGTCTGCTGCTGGCTCCAGCAAGCGTCCCCCTGCGGCTCCACTGTCCCAGCCCCCTCCTGGCTCTCCGTCCCGATCCCATCCAGGCGGGGAGCCCCCTCCTCGCTCTCACTCATGGCTCCATCTGTCTGGGGTACCCCCTCCTCGCTCTCTGGCCCGATCCCGTCCAGGCAGGGAACCCCCTCCTCGCTCTCATTCATGGCTCCGTCGCCTGCTGGGACACAGAGTAAATCCAGAGATTAATCTGTCCCTGTGCTGGAGAGAACGAGAACCTCAGGGGGTGGAAAGGGGCAGCGTCAGAGCAGCCTAAGGGATTGGGACACTCGCTCTGGGAGTCGCAGTCACCAGTAACTCTCGGAATGCCGGCACTGAGAGAGATGCAAAGAGCTGCAGGTCCTGATTCACTGCGGCTCATGGGATTTAGACACCCAGGTCCAGACTGACAGCTGTTTGGAAACCTAAAAAGCCAACAGGGACCTAGTGGGTGCTTTTATCTGCTTCTCAGGTGCCCAGATCTCTTTAGACTCTGGCCCTCAGTTCTTGTTATTATACCAACCAGGAGACGGGCACATCCCAGCCCCTTCGGCAGCTCTGCGAATCCTCCTCACGTCGGCAATACCAACACCTTGGACGCAGCCGAGCAGATCTCAGAGAACAGCAGCCAATGGGGAAACCCTCATACAAGGAGGGATGCTTCCAGTGGGGGCCAGTGGGGATCTGTTCCTGGCACAGTGCTGCTCAGGACCTTTACCAGGGATTCTGGAAGGAAATCTCAACTCCCAGCTGGTAAAGCAAGCGGCTGGCACCCAAACCACCAGGGAGGAAGAAGGACTCCTGATGCTAAGGGACAGCATTGGCACAAAAACAAATGGGGATAAATGGCCAGGAGTAAATGCAGGCTGGAAGGAGAAGAAGGTTTCTAACCACCAGAGGAGGGGAAGCGGGGGCTGGAGCAGCAGGACAAACATCTTACCTAGTTTCCCAATGCAGCTTGAGAACTGTCTGACCAGGACAGTTTCCTGGGGCTACAGAGCACTGAGCTGGGTAGCCGAGCACAGCCACGGGGAGGAGATTTCTGGCAGCTCTTTGCTCTAGGAAAGGGCTGAAGGAGGTGCCAAGGCTGGAAGGCGGAGAGATGAATTCAGGGTGAGAACAAGGAGAGCTACCTCACAAAGCAGTCTGGCTGACTTAGAGTTTTACACCGCTGCCAGCACCACAGCAGCTGAGTATCTTCCATACACCTGAATGGCTCCCCCAAGAGCCAGTCCCGTCCCTCCCTGGAGGTGACAGAAAGCTCCGCTGGGGTGATCCAGCCAGAACTGCAGCATGCAGCGGTGCCAGGGCCTGTGAATTCGGAGTGAGGCGCAGTTCTGCTCCAGCCCAGCTCCAGGTGGACACAAGCCCTAGGTGCACGTCACTGTCTCGGAATCTCCTTCCACCGGGAACGAGGGGCAACGGGACAATCTCTCTCAAGCATCCGGGGGCCCAGCGGGGCCAATCTCCAGCCTCCTCTGGCTCTGACACTGCCCCCTGCCCTCCAGAGCCCGCAAAGCTCCTGCTAAAGGAAAGGAATGGGCTTCTCACCCACAGCAGCTGTGAACTTGGGCTCCTGCATGTCTTCCCGCACTGGGTCTCCGTACAGGGTCCACTCTGCCTGGCAGATGCCCCTGGCCACCTCCCTGCGTGTCCAGGCTCTGAAACAAGAAGTTTCCGACGCTCAGTCCTGGCTGCTCTCCCCCAGTCTGCTCTGGTTTGGTCACCACTCCCTCCAGCCCCCCACATCTCCTCCACCCCTGCTCCCCCACAGAAAGACGGGCACTTCTGCAGGTTCCCCACACACAGCATATTCACTGCCCCGCCCATGGGGACAGACCCTCACAACCCTGGAAAGCCCACCCCCCAAGCCAGCTACACACAGGGGTTCACCTGGGGGATGCACAAGCTGCTGCTCGGGACCTGCCAGGCCCAGTGAGAGCAGGGGCCCATCTAGCCTGGTATCGGGGCTGCGACGCTGGACAGCGCCTGCTGCTTCAAAGGAAAGAACAACAGCAGAGGCCAGTGAAGGAGGGGAAAACGGGGCCCAGCCGGGGCCACCACTTCCCGCAGCATCCCCACCCCAGAACTGTGCAGGGGAGACACCCCACCGGGGAAATCGAGACACATCATTGCACCGGCGGGCACACGCACTTCCTCTCTGGCTGGGCCGGGATTTCTCACACCCACACCGCTCACCCCACGCGCACACACGCACTATTGCTCCCCAGGCAGCCCCAAGCCCCGGCCACCCCGCGGGCAGATGGGCCCCCACGGCTCCCCAGGACCAGCCCCTCAGCCCCTCCCCGGGCACAGGGGCCCCGGCCCCGATCCCGGGCGCCGCCCCCCGCAGTTCCCCCAGTTACCGGGACCCTCGGGCTGAGGCCGCGTCCCCGGCGCTCGCCCCGCGGGGCCCCGGGCGCAGCCGGCTCAGTGCGCGCTGGGCGGGGCGGAACGTGGGGCAGCGAGCGCCGCAGCCTGCGCTCCGGAGCCAGCCCCCTCTGGCGGCGCCTGCTCCTGGCCGGGCTGCGAGCGCAGGGGCCCCTGGAGCCGAGCAGAGGTGCGGGCGGCGGATCCCTCCCCCCCGCCGCCCTTGGGGGCTCCTCACCAGCACTGGGGGACCCGGTGCCTTATTTCTGGTCTGGCTTCCGCTGCCAACCAACGGCTCTTCTGCCGTTCTCCGCTCTGGGGGATTCTGCCCTAGGACACTGGGATCAAGTCTCCGCACTGTCTGCTTCGGGGCGGGCTGAGCAGAGTGAGCTGTGCCTGCCTCTCCCTGGCAGGCTTGTCTCCAGGCCAGTCCAGTTATTGGTGTGGCTCTGCTCTGCACCCTCCACATCCCTGTACAATGTGGCCACTAGAGCAGGGCTGGAGGCCCCATGCTCCAGTATCCATCTCAACCCAATGACCTATACAGAGGTTCCTACTCACCACCCCGTGTAGACAGCCGTGCCTCCCCTTAGCCCTTGTGCCACAGCATCGCTCTGGGAGTTCATGGCGAGTTTCTTGCTTTTTGTGCCCCCTCAGGCCTTTCCAGGGCGGCTGCTGTCCAGGACTCAGTCGGTAGGGCTGGCTGGGTTTCCTTGGGCCTAGATGTGTCACATTTCACTGGGCTGAAATAAAATGCATTTTGTTTGAATTAGGCCATTTTCTCAAGCAGTCCAGAGGGCTCTGTATACCCTGTCCTCACTGAGCCGATATTTGGGTTCTCCACTCATTTCCACACCACTGGAGATCATGGTGAATTGCACCAGGACTGGCATGATCCCCACAGAACCTCACTAGAGACCACTGCATTTTATGGAGCTTGTCCACCAAGCCCATCATAGAATATGAGGGTTGGAAGGGACCTCAGGAGGTCATCTAGTCTAACCCGCTGCTCAAAGCAGGACCAATGCCCAGACAGATTTTTGCCCCAGATCCCTAAATGGCCCCCTCAAGGATTGAGCTCACAACCCTGGGTTTAGCAGGTCAATGCTCAAACCACTGAGCTATCCCCCCCGCATGTGTGCTCAGCTGATACCCTGCAATGCTAGCTTTCCATGCCGAACTGCTCAGAAAGAGCCCAGAGCCGGCTGTGGGGAGTGCATTATTGCTAGTGTACAGGTGTGCATTATTGTTAATGTACAGGTGTGCGTTATTGTTAGTGTACGGGTGTGCATTATTGTTAATGTATGGGTGTGCGTTATTGCTAGTGTATGGGTGTGCGTTATTTTTAGTGTTTTTCGGTGTCCCCAGGACGCCCAGGCCAGGGTACATGCCCAGCCTCAGGGCTTGGGGGGGGGGAGCAGGGAAGGCAGGAGCCATGCTGGGCACCTCACTGCCCTGAGCAAGGGTGGGGGGGCTGCTGCACGGGGATCCCACAACAGGGGCACCTGAACAGATATTGCTTTCGCACCTGGTTCAAACTCTGCCGGTGTTAGCGCTGAGCATCTCAGGACTACATCTCCCAGCATGCACCATGCCCAAGAGGAATCTCCCAGCATGCGTCACTCCCGGTAGAGACGCATCTCCCGGCATGCCCTGGCCCAAATGGGCGGTGCATCTCCGGGCTCGCCCCGTGTCCTAGCGTAATCTCCCAGCATGCATCATGCTCAGTAAGAGCTGCAGCTCCCAGCAGGACCTGCGCCCAAGGGAATCTCCCACCATTCCCTGCGACAAGTCCGGGATGCATGTCCCAGCATGCCACTTGGCTGTCCTGCCCATGCTGCTCAGAACTACCTCTCCCAGCATGCCCTGCTCCCAGTGCCCGGGCTGCAGCCCCTGCCAGGGGGAGAGGGCAGATGGCCCTCTTGCGGCGAGGCAGGGCACAGGGAGCTGGAAAGGTAACCTGGCCAAGCCCCAGCCCCCAAACACCAGGTCGTTGTACTGTCTGTGGCACATTATCAGGCTTCCCCCCACAGCCCTGATCCGTGCCTGTGACGAGAGATGCGATCTCAGGACTCTGGGAGCGGAGGCTGGCAGTGAAACTCCACCAGAGTGGGCAGTGCAGAGGGAGGGGCTCCAGCCCCACTGGATTTCACTGGAGACCTGGTCTCTGACTCCCCCAGAGCCTTGTGAGAGCCCCAGGGCTGATATCACACTGAGACCAGCCACCACAGCAAACATTCCCTGTATCTATAAATCCACCCCCCTACACCCTTTGTTCTATCTAACCCGGTACACCCCTCTAGCTATATATTGTTAATACCTGTTACCTGTTAGTAAATATTCACCCTTTTAGCCCTTTTCTTTCTGTATATTTGATTCATTTATATATTAACTATTCTTTAGAAACTCTAGGATATTAACAAAGAGTATGTGTGAATTCTAAGGCCCAGACACTGGTCCTTGACTGATAAGTAACCTTGATCAATAAGAACGGCCATCCTTGGTCAGACCGAAGGTCCATCTAACCCAGTATCCTGTCTTCCAACAGTGGCCAATGCCAGGTGCTTCAGAGGGAATGTGGAGCACAAGATCTGGTCCAAGGTGTGAACCATCCCTGCCTATTCTGGCTAATAGCCATTGATAGACCTATCCTCTATGAATGTATCTAGTTCTTTTTTGAACCCTGTTATAGTCTTGGCCTTCACAACATCCCCTGACAAAGAGTTCCACAGACTGACTGTGCGTTGTGTCAAGAAATACTTCCTTTGGTTTGTTTTAAACCTGCTGCCTATTAATTTCATTGGATGACCCCTAGTTCGTGTGTTATGAGGAGTAAATAACACTTCCTTATTTCCTTTCTTCACACCAGTCATGATTTTATAGACCTCTATCATATCCCCCCTTAGTCATCTCTTTTCCAAGCTGAAAAGTCTCAGTCTTATTAATCTCTCCTCATACGGAAGCCATTCCATACCCCTAATCATTTTTGTTGCCCTTTTCTGAACCTTTTCCAATTCCAATATATCTTTTTTGAGATGTGGTGACCACATCTGCACGCAGTATTCAAGATGTGAGCGTACCATGGATTTATACAGGGGCAATATGATATTTTCTGTCTTGTTATCGATCCCTTTCGTAATGCTTCCCAACACTCTGTTCACTTTTTTGCCTGCCGCTGCATATTGAGCGGATTCCTATTCAGGAATTCTGTGTGTTAGACCGTAGCTAACAATCTGTGGCTTCCCTGTGTCTATAAAACTCCAGCTAGTCCGAGGAACTATCCCCTTCACATAGATATCGATACTGCTTACATAAGCATATATAAGTCCATTAATGGCTATTAGCCAGGATGGGTAAGGAATGGTGTCCCTAGCCTCTGTTTGTCAGAGGATGGAGATGGATGGCAGGAGAGAGATCACTTGATCATTGCCTGTTAGGTCCACTCCCTCTGGGGCACCTGGCATTGGCCACTGTCAGTAGACAGGATACTGGGCTAGATGGACCTTCGGTCTGACCCGGTACGGCCGTTCTTATGTTCTTATAAACCTGGGAAACTGATAAGGGAGGATTGTTCCAGCAAATGTTTTCTATTAGGGAATCAACAGGGAAGACTGATTATGGGGAAAGAAAGAGCCAGTGAACATTATTATCTTGAAGAATTATTAGTCCTCTCGGCTGTAAATAATCCTGCCTTCACCCATAAACCAGGTAAGATGAGCGTGTACAGCTATGACATCACAATGTATGGTTCTTTTGGCAAAGAGGGTCTTTATGACACTGATGTTGGAACTGAACTGGGGAATGAAACCAGGCATCCCTCCAGGTGCAGTGAAGGAACCCTAGCAGCTCTGGATCTGCCGTCACAGGGTGGTAAGCTAGTTAGTGGTTCTGTGCAGTGCTGTACAGTACTAATCTCTGATGGAACCTTTAAGTAAATAATTCCAACTCCTCACTGTCATTCGCCAAGCGGGAGTTGGCATTAACTCAGACACACACAGGGCCAGCTCCAGCGTTTTTGCCACCCCAAGCGGCGAAAGAAAAAAAGAAAAAAGCCGCAATTGGCGGCAGCTCTACTGCCACCAATTCATTCTTCGGCGGCAATTCGGCGGCAGGTCCTTCCCTCTGAGAGGGACTGAGGGACCCGCCGCCGAATTGCTGCCGAAGAGCCGGACGTGCCTCCCCTTTCCATTGGCCGCCCCAAGCACCACCTGCTTGCTGCGCTGGTGCCTGGAGCTGGCCCTGGACACGCAGCACCCCATGTCTGGAAATCTGGCACCAAACCCTGCTCATAACCAGCTGGGGCGTCTGATCATAGGGGTTGGAGGGGGGGCCTCAAAGCATGACAAAATTCCTGTTTTCATTCAGCACCAGCAATTATTGAGCTGGATCATCTGCCCCCCACACACACACCAGGAACTGGGGGGTGGTGGAGGGGCTGTGCAGCACCTGGCGTCATGGGGGGCCGGATCTGGGTCAGTGTCTGCAACAACTAGCACAATGAGGGCGAGATCTCAGTCTCAGGGTTCAGGCAGCAGCCTCACACACACCCCAGCCCCCCATGGATAGGGCACCCAAATAGAGCCAGATTGCGACACAGCTGAGCCAGACCCCTCTCTGGGGGCTGGGCAGGGGGCAGCCGGGCGGGGGGCCAGTAACAGCCCAGGCCCTCTCACTCTTCGGGGCTGCCATGGGCAGGGCCTGCCCGCCGGCGGACCCGGCCAGGAGCAGGCGCCGCTAGAGGGGGCTGGCTCCGGAGCGCAGGCTGCGGCGCTCGCTGCCCCACGTCCCGCCCCGCCCCGCCCAGCGCGCACCGAGCGCCGGGGACGCGGCCCCAGCCCGGGGGCCCCGGTAACTGGGGGAGCTGCGGGGGGCGGCGCCCGGGATCGGGCCGGGGATCGGGGCCGGGCTCCCTGCACTAGGCTGGGGGGCGGCTGCAGCCTCTGCTGGCGATTCTCCCTGCTGGCATAGAGGGGCTGGGCACTGCCCTCTGTCCCGTCCCCCCCCAGCAGTGGGGCCTCCCCGGATCCCCGCCCGGGCACAGCCTCCCTGCCCCCCAGGGCCTGGCTCTCCCCAAGGACAGGGATGGTGCCATGGGAGACGCCTGTCTCCTTCCCCCTCCCCCTCAGCAGGACCCCACCCGCCCAGGCTGCCCTGGCTTCCTGGATGGAAGAGTCCCGGGTCGCAGCCCCACAGGGCTGAGAGGATGGGCAGATGCCTCGGGGTTAACTGGCTCCAGTGTGGTGCCCAAGTGCCATGAGATTAACCCCCTGAACAGACGGCCAGGGGTAGCGGTGAGCTTGGAGTCTCCAAATGCAGCCTGGCTGCCTTCCTGGAGGCCCCGTTCAGGTGTGTGGGATGTATCCCTCATGCACTGTCCGGGGGCTCCCGCGGGCCGGGTCCGCTTGGTCCCCCCGGCCCCAGTCCAAAAGCTGAAGGGAAAAGTGACATTGTTATGAAATACCCTCAGGTAAAACCAAAGCAACCTCTGGTCAAGCGTGAGGCCGGACGGGGCCATGGGATCAGCTCATCCGGCCTGGCATGTGGAGTGGAAAGTGGGGAGGTTTGGACTGGCCTTAACTCCCTGGGGCTGGGCATTTCCCAGCCTGGGACAGTCCCCGAGGGCTCGGCTGCCAGTGTACCTGCAGCCCTGGATGCTGCTCCCCTGGAGATTCCCCAGGCTCTGACGTTGTTATTTCTCGACAGGCGTCTCCCAGCCTCTGTAGGGTGGCTGCCTTGGTGGCGCATTGGGGAGCAGCTCGGTGAGTCCCTTCTCTTCGTGAATGAGTGGCACCGAATGCGTGGCACTGCTGGCTGGGGAGAGGGGCCCTGTCTCAGGTGGCCAAGGGCAACCCGAGGGGCTCCCTCACTGGGAGGAGCTGGGGGCTGTGGAGCAATACAGTGACAGCCTTTTGCCAGAGACGCAGAATCTAGAACTGTTGTGTCCAGAGAGATCA
The DNA here is from genome assembly GCF_028017835.1 of Emys orbicularis. Lineage (NCBI taxonomy): Eukaryota > Metazoa > Chordata > Testudines > Emydidae > Emys > Emys orbicularis. The sequence continues at coordinate 33,718,210 of NC_088694.1, read as the reverse complement.
GGGCTTGGAAATGGGGCCGGGGCCATGAGGATCCAGTTTAGACCCTGACCTCTCCCATCTCCTTCCCCTGTACCAGGCTGCCCTCAACTCCCCGATGGAGCGCGGGGAGGAGCTGCGGGTTCCAGATTCCCAGGGCCGTGAGGAAGGGGAGATGCCACGTGGTGCCAGTCCAGGTGAGGAAGGGGTTAACCCAACTCTGGCACGGAATGGCCCCAAAGCTGCTGCAAAGCTCCCAGCATGACCCATCTGTATTCACCTGGCCTGAGATACAGCCCCACTAGCCCTGGGGGAACCCCCCACCACCCTGTGTTGTCTCTGGGGCTCAGCAAGGATATGGGGCAGAACTGGCCCCTCTGCCCTCCCCTGGGGTGGGTTTGGGGGGGTCAGACCCTGGTTCCCAGCCCTACAAACAGGTTTATTAGTGACACGCACCCCCACCCGCAGGGTCCCTTTGCCCCGGTGCAGGGAGCTACTCACATCTGTGTCTCAGCAGATGATCAGGCGAGCGAGGAGGGGGCTGCCCAGGTGGACGGGGCACCCAAAGGAGCCCAGCTGGACATTTGCCAGCGCTCGGAGCGGGTCGGGAGCCTGCGCCGGTCAGGAAGGAGAAGCAGTGCTGGGCAGCAGTCAGAGACCCCCACCAAGCCCGTCCCCCAGCCCCGAGGAGCTCAGCAGCGCTACATGTGTGCCGAATGCGGCCGCGGCTTTGCCGTGAGCGCCCGCCTGGTGAAGCACGAGCGGACCCACACCGGGGAGCGCCCCTTTGCCTGCGCCGAGTGCGGCAAGTGCTTCACCCAGAACGCCAACCTGGTGCAGCACCGCCGTACCCACACCGGGGAGCGCCCCTTCTGCTGCAGCGACTGTGACCGGCGCTTCGGCACCAAAGCCGACCTGGCCCGGCACCGCCAGTCCCACACTGGGGAGCGCCCCTTCCGCTGCGCTGAGTGTGGCCGGGGCTTCAGCCAGAGCTCCAACCTGCTGCGCCACCAGCGCTCCCACACCGGCGAGCGCCCCTTCGCCTGCCAGGACTGCGGGGCTGCCTTCGCCCGCAACGCCCACCTGGCGGCCCACTGCCGCACCCATACTGGCGAGCGCCCCTTCCGCTGCGGGCAGTGCCGGGAGTGCTTCGCCCAGGCCACCGCACTGATCCAGCACCGCCGGCTGCACACAGGCGAGCGCCCCTTCGAGTGCTCCGACTGTGGCAAGGGCTTCACCCGGGCCGCCACCCTGCAGCATCACCAGCGCCTGCACGCCGGCCAGCGCCCCTTCCCCTGCCGGGACTGCGGGGCCACCTTCGCCGCCCACGCCACCCTCCGCCAGCACCGCCGCAGGCACTCCGGGGAGGCGCCCTTCCGCTGCGCTGAGTGTGGGCGCTGCTTCGCCGTCAGCTCCGCGCTGCTCCGGCACCAGCACGTCCACACTGGGGAGCGGCCCTTCACCTGCCACGAGTGCGGCGCCGGCTTCAGCCAGAGCTCGGCGCTCGTCCGCCACCAGAGACTCCATGACTAGTGCCTGGTGCTCCCGGGCCCGGCAGCAGCAAGCCAGCGCGTGACCCCTGGCGGGAGGGGGAGACTCCGGGCCCTGGTGGGAGAAGGGTGCCACAAGGGGCCCCATGTGAGTGAGTGAGGGGAAGGTGCTCTGCGGAGGTGGGTTAATTCAGCTGGAATAAATGAGCCCACAGGGTCTGCGGTGTTAATGGGACCCCATCGCTGCCCAGTGCTAAGCAGTTCCACTCGGTTCGGGGTTTCCGTCCAGAGACCCCGGCCTGCTGAGCCCATGGCTGATGTCCCAGCGAACATCTCCTTAGCCTTCGATTAAAGCTACCGAAAAGAGCGCTAACCAGTTGTAGCCTTTGAAACGTAAAGTATTCAGTCTGGCTTTCAGTTCACAGCAGGTGCCCATGGGAATGGGGTGACAGCGGGTGCCTAGGGGAATGGGGTGACAGCGGGAGCCCAGGGGAATGGGGTGACAGGAGGTGCCCAGGGGAATGGGGTGACAGCGGGTGCCCAGGGGAATGGGGTGACAGGAGGTGCCCAGGGGAATGGGGTGACAGCAGGTGCCCAGGGGAATGGGGTGACAGGAGGTGCCCAGGGGAATGGGGTGACAGCAGGTGCCTGAGGGAATGGGCTGAGCAAGCCGCTGTTGGGTTGTTGAAGCGCAGCTGAATGATTAAATTTCTCCCAAACCTACCTCGCCCTTGTTAAAGGGATTGGAACCAACAGAAGGCAAAAAGGAATTGAATTGTCATGGAGTCGGGCTCAGGTCCAGGGGGGTCTCTAGGCCCGATGCTATTCAGTATCTTCATCAATACTCAGCTAAGGGGTGCCCCAGGCCCCCCCACAGACTTCGGGGGGGCCTGGGGCACCCCTGTACATGCATGCCCATCGCCCCGCCCCCCCATCTGGTCTCTGCCCCAACTTCCTCAATGCTTGGGGAGGTCCCCTCCCTGCCTCCCACAGGGAGCCTCTCCCGCCTACCCGGTCCCACAGGTGGCATTCGCTCCCCCTCATCCTAACCCTTGGGGCTATTTCCCCATTGGCTCCGTGCTCCCAGCTCCAGGGCCCCCAAAGAGATCCCAGGGAAATGGCCCTTTCCCAGATGGGCCCACCCTGCTGACGGGTTCCAGGCCACCGCTGCTCTGGGTAAGTTTTAACCAGTAACACCCCAGCCACGTCTGCTCTAACAACAGCAGGTGGTGACCGGTGCCAGCTGCTTGGTCAGCACCCCCTAGTCCAGGGCCAGAGAGCATTTGGGAATGAGGAATTGTCCGACAGGCAGAGGTGCCGCTACCCAGTGGGGGACTGTGCACAGGGTCCGGGCACACACCGGGGAGGGAGCCCCCACAGTGAGCGGGCCCAGGGGCCGCAGCAGCCAAGGCCATTATAATGCTGTAGCAGGCACTCTCCAGTGGGCCCCGGAGCCTGGCATGAGCCAGGGCTGGTCTGTGGAGGAGACACGAGTGCTAGAGGGGCTGCCAGGCGCTAGCTCAGCGTATCTGACGCCCTCAGCTCCCAAATTCCACCCTACAGCTGCGCAGCCCCAGGACCCCGCAATCCCAGGTCCTGGGCAGCAGCAGCACCACCGTGCCATTCCTGTGGCTGTGGGGGAACCCAACCCTGGTTCTGACCCCTTGGCCTCCCGCAGGAGCAGAGACACTCACCACTCCACACACTGCCCCTCCCATGTGCTGCCCCAGCCCGGGTGTAGCCCCAAGACCAGAGAGGCAGGGCCTGCTGGAAGCTGGGGCTCCCAAAGGGGGACTAGACCCCATCGCAGCAGGTGCTGGGAGCCTGACGCCCCATGGGTATCCCAGCCCTGGGTGAGCGGCTGCATTCCAGCAGGGGTTACGGGCTGCACCGCGACAGAATTGTTCCCCCTCAGGAACGGCTGCGTGAGCACGCTGGCCTCCCCCCCAATGGAGAGGTTCACACAGGACATGCGGATCAGGCTGTTTTGCTCTCACAGCAGGGCCTCGGCCCTTGCCCTGCCCCCGAACAGCTGCAGAGAGGAGACACTCGTTTACAAGGGAGCATTTCCCCCTCTTCAAAACCGTTTATTGACAGAAAACACTACAGAACATGGCACAGAAAGTTCTCCCCTCTGTTCCCACCAGCCACTCCCACAAGGCCCCAGCCTCACCCAGCGCTCCCTTTCCCACCGCGTGCCGGAGAGAGGAGCCTGCCAGCTCTGCCGGTAGCGCTCCTGTGCCGTGGGCTCTGCTGGCACGCTCCATGGGCTGCTTGTACCATGGCTCTGTGGCTACGGGGCGGCGTCCCCTTGGCTCCAGTGCTGTGCACAGCCCATGCAGGGCTGTTGTGGCTTCCAGGCCCGGGGACCGGCTCTATCTCGTGTGGATGCGGCGGTGTTTGCAGAGGTAGGACCGAAGGCTGAAGCGCTTGCCGCACAGCGCGCACTCGTGGGGTTTGCCAGCTGCCGCGGCATGGATGCGGCGGTGCTTGCAGAGGTATGAGCGCTGGCTGAAGCACTTGCCACACTGGGGGCACTGGTGGGGCTTCCCCGCCCCGTGGATCCGGCGGTGCTTCACCAGGTACGAGCTGCGGCTGAAGCACTTTTGGCACTCGGGACATTGGAAGGGATTCTCCTGCACCAAGGCCACGGGGGATGGGGGGGTCTCAGCCAGGCCTCCCCCTCGCTCAGCGATGACACATTGAGCCTCTCCGGCCTGGAGACTCTGCAGCGCAGCCAGCGCCAGGCTCTGGGCCATGGGACTCTCTGCTCCGTGGCAGGGCTCCCTGTGGACTGTCTGCACTGCACTCAGTGCCGGGCTCTGCTCGGTGCCGTGGCAGGGCTCCCCGTGGACTGTCTGCACTGCACTCAGTGCCGGGCTCTGCTCGGTGCCATGGCAGGGCTCCCCATGGACTGTCTGCACTGCATGCAGTGCCGGGCTCTGCTCGGTGCCGTGGCAGGGCTCCCCGTGGACTGTCTGCACTGCATGCAGTGCCGGGCTCTGCTCGGTGCCGTGGCAGGGCTCCCCGTGGACTGTCTGCACTGCATGCAGTGCCGGGCTCTGCTCGGTGCTGTGGCAGGGCTCTCTGTGGACTCCCTGCAGGGTAATCAGGGCTGAGCTCCCCTCTGCTCCATGGCAGGGCTCCCCGTGGACTCTCTGCAGCACAATCAGTTCCAGGCTCTGGGCCGCGGGTCCCTCAGTGCCGTAGCAGGGCTCTGCATGAATTCTCTGCAGCGCAAACACGGTTGGGCATTGTGCCACATTACCCTCTGCGCCGTGCCAGGGCTCCGCGTGGACCCTCTGCAAGGCAATCAGTGCCGGGTTCCCTTCTGGGCTGTGACTGGGCTCCCCGTGGATGCCCTGCAATGCATTCAGGGCTGGGCTCCATTCTTGTCCATGGCAGGGCTCCCCGTGGACTCCCTGCAGCGTAGTGAGCATGGGGCTCCACCCTGTTCCGTGGCCTGGCTCTGCGTGGACACCCTGCAGTGTAGTGAGCATTGGGGTCCACCCCGGTCCGTGGCCTGGGTCTGCATGAACACCCTGCAGCGTAGTGAGCACCGGGCTCCACCCTGCTCCGTGGCAGGGTTCCACATGGACGCCCTGCAGTGTAGTTAGCACTGGGCTCCACCTTGCTCCATGGCCTGGCTCTCCGTGGACGCCCTGCAGTGTAGTGAGTACCGGGCTCCAGCCCACTCCGTGGCCCGGCTCTGCGTGGATGCCCTGCAGTGTAGTGAGCACCGGGCTCCACCCCGCTCCATGGCAGGGTTCTCCGTGGACTCCCTGAAGTGCAAACAAGGTTGGGCTCTGTGCCGCATTGCCCTCCCCTCCATGGGCAGGCTCCGCGTGGCTTCTCTGCAGTGTAGTCAGCACTGGGCTCCACCCCGCCCCATGGCAGGGCTCTGCATGGACTCCTTGCAGCGTAGTCAGAGCCCAGGTCCTCTCTGCTCCATTGCTGGGCTCCGCATGGACTCTCTGCCCCTCACTCAGCCCCGGGCTATGCCCCACTCCATGGCCAGGCTCCACGTGGACTCCCTGCCCCTCACTCAGCCCCAGGCTCCGCCCCACTCCGTGGCCTGGCTCCGCATGGACTCCCAGCCCCTCATGCAGCCCCAGGCTCCGCCCCACTCTGTGGCCAGGCTCTGCGTGGATGCCCTGCAGTGTAGTGAGTACCGGGCTCCACCCCGCTCCATGACAGGGCTCTCCATGGACTCCCTGCAGTGCAAACAAGGTTGGGCTCTGTGCCACATTGCCCTCCCCTCCACGGGCAGGCTCTGTATGGCTTCTGTGCAGCGTACTCAGAGCCCAGGTCCTCTCTGCTCCATTGCCAGGCTCCACGTGGACTCCCTGCCCCTCACTCAGCCCCAGGCTCCGCCCCACTCCGTGGCCAGGCTCCGCGTTGACTCCCTGCCCCTCACTCAGCCCCAGGCTCCGCCCCACTCCGTGGCCAGGCTCCGCGTGGACTCCTTGCCCCTCACTCAGCCCCGGGCTCCACCCCACTCCATGGTCGGGCTCTGAGTGGACTCCCTGGCTCTCATTCAGCCCTGGGCTCCGCTCCACTCCGTGGTCGGGCTCTGTGTGGACTCCCAGCCCCTCATTCAGCCCCGGGCTCCGCCCTACCCCGTGGCTGGGCTCCACGTAGACTCCCTGGCCCTCATTCAGCCCCGGGCTCTGCCCCACCCCATGGCCGGGCTCCAAGTGGACTCTCTGGCCCTCGCTCAGCCCCGGGGTCCGCCCCACTCCATGGCCAGGCTCCCCGTGTACTCCCTGCAGCACACTTGGCACTGGGCTGCCCTCTGTTCCGTGGCTGGCTTCCATGTGCACTCTCTGATGCTGCAGAAGCCGCGAGGCTCGGCTGAAGCCACGGCCACACTGGGAGCAGTGGTGGGGACGCTCCCCCGTGTGCATGAGCTGGTGCCGGAGCAGGTCCGAGCGCCACAGGAAGCCCTTCCCACAGTCCCCACAGCTGTGGGGTTTGTCTCCAGTGTGGTTCCTCTGGTGGGAGCTCAGCTTGGAGCGGCGGCTGAAACTCTTTCCGCAGGTGGCACACGTGTGGGGTGGCCCCCCTGCAGCTGCGCTCTGGGGCACAGTGATGTCCCGCAGGGGGCTGCCCCCTTGCCTCCCCGGCGGGGGGTCATAGCAGCTGTTCTTACCCTGCCTCCTCCGTGGAGTGTTCCTCCTCTCTGCCCGGTGCTGGCTCCCGCCAGCTCTGCCCTGCTCCGGGATCCAGGGAATGTTCTCTCCAGTGCTTCTCAGGAACGGCCCCTCCGGCTCCAGCGTCCCTGCTACGCCTGGCTCCGGCATCTCCTGCTTTACAGCCCTCACAGCACTTCTCAGGAACGGCCCCTCCGGCTCCGGCATCCCTGCTATGCCTGGCTTGGGCATCTCCTGCTTTACAGCTCTCACAGAGCTTCTCAGGAACGGCCCCTCCGGCTCCAATGTCTCCCGCTTTACAGCCCTCACTGTGCTTCTCAGGAATGGCCCCTCCGGTTCCAGCATCCCTGCTACGCCTGGCTCCTGCATCTCCTGCTTTACAGCCCTCACAGCACTTCTCAGGAACGGCCCCTCCGGCTCCGGCGTCCCTGCTATGCCTGGCTTGGGCATCTCCTGCTTTACAGCCCTCACAGAGCTTCTCAGGAACGGCCCCTGCGGCTCCAGCTTTACCGCTTCGTCACCTGCTGGGACACAGAGTGCAACCAGAGGTGAGTCCCAGCCTCAGCCGGGGGACCACCTGGGTGCAGCCAGGAGGGCCCATGCAATCTGACCTCCTACGTAGTCCAGGCCCGAGACCTGCCCAGAATCAATCCCAGTTTGTACCAGAGCAGCCCTTTAAGAGAACCATCCCATCTTGCCTGAAAAATTGTCAGTGATGGAGAATCCACCACCACTCCTGGTAAATGCTTTCAATGGTTAATTACTCTCACTGTCAAAAGGCACACCTTCTTTCCAGTCTGAACATGTCTAGCTTCAGCGTCCAGCCACTGGCTTGCGTTAGACCTTCGACTGCTAGACCACAGAGCTCATTATCAAATATTTGTTCCCCCTGCGTAGCTGTGTATAGACTGTGATCAAGTCACCCCTGAACTTTCTCTTTGTTAAGCTACAGAGATCGAGCTCCAGAGATCTATCGCTGTAAGGCAGGTTTTCTATCCTTTCCGCAGTCTGGTGGCTCTTCTCCGACCCCTCTCCAATTCATCAACCTCCTTCCTCAACTGTGGGCCCCAGAACTGGACCCAGCAGCGGTCGCCCCAGTGCCAAGTACCGAGGGCAAAGAACCTTGCTGCTCACTCACCACTGGGATCGCCGTAGGGCTGCAGCTCCAGCACCCACACGTTCTCCCCTTCCACCCAGGACGCCGGGTCCGGCAGGGGGACAGAGCATCCTTCTGGAGGAAGCAAAGAGGTGAGGTCAGGGAGACCTCCTGGGGATGGGAGGGTGGCACCACCCTGTGTCTGGGGGAGGTCACACTCCCTAGGAGCTACAGCCCCAGGGTGACTGTCATTGCCTGGAGGCTCTCGCTGCACCAGGGGAAGCCCTCGGGAGGCCAATTCCAACAGCCCCTCACCGAGGGGGCTGCACTGAGTGCCCCCTACTGAGCATCCCAAGGGATTCCCCCTCCCCTTATCCATCCTATGCGGCTCACACCCCAGTAGGCAGGGCTCCGGCACATCACCCCCGCCCTGGGGCAGACTCACCCGCAGCTCGCTGAGAGTCCCTTCCCCGAGCAGGCTCTGCCGCAGCCATGAGTGAGCCGAGTGGGCTCTGCAGCCTGCCAGGGTGAGAAGGGCAGTCAATGGGGGAGCGCTGGGGGGGGGTGCTTCTGCCCATTTGCTGCCCCTGGATCTGGTGTCTGTGTCGCTGGGGAAACATTCAGTCACTCTCTAGCCAACAGCCCTGGCAGCGAAAAGAACTGGAGCGGCCAGCGCCCCCAGCGACAGAGCCCGAGGTGCTCCCCAACCGGGCCCCGAGAAACCAACCAGCCAGGCCCCATCCCCAGAAACACAGCCCCCCACCTCCAGCCAGCCCCAGAGAGACACTCCCACCCACCCACCCAGGCCCCCCCAACATTCTGATATTCCAACACCCACCCGACCCTATCACCACCCCAGACACGCAGCAACCCCCCCCTCCCCGGCTGCCCAGTCCCCTACCCCACACCCAGCTCCTCTGCCCCAGACACCCAGCCCCCTCCCACGCTGTGCCAGCCCCGCACCTGCCCCAAATATCCAGCTCTCCACACCCTGCACCCGCCCCCCAGTCCCCCCATGCTGCACCCAGCCTGCCGAGCCCCCCACACTACACCACGCCCCCAACCCCCCCACACTGCACCCAGGGCCCCTGCCCAACCCCCCATGCTGCACCCAGCCCCCACACTATGCCTAGCCCACAGACACCGAGACACCCCCCCCCCGCTGCACCCAGCCTGCCCATTCCCCCATTCTGCACCCAGAACCCCCCCACTGCACCCAGCCTCCCCCCAACATTGTACCCAGCCCCGCACTGCACCCAGCCTCCCCCCAACATTGTACCCAACCCCCCACTGCACCCAGGTCCCCCCCCACGCTTTACCCAGCCTGCCCAGCCCCCCGAATGGCTCCCAGGTCCCCGGCCCAACCCCCCACGCTGCGCCCAGCCCCAGCTGCTCCGCCGCCGGGTGCAATTACCGGGTGAGCAGGAGGCTCCGCGGCGGGCCCGGGCTCAGCGACCCCCGGGCAGCCCCAGCGCCGTCCGGGGCGGGGTCCACCTGGAGCTTCACCCCCCGCCCAGGGCTGCAACTCCGGCCCCACGGGACCCTCCTGCCGCCAGCCCCGGGGACTCCGCCCTGTGCCCCATAGCCGGCCCCACGGGACCCTCCCCCGGGGCGGGCCCAGAGCTGGCCCGGCCCCGGGGCCTGCAGGGGAGCCCGGCCCCTGCCCGTAAATGCAGCCCCCGCCCCTCTGCTGGGGCCCCGCTGCCCCTTCCGGCTGCTCCTGGCCCTGACGACCCCCCCCCCGCAATGCCCATTTTCTCCCTGCACCCCTCCCGCCTCCCATTCGCCCCGGCCCCCCTGCACCCCACTTCTCCACAGCTCCCCACCCCCCTGCACCCCTCCACCTGCCCCCCATTCGCCCCGGCCCTCCTGCACCCCACCTCCCCCATTCCCCACAGCTTCCCACCCCCCTGCACCCCTCCACCTGCCCCCCATTCGCCCTGGCCCTCCTGCACCCCACCTCCCCCATTCCCCACAGCTCCCCACCCCCCTGCACCCCTCCACCTGCCCCCCATTTGCCCCAGCCCTTCTGCACTCCCTTGTACTCCTCACACCGTCAGCCCCCCCATCTCCTCCTGTTCCCCTGCACACTTCACCCCCTGTCATTTCCCCCTATTCCCATTGTGCCCCACAGCCCCCCGAATCCAACTTCTTGCCCTCCCCACCTGTCTCCAGTGTCCCCGGCCCTCCTCAGATAGGGACAGCAGGGGGAGGTGCAGCCCTAGCTGCCCACACCCCCACCTGGAAGTCACACTGGGCTGGGGTTGGGTCTGTCTGGGTCGGGGGGTGTCACACACCCAACCCAAGCTCACACCACTGTGGTCCAGGGCCCAGCGCCAAGGAGCAGCCGTGACCTGTCCAACACTCACCTTGGCAGACCAGCGGCCGCCCATGCCAGGCGCTGCACAGACACAGAGCAGACAGATGGTCCCCGCTGCCCCAGGAGTCAGTCTGGATTCACTCCTAAAGCTCTGGAGTCTCCCGCAACAGCCTATTGTTACTAGCCCCCCCCCCGGGGGATTCGCAGAGCCCTGTGCTGAAAAGGAAGGAAATCATGCTCCTTGGACACAGAATGGAAGGCACTTAAACAAACAGCTAGGTGAGGCACGCATGCCCCGGAGTGAAACAGGAGCAGAGAGCTGGACATGCTGGGTGTGGAGTTCACAGGCCCGCCCCATTGGGAACAGAATCCAGACCCCAGCCTTGCCTGCCGGGGAATGCTGCAGCCCATGTAGGAGACTAAGGGCCCCCTCCCCCCGTGCTAGGCACTGTACAAACGCAGGACAAAACACCCATCCCTGGTGGATCCTGACAGGCTGATGGGGGAGCACAAGATGATGGGCAGCCACCTCAGCGCACCAGCCGCCAAACCCTTGTCAAGTTTATTGTAGGCTTTTTTGGCCAGTTTCCTAGAACTAGTGGACTAAAGATCCCGGCAGGCTGCATGTATGAAAGGCAGGTGATCAATCCACACCCCTCCCTGTCTCTTCCCCACCCTTTTCCCCCTTGACTTGGAGTTCCTCTTTTTTCTATATATGTTTGTTTGGATACGGGGCTGGGAATATTGTTGTGGGAATCCAAGCATCGTGTCAATAGCTAGAGGCCAGATTCGTAAAGGTATTTAGGCACTGAAGGCCCCTGGGGATTTTTAAATCCCTTTACAGATCTGGTCTGTGGTCTCTCCTTTTTTCTGGCATAGAGGTTTTTTGCCCTTGGCTTGTTCTATGCGTTGGCACCTGGAATTGATTTGGTTTGGTACAAGAAAAAGATGGGGAAAGTTTAACAGATGATAATGAAAATGTTTATTGAAGGCCTCACAGCAAAGGAGAGCTTGAAGGAGGTGTTTGACGGCAAATCCACAGGACACGAGATTGGCAGGGACCTCTGGGGCATGGAATCCAGGCCTTGTTATCGCGGGAACCACATCCCCTACTCCCCTTCAGAAGCCCCGGTGTGGATGATCCAATTTCACATGATGAAAGTGCAGGTTAAATCTGTTCCTTCTTGAGGTAGGCCAGGGCTACGCTTCACAGCTACCCCACCAGCAACTGCTGTTTGGGGGTGATTTTGTATGACATTTCTGTACTAGCAAAGTGGTTAAAATGGCAAAAGCACTCTGCTGGTATCGCTCATTTCACGCCCTGAGCCAATATAAGTTATACCAGCAAAAACATTTTCACACTGGTATAGCTGGTTTTTTTGCTGGTATAGCCACAGTTAAGAGGTGACTTGATCCCGGTCTATAAATATTTACAGAGGAACCAGAAATGTGACAGCAGATGGCTCTTCAGTCTAGCAGACAAACATCTAACAAGATCCAGTGGCTGGAAGTTGAGGCCAGACAAACTCAGAGTGGTGCACATTTTTAATAGTGAGGGTAATTAACCATTGGAACAACTTCCAGGGCTTGTGGTGGATTCTCCATCCCTGGCAATTTTAAAATCAAGATAGGATGTTTTTCTAAAAGAGCTGCTTGAGTGCAAATAGGAATTGATTCAGGGACGTTCTCTGGCCTGGGTTATACAGGAGGTCAGACAAGATGCTCACAGGGCCTTGGAATCTACGAATGAATTAACACTCCCAAGTGTAGAGCTGGCTTTAAGCTAAACCAAAATGAGGCGGATTTGAACCCAAGTCAGAGCATCCACACAGCCCTTTGCACCTTGAAACCCCGGCGGTTGTGATGCTGGCAGGACAGTTTGTGATGGTTGCATGGCCAGATGTGACGTGAGCCAGACGAGATCCTTCAGGAATGGAAACCCAGGAAAAGAGCGTCTGCCACTCCCACAGGTGACATGGAAATCAGGAGGGCTGGAGGGAATTTGAAGAGCAAATAGGCAAGACTAGCAAACCAAACAAGAGATTCTCTCAGGAGCAGGAAGCCTGCAAGGAACTTGGCAGGGCCTGAGCGGTGACTTGGAATTACAGGAAGATAATTGGCTGAGAAGCTGAGAAGCTAAGGACATGTCTACACTATGGAGACTAACCAGCGCAGCCACGCAGGGAAGGCGCAGCCTTCACCCACCGGAGTTTTTCTGCAGTGTAGGAACATCCCCTCCTGGAACACTACTAGCTGCCTTCCACTGGCACAGCTGTGTCTGCACTGGGGAGGCTGTCGGTAAAGGGAAGTTGGGGTGTTTTTTCACACCCTTGACCGACCAAGCGATGCCAATGTACCATTTCAGTTAGAGCAGACCTGACTTACAAGACCCAGCCCTTACCATCCATCAGTCCCAAAGAGTGTTACAGCATTATCCCCATTTTACAGATGGGGAAACTGAGGCTCAGACCGGAATGTGACGGGACTTACCCAGAGCTGGGAATAGAGCCTAAGGGCCAGCCTGTGCACTGGCCACCAGGCCACACCAATTTCTCTGCGTCACCCTGTGCCTCGGAGGGTGTCGGGAAGATACTCTCGACCAAAGCTGAGGAGCTGTCAGATTCGCAGGGTGTCAGAAGAGCAGCAGGGGTGCAGCCACAAGTCCTGCAGGAACTGGAGCCTTCAGCAGCCTCATTAGCTACCTTCACATCCCTCCGCAGAACTCTCCTCGCCTGTGAGCCCTACAAAAAACCAGACAGGTCCCTGGAGAGTGGAGCCCAGTGCCCATCCTGCTGACCAGTACTGTCTCCTTGTGCTCCCCCTTCGCTCGGTATCCATCTCTTGGCCTCTGCCTTACACTTGGGCTGTGAACTTCTGGGGGCAGGGACGGTGCTGTTGTTCTCTGTGCAGCACCCACCACGACTGGGGTCCTTCCATGCTACAGTAATACACAGAAGTGGGTGAGCTACTGGGAACTGGCTGTCGTGTGGCTCCCCGACCACCAGTACATATTGCCCCTGTCCCAGGTACACTAAGGAGAAGAGTCATCCCATTAGCATTATGTATTGCCACAATTAAATTGTGTTAGTAGCTTACATGACATCCCACCCCTTGCACACAGCCTAGCGAAGGGACCAAGAAAGGCAGATGTTGCTGCATTTCGCACTGAGACACAAACCCCAACTTCTACCCTTCCCAGCACTGCCATGGGTCATGTTGGGGCAGCAGCAAGTTGTGCCAGCAAATGGTGTCAGCAGAGGAAAAGGAGAACGTCTGCTGAATGTCTGACTTTAGAGAAAAACGGAATCATCCATAACAGAGGAGGAGGGCTTTGAATATTCTGGGCCATTGGGAGCTGAAGAGAGTCCTGCACTTTAATCCCTGGTACTATTCATCAGTAGATCTCAAAGTACTTCAGAGCATGATTCTCATTTAATAGATGGGGAAACTGAGGCACAAAAGGGGGGGATTATTTGCCCAAGCGAACCCATGCAGGAGGGGCAGAGCCAGGAAGACAACCCAGATCTCAATGGTCCCAGTCCATTGCTCTATCCACTAGGCCACACTGCTCTGAAGAGAACCCTCCCCCCCCCCCGAGATAATTGCACACCTGGAGTTCACCCATCCATGGAACTGCTCCTCCAGCTACAGCAATCTGAACGTCAGCGGCTGTGAGGATGTGCTTGACAGCAGATTGGACAAAGATTCTTTAAAGTCTACAGTCTTGACCAGCTAATATGCTACAGAAGATAGAGACCAGCGTAAGAGAGTTCTCTGCATCCATTCAAATGCAGCCATCATTACGATGGTCTAACGAAAAAGTGTGAAAAAGGAAGGAAACGATACTTTTGTTTAGCAGCAGAAATAAACACTAGGTAAGAAAAGCAAGGGGGTATTTCCAAAGCTTTTTATTCCTTGAAACATTTACAAAAGGGTGTCATAACTAAACAGCTAAAACCATATATACAAATCCACATAAAAACTTGGGCATTGACCTTCTGCTCTGTGATGGCATTTCAGTATACTGGCATGAATAGAATTGTTCTCCATAGATTCAGCACACGGCAAAAAACCATATAAGGTGTGTACGTGGTTTATTTTGTCACCTTTGTAATAGTTTCTTTTTTGAACCATTATAACATAATATTTCTATGGCCTGCGCTATACATTTTTATAAAGTACTTTATTAACACAGAGAGGCTAGGGCCTGTCCTAAGACTAATTCACACAGAACAAAACGTCATTTAATGTCAGCTCCAGGTCTCTGTCCCCATTGTATACAATCACTAAGAAACTGGAAAACTACAAAGTAAGTGAAGGACATCTTCAACCTCCCATTTCTTACTCCCAAAAGAGAAGGACACTGGATTTTCCACAATAGTCTAACCCTCCATTTTAAAATGTCTGTGCTCTTTAAAAACGAGGTATTTTCTATCAAACACCCCATTTCCCATGTTGTCTTAGCCCAACAGGTATTAAGGCCAAAGGGCCATTCTGAGCCTGCACAGCACAGGCCAGAGAATTTCACCCACGGATTCCTTCACCACGTCCAGACTAGAGCACATCCCTTAGAAAGGCAGCCATCTTGATGCAAACGCTTCAAGTGCTGGCGAATGCACCGCAGCCCTTGGTAAATTGTTGCAATGGTTACTCACCCTCAGTGAAAAATTTCCACCTTCTCTCTCATCTGAATTTTTCCAGCTTCAGCATCCGGCCACTGGATTCTGCTCTGGCTTCCCCTGCTGGGTTGAAAAGCCCTCTACTCAGGCTTTCTACCCCAGGTAGGTACTTAGAGATCACGATCACACACTCACTTCACTTCTTCACTTTCTCGTGGACAAACAAAAGAGATGAGGCTCTCATGTTTTCAGCCTCTATGTGGTGTTTTCCTCAAAGTCCCAGCCCCTGGAGTCATGTGATTATTGGCTGAGACACTGAGTCTGCTTTTTAGTAAACCAGACGGATCTAGCTCTTTATGTTAGTCACTCGAGGGCATTTTCTCCAGCCCTCAAACTGTGCGTGTGTCTCTTCCCTGCGTCCTCTCCAATGTACCACCCACCTGTTAGAATGTGGACACCAGAACTAGGCACAGGTTTCCAGTGTCAGCCTCCCAGTGCCACCCAGCTCACTATACCCGTGTATGTTCCACATCCAGGGATTACACGACCCCTGGTGCCATGGCACTGCACTGGTAGCTCGTGTCCAGCTGCTTGTCCGCTGTGCCCCCTAGATCCTTTCCCATCACTGCCGCCCAATAGACAGCCCCCAGAGCCACCCCGGCACTGGGGCAAAGGGACACTCTGGGATGGTGTGTTGGGGTCACTAACCAATCACTGTTTATGGGGCTGGGAACCAGGGGCTGACCCCCACAAACTCTCCCCAAAGGGAGAGCAGCTGTGACCACCTCCCACCTGGCCCCAGAGAGGGCAGGGCATGGGGGGCTCCACAGGGTGCCACGCCACAGGCCACATACTGCTCATGGCATCACCAGGGCCATTCCACATGGTGGAACCCCTGCACCAACCAACCGCGCCAGTGCAGGTTAACCCTTTCCTCACCTGGACAGTCGCCACATGGCAGCTCCCCTTCCTCACAGCCCTGGGGCTCTGTGACCTCCTCCCTGCGCTCCCTCCAGAAAGTCAGGGCTGCCTGGGACGGGGAATCCTGCTTGGGGGAAGGAGACAGGCCAGGTCACCCCGAGACCTTCCCATGCCTGTGCCAGGGCCTCGGGGAAAGCCAGACTTTGGGGGGGGGGCTGTGTGCCATGTCTGGGATTTGGGGCATCCCGGTGCTTGGGGGGGCACATGATGCCAGGGCAGAGGGCAGTGCCCATATCACTATGCCAGCCAGGAGAACAGCCCCACGGGGGCGGGGGCTGCTCGGGGTGCAGGGGACAGGAGCGTTCTGGGAGGGGGGCCCCATGGAAAGCCCTGGGGCCAATGGGGGGGGGGGGGGGCTGTTACCAGCCACATGTCTGAGCCCCTCCCGGGGCCAGATGGGGGAGTGGGTGGCTCTAGCAGTGGGCTGCGCCCTACCAGGGGCTGGGCTGTCAGAGGGGTCTGGCCCGGCCAGCCTCCCACCGCTGGGGCTGTCAGTGTCTGTGCAGCGCCTGGGACCCTCCCCAGCCCCGATCCACCTGCCTGATGCCGGGCCCCGCCCCCTGCAGCTCCCCCAGTTACCGGAACCCCCGAGCTGGGCGCCACAGCCTGCGCTCCAGAGCCAGCCCCCTGGCAGCGCCTGCTCCTGGCCGGGCCCTGCCCCCAGCAGCCCCGCAGGGGCCCCCAAAGAGTGAAGCTGGGGGCTGTTACTGATCCCCGCCCGGCCGGCTGCCCCCTGCCCCAAAGACCTGGCGACACCTGTTGGGGTTGGTCCTGCTTTGAGCAGGGGGCTGGACTAGAGACCTCCTGAGGTCCCTTCCAACCCTGATCTTCTCGGATTCTGTGACACTGGTGTCAATCTGGAGTAACCCTGTTGGCTCCCATCTGCCCTGACAGAGCTGTGAATTGCTCTACTGGCTGGGAGAACAGGTTATTATAGCCATTTCACACGTGGGGAAACTGAGGCACGGGGCAACCTGAAGTGACTCGCCCAAGGTCACACAGGATGTCTGTGGCAGGGACAGGATGCTATACCCCAGAGTCCTGATTGTCTCCATAGGCATGCGCAGCCCATTTCATTAGGGTGTGCACCCAGGGAGCCCCGCCCTAGCCCCGCCCCATCCACTCCCTCCTACTTCCTGCCCCCTGACTGCCACCCTCAGAACCCCCAACCCCCCCGCTCCTTGTCCCCTGACTACCCCCTACTGGGACCCCTGCCCCTAACTGCCCCCCAGGATCCCACCCCCTATCTAAGCCTCCCTGCTCCTTGTCCCCTGACTGCCCCCCTAGGACCCTACCCCCTACCTGTCCCCTGACTGCCCCAACCCTTATCCACTCCCACGCCTATCCAACCGCTCCCCGCCCCCTGACAGGACCCCCAGAACTCCCGACCCATCCAACCCCCTCTGCTCCCAGCCTCCCCCAACCCCTCTCCACACCCCTGCCTTCTGACAGCCCTCCCCCCCCAGAACTCCCAACTCATCCAATCCCCCCCAGCTCCTTGTCCCCTGACCACCCCCTCCAGAGGCCTCCCCACCCTAACTGCCCCCCCAGGACCCTCCTTGCTCCCTGTCCCCTGACCCCTATTTACCCCCTGCCCCCTGACAGACCCCGGGACTCCCATGCTCCATCTAACCCCCCCGCTCCCTGATTGCTCCCTCCAGAGACCCCCCGCCCCTAACACCCCCGCCCGGGATCCCATCCCCATCCAACCCACCCTGCTCCCTGTCCCCTGACTCCCCCCACCCCTTATCCAACCCCCCTGACTCCTTACCATGACACGAGATGAGGCTCCTAGGCTCCCCGCGGAGCCAAACGCTGCCCCGCGGGAGCGCACGCAGCCCCGGCCCCCAGAGCACTGCACGCGGGGCAGCATGGCTCCAGGAGAGGGGGGAGGTGTCTACCACCCCGCGGAGCCAAACCCTGCCCCACAGGAGCGTGCAGCCCCGGCCCCCAGAGCGCTGCATGCGCGGCGGCAGGGCTCATGGGGAGGGAGAAAGGCGGGGGAGGGGCCGGCAGCTTGCTGCGCTCGGCCGGGCGCTCCGACCGGGGAGCGCAGACCCTGCGGCTTGCCGGGCCTGGAGAGGAGGGCTATTTGCCCACCCCTGCATTAGGGTGTGCCCGGGCACACCCAGCACACCCCGTGCGCACGCCTATGATTGTCTCCCCTCCATCCTAGCTCTGACCAGCAGCAAGCCAGCTCCTGCTCTAGCCGCTAGCCCTCACTCCCCTCCAGAGCCAGGAACCGAAGCTAGGAGTCCTGATGGGTGGCCAAATACCAGCCCAGCAAATCCCATGAGCCCCTGGCTGGGCTGGGCCGGGCTTTCCCCACACTCTCCAAAGCGACCAGGAATGGCCCTTGGGTGACCAGACAACAAATGTGAAAAATCAGGATGGGGGTGAGGGGATAATAGGAGCCTATATAAGAAAAAGACCCGCAAATCGGGACTGTCCCTATAAAATCGGGACATCTGGTCACCCTAAATGGCCCCTTTGCAGCATCTCAGCTCAGGGCTATGTCACTTCCCTACAGCCTGTCCCATCCCAGAGCCACACATGGAGCCTGTAGTGTGGGGCCATGCCTGGAGGCAGGGGGCTCCCCCCAGCCTCGGGTAGCAGCTGTGCAGCCAGTGAGCAGCTGGGGCAGGGACCGCGGAGCCACAGTGCGGGATAGGACAGGACGGCCCATGATGCACCTGGAGCATCACAGGGGCTGTGGGGCAGGGGCAGGCTGGGTGCTGGTGGGATGGGCTCGATTTCCCAAGAGACATCTGGGAAGCATCAACTCCTGCTCCAGCTCCGAGGATTGGGGCTGGAGGCAGCAGCATTTCCCAAGGGGGTGACTGCTCATGCCCAGAGGCGCTGGGGCAGGAATCCAGTGTAGCGCTGCGTGGCTGCAGCGCTGTCTGCGAATCCATAGGAGGAGGGTGGGTCCTACCAGAGCAGAGCTGCCTCCCTCAAGGCTCGTCCAGCACAGTGTCCCTCCCTTGCCCCCCACCCCAGATCAAATCCACAGGCCCATCCAGTCCAGGTCCCCCCTCCTGCCCCACAGATCAGAAGCAGTGCTGTACCAGAGCACCATGTGCTGGGGACTGGAGGAGACTTACCCATCCTCTCTCCAGCCCCAGGGAGATTTGCCCAATGCACCCTCTCCATTCTACCCCATGCTCTGCCCTGGCCCAGCTGGGCTTTTTCCCAGAATGCACTGGGGCAGGGCAGAGCTGGGGTTAGGGGGAACCAGATAGCAAGCGTGAAAAATCAGGACAAGGGGTGTGGGGGGGTAATAGGTGCCTATATAAGACAAAGCCCTGAATATCGGGACTGTCCCTATAAAATCGGGACATCTGGTCACCCTAGCTGGGGTCCCTAGGCGAGGTCAACTGGTGGGGGTTGGGGAGCTGCCCAGGTGGCCGGGGCATTGGCTCCCAGGGCCAGGCTCCCAGGCAGAGTAAGCAGCTGCTGGGGAGTTCAATGAAGGGCTGAAGGGGTATGCGGGGTGATGTGTCTGGGACTGTGGGATGAAGCACCTGGGGGGGCTGAGTGTCTGGTTCTGTGTGGGGGGAGGTGACACCCTGGGGGCTGAGAGGGGCTGATGCAGCTGGGGAGTTTTGGTGGGGGTAATGTGGCTGGGGGGTGTAACGTGGCTAGGCGATCTTGGGAGTGATGTGGCTGGAGGGGTGATGTGGCTGGCGGTGTGTTGGAGAGATGATGTGGCTGGGAGACATGGTTGAGGGTGTGTGGGGGGTGACACCCCTGGGAGTGGGGAGGGGGCTGATGTGGCTGGGAGTGTGTGGACGACTGACATGGCTAGGAGGGTGACATGGTTGAAAGGTGAAGGGGCTGGGGGCTGGGATTGGAGTGATGTGGCTGGGGTGGTGGACGACTGACGTGACTGGGAGGGTGATGTGGTTGGCAGGTGACGGGTGTGACGGAGCAGGGAGCGGGACGGATTTGACCTGGGAATGTTGCTGGGGAGTTACATTGGGGATGGGAAGGAAGCTACCTGAACTGTAACCTGAGCCAGGAGGGGGGTTGGGAGAAGTGACACCTTCTGCCCGGGAGACTGAACAAAGGAGAGGAGAAGCAGAGGGGAGGGAGGAGAAAGCTGCTGGAGGAGTTTTTGTTTTCAGTTTGGGCTAGGTGGGGCAACGCAGGGAACCCCAAGCTGGGGTCTAAGCTCCCTAAACCCCCCAGAAGGACTTGATTGAGGGGTTCTGGTTGTACCTAAACGCTCTGCTTGGGACTGTGTTTCTGTCATCTAATAAACCTTCTGTTTTACTGGCTGGCTGAGAGTCACGGTGAATCTCAGGAAGAGGGGTGCAGGGCCCTGACTCCCCCACACTCCGTGACAACTGGTGGCAGAGGTGGGATCTACTGCACCCCGTGGACGGCGCTTCCTGCAGTAAGTGACTGGGGAGCAGTCAAACGAAGGGTGATTGACAGGGACCAGACGTGCTGAAGAGCCAATGAGGGACGGTTTCAGGGGGCGATTCACGTCTGGGAGTGTGTGACCAGCGAGAAGGACTTTTGCACTAACAGGGTCCCCCGGGGGATCGCAGTGAGTGGTCCCAGGGGTGGAGGAGTCTGCAGCTCGACCCTGTCAGAGAGGTGGTGACCTCGAGAAGGGCTGGCACACTAGGGGTCTCCCTGGAAACTGTGGGGAGCAGTGAGCACCCAGGCCTGTGAGTGGCCAGCAGGAAGATGTATGCCAAGCGGCTTAAGAGTGACCTGGTGGAGCTGTGCAAGCAGAGGGGGCTGTGCAGTGGGAGGCTCACCAAAGAACAGCTCATTGCCCAGCTGGAGGAAGGAGATCACTCAAATGAACTGATTCCTGTCTCTGAGGGAAGCAGCCTGGCAGATGTAGCGCAGGCACCAGTGTCTGTCCCAGCTGGGAGTGGTCAGCCGGCTGCTGAGGGCTTCCCGAGACCCCTCCTTCCTATGCCTAGGGGAAGGATGGGGAGGAGCCCAGCAAATACCGAGGGCGCTGTGACCCCCCCCGGCCAGCAGGGGATCCTCCCGGTGAAGCTCACCGGCCAGCAGGGGATCCTCCCAGCGATGCTCGGCATCCATGGAGCAGAAGCGGCTGGAATAGGAGAAAGAGCTAAAACTGAGAGAGCTGGCAGATCGTGAAAAACAGAGACAGCATGAACTGGAGGAGAAAGAGCGACAGAAGCAGCATGAACGGGAGGAGAAAGAGAAACAGAGGCAGCATGAAGAGAACAGAGGCAGCATGAACTGGAGCTGGCGAGGCTGAGGGGCAGCGAGCCCCCGGCTGTAGTGAGTGAGGGGGGACCCAGGACTGCACGGAGCTTTGATAAGTGCATCCTGGCCCAGCATAAGGAGGGGGAGGACATGGATGACTTCCTGGATGCCTTTGAGACAGCCTGCGAGCTGCACCAGGTTGATCCTGCGGACAGACTCCGGGTTCTCACCCCCTTACTGGACCCCAAAGCTGTGGCATTGTACCACCAACTGGAAGGGGCAGAGAAAGGGGACTATGAACTATTCAAAAAGGCCCTGCTACGTGAGTTTGGGCTGACTCCTGAGATGTACCGGGAAAGGTTCCGGAGTCAGGATAAAACCCCTGAGATCTCATATCTGCAACTAGCCGTCCGCATGGAGGGATACGCCAGCAAGTGGGCAGATGGGGCCCAGACGAAGGAGGACCTGGTTAAACTGCTGGTACTGGAGCAACTGTATGAGCGGTGCCCATCCGACCTGAGGCTGTGGTTGAGAGACAAAAAGCCAGAGAACCCGCAACACGCAGGGCGGCTGGCCGATGAGTTTGTGAAGAGCCGGTCAGGGGGAGGCAGGGAGAATTCCCAAAGGAACAGGCCCGCCGTGATGCAGAGAGAGAGTCACCCTGGGACCTCCCAAAGGGGGAATATGGGGAATCCCCTCCCAAGGGGAATGCCCAGCGTCAGGGACAACCGACCGGTTCGAGGGGACCAACGGGACATGAGCTGCTATTACTGTGGCCAAAGAGGCCACATTCGGACCCAGTGCCCCAAGCTCAAGGACAGACTGAGCAGACCGAACCCACACCTGGTTAACTTGGTAGAGGCCCAGACGGACGAGGGGCAAGCTTCCCAGGCAAGGGGGGCTGGCAGCTTATCAACTGCTCAAGAGAGAGACGGGCCCCAGGCCAGCTTCTCTGGGGGGATGGGTGCTCCGGACACCAAGTTCTCTGTTTACAGGGTGGACACGGGGCTGTCCCTGCGGAGTGAGTGCCTTGTTCCCCTGGAGGTGGATGGGAGGAAAGTCTATGGATACTGGGACATGGGCGCTGAGGTGACACTGGCCCGGCCCGAGGTGGTAGCTCCAGATCAGGTGATACCCAACACCTTCCTGACCCTGACGGGGGTGGGCGGGACCCCATTCAAGGTGCCCGTGGTGAGGGTACACCTGAAATGGGGGGCCAAGGAGGTCCCCAAGGACGTGGGCTGGGGACTGGGAGTGGAGTGATGTGGCTGTGGTGCTGGACGACTGACATGGCTGGGAGGGTGACGTGGTTGGCAGGTGATGGGGCTGGGGGCTGGGAGTGGAGTCATGTGGCTGGGGTGGTGGATGACTGACGTGTCTGGGAGGGTGATATGGCAGGGGTGTGTGTGGATGACTGACGTGGCTGGGAGGGTCACATGGCTGGAGTGTGTGTGAATACTTACGTGGCTGGGAGGTGTTTGGATGACTGATGTGGTTGGGGGTGACATGGCTGAGGGGTGACGTGCCTGGGTGTGTGTGTGGGTATGATGTGACTGGCGGTGTGTTGGGGGGTGACAGGACTGGGAGTGGGGAGGGGAGTGATGTGACTGGTGTGGTGGACAATTGACGTGACTGGGAGGGTGGTATGGCTGGGGTGTGTGTGTATGACTGATGTGGCTGGGAGGTGACGTGGCTGGGGGGTGTTTGGATGACTGACATGGTTGGAAGGTGACATGGCTGGAGAGTGACGTAGCTGGGGGTGTGTGTGGATGTGATGTGGCTGGCAGTGTGTTGGGGGTGACATGGCTAGGGGCTGGGAGAGGAGTGATGTGACTGATGTGGTGGACAATTGACGTGTCTGGAAGGGTGGTATGGCTGGGGTGTCTGTGGATGACGGACATGGCTGGACGGTGACGTGGCTGGGGGCATGTGTGGGTGTGATGTGGCTGGCAGTATGTTGGGGGGTGACATGGCTGGGGGCTGGGAGTGGGGAGGGGAGTGATGTGGCTGGGAGGTGATATGGCTGGGTTGTGTGGATGACTCACGTGGCTGGGAGGGTGATGTGGCTGGGTGTGTGTGGATGACTGACGGGGCTGGGGAGTGTGTGGATAACTGACGTGGCAGAGAGGTGACATGGCTGTGGGTGTGATATGGCTGGCGGTGTATTGGGGTGTGACGTGGCTGGGGGCTGGGAGTAGAGAGGAAAGTGATGTGGCTGGGGTTGTGGATGACTGACGTGGCTGGGAGGTGACATGGCTCTGTGTGTGTGTGTGTGTGTGTGTGTGTGTGTGTGTGTGTGTGTGTGTGTGTGTGTGAACGACTGACATGGCTGCAGGGTAACATGGCTGGGTGTGTGTGGATGACTGACGTGGTTGGGAGGTGATGTGGCTGGGGGCAAGTGTGGGTGATGTAGATGGGTGTGTGTGGAGGGGGACAGCCCTGGGAGATGGGGACAGTCTCAGGATGGGTGGATTGGGTGCAGCTTAGGGCTGATGGGCTGTGGATGTGGTGGGAGCCAGCCCTCCAGCCTGGCTGCCAGGGGGTCAGCTGACTGGCCTACATCCCCAGGGTCGGGAGAGCCCGTGGGAGAAGCTGACCCCAGGAAGCTCGAGGGGGGACTGGTCCCAGGTTGGGGGGCTGTTCTGCACCAGACTGGGGCCTGTGGGGGAGTTTCCCATCAAATACACATGCCAGCCTCCCGGGGGGGCCAGAGAGCAAGTCCATTCCTTCATTTTTCTTTTTATTTCCAGTTTCAAATTTTCTACAAGAAAAGAATAAAAAAAATAGAGAACTCTACG
This sequence comes from Emys orbicularis, assembly GCF_028017835.1. Classification (NCBI taxonomy): domain Eukaryota; kingdom Metazoa; phylum Chordata; order Testudines; family Emydidae; genus Emys; species Emys orbicularis. The sequence goes on along the minus strand of NC_088694.1, from coordinate 33,694,578 downwards.
GATCGTCCAGCTGCCACGGCAACCATCGCCACGGGGCCAAGGCCATGGCACCGATCACCATGGAGACGAGGCCACAGCGCCGAGCACCGGCGGCCACAGGAGGGAGGCCACACAACGATCACCACGGAGACCACGCTACAGCATGAGTCCCCATGGAGACAAGGCCAGGGTGTGGACACTCACCCACCCAGGGACCCTTCCATGGACATGGCCCTCCCCAGGACACAGCTGCCCCTGCTCGGCCCGCTTCGTGGGCAGCACTCCATGTCCCAGAGCCGCGTCGACCCACAGCCTCCGCCAGGGCCTCTGTTAGCACGACAACACTGGAACCGACAACGGAGACGTCTACAGACACTAGGAAACTACCACCACAACCCCAGGGGAGAGCGCCCCGCTAGCCAGAGCACCCCATCACAGACCCCTGCCAGCCACCGGCCCCTGCCAGCCAGGGCACCCTGACTCAGCCCCCGGCCAGCCAGAGCACCCCACTACACCCAGAGTGCCCTACCACGGTACCCTGCCAGTCAGGGTACCCCGACTCAGCCAGAGCGCCCTGCTAGCCACAGCCCCCTGCCAGCCAGTGGGGCTGGAGCGGGTGCAGGGCAGCAGGGGCTGTCCACTCCCATGGTTCTCTGCCCTCACCAGGCATATCCCCCATCAGTGGCTCTCTGTCCCCCAACTCTCTGCCCCCTTGTGGCTTCCCTCCCCTGCTGGCTCACTGTCCCTATGAGTCTACTTTCTAGCGAGTTCTCCCGCCCAGTGTTAGTGTTTCATGTCTACACTACAGGCCCCTGCGTCCGCCTTGCCCCACTAGTGGGAGGACTTGGGGGGTCATGTCCCTGCCCCTCCCAGACACTGGGGTCTCCAGGCCCCGTGGGGAGAGCAGGGCCCCCAGCTGGCTGCTCTGCTGCCTCAAGCCAGCACCAGCTCCAGCTCCCCTTGCCTCTCACTCGGCTCCGTGTCCATGGGGGCTCCGGGGGGCTGTTGGGACATGCGGGCCACGGCAGTGGGGGGCTCCTCCCCAACTCCAGGCCCCTCGTCCTGGGGGTGTGGTGGGGGCTGCTCCCCGTCCTGCCCCAGGCAGGCGTGGGGCCGTGCGGGGGGGGCCGTGACAGGGCGGCGCCCCCGGGCCTTGCGGCTGTGGTGGACCTGCAGGTGCAGAGCCATGAGCTCAGGTGCGGAGGTGGCAAAGGGGCAGAAGAGACATCGGTGCAGGGTGAGCTCACCAGGCGGCACCCCCTCTAGCGCCGGCCGCAGCGACAGGTCCAGGGGCTCAAAGTCGGCCCGGCCATTGCGCAGGGCTCGGCCAGTGCAGGCCGGCTTGCGGCGGGACGGCCGGGCCGGGGGCTCATGGCTGGCCGTGCCCCAGGCCTGCGGCAGGAAGGCCCCGCGGTACTTCTCGGCTGCCTGCAGCAGCAGCTCCGGCGGGAAGGCGGGCGGCTTGGCGGGGGCACTGGGAATGGTGTGGCCCCGTGGCTCCAAGGCCCCGGCCACGCCTGCACCAGCGCTGTTCTTCTGCTCACGGTGGTGGCGCTGCAGGTGGTACTTGAGAGAGCCAGACTGGGTGCCAGCGTAGTCGCAGTGTGGGCACTTGTACGGGCGCTCGCCTGCCGGAGGAGAGGGGAGATGTCAGACCCATGCTGGGGACCCCAGACAGAGACAGACGCGGAGAAAGAGGGACACAGGCATACATGGAGACACAGACGGACACAAAGACAGGCCAAGTATCAGGCTAGTTTATTCCACACACCCACGCACTTAACACCCATACCCACATGCACACTACACCCACCCACCCACATGCACACTTACACACACGCATACTACACACACACACACTTACACACGCACACTACACACAGCACACACACGCACACTACACACAGCACACACACACTACACACACATGCACACTTACACACAACACACACATGCACACTTACACACATGCATACTACACACACACTACACACCGCACACACTACACATACATGCCCACTACACACAATACACACATGCACAAACACTTAACACACACATGCACACTACACACACCTCCACACACAAACCAAGCACAATTGGTAAGACGATAGCTTTGCTGGTTTAACTTCATGTACCCTCTGGGCTCGTGCCGGCAGAGATCACACCACTTCACTCCCCTGTGCCAGCAGGACAGACGGATGCAGAGACAGCCACAGACACTGATGCAGACAGACAGACAGACACACCCAGGCACGTCAGCCTAGCTCCCTTGGGGCGTTTCCAGCAGAACCCATTTCGGACTCCGGCATGGCACGTTTTACCAAACAGCTTCCATCCCCCATCTCCCCTTTTTCCGGTTTTGCCCCTAATAATTTGGGAAGTAAGTGAGGAACACTGGAAACCCACCATTTTTTGGTTTTAAACAAACCTGGAAAATTCTAAAAAAAAGTCCGTGTTAGGGTGAAATGTTTGTTTTCACACAAAACCTACTTTCTTTGATGCAACTAAAATATCAGTCGCGCCCTCGCAGCCAGCTCATGCCAGGCACTCTGGCCAGGCGAGCCCGTCAGGACCATCCAGCCCAGCCCGCGGCGTGGGCCAGGACGCAGACACCCATCCAGGGATACCTATTCTACTGCAGCCTCCAGCACCACCTGCCCTGCCCAGCCCACTGCCCCACCCTAAGTCCACTCCATGTGACACTGGCTTTGTGATCTGGAGACCTGCTCAGATGCAACCACCTGCTCAGATGCAACTAAGGTGGAACCCACTCCTAGGGAGTCTCAGGAAACCCTTTGGCACAGGGAAGGTAATAGCCTACTGCTGCTGCCAGCACAGGCAGTCCCACCGGCAGCACGGCTGGTGGAGGCTGGTGCTGTGGGGCTGCCAGTCCGAGTGCAGCTCCTGAGGTGCCTTGCACTGCATGGGCTCCCCTCTGCCTCTCCCCTCCAGCCAGAGGGGCCGTAGAGAGCCTGGGGAGGGCTCTGTCCTGCAGGCCCCACAGTGCCCAGCTCACCTGTGTGGACGCGCAGATGCACCTTGAGATGGTGGGAGGAGCGGAAGGTTTTCCCGCAGTAGGGACAGTCTTTGCCTGACGTGCCACGGCCCCCATCCGGACGCAGGGCCCCGCTGCGCAGCCCCTTCTCCTCTGCATAGACAGGAGGGACAGCGTGAACCCAGGAGATGGGGGTTCGGGGGAGGGGCAGGGAATGCAGGCCTCTGGGGCTGGGGGGACATGGGGAGGAGGGGGGCGCCTCAGGGTGCATGCGGCTGGGGGGGACGCAGAATATGGGTGGGAGCTGGGGGGTCCGTAGTCACCCTGTATCCCCGGGCTGGGCAGGGCCGTGGTGCCAGGGGTATATAGGTGGGATAAGGGGGGGTGCTGTGGTGGGGGGTGCTGTGGGGACCGTACTCACCCTGTATCCCCGGGCTGGGCAGGGCCGTGGTGCCAGGGGTATATAGGTGGGATAAGGGGCGGTGTTGTGGTGGGGGGCGCTGTGGGGGCTGTATTCACTCTGTATCCCTGGGCTGGGCAGGGCCGTGGTGCTGGGGGTATGTAGGTGGGGTAAGGAGGGTGGTGGGGGTGGGGAGCCATACTCACCCTGTATCCCCGGGCTGGGTAGGGCCGTGCCCCAGCCGGTGCCTGCGTTGGAGCCGCCCCCGCCGTCCGTGGGCAGCCCGTGTCCCGCTGCCGCATGGAGTGAGGCCAGCGCCCCCAGGGCCCGGCCCCTGGCCCAGTCACCATCCTGGGGCCGGTGGCTGCGGCTGTGCAGGGCCATCTGCTGGTAGGTGGCGAAGGCCCGGGCGCAATCGGGGCAGCGGTGCTGTCCCACGCCGGCGCCACCCTCTTCCCTGGCCGCCTCACCCCCGTTGTGCCGCCGGCGCTCGCCCCACAGCTGGGCAACTGCCTCCTGCCCGCTCTCCACTGCGCGGGCCGTGGCCTGGAGCCGCTCGGCGCAGCTGGCATCGCCCGGCGGGCGCAGCTCCAAGTAGCCCAGGAAGGAGCCCTGCTCGGCCTTGTCCGGTGGCGGCAGGAAGGCAGGGTACAGCGCCTCGTAGCCCAGCAGCAGCCCCCGAGGCGCCTTGGGCTTCCCGCCGGCCGCCGGCACGGCCGCACCCCGCTCCCCCTTCAGCCCCAGCTTGCTGAGATGCACCTTCATGTGGTTCTTGAGGAACCAGGGCTCCTTGAAGCAGCGCCCGCAGACCTGGCACTTGTGGTCGAAGGAGTCCTTGTGTTTGCGCATGTGCCCCTTGAGGAACCAGGACTGGGTGAAGGCCTGGCCACACACCTGGCAGCGGAACTCGGCGGGGGGCGGCGCGGCAGGGGCCGGGGGTGCCGGCGGGGCATGGGCCTCCCGGCTGTGCCGCTGCAGCTCCCCCTCCTGGGCGGCAGCAAAGGGGCACTGCCCACACTTGTAGGGCTGGTGCAGGATCCGCAGGTGTCGCTCCCGCTCACCCACCGTCCGGAACTTGCCTTTGCAGAAGGGGCAGCGGAAGCTGGGGGGAGGCAGCGGCGGTGGGGGTGACGGGGGGGCAGGGGGCGGGGCTGGTGGGGGGATAGGCAGCGGGGGGGGCTCCTCCTCCTCCTCTTCCTCCTCTTCTTCCTCCCCCTCGCTGGCGGCTGGCGGGCCCCGCCGCAGCAGCGCCCGCTCCTCCAGCTCCAGCAGCAGGCGGCTCTGGTGGCTGAGGCGGGCGCAGGCCTCGGGGCGGTGGGAGCGGAGATGGAGCCGCAGGAGGCCGCGCTGGGCAGCGCGGTGCCCACAGTAGGGGCAGGTAAAGGGGGTCTCGCTGGCGTGGATCCGCGTGTGCAGCGCTAGGATGCTGTTGAAGCGGAAGCGCTTGCCGCAGACGGCGCAGGGGTAGGGCCGGGCTTTGCGCCCCCCGCCTGCCCCCAGCGCGGGCCCCGGCCCATTGAAGTAGCGCTGCAGGTCCAGCTCTCCGTTGAAGGCTGGGTTGTCGCCCTCACCAGGGGACAGCTCCTCGGGCAGGGGGGACGGCGGAGGCTCCTGCTGGAGTGGGGGAGACGGCAGGGCTGTGCAGCTGGCGGGGCTGGAGTCCACTGCCTTGTGTGGGGACGGCGACCGGGAGTCCACCTCCTGCAGGGGACAAGAGGGAAGGGGAGCACTGGATGTGGAAGACAAGCGAGGAATAAAGGGCACCCAGGAAAGGCCCTCTCCTAACTCCCAATAGTTGGAGATTGGGTGAGAGATGGGCTGGAAATGGATTTCCCAGGTCAGGGGAAAAGTTGCGATTTTGGACCTAAAGTGACCAATGCCTGAGTCTGCAGAGAGCCTGAGCCCATCGCTGTGAGAGGGGGAAGCTGCCCTAGGTGAGACCGTCACAGCTACACTGTCTGGAGGGGCCCCCAGAACGACACTGCTCGGCGGCCTCTCCATTGCCACCCTGGTAACGTCTCCACGCAGTGACGACTGATGCAAAGCAATGCCCTAATCTGCCTGAATGGGTCCTTTAACCCAGGGGTCCAATATGACGAAGTGGGAATTTTCTGTAATATTTTCATGAAGCCTACGTGTGCCTCAGTTTCCCTCTGTAGTTTGCATTGCTATTCAGTGGAGGGAAAAGGGGGCAGTGCAGGACACATGGTGTCGGTGACACCTTGCTCTCTGGACTGCAGTGAATAGGGTCATTAAGGAACTGTTGAAACCAACCCAGCTCAACAGAGGGTCCAAAGAAACAAAGGAAGCCCCAAGCACTGCCCAGGCAGGTGGGGCTGTGAACTCAGCGTGGCCCTGCCTGGAGACAAAGGACGAGAGGTGACCAGCAGGGGACAAAGTGTGGGCCTCTGGAAGCGGTTGGCTGCTCTCACCTGATGGATTGTGTCTTAACCTCTGTCTCTGTGCTAACCCGAGCCCTCCAATGCTGTGCGCCAGGTGACAATAAACCGTTGCCTGGTTTGAAAACGCTGCCTGGTGCCACTGTAAATATTTGCTGAGCACGTTTGACCTGGAGGATGCCTCTGACCTGGAGTCCCTCAGCTGGACTCGCTGGGCACAGCTCAGGGAGTGTCGCAGGATGGCTGGAGCCCCGAGGCTCAGGCACTGAGGCCGCGTGGCCTCCCCTGAAGGAAGCATTGGACCCCTTAGGGCTCTGGCCCACTGAGGGGTTCCTCCAGGACTGGACAGTGTTGAAAGCTGGGGCCTAGCACAGATCCTATGGCTCCATGAAACTCAGCAACTCCGATCCCCTGCCTGGCCAGGGTGAGGGAATCCCACTGTCTGTGTTCACACCCTCATCAGTTCCCCTTTCCAGGGGGCCTCCCTCTCCCCCAGCCACTGCCTCCAGGCCCAAGGCTAGGAAATGGGATCCCAGCGGGATGGAAGAGCCCTCACCTCCATGGTGCCAGCGATCACATGCTTCAGTCCTGCTCTTTCAGGGCAGCCGAGGGGATGGGGCCGGGCGCATCTTCAAACCCAACAGACATCAGCATGGGCTGCAAGAGAAAAACCAGAAGAGCTCAGAATTCATGGCCCAGGGATTCACGCCGGACACCCACAATGTGGGATTCACCCCAACGCCAGCATTGCAGAGGGACTCCGGAGCAGTGGCACAGCAGTCAGAGCTGAAAACAGGGGAGTTTGAATGGAGGTGTGTGGGAGAAGGGAAGCAAGCCCCTGTTTCTTCAGGGCAGTGACAGGAGCTTAGGCGGGAAGGCGCTGACTCCTCCAGAGGCAGCAGTACAAGTGACCCAAGGAACGGCAGAGACGATGAAGGTGGCTGGATGTTGAAGCTGCAGGATGTATGTTATTCTGGAGAGGGAACCGGAAAGGTGCTGCCTTTGGATGAAGTGCTGCCTGATACAGCTGATCGAAGAGACGACCCAAGGTCTGGAGATGCAGCTAGAAAGTCTGGTTGTGTTTCAAAGGGGATTTGAGTGGCTGATGGAGGGAAGCGGCTGAAGGGAAACCTCCAGACTTGCAGATGCAGGCTGGACCGGAGAGCTGCGAGGTTAGCCTGCCAGATTGGGTAAGTGCACAGTGGAAGCATGAGATCCAGGCAGAAGAAAAGACCTGGCTAGTGAAGAGTAGAGCTGAGGAAGAGGTTTGCTGAGCTGGAAAAGGAAGGGACACAGCAGGCAGTGACAGAAGGTGGGAGGGCGAGGAAGAAGAGAAGAGCGGCTAGTTCTACAAGAAGAGGGGAAGAGGCAACGGAGATCCAGAGTTCGGAGCCCCAGGAGGACAGGAGAGGACGACGTGCTGAGGACCACAAGTGAGAGCAGAAGACAAGAAGACACAGCCAGAAAGAACAGAAGGCGGGAGGGTGGAGAATTGCACCATCCCTAGGAAAAGGCAGGTCTCCATGACTGGGGATTCCCTACTAAGAAGAACAGACGGGCCTGTCACCAGAGCTGATCCGGAGAACAGCAGAGGGTGCTGTCTGCCGGGAGCTAAGATACGGGATGGGGACCTGAGGCTGAAGAGGATCCTGATGAGAGCAGGAAAGAACCCACTGACTGTCCTTCACGTGGGAACAAATGATACATCTAGATTCAAGAGAGAGTATAGCAGGCTGGGGAAGACACTTAAAGAATGGAGGCTCAGGGGATCTTCCATGGGATTCTGCCTGTCCCTAGAGGAGTAGAGCAAAGGCAAGACAAGATTATGATCATCAGCAGATGGCTCAGGCTATGGTGCTATAAGAAGGGCTTTGGGATGTTTGACCACTGGGAGGCAATTCATGGAGGGAGGCCTGTTTTCATGGGATGGACTCCACCTGAGTAGGGAGGGAAATAGACTTTTGGGCTCGAGGTTGGCACAACTCATTAAAAGAGCTTTAAACTAGGAACTCGGGGGAGACGGTTGGGCGATACTCATGTAATCTCCATGCCTGATTCTAACACTGAGCGGGTGGAAAATCAAGTAAAAGAGGATAGAGCAATGGAGACAGGAACAGCAGGGGGTAGGAGAATGGACAACAAGAGGAAAGACAGAGCCAGTACCAATGACACTAACAGTCTTAGGTGACGCTGGTAGTATAATGACTGTACCTAATGGGCGAGGAATCTGTGCCAAGCCAAGCAGAAACAGCTAAGATGTCTGTACACCAATGCAAGGAGCCTGGGTCACACAACGGAGGAGCTAGAACGGCTGGTGCAGGAAATGAAACCAGCTATTACAGGGATAACAGAAACATGGTGGTAGAGCGGTTATGGCAGGAGCGCGGGTATTGAAGGCTCTGTGCTCTTCAAAGACAGAAATAAAGGTAAAGGTGGTGGAGCAGCATTGTATGTTAATGATGAGGTAGATTGTAAAGAAATTAGAGGTGATGGAATGGATAAAAGGGAATCTGTTTGGGTCAAAATCACTTTGGGGAAGGAAGGTAACAGAGACTCCCCTGGGGCAATGCTCGGGTTGTGCTACAGATCCCCAGGATCTGATCTGGATAGGGATAGAGACCTCTTTAAGGTTTTTAATGAAAGAAATACTACTGGGAATTATGTGATTATGGGAGCCTTTAACTTCCCAGATATAGGAGGGAGGACAAGTGCTACTAATAATAGTAGAGCCCAGATGTCCCTGGATGTGATAGCTGACAGATTTCTTCACCAAATAGTCGCTGAACCAACAAGAAGTGATGCCATTTTAGATCTAGTGCTGGTAAGAAGCAAGGACCGCACGGACGAACTGGTTGTAGAGGACAACCTTTGTTCGAGGGAGCATGAGTTAATTCAGTTTAAACTAAACAGAAGGATAAGCAAAAATAGGTCTGCAACTGGGGTCCTTGATTTCCAAAGGGCAAACTTTACAAAATTAAGGGACTTATTATGGAAGTGGACTGGCCTGAGGAACTCAAGGATCTGAATGTGGAGGAGGCTTGGAATTAATTTAAGTCCATATGTGAAGTCGGCATCCCAAGCAAGGGAAACATTTGTAGGGAGGGTTGCAGGCCAAGCTGGATGAACAAGCATCTCAAACAGGCTAGTGAGAGAAAGCAGAAAGCCTACAAGGGATGGATCAGCAAAGAAAGCCAACTCTTTGCCGGGGTGCTGGAGAAACTTTTTCAGCGGGGGGTGCTGAAGGCAGAAACCATGTATTTTGGTTGTTATTACTACTTCAAGCCAGGGGGTGCGGCAGCACCCCCAGCTCTCCTGACCATCAACAGGGTTAGCCTTGAAATTAGGCAAAGGTTTCTAACCATCAGAGGAGTGAAGTTCTGGAACAGCCTCCCAAGGGGAGAAGTGTCTGAGCTTGGTAAGTGTCTGGAGGGGATGTTATGATGGGACTGCCTGCAATGGCATATGGCCCAATGCCCCCAGCGGCCAGTGACTGGGCACTAGGTGGGGAGGGCTCTGAGTTACGACAGAGAATTCTTTCCCAGGGGTCTGGCTGGTGGGTCTCACCCACATGCTCAGGGTCTAACCGATCGCCATATCTGACACCGGGAAGGAATTTTCCCCTTGGTCAGATTTGCAGAGACCCTGGGGCGTTTTCCCCTTCCTCTGCAGCATGGGGCATGGGTCACTTGCTGTTTTGAACTAGAGCAAAGAGTGGATTCTCTGCAACTTGAAGTCTTTAAACCAACATTTGAGGATGTCAGTAACTCAGCCAGAGGTCGGGGGTCTGTTACTGGAGTGGGTGGGTGAGGTTCTGTGGCCTTTGATGTGCAGGAGGTCAGAACTAGATGAACATGATGGTTCATTGAGCCCTTAGAGTCTATGAGACGTCAGTTTCACACCCACACCCACACCAGCGTCACACCGGAATTCACCCCTCCCAAAACCAGCATCACACTGGATTCTCCCCCTCCCTCCAAGTAGGGTTGCCAACTTTCTAATCGCACAAAACCGAACACCCCTTCCTCACCCCCTTCCTCGAGACCCCACCCCTTCTCCGAGGCCCCGCCCCTGCTTGCTCCATCCCCCTCCCTCCATCACTCGCTCTCCCCCACCCTCACTCACTTTCACTGGGCTGGGGCAGGGGGATGGGGCGCGGGAGATGGTTCAGGGTCCTGGTGGTGCTTACCATGGCTCCCAGGAAGTGGCCGCCAGGTCCCTGCAGCCCCTAGGTGACTAGAGAGGCTCCGTGCGCTGCCCTCGTGCTTGCAGTCACCGCCCCCACAGCGCCCATCGGTTCCCAGCCAATGGGAGCTGCGGAGCTGGCACTCGGGGCGGGGGCAGCGCGCGGAGCCTCCCTGGCCACCCATGCGCCTGGGGCTGCAAGGATCTAGCGGCTGCTTCCGGGAGCCAAGCAGAGCCAGGACAGGCAGGGAGCCCACCTTAGCCCCAGGCCCCGCTGTGCTGCCACCTGGACTTTTAACAGTCTGGTCAGCAGTGCCGACCGGAGCCACCAGGTTCCCCTTTTGACCGGGCATTCCAGGCAAAAACCAGACGCCTGGCAACCCTCTCTCTAAAACCATGCTCACCTCCACAGCCAGCTTGCCTGGCCCAGAGTGCTCTGCACAGCTACCCCCGCCCAGGGCATAGCCCTCTGCCCAGCCAGCCCAGCCCAGATCCCTTGCACAGCCAGCCTGGCGCAACCCAGCCCAGGGCCCCTGTACAGCCCAAAGCCAGACCCCTCTGCCCAGCCAGATCTGCCCAGTCTTCATGTGGTACCAGGGGCTGGTGCAGCTGTGGGCTGTGAAGGACCCCGCTCCAGGGGCCCCGAAAAACTCTCGTGGGGGCCTGGGGCAAATTGCCCCACTTGCCTCCCCCTCTGGGCAGCCCTGATGCTCTCCCTGGCCCAGTGACTATCCATTGTCACTAGGAACGATGCTGGATGGCCATTGGGCCTTGCCCAGCATAGCTGGGCCTCACGTGGGGAGCAGGCAAGGGGTATGAGCGCATCCTGAAGGGATCAAAACCTGAAAGGAAGTTTCTCAGTCTTGTCTCTGACTCCTTGGGCCTGCTGGGACCCCGGCTGAAAAGGGCCACAGACCAGGGGACCAGGGAGTCAGTGCCACACTGCTCAGAACACTTGCAGCTCTGCACTGGGACTATGCCTATAATGACAATGACTATAATCCAATGTCATGCTTCAGGGCCGCAGCTCCTGCAGGGTCAGGAAGAATGTTTCCCCCCCCATACACAGCTGGCCAGATGGATTGAGGCAGCAAAGGTGGGGTCACCTTCCTCTGAAGCATCAGGGATCATCCACAGCTGGAAGGAAATACTGGATGTGGCTGCTGTGAGATGATCCAGAGAATTCTGCCTTAGATACTTGGCTGGTGGGTCTTGCTCAGAGTCAAAACAATTGTCAGATTTGGGATGGGGGAGGAATTTTCCCCTCAGATTGGCAGGGACCCGGGGGGCGGGGTGTGTCTCGCCTTCCTCTGCAGCATGGGGCATGGGTCACCTGCTGGGAGCATCTGGGCATGTCCCACCACCTCAATTCCCTGCCATTGCAGGGGCCGAGCATTGGTGTGACGCCGTCTCCCGTTCTCTGCCTCTGGCACACAACCGTTTAGTCTCTCAGGACTGACATGCTTTGGTCTAAATCAGGTAATTGAGTGAGTCCTGCATTATGTCTGGCTGATTGAGAGTGGAGTTGCTAGAAGGAGATGCCCAATCTTTGATTAGTGATGGAGAATCCACCCTGTGAGTTGCTCTAACATCAATTCCCTCCTTATTAAGCGTTTGCATGTTGTTCCCACTTGGAATGTACAGCCATTGGGCCGGTCTAGCCCTCACCCACAAAGCAAACAGAGCTCTCCGACATGACGTGTGCCCCCAGATGCTGTGGTAGCTGCCTGTTTTTGCAGAGAGCCTGAAGCCACATTTCCCAGGGGAGAACTCCTCTGACCCCCGTGGGCTCATTGCAGACTCAGTGCCATGCCCAGTGGTGGCTGCATTGTCCACATTAATCATTTCAGTGCTGATCTGGACTGGGGACAATGGTGGGCAGGCAGTGGGAGGCACAGCCAGGACACAAGGAGAGGAGGAGGAGGGGATCGAAAAGATGGCCTGAAAGGCTGGTGGGGATTCCCACTGAATGCAACAGTAAGGCACTGAGCAAACAGCACCCACGCGTTTCACTTCAAGCTGGTCAGAAAAGGGGGAGATGTTTCCCCAGGAAATTCTGACTCTGTTGAAAAAATACAAACGTATTTTGCCACTAAAAAGAAAAAATATCAGTTTTCTGTGGGGGCGAGGGGTGTCCTAGTGAAGGGGAGCGGCCCGTAGCCCTTCCCACCCACTCAGCCTCTGCCGGGGGTGGGGGGACTCCCACTGCAGATGAGCAGTGGTACGAAGCCCCCCAGCCTGTGTGTGTGTGTTGGGGGGGAATTCCCAGTGGAGATGGGCAGGGATTTAGTGACTGTCTGTACTCAGTGCTCTCCCTGGCCAGGGGCTCCCATGCACACAGCCTGGAGGGCAAACCCCACTTTGCATGGAGAGCGCCCCAGCTAGTGCTCTGGTCCATGCTGGCCCTTACATGCTCAGACCCCACTGGGATCCCAGTGACCGATCGACCTTGGCTGTGAGCCCCCGGGAACACAGGCATCGCCGGCTGGGGCAGCGCTGCGACCCCTCTAGCCCAGATGTTCTCTCCCACAGTGACCAGCACCAGATGCTGCAGAGGCAGGGGTAGGACCCGTGCGGTAGCAGTGTGGGGTAACCGGCCGCCCCCACAGGAGATCTCATCCTGCTCACTAATGCCTTAAGCCCCAAAGCAGGAATAATCTCCCTGTTGGCATGAACTGTTATAACCCTGGACATGCCTGTATCCAGAGAAGCTGCCTGTGCATCTTTACAAGCGGGTGCAGCTCTCGGCCTCAGCGACACCCTGTGGCACAGAGTTCCACCGGCTCGTCACTCCTTGTGTGTGAAAAAGCATTTCTTTCTATCAGTTTTCAATTCCCCCTTTTAATCTCATTGACCAGCTCTTGTCCTTATGCTGTCAGAATGGATGCCCCCCCTTCTCCAGACCGGTCGGTATTTTATAGACCCGGGTCCTGCCGCCTCTTAGCAATCCACCTTGTTTCCATCTCTCTCCAGAGAAAAGTTTTTCCAGCCCCTCATCATTCTCGCTGTGCTGCTAATATGCACTAGCCTCTGGGCCGGGGTGCCCAGCACTGCACAGTGTCCAGAGGGGGCCGCCCCATGGATTTATAAATCGGCTTTGTGACATTTGCTGTGATTCCCCATCCCAGATATTAACTGTGCTGTGATTCCCTGCACAGAGCCCTGCCAGAAGGAAGTTAGTCAAGGGGCAAAGTCACGGAGAATGGAGGCTCCGCACACCCTGCTCTCTGTGCCTGGCCTGGGGCTACCCTCACACCCATCCTCTCCCCCCAGGGCCCTGCCCCAGGGAATGTGCAGGGTGTAGGCCCCAGGCTTAGGTCACTATCCTGTCACCGCATCCTGAGCCCTGCATGGAGATGACCGAGTTCTTGTCCCCTGGACTGACTCATCTCCATGGCTCACGGGAGCCCCTGGGAGGCGGCTGGGTTAACCCTAACCCTGACCTCTTGGGTGTTTGCCTTTGCCCTCGCTGACCCCCTGCCTCCACCCTTCCCCTCCGCAGGCCGCCCTGCAGCAGCGCCTTTCCCCCCTTCCCTCTGGGGGAGCCGCCGTCCCGGGGATGGGGCCCTGCCGCGGCTGCCTGTGATGGGGCTGGCACAGCTGGGGGGGGGAGCTCCCCAGAGTGAGGCCCAGGGAAGAGGGGAGCGCCAGGCCTCAGGGAACCCCCGGGTCCCAGCCAGCCAGCCCAGCGTGGGCAGAGGAGGGGAGCAGCTCCCAGCTCGGTCTGCTCGCCAGTGTGCACCTGTCCCGGCGAGGGGCGGGGGAGGGAGCCGGCCTTGCGAAAGGGCTTTATCCCAAGGCATCCCCTCCCCCGCCTGCCCGCCCATCCGTTTGCACAAACTTCTGGGGCCTCCATGAAAGGAGCCCAAAGAAAAAGGATTAAGGTCCGTCTCCCCCCTGCCGCTGGGAGAGCGGCCGCCCTGCCCCCCAGCTCCTCCAGGCCGCACCGGGGACCGCTTCCCTGCCTTGCCCTGCAGCCAGCAGCTCCCAAAGTTGGGCAAGTGCCCCCCCCCCCCCGCCCAAGCCGGGGAGCCCAGACAAGTACGGGATTGTCCCCGCTGGCCCCTTCCCCCAGCCGGGGAGAACAAAAGGAGCCGGAGCCGGAGCAGCAGCAGCGCCCGCCTGACTCCTTTGTGCCACTTGTGCTCATGCAAAACAGCACATTCCAGCTCGCCTGGCCCCTGCGCCCCCACCCTGGCCGGGTGCGCCCCGGCCCCCCAGCCTCCAAGCATCTTTTATCTCCCGGCCCCCGAGAAACTGACCCCTCCCCCCTAGGCCCCGACTCGCGTCTGCAGTACAAAGGGCTGCCCCGGGGAGCAGGCCCACTGTGCCACGCAGGCCAGCAGCACCCCCTCTTCCCCGCCACCTCCCCGGCCAGCGGGAGAGCCACGGCAAAAGTTGACTTAGTTTCCCCTGACCGGGCACCCCCTCCCCCATCTGCACGGCACCTGCTCCCAAGTTGGAGCCAGGGCCGGCGCCCAGCCATGGGGCGGCGGGGGCGCTGGCGTGGGCCGCGCGGCACAGCTACTCACGGGCCGGGCGAGGCGACAGCTGGGGAGCCCCCCGCGCCAGCGCTGGGCTGGGGCTGACTGAGCAGAGCAGAGCGGCAAGCGGCCGGCCTCCCCCCTCATTGTATGGAGCAGGCATGCATGCAGCAATTTGCATTTTTTAAGCTTTTCATCACTGCACAGGCAGCGCCGGGAGTTTTCTCCCCCTCTCGCCGCCCAGCTCAAAATGGTGGCAAGGCCGGGGGGGGGCGGGTGTCCCACACAGGCCGGGCTGCCAGGCATGGGGGGAGACGAGGGCCTTTCCCAGTCCCCCCTCTTTTCCCTTTGTTTAGACGGTGACATTTGGTAGAGTCCTGGTTATTGATCACAACATTAAAGAGACAGCGACCGGGAGAGAGACAGAGGAGCCGAGAGACAGGGCGCAAGTGGGGGTAGGAGCCAGGATGCAGGGCAGGGGGTAGGAGTTCAGGGATGGGGCACAGGGGTGGGGGGGTAGGAGCTCAGGGATGGGGCAGGAGCCCAAAGATGGGGCATGTGGTGGGGCTATTAGCCCAGGGACGGGGTGCAGGGTGGGTGAAGGAACTCAGGGAAGGGTTGCAGGACAGGGGTAGGACCCATCTGTCCCGTGGGATCACAGCACAGCATAGGTGGTCAGAGGGGACTCTAGGCCTGTCTCTCCTGTGGGGTCATGGCCCCAGTGCAGGTGGGTTTGGAGGGGCTCTGGGCCTGTTTCACTTATGGAGAGCACAACCCCAGCATGGAGAATGGGGGTCTCTATGTCTGTCTCTCCCATGGGGTCACAGCCCCAGGGCTGGGGGGTCTCTGGGCCTCTCTCTCCCGTGGGGTCTAGGGTTTTTGGGCCTGTCTCTCCTGTGGAGGCTGGGGGTCTCTGGGCCTCTCTCTCCTATGGGGGTCACAGCCCCAGCACTGGGGGTCTCTGGGCCTGTCTCTCCTGTGGGGTCACAGCCCCAGCTGTGGAACAATCAGTTGCATACATACAAAATGGGAAGTGACTGCCTAGGAAGGAGTACTGTGGAAAGGGATCTGGGGGTCATAGTGGCTCCCAAGCTCAATATGAGTCAACAGTGTAACACTGTGACAGAAAAAGCAAACCTCATTCTGGGATGTTTTAGCAGATGTGTTGTAAGCAAGACATGAGAAGTAATTCTTCTGCTCTACTTCGCGCTGATTAGGCCTTACCTGGAGTACTGAGTCCTTTTCTGGGCACCACATTTCAGGAAAGATGTGGACAAATTGGAGAAAATCCAGAGAAAAGCAACAAAAATGATAAAAGATTTAGAAAACATGACCTATGAGGGAAGATTGAAAACACTGGGTTTGTGTAGTCTGGAGAAGAGAAGACTGAGGGGACATAACAGTTTTCAAATACATAAATGGCTGTTACAGGGAGGAGGGAGAAAAATAGTTTTTCTTAACCTCTGAGGACAGGACAAGCAGCAATGGGCTTAAATTGCAGCAAGGGTGGTTTAGGTTGGTCATTAGGAAAAACTTCCTGTCAGGATGGTTAAGCACTGGAATAAATTGCCCAGGGAGGTTGTAGAATCTCTATCATTGGAGATATTTAAGAGCAGGTTAGACAAACATCTGTCAGGGATGGTCTAGATAACACTTAGTCCTGCCAGGAGCACAGGGGACTGGACTAGACAACCTCTCACAGTCCCTTCCAGTCTTTTATGGAGGATGGGGCGGCTCTGGCTCTGGCGTTCCTGGGGTGTCACAGGCCCTGCACCGCTCCATCCTGTGCTCGGGGGCTGGGATATCTCCAGGCCCCGTTCTCAGTGGAGGCTGGGCGCTTGGACAAACCAAGCGTGGGAGATGCTGGCACACAGCTGGGTCCTGCAGTGGGACTGGCCGCAGCACGGGAACAGAGACAGAGACAGCTGCCGGCACGGCTTTATTAATAAGCAGGATATAAATGGCCGGGAGTCTGTACAGTGACCGGCTTCCTGGCTCTAACTGCAGCCACCCCAGCCCCTACTCCCCACAGTCAGGGGGAGGCCTCAGTGCCAGGTCCTGAGGGCATGAGGCAGCAGCCTTCCAGTCCACCTCTGGCTCCTAGGCCTGGCCCCACAGGCTCCTGCTTCCCTGGCAGCCGCAGCCCCCACTCCTGCCGGCCCAGCTCCCTCAGTCAATATATTGTATATTATATACTCCTTAGTACTTGTATAAAGCTCCAGCCCAAAGAACTGAATCCCCATGATGCTCCAGTCTGTCAGGCAGAGAATTTCCCACAATGCTCGAGTCCCCCAGCACAGAATGTCCAATGATGCTCCAGTATCCCCAGGAGGGAATGTCCCAGGATGCTCGAGTCCACCAAGCACAGAATTTCCCATGATCCTCCAGTTGCTCCCAGCACAGTGTCTCACAATGCTCCAGTCCACCAGCCACTGAATTTCCCACAGTTCTCCAATCTCCCCAGCAGGGAATGTCCTATGATGCTCCAGTCTGCCACACAAAGACTTCCCATGATGCTCCTGCCCCCGGCTGATGGGGCTGGGCCACCCCAGTGCCCTTGTGGCTGCCTTGCAGTAACCCTGGTGGCTGCGGCTGCTCCGGGAGGGGAGTGGAAGAGGCACACACAGGTGTGCACGGGTGCGGGTCAACCCAGGAGCACAAACGGACATGTGCAGGCTGGCCTGTGGGTGCAAAAGGGGCCCATGCGTGTGCACATGTTGCGGGATCATTTCATGGGCAGACATGGCTGAGTGACACAGGGATCTCAGCACACTGCTCCATGCAGTGGGTGTGCATGTGCGTGTGGATGAGTCATTACATGTACAGGTACAGCTGGGGAGACAGGGCTCAGTGTGGTTGTATGGAGAGGTCATTACACGTGGAGGCATGGCTGGGTGACAGGAATCAGTGTGTGCATGGACATGTGCACGTGAAGGGGTCGTTGCTCATGGAGGCACGACTGGGTGAGACAGGGATCAGTGTGGGCATGGGCACGTGAAGGGCCCACTGCACATGGAGTCAAGTGTGGGTGAGACAGGGATCAGTCTGTGCGTGGGCGTGTGCATGTGAAGGGTTGTGGCACGTGGAGGCACTGCTGGGTGAGACAGGGATCAGTGTGGTTGTATGGAGAGATCATTACATGGGCAGGCACGGCTGGGTGAGACAGGGATCAGTGTGGGCATGGGCACGTGAAGGGCCCACTGCACATGGAGTCAAGTGTGGGTGAGACAGGGATCAGTCTGTGCGTGGGCGTGTGCATGTGAAGGGTTGTGGCACGTGGAGGCACTGCTGGGTGAGACAGGGATCAGTTTGGTTGTATGGAGAGATCATTACATGGGCAGGCACGGCTGGGTGAGACAGGGATCAGTGTGTCCGTGGGCACGTGAAGGGACCATTGCACATGGCAGCATGGCTGGGTGAGGCAGGGATCAGTGTGTGCGTGGGCACGTGAAGGGGATGTGGCACATGGAGGCATGGCTGGGTGAGACAGGGATCAGTGTGTGTGTGGGCGTGTGCACGTGAAGGGGTCGTAGCACGTGGAGGCACGCCTGGGTGAGACAGGGATCAGTATGCACATGAGTGGCAATCCTCATGGGGGCTCTGCTCTGCACGTGCGCGTAGGGCTCGGTGAGTGCGGGGCCAGAGGTGGGGACACTCGGGGTCCATGAGAGGGGGGACCTCATGCTATTCAGGTGCTGGTGCAGTCCCAGGCCGGACTCAGGGTGCAGCTCTCACTGCCCCTCTAGCCCCATGCCAGCCCTGCTGCTCTGACGCCCAGGCCAGATGGGTTTCCTGCCCACACCATCACTGTCCTTCCCCTCCCA
Organism: Emys orbicularis; assembly: GCF_028017835.1. NCBI lineage: Eukaryota > Metazoa > Chordata > Testudines > Emydidae > Emys > Emys orbicularis. Next base: position 33,676,312 of record NC_088694.1, on the reverse strand, counting down.
GGCCATGGGGTGCTGTGCCCTCCACTGATACCCATCCCCCAGCCCGCATGGTAGCGACAGGGCCCTAGTAGTCCCATGAACGGTGAGGGGAGGACCCGTGGGGCAGTGGCTGGGGGTTGTCTGGTAGCTCCATGCAGTGGGTGGGGAGGGGAGGATCCGTGGGAAAAAGCCTGTGGGGTGCGGTGCCAGGGGTCTGCCAGGGGCTCAGACTGTCCTATTCCTGGTGGCCCCAGGGCTCCGATCCTGCCCCACGCGGCCACGCGAGGCAAACAGCTTCCTGTGCAGGCTCCAGACCCAGCTCTGGGGGAGAGAGAGAGCGGGGTGAGTGCCGGGGGAGGGGCGGACAGACACACGGGGAGGGGCGGACGGACAGCGACAGTGGGGGGCAGACGGACACAACGGGGACACGGGGGGGCAGACGGACACAGAGTGGGGGAGGGGGACTAGACAGACGGACAGAGGCAGTGTGGGAGGGGTGGGCGCCCCGCCCATGTGCTGAAGCAGGGCAGACGGACACACAGACTGACGGGCGCCCGGGGGGCGTCCCAGCCGCTGTACCTCGGTGCCAGGGTCAGAGCGGGGTCGCCAGGTCGGGGGGGGCGTGGCCGTCTCTCTGGCAAACAAATAAAACACCATTTGTGAGGGTGCCAGGGTCACTGCGGGGAGGGGGAGGGAATGGGGCTGGGAACGTGAAGCGGGGGGCAGGGTTGGAGCTGGGGGGTCTCAGGGGGAAGAGACCTTGGAGTGGAGCTGGGAGTGGGAAGGAGAGGGGGTATCTGTGGGCCAGTGTGGAGGGTGGAGCTAGGGGCAAGGGCATGGGCGTCAGGGCAGGGGTGGGAAGGCTGGGGGGTGCCCTGGTCCCATGTGGGGGACACAGATGGTGGCAGAAAAGAGCAGCCTGGTCCTGAAATGGCAAGTCCTGGGGCAGCCCCTCCTAGGAGCCAGCAGGCCTGGGGCCCCGCAGTGCCCATGTTTGGGGCGGGGCAGGGCAGGGCAGGGCTGGAGGGGGGGAACAGTAACCGGCCTGGAGCCCCGCAGTGCCCTGCCTACAGTGCTGTCCATCCCTGGCCACTTACCAGGCAAGACAGTAATGCCCCCCCCTCCCGTTATGTCGTCCGTTCCCCCTCACACTCCTGTGAATTCAAAGGCTCCCAGGAAAGATGCCAGCCCCTCCCAGACAGAACAGACAGACAGACAGAGAGAGACAGCCCACCAGGCAGACGCACAGCCAGACAGCCTGACACAGATAGAGAGACAGCCCGCCCACCAGCCACCCATGCAGACAGACACACAGAAAGCCAGAGACAGCCAGCTACGCACAGACAGACGTACAGACAGACAGAGACAGCCAGCCCACCAGCCAGCCCTGCACAGACAGACAGAGCCAGAGAGACACACATACACAGCCAGTAACATCCATGACTGATGGACGGACAGACGGCCGTCCGGACCCCGCTCTGTAGGACAGCCCCCACCCTGGGCAGCTCTGAGTGGGAAAAGTGAGGTGACAGCTGAGCCCCCTGGAGCCCCGAGAGCTGAGATGGGGATAGAGACAAAGACATACGCCTGCCCCACAGCCCCTGCTCTTCCCCCCTGTACTCACCGGCCGGCGCTGCACTGGGGCAGAGCCCCCTGGCGACTCTGCCCCCCTGGGGGACGGCTCCCCCAGAGCCGGAGCAGCTCCTGAGCCAGCGGCTGTCTCGGACGCTGCAAGAGAACCGGGGTGGGGGGTGAGGCCCCGGGACCCATGCCTGTGCCCGCCCACACGCATTGCTGGGCATCACCACAGTGACTGGGCTACAGACCATGGAGCCATGTGTCAACAACAGGGACCAGTGTTGCCCCAGCAGCCTCAGTGCGGGGGAGAGGCAGAGACCCCCCACGCGTCTACCACAAAGCCAGTCCACCACGCACTGGCCCCACAGAGCCCCAAACCCAGCTGCCTCTTTGAAGCAGCCACGCCTCCCTGAATGCCAGGTGCCAGCCATGTGTACCCTCCCCATGGAGCCAGCTGTGCCCCCACGGTTCCACTGAGCTCCCCAGAGACACCACCCCCGCAACCCCCCCGTCTTGTGGGCTCACCGCGGGGGATGTGCTTGACGTCCAGCTCCCACTCCTCCTCCTCCAGGTGCCCTGGCAGCGAGCAGGCCCCGGGGGAGCGCCCTGCCGCAGGGGGAACAGGGCTGGCATCGCAGAACAGGCCCAGGGGGGCAGGGCCGGGGCGGGGGGACGACGTGGCAGCCGGCGGGGAGCATGGGGCCCCGGCCCAGGGGCTGAAGGAAGAGAGAGCCACCGAGGCACGGGTGCGGGCGGCTGCAGAGAGAGGGGATGAGAAAGCACCAGGGAGAGACCCCCTGGGCCCACAAAGGAGACACCTCTCTACCCCCAGAGAGACAGACTGCTCCCAACCCTGCCCCCAGAGAGACAGCCTAAGGACCCCTCCCCTCCCCACCCCAGGAGACCCCCATCGCCCCTGCTGCTCCCAGAGCCCCCCCCCGAGAGACTCCCTGCCATGCCCTCAAGCCCCCCCCAAAGTGACTCTGCCATGCTGACAGCCCCGCACCCCACGGCACCCCTGCGACTCAGCCCCCCTCACCTCTGCCTGTGAGCAGGCTGCTCAGCAGGGCCTGGCTGGGGCCCTGGATGCTGACAAAGGGCTTGTCCCCGATGCCCATGGAGACCATCTCCTGCGTGCGCAGTTCTGGGCAGGACACAGAGAGAGATGTCACAACGGGGCCACGTGCCCCAATCTCATCCTGCTGGGGCCACTCTCCATCCCATCCCCTTCCTTCCCCACCCCATCACAACAGGGCCCACCCCCCATTCCCATCCCGCCGGGGCCACTCCCTCCATCCCATCCCCCTCCTCCTTCCCCACCCCATCACAATGGGGCCCACCCCCCAATCCCATCCCGCCGGGGCCACTCCCTCCATCCCATCCCCCTCCTCTCATCCCACCAGCAGCCACACCCTCCATCCCATCCCCCTCCTCCCATCCCACCAGCAGCCACACCCTCCATCCCATCCCCTTCCTCCTTCCCCACCCCATCTCAATGGGGCCCACCCCCCAAATCCCATCCTGCCAGGGCCACTTCCTCCGTCCCGTCCTCCTCCTTCCTCCCCACCCTGTGACATTGCACCCCATAATGCTTTATGGAAATATGCTTATGAATGTAAATATGACATAACTGGAATATGTTTTATGCTACATATGCCATGTAACATATCTTTGCAAAGGTTATGTTCTACTGAATGTATTCATCCTATTGGTATTCATGTATCATTTTTATATCTGAAGTTACGAGTGTTGGCTCTATGCTTGTGTTTGCTGTAGAAAGCACCTAAGGCAGATTTGGTCAACATAGCGTGAAGGGGTTATTTAAGTAATTGGGAGTACTTGGCCAACAATGGACCTTGGTAGACGCCAATCCACATCTGAGCTTTCCTGGGAACATTCGGGCTAACATGGCGTCGGCCTATAAAGAATGAAGTCATGCATGGACATGTGACTTGCCCATGTAACTCCAAAACTCCATCTTGTAGCTGTAATTCTACACGGGGGAGAGAGGGTTTCCACCCACAAGAGGGAGGCTATATAAGCCCCTGGGAAACCCCTCCATTTTGTCTTCAGCTGGCTCAAGAGATAGCCTCTCCACCCCAAAGGATGCCTGAAAGAAACTCGAACAAAGGCCAGTAACTACAGGGATGTGAGTGATTTCTGGACCCAGAATAGAAGGAGGCTAGTCTGTCAAAGAAGCTTATTGGAACATCTCTGAGGGTGAGATTTACCTGCATTCAGTTTCCTATTATATTAGGCTTAGACATGCGTGTTTTATTTTATTTTGTTTGGTAATTCACTTTGTTCTGTCTGTTATTACTTGAAACAACTTAAATCCTTTTTGTATTTAATAAAATCATTTTTACTTATTAATTAACCCAGAGTAAGAATTAATACCGGGGGGGGGGGGGGCAAACAGCTGTGCATATCTCTCTATCAGTGTTCTAGAGGGCGAACAATTTATGAGTTTACCCTGTATAAGCTTTATCCAGGGTAAAACGGATTTATTTGGGGTTTGGACCCCATTGGGAGCTGGGTATCTGAGTGCTGGAAACAGGAACACTTCTTAAGCTGTTTTCAGTTAAGCCTGCAGCTTGTGGGGGACGTGGGTCAGACTTGGATCTATGTTTGCAGCAGGCTGGTGTGTCTGGCTCAAACAAGGCAGGGCACTGAAGTCCCAAGCTGGCAGGGAAAACGGGCTTAGAGGTAGTCTAGGCACATGAGATGACCCCTTTGGGACTGCCACCTGAGCAGGGCCCATGCCCCCCATCCTCTCCCCTGCCTTGTCACAAGGTCCACATGTGTCCCCATGCGTTACACCAAGAGCCATGTCCCCCCACCAATCCCATCCCCTCATCTTGCCACGCTGCTGTCCGTGTCCTCTTGCTTCCCCCAACCCATCACAATGAGGGCTACCCTTTCCCCCCATCCTGACACGCCAGGGCCCATGTACTCACCCCACCACCTCATCCCTCACGCCCCATCTCACTGCAGCCCCAGATCTCGTCCTATCTGTTCCCCCCATTCCTGCCCACCATACCACCCCCGCCTACCCTTGCTGAGCGTGGCCTGCCTCCACAGCAGCTGGGCCACGGCACTGGTCCATTTGTGCTTCACCTCGGGTGAGGAGGCCTGCAGCGTGTAGGCCTCACGCAGCTTGCGACGCCGGAACCAGAGCTCGAATCGCAGCCCGCTCTCCCCAATATTCTCCGTCAGCCCCATATCTGCTGTCTGGGGGGCGGACAGCATGGCCAGGAGGTGAGACACACCTTGAAGGCCTGTTTGCAGTGCAGAGGGGGACCCATGGGGGAGGTAGTGCTAGGGGAGGAATCCTATGGGGCAGGGGAGGTGGTCCCCTGGGGCAGGGTGGGATGAGCCAGCACACCTTGAAAGCCTGTTTGCAGCGGGGGTGGATCCCCTGGAGTGGAGCAGGGTGGGATAGGGCAGGGATCCCATGGGGCAGGGCAGAACAGGGGGAACAAGGCAGGGGGAGGGGATCCCATGGGGCGGGGCAGAGCAGGGGGAACAAGGCAGGGGCAGGAGATCCCATGGGGTGGGGCGGGGGGAACAAGGCAGGGGCAGGAGATCCCATGGGGCAGGGCAAGGCAGGGGCAGGAGATCCCACGGGGGAAGGTGGCGCACCTTGTAGGCTTGCTTGTAGACGTAGACGTCCAAGCCGCCCTCGGTGCCCTTGCGCTTGCTGAAGAGCAACAGCTGCTCGAAGAGGAAGACGTGTCGATGGCACTTGCGGCGCCCACGCAGCACGGTGAACTCGTCCCGGTGCAGCAGCTGCCCCTGCACCTTCAGCTCCAGCTGCAGGGAGAGGAGACACCACGGGCAATGGGCAACCTCCCCCGGGCCAGGCTCGCCACCTCCCAGGGACAGAGCAGTGAATGCTGGGAGAGCCCCCGGCCGCTCCCTCGGGTAGGGATGGAGCAGTGCATGCTGGGAAAGCCCCTGGCTGCCCCTTCCCCATTAGGGATGGAGCAGTGCATCCTGGGAGAGCCCCTGGCACTCCTTTGGGGAAGGGACAGAGCAGTGTATGCTGGGAGAGCCCCTGGCCACCCGCTCAGGTAGGGACGGAGCAGTGCATGTTGGGAGAGCCCTCCCCTCACTTAGGGATGGAGCAGTGCATGCTGAGCGAGCCCCTGGGGTCCCGTCCCACCCAGGACCAGGGCCGGCTCCAGCATTTCTGCCGCCCCAAGCAAAAAAAAAAAAAAAAAAGCCGCGATCGCGATCGGCAGCGGCAATTGGAAAAAAAAAAAAAAAGCCGCAATGGGCGGCGGCAGTTCAGCGGCAGTTCCTTCGCTCCTAGAGGGAGTGAGGGACCTGCCGCCCCCGAATTGCCGCAGGTGCTGCCCCTCTCCCTTGGCCGCCCCAAGCACCTGCTTGTTAAGCTGGTGCCTGGAGCCGGCCCTGCCCAGGACACAGCAGTGCATGTTGGGATGGCCCCTGGGCAGAGCAGTGCATGCTGGGATGGACCTTGCCTACACTCACCTCACAGCCCCGAATCTGCTCCATGGCCAGCAGGTTCCTGCCGTGCTGCACCTGGGACTCCAGCAGCTGCTGCGCTGCCCGCAAGGCCTCGCGCTCCGGCGCCTGCTCCAGGTCCGTCTCCTGCAGCAGCTCCTCCAGAAAGCGCCCATAGCGCTCCAGCTGCTCCAGGGGCCTCTGCAGGGTACTTGCCAGCGCCGTGTCCTCCCAGGGACCTTCTAGGCTGCTGTGTGCTGTCTGGGGGGAGGAGAGGAGCTGAACATGGAGCCCACAAGCCGGGCTACTGCACCATCACTGGGGCTTCCAGATCCCAACAGCTGCCCAGACCAAGGAACGGAACCCACAAATCCTAGCTCCCCGACCCCAGCTCTAACCACTAGACCCCACTCCCTTCCCAGAGCTGAGGATAAGGACATAAGAAGGGTCACACTGGGTCAAACCAATGGTCCCTCTAGCCCAGTATCCTGTCTTCTAACAGGCGCCAGTAACAGGTGCTTCAGAAGGAATGAACAGAACAGGGTAGTTATTGAGTGATCCATCACGTCACCCAGTCCCAGCTACTGGCAGTCAGAGGTTTAGGGACACTGAGAGCATGGGGTTGCATCCCTGACCACCGTGGCTAATAGTCATTGATAGACAAGTTCATGGAGGATAGGCCCTATTCTTTTTTAAACCCAGCTATATTTAGGCCTTCACAACATCCCCTGGCAACAAGTTCCACAGGTTGACTATGCGCAGTGGGAATAATTACTCTCTTGTTTGTTTGTCTGAAACCTGCTGCCTATTAATTTCATCAGGTGACCCCTAGTTCTTGTGTTATGTGAAGGAGTAAATAACACTTTCTCCACACCATTCGTGATTTTATAGACCTCAATCATATCCCCTCTTAGTCATCTCTCTTCTAAACTGAACATTACCAGTCTTTCTAATCTCTTCTCATATGGAAGTTGTTCATTACCTCTAGTCATTTTTGTTGCACTTCTCTGTACCTTTTCCAATTCCAATATATCTTTTTTGACATGGGGCAACCAGAACTGCATGCAGTATTCAAGATGTGGGCGTACCATGGATTTATATAGTAGCATTATGATATCATATTTTCTATCCCTTTCCTAATGGTTCCTAACATTCTGTTCGCTTTTTTGACTGCGGCTGCACACTGAGTGGATGTTTTCAGAGAACTATCCACAATGACTCCCAAGATCTCTTTCTTGAGTGGTAACACCTAATTTAGACCCCATCATTTTGTATGTATAGTTAGGATTATGTTTTCGAATGTGCATTACTTTGCATTTATCAACATTGAATTTCATCTGCCATTTTGTTGCCCAGTGACCCAGTTTTGTGAGAGCCCTTTGTAACTCTTCACAGTCAGTGTTAGACTTAGCTATCTTGAGTAGTTCTGTATCGTCTGCAAATTTTGGCACCTCACTATTTACCCTTTTTTCCAGATCATTTATGAATATGTTGAACAGCCCTGATCCCAGTATAGATCCTCGGGGAACCCCGCTATTTACCTCTCTCCACAGTGAAAACTGAACATTTATTCCTATCCTTTGTTTCCTGTCTTTTAACCAGTTATTGATCCATAAGAGGACCTTCCCTCTTGGGTGAATACCAGCTGGTCCTGGTGACTTATTGTTGTTTAATTTATCAATTTGTTCCAAAACTGAACTGCTACAGGCTGGAGACCGACTGGCTAAGCGGCAGTTCCACAGAAAGGGACCTGGGGATTACAGTGGACAAAAAGCTGGATATGAGTCAACAGTGTGCCCTTGTTGCCAAGAAGGCTAATGGCATATTGGGCTGCATTAGTAGGAGCATTGCCAGCAGATCAAGGGAAGTGATTATTCCCCTGTATTCGGCATTGGTGAAGCTACATCTGGAGAATTGCATCCAGTTTTGGGCCCCCCACTACAGGAAAGATGTGGACAAATTGGAGAGAGTCCAGCGGAGGGCAATGAAAATGATTAGAGGGCTGGAGCACATGACTTATGAGGAGAGGCTGAGGGAACTGGGCTTATTTAGTCTGCAGAAGAGAAAAGAGTGAGGGGGGATTTGATAGCAGACTTCAACTACCTGAAGGGGGGTTACAAAGAGGATGGAGCTCAGCTGTTCTCATTGGTGGCAGATGACAGAACAAGGGGCAATGGTCTCAAGTTGCAGTGGGAGAGGTCTAGGTTGGATATTAGGAAAAACTATTTCACTAGGAGGGTGGTGAAGCACTGGAATGGGTTCCCTAGGGAGGTGGTGGAATCTCCATCCTTAGAGGTTTTAAAGGCCTGTCTTGACAAAGCCCTGGCTGGGATGATTTATTTGGGGTTGGTCCTCTTTGAGCAGGCGATTGGACTAGATGACCTCGTGAGGTCTCTTCCAACCCTAATCTTCTATGATTCTATGAAAACCTCCTTTACTCACACCTCAACCTGGGACAGTTCCTCAGATTGGTCACCTACAAAGAATGGCTCAGGTGTGAGAATCTTCCTCACATGCTTTGCAGTGAAGACCAATGCAAAGGATTTGTTTAGCTTTTCTGAAACCTCATCTGCCTTGAGTGCTCCTTTAGCACCTCAATCGTCCATTGACTGTTTGGCAGGCTTCCTGCTTCTGATGTACTTAAAAAAAGATTTGCTGTTCGTTTGTGTGTCTTTTACTAGTTGCTCTTCAAATTCCTTTTTGGCCTGTCCAATTACACTTTTACATTTGACGTGATAGAACCCAAGAGTCCTGAACTCCCAGCCCTGCCTTGCCTAACCACTAAACCCCACTCCCCTCCCAGAGCTCTGAGCTTCTCCATGGGTACATGCAAGCAGCACAGACAGTACCTTGTTGGCAGCTTGCTGAGAGGCCAGTGCTGCATCGAGCTTCTGCCGGTTCTTCACGTAGAGGGCATAGAGACTGAACTGGTCCGCCTGGCGCAGAGAGTGACGGGGGAATTAAAGCCAACTTCAGCGTCACCACCTCCCCACAGCACAGAGGACACGGGGAGACGCAGAAGGGCAGGGCCAATGCAATTAGAGCAGCATCCCAGGGCAGATGGGCTATGGGCTCCTGCAGGGGTCTGCTGGCATCTCCTGGGGAGATGACAGGGGTGCCAGTGAGCAGCACTCACGCCTTGGTGTGGGGAGGTGGCTGGGAGAGGGGAGTTCTGGGGGGAGAGTGGGGGTCCCCAGATGGGTCACGGGGCTGGACACTCACATATCGCAGGAAGCAGCCCCCTGCACGGAGGGGGTGGCTGGCGCAGCCCTGCAGCTCCTTCAGGAAGTAGGTGCGGTGGAAGCCCAGCAGCCGGTCACGGGTGCCCTCCAAGGCACTGCACTCGCGTTTCAGCTCGGGGGGTAGCTCCTGGCACCCCGACTCCAGGGGCAGCAACTCAGCCAGGCAGCCCAGATACTTCTGCTCCGAGGCGATCAGCTCTGCCACCAGCCGCTGCTGGGCGCTGGGCAGGAGAGGGGATGGGCATCAGCGAGGGGCCCTGTGCCCTACCCTGTGGGTGCTGACGAGCCTCCCGCCCTGGGGCTCCCCTACGTGCCGCCCATGGGTCACCCAGCTCAGTGCTCCCCTCAATCCCATGGGCATCGACAGCCCTCCCATGGGTACTGATGGGCCTTGCACCCCAGGCCCTCCCACACCCTCACAGGTGCCAACAGGCCCTCCACCCCATGGGCACCAACAGGTGGTGCCAGAGCACACTTCTCTCAGACTGGGCAATGGGTCCCAATGTATGGGGTACTCGGGTCCCAGTGCGTATGTGGGGTGGCAGTCATGGGAGGGGGCAGTGCCCAGAACCCCAGGGTCCTGGTCTGGTGCAAATACCCCTCCTCCAGAGAAACTCACCCCAGGCGGCGTTTCCGCTCAGTGCTGGGCGTGCCCCCCCATGGCGCCTCGGCTCTCTGGGCGCTGCTGCGAACCAGCATCACGTGCTCCCGGGGCGAGCAGGTCCTGTCCACTACCTCCTGGCTGCTCACTTCCAGCCCGCGAATGAGGACGCTGGGGCGGGGAGGGCCAGGCTCGCTCAGTGCCCTCTGCGTGCTGGGGGGACCCTTTGCAGGAGCCTGGCAGGGAGGCAGTGTGCCCAGAGGCAGCGTGGGTGCCTGGAAGAAGGCAGAGGTGGGGGTGCTGGTGGGAGGGGGGCTCCATTCTTCGTCGCTATTCTCCATGGGGCCCCTGGGGGACGCTAGTGAGTGGCAAGAGGGCACCTCACACAGGCCAGGGGAGAGGCTGCCGGGCGGGGGCAGCAGGCAGCTCATGCTGCGGGAGGAGCCCAGGCCAGTGCCCAGGCCCCTCACTGGGCGCTGCGGTGAGCAGGAGGCGCTGGTGCTGTCAGCCCGGCGCCGGGGTGGGGGTCCAGCCTGCAATGCCACCTCCAGCCGCCGCTGCAGGAGGCGCCCCAGCTCCTGGCAGCGGGCCCGGCAGCGCCCCAACTCCCGCAGCGCCCAGGGACTCTGCACCGCCAGCCCACGCATCTCCTGGAAGATGCTGTCCGAGATCTCGCCATGCTGCTGGCAGTACCGGCCCAGCGTCCCCAGCACCACCTCCGGCCCTGCGCCGTCCTCAATGGCCGACAGGCGCCGGACACCCTCCAGGGCCCAGTCCTGAGCCTACAAGAGAGCGGGAGAGACGAGGTCAGAATGACGTAGGCCAGGGGGGCAGGAAGCTGGTGCTGGGGGGGCAGGAAGCTGGTGCCGGGGGGGGGGGGCAGGGCACCAGAGTCAGAGTGATGCAGGCCATGGGGGGATGGGGAGATGGGGAGTCGGGGCCGTGGGGCCAGGGGCGACGGGGACGGGAGATGGGGACGGGGACGGGGACGGGGACGGGAGGGGGAGCCCTGTAATGGAAATGGGCAGGAATGACAAACGGACCCAGGAAATCACCCCCCCTCCAATGTGTGACGCTGCCCTGGGGGCATCCACACCCACCTCTGGCATGGATAGCGGGGCGGGGCGGGGCGGGGCGGGGCTGGGCTGCCTCTGATGTGGGTTCGGCTCCCCATGCCAGGAACACCCCCTGGGCTGAACTAAGCTGGATGCTAAAGGGGAAAGGAGGGATGGGGCAGGCACAGACAGACAGAGGGGGCACGCCTGAGCGGCTGGCACCTGCTGCAGGAAGCGGTGCAGCCGCAGGGCATTGTGCATGGTGTGCGCACAGCTCTCCAGCCGGCGCTCGAAGCTCTCCAGCTGCTGCCTCTCAGCTGCCAGGTCCCCATCACCAACCAGATGCAGAGCCTCATGCCCCCGGGCCAGCCATTCCTGGTAGAGAGAGGAGGAGACCGGGCAGTGCTGTCCCGCCTACACTCCAGACCCCCGCCAGCACAGAGTGCCCCACGGAGCTGATGCACCACACACACAACCCCCACCCACTCCCATATGGAGCACCCCATAGAGCACATATCCCCCCAGTATAGAGCACCCCGCAGACCCAATGCACACCCCACAGCATAGAGCCAACGCTCTCCCACTCTCAGTATAGTGCATCCTGCAGTGTCAATGCACCCCCTCACCCCCATATGGAGCACCCCGCAGAGCCCATGTCCCCCCACTATAGAGCCCCCTACAGACCCAATGCACACCCCACAGCATAGAGCCAACGCCCATCCAGCCTCAGTAAGGCTAGGTCTACACTGCAGCGGGGGTCCGACCTAAGATACGCAACTTCAGCTACGTGAATACCGTAGCTGAAGTTGCGTATTTTAGGTCGGCTTACCTAGCGGTGAGGACGCGGGAAAGTCGACCGCTGCCGCCGCCTCCGCTGCCGCCTCCTGCCGAGGTGGATTTCCGGAGTCGACGGCAGAGCGATCAGGGATCGATTTTACCGCGTCTTCACTAGACGCGGTAAGTCGATCCCCGAAAAACCGATTGCTACCCGCCGGATCGGCGGGTAGTGAAGACAAAGCCTAAGACATTGCCTGCAGAGCAGATATCCCCTCAGTACAGAGCGCCCGGCAGAGACACCATTTCCCACCCCAATACAGGGAGCCCCACAGACCCAAATACACACCCCACAGCATAGAGCAGGGGTCGGCAACCTTTCAGAAGTGGTGGGCCGAGTCTTCATTTATTCACTCTGATTTAAGGTTTCGCATGCCAGTAATACATTTTAACGTTTTTAGAAGGTCTCTTTCTATAAGTCTATAATATATAACTAAACTATTGTGGTATGTAAAGTAAATAAGGTTTTTAAAATGTTTAAGAAGCTTAATTTAAAATTAAATTAAAATGCAGAGCCCCCCGGACCGGTGGCCAGGACCCGGGCAGCGTGAGTGCCACTGAAAATCAGCTCGTGTGCCACCTTTGGCACGCGTGCCATAGGTTGCCTACCTCTGGCATAGAGCAACAGGAGAGCCAATGCCCACCCACCCTCAGTATGTCACACCCTGCAGACCCGATGTCCCCCAAATACGATGTGCCCCACAGAGCCGACGCACACACACCCCCACCATCAGTACAGCGTGCCCCGCAGAGTCAATGTGCCCCCACTACCCTCAGTATGGCGCGCCCCGCAGAGCCAACGTGCCCCCCCACCCTGAGTATGTCACACCCTGCAGACCCAATGTCCCCCAAATACGATGTGCCCCACAGAGCCGACGCACCCCCCCCCACCATCAGTAGAGCGCGCCCCACAGAGCCAACGCGCCCCCCATCCTCAGTATGGCGTGCCCCGCAGAGCCGACGCACCCCCCTCCCACCATCAGTAGAGCGCGCCCCACAGAGCCAACGCGCCCCCCATCCTCAGTATGGCGTGCCCCGCAGAGCCGACGCACCCCACCCCCACCATCAGTACAGCACGCCCCGCAGAGCCAATGTGCCCCCACACCTCAGTATGGCGCGGCCCTCAGAGCCAATGTGCCCCACTACCCTCAGTATGGAGCGCCCTGCAGAGCCAATGTGCCCCCCCACCCTCAGTATGTCACACCCTGCAGAGCCGATGTCCCCCAAATACGATGTGCCCCGCAGAGCCGACGCACCCCCCCCACCATCAGTAGAGCGCGCCCCACAGAGCCAACGTGCCCCCCCACCTCAGTATGGCGCGCCCCTCAGAGCCGACGCACCCCACCCCCACCATCAGTACAGCACGCCCCGCAGAGCCAATGTGCCCCCACAACTCAGTATGGCGCGGCCCTCAGAGCCAATGTGCCCCACTACCCTCAGTATGGAGCGCCCTGCAGAGCCAACACGCCCCCCCACCCTCAGTATGGCGCGCCCCTCAGAGCCAATGTGCCCCCCCACCCTCAGTATGTCACACCCTGCAGAGCCGATGTCCCCCAAATACGATGTGCCCCGCAGAGCCGACGCACCCCCCCACCATTAGTAGAGCGCGCCCCACAGAGCCAACGTGCCCCCCCACCTCAGTATGGCGCGCCCCTCAGAGCCGACGCACCCCCACCCCCACCATCAGTACAGCACGCCCCGCAGAGCCAATGTGCCCCCACACCTCAGTATGGCACGGCCCTCAGAGCCAATGTGCCCCACTACCCTCAGTATGGAGCGCCCTGCAGAGCCAACACGCCCCCCCACCCTCAGTATGGCGCGCCCCTCAGAGCCAATGTGCCCCCCCACCCTCAGTATGTCACACCCTGCAGAGCCGATGTCCCCCAAATACGATGTGCCCCGCAGAGCCGACGCACCCCCCCCACCATCAGTACTGCGCGCCCCGCAGAGCCAACGTGCCCCCCCACCTCAGTATGGCGCGCCCCTCAGAGCCAACGTGCCCCACTACCCTCAGTATGGAGCGCGCCTCAGAGCCAACGTGCCCCCCCACTCTCATTACGACACGCCCCGCAGAGCCGACACACCCCCCCACCATCAGTAGAACGCGCCCCACAGAGCCAGCGCGCCCCCCACCCTCACTATGGCGCGCCCCGCAGAGCCGACGCAACCCCCCCCCACCATCAGTATGGCGCGCCCCGCAGAGCCAACATGCCCCCCCACCTCAGTATGGCGTGCCCCTCAGAGCCAACGTGCCCCACTACCCTCAGTATGGAGCGCCCCTCAGAGCCAACGCGCCCCCCCACTCTAATTACGACGCGCCCCGAAGAGCCGACGCAATCCCCCAACCCTCATTTTGATGCGCCCTGCAGAGCTGATGCAATCTCCCCCCCCCCCCCCCCCCAGTATGGCGTGCCCCACAGCGCTGACGCCGCCAACATTCAATACATTGCACCCTGCAGATGCAACATGCCCTCCCTCATTACAGTGTGTCCCATACACCCAGCATACCCCAACTTTGGTACGGCGCATCCCACAGAGCCAATGTGGCCCCCCACTCTCAGTATGACGCGTCCCACAGAACCAATGCACCTCTCTCACAGAGTGTTCCGCAGACCCCACGTGCCACCCCTCAATGCAGCGTTCCCTGAAAAGCCAACGCTCCACCCCAATACAATGCACCCTGCAGAGCCAGTATCCCACCACCCTCAGTTTGGGGCACCCTGCAGACCCAACATACCCCCCCCCAATATGGCGTGCCCCGCAGATCCCATGTGGCCCTCCTCAGGATGGCGTACCCTGCACAACCCATGCAGTCTCCCCTCATTACAGTACATCCCATACAGCCAACACGCTGTCTCCCTTGATAAAGCATGCCCCACAGAGACAAGGTAGCCCCCCAACCTCAGCATGGTGCGTCCCGCAGAGCCGATGCAGCCCCCCCCATCTTCACTATGGCACACCCTGCAGAGCTACTGGACTCCCCTACCCTCAATACAGCTCACGCCAGAGAACCAACGCAAGCCCCACCCTCAATATGGCACGCCCCACAGAGCCGACGCAACCCCCCCACCCTCAGTATGGTGCGCCCCGCAGAGCCAACGTGCCCCTCACCCTCCCACCCTCAGTATAGTGCACCCCGCAGAGCCAATGCGCCCTCCCACCCTCAGTATGGCGCGCCCCTCAGAGCCAACGCGCCCCCCACCCTCAGTATGGCGCGCCCCTCAGAGCCAACGCGCCCCCCACTCTCAGTATGGCGCGCCCCCTAGAGCCAACGCAACCCCCCACCCTCAGTATGGCGCGCCCCCTAGAGCCAACGCAACCCCCCACCCTCAGTATGGCGCGCCCCTCAGAGCCAACGTGCCCCCCCACCCTCAGTATGGCGCGCCCCTCAGAGCCAACGCGCCCCCCACTCTCAGTATGGCGCGCCCCCTAGAGCCAACGCAACCCCCCACCCTCAGTATGGCGCGCCCCTCAGAGCCAACGTGCCCCCCCACCCTCAGTATGGCGCGCCCCTCAGAGCCAACGTGCCCCCCCACCCTCAGTATGGCGCGCCCCGCAGAGCCAACGTGCCCCCCCACTCTCAGTATAGTGCGCCCCTCAGAGCCAACGCGCCCCCCACTCTCAGTATGGCGCGCCCCCTAGAGCCAACGCAACCCCCCACCCTCAGTATGGCGCGCCCCTCAGAGCCAACGTGCCCTCCCACCCTCAGTATGGCGCGCCCCTCAGAGCCAACGTGCCCCCCCACCCTCAGTATGGCGCGCCCCTCAGAGCCAACGTGCCCCCCCACCCTCAGTATGGCGCGCCCCTCAGAGCCAACACGCCCCCCACCCTCAGTATGGCGCGCCCCTCAGAGCCAACGTGCCCCCCCACCCTCAGTATGGCGCGCCCCTCAGAGCCAACGTTCCCCCCACCCACAGTATGGCGCGCCCCTCAGATCCAACGTGCCTCCCACCCTCCCACCTCAGTATAGTGCACCTCTCAGAGCCACGCAATCCCCCCACTCTCAGTATGGCGCACCTCCTAGAGCCAACATAGCCCCCCACCCTCAGTATGGCGCGCCCCCTAGAGTCAACACGCTCCGCGCCCCTCAGAGCCAATGTGCCCCCCCACCCTCAGTATAGCGCGCCCCTCAGAGCCAACACGCCCCCCACCCTCCCACCTCAGTATAGTGCACCCCTCAGAGCCACGCAATCCCCCCACTCTCAGTATGGCGCACCTCCTAGAGCCAACATAACCCCCCACCCTCAGTATGGCGCGCCCCACAGAGCCAACACGCCCCCCACGCTCAGTATGGCGCGCCCCTCGGAGTGAACACACTCCGCCACCCTCAGTATGGTGCGCCCCTCAGAGCCAACGCAACCCCCCACCCTCAGTATGGTGCGCCCCACAGAGCCAACACGCCCCCCACGCTCAGTATGGCGCGCCCCTCGGAGTGAACACGCTCCGCCACCCTCAGTATGGTGCGCCCCTCAGAGCCAACGCAACCCCCCACCCTCAGTATGGTGCGCCCCACAGAGCCAACACGCCCCCCACGCTCAGTATGGTGCGCCCCTCGGAGTGAACACGCTCCGCCACCGTCAGTATAGCGCGCCCCTCAGTGCCAACACCCCCCCACCCTCAATATGGTGTACCCCACAGAGCTGATGCATTCCCCACACACCCTAAGTGTAGGACACCCTGCAGAGCCTACACTCCCTCACCCTCAGTATTGCGCACCCTGCAGAGCCAATGTGCCCCCCCAAGTATGGCATGCCCGGCAGACTGACCACACCCACCCCTCAGTATGGCGCGCCCTACAGAGCCAGTACAGCCCCCTACCCTGAGTATGGCACGTCCTGCAGAACCAATGCCCCCCGCTCAGTATGGCACGTCCTGCAGAGCAAACGCCCACCCTCTCAGTACGGAGCACCCCGCAGAGCCACTGCCCCCCCAGTACAGAGCATGCCGCAGAGTCTATGCCCCCCAGTGCAGACCACCCACGGAGTCTATGCCAGCCCCCCAGTACAGAGCACCCCGCAGAGCTGGCACCCCCCGATATGTAGTGCCCCACAGAACCAGGCAGTGCCCTCCCAGTATGCACCCACACTCTTCTCCTCAGGGTCCCAGCCCCCCATTCCTCCAACATGTGGGTGTGTCCCTGCAGATCCCTCCCTGCAGCCCTCAAGTGGGGGAGGGATGTGTGTGTCACCTTGGCGAGGGTGTGAAAAGCCTCAAACTTCGCCAGCGTCTCCTCCACGGCCAACACCGAATCCCCCACCTCCATGGGGGTGAATCCTGCCAGCGCCTGCTCCCCACGGTCAGCCAGCCAGCCCACCGCCTGCCAGGACAGAGGGTGAGAGCAACAAGAACGGGCAGGGGGGCAGGCATGTGGGGGTCAGCACCCCAGGCATGGTGGGGGAGAGGACATGGGGGCTGCTAGACTGCTGGACGCGGGAGTTGGGAGGGGATCTGGGGGAGGGGGGACAGAACCCCAGGCACAGGGGTGGCAGAGGGCAGGGAAGGTTTTGGTGCCAGATAGGGAGGGGCACGTGGGGCAGGCATGGGGTAGATGAGGCATGTGGGGGCAGCATGCAGCAGGTACGGGGGCTGTCAGTGCTCTGGGCGTGGAGGAAGGTGAAACACACAGCAGCACAGTGGGGGGGGGCAGTGAGGGGGGAAGGTCACCGTGGAGGTAACAGAGGGGTACTACCTGTGTCATCTGCCGGCGGCCCCTCTCCTGCTCCAGCTGCCCCAGGCGCCGATTGCTGAGCTGCACCAGCCTATGAATGGCATCGTCCACCTCCTGATACAAGCTGGCAGCCCTCACGGCCTGGGCACTGGGGACGGGAAAGGACATCAGCCCCTGCCCCACGTGCCACCCCTCGTGCCATACTGCCGCCCCTCGCGCCATACCGTTGCCCCATGCACCGTTCCCCCAGCCCCACGTGCTGCCCCTCGTGCCGTACTGCTGCCCCACGCGCCGCACCGCTGCCCCACACGCCGCCCCTCGCGCCATACTGCTGCCCCACACGCCGCCCCCCCAACCCCATGCGCTGCCCCCCCACTGCCAACCCCACACTTGCCCAGCCACCCCCATGCTGTCAACTCCATCTAGCCACCGCCCTGCCCCGCCAGCCCCCCACACTGTGGCCTGGGGACAGCAAATAGCATGTCACTCCCTGCCTCTCACATCACCACGCCACCAACCTCGTCACCCGCCCCCCCCCCGCTCCGCCAGGCCACAGGGTATGGGGCAGCTTCCCAGGCCAGCATGTGCATAAAGGGGGCAGAGACCACCTCTCCCAACTACAACAGGCGAACTCCGGCACAGGGGCCACCCCCCAGCATAGGTTGCAGGGACACCCCGCGTGTAGGCCCCGATCTCCTCCCACTGTTAGGCCTGGTGTCCCCTCCCCTCCCGTGTGGAATGTGGGACAGGTGTCACCTGCAGGTCTCTGGTGGGGGCAGTTGAGCCAGCAGGGACCCCCCGCTGCTCTGCAACTCCAGCAGCCGTGGGTCTGATAGCAGCTTCTGCATGGCATCCTTGTGCCCGGAGATCCGCACAGAGAGCGCCTGCGGGCACATAACAGTGAGCAATACAACACCCTCCCTGCACAGCCAGCCTGGCCCGGCCCAAACCCTCCAGCCCAGACAGCGCCTGGCCCAGAGCCACCCGAACAGCCGGTCCAGTCCAGAGCCCCCCGAACAGCCAGCCCAGAGCCCCCTGCCCAGCCAGCCCAGAGCCCCACAAACAGCCAGTCCAGCCCAGAGCCCCTGCCCAGCCACCATGGCCCTGTCCAGAGCCCCCCTGAACAGCCCAGGCCAAAGCCCCCCGAATAGCCACCCTGGCCCAGAGGCCCCTGCTTTGATGACCAAGCCTAGAGCCCCCTACCCAGCTGGCCCAGCCCAGAGCCTCCGCAGGAAGCTCAAGGGGGCCCTGCGGGGGCAGGAGAGTCACAGGGGAGAGCCAGGGAGGCCTGGAGGGCTGCATGGGAATACAGGGTGGCAGGAGACCTGTAGGGGGAGGGGAGGACAGTTGTAGCGGGGCTGGGGAACAGGGGAGACATGGGAAGTGCTAGGCAGAGATGGTCTCCACCTAACGAAGAGAGGGAAGAGCATCTTCGCAAGCAGGCTGGCTAACCTAGTGAGGAGGGCTTTAAACTAGGTTCACTGTGGGAAGGAGACCAAAGCCCTGAGGTAAGTGGGGAAGTGGGATCCCGGGAGGAAGCGCAAGCAGGAGAGTGCAAGAGGGGACGACTCCTGCCTCATACTGAGAAAGCAGGATGATCAGCGAGTTATCTTAAGTGCCTATACACAAATGCAAGAAGCCTGGGAAACAAGCAGGGAGAACTGGAAGTCCTGGCACAGTCAAGGAATTATGATGTGATTGGAATAACAGAGACTTGGTGGGATAACTCATATGACTGGAGTACTGTCATGGATGAATATAAACTGTTCAGGAAGGACAGGCAGGGCAGAAAAGGTGGGGGCATTGCATTGTATGTAAGAAAGCAGTATGACTGCTCAGAGCTCCAGTATGAAACTGCAGAAAAACCTGAGAGTCTCTGGATTAAGTTTAGAAGTGTGAGCAACAAGGGTGATGTCATGGTGGGAGTCTGCTATAGACCACCAGACCAGGGGGATGAGGTGGACGAGGCTTTCTTCCGGCAACTAACAGAAGTTACTAGATCACAGGCCCTGGTTCTCATGGGAGACTTCAATCACCCTGATATCTGCTGGGAGAGCAATACAGCAGTTCACAGACAATCCAGGAAGTTTTTGGAAAGTGTAGGGGACAATTTCTTGGTGCAAGTGCTGGAGGAACCAACTAGGAGCAGAGCTCTTCTTGACCTGCTGCTCACAAACAGGGAAGAATTAGTAGGGGAAGCAAAAGTGGATGGGAACCTGGGAGGCAGTGACTATGAGATGGTTGAATTCAGGATCCTGACACAAGGAAGAAAGGAGAGCAGCAGAATACAGACACTGGACTTCAGAAAAGCAGACTTTGACTCCCTCAGGGAACTGATGGGCAGGATCCCCTGGGAGAATAACATGAGGGGCAAAGGAGTCCAGGAGAGCTGGCTGTATTTTAAAGAATACTTATTGAGGTTGCAGGAACAAACCATCCCGATGTATAGAAAGAATAGTAAATATGGCAGGCGACCAGCTTGGCTTAACAGTGAAATCCTTGCTGATCTTAAACACAAAAAAGAAGCTTACAAGAAGTGGAAGATTGGACAAATGACCAGGGAGGAGTATAAAAATATTGCTCAGGCATGCAGGAGTGAAATCAGGAAGGCCAAATCACACTTGGAGTTGCAGCTAGCAAGAGATGTTAAGAGTAACATGAAGGATTTCTTCAGGTATGTTAGCAACAAGAAGAAAGTCAAGGAAAGTGTGGGCCCCTTACTGAATGAGGGAGGCAACCTAGTGACAGAGGATGTGGAAAAAGCTAATGTACTCAGTGCTTTTTTTCCTCTGTCTTCACGAACAAAGTCAGCTCCCAGACTACTGCACTGGGCAGCACAGCATGGGGAGGAGGTGACCAGCCCTTTGTGGGAAAAGAAGTGCTTCAGACTATTTAGAAAAGCTGGACGAGCACAAATCCATGGGGCTGGATGCACTGCATCGGAGGGTGCTAAAGGAGTTGGCAGATGTGATTGCAGAGCCGTTGGCCATTATCTTTGAAAACTCATGGCGATCAGGGGAGGTCCCGGATGACTGGAAAGTGCCCATCTTTAAAAAAAGGGAAGGAGGAGGATCCGGGGAACTACAGGCCGGTCAGCCTCACCTCAGTCCCTGGAAAAATCATGGAGCAGGTCCTCAAGGAATCAATTCTGAAGCACTTAGAGGAGAGGAAAGTTATCAGGAACAGTCAGCATGGATTCACCAAGGGCAAGTCATGCCTGACTAACCTAATTGCCTTCTATGACGAGATAACTGGCTCCGTGGATGAGGGGAAAGCAGTGGACATATTATTCCTTGACTTTAGCAAAGCTTTTGATACAGTCTCCCACAGTATTCTTGCCGGCAAGTTAAAGAAGTATGGGCTGGATGAATGGACTATAAGGTGGATAGAAAGCTGGCTAGATCATCGGGCTCAACGGGTAGTGATCAATGGCTTGATGTCTAGTTGGCAGCCGGTATCAAGCGGAGTGCCCCAAGGGTCGGTCCTAGGGCCAGTTTTGTTCAATATCTTCATTAATGATCTGGAGGATGGCGTGGACTGCACTCTCAGCAAGTTTGCATATGACACTAAACTGGGAGAAGCGGTAGATACGCTGGAGGGTAGGGATAGGATACAGAGGGACCTAGACAAATTAGAGGATTGGACCAAAAGAAACCTGATGAGGTTCAACAAGGACAAGTGCAGAGTCCTGCACTTAGGACGGAAGAATCCCATGCACTGCTACAGACTAGGGACCAAATGGCTAGGCAGCAGTTCTGCAGAAAAGGACCTAGGGGTTACAGTGGACGAGAAGCTGGATATGAGTCAACAGTGTGCCCTTGTTGCCAAGAAGGCTAATGGCATTTTGGGCTGTATAAGTAGGGGCATTGCCAGCAGATTGAGGGACGTGATCATTCAACTCTATTTGACATTGGTGAGGCCTCATCTGGAGTACTGTGTCCAGTTTTGGGCCCCACACTACAAGAAGGATGTGGGAAAACTGGAAAGAGTCCAGCAGGCAACAAAAATGATTAGGGGGCTGGAGCACATGACTTATGAGGAGAGCCTGAGGGAACTGGGATTGTTTAGTCTGCAGAAGAGAAGAATGAGCGGGGATTTGATAGCTGCTTTCAACTACCTGAAGGGGGTTTCAAAGAGGATGGAGCTAGGCTGTTCTCAGTGGTACAGATGACAGAACAAGGAGTAATTGTCTCAAGTTGCAGTGGGGAAGGTTTAGGTTGGATATTAGGAAACACTTTTTCACTAGGAGGGTGGTGAAGCACTGGAATGGGTTACCTAAGGAGGTAGTGGAATCTCCATCCTTAGAGGTTTTTAAGGTCAGGCTTGACAAAGCCCTGGCTGGGATGATTTAGTTGGGGATTGGTCCTGCTTTCAGCAGGGGGTTGGACTAGATGACCTCCTTGTCACGGAGTGTGGGGGGACACAAGGCCCTGCACCCCCAGCTTCCTGCGATTCACCATGACTCTCAGCCAGCCAGTAAAGCAGAAGGTTTATTTAGACGAAAGGAACACAGTCCAAGACAGGTCTTGCAGGCACACACAACAGGATCCCCCCCAGTTAGGTCCATCTTGGGGTCCCAGGGCCCCACAGCCCCCTTGGGAGGTCAGAGCCCTGTCTGCCTCCCAGCCATTCCACCAGCCAGCTCCTGAAACTCTCCCTTCAGCGACCCCTCCCACAGCCTTTGTTCAGTTTCCTGGGCAAAGGTGTCACCTGGCCTCTAACCCCTTCCTGGGTTCTCACGTTACATGCTCTGGTGTCTTCCCTCAAGGCCAGTCTCCCATCCCCCAATGCAGACTGTCCTAGCCAACCTCCCCTGCCTTCCCAGCCAACACTCCCCACTCAGCATTCAAAGACCACATTAAGAACAGTCCCAGTTCGTCACACTCCTGAGATCCCTTCCAACCCTGATATTCTATGATTCTATGAAGGCCAAGGGGCACCGAGCTGCAAGGGGACCGGGGTGTGGGGGTGGTGAGCTGCATGGGGGTGTCACGTACCTCGTCACTCTCGGCCAATTCTGATGCCTCCAACTCGGCACTGGCCACTTGCACCGACTGGATCACGCCCTGGCAGAGCCCGCAGAGCTGCTCCAGCGCCTGCAGGGAGAGACATCGGGCAGCGAGGGGGACACAGACCCCTGGAAGAGATGGTGGGAAGGGGGCCTGGGGTTCAGCCAGGGGTACTGCGGGGGGGAATGTGCCACCCCTGGTTATGTGGGAGGTTGTGTGACACAGTTTGCTGCAGGAGGCGGGGGTTGTGGAGGTGTTGGGGTGCTGCAGGGGTGCTGGAGGGCTATGGGGGTCACTCCTAGCTCTCACCTGGCACATCTCCACCCACTGGGTCTGTGAGTGCTGCAGGGTCCCGCCCAGAGTCGGCTGCAGCTGCTCCGGGTCCACGAACTGAGGCAGGTCGCCTGGGGAGAGCACGAGTGCCTCCTGGGGAAAGGAGCAGGGAGTCACCAAGCAGGGAACCCCCACTGCCTCCCCCAGCTAGGGGAAAACCTGCCACCCCATTATCCCCTCCCTTCCCTGACAGGGAACCCCCTTCCATTATCCCCCCCCACACCCTCCCACCTGCACCTGCCAGGCAGGAAACCCCTCCCATTATCTTCCCCCCTCCCAGAAGGGAATCCCCCACACACCCTCCCAGCTGCTCCTTCCAGGCAGGAAACCCCTCCCATTATCTTCCCCCCTCCCGGCCGGGAATCTCCCCCACACCCCCTCCCAGCACTCTCACTCTAGTTCAGGTGCTGTCAGTCCTTCCTACCCCACCCCTGACGCCCCCTACCTGAGTGAGGGGCAGCTCCTCGCGGCCCTCCAGTGGGGCCAGCACCAGCAGGCGGCTCACAGGAGCTGGTGAAGCCTCCTGCAAGGCAAGAAGAAATCAGGCTGTCACCCCAGTGCCCAGAGCAGGGGGATGGGGGGGGGGGCAGGCAGGGGGCAAAGGTGTTCCTTGGAGTCCTTGCAGGGCTGGCAGCAGGGTGGGGAGGGGCCATGCATAGACGGTGCAGGCAGTGAGGGGAGCTTTGCACCATGAGGGGGGGAGGAGTTATTGTGGGGCAAGGAGCAGCATGGGGCCATGTGGGGGGCAGTGCAGGCTGTAGGCAGGGAGCCATGCGCTGTGGGGCAGGGCAGGAGGAGCAGCATGGTACCATGTGGGAGGCAAGCAAGGGGTGGGGAGGGGTCATTGCAGGGGAAGCTGGGTGGCTGTGTTGGGTGCTTGCAGGATTGGCAGCCGTGCAGGAGGTGGTGAGGCAGGGCTGGGCTCCGCAGGGGGGAGAACCAGAGAACTGTTAGAGGGGGTAGGAAGGGGGCTGTGCAGGTGGGGGTGGCAATGCTGGGGGGTCTGTCTGGGGCGGTACCTGCAGCTCCTGCAGGGCTGGCAGCAGTGCAGGGGGGTGGGGGGACAGAGCCCCCCCTTGCCGCAGATCCAGCAGCACGGTCAGCCCCAGCTCCTGCTGCTCCTTCCTACAGGGGAGAGGACAGTGAGGGGTTAATGGGGTGACAGTTCTCACCCCCCGGTAGGGGATGGGGCGAGGTGTGCAGCATGGTGCAGTTGTGGGGGTGTATGGGGGACAATGTGGGGTTGGTGTTGGGAGCATGGGGGTTTATGTAGGGAGGACGGTGTGAGAAGTGGGGATGAGGCTGTGGGGGAAGGAGGAGTGCGGGCTGTGCGGAAGGAGCTAGTGTGGGGGAAGACGTGAAAAGTGGGGGGGATGTATGTGGGAGGACTGGGGTCTCCCCATTGGTGTTACCTGAGCAGCGAATGCAGGAATTGCAGGGCCTGGCTCAGCTCCCCCTGCGCCGGGAGGGATTGGCATAGGGATGGGGAGGGTCGGCAGGGATCCATGGGGGAGGTGGTGTAGGGATGTGGGGGGATGGATGTGGGAGGACTGGGGTCTCCCTGGTGCTGGCATTACCTGAGCAGCGAATGCAGGTACCGCAAGGCCTGGCTCAGTTCCCCCTGGGCTGGGGCCGGCTCCCCTGGGGGCTGGGGGGTGACGGTCAGTAAGGCCCTTCCCATCCGGTCTACTCCGCCTGCAGGGACGAGGCAGGGTGAAGGAGGCCGTGAGCCTGGGCAGGGCCCATGACACACACCCCCCCCCCACAGGAGCAGGCAGAGGGAGGACAGCTGTGGGGCAGCCCTAGGGCGGTGGGAGTCAGCAGTTCTATTCTGTGCTCCCAGAAGCTGGGCCAAGCAGGAGGAGTGGCTGCTTGGGGTCTTCCCTGCGCTTGGTGTGAGCTAGCAGGTGGCAGAAGGGGAGTCTCTCTCCCCGCCACCCCGCAAAGGGGAGCAGAGGATCCCAGAGGAAAACGCTCCTCCATGATCCCTACAGGACCCTTCCTCGCTGTACTGCACTCTCCCCACCCCCCAGCAGGAGCCCCCATTCCCCCCCCCGCCCTTGCTCTGTTCCCCTGCGGTGCCAGGCACTCTAGCTCTGCCCCTTGGGAGATGCCCAGCTGTAGAAAACCCCTGCCCCAGACAGCCAGGCCACTGCACTGAACCCAGGAGCAGCCTTTCCCTCAGGCAGCCACGGCCTCCTTCCCATGCCACGGCTCTCCACGAGGCCGCCAGCCCCATACCACGTGGGGCACTGGGCAGAGGGGCACACAGGGCTCGCATGCTCTGTTCAATTGCCCCAGTAGCTGAGGGCCGAGCCCTGGCTCTGCCCCCTGCCCCATGGGCTGCCCCCACATTACCATATCTGCCTGTAAAGGAGGGCCTGAGGCCAGGCTGCCTGGGAAGGGAATGGAAACAATGAACAAGAAGCACGAGGGTGCAACTCAGGAGCCCCAGCCAAGGGTCTCCGGGCCCCTTGGGCACATTCTGCCCAAGAGCAAAGCAGCTCTAGACCCCAGGACCTCCTAGTTCCCAGCCAGCGCCCTCTCTGCTGGGCCACAGTCCAGTCGGCCAGCAGCCCTGCATCAGCGCTGGGCTTTCCTTGGCCTGGCCGGCTCCAGGACGCCGAGCTTGTCCAGGCAGCTCCCTCAGCGCACTTAGGCCGACAGGGCACCAGGCCCAAGCGGAGGAGGGGCGTGGCCCGCATTAAGGCGACAGGAGGGACAGGAGGGTGGGGGTACTGCTACACCAGGCTCCGGGGTGCCAGCCCTCCCCCGTCCACGTGCCTAGCCGCTAACCAGCATAGGCCCGGGCACTCACCTGTCAGTTGAAAGATGCCTGAGCGCAAAAGCTCCCAGTCTACATCTTGCCCCACAGGGGCTGAGGTGGGGGGTAGGGATTCCACGGGGCAGCAGGTTCCTGCACCCCCCGTGAGGGGCAAAACACTCTCCACAAAGGGGGCTGCACCAGCACCAACAGCCTCCGTCCTCTCCAGCGATCCGGGGGCAGCCTCTTCCTCTGCGCCGGTGGGGACTGCAGCCTCTGCCGGGGCGGCTGTGAGGGCCCCCTGCCCGAGGCAGTCAGCACAAGTCTCTTCCTCTTGGCTTGGGGGGATGGCCTCCTCTCCTGGGGTGGGGGCATCCGAGAGTCTGGTGACAGAGGGGCTGTCCGGCTCCATGCTGCTGGGGGGGATGCCCTCCTCTCCTGGGGTGGGGGCAATGGGGAGTCTGGTTCCAGAGGTGTTGCCCCCCTCTGTGCTGCTGGGGGGGATGCCCCCCTCTCCTGGGGTGGGGGTAATGGGGAGTCTGGTGCCAGAGGCGTTGCTCCCCTCTGTGCTGTTGGGGAGAACACCCCCTTCTCCTGGGGTGGTGGCAACAGGCTGTTTGGCGCCAGAGGGGCTGCCCCCTTCTTTGGTGCTGGGGGGGACACCCCCCTCTCCTGGGGTGGAGGTAATGGGCAGTCTGGTGCCAGAAGGGCTGCCCTCCTTTTTGGTGCTCGGGGGGATGTCCCCCTCTCCTGGGGTGGGGACAACAGGGAGTCCGGTGCCAGCAGGGATACCCCCCTCTTTGGTGCCAGCCGGGGCGTCCCCCACCCCTGCCCCAGGAGACCCAGGCTCCTTCCAATCCACACTGGTGGGGCAGCCTCTCCCTCCCCACTTTCTCCTCCTGCGGTTGCCCTTGGCAGCCCGGTGTGGCAGCCCTGGAGCAGAGTCCCCAACGGCCCCTTGCTGGGGGCTAGTCCTGGCTCCTGGTGGTTCTGCTCTGGCTGGCCTCAGGTCAGGGCTGGGAGCCTCGTGCCGGGGGCTGCTCGGCCTTGGAAGGCCCTGGCTCTGTTCCCGCTGCCCAGGGCTAGGCCATGCAGCTGGCCAGACCGCCTGCCCCCCTCCCTCACTGAGACCCTGCACCTCAGCCACAGTGCTGGGCTGGGGAGAGATGGCTGGGGGGCCAGGGTCCCTGCTCCGCTGTACCTTCCAGAGGTTGCAATCCCCTCCTTGCTGCCTCTCCCCAGGGACCCCATCCCACTGCTTCTCCTCAGGGTCCCCGCTCCGCTGTACCTCCCCGAGGCTGCAATCCCCTCCTTGCTGCCTCTCCCCAGGGACCCCATCCCACTGCTTCTCCTCAGGGTCCCCGCTCCGCTGTACCTCCCCGAGGCTGCAATCCCCTCCTTGCTGCCTCTCCCCAGGGACCCCATCCCGCTGCTTCTCCTCAGGGTCCCCGCTCCGCTGTACCTCCCTGAGGCTGCAATCCCCTCCTTGCTGCCTCTCCCCAGGGACCCCATCCCGCTGCTTCTCCTCAGGGTCCCTGCCCCGCTGCACCTCCCCGAGGCTGGGATACCCTCCCCGCTGCCCCTCCGGAGGGTCCCCACCCTGCTGCTCATCCCCCAGGCTGGGATCCCCTGCCCTCTCCCCAGGCAGACGCCCCTCTTTGCCCCGACTCTGTGCTGCCACTTTGTGTGCAGGGCCCCCCCGATCCTGCCCATCCCTGTGGCTGGCCCTCAGCCCTCCAGTCTCCCCATATGGCCTCTGTAGGTCCCAGCCCCGGAGGAGCCCTGCTTGGCCGGGATCCGCCCCTGGCCGCCCCCCTTCCCAGGTCCTGCGGGGCCGGTTCCTGGGCAGAGTCTCCTCCCGACTGGGCTTGTGGTGCAGCCAGGCACGGTGGCGCCGGTTGCGGCCCTTGCCCTGGCCCTTGCGGGCGGGCAGGGTGCGGCTCTGGGAACTGGGGGACACTGGGGTTGGGGGGGCGTCGTGCTGGGGTGGGCTGATTTCCAGGAGCTGCACATACTCCCCCTCCAGGCCCCCACCCTCCGCCTCCTGGCTCTCCCCGCCTGAGTGGCCCCCGTCCCCAGGGCTGCGAGCCCCCAGCACCTCAGGGCTGGGGCCCGGCAGGCAACGCCGCCCCACCATGAAGCTGCCCTGGTGCACGAACTGCGGGCAGATGAGTTCGGTCCAGGGCAGGCGCAGAACCCGCTCTTCAGCTGCCAGCAGGCAACGCTCCAGCCGCCCGGCCCGCCGGTCTTTGTTGATGCCGTTCAGCCACTCGGCAGTGAAGAGGAAGGGGTAGGCGTCAGGCAGCACCGGCAGCTCCTGCACGCTGCGCCCGTCCGGCGACAGGCACTTGAGCACCAGGCGGGGCGCACGGGACAGGTAGGGGGCCACCTGCAGGTAGAAGTCACCAGGACACAGCTGCTGCCAGGGCAGGGAGCTGAGCTGCACCACCACCTTCTCATGCAGACAGAGCGGCCAGCCCTCGTGACAGAACACAAACCCGCTGTACTGGGCCTGACGGGAGAGAGAGACAGAGTCAGGGGGCAGCACAACCTGAGGCACCCGGTCCTGTGCCTGGGAGGCTAGATGCGCCTCTCCATGCACTGAGCCTGTAGCTAGGTGCCGGGCCTGTAGCCGCACACCCCTCCACGCGCCGGGCCCGCGGACAGACACACGTCCCCTCCACGCGCCGGGCCCACGGACAGACACATGTCCCCTCCACGCGCCGGGCTCGCGGAAAGACGCCCCTCATGCACCAGGCCCACAGACAGACGCACACCTCTCGACGCACCAGACCAACAGACAGACACACGCCTCCTCCATGCACCGGGCCCACGGACAGACGCACACCTCTCGACGCACCAGGCCCATGGACAGACGCACACCTCTCGACGCGCCAGGCCAACAGACAGACACACGCCCCCTCCATGCACCAGGCCCACGGACAGACGCACGTCCCCTCCACACGCTGGGCCCACAGACAGACGCACGCCCCCTCCACACGCCGGGCCCACGGACAGACACACGCCCCCTCCATGCGCTGGGCCCACAGACAGACACACGCCCCCTCCACACGCCGGGCCCACGGACAGACACACGCCCCCTCCATGCGCTGGGCCCACGGACAGACGCACGCCCCCTCCATGCGCTGGGCCCACAGACAGACAGACAGACGCCCCCTCCATGCGCCGGGCCTGCAGACAGACACACGTCCCTCCATGCACCAGGCCCAACCCACAGACACATACCCCTCAACACGCTGGGCCCACACACACCCCCGCCTTCGTGTACTGTGCCAGACAAACATCCTTGCACACACATACGCATGGATGGACAGATGGAGGCACAGACAGACTCACACAGGCCTCCTGTTGAATGCGTGCCAGGATGTGCTTGGCAGGTATAAGGAACTCAATGGTGTAGCGCAGGGCATCCTCCCGGTACGTCCGCTCCACCACCTCGAACACCTGCCCCAGCAGCGTGGGTGCTGTGGCCGCAAAGGGCGGGTACAGGGCTGAGAGCGTGTTCTGCACACAGTCCTCCACTGGCTCGGGCTCCTGTGGGGAAGGGCGACATGGCACTGCCCTAAAGATTAGCCACACTCCCCTCCCAGCTCAGAGATAGAACCCAGGAGTCCTGGTGCACAGCTCCCAGATCCCCTACTCTACCCCACTAGACCCCACCGCCTCTCAGCTCAGAGAGAGAACCCAGGAGTCCTGGCTCCTAGACCCCCTGCTCCACCCCACTAGACCCCACCGCCTCTCAGCTCAGAGAGAGAACCCAGGAGTCCTGGCTCCTAGACCCCCTGCTCCACCCCACTAGACCCCACCGCCTCTCAGCTCAGAGAGAGAACCCAGGAGTCCTGGCTCCCAGACCCCCAGCTCTAACCCACTCCCCTCCCAGACCTTGCCCAGCTGAGGCCCTGAGGCATGGGACGGCATTGTGCAGCCCGTACTAAGCAGCACAGCTCCTGTTATGGGCCAGGGCCCTGCCCACGCAGAGGTGCCAAGCCCAGTCTGAGCTAGCGACTGCGTGAGCACAGCTGGGCTGGGCCAGGGGGCTGGGAGCCGAGCACAGGCCCCCGCACCAGCTGCAAGCCATTAACGGCACTGAGCTCATTCCTTCCGCAGCACACAGGGCCAGGAAACTGCTGCGGGGAGGGGAGAGCTCTGTCTAGACTCTGCTCCTCACACCCCACCAGCTGGCACCAGTGTCCCGTGAGGGCGGGGACCAGCTCTCGGCATCTATCCCCAAGTCCATATCCAACTCAGAGGGGGCCTGCCCCGCACAGACATCACCTCAGTCCTCTGCCCCCCATAGGGCAGGCACTGGTTAGAGTTGGGGAGCTGGCCCCTGGCCATCTAGCCCCATCGCCATACCCTGCTCAGGACAGCCCCACAATGCCCCAGCCCCCTGCTCCCCACAGCACTGGCCATGAGTGGGGGAATTGGAGAGGAAAATCTCTACTGTAGACGGAGATACACAACTTCCCAGTGCTGCGAGCTTTCTTGTGACAGTGCCCAGCTGGGAACTCCAGGTGATGCGAGCTTCCCCACACAGTGCCCAAATGGGGACCCCTGTGCTGCAAGCTTCCCCGTGACAGTGCCCAGCCAGGGACCCCTGGCCCCAGGGCGATCCCCACCACCCAGCCCCCACCAGAATGACTCTCTATCAGACAGACAAACGCGCCCCTTCCAGTGCCCCCCCATCCATCTCCTATACAAACACAGCTCACAGGAGTGTCTCCTCCCAGGACTTGACATTCCCTGTGTGTGGGACGGGAGCAAGGACAACCAGAGAATCCAGTGAAATCCTGGGATAGACATGGGGGGGGGAACAGGGGGAGGCAGTGGACCCTTGATAGCCGGAGAGTTCTGGCCAGAAGAGGGGTGGATGGGGGGTACCTACGGAGCCCTGGCCGGGCGGAAGGGATGGAGGGGAGTAGGGGTGCTGAAACAATTTTTATACTGGGGGTGCTGAGAGCCATTGAACCAAACTGTAAACCAGGTATATAATGGAAACCTCTTCAAGCCAGAGGGTGCGGCAGCACCCCCTGCACCCCTAGTTCCATCACCTATGGAGGGAGGCACCCGGGAAACCCTGGCCAGGCCGAAGGGATGGAGGGGTGGGCACCCAGTGAGCCTTGGCCGGGAGGGGACTGGATGGGGGATACCCGGGGGCCCATGGCTGGGAATGGGGGCTGGGTGAAGGATACCCAGGGAGCCCTGGCCGGGTCAGGGCTGGGTGGAGGATATCCAAGGGGCCCTGACCAGGTTAAGTTGGATGGAGGGTATCCAGGGGACCTGGCTGGGCAGGGGCTGGGTGGGGAGTACCCAGGGGGACCTGGCTGGGGGGAGGATGGGGGGGTACCCGGGGAGCTCTGGCCGGGCAGGGACTGGGTGGGGGGTCCCTGAGGGGCCCTGACCAGGTTAAGTTGGATGGGGGGTACCGGGGGCCCTGGCTGGGCAGGGGCTGGGTGGAGGATATCCAAGGGGCCCTGACCAGGTTAAGTTGGATGCGGGGTATCCAGGGGCCCTGGCTGGGCAGGGGCTGGGTGGAGAGTACCCAGGGGGACCTGGCTGGGGGGCGGATGGGGGGGTACCCGGGGGGCCCTGGCCGGGCGGGGGCTGGATGGGGGGTACCCGGGGGCCCCGGCCAGGCGGAGGATACCCGGGGGCCCTGGCCGGGCGGGAGCTGGATGGGGGGTGCCCGAGGGGCCCTGGCCGGCCGGCGATACTGACCATGGCGCGCCCCGTGCGCTCCCCGCGCTCGGGCTCAGACTGCTCCCCGTGCCGGGCGCTGGGGCTCGGCCCCCCATGGGCCGCAGCGACTCGGTCCCGCTAGACGCCTCCGACCACCGGGCTGGACTGGAGCCGCTCACGCAGGACGGGGCCCCGCCAAGGGGGACGCCGAGACGCAGGCGGCGCCGGGCGGTGCCGGGCAGGGGAGCCGAGCCCCGCGCGACCGAAGCATGTCCGGACCGGGACCCCCCAGAGCCCCAATCTGCCCGGAACACCCCTAACCTGGCCTGGGGCCCTCCGAACCCCGATCGGCGCTCCCATGCACCCCTGCCACGGGAATAACCCTGATTCCGCCTCGGACCCCCAATGCACCCCAAGCCAAGAACCTCCAGCCCTAACTCCACCTGGAGACCCCCAAACCCACTGTGGACAGAGCCCACCAAGGGAGCCCCCAACCCTTACCCCACCTGCCCCCCTACAGCCCTGCATGGAGCCCCATACCACCACCCTGGGGAAACCCTCAACATCAGCCCCACAAGAGGATCCCCTACCTGTGGGTAGTCCCTCATCCTCTCTGTCACCACACAGACCCTGCCCCATCCAGGGACCCCCCCTCCCAACACACACCCTGTCCTATCCAGGGAATCCCCCCCCACACACACACACACACTCACGCTGCCCTTACCAGGGATTGCCACACACACTACACCCAGCCTAGGGATCTCCCCCCACCCCAGATTAGGAATTCTCAGCCCCCACCCCCGCTTCTCTTTCTATCTCATCCCCAGCCCCCAGTTTCAGGCATCTGTAAAAAACCCCATGATCTATTATCTGGCCCTACCAGAAAATGGTGCCAGGGAATGTTTCCCCAGGGTGCTGCCCCACAGCTGGGGCCTGTCTTCCCCCAGGGACCTTCACCCCAACCAGGAGACAACATAGCTCAGACCTCAGAGGGGAAATAATCTGGAATAAGCTACAAAAGAGGAGAGCAGCAGGAGCGTGTTTGAAGTGGCAGGTGTAAGGAAGTGTCAGCTGAAGTAGTTTCCTGTTCAATGCTGTCTGACACCATGTTCCAGCTTCTTGCTGGTGCAAAATACATCACCTGGGACTTGCTCTCACCCCAGGCACTCTGGGTGAGAAAGGCAGAGGCACCCTGCTGAGGGACAGGGGTCCAACTGAAGCCGCTTTGTGCTTCGCCTCTGAGTTTGGCCCGGTCTGTGACTAGAATCAGTAAACAGCTTATGGCGTCTGTGTGGCGGTCGGTGGTGGGTCCCTTTAGAGCAGCCCTATCCATGGACAACCTAGAGAAAGCCTCAGCCCAAGCAGGCCTGTTGACAATGCAGACGTAACTGTCACGGAAATGAGACAATGTGGGAATATTTAGTAATTTTTTTATGAGTCCTGTTTCTGCCTTAGTTGTGCATTGTTACCCAGTGAGCGGAAGGGGGCTGTTTGCTCTCCAAGCAGGCAGAGATACCGGTGTGGGTATCATGTAGCTGTCTGGGCCTTAGTCTCCATATCAAGTAATCGGTCTTCACTGTTGAGGATGTGAGGGAGATTCCCAAACCTGAGCCATTCTTTTTGGGTGACAGATCTGAGGAACTGTCCCAAATTGAGGTGTCCTTAGGGGAGGTTTTGGAACAAATTGATAAACTAAACAGTAATAAGCCTCCAGGACCTGATGGTATTCACCCAAGAGTTCTGAAGGAACTCAAATGTGAAATTGCAGGACTACTAACTGTCATCTGTAACCTATCATTTAAATCGGCTTCTGTACCAAATGACTGGAGGATAGCTAACGTGACACCCAGGAGCGGCGCCAGGGTTTTTGGCGCCCTAAGCAGGGGTCCTTCCGCGCTCCCGGTCTTCGGGGCACTTCGGCCGCGGGTCCCGGAGCGAGTGAAGGACCCGCCGCAGAATTGCCACCGAAGACCCGGAGCACGGAAGGACCCCCCTGCCACCAAATTGCCGCCCCCCCAAATCCTGGTGCCCTAGGCAACCGCCTAGGTTGCCTAAATGGAAGCGCCGGCCCTGGTGACACCAATTTTTAAAAAGGGCTCCAGAGGTGAGCCGAGCAGTTACAGGCCGGTAAGCCTGACTTCAGTACCAGACAAATTGGTTGAAACTATTGTAAAGAACAAAATTGTCAGACACATAGATTAACATAATTTGTTGGGAAATAGTCAACATGGTTTTTGTAAAGGGAAATCATGCCTCACCAATCTACTAGAATTCTTTGAGGGGATCAACAGGCATGCAGACAAAGGAGATCCAGTGGATCTAGTATATTTAGATGTTCAGAAAGCCTTTGACAAGGTCCCTCACCAAAGGCTCTTAAGCAAAATAAGCAGTCATGGGAGAAGAGGGAAGGTTCTCTCATGGATTGGTAACTGGTGTGACAGACCCAGACCAGTGGGGTACAGGAGTCTGGTAGAGGGCAAATATACTGGTCACTGGATGAGTAGTTTTCTGTTCCCTGAGTGACCAGAGAAGGGGCTGCACTAGAGTAATCAGGAACCTGCTAGAACCAGTTAAGGCAGGCAGGCTAATTAGGACACCTGGAGCCAATTAAGAAGAAGCTGCTAGAATCAATTAAGGCAGGCTAATCAGGGCACCTGGGTTTTAAAAGGAGTTTGAGGAGCTGGGAGCAAGAGGTGCAAGGAGCTGAGAGAGAGGGTTTGCTGCTGGAGGACTGAGGAGCACAAGCGTTATCAGACGCCAGGAGGAAGGTCCTGTGGTGAGAATAAGGAAGATGTTTGGAGGAGGCCATGGGGAAGTAGCCCAGGGAGTTGTAGCTGTCATGCAACTGTTACAGGAGGCACTATAGACAGCTGCAGTCCACAGGGCCCTGGGCTGGAACCTGGAGTAGAGGGCGGGCCCGGGTTCCCCCCAAACCTCCCAATTGACCTGGACTGTGGGTTCTTCCAGAGGGGAAGCTCTCTGGGCTGTCCCCCAACCCACATGGTGAATCTCTGAGGCAAGAAAATCCGCCAATAAGCGCAGGACCCACCAAGATAGAGGAGGAACTTTGTCACACTGGTGTCAGGGGTGGGATCTTGGGGTGCACAGCGCGGCGGAAGAAGGAGGGTGATTTAAAAAAAAAAAAAAAAAAAGGGAGAGGGTTTATTTTTTTTCACCACCATGGATGACGTAGTGCGGGCACTGATACAAGCTACGGCGGCCCAGCAGGAGGCTACCCGTGTCCAGGCAGCCACCCAACAGGAGGCAGTGCGGCTGCAGCAAGAGACTAATCGCCTGCTGATGGACCAGGCTGCTCAAGACCGAGCTATGTTACGGGAACTAGTAAACCAGGTAAAGTCCCTTACAGAGCTGAATCGTGGCCATGATGGGACGCGGCTCATGCGGGCCAGCCATTGGCTGCAGAAAATGACACGGGAGGATGATGTAGAGGCATACCTTCTGGCCTTTGAGAGGACAGCCCTACAGGAGGCCTGGCCTCGAGATTAGTGGTCTGGCATCCTTGCCCCATTCCTGTGTGGGGAGGCCCAGAAGGCCTACCATGATCTGCCTGAAGAGGCTGCGGCAGACTACCCCCAGCTGAAAGCAGAGATCCTGGCCAGATCTGGGGTAACGACAGCAGTGCGGGCCCAGCAGTATCACGGTTGGAGGTACCAGGAAGACAAAACCCCGCGGTCCCAATTGTATGACCTCATCCATCTTGCACGAAAGTGGTTGCAAACAGAGTCCCGGAGTCCGGAAGAGATACTAGCGGTTCTGGTCATCGACCGATACATGAGGGGACTACCACCAGACCTTCGTACCTAGGTAAGCCAGAACGAACCCTCCACCTATGACGAGGTTGTCGCCCTGGTAGAGAGGCGAAGGACAGCGAGGGAGCTGACCCGACCAGTTAAGGAAGAGGCACCCTGGGTTAAACTAGCAGCACCAAGCCCTAAAGTTCAGGTGATTGGGCCACCAGGAGGGCCCAGGTGGAAAAAGAGAGAGGCTGAAGGCCCATCAGAGGCAAGAAAGAATCGGAGCACTGAGGGAGAAGAGGAGCGTGATGTTAGACTGCCCAAACCAAGAGACCGGGGAACGCCTAGGGCTCCATACAGATGTTATGCCTGCGGGGAGTGGGGACACATAGCTGCACAGTGTCCCAATGCTGAGGAGCCTATGCAGTGTAACCTGGGGAACTGGGCAGATCCATGCTCCCTAATCCACCTTGTGGGGGTCTCACTAACCCCACATATGTATACCAGACCAGTGAAACTAAATGGGGTAGGGACCATGGCACTGGTTGACTCGGGGAGTGCTATCACGCTTATCTCAGGGAAGCTCGTGAAGCGTAGTCAGCTGCTACAGGCTAAACGTACGGGGATAACATGTGTCCATGGGACAGTTAGCTACTACCCCACCATCCCAGTAAAAATAGAGATCCAAGGGAACACTACTGAGGTAGCAGCAGGTGTAGTCCCTAAACTCCCATACCCGGTGCTCATAGGGAGGGACTTCCCAGGGTTTGGAAACTTACTCCCAGTAGAGGGATTGGAGAAAGATGGGGACCCAAAAATTGGTGAGGCATCCACAGCAGACTGTCAACCCCCAATCTTCTCTGAAATATCCCCAGATTTGTTCTCCACTCCCAGACAGGGTAGAAAGACAAAAAGGGAAAGAAGGGCAGCTAAGGCCTTGGGAACCCGAATACTGACCCAAAGCCAGAGGATCGCTCTTGTAGGTAGGCGGACCCGCACAGCTGAAAAGGAGGCCACGCAGGAGGGAGAAGCACCTGAGTCTGACCCCCACCCTAATGCTTCTGAACCAGTAGAGGCAACAGAGACTGGGCCCCTAGATCTTGGGCAGATTAGCCCCGGGAGAGGAAATTTTGGACGGGACCAGGCAGAAGACCCAAGGTATGACAACATTAGGAAGGAGGTGACTGAAATAGATGGGGTCCCCGTGGAAGGGAAAACCCAGGGACCAGGACCCTACTTCATAATGAAGAAGGATCTCTTATACCGGGTTGCACCAGTACAGGGGCAGAAGGTACAGCAGATCCTAGTACCTCAAAAACACCAGAACGCTGTATTAAGTCTTACTCATAGTCATCTTTTTGGGGGGCATTTGGGGGTAGAGAAGACCCTGGCACAAGTCCTACGACGGTTCTTCTGGCCTGGAGTACATGAAGAAGTGCGGAGGTACTGTGCCTCCTGCCCGGAGTGTCAGCTGCACAGTCCCCGTCCCCACTTGAGGGCACCTTTAGTACTCCTTCCCATCATAGAGATCCCCTTCGAGCTAATAGCCATGGACCTAGTGGGACCCCTGGAGAAGACGGCTCGGGGCCACCAATATATACTTGTTGTTTTGGACTATGCTACTTGCTACCCAGAAGCCGTCCCCCTGTGGAACACGGCCTCTAAAACTATAGCCAAAGAGCTGGTGGGGATCTTTGCCCGAATGGGGCTACCGAAGGAGATATTAACAGACCAAGGAACCCCATTTATGTCAAAGCTAATGAAGGACCTCTGTACGCTGCTCCATATACATACCCTGAGAACTTCGGTCTACCATCTGCAGACTGATGGGTTGGTAGAAAGGTTCAACCAAACCCTCAAGGCTATGATAAGGAAGGTGGTAAGTCGGGACGGGAAGGATTGGGACACCCTACTACCCTACCTTATGTTCGCTATCCGGGAGGTACCTCAGGCCTCAACTGGGTTTTCCCCCTTCGAGTTATTATACGGGCGTCACCCCCGTGGCATACTAGATATCGCCAAAGAGATCTGGGAAGAGGAACCCAATGAGGGGAGAAATATAATAGAGTATGTAATGCAGATGCGAGA
The DNA here is from genome assembly GCF_028017835.1 of Emys orbicularis. Taxonomy (NCBI): domain Eukaryota; kingdom Metazoa; phylum Chordata; order Testudines; family Emydidae; genus Emys; species Emys orbicularis. Next base: position 33,639,236 of record NC_088694.1, on the reverse strand, counting down.
CCGGATAGCCCAGGTTACCCCTATTGTACGGGAACATTTGGAGAAGGCACAGGAGGCCCAGCGAACCCATTACAATTGCCAGGCAAAAGTGCGACAGTTCCAACCAGGGGATCGGGTTATGGTGTTGGTACCCACGGCAGAAAGCAAGCTTCTGGCCCAATGGCAGGGGCCCTATGAGGTGGTTGAACCTGTGGGGGAAGTAACCTACAAGGTGCAGCAGCCAGGACGCAGAAAACAAGAACAGATTTATCACGTTAACCTTCTGAAACCCTGGCATGCACAAGAGGCATGCACAACGGTCCAAAAAGACCTAACCCAGGAAAACAAGCCTTCCAAAGAGGTGAGAGTGTCTCCTGATTTAACACCAGACCAGAAGAATGAGGTGTCTGAGATGATCTTCCAGAACCAAGATGTGTTCTCAACAAAACTGGGTCGAACAACCGAGACATATCACCACATCGTCACGAACCCTGGGGCCAGAGTAACAATGAGGCCCTATCGGGTGCCAGCGGCAAAAAGGGAGGAAATAAAAGCAGAAGTAAAAAAAATGCTGGCATTGGGGATCATCGAAGAATCCCACAGTCAGTGGTCCAGCCGAATCGTGCTGGTGCCCAAACCTGATGGCACCACAAGATTTTGCAACGACTTCCGGTGACTAAACGAAGTATCCCAGTTCGACGCGTACCCCATACCTCGCATAGATGAGCTAGTGGACCGTCTGGGTAATGCCCGGTACTTGACTACCCTAGACTTGACAAAGGGGTACTGGCAGATTCCCCTTGCAGAAGACGCAAAGGAAAAGACTGCGTTCTCTACACCAGAGGGTCTTTTTCAATATACTGTCCTCCCTTTTGGACTACATGGGGCCCCAGCTACCTTCCAGCGCCTCATGGACAAGCTATTACGCCCGCATAACAGTTATGCTGCTGCCTACTTGGACGATGTGGTCATTCATACCCCAGACTGGGAAACCCACCTGGAGAAGGTGGAGGCAGTCCTCGATACCTTCAGGCGAGCTGGCCTTACAGCAAACCCTGTCAAGTGCGCTGTAGGGTTTACAGAGGCCAAATATCTTGGCTACATTGTGGGAAAAGGTCTGGTAAAACCCCAAGTGAACAAGTTAGAGGCCATCCAAAATTGGCCCTGACCAAGTCACAAGAAACAAGTCCGGGCATTCCTAGGTGTGGTGGGGTATTACCGACGATTTATCCCCCACTTTGCCACAAGGGCAAGCCCCCTGACAGACCTAGTGAAAGCCCGTGGACCTGATCTGGTGAGATGGTCTGATGCAGCAGAGGAAGCGTTCACAGATCTACGGACTGCCCTCTGCAGTAACCCTGTACTGATAGCCCCTGATTTCACCAAGGAGTTTATACTGCAGACGGATGCATCGGAACTAGGGTTGGGGGCCGTTCTATCACAGATGGTCAGGGAGGAGGAAAAGACGGTTACTTACCTTCTGTAACTGTTGTTCTTCGAGATGTGTTGTTCACGTCCATTACACATTAGGTGTACGCGCGCCGCGTGCACGAACGTCGGAAACTTTTCCCCTCAGCGGCTCCCGTCGGGCCCGCAGGGTCTCCCTTCCCGCCAGAGCGGCGCCCCGCCCCAGCATATATATATCCCTGCTGGCCCGACCCTCCCTCAGTTCCTTCTTGCCGGTGACTCCGACAGAGGGGAAGGAGGGTGGGAAGTGTAATGGACGTGAACAACACATCTCGAAGAACAACAGTTACAGAAGGTAAGTAACCGTCTTTTCTTCTTCGAGTGCTTGTTCACGTCCATTCCACATTAGGTGACTCACAAGCTTACCATTGGAGGAGGGTAGGAGTCAAGGAATAACTGATTGAAGCACCGCCCTGCCGACCATCGCGTCATCTCTGGTCTGATGGTGGATCGCGTAGTGGGCTGTGAAGGTATGAACCGACGACCAGGTGGCTGCCTTGCAGATCTCCTGAAGCGGGACCTGCGCCAAGAAGGCCGTCGAGGACGCTTGGGCCCTAGTAGAGTGAACCCGGATCTGAGGTGCAGGCACGTTGGCGAGCTCGTAGCACGTGCCTATGCAAAGCACGATCCACGCCGACAGGCGTTGCGTCGAAATAGGCTGGCCCTTCATCCGTTCCGCAATGGCCACGAATAGTTGAGTCGACTTGCGGAAAGGCCTGGTACGGTCCAGATAGAAAGCCAACGCCCGCCGCACATCGAGGGTATGCAGGCTACGATGGCGTGGGTCCGTATGGGGCTTGGGGAAGAACACCAGCAAACAGATGTCCTGCCCCATGTGAAAACTCGTGACCACCTTAGGGAGGAATTTAGGGTGAGGTCTAAGCTGCACCTTATCCTTATGAAAAACAGTATAAGGAGGCTCCGAGGTGAGGGCCCTCAGCTCCGACACCCTCCTAGCCGAGGTGACGGCCACGAGGAACGCGACCTTCCATGAAAGGTGCATGAGGGAGCAAGAGGCCAGGGGTTCAAAGGGGGGCCCCATGAGCTTAGTGAGGACCAGATTGAGGTCCCACGGGGGTATAGGTGGGCGAGTGTAGGGGAACATCCTTTCCAGCCCCTTGAGGAATCGGACCACAGTGGGGTTGGAGAATACGGACAGCCCCAATCCCCCCGGGTGAAATGCCGATATGGCGGCTAGATGCACCTTAATAGAAGCGGGGGCAAGGCCTTGGCGCTTAAGGTGCAGCAAGTAGTCCAGAATCAGTGGTATCGAGGCCTGCAAGGGCTGGACGCGCTGAGGCTCACACCAGAGGGAGAAGCGCTTCCACTTGGCAAGGTAGGTTGCCCTTGTGGAGGGCTTCCTACTACCCAGGAGGATTTGCTGGACCTCCTGAGAGCACCTGTGCTCCACCTCACTTAGCCAGAGAGAAGCCATGCCGTGAGATGCAGCGATGGCAGGTTCGGGTGGAGTAGGCGACCTCGGTCTTGTGTTATGAGGTCGTGATGGAGGGGGAGGGCTATCGGAGAGGCCACGGACAGCTCTAAGAGAGTTGTAAACCAGTGTTGACGTGGCCATGCCGGGGCGATGAGAATGACCGTCGCCCTGTCCCTGCGGGTCTTTAGAAGGACCCTGTGGATGAGTGGGAACGGGGGGAAGGCATACCGCAGGCTCCCGCCCCACGGGATTGCAAAGGCGTCCGCCAGAGAGCCCGGACTGCGGTTCTGGAAGGAGCAAAACTGCGGGCACTGGCTGTTGTCCATGGTGGCAAACAGATCCACCTGGGGAAACCCCCACCTCAGGAAGATTGAACGGAGGATGTCCCGCCTCAGCCTCCACTCGTGTGTGAGATAGGACCGGCTGAGATGGTCCGCCAATCCGTTCTGGACCCCGGGGAGATATGCCGCCCGAAGGTGCACTGAATGGGCTATGCAGAAGTCCCAGAGGAGGAGAGCCTCGTGACAGAGAGGAGAGGACCGGGACCCGCCCTGCTTGTTTATGTAAAACATAGCGGTAGTGTTGTCCGTCAGAACTGACATGCCGTGCCCTCTTATGGTGGCGTGAAAGGTCTGGCAGGGGAGGCGAACCGCCCTCAGCTCCTTCAGGTTGATGTGAAGCAACTGTTCCTCCCTGGACCACAAGCCCTGAGTGCGTAGGTCCCCTAGGTGCGCCCCCCAACCCAGGTCCGACGCGTCTGTCACTAACGTCAGAACTGGTTGTGGGGCGGCGAACGGGACCCCCGCACAGACCTGCTGTTGGTCGAGCCACCAACAGAGGGCGCTCGATACCCGAGCCGGGATCGTGACGACCATGTCCAATGGGTCGCTGTTGGGGCGATATACTTGGGCCAACCACAGCTGCAGAGGCCGGAGCCTGAGGCGGGCGTGTCCAACCACGTGGGTGCATGCCGCCATGTGCCCCAAGAGCTGTAAGCAACGTCTGGCCGTGGTCGTGGGGAATCTCTGAATGGAGGTCACGGCCTCCTGGATCGCCAAAAACGCGATACGGGAAGACTCGCCTGTGCCGCCACCGAGTCCAGGACTGCCCCTATGAACTCCAGTCTCTGTGTGGGGACTAGTGAGGACTTGGGCACATTGACCAACAGGCCGAGATCGCGGAACACTTGTAGCGCCAATGTCACATGGGCGTGAACCTCTGCCTCTGACCGGCCCGCCAGGAGCCAATCGTCTAGGTATGGGTAGACGCGCATCCGTCTTTTTCGAAGGAAGGCCGCCACCACGGACATGCATTTCGTGAAGACACGTGGGGCCGTTGTCAGGCCGAAGGGCAAGACCGCAAACTGAAAATGGCGCTGCTGGATAGTGAAGCGCAGGAACCGCCGGTGGGCCGGGCAGATAGCGATGTGAAAGTAAGCGTCTTTCATATTGAGGGCAGCGTACCAATCCCCCGGATCCAGGGAAGGAATGATGGTACCAAGGGAGACCATACGGAAACGTGGTTTTTGCAAGTACTTGTTCAGCTTGCGAAGGTCCAGGATAGGACGGAGGCCCCCTTTCGCCTTGGGAATGAGGAAGTATCTGGAATAGAACCCTTTTCCTCTGAGGTCTGGAGGAACCTCTTCCACCGCCCCTACAGCGAGGAGGGTCCGTACCTCCTGCATAAGAAGTTGCTCGTGAGAGGGGTCCCTGAAGAGGGACGGGGGAGGTGGGTGGGAGGGAGGGGGCGAGGAGAACTGGAGGGCATATCCTGACTCTACCGTGCGCAGTACCCAATGGTCTGATGTTATATGGGACCAGGCACGGAAAAAACGGGATAGGCGGTCCCTGAAACACAAGGGAGGATCCGGGGAAGAGATAGGTACGCTGTCCTCGATCGCATCTTCAAAATCCTTGCTTATTTCCCGGCTGCGGCTTATTGTTGCCCTGGTTTTGGCCCTGGTTAGGCGTATTGTTGCGCCTACGCCTATTGTCTCTGCCCCGCCTACGGTAAGGTTCGTGTCGAGGGCGAGGCTGGTACTGCCTCTGTGGAGGCTGCGGTTTAAAGGGCTTCCTCTGTGTCACAGGGGTATGCATCCCCAAGGACTTGAGGGTAGCCCGCGAGTCCTTGAGGCCATGGAGCCTGGCATCTGTCTGCTCCGAAAACAACCCCGTCCCTTCAAACGGAAGGTCTTGGAGGGTGTTTTGCACCTCGGGGGGAAGACCAGACGCCTGCAACCACGCTGAGCGTCTCATCACCACGCCGGACGCGATAGTCCTAGCGGCCGCATCAGCCGAGTCGAGCGAGGCCTGTAACGAGGTCTTGGCCACCGCCTTTCCCTCGTCCACAATGGCCGCAAACTCGGGTTGCGATCCCTGAGGCAAGGCATCCTTAAATTTAGACACCGATGCCCAGGAGTTGAAATTATGTCTGTTGAGGATCGCCTGCTGGTTCGCGATCTGCAACTGGAGGCCTCCGGACGAGTAGACCTTTCTGCCGAACAAGTCTAATCGTTTCGCCTCCTTGGCCTTGGGGGCTGGGGCCTGCTGGCCATGCCGCTCCCTCTCGTTGACCGCCGAGACGACCAGCGAACATGGGGCTGGATGGGAGAAGAGGAAGTCAAACTCTTTGGATGGGGCAAAGTACTTCCTCTCGACGCCCCGTGCCGTCGGTGCAGAGGAGGCTGGCGTCTGCCACACAGTCTTATAATTCGACTGTACAGTCTTTATTAGTGGAAGAGCAATCCTGGAGGGACCCTCCGGGCTGAGAATGTCTACCATGGGGTCCTCCTGCTCGACCGTCTCCTCCGCCTGCAACCCCAAATTGAGGGCCACCCGGCGGAGCAAGTCCTGGTGTGCCCGGTGGTCAATCGGGGGAGGGCCGGACACTGTTGTGTCCGCCACAGCTTCATCCGGTGAGGAGGAGGAGGTCATGGCCTTTTGAGCGTCCTCATCCTCCTGTAACTCCTCCTCAGCGGGGTGGCCCTCCGGGGTGTGTCCCCTGCCCTGAGTCAGGGACGGTGCCGGGCTCGGTGCCGAGTCCGCCCTTTCTGCATCAGGTGGTCTGGAGACCGTGGCCTCCGCACGGGAGGTGGGGCGGCACCGTGGGGAGCGGGACCGGTCTCCTGAAGGGCCCGATCTCGAGGTTCTGGACGGAGGGCCTTGCTGATGATAGGCCCACGGGGTCCAGAACGGCCACTGACCCGGATGGCTCCAATGCGGTTGCCAAGAGGCCTCGTGTCCTTTAGCGGCGTGCCCTTTGCGGGCATATCTCGAAAACCCCGAGCTCTCTTCCGACGCAAGCGACGGTGACCTAGAGGGCCACGGCGGTGCTGTGGGGCGGTGCCGGTCCGGTGTCGGGGAGCGGTGCCATCGGGACCGGGACCGTGAGTAGCGCCGTACCGATCTGGACCTAGAACGGTACCGTTGACCGCGGGACCGGGAACGGCTGCGGGAGGATGGTCTGGGGGCCCTCGCCATCGAAGCGTCCCGGTGCCTGCTCAAGCCGGGCTGCTGGGACGGTGCCTCGCTCGCGTCGGGGCCTGTCTGTTTGGAGGCCCGTTGCGCGGCGGGAAGCTGGGAGTCCACCGAGGCGGAGCTCGACCGGGACCGGCGCCGTGAGCGGTGCCGAGATGGCGACCGCGATGGGCGCATCATCGCCGGCTTGCCCTTGGAAGGCAGTCGCGGCGGAATGTCTTTGGCGCGGAGTGTGTTGACGGAGGACAATTCAATGAGGTCCTTTGCCGCCTCAAATGTGTCCGGGGTGGAGGGCTGTTCCAACAGTTCCTCCAGCCCTTCCTCCTCACTCAACGCGCTTGTCCCGGGGCTCGACGGGCCTTTCGGCGCCGGAGCCACTGGTACCGGGACCTGTATCGGGGCCGGCACGGCCTTGGTCGCACTAGCGGTCTTTGCTGGTGCCACCTTCTTGTGCGGGGAGCGACCCCGGGCCTTGGGCTGGCTCTTGGGCTTGGCCGGCGAAGCAGACCGGTGCCGGGCGTGATCTCGCCGAGGCGGCACCGTAGGCTTAGTGTGCACCGCCGGTGTCGGGTCGCGGACCGATGCCGGGGCACTCCGCACCGAAGCCGACGGTACCGTGGAAGCGGAGGCCATCTCCATGAGGAGCTGTTTTAGACGAAAGTCTCTCTCCTTTTGTGTGCTTCCCCCAGGCAACGGAGACACGACTCGTGCGGGTCGCTCACTGGCATAGGCCTGCGGCACGCGGCACAAGCCTTGAAGCCTTGGGCGTGCGGCATGCCCCGCCGCCCAGGGCCGGTGCCGGGGTTGACCAAACCCCTATCACCAAGACTTTTTTGGTCTTTGTGAAACTAAATAACTACTTAACACTAACACTTAACTAAACAATGAACTGATAACTATTGCTAATGGCTATGCTAAGGGACACTCTCAAGCGAGAGATAGAGTTGTTCCAACGTCGCCACGGGCGGTAAGAAGGAACTGAGGGAGGGTCGGGCCAGCAGGGATATATATACGCTGGGGCGGGGCGCCGCTCTGGCGGGAAGGGAGACCCTGCGGGCCCGACGGGAGCCGCTGAGGGAAAAAGTTTCCGATGTTCGTGCACGTGGCGCGCGTACACCTAATGTGGAATGGACGTGAACAAGCACTCGAAGAAGAACACCCAATTCTATACCTCAGTCAGAAACTCCTTCCAAGGGAACAAAAATATGCAGTGGTGGAGAGAGAATGCCTCGCTGTAAAATGGGCCATGGAAACATTGCGCTACTACCTGCTCGGGCGCAGGTTTGTCCTCGTGACCGACCATGCCCCTCTTCAATGGATGCAGCGGAACAAGGAGACGAACACAAGGGTGACCAGATGGTTCTTATCCCTCCAACCTTTCCAGTTCCGTGTGCAACACAGAGCAGGGAGCCGTCATGGCAACGCCGATGGCTTGTCACGTGTGCACTGTCTGGCGTCCCAAGCTGCCCAACCCCTTGGTGTTGAGCAGGGGGGAGGGATATTTGACAGACCCAGACCAGCGGGGTACAGGAGTCTGGTAGAGGGCAAATATACTGGTCATTGGATGAGTAGTTTTCTGTTCCCTGAGTGACCAGAGCAGGGGCTGCACTAGAGTAATCAGAAACCTGCTAGAACCAGTTAAGGCAGGCAGGCTAATTAGGACACCTGGAACCAATTAAGAAGAAGCTGCTAGAATCAATTAAGGCAGGCTAATCAGGGCATCTGGGTTTTAAAAGGAGCTCACTTCAGTTTGTGGGGCGAGTGTGAGGAGCTGGGAGCAAGAGGCGCAAGGAGCTGAGAGTGAGAGGGTGTGCTGCTGGAGGACTGAGGAGCACAAGCGTTATCAGACGCCAGGAGGAAGGTCCGGTGGTGAGAATAAGGAAGGTGTTTGGAGGAGGCCATGGGGAAGTAGCCCAGGGAGTTGTAGCTGTCATGCAGCTGTTACAGGAGGCACTATAGACAGCTGCAGTCCACAGGGCCCTGGGCTGGAACCTGGAGTAGAGGGCGGGCCCGGGTTCCCCCCAAACCTCCCAATTGACCTGGACTGTGGGTTCTTCCAGAGGGGAAGCTCTCTGGGCTGTCCCCCAACCCACATGGTGAATCTCTGAGGCAAGAAAATCCGCCAATAAGCGCAGGACCCACCAAGATAGAGGAGGAACTTTGTCACACTGGTTAAAACGTACTTCTGCTGAGTGAGACCCTGATCGGAGCCATGCGGTGGGGGGTTGGGGAGGGAACCCAGCCGCGCTGGGCTGTTCGCGTTTAGTTTAAAGGACTCATCCCTGCTCAGAGCCTCATCGGAGCCACGCGGTGGGTGCGGGGATGTTGTGTGAAGCGATCATCCCGGAGAGCCCGCAGGCCCTCCTTTTATATGGCAAACCCACCAGGCATGGTTTGCTATGGGAAAGGGGGCCCAGCAGTTTGAAAAGGACAGTTACCTGTTCCGTAACTGGCGTTCTTCGAGATGTGTTGCTCAGGTGTATTCCACTATAGGTGTGCATGCTCGCCACGTGCACCGGTGCCGGAAGTTTTCCCCTTAGCAGTATCCGTAGTGGGGGAGCACCGCTGCGACCCCTGGAGTGGCGCCGACATATCGCGCCAGAAAGGGGGCTGCGTGCTCCCCCCACCCTCAGTTCCTTCTTGCCAGACAACTCCGACAGAGGGAAAGGAGGGCGGGATGTGGAATACACCTGAGCAACACATCTCGAAGAACGCCAGTTACGGAACAGGTAACTGTCCTTTCTTCTTCGAGTGATTGCTCCTGTGTATTCCACAGTAGGTGATTCCAAGCTATACCTGATGGAGGCGGGTAGGAGTTTAAATGTAAAGTTTTAAGGGTTACCCGGGCGGAGCATCACCCTACCAAACCCGGCGTCATCCCTCGTTTGGGAGACAATCGCATAGTGTGATGAAAAGATGTGGACAGAGGACCACGTAGCAGCCCTACAGATGTCCTGGATAGGGACATGAGCCACATAGGCCGCAGACGAGGCCTGGGCTCTCGTCGAATGCGCCTTCACAATAGGAGGCGGGGGAACCCCTGCCAGGTTGTAACAGGTGCAAACGCACGAGGTGATCCAGCGGGATATCCACTAGGTGGACACCAGCCATCCCCTCATACGCTCGGCCGAAGCCATAAAAAGCTGGGAGGACTTCCTAAATGACCTGGTTCTGTCCAAGTAAAAGGCCAGCGCTCTGCGCATATCCAACATGTGCAGGCTGCGTTCCTCATTGGAGGAATGGGGTTTAGGACAGAGGACCGGTAGGAAAATATCCTGATCCATGTGAAAAGCCGAGACTACCTTTGACAAAAAAAGCGGGGTGAGGGCGAAGTTGAACCTTGTCCTTATGGAAGACCATATACGGTGGTTCAGAAGTCAGGGCCCTGAGCTCCGAGACCCGGCGGGCTGAGGTGATGGCCACTAGGAATGCCACCTTCCACGACAGGTGGGACCACGAGCACGTGGCTAAAGGCTCAAAGGGAGGCCCTGTGAGGTGGGACAGCACCAGGTTCAGGTGCCAGAGCAGGACCGGGGGTCTGGCGTAAGGGAATGCCCGATCTAACCCTTTCAGAAACCGGGCCGTCATGTGATGTGAGAACACAGACAAGCCCTGCACCGGGGGTTGGAAAGCTGAAATGGCTGCCAGGTGCACCCTGATCGAGGAGGGCGCCAGCCCTTGGGTCCTAAGGGACAGGCGATAACCGAGGACAAGCTGGATAGACGCGGAGGAGGGAGAGGAACCTCTATCTCTCGCCCACATAGAGAACCTATATCACTTAGCCAGGTAGGTTTGACGCGTGGAGGGTTTCCTACTTTCCAGCAGGACCCTTCTCACATCCTCAGAACACCTCCCTTCCTCCTCATTTAACCACAGAGCAGCCATGCTGTCAGGTGGAGCGCGGCTAGGTTGGGATGGAGGAGACGACCTTCCTCCTGGGAGAGGAGGTCCGGGCGGAGCGGCAGCCTGCACGGAGGGGCCGCTAAGAGTTGCAGTAGGGACCCGTACCAATGCTGACGGGCCCAGTCCGGAGCTATGAGGATAATCCTCGCCCCGTCTGACTTCACCTTCTGTAGGACCCTGCCTATTAAGGGGAAGGGCGGGAAGGCGTACAACAGGGGCCCTGACCATGGGAGCAGGAACGCATCCGATAGCGCCCCGTCACCCTCTCCCGCTCTGGAGCAGAATCGAGGACACTGACGATTCTGGGCAGTGGTGAACAGGTCTACCTGGGGAGCACCCCACTGTAGGAAGATCCACCTGGCTACCTCCCTGTGCGGGGACCACTTGTGCTGTTCGGAGAACACCCTGCTCAGGCGGTCCGCGAGCGTGTTGCTCTTGCCAGGCAGGTAAAAAGCCCACAGGAGTATATTGTGGGCTATACAAAACTCCCACAGGAGTTGGGCTTCCTGGCATAAGGCCCAGGAACGCGTGTCCCCCTGTTTGTTGACGTAATACATGGCGGTCGTGTTGTCTGTGAGGACTCTGACCACCTTCCCCTGTATGTGCTGGCAAAATGCCATGCACGCCAGGCGTACGGCCCTGAGCTCCCTGACATTTATGTGCAGGGTTAGTTCCTCTGGTGACCACATGCCCTGGGTCCTGAAATCCCCCACGTGGGCTCCCCAGCCCAGATCTGAGGCGTCCGACACTAGATCTAGTGAGGGAGGGGGCTCTCGGAAGGGGATACCCCGGAGCATGTTGCTCGGGAGGGACCACCATTGGAGGTCTGCCAGCACCCTGGGTGGCACCGTGACAACCTTGTCCAGGCCGTCCCTGGCCTGGGAATACTGGGAGGCCAGCCAGAGCTGAAGGGGCCTCATCCGAAGCCTGGCATGTTGCACCACATAGGTGCATGCTGCCATGTGGCCTAGGATTTGCAGGCACACCCGTGCCGTGGTTACCGGGCGATGAGAGCTCTGAGCATCTCGAATCTGTCCCGTGGGAGGGAGGCCATGGCCACCCGGGAATCCAACAGCGCCCCTATAAAGCTTATGTGCTGAACTGGGATTAACGTGGTTTTCTCCTTGTTTACCAGTAGGCCTAGAGCTGCGCAGGTGTTTAGCAGGAAGCTCATCTGCTGCTGCACCAGAGACCGAGATCAGCCCTTGAGCAGCCAGTCGTCGAGGTAGGGGAAGATCTGCAGCCCTTTCCTCCTGAGGTGGGCAGCCACCACCACCATACACTTTGTAAATACCCTGGGGGCAGTAGAGAGGCCAAAGGGGAGGACCGTAAACTGGAAGTGGTCCTGACCCACCAGGAAACGGAGGAAACGCCTGTGACCCTCGAAAATGTGGATGTGAAAGTACGCATCCTGGAGGTCCAGCGCCATAAACCAATCCCCCTGGTCTAGAGATGGAATAATAGAGGCCAGGGACACCATGCGGAATTTGCAACGAACCAGGAACTGGTTGAGATTCCGCAGGTCGAGGATGGGCCGAAGCCCGCCCTTCGCCTTCGGGATGAGGAAATACCTGGAGTAGAAACCCCTGCCCTGGTATTCCCGAGGTACCCTTTCCACCGCTCCCAGGGAGAGGAGGCGCTCTACCTCCTGGCGGAGGAGGAGGGCATGCTCCGGGACCCCGGCCGGCTGCCCAGATGGGAGACAGTTGGGAGGGGTTGAAACAAACTGCAGCCTGTATCCTTGGGAGATGGTGCTGAGGACCCATTGGTCCGACGTTATACAGGACCATTGCAGTCGGAAGGCCGATAAACGGTTCATAAAAGGCAACTTTATTAACTGGGTGGGGGGTGCACTGGCAACAGGCCCGGTGACCCCCCTCAACAAGTCAAAAACGCCGTTTTCCCGGCCGTTTGGCCTTCGAGGCCCCAGGCCGTGGGGTCGAACAGGATTGGCGTTGGGACCGACGCCTTTGTTCCCTCTGCCGCTTAGGTGGGAGTTCGTATCTGCCCTTAGCCGGAGGAGCAGAGGTTTGAGGCCTGGGCTTGTCCTTAGGGGGCGGGACGTAGAGGCCTAGTGTCTGCAGGGTGGTGCGGGAGTCCTTCATCCCGTGCAGACGGGTGTCTGTCTGTTCCGCAAATAGGGCCTTGCCATCAAATGGCAGGTCCTGCATTATGGATTGGGACTCGACCGACAGCCCCGAGAGCGAGAGCCACGACGCCCGTCGCGTGGAGACTGCGGAAGTCATCGAACGAGCGGCTGTGTCCGCTGCATCCGAAGCTGCCTGGCGAGCTGCTTTGGCCGCGGCCGCACTCTCGGCGATCAGAGCCCAAAACTCCTTTCCGTCCTTGTCCTGAAGAAGGGGCTCAAACTTGGGGAGGGATCCCCAGAAATTAAACTCGTACCGGCTCAGCAGTGCCTGGTGGTTAGCCACTCTGAGCTGGAAACTCGCGGACGAATAAACCTTTTTTCCAAAGGTATCCAGTCTACGAGCGTCCTTGTCTTTTGATGTGGGCGCGGGCTGGCCATTCCGCTCACGGTGGTGGACCGACTCTACCACCAGGGAGTTCGGAGCTGGGTGGGTGTATAGGTACTCGTGACCCCTTGTGGGGACGAAGTACTTCCTCTCGGCCTTTTTGGAAATAGGCCCAAGAGAGGCCGGGGTCTGCCAGAGGCCAGTGGTGATGTTGGCTACTCCCTGATGGAATGGGAGGGCCCCACGCCCCGGTACCGAGGAGGAGAGGACATTGAATAGGGTATCGGAGGGCTCCTCCATCTCCTCGGCCCGGAGCTCGAGGTTTGCTGCCACCCTCCTAAGCAGCTCCTGGTGCGCTTTGAAGTCCTCTTGGGAAGAGGGAGGCGGCACCGCAACTGAATCACCCTGCGCCAAAGAGGTGGATGGTGCGGTGCCTTCAGCAACCGACGGCATCGTGGGCTCGACGTCCGGGTCCAGTGCCGGAGTTGGTGCCGGGGGTTCGGCGCCCACGGTCTGATCCCGGTGTTGGGGAGGCGACGCAGGGCGGCCCTGAGAGGCTCCCACCACGGAACGAGGTCCCGGCTGCGCAGGTGCCCGAGGCCACGGTGCCCACTGGCACCATTGTCCTTGCCAGGGAACGGCCTGGAAATGAGATGCATCGGGCGCCGGCAGGGCTGGTTGCTCCTGCAGTGCGGTGCGGCCCAGGGAGAGACGGCTGCACGCCGACGCCGAAGTCCGGGAGGAGCGCACGGTGCCGTAAGAACGACTGGAGCAGTCTCTATCGTGACGGCTCCTGCCCCGAGACTTCGACCTGGAGGAAGTCAAGAGTTAAATGTCCGAAGAGCTGTCTCTGGACTCCCTGCGGCGCCTGTGGCCACAGCGCCGCGGTGCCGGGGACTCTCGGGACGCACCCCGAGCATGGCCTCTGTGACGGCGGGTGCTTGAGTACGAGCGTCGGTGCCGACGGCGTCGCGACCTGTTCCTCTCGGACTGGCTGGAGGAGGAACGGCGCCACCTCTTGTCACCTCCTTGACGGCATCCGAGACCGGAGGAATGGGATCCGCTCACCAAAGAGCCGGGACACGGAGTCGACGTGCGTCGTGGGGCTCTGCTCGGCCCCTCGACCCGGGAAGGTACCTCGACCCTCCGACTACCTCCGGGGAGGGCTGATGGGTGCCCAGGGGTGGCTTCCCACGGGACCGGGGGCCTGACTGAGGCGGCGCTCCCGGCACCGGAAGCGCTAGGATATCACGCGCAGCCTGAGCTGCCTCTGGCATCGAAGGCATGCGTACCTCAGGCGAGGCTTTCACGGACAGGACTGGACTACTCCGCTCAGCGCGAGTCGTAGGTCTCTGTCCCGGTGGGGATCGCGGGCTGCCCAACTCGGGTCTGGCCTCACCCCTCTCCTTCTCTCGGCGCCGCTGAGTCTTCCCTTGTTTCTTAGCAGGGGAGCGGTGCTGGCTTGTCGACAGCGCCTCGCTGCGCACTGAGGACGCGGTACCGGGCGCGGAATCAGGACGGCGCACTGGAGGCGCTTCGCTACGCGCCAAAGACGAGTTGCCCGGCGCGGGGTCTGCTCAACGCGCCGGTGCCGGGGACAAAGCCGACTCCGTTAGGAGAGCTCTGAGTCGGATCTCACGCTCCTTCTTTGTTCGCGGCTTGAAGGAGCGGCAAATTTTACATTTCTCACTAATGTGAGCCTCGCCCAGACAGCAAAGACACTGAGTATGTGGGGCGCTTCTGGGCATGGAGTTGCGACAGGAGTCGCACGACTTGAAGCCTGGGCCACGGGGCATGCCCCGAGCCAGGCACTAGCGAAAGAAAGTTCAGCAAGGAAAGTTTTCAGTGAAACTGGATACCACTAAGGCTATAACGCTGCAGCCAAGGCTGGAGCACAAAGTTCCGACTACCTTCACTGGCGGCAAGAAGGAACTGAGGGTGGGGGGAGCGCGCAGCCCCCTTTCTGGCGCGATATGTCGGCGCCACTCCAGGGGTCGCAGCGGTGCTCCCCCACTACGGATACTGCTAAGGGAAAAACTTCCGGCACTGGTGCACGTGGCGAGCACGCACACCTATAGTGGAATACACCTGAGCAATCACTCAAAGAAGAAGCATTGAAATGAATGTAGAAGAAGCAAAGAACCCCACGTGCCTCTAGGCTGCCTGCAAGCTGAATTCTGTTGCCCGGCCATGTGTGATGGCTTACTCACACCAAAGTAGCAGGCACTTCAGTATAAGAGGCAAAATGCTAACTTGTACAGAAAGAACATGTGCTGTGTACTATGAATTGCCTGTTTCACTGAGAAGGAGTGTCCCCTTTGTTCTCTGAAATGTATCTTTTAAAATACTACCCTCCCTTTTTCTCCTCCCGCAGGTGCAAATGTTTCAACACGGCCCCTATCTACTCCGTCCCAGAGGCTGATCCAGATTAGAAGGCCGAAAAAACGAACTCGGGACGACATGTTCGCCGAGCTCATGCAGTCCTCCCGCACTGATAGGGCCCAGCTGAATGCGTGGAGGCAAACAATTGCGGAGTCCCCTAAAGCAATACAGGAACATGAAGAGAGGAGGGACGCGCGCGATGAATGCAGGCAGGACGCTATGGTCAAGCTCATGGGGGAGCAAACTGACATGCTCCGCTGTATGGTGGATCTAATGCGGGAAAGGCAAGACCACAGACTGCCGCTGCAGCCCCTGTATAACCGCCCTCCCTCCTCCCCAAGTTCCATAGCCTCCTCACCCAGATGCCCAAGAACACGAGGGGGGAGGCTACAGGGACCCACACACTCAACCCCAGAGGATCGCCCAAGCAGCAGAAAGCTGGCATATGCAAACTTTTGATTTGGTTCTGGACTTGTCCTTCCCTCCTCCTCCTCCTCCTCCTCCTCCTCCTCCACCCCCGTAACCCAATACCCCCCATCCCCCGGTCTACCTTCTGATTTCTCTCAATGAGTTGTGCAACAAATAATAAAGAACAGTTTTTAAACAATTTTGACTTTATTTCCTTTGATATATATAGGGGGTGGGTAACTTCAAGAGAAACAATCACAACTGTCACACCGTACCCTGGCCAGTCATGAAACTGGCTTTCAAAGCTTCTCTGATGCGCAGCACGCCCTGCTGCGCTCTTCTAATCGCCCTGTTGTCTGGCTGTGCGAAATTGGCCACCAGGCGAGTTGCCTCAACCTCCCACCGCACGATAAACGTCTCCCCTTTACTCTCACAGATATTGTGGAGCAGACAACAAGCAGCAATTACAACTGGAATATTGGTTGTGCTGAGATCTAACCGAGTCAGTAAACGTCCAAAAGCACATTCTACTACCATTCTGTACTTGCTCAGCCTATAGTTGAACTGCTCCTTACTACTGTCCAGGGTGCCTATGTACAGCTTCATGAGCCCTGCCATTAAGGGGTAGGCTGGATCCCCGAGGATAACTATAGGCATTTCAACATTCCCAACAGTAATTTTCTGGTCTGGGAAGTAAGTCCCTTCCTGCAGCTGTTCAAACAGACCAGAGTTCCTGAAGATGTGAGCGTCATGCACCTTTCCCGGCCATCCCAAGTTGATGTCCGTGAAACGTCCCTTGTGATCCACCAGTGCTTGCAGCACCATGGAAAAGTACCCCTTGCGGTTTATGTACTGGCTGCCCCGGTGTGCCGGGGCCAAGATAGGGATATGTGTTCCGTCTATCGCCCCGCCGCAGTTAGGGAACCCCAGCGCATTAAAGCCATCCACAATGATCTGCACATTTCCCAAAGTCACTACTCTTGATAGCAGCTGGTCAATGATTGCATTGGCTACTTGCAGCACAGCAGCCCCTACAGTAGATTTGCCCACTCCAAACTGATTCCCGACTGACCGGTAGCTGTCGGGCGTTGCAAGCTTCCACAGTGCTATGGCCACTCGCTTCTCAACTTGAGGGCTGCTCTCATTTTGGTGTCTTTGCGCATCAGGGCAGGGGACAGTAAGTCACAAAGTTCCATTAAAGTGGCCCTACGCATACAAAAGTTTTGCAGCCACTGGGAATCATCCCAGACCTGCAACACTATGCGGTCCCACCAGCCTGTGTTTGTTTCCCTTCCCAGAATCGGTGTTCCATGGCATGAACCTGGCCCAATGCCACCATGATCTCCCAATCGCCACATGCCGTGCTTCTAGGAACATCTGTGTCCATGTCCTCATCAGTATAGTAATCGCACTGTCGTCGCTTCCTCGCCCGGTTTTGCAGGTACTGCACGTACTGCTGGATAATGCGCGAGGTATTTACAATGGTCAAAACTGCAGCGGAGATCTGAGCGGGCTCCATGCTTGTTGCGCTATGGCGCCTGCACGGGTAATCTTGGAAAAAGAGTGCGAAACGTAGGAGAGCTGTTCGGTTCAAGATGGCCGATAAAAGGCGGTAAATGGTTGTCTTCTGTAGCTTTCACGGAGTCAGGAAGCTTGCTAGAGCTGCAAGAGTGGGAGAGCAGAGTTTGCGGCGGAAGCAAGAGCAGACTTTGCAGCGGAAGCTGTGCAGCTCAGTTCACGATGGCCGAAAAACGGCGGGGAATTGTTGCCTTCTGTAGCTTCCACGGGAGCCCAGGACTGACAACATGGAAAAATTAGCTAGCAATGCAAGAGTGGGAGAACAGAGTTTGCGGCGGAAGCTGTGCTGCTTGGCTCACAGTAGCCGAAAAAAGGCGGGAAATGGTTAGATAAAAGAGTAGATAGAAAGATGGGAGGACATGCGAGGTGGATTCATAGTACCAGGAGACAGGCGGTGCACCGTACTGCACCATCTGCTGGCAGTATGGCGTCTGCCGTAGCTTTCACGGAGGGAGGAGCGAGTGACGGCACACACCCAGAAACACCGTCACATTGATTTGAACTGGGACCGTATAGAACATGGTTGCAACCAAAGTCCTGTAGCGGCACCACATCTTATATAAAGGGGGTCAAATGAGGTGTCTAAGACAAGGTTATGGTTGGCTGGTTATGATTATGCTGTCTATATGTGTGTATCAATTTTGTAGTTGAAGTTATGAATATTGCCTCTATACTGTCTGTATTTCAAACTTATGCTATGCTTCTGGGAGACTTCCCAGACAAGTTGGTGTTAGCTCTGCCTAGCCTGCTTGATGGCCCATTAAGGACCATCAGCTATACAATTGACCCATTGAGAGAAGGCAGATACGCCTTGCAACTCAGCAAAGTATGCAGGAACTGGCCCGTGTGACTCCAGACTCCATTTTGCTGTAATTTTCCACAGTAAGAACAAAGAGGTGTTCTTACACCTGGAAAAGACTGTAAAAGGCCGATGCCTCGTCTCCATCTTGTCTTCAATCCTGCTTCTTACCTCTGGAGGGACTTTGCTACAAACTGAAGCTCTGAATAAAGGACTGAATGACCCATCCCAGCTGTGGATGTACTCCAGAGACTTGATTTGAACCTGCAGTTTATTCTATCGCTGCTGCAAGCCTGAACCAAGAACTGTGCCATTACTGTATGTAATTGATTCCATTTAACCAATTCTAGCTCTCATCTATATCTTTTTCCTCTTATGAATAAACCTTTAGATTTTAGATTCTAAAGGATTGGCAACAGCATGATTTGTGGGTAAGATCTAATTTGTATATTGACCTGGGTCTAGGGCTTGATCCTTTGGGATCAGGAGAACCTTTTTTCTTTTACTGGAGTATTGGTTTTCATAACCATTTGTCCCCATAACGAGTGGCACTAGGGTGACCAGATGTCCCGATTTTATTGGGACTGTCCCGATATTTGCTTGTTTGTCCCGCGTCAACAAGCGGGACAAACTAGCAATTTTGCCCTCCGCTCCCACGCACAGGCGGAGCCCGGAGGGGCTCGCGCCCGCCCCGTCCCGACTCCGCCCCCTCCTTCCCCCATTGGATCCCTCCCCAAATCCCCACCCTGGCCCCGTCCCCAGCCCCGCCCCCTCACTGCCCCATTGGATCCCTCCCCAAATCCCCGCCTCTTCCCCAAGCACGCCATTCCTCCTCCCTCCCAGGCTTGCGCCGATCAGCTGTATGGCGGCGCAAGCGCTGGAGGGAGGCCCGGGGGACGCAGGGGAGCGCGGGGTGAGTGAGTCCGGCCTGGCCCCAAGCGCAGGCAGGAGGGCGGGGCGGTACCTGCAGGGGCAGCCCTGGGTCCGGCCTGGGGAACCAGCTCCCTGTACGCGCCCATGGGTGGGGGTGGGGGGGCAGCAGCTGCCCGCACGGGGACTCCAACGGGGCTTCACCTCCCGCCATGTGGAGGCGGCGGCAGCCCTGTTCGTTCCCCTGCGGGACCAGAGCGGGACAGGGGGGCTGGGGCCTGCTACCCCCACTCCGGGGCTGCCTGTGGTGCTCTGCAGGGCAGCTGGGTGCGGGCCGAGCTCGGGCACACTCAGGGTGACGAGATTGCGCCGCCCCGCAGGGCGGGCTGTAGGGAAACCCTGCCCCGGGGCGGAGGCAGCGGCAGCCCCGTTCGTTCCCCTGCGGGACCCGATCGGGACTGGGGGGCTGGGGCCTGCTGCCCCCACTCTGAGGCCGCCCGTGGGATTGCACCAGCTGGGCACCTTCCCCTATGGGGGGAGGTGGAGACGAGGCGAGCTGGTCCGGGGGGGGGGGGGCGCTCTGGCGGCTTTTTTTTTTCCCTCCGCCGGCCCCGCCACGTCCCGATATTTCAATTTTGTCATCTGGTCACCCTAAGTGGCACTGGTGGTGATACTGGGAAACTGGAGTGTCTAAGGGAATTGCTTGTGTGACTTGTGGTTAGCCAGTGGGGTGAGACCAAAGTCCTCTTTGTCTGGCTGGTTTGGTTTGCCTTAGAGGTGGAAAAACCCCAGCCTTGGGCTGTAACTGCCCTGTTTTAGCAATTTGTACTGAATTGGCACTCTCAGTTGGGTCCCACCAGAACCGCATCGTTACACACCCACAAGAATGTTTTGCCCCATCATGCACTGGGAGCTTAACCCAGAATTCCAATGGGCAGCGGGGACTGCGGGAACTGTAGGATAGCCACAGTGCACCGCTCCGACATTCGATGCTAGCCTCGGTACTGTGGACGCACTCCGCCGAATTCACGCGCTTTAGTGGGGACACACAACACCGAATGTATAAAATTGCTTCCGAAAATTCAAATAGAATAAGTTCAAATTAATTTCGTACTGTAGATGTACCCTTAGACTTCTTTGAAGATACCGCAGATGGTAAAGGTGCTGGTCAAGCAGGGCTGGCTCCAGGCACCAGCGGAGGAAGCATGTGCCTGGGGCGGCACATACTAAAGGGCGGCATTCCGTCCATTCTAAGGGCGGCACAGTCCAATCTTTTTTTTTTTTTTGCTTCAGCAGTCCGAGCGGCGGGTTTTTTTTTTTGCTTGGGGTGGCAAAAATGGTAGAGCCGGCCCTGTGTTCAAGCTACCATTATGGTCTGCTACTAGGAGAGTAATAATAGGGACCAGGCCCAGCCACAAATGCTGCCTGGAGCATCAAAGAACGGTTCCTTGAAGGAGATTCCTGACTCACTTTCCTGCCAAGGTACAAAAATTCTGAAGTCAAGCAGTCCAGTTTTCAGTAAAGCAACAGGTAAATTGACTATAATAGAGCTTTCTACATTCACTAACCTTGACCTCACTCAGCTATTCTGCAAAAATACGATGCACTCCAGAGGCAAAAAATAATAAGTATGGCTTCAGTTGAAGAGATAGAAGACAAAGCCTCAAATGTTCCAGACACCCAGGATGTATCATACCACACCATCTCAGAAGACAGGTACATTCCAACATGATCAACCTTTAATTTAGAACTACACAAGGTGCAAGAGCATATACCCTGTGTATGCCAATTATACCTGCTAGTCCCATTGCTTGCTCAGTAATTTAACTCACTTTATTCAGCTGGAACTGAAACTCTCCTTGTATGGAAGCTGTTCCATACCCCTAATCATTTTTGTTGCCCTTCTCTGTACCTTTTCCAATTCTAATATATCTTTTTTGAGATGGGGCAACCAGAACTGCACACACTACAGTATTCAAAATGTGGACGTACCATGGATTTATACTGTGGCACTGTGAAATTTCCCGTCTTATCTATCCGTTTCCTACTTCTGTTAGCTTTTTTTGACTGCTGCCGCACATCGAGCAGATGATTTCAGAGAACTAACATTGATGACTCCAAGAGCTCTTTCTTGAGTGGTAACCGCTAATTTAAATCCCATCAGTTTGTATCTATCATTGGGATCATGTCTTCCACTATGCATTCCTTTGCACTTATCAACGTCGAATTTCATCTGCCATTTTGTTGCCTAGTCACTCAGTTTTGTGAGAGCCCCTTGTACCTCTTTGCAGGCAGCTGTGGACTTACCTATCTTGAGTAATTTTGTATCATCTGCAAACTTTGCCACTATTTACCCCCTTTTCCAGATCATTTATGAATATGATGAACAGCACAGGTTCCATTACAGATCCTCAGGGGACCCTGCTATTGGCATCTCTCCACTGTGAAAACTGACCATTTAGTCCTACCCTTTTTTCCTGTCTTTTATCCAGTTACTGATCCACTAGAGGATCTTCCCTCTTTTCCCATGACAGCTTACTTCGCTTAAGAGCCTTTGGCCTTTATTACAGTATGCAATTATTGTAAAAATCGTGTGGAAATGTGAGATTTAGGGAGGATCAGAGCTTCTTTAGTGACATCAATCACTGGAAAAAATTTATTTCAATTAACTTCTGAGAAAAAAATTATAAAAAGTTGCTCATTTTTGCCCATTGCCATCTAGTGGGAAAAGGCTTGAACTGCAGACTTCTTTAAAAATCAAAGTTTGGATTGTTTTTCCCTGGAAAAACCATCAAAGCTTGAAAGGTGTCAAGGGGTGCAACCGATTCAGTTACAACAAATCTAGTATTTGTATTCTAACGTTTATACAGGAAGCCGAACTGTTGGAAGTGGATGAAGGATCATAAAAAAATATCATAAGAACAGCCATACTGGGTCAGACCAAAGGTCCATCAAACCCAGTATCCTGTCCTCTGACAGTGGCCAATGGTAGGTGTCCCAAAGGGAATGAACAGAAAGGTTATCATCAAGTGATCCATGCCCTGTCACCCAATCCCAGCTTCTAGCAAACAGAGGCTAGGGACACCATTCCTGCTCATCCTGGCTAATAGCCACTGATGGACCTATCCAGGGCCGGCTCCAGGCACCAGCCCACCAAGCTTGTGCTTGGGGCGGCACCTGGAGGGGGGCGGCACGGCGCTCCGGCCGCTGGGGAGAGCGGGGCCACGGCCGGGCTCGCCGCCCTCCCCCCGGCACTCTGGCCGCCCTCCCCCCCCGGCGCCCTCCCCCCGGCCGCCGCGGGGAAAGCGGCGGCCCTCCCCCCGGGGCTCCGGCCGCCCTCCCGCCCCGCGGGGGGGCGCGGCCGGAGGCTGGCCTGGGGCGGCAAAAAAGCCAGAGCCGGCCCTGGACCTATCTTCCATGAATCAATCTAGCTCCCTTTTGAACCCCGTTATAGTATTGGCCTTCACAACACCCTCTGGCAAGGAGTTCCAGAGGCTGACAGTGCCCTGCATGAAAAAATACTTCCTTGTGTCTGTTTTAAACCTGCTACCTATTAATTTCATTTGGTGGCCCCTAGTTCTTGTATTATGAGTAAATAACACTTCCTTATTTACTTTCTCTATACCACTCATGATTCTATAGACTTCTATCATATTCCCCCTTAGTCGCTTCTTTTCCAAGCTGAAAAGTCCCAGTCTTATTAATCTCTCCTCATACGGAAGCCGTTCTATACCCCTAATCATTTTTGTTGCCCTTTTCTGAACCTTTTCCAATTTTTTTTTTTTGAGATGGGGCGACCACTTCTGCATACAGTATTCAAGGTGTGGACGTACCATGGATTTATATAGAGGCAATATGATATTTTCTGTCTTATTATCTATCCCTTTCTTGATGATTCCCAACATTCTGTTTGCTTTTTTGACTGCCGCTGCATATTGAGTGGATGATTTCAGAGAACTATCCACAGTGACTCCAAGATCTCTTTCTTGAGTGATAACAGCTAATTTAGACCCCATCATTGTATATGTATAGTTAGGATTATGTTTTCCAATGTGCATTACTTTGCATTTATCAACATTAAATTTTATCTGCCATTTTGTTGCCCAGTCACCCAGTTTTGTGATATCCTTTTGTAGCTCTTCACAGTCTGCCAGGGACTTAATTATCTTGAGTAGTTTTGTATCATCTGCAAATTTTGCCACCTTACTGTTGACCCCTTTTTCCAGATCATTTATGAATATGTTAAATAGGACTGGGCCCAGTACAGATCCCTGGGGGACACCACTATTTACCTCTCTCCATTCTGAAAACTGACCATTTATTCCTACTCTTGGTTTCCTATCTTTTAACCAGTTACCAATCCATGAGAGGACCTTCCCTCTTATCCCATGACTGCTTATTTTGCTTAAGAGCCTTTGGTGAGGGACCTTGTCAAAGGCTTTTTGAAAAATCTAAATACACTATATCCACTGGATCTCCTTTTTCCGCATGCTTGTTGACCCCCTCAGAGAATTCTAGTAGATTGGTGAGGTATGCTTTCCCTTTACAAAAATCATGTTGACTCTTCCCCAACAAATTATGTTAATCTATGTGTCTGACAATTTTGTTCTTTACGATAGTTTCAACCAGTTTGCCCGGTACTGAAGTGAGGCTTACCGGCCTGTAACTGCCGGGCTCACCTCTAGAGCCCTTTTTAAAAATTGGTGTCACATTAGCTATCCTCCAGTCATTTGGTACAGAAGCTGATTTAAATGATAGGTTACAGATGACAGTTAGTAGTCCTGCAATTTCATATTTGAGTTCCTTCAGAACTCTTGGGTGAATACCATCAGGTCCTGGAGGCTTATTACTGTTTAGTTTATCAATTTGTTCCAAAACCACCCCTAAGGACACCTCAATTTGGGACAGTTCCTCAGATCTGTCACCCAAAAAGAATGGCTCAGGTTTGGGAATCTCCCTCACATCCTCAACAGTGAAGACCGATTACTTAGCACAAAAAATGTAGCTAGACTGAATTAGTCTAAACAAAAAGGTCTACCGATTGCACACGAGGACTGTGTGGCGGTCATGTGAGGAAAACGGAACTGAAAATTAACAGACCAAAATTATTGTGCTGGAAATTAGGCTAAATTGGGTTTGAGGGGGGCACAGTAGGCAGGACCCATGGCAGTGAGGTAGGAGGCAGCCAGGGCTCTATTTCCACTCCTTTATATGCATCAAGCAGCCATGGGCGAGGAGATCAGGGAAGCACTCCCTGATCCCCACCATGGACTCACGGTATTTCATGCTCTGGAACTGGGAGGCACGCGAGGGGAAATGTAGTCTTCCCAATCTCTACCTCCCACCATCCTACCACAGTGCATCATGGGAAACAGTGTCCCTCACATCCATCTCAGGTGCTGGTGGAACCACTCCCTTGAAGCCTAAGTGCTGATGCATCATGAGAATTGTAGTCTCCCTACCACAGCCCCAGTGCCTTATAAGAGTTTTAATCCCTCCCTCCTCCCGCCCCAGCCGCTGTTGCTGTTACTAAGATACATATCTGTTTGGTAAGGGCGATGATCATAGCCCCTGATGATTATGGACAGGTGCTGTGCTTGAGCTGGGGCTTGGTTTCTATTAAAAGGTTCCTGACTCGTTCTGTATTTGGGGGAAAAAATGATATGGTTTAATCATATGGTGATAACCCGCTTCCCATTTCACTGGTATCACTGGAGGATGTTAGACAGAAGCTACTGAAGAGACAAGGTAGAAGAGGTAATATCTTTGATTGGACCAACTTCTGGTGGTGAGAATTTGTCTATGCTGCACCATGTAGCACTTCACTGTAGACACCACCTATGCTGACAAGAAGGGTTCTTTTAGAAAGGGGCACCCTATGCACAGCGCTGATATGCTCACGTTGTGCCTGTTAAAGGAATAGGGCTTTGCCAGAAGCAGGTCACAGCCAGTTACTTCCCTCCAGCTCCAGAAGGGAGGATTAGGGAGACTTTTACCTCAAGAAGGATGTTTTTAAGCTCTTTATTCCACACCTTAAATACATTTATACTTAAGGAAAAAACCAGAACAGGCTCCTCAGGCAGAGCCCAGAGAAGTGAAAACGACAGTATTTACAGCTCATGCACCAAGAGAGAATACACTGTTTTATTCCACAAAGCCATAGGGCTGTGGATACAAACCCAAAACAGTCTGTTTCAGTCCCCGGTGAGCTGCACAGCTCAGCCTTTGCACCTTTTGGAGAAAGACCATTTCATTTTCACATCAGTAGCAAACTAGGACTTTAGTCAACATGATCTGAAGGTTGTGAACCCAGCTCTGTCACGTTCTTCTCAGAAATGTGCATCAATCACCCACTCCACAGCTAAGCCCCTGCCAGCAACCAGAGCTGGGACATGGAACTCGGGGCACAGGACCAAGCAAATCCAG
This sequence comes from Emys orbicularis, assembly GCF_028017835.1. NCBI lineage: Eukaryota > Metazoa > Chordata > Testudines > Emydidae > Emys > Emys orbicularis. Next base: position 33,614,039 of record NC_088694.1, on the reverse strand, counting down.
GTTGTTTCCTGCTAATGAAACTTCACTTCTTACCTTCACTAAAACTCCATTGTTCAGGAGAAAGACACCCCCGAGATTGTATCCCTGCCAGGGACTGCAGTTCAGGGTCAGGAGAGCCCTTAAAGGGTCCCCATCACAGCACAAGAGCAGGACTGGTGTAGAGAACCAGCATGAAACAGCTGCCTGAATCTCCGCTGAGAAACCAAGACTCACCACCAGCCTTTTCAGTCCAAACTGTCCCCCTTTCGAGCCAGAAGCTCCAAGGGAACAAGGAACAAGTTCAAAGGGCAAATTCCCAGATCCTTCCAAACTGACCTTTGAGCATCTGCAGCAGGACTGTGGAGGGGTGGAGGCAATTGGCCATGGGAAGCTGAATGCTGGGCTGAGGATGGGCTCACACTGGGCTGGGGAGTTTCCTGTGTTCCCTGCTCACATTCCCCTGACCTGCTGGGCCTTTCCTGGTTGTCACTTGGCTGTGCCAGTTCCGCTGGGGCTGTGCAGCTCACCGACAGGTTAGCAGTGGGAGGCCTCTCACAGGCGACACTGGCGGAAGGCGTATCAGCGGCCAGCTCTCCTGCACGGGCTCCTGGATCTGATCCTTTCCTGCTCCCATCTGGCTGCGGCACAGTCAGTTCCCTGTAGGATCTGTGCATGTGGCTCTTCAATCCGTTATAGTCCAGGTTGCTTAGCTCTTCAGGGAGGGACATCAGCAGGTCTAGGACAACGGCAGACTCTGGAAGGAAGAACGGACCTTGTCAGGCTGGTCTAATTTAAATACCGTATATACTCGATCATAAGCAGGTTTGTTTATAAGCCGCCCCCCCGAGATGGATAAGTAAAAATGGAAAATTTTAATGACCCGTTCATAAGCTGACCCTATAATTCAGGGGTCAGCAAACTCTGTCTCCTGGGCCATCAGGATAAGCCGCTGGCAAGCCGAGATGGTTTGTTTACCTCGAGCGTCTGCAGGCACGGAAGTAAACCTAAGTAAACAAAGTGTCCCGGCGCGCCAGCTGCTTACCCTGACAGGCTGGAACAGCAACTGGTGGGGAAATGTTTTGGGGGGGTTTTTGGGTGGGGGAGAGGGGGGAGAAGCTGGGGGTCAGGGGAGTAACCCCTGTGACCACCCCCCACATGACCCCACCCCTAGTCCAGGACCCCCACACTCTCCCCATCCCATCCCTTCCCACCTTATCTGGGGAGAGCCGGGGAGGATGTGTCTGGCACGGCTGCAGCCTGCTCTGGCGGGCCAGACTGGGTGGCTGGCTTGAGTCAGTAGAGGAAGTGGCAGTGAATGGCTCACAACCCTCCCTGGCCCCATTAAAATCCCCCCACGGCCTGGATCATGGGACATTTTGATTAAGCAGCACATGGCTACAATGCTCCAGTCAATCTTGCCACAGAAATGCTCACTAAGGAAAGGGATGTGTTTTCAGCTGGCAGATCTGAAGGAGCCAATGCTTTGCGCGTGGGAGGCCAGGAATCACGTGCCGCTGCCTTGCTCACCTCAGTCTGAGCACAATGTCTCTGTTTATAAGGTGACTAGCACTTATCACGCAATATACAAGTATGAGAAAGGAGAAGACAGAGGTGGGCCAGGACTCCCCCACTCACCATCTCAGCACAAGAGGGATCCCTGAGCACGTGCACCCACTCAGCCCTCCAGCACGGTCTGCAGAAGGACGGCCACGAATGCCACGAAGGGGAAAGTGGAGGCAGGTGCTAGGACATAGCAAACACTCCCCTCCCCCTGAAACAGGCAGGGAGCAGATCAATTTCCAGACTCTGGAGGAAGCTACTGATTGGCAATGAGCCAATGGTGGTTACAAGATCCCAGGGAACATATACGGTGCCTGTGAGCCTCTAGCTGGCCTTGGATTAATTTCCACAGTTCGAGTAACCCAACACGTCACCAAGGCTTGCTGGTGTCACACTCTGAGCTAAGCTATGAGTGAGTGACAGCTATCACAGCCAGCTGGTCCCCTCCCTGAAGATCACAAACATGTAGCTTTCTGGATCCCAACTCACCATATGGCGAGAGCTCAGGCACTTTGATGTCCCTGGGGAGCATCGATAAATATTTATAGATCTTCTCAAAGTCCACGCTGAATTTCTCTGGTTCCCCATGAACACCTGGGTCTGTGCTAGTGCTGGAAGACTGAGCTGCTGCTGGGGGGTCTGGGGCAGCATCTCCATTCCTTGCTGCATCATCAGGGGCTGGCGATGCATCACGCTGGCTCGAGGAGTCTGGAAGGACCTTCTTCTCTGCAGCTCTGGTCAGCTTCTGGGGAATTGAGTGGAGCAAACTGAGCGGCTCGGTGACTGCGATGGTCAGAACCTGAAATTCAGAGATTCTAAGGGACAGAATCATCTAGTCTGACCTCCTACAGGCCACAGAACTCGCCTGAATTAATTCATGTTTGAACTAGAGCAGATCTTTTCAATAAACTTCCACTCTTGATTTTAAAATGACCTGTTCCAATGGTTAATTCCCATCACTGTTACAACGTTGTGCCTTATTTCTACTCTGAATTTGACTAGCTACAAGTGGGAGCTCAGGAAACAGAAGGAACGGGCCCCCCTTTCCAGAAATGCCAGACACTCCCAGGGCAGCCCCCCCCCCCCAACGTCAGGCACTCCCTGACCCCACAGCAGACCTTCCTCAAGGTGAGACTGGGCCAGGAGAGCCAGCCACCATGCAGCACAGCGAAGCAGAACTAAATGCAGTGCAATAAGCTACAGGGGCTTTGGACAGCCTGATGCTCTCTGGGGGCATCTCTGATATCCAGGAGCGAGAGGAGATGTGGTTGTTTATGAGGTGCATGGCAAGGGAACGGATTTGCTCACTGCTGGGACAGGTGGCAGAGCTACCACTGCCCATGCCCTACTTCGATCTCTTCACCTTTACATAGCTAAGCTGCACAGAAAGCAGCAGTTGGGAGAGCAACACTCAATGTCAGAACAGCTGGGTTCTACTGAGCTCTGCCACGGACCTGCTGCAGGATGTCAGGCAAATGGTTTCACAGTATGTACCTCAGTTTCCCCCACACCAACAGGAAGGGTGAACTGCTGCTTGGCCACTGCAGCAATGAGGCCACATGAGCACAGGGGAATGTGGTAGAATTCCTGTAGTGGACAGGGATGGAATAGCCTGCCTGTAGCAGGGATGTTTCCTACCAGCGACCAGAAAGGACTGGCAGGCTTGAGCCCTGTCACTGGCCAGATTTCATTCTCCATTCTCTGTCGAAGTCTCTGACCCTGCTGAGTTCTTGGCCCTAGTGGGATCTTGCGGCTGTCACCGGGTGCTGATGCCTGTTACCTGAGAGAAAGCTGCTGTCACGGTTTCTTCCAGCTTATCTGTCAGCTTCTCAGCAAGATCTGTCCAGACCTGAGAAGCAGATTTCAATGAGTGCACTGGAATCAGGCACCCATCCACTTCCGCACAGTCACAGTGCGAGAAGCATGAGGCCAGCCAGCAGAGGGCAAGGAGAGCACAGAGTGAGACAGGGACAGCTCCAGAAAGGGCAGACTCATGGCAAATGCCACGTGCCTCAAGCCCATCCTAGTACAGTACAATCAAGCTCCCCCTTGCCCTGGTGCTGTACAGACAAACCAGCGCTGCCCACCCCCACACAACAACAGCCCTGATTCACAGGTTCTCTCTCTCTAAGCCGTACCTCGATAGGAGCTAGGATCTCAGCTTCCTTGCGACTCTGCTCCTCCCGGCAGCGGCGATACTCCATCTGTATGGCCTCCCTTGCTACGCGGCCCTTCAGCTGGTGGATGAAGGCCAGAATCTGCAACCATGGGGAGGTTCAGGCATAGCAGCATACAGAGATGCCCCTCCCCCAATAAACAGCTCATGGGTGGGCTGGGAAGGGTGTGACTGAATGCCTTCTATCCCAACTGGACTACATAGCTGCAGCTGAACTGGGTGTCCGTTCCACCTCTCCCAAAACCCTCTCTGGTTCCAGACAGCAATGAGTTAGTGGGATGAACTTGCAAAAGGATTGTACAACTAATAAGAAGGACCAAAAAAGTTTTAGGCCTGAAAAGCCACGGGAGGAGACGGCTGCGCCTAGGTCAGGGGTAGGCAAACTATGGCCGGCAAGCTCCGGCCAGGGAGCGGGATCAGGGGCTGTGCACCACGCAGCTCCCGGAAGCTGCGGCATGGCCCCACTCCAGCTCTTACATGCTCCAATGGCCCCCTCCGGCACTCCAATGGGAGCTGCAGGGACAGTGCCTGCGGACGGGGCAGCGTGCAGAGCTGCCTGACCACGCCTCCGCGTATGAGCCAGAAAAGGGACATGCCACTGCTTTCAGGAGCCAGTTGAGGTAAGCGCCGCTCAGAGCCTGCACCCGAGCCTCTCCCCATGCCCCAACTCCCTGCCCCAGCCCTGATCCCTTCCTGCTCTCCAAACCCCTTGATCCCAGCCTGGAACACCCTCCTGCACCCCAAACCTCTCATCCCCAGCCCCACCCCACCGCCCGCACCCCCCATCATAACCTGCACCCTTTCCTGCACCCCTGCCCCAGCCCGGATCCCCCTCCCACCCTCCAAACCCCTCGGTCCCAGCCCAGAGGGCCCTCCTACACCCCAAACAACTCATCCCCAGCCCCACACCAAAGCCCGCACCCCAATTTTGTGAGCATTCATGGTCCGCCATACAATTTCTATTCCCCGATGTGGCCCTCGGGCCAAAATGTTTGCCCACCCCGGCTTAGGTATGACGGTGATGGGAACCATTAAGATATCTGAATAGAAAATGCTGTGGAGAAAGCTGGCAAGGAGCAGCTGAGGGGGGAACTGTGACTGCCAGGGGCAGATAAGGGGCAAGACATCACCTACAGGAGCCCACAGCCTGCAAAACCTCTGAGCTACAGGAGATGTATAAGCCAACACCCCCTCTAGTGCTGCCAAAATCAGGGGCCAACATAAATAGAAATAAGAGGAGCCGCCGCCAGGCAGCACTAGGTTTCCCCACCCCAACCTGAATAGTGGAGAGGAACCTGCAGGGCAGTACGATGGTGGCCCCCCATTCCCAAGCGAAGCAGGAGATTGGGCACTCTCTCTCTTTTGTTAGCAGAGAGAGTGCTGTTCCCCAATTACCCTTATTCTGAACCTGGCCTGGTCAGTCACCAGCTTGACTAGGACCAGACCCCACTCACCTCAGCTTCACTCCTACGGGGCAAATGCTTCCGCAACAGCGCTGTCTGTAGCTCCCCTTGAGGGGCTTGGGCCTTCAGGGCCTTAATCAGTTGCCGCTTCTCCTGTCCCGTCCAGGGGGCCCGAGTGGGTGCGTGACATGCAGGGGGCCCCGTTTCGTAGCGTGTGGGGGCCGAGCGGGTCCGAACCGGGGGCTTCATGGCTCAGGCTCTGCAGGGGGAGAAAAGGAGGAGTGAGAGGTCAAAGCCCCCAGGTCCTCCCATCTACCTATGGCCCCCGCCCACTCTCTGGGGCATCTCATCCCCAGCCATCCCCTCTACACACAGCCCCCCCTCACACACTCACTGTCCAGGGCACCTGCTCCCCATCTACCCACAGCCCCCCCGCCCCCCACTCACTGTCCAGGGCACCTGCCCACAGCCCCCCCCCCACACACACTCACTGTCCAGGGCACCTGCTCCCCATCTACCCACAGCCCCCCCGCCCCCCACTCACTGTCCAGGGCACCTGCCCACAGCCCCCCCACACACACACTCACTGTCCAGGGCACCTGCCCCCATCTACCCACAGCCCCCCCCCTCACTGTCCAGGGCACCTGCCCCCCATCTACCCACAGCCCCCCCCACCCCACTCTGCGTGGCACCTCACTCTCAAACCCCCTCCCCCCCCCACGGACCCTGCGGGGGAATCCAGGCTCTGGCCGGGGTAGGGGAAAGAGCGACGACTCCGTTCCGTCTCTGTCGCGCAGATATGACGTCACAGCAAGTGCTCTGAGGCTCGGAGCCGCGGCGGAGAATCTGGACGGGCAGGGGAAAGAGAAGTGAAGTAATGCATTGTGGGAAGCGTGGTGTTTCCACGGCTTCCATCGGCCATCACGGGTCCCGCGACACCATGGGAGATAGTGTCGCCCAGCCTCTATCTCCCATCGGCCATTGCGGGGCTCGGGACTTTCCGTTTCCAGGACTAGGGCCCTGTAAGGCCGGAAGCGGAAGTTGCCGTGGGTGGTGCTGCCCTGAGAGCGAGGGAGAGGTGTGAGCGCACAGAATAACGTGCGGCCCCACGCCGGGCCCGGTGCATCACGGGAGTCGCAGTCCCCGCTCGCCCTCGGCCCGGTGCATCACGGGAGTCGCAGTCTCCGCCCTGCAGCTGATTTCAGGGGGCGGTTCCGGTTATTGGGGTTTTTTGCTAACTGCGCCCGGCGCCCCCAAGCCTCTCCCCGGGGTATCCCCCTAACACCGCCCGCAGCGCCCCCCCAGGGACCGAACCGGACCGGACCCCTGGTGGTGTGACGTCGAGAGCTCTGCTCGTTCCCCAGGGGCCGGGGACCCTCGGGCTGGGCGTGCGGCGCTGCTCCGTGCACCGGGCCGGGTTTGCTGCAGGAGCAGGGCAGTCCCTGCCTGGGGCCGGCTGAGCGAAGGGCCAGAGCCCTGTGGCGTCCCCTGAGCGGACGGTCTGTAGCCCACGCAGGTTTTCCTGGGCAGGTTCATTAGGATTTGCTGTTTCAACCTGCGTCCAGACAAATAGCCCGGGAAGGGGTGTCTGGGAATTGGTCACGTGTTAGCACTTGGCCCCGCTGTTCATTCACACATTCGAGCTTGGGAGCCTGTCCTCATACCTATGTCACAGACGGGAAACAAGCAGAGGATTTTTTCCAATACCTATTTGCTAGTAAAAACAACGAGGAGTCTTGTGGCACCTTAAAGACTAACACATTTATTAGAGCATAAGCTTTCGTGGGCTATGACCCACTTCTTCAGATGTATGGAGTGAAAATTACAGTAGGCAGGCATAAATATACAGCACAGGAAAAGATGGGAGTTGCCTTACTAAGTGGGGGGGGTCAATGATTCAGTCAGGGTGGATGTGTCCCATTCCCAACAGTTGACAAGAAGGTCTGAATGTCAACAGAGTAAAAATTACTTTTCGTAACAATGCCAATTCCATCAGGGTGGATGGCTCATACTCAACTATTGATGGGAGATTACTTCTTGTAGTGACCCAGCCATTCCCAGTCTTTATTCAGGGCTAATTTGATGGTGTCAAGTTTGCAAATGAATTCCAGTTCTGCAGTTTCTCGTTGTAGTCTGTTTTTGACGTTTTTTTGTTGAAGAATGGCCACTTTTAAGTCTGAAATTGAGTGTCCAGGGAGGTTAAAATGCTCTCCCACTTTTTTTTGAATGTTATAATTCTTCACATCTGCTTTGTGTCCATTTATTCTTTTGTATACAGACTGTCCGGTTTGGCCAATGTATGTGGCAGAGAGGCATTGCTGGCAAATGATGGATATGTGGACAGAGTTGGCAATGGGGTTTGTTGCAGGGGATGGCTCCTGGGTTGGTGTTTCTGGTGTGTGGTTGCTGGTGAGTATTTGCCTGAGGTTGGGGGGCTGTCTGTAGGCGAGGACTGGTCTGCCTCCCAAGGTTTGTGAGAGGAAGGGATCGTCTTCTAGGATAGGTTGTAGATCCTTGGTGAGGTGTTGGAGAGGCTTCTATTTGCTAGTAGGTGTGTGTGTGTGGGTGGCTTTAGGGAATGTACCGTAATTTCACTGCCTCACCCTGTTTGCGTTGCTATTTTAGTAGCCTGATCCCTATGTCCAAGCATACAAATGCTACATAAGTAAATAAAATCACGTGTTCTGTACTAAATATATAAACAGTCACCCACAATCCTCCTGCCTTAAGATGATAATGTGTGAAGTAACACTTGAAATTAAAATGAAGACATTGGTTTTTACTGGTGATTATTCCTTCCCTGAGGTAATAAAAACTTTCAGGGAAGCTCCAAATTATTAATAAATTGCTTATACTACCTTTCAAACTGAACTTGTTCTCAAGCAATAACCAAAGCTCTTTAATATTTATACATTTCAAACAATTATCCTATATTTAACTGGCAGCCAATGTGGGGCTTAAGATATGTCTCTTAATTGAAAAGCTTGGCTAAAAATGGTGTAACTATAAAGTATATTTCTCTAAGACAAGGTTAAACCTTTTTAATCTGGGAAGATAACTGAAGCTGGTCATGTCAGTGCTATATGTACAGTTCATTTACCCTGCAGAACAGGATTGTTTTCATATTATTATGACTCAAACTTTTCAGGCCCAACAGTTAAACAGGGCATGCACCTTCCCTGGAGGAAGATTGGTTCCCAGGAGAGTGACCTGCCTGTAATCAGAGATGCTCAGTCCTCTTTTGGCTCCTCTTACACGTTGGTGGGTTGGAGTCACTGGTCACCATTTTCTCCTTCTCTGTACTTGATCTTGGTTTCCTTCTGACAACATGAGCCTCTTAGGCAGGGACAGCCCGCTCGGGGATAAAAAGAAGGGAGAGGGGTGATAGTTTCCTTTGAGCAGTGACTGTTTCAGGTGCTGTTTTCACAGTATGGGTACATCCAGCTGACTGGATGGGGGAGTGCCGTGGATGGGGGTATCGGAGAGATCCCTTCAGAGAAACATGCATGAGCTCCTGCCATTGCAGTCTCTGGCCATAACTTCTCCTTTTGTGGTTTGTGTTCTGCCATAGGAAGATCTGAGACGAGACTTGAGAAATGGAGACTAGTTAAGTCCACCCTGTTTGGGATAGATGGCTCCAGGAAACAGTGGTCCAGCTGGGAGCAGAGCAGTTGCTGGCATCTCTGAGATAAGTGTCCACCTAGAGCTTTGAGTCTAGTCCTCCTGACTGGAGACAGGTCCCTTCTGTGTTAGGTGGGACAGGGTTACCAAGAAAAGGTTTGTGACTACCTATGTGTGCTGGGGGCAGCGGAACATAACTGCTTGCAGGATGGGGAAGTTAGTACCCAGGGCAGGGTGTAATGTGTCCTCCCCAGAAGAAGGTAGGATTTATGTGGGTGATTAGAGGGAGTTAGCTCCTATCTTCTTGTCTCCTGTGTGTTCTAAAGTGTTGCTAACTTTGTCTTCTTGAGTTGTGTTTCTGCAACGCAAAGCTGATGGAGGATGAGCTCAGCTCCACCCTGAGGTGGAGAGTGAGACCAGCTTGGCCTTGAGATGGTCTCCCATACTATTCTTGCCAGCAAGTTAAAGAAGTATGGATTGGATGAATGGACTATAAGGTGGATAGAAAGCTGGCTAGATGATCACTACCCCTTGAGCCTGATGAACGGCTTGATGTCTAGTTGGCAGCCGGTATCAAGCAGAGTGCCCCAGGGGTCGGTTCTGGGGCCAGTTTTGTTCAACATCTTCATGAATGATCTGTATGATGAGATGGATTGCACCCTCAGCAAGTTTGCGGATGACACTAAGCTGGGGGGAGAGGTAGATACGCTGGAGGGTAGGGATAGGGTCCAGAGTGACCTAGACAAATTGGAGGATTGAGCCAAAAGAAATCTGATGAGGTTCAAAAAGGACAAGTGCAGAGTCCTGCACTTAAGATGGAAGAATCCTATGCACTGCTATAGGCTGGGGACCGACTGGCTAAGCGGCAGTTCTGCAGAAAAGGACCTGGGGATTACAGTGGATGAGAAGCTGGATATGAGTCAACTGTGTGCCCTTGTTGCCAAGAAGGCTAACGGCATATTGGGCTGCATTAGTAGGAGCATTGCCAGCAGATCGAGGGAAGTGATTATTCCCCTCTATTCGGCATTGGTGAGGCCACATCTGGAGTATTGCGTCCAGTTTTGGGTCCCCCCACTACAGAAAGGATGTGGACAAATTGGAGAGAGTCCAGCGGAGGGCAATGAAAATTATCAGGGGGCTGGGGCACATGACTTATGAGGAGAGGCTGGGGAATTGGGCTTATTTAGTCTGCAGAAAAGAAAGCAGCCTTCAACTACCTGAAGTGGGCTTCCAAAGAGGATGGAGCTAGGCAGTTCTCATTGGTGGCAGATGACAGAACAAGGAGCAATGGTCTCAAGTTGCAGTGTGGGAGATCCAGGTTGGATATTAGGAAAAACTATTTCATTAGGAGGGTGGTGAAGCACTGGAAGGGGTTCCCTAGGGAGGTGGTGGAATCTCCATCCTTAGAGGTTTTTAAGGCTCGGCTTGACAAGCCCTGGCTGGGATGATTCAGCTGGAGTTGGTCCTGCTTTGAGCGGGGGTTGGACTAGATGACCTCCTGAGGTCTCTTCCAACCCTAATCTATGAATTTTATGATCACACTGGGAGCACATGTTCAGCTGATTATCCACCATGACCCAGAAATCTTTTTCAGAGTCACTGCTTCCCAGGATAGAGTCCCCTATCCTGTAAGTATGATCTACATTTTTTGTTTCTAGCTGTATATATTTGCATTTAGCTGTACTAAAAGGATTGTTTGCTTGCACCCAGTTAACCAAGCAATCCAGATCGCTCTGAATCAGTTACCTGTCATTTTGATTATTTACCACTTCCCTAGTTTTTGTGTCACCTGCAAACTTTATCAGTAACGATTTTATGTGTTCTTCCAGGTCATTGATAAAAATGTTAAATATTGTAGGGCCCAGAACAGACCCAGGCAGTACCCCACTGGAAACATGCCTGCCCAATGATGATTTCCCATTTACAGTTACATTTTGAGACTGATCTGTTAGCTAGCTTTTTTATCCATTTAATGTGTGCCATTTTAATTTTATATCATTCTATTTTCAATCAAATGTTGTGCAGTACTGAGGCAAATGCCTTACAGAAGTCTATTACATCAACACTGTTACCTTTATCAACCAAATTTATAATCTCATCAATAAAAGATATCGTTAGTTTGACAGGATCTATTTTCCATAAACCCATGTTGATTTACATTAATTACATTACCCTCCTTTAATTCTTTATTAATTAAGTCCTGTATCAGCCACTCCATTCTTTTGCCTGGGATTGATATCAAACCGACAGGCCTATAATTACGCAGGTCATCCATTTTATCCTTTTAAAAAATTGGCACAACATTAGCTTTCTTCCAGTCTTCTGGAACTTTCCCAGTGCTCCAAGATTTATTGAAAATCAACGTTAATGGTCCAGCAAGCTCCTCTGCCAGCTCTTTTAAAACTCTTGGATGCAAGTTATCTGGACCTGTTTGGTTTTTTTAAGTCTAACTTTGGTAGCTTCTGTTTAACAGCTTTCAGAGATACTACTGGAATGGAAAGAGTGTTATTATCACCACATGATGAGACTATATCATCTGTTTTTTCCACAAATAGAGAACAGAAATATGTATTGAACTCTTCTGCCTTTTCTACACTATTATTGGTAATTCTACCATTTCCATCTAGTAATAGACCAATATCATTGTCAGGACTATTTTGTTCCTAATACGTTTAAAAATTCCTTCTTATTGTTCTTAACTCTGCTGACTATAGATTTCTTCTTGTGTTTGAGACATATAGAGGCCCATTGGTGGTTCAGTACTCTGTCGTCGGGCCTGACAAACTCACTGTACCTCACACACTATTGTCATAAACTATATCTAAAAGGTGTCACGTAAGGTATCATATACAAACTTGTAACACGCTAGTCCTGAAAATCAATGTGTAATGTACAATAGAACCTCAGAGTTACTAACACCTCAGGAATGGAGGTTGTTCGTAACACTGAACAAAACATTATGGTTGTTCTTTCAAAAGTTTACAACTGAACATTGACCTAATACCGCTCTGAAATTTTACTATGCAGAAGAAAAATGCTGCTTTTAACCATCTTAATTTAAATGAAACAAGCACATAAACCGTTTCCTTACCGTGTCAAATCTTTTATTTAAACTTTCTCTTTATTTTTTTAATAGTTTACATCTAACACAGTACTGTACTGTATTTGATTTTTTTTTTTTTTTTGGTCTCTGCTGCTGCCTGATTGCATACTTCGGGTTCCAATGAGGTGCATGGTTGACCGATCAGTTCGTAACTCTGATGTTTATAACTCTGAGGTTCTACTGTATGTATGGTAAGCCCACAGAGGACTATGGAGATATGTGCTGCAAATGTGTTCTTAAAATGTGTGTGGCAAGCAGTGCCTAAGCCATGTTTGTTCCAGACAAAGGATTGTGGTTCCACCTGCTTGGATGTGTCTCCAATGTAAATTAGGAAGGGTGTGGCCAAAACCAAAGAAAAGTACATTTACATGCAACGTAAACAAAGCCATCAGGAGAGCAAGCAGGGAAAGATGAATACTTACCAATCTCGATGAGGGAATGGACCCCCAGGAAGTCTTCTTGCCTCTTGAAGCAGGATCAGTGAACTCTGGGATGACATTATCGCATCTACATCCCAGCAGTCAAGAGAAGCTTGGTCTGGGCTTGTTTTCAATGAATACATTTCAAAGGGTTACTGGGCTATCAACAGGGTGTCTGAACCTCAAAGGATACGCAATTGAATCAACTGATTGTATACAACATTACTGTATTATAAAATCATATTGAGTAAGGACTTTTATGAAAGCCTGTGACACACTGGTGAGTGAGATCATTGTGAAATGTCTGCATTAACATTACATGAGGAATTATGGAGACTCACTGATATTATGCTTTAAAGTCTGTGACCAAACAGAGGGACAAACAGGTTTTCTCCCAGAATGGAGGGATGGCAGCTATCTGTAGCTGAGGCCTGGTCTGACATGAGTAATTAACACATGGAGAGAGGCATCACTTCTTGGAAGATAGAATTAGGGAGGTAAACAGATCATTAGGCTGAAAACAGAACATTTGTGCAACATAGATAAGTAAATAGGTCAGTAGGCTAAAAAGACAGAATGCCTGAGCCAACTAAGAAAAGAGGCAGAACACCCACAGCATCATTTACTATGAACTAGATACCAATGGGCAAGATAAGTTATGAATGTAGAGACGAGGTAAAGAATAGGTCAAGCATGGACAGTACAGTTCCAATGTATATTAAGCATTATGAATCAAAACAATGGAAGCCCCATTTACATATGAATCAGCAGGGGAATAGGAAGTCAACAGGAAGTGAAGAACAGCAGGAAGCCTTCCTGTCTCTTGTAACAGGGTCAATGAACTTTGGGAGATCTAAACAGAAAGCTACTTTAGTATTCATCACTTGGGGATTAAAGGTTCCAGAGCTCTTGAAATCACAGAACACTGGATCCTTCAACCAAGAGGGTTGAAGTCCCTTGGAACTGAGTTTAGGTGAGAAATCTGCTTAGGCAAAGGTTGTAACTTGCTGCAATTGTTCAGTCTTAGACATGTATTTTTACTTTTGTTTGCTTGTAACAATTACTATTGTTATTCCTTATATTTGGTATCAGTTAATCCTGTGTCTTTTTGTTAAATAAACTTGTTTTATGTTTACCATAAACCAGTTCAGTGCTGTGATTGACATAACAGTATTTGTCAAATAGCATTTAAATTAATGAGCTGCAATGTATTGTCTCTTTAAAGAAGCAACAAACTTTGGTAAGTGAGAGGGCTGGACACTGCAGGGACCTGGTGTGATGCACTGTACCTCAAAGTAGAACCCTGTAACCACCATATTCATCATCGGTATGTGGTTGTGATATTTCATACAAAGCATGCCTTGCAAGGTATCAAACTTATTGTTCTGTCATAATATATGTATTATCAGTGTATATGGAATTATGATATTCTGCTATATGGTTGTAATTGAAATATGTTGTGTGTCCAGGAGACACCCATAGCTAGCTTTCCAGTGGCAACAAAGGAAGTGACCCACACTCAAACGGGCCTTAAGCAACCATCACGAGCCATTGACCAGCAGGGGAATTGTAAACAAGAGATTTACAATTCTGTGAGAGACAGTAGTGCAAGCACTACACAACAAGGATTGCTCAACTCTGACTCAGTTGCACAAGCACCATACAATGGAGACTGCTCAACTCTGTGACTCAACAAGGCCCATCAGGACACATCTGGGCCAGTATCTTCCCTGGGATATGAATTGAGAGTATAAAATAAGGGACAGTGTCATCGTGAGACCACCTCTTTCCTCCCCCACCTACTCTGAAGGCAACAAGAGGTCTGGGACGACAAAGACTTTGAACTGAGGAAACTGGTCCCAGGCTGAGAAGGAAATTCAGCATGTATATTAAGAACTGTAACCTACCTGCAACATCCAGTGGGGTGAGAAAAGCTGTTTGATTCAAATCTTGCTTAGTCTGAAAGTTTAGGATTTAGAACCCATGTTTACTTTTTATTTTCTTAGATAAATATCTCTGACCTTTTATGCTTACCACTTAAAATCTATCTTTCTGTAGTTAATAAACTTATTCTAATGTTTTATTTTAAACCAGTGAGTTTGTCTAAAGTGCTTGGGGAATCTGCTCAGATAGCATGTCTGCTATCCTTTGATGAAGTGGTGAACTAATTAATGAGTTTGCATTGTTCAAGGGAAGGTCTTGAACAGTGTAAGATTTCTGGGGTGCAAGGCTGGGAGCTGGAGGGGATTTGCTGATGTCTCCCTCTGTGTAGTTCATGAGTGGCTTGGAGAGCATTTATGCAACTTAGCTGGGTGTGTCTCTGCATGCTGGTGGCTGAGTGATAACAGTGCCCGTAGGGGTTTGCTGCTTGTCAGTAGCAAAGCATTGTGAGAGACAATCCAGGCTGGAGAGTTATGGGGGCACAGTGATCCCACAGTTCCAAGTTGTACCCCAGGGAAATTCAGGATGGAAAGTCAGCCTGAAAAAGTTAAGAAGCCAGTAGAGGCCACTGGGTCTGTATTGGAGCAGATTAGCTTATCTGGCTCAACAAAGCAGGGGTCTGAAGGCCCAAACTGGCAGAGAAAACGGGCTCAGAGGTAGCCTCAGCACATCAGGCGACAGTCCCAAGGGGGTTTCTGTGATTGAACCTGTCACAGCATGTTTGGGCTCAGGCTGGAGCCCGGGCTCAGGCTGGAGCCCAGGCTCTGGGACCTCTCTACTTCGTACGTGTCCATTGTGGCATGTTTGGGCTCAGGCTGAAGCCCAGGCTCTGGGACCTCCCTACTTCATAGGTGTCATACTGTCTGGAGTGGTTCACAACTGTGAGTGCCGACCTCAGGGCATGCTGTCAAAAAGGAGGGTATAAACCCCAAACTTGGTTGTATGTTCTATAATTAAGGCTACAATTTTTTCACAGAGGTCATGGAATTTGTGCTTTCCGGTGATTTCTGTGACTTCAGCCCATGGCAGCTGGGGGACCCTGGAGCTCCCGGCCGCCATGGAGGACTCTGGAGCTGAGCTCCCCATTTTGTCATGGGTATTTTTAGTAAAAGTCAAGGACAGGTCATGGGCTTGCGTGAATTTTTCTTTATTACCCATGACCTGTCCATGACTCTTACTAAAAATACCCGTGACAAAATCTTAGCCTTATGTATAATTAGATTTCACCAACCCAGTAATGAATATGAACTACTGAAGCACCAACAATGACAAAAACGTTCAAGTTGCTTCCAGTCCCGAGAGATCCGCCACTTACTCCAGGTTAATTTGTACCTCCGATCTCACACCAAAGACAGTGCTTGTAGCCAATCCTATAGTAAACTAACTAAGGATTTATTAACTGGGAAAAAGAAATGAGAATTATTTACAGGTTAAAGCAGGCAACACATATACACAAACGGGTTAGCCTATGTGTAGTAGTAGGATTTTATGTTTGTATTTTATCTTTTCCCTCTATTTGTTCAGATAATCCCCTCTCTTTTATTTTAACTTCTCTTAGGGTATCTTTGAAAATGTCTAACTGGCTTTGGACCCCAGTGGCCAGTATTTTCAATTTATCAGTTTCTGGTTCAAATAGAGAGTTTCTCATGCAGTGCGGCGTTCTCCTCCTGGCAGCTAGCCAAGCGGAGGAATGCCTCATTGCATGCTTCCCACAATAGCCAGATTGCAGCCGAGTTTCTTTTTATCAGGGTCGATGGCCTGTAGAGCAACAGATATTTTGCCAATCTATCTTCCAAATTAGCCATAGTATGGACATCGGCTAATGCTTGTTTAGTCCATGGGCTGTGCCCAAACTTTTGCAAAATTGTCTTAAAAGGAGTTATTTCCTGTATGAATGGCAATTTTGTCTGGTCTTCTTGAGCTTTGTCCTGAGGGGACTCCTTTCCCCTAAACATATTTCGTTATAAATCTTTTACCTTTATAACTCTTCTGTGCCCACGCTCGTGCTGGGACTTACACAACACAAAAGTCTATACTCACTAAAAACTCTGCCTGACAGAGCAGGAGGGGGAAACGCTAAGCCCCCTACCTTTTGGGCTTGATCCTGCTATGACCGAGGGTATATTCACCTATGCAATTTTTCCACAACAGATGGGAGGAGCGAGGCATCTAATCCTCCCCCTTATGGCCCGGCACCTCTACAACCAGGGGTGTGCACACCTGATTGATCAATCACTTTATACGGATGGAATACCTTTTAGCAATATTTAGCAGTATTTTCAACAATCACAGTGCATGTCTTCCCCCTTTCACAATTCTCCACCAAAAATGTTATGCTTATAAGAAGCACATGGGATCTTTTTCAGGGGAAAAGGCAATACTCTGCATTTATTGAAGATACAACAATTAGCATATGCATTCAATCACACCACACGCACACACACACACTGTCCCGCCAGTCGATGTTATCGTTACCAGTCCAGAGTCTGGGTCAATCTAGTGGCTAGCTAGCTTGATCACGGGTAGGGAGGAGCCGGGTTCCGTCGGTCGTGACACGATGCTCCGGGGAAGTCTTGGCAGGACGAACCCAAAGTTTCATGGCAAGGCACCCTGTTTATATAGTGATTTTCCTTCATTGGTCCCAATGAATTCTGCACCATCATACTGTAATTAATTGTTGTTTGATGAGTGCTTGTTTTCTTAAATTGTCCTTCTCATCCTTTATCTTGTTCTTTCATCAAGTTCCTCAGGGAGTCATCCCGTGCTGGTTTTGATCACCGCTATCTTGTCCCCATTGATAGGAGCCTGTCTCATATTTAGAGTCGTCAATCTGCCCTCCTCTGACATTTCAATGGGGCGTGTTGCAGCCTCCTGGCAGCCTTACATCTGTCTCCAGTTCCTCCCTCGTACATCTGGTTCAGCGATGGCCTTCACACTTATCTCTAAACACACATTCCTCATTCACATACAAAACAGAATTAATTTACACAACATTTTGAACAGAAACATCAAGTTGCAATGCAAAAGAAAACGATCATGGCATTCTTTTACTTATTTTAAAATGCTAAATCTACAACAAATTGGTGTCCCTCAAAGGTCTGTTACTGCCTTGAAATCAGTCCAGACACACATTCTGGCAGAGGCATCTCTACCAATGGCCCATTAGGCCGTTCCTTTCTGCTATTCAAAAAGGGTGTCTGGCAGGATATGATCAAATCATACACCAACACATTTAATACATGCTACATTATTATTCTTTATCCTTCATTGTAAATTATATAAAATACAAACATAAAATCCTACTACATATAGTTCCAAAAGGTGGCAGAGTTGTAGTAATCTGTCAGCACTGAATGTCTTCTATGGCTAACCCAGGTTGACCCTGGGGATCTTTGTTTTTGTTTTCTAGCTCCAGCCCTGTGAGAGTTCAAACAGCAAAGATGAAAAATTTTCATGTCAGCTATCTTTATTTCCTTCTTCCAGAATTCAGGCTTGTGGGACAAATTTTCTTACACATAGTACCTTCGTGGGTGTGAGAGGATGTTATAAAGTGGGGAATTTTCTTGTTTTTTTTCAATGGTTTGCATGCACAGGGGGTGGAACTCAGTTTCCCTGGGTGTTACTGCTTTAACGAGGTGATGGGAGAGGGAGTTTGTTGTTACAGAGGACTAGCAATGGAACTTGGGATCCTGGCCAATGGTCTGGAAAATGGATACCCCAGGAACTGGTGACCTGGTGACCAGGAGGCCCAGTTCGGATGCCACAGCCAGTTCTGGCCAGCGGGAGAACAATGGGCTGCAGAGAGAGGACCCCAGTGACCTTTTCAGCCAGTGGTGAACAAAAGACGGCTGAGAGGAGAGGAGGCCCAGGCGACCCTGTTTACCTGGACAGAAGACAAAGGACAGAGGCAGGGCTTTGGGGCAGGTGATATCGGATGCCCAGTTGGAAAGCACGGGGTCTCTGGACTGGAGAGAGAGAGCAGGCAGAGCCCACCTGGATGCAGGGGAGACTTAGATGTACTGTGCTGAGGGAGGCCAGGTCTGAGGGCCCTGAGAGTTTCTTATGCTGTGTTCAGATGCTCGATAAACCCTCCTGTTTTACAGTGTCTGAGAGTCGCTCCGGTCTAGAGAACAGGGTTGCATTATTTCCTCTTGGTGTGGAGGCCCTGTGGGTCCAGAACGAGTGGACTCTCTGAGGGGGTCCCCAGCCAGAGACAGGCATGCTAAAGGCTCAGAGAGGTGCAGTACCAGAAGGCAGAGGGGCTTAACCCCCAGGAGACAGTGGACGCTGGAGAAGGACTGTCACACTGAAGGGGGTCCCCCCAGGGACTGTACGGGTCCAAGAGTGGGCATGACCTGTGAGTCCATGACAGAGGGCCCTTACTAAGTCTTTGTATTGTGATGTTCTACAAGGGCCCAGTTTTGATTGTTCTTCTTGATGGGTGGGAGAACCACTCCTCCTGGCCACGTTCACAAGTTCAGAGCAGGCATTTTTTATCATCATCAAGCAAAACTTACATATTACCTTTTAGCAGGGGGCACAAACATTACAAGTATGGTTTTCATGCACCAACTTGCAAGCATTTTATAGAGCGTAAACAGGTCTTTACAAACGGAGCACCCAGCTTGAACAAGGCTAACATACACGTGAGCTGGTCTGGTTTCCAGCTATGAATCTGTCAGGGCTGAGCTGATGCCTGCACCCTGGGCAAGCGCTGGCACCTCATCTACCAGCAGGGCGCAGAGATCGAGCTGCAGCCAGAGCCCAGATCTCTACACTGCGATGTTACAGCCCCAAGCAGCTGGCCCAGCCCAGCTGCAGGTGTTTGACTGCAGTGTAGACACAGCCATGTGGCCCGACTGGCGCAGCTGCACCTTGGTCACATCACAGCCAGGGCCAGCAATGCGCCTAGGGCCCGGGAAAGGAGCGGCAGCGCCAGGTGCCCAGCAACGTGCCCGGCCTGGGCAACCCCGGGAGTTCCGGGACGGGCCCAGCCAGCCCCGCTGGGGAAGCCGGACACGCGCTCCCAGGCCGCGGCCGCGCGCAGGCCCCTGCCAGCAGCGCCGAGCGGGCTCCCAACGCTGGAGCGCGCATCGCCTGCACGCCGGGGCCGGGGCGCCCGGGGCGGCTCGGCGGGGGCCGTTCGCTCGGGCCGAAGGGTGGGTCCGGCCGGCCCGGGGGCGCCGGGAGGGGCCCGCGAGGAGCAGGCCGAGGTGGCGGGCGGGGGAGAGCGCGGAGCTCCAGGCCGAGCCCCCTTGAGCCGGAGCGGGCGAGGGCGGCCCTGAGCGCGCGGCCCGACGCTCCTGGGGACTCCCCGGGGCGCAGAGCGGCCAGTGGCGGGACTCGGGAGCGGCGCTGTGGGGCCGGCTGGGTGAAAGAGGCGGGAGACGCGCCGGGGCGCGAGGTGAGTGACAGTGGCCGGAGACGCGCTGGGGGTGTGTGAGAGAGAGACAGGCGGGGGGGGGGGGTGGTTGGCAGTGGCCGGAGACGTGCCGGGGCAGCCAGGGGGTGTGATAGTGGCCGGAGATGCCCCGAGGCGGCGGGGGTGTGTGACAGTGTCTGGAGACGCCCTGGTGTGTGTGTGTGTGTGTGTGTGTGTGTGTGTGTGTGACAGTGGCTGGAGACACGCGGGGGGGGGGGGGTTACAGTGGCTGGAGATGCCCCGGGGCGGTGGGGGGGTGTGACAGTGTCTGGAGACGTGCTGTGTGTGTGACAGTGGTGGGGTGGGGCTGCAATGGTGGGCCAGGTGGGTGACAGAGGCAGGAGATGCGCCGGGGGGTTGGCAGTGGCCGGAGACGTGCCGGGGGAGCCGGGGTGTGTGACAGTGGCCGGAGATGCCCCGGGGTGGCGGGGTGTGTGACAGTGGCCAGAGACGTGCTGGGGATGTGTGTGTGACAGTGGCGGGGTGGGGCTACACCGGTCGGTCGGGAGGGTGACAGTGGCGGGAGATGCATCGGGGGGGACAGAGGCGGGAGATGTGCTGGGGGCGAGGGTGACAGTGGCCGGAGACGTGCCGGGGGGGTATGTGTGACAGTGGCCGGAGACGTGCTGGGGTGTGTGTGACAGTGGCTTGAGATGTGCCGGGGGGTTGACAGTGGCCGGAGACACGCGGGGGGGTTTGACAGTGTCTGGAGGCGTGATGGGTGTGTGTATGTGACAGTGGCAGGGTGGGGCTGCACCGGTGGGTCGGGAGGGTGACCGTGGCAGGAGATGCATCGGGGGGGGGACAGAGGTGGGAGATGTGCCGTGGGTGAGGGTGACAGTGGCAGGAGACGCGCCAGGGGGTCGACAGAGGCAGAAGATGCACCAAGGGGCCAGGTGGGTGACAGAGGCGGGAGATGCGCTGTCCAAGCCTGCCCACGCCCACTTCTATCCGGCTCTTTCGCTCCCTCACTTGCATGGACCTAGCAAGGAGGTGGTGGTATGTCTGGGAGCTGCTCTCAGGACTGGAGTTTGCTGCCGGACATTTGGCAGTGGCTGTGAGAAGGCTGCACCTTGCGCTGCCGCCTGTAGGGCTGCCTCCTACTTCTAGAGTAATCTTGCTGCTAAATACTGGTGAACCTCTGGTCCAGATCAGGTGCCAGGCTATTCCGGGGCATGCTGCTTCTTCACACAGACTAGACCAGACACTGTAGCTTGCTCTGTTCAGCTTATTCCAGTGCAGGAGCCTCCTGATTGGATACTATGGATGTCTTGCTAGAGTCACAGCCAGATCCAATGGGCAGGCAGATCTGATTAGTTTCAGTCTTCTTCATCCTCTTCCCTGCTTCTGACAACAGCCTAGGCGTCTGACTTACTGCAGGGCCATTATCCTCTTCCTGTATTACCGTTATACCATTCTTTGATCCTCAGATGGAGGCAGGAGACCAGGAGGTGAGCAGCATGAAACTGCAGACATTGCAGTTACTGCCCGAGGAGCAGATAGTGACACTTCGTCAACAGATGGTGGAAAGTCAGGCATCCTATCAACGCAAGCTGCAGAGCTCCCAAGAGGCACAACATAGACAGGCAGTGCTTGTGCAGAAGCTACAAGCAAAGGTAAAGCAAAAGTACATCCACGAGCATCCAAACAGGGAGGCAGTGATCAGGAGTGAAAGACATTGGCCGAGATGTGGGAAGACCAGGAGTGGAAGAGAAAGGGGTGTTGTGGATCAGGAGTGAGGAGCATAACTATAACTGACAGCTAATTTCCTTCTGCAGCCTTTTTACACGTGGAGAGGCCAAAAAAAAAGAGAGGCAAAAAGGTAGGGTAGAGAAGGGCAAACATGGCAGAAAAGGGACAAAGGGGGAAGAAATGAAAACAAAATCACTAAGAAGGAAAGGGAAGTATGAAGCAACCTAGAGGGAAAGAGGAGCAGGGAAAATAAGAGCCCCAGAATCTTTTGTGCTGGCAGCCCTGATGTTTGCTTGAAAGCCTCTGCAGCCTGCTCATGAATTCTGAAGAGTTTGAGGGTGGCTTCCACAAAATCTGTCATTATGGAGGATAGGACAGCACCTATCGTAGGGATTGGGTGCAGCAGGGCAAAGAGGACTGTGAGTGTGGGTAGGTGGTGGTGTTGGAGAGTGGAGGGGAGGTTGGGGTGGAGATGGGGAAAGGAGTAGGTAGAGCTGCGGGGAGCTGTAAAGTGGTGTGGGTAACAAGGAAGGGGAAATGGAGCCAGCAGTGGAGCATACAGTGTTGCCATGTAGTTAAAAAAGGCAATAAGTGGGTCCATTGCATTTCTAGCCTTTTTTAGCAACTTAACAATTTTAACTCCCCATTCTGCCAGTCCATTACTCGGTGGATATTTAGGACTGGAGGTAAAATGTTCAATTCCATAATCTGGTGTGAAGGCCTTAAAATCTTTACTAACAAACTGAGGCCACTGTCCGCCCTCTCTATTTTAGGGATATCTGATATGACAAAAATAGCTGTATGTTTTAAGATTGTCTACTTTGATGTGATCGTCTGTAGTTGAGCTTCCTCTGGATAACATGTATTTTTGCAGGATCTGGCAACCCAATTTTCTGAGAGAAATTCCTCCAAATTCAACAGTTCTTTTTTCTGTAATTGGCATTTTGCTTTATTCAGTTTCAGTCCATTGTCTCTAGCAATTTGCAGAACTTGTACAAGCCTGACATGAGTTCTTGTTCTGGGGCACTCCAAATGAGAATATAATCTGTGAACATTTTAATACCCTCATTGCTGCTACCTTGTTTTGTGGGCTGCAGATATGAAAACAACTGATGCTATTGAAATGAATACCCGAGAGGAAGCTACTAGGGGGATGGTTAAAGATGGACATTGTTTACAGGCACCACTCCCACTGATTAATACCCCAGAAATTGAAGAATTTAGATTGTGAACTCTTCAGCGCAGATTTTGAAGAATGATGTCCTGTATGCTTGGATAGCAGCTAGCACATTATGGGCATTTATTGGAGAACAAATAATGACACTAATAATAAAAAATAGGTGAGAAGTACGTTTCCTCCACATAGTCCAGGAGGGTTTCTGTCTATTGCCTCATCAAATTTTGACAATTTCCCTTCCACATAGAAATGTTTGTTGTTCCTTCAGAATCATGCAGGTTGCTGCTCAGGGGTCTCTGTGGTTTTTAAGATTGCTTTCTTAACCCTTTCAATAATATTTTGAAATATATCAAAATATTATATTTATAACCTTTTCTGTTGCTCTCTTCTCCCCTTTTTCTCTCTCTATGGTGTGTATTTTTTCTGGTTGTGTGGCTAGATTGGTTTACTTCTCTATTGTTAGCTCCATGTAGGTGACTGGTATCACTCATGCTGTTAATTATAATTTAGTGTGTTGTATTAAGTTTGCTGTAGCGGGGATCTGTAGGTTTGCTTTGTATACTTTTTGGAGTTTAATTCTTGTATATAATATTGCTGGGATTTCATAGGGGTTTTGTGCTCAGTGGTTTTTCTAGGTTTTGGGATGGTTTGTTAGCTATCAGCTGAGTTGACTGTAGTTTGGTAGGTATGTGGGCATTATTTCCCTGCTATCCAGTTCTCTCTTGCTCTCCTCAATCCCACCATTGCTTTTCGGTGAGCTGACTGTGTCTGAGAATGGAGCCCATCTTCAGTGCCTGGAAAGATAATGGAGCAAATAATTAAGCAATCAATTTGAAAACACCTAGAAGATAATGTGATAAATAACAATCAGCATAGATTTGTCAAGAACAAATCATGTTAAACCAACCTAATAGTTTTCTTTGAGAGGGGAACAAGTCTTGTGGATAGAGGGAGCGGTAGATGTGATATATCTTCACTTTAGTAAGGCTTTTGATACTGTCTCGCATGACCTTCTCATAAACAAACTAGGAAAATACAACCTAAGATGGAGCTACTATAAGGTGGATGCATAACTGGTTGGAAAAGAGTATGCATAACTGTTCCCAGAGAGTAGTTATCAGTAAGGCTATGTTTTAGTCATGGGTATTTTTAGTAATAGTAATGGACAGGTCATGGGCTATAAACAAAAATTCACGGCCCATGACCTGTCCATGACTTGTACTATTTACCCATAACTAAAACGTGGGCCGGGTCTCCTGGGTGCTCTGGGGGCGGGGGCAGTCGGGGGGCCACCGCGGGTGCTGGGCGGGGTGGCCTGGGACCCCTGCTGGTGCTGGGAGGGCCGGGTGGCAGTGCGCAGCCCGGGACCCCCGCTGGCGCTGGGGGGCAGAGAAGCAGGAGGTTGTGTGCTGTCCGGGATCCCTGCTGGCACTGGGGCGGGCGGTGGTACACGGCCTAGGACCCTGGCTGGTGCTGGGATGGGGGCCCGGGTGGGGAGAAGGGTTGGCGGGGCTAGTAGGCTCCTTACCTGGCTCTGCATATCCCTGCAGCTCCTAGAGGGAGGGAAGGCCGGGGGGCTCCGCACGCTGCCCCCGCTGAGCTCCGGTTCTGCAGCTCCGATTGGCCAGGAACTGCAGCCAATGGGAACTGAAGGGGTGGTGCCTGCAAGCAAGCAAGGGCTCCCTGGTCCCTCCGCCTAGGTCAGGAGTTGCAGGGTTATGCCGGGCACTTCCGGGGAGCCTCCCCACCAGGTGAGCGCCGCCCCACACCCCAACCCCCTGCCTCAGCCCTGAGCCCCCTCCCACACCCAAACTGCTGCTGGCCCTGCTGCTGCCTAAGTGTTCGGGCAGCCCCTCAGCCAGGCACACCAGCTGCTGCAAAAGTCACGGAGGTCACGGAAAGTCATGGAATCCGTGACCTCCGTGAGAGACATGCAGCCTTAGTTATCAGTGGTTCACAGTCAAGCTGGAAGGGCATGCCGAGTGGGGTCCTGCAGGAATTAATTCTGGGTTCATTTCTGCTCAATATCTTCATCAGTGATTTAGATAATGGCATAGAGAGTACACTTATAAAGTTTGCAGATGATACCAATTTGAGAGGGAGGATAGGATTAAAATTCGAAATGATCTGGACAAACTGAAGAAATGGTCTGAAGAAAATAGGATGAAATTCAATGAGGACAAATGCAAAGTACTCCACTTGGAAGGAAGAACAGTCAATTGCACACATACAAAATGGGAGATGACTGCCTAGGAAGGAGTACAGCAGAAGGGTTCTTGTCCTCTGAGGACAGGACAAGAAGCAATGGGCTTAAATTGCAGCAAGGGTGGTTTACATTGGACATTAGGAAAAACTTCCTGTCAGAGGCTTTGTCTTCACTACCCGCCGATCCGGCGGGTAGCAATCGGTTTTTCGGGGATCGACTTACCGCGTCTAGTGAAGACGCGGTAAAATCGATCCCTGATCGCTCTGCCGTCGACTCCGGAAATCCACCTCGGCAGGAGGCGGCAGCGGAGTCGGCGGCAGCGCGGCAGCGGTCGACTTTCCCGCGTCCTCACCGCTAGGTAAGCCGACCTAAAATACGCAACTTCAGCTACGGTATTCATGTAGCTGAAGTTGCGTATCTTAGGTCGGACCCCCGCTGCAGTGTAGACCTAGCCAGGGTGGTTAAGCACTGGAATAAATTGCCCAGAGAAGTTGTGGAATCTCCATCATTGGAGATTTTTAAGGGCAGATTAGACAAACACCTTTCAGGGATGGTCTAGATAATACTTAGTCCTGCCGTGAGTGCAGGGGACTGGACTAGATTACCTCTCGAGGTCCCTTCCAGTTAGGATGACCAGGTGTCCGGTTTTTGACCGGAAAACCTGGTCAAAAAGGGACCCTGGGCCGTTAAAAGTCAGGTCAGCAGTGCTGTGGGTCTAAGGCAGACTAGTCCCTACCTGTCCTGGCTCTGTGCTGCGCCCCGGAAGCGGCCAGCAAGTCTGGCTCCTATGCGGGGGAGCCACGTGGCTCTGTGCACATGCCCCTGCCCTGAGCACCAGCTCTGCATTCCCATTGGCTGGGAACCGTGGCCAATGGGAACTGTGGGGGTAGTGCCTGCGGGCGAGAGCAGTACGCAGAACCGCCTGCCATGCCTCCGCCTAGGAGCCGGACCTGCTGGCTGTTTCCGGGGCGCAGTGGGGAGTCAGGACAGGGAGGGAGCCTGCCTTAGAGCCCCCCAGCTGCGCTGCTGACCGGGAGCTGCTGGAGGTAAGCTCGTGCCCCAGCCCCAACACCCTGCCTCAGCCCTGAGCCCCCCCCCAAACCCGGTGCCCCCTCCTGCACCCCAAATCCCTCATCCCCAGCACCACCCCACAGCCCCGGACAGAGCCCTCACCCCCCGCTGCACCCCAACCCCCTGCCTCAACCCGCAACCCCCTCCTGCATCCTGAACTGCTCATCCCCAGCCCCACCCCAGAGCCTGCAACCCCAAACGGAGCCCTCACCCCCAGCCCAGAGCCCTCTTCTGCACCCTGAACCCCTCATTTCTGGCCCCACCCCGGATCCCGCACCCCAAACCCATTCCCCAGCCCAGTGAAAGTGAGTGAGGGTGGGGGAGAGTGAGCCACGGAGGGAGGGGGAATATAGTGAGCAGGGGGCAGAGCCTTGGGAAGGGGGTGGGATAGGGGGTGGAGCTTTGGAGAAGGGGTGGGGCTAGGGCTTTTGGTTTTGTGTGATTAGAAAGTTGGCAACCCTACTTGCAGTCCTACGATTCTATGGGCTTGTCTACATTACCCACTGGATCGTCGGGCAGCGATCGATCCAGCGGGGTGTGTATGTGTGTTAATTTATCGCGTCTAGTCTAGACGCGATAAATCGACCATCGAGCACTCTCCCATGGACTCCGGTACTCCACCAGGGCGAGAAGCACAGGTGGAGTCGACGGGAGAGCGTCAGCCGTCGACTTACCGCAGTGAAGACACCACGGTAAGTAAATCTAATTACGTCGACTTCAGCTATGTTATTCACATAGCTGAAGTTGCGTAACTTAGGCCTGGTCTACACTACGAGTTTAGGTCGACTTTAGCTGCGTTAAGTCGACTTAAGCCTGGACACGTTTACACGACGAAGCCCTTTCTTTCGACTTAAAGGGCCCTTTAAACCGGTTTCTTTACACCACCTTGACGAGGGGATTAGCGATAAAATCGGCCTTATGGGGGTCGGAATTGGGTAGTGAGGACGGAATTCGACATTAGTGGCCTCCGGGAGCTATCCCACAGTGCTTCATTGTGACCGCTCTGGACAGCACTCTCATCTCAGATGCACTGGCCAGGTAGACAGGAAAAGCCCCGCGAACGTTTGAATTTCATTTCCTGTTTGCTCAGCGTGGAGAGCACAGGTGACCATGCAGAGCTCATCAGCACAGGTAACCGTGATGGAGTCCCAGTCCCAGTCCCAGGATCGCAAAAGAGCTCCAGCCTGGACCGAACGGGAGGTACGGGATCTGATCGCCATCTGGGGAGATGAAGCAGTGCTGGCCGAACTCCGAAACAGTAAAAGAAATGGCAAAACATTAGAAAAGATCTCCAAGGCCATGAAGGACAGAGGCCATAACAGGGACGCACAGCAGTGCCGCGTGAAAATTAAGGAGCTAAGGCAAGCCTACCACAAAGCCAGAGACGCAAACGGAAGGTCCGGGGCTGAGCCGCAAACATGCCGCTACTACGAGGAGCTGCATGCCATTCTAGGGGGTGCAGCCACCAGTAGCCCAAGCGTGTGCTATCAGTCCTTCTCTGGAGACAGGGAAGCGGGTTCGGCGGACGAGGAAGATGAGGATGGAGAGAACATCATAGATAGCTCACAGCAGCAAGGAAGCGGAGAAACCAGTTTCCCCAACAGCCAGGATATGTTTGTCACCCTGGACCTGGAACCAGTAACCCCCGAACTCACCCAAGACCCTGTGGGCACACAGGGGACCTCTGGTGAGTGTACCTTTGTAAATATTACACATGGTTTAAAAACAAGCGTGTTTAATGATTAATGATTAATTTGCCCTGGCAATCGCGGCCAGTACAGCTACTGGAAAAGTCTGTTAACGTGTATGGGGATGGAGCGGAAATCCTCCAGGGACATCTCCAGAAAGCTCTCCTTCATGTACTCCCAAAGCCTTTGCAAAAGGTTTCTGGGGAGGGCTGCCTTATCCCGTCCGCCATGGTAGGACACTTTACCACGCCAGGCCAGTAGCACGTAGTCTGGAATCATTGCATAACAAAGCATGGCAGCGTATGGTCCCGGTGTTTGCTGGCATGCAGACAACATCCATTCCTTATCGCTCTTTGTTATCCTCAGGAGAGTGATATCATTCACGGTCACCTGGTTGAAATGGGGCGATTTTATTAAGGGGACATTCAGAGGTGCCCCTTCCTGCTCTGCTGAACAGAAATATTCCCTGCTGTTAACCACGCGGTGGGGGGGAGGGGTGAAGTGACCATCCCAGAGAATTGGGTGTGTGGGGGAGGGGAGTTAGTTGGGTTTGTGCTGCATGTTAAACCTGAAACCGCAGCCCCTCCTTTTACATTGCAAACCCATTTTAAATGGCCAACCCAACGGGTGCTTGGTATGGTTAATGAGAGCAGTACTGTTTTAAACCATCCCCACTTGTTAACAAGGTTAAAAAAGCCAAAAGACTGTGTCTTACCATGGCTGCCTACAAGCTGAAATCTGTGGCCTGGCACTGCGTGAGTGATCTCTCACACCAAACCGGCAGGCCCTCTATATAAGAGTAAAAATGCGACCTTGTAACGAAAGCACATGTGCTGTGTGATGTGAACAGCAAAATCTAACGTGAAAGAGTGTACCCATTGTTCTCCAAAATGTATCTTTTTTAAACAACTCTCCCTTCTCCTCCACCAGCTGCAAATGTTTCACCTTCACAGAGGCTAGTGAATATTCGAAGAAGGAAGCGAAGGACGCGTGACGAAATGTTCACTGAACTACAGACTGCCTCCAACGCTGACAGAGCACAGCAGAATGCGTGGAGGCAGTCAATGACTGATTTTAAAAAAGCCCAATATGAGCGAGAGGAGAGGTGGCGTGCTGAATCGCGGGCTGAAGAGGAGAAGTCGCGTGCTCAAGAGGAGAAGTTGCATGCTGAAACGCGGGCTGAAGAGCAGAAGTGGCGTCAACTTGTACTCATAAAGCAAGAGTCGATGCTCCGGCTGCTGGAGCATCAAAGTGATATGCTCCTGCGTATGGTTGAGCTGCAGGAAAGGCAGCAGGAGCAGAGACCGCCGCTACAGCCCCTCTGTAACCAACAGCAGGAGCAGAGACCGCCGCTACAGCCCCTCTGTAACCAACAGCAGGAGCAGAGACCGCCGCTACAGCCCCTCTGTAACCAACAGCAGGAGCAGAGACCGCCGCTACAGCCCCTCTGTAACCACCAGCCCTCCTCCCCAAGTCCCATTGCCTCCTCACCCAGACGCCCAAGAACACGGTGGGGGGGCCTCCGGCCACCCAATCACTCCACCCTAGATGATTTCCACAGCAATAAGTTTTAAAGTTTTAAAGTGCAGTGTGTCCTTTTCCTTCCCTCCTCCCCCACCCATCCCGGGCTACCTTTGCAATTATCCCCCTAGTTGTGTGCTGCTTCCCTCCTCCCCCACCCATCCCGGGCTACCTTTGCAATTATCCCCCTAGTTGTGTGCTCAATTAATAAAGAATGCATGAATGTGAAGTAACAATGACTTTATTGCCTCTGCAAGTGGTGCTTGAAGAGGGGAGGGTAGGGGAGGTTGGGGTGCTTGGTTTACAGGGTAGTAGAGTTAACCGGGTGCGTGGGGGGGGCTGCGATTTCATCAAGGAGAAACAAACAGAAGTTTCACACCAAATCCTGCCCAGTCACAAAACTAGTTTTCAAAGCCTCTCTGATGCGCACTGCGCCCTGCTGTGCTGCTCTAACCGACCTGGTGTCTGGCTGCGCGTAATCAGCGGCCAGGCGATTTGCCTCTACCTCCCACCCCGCCATAAATGTCTCCCCCTTACTCTCACAGATATTGTGGAGCGCACAGCAAGTAGCAATAACAATGGGGATATTCTTTTCGCTGAGGTCACAGCGAGTCAGTAAGCTGCGCCAGCGCGCTTTTAAACGCCCAAATGCACATTCCACCACCATTCGGCACTTGCTCAGCCTGTAGTTGAACAGGTCCTGACTCCTGTCCAGTCTGCCTGTGTATGGCTGCATGAGCCATGGCATTAAGGGGTAGGCTGGGTCCCCAAGGATCACGATAGGCATTTCAACATCCCCAATGGTTATTTTCTGGTCCGGGAAGAAAGTCCCTTCCTCCAGCTTTCGAAACAGAAGAGAGTGCCTGAAGACGCGAGCATCATGTACCCTTCCCGGCCAGCCCACGTTGATGTCGGTGAAACGTCCCTTGTGATCCACCAGGGCTTGCAGCAGCATTGAAAAGTACCGCTTGCGGTTTATGTACTCGGTGGCTTGGTGGCTTGGTGCGCCGGTGCCAAGATAGGGATATGGGATATGGGTTCCGTCTATCGCCCCACCACAGTTTGGGAATCCCATTGCAGCAAAGCCATCCACTATGTCCTGCACGTTTCCCAGAGTCACTACCCTTGATATCACCAGGGGAAGAAGGGAGGGAGGGAGGGAGGGAGGGGCGGGCGACTGACGACATGGCGTACAGGTACAGGGAATTAAAATCAAGAAAGGTGGCTGTGCATCAGGGAGAAATACAAACAACTGTCACACAGAATGCCCCCCCCCCCCAGAGATTGAACTCCTAAGCCTGGGTTTAGCGGGCCGTTGATTTGACGGAGGGAGGGGGGAAGGAAATGAATACAGAACAAATCTATTTTTTACATTTTAAGACGACAGTGCAGCATGACTGATAGCCCTCGGCATTTTCTGGGTGCTTGGCAGCCAATACTTGGCAGCAAATAGTATACTACGACTGGTAACCATCATTGTCCAACGAGGACATCTATGAGCATTTCAGGCAACCTGTAAATTTACTTGCTTTCAGACCTGAGGAAAGCTCTTCTTTCAGATCTGCTGAGCACCCAGATCGCCCTCGGCCTCTTCTGGATGCTCAGCAGACAATACTGACAGGACGGTTACCAGTCGTAATAAACCATCTACTGCCAAAAGGCAAGGGGCTGGTGCAATGCAGCCCTACGGCTGCCAGCCCCACAGCTACCAGCATCCCGAGCGCCGATGAAGGCTACTACTCATGCTGCACCGTCTACCGCCAAAAGGCAGTAAGCTGCTGCTGCTGTTTAGCAATGCAGTCCCACGTTTGCCGGCACCCGGAAGACATATGGTGACGGTGAGCTGAGCTGAGCGGGCTCCATGCTTGGCGTGGTATGTTGTCTGCACAGGTAACCCAGGTAAAAAGGCGCGAATCTATTGTCTGCCGTTGCTGTGACGGCGGGGGAGGGGCGTGACGCAATGTACCCAGAACCCCCCGCGGCACTGCTTTGCATCATTCGGGCATTGCGATCTCAACCCATAATTCCAATGGGCGCCGGAGACTCCGGGAACTGTGGGATAGGTACCCATAGGCACCCATAGTGCAATGCGCCGGAAGTCGACGCTAGCCTCGGTACTGTGGACGCGGTCCGCCGAGTTCATGCACTTAGAGCATTTTATGTGGGGACACACACAGTCGGCTGCATAAAACCGGTTTCTATAAAACCGGCTTCTATAAATCCGACCTAATTTTGTAGTGTAGACAAGCCCTTAGATTGATCCCTCCCCCACGCCCCTCAGTGTAGACCAGGCCTAAGAGTCATTCTTTCGTTGTGGTGAGCTAATTGAGACTCTTCCATGTGGTTACCAATTTCTTGCTGATCATGTTAACATTACTGTGAAATCTACTGTGCATAGCCATAGAGTCTTAGGTAGGCAGGGATTTGTTAGAATAGGTGAGGGCATGAAGTGCCGGTACTCTTGCATGCATCAGTGGCTCATACTGACTCTCCCTTCTTGTCCAGGTGCTGCAGTACCGGAGTTGGTGTCGGGAGCTGCAACAGAGGCTGGAAACAGAAAGGGTTGTGCAGGTAGCTCACTGAGGACAGTAGATACAGAGCGAGTTAATGTTGTTATAAGAGTCAAAAAGCAAAAACAGAGGGAAATATGTTTCTATTGACACTGAAGTTTAAAAGACACTGTCTCTCTCTCCTTCCACTGTCTTGTTCCATCTCCGCCACCAGAGTAGCTTCTTCAGGTACCATTTCCAAAAATCCTAACAAGCAGAGTGTTAACAGTTAGGTTAGACATGGTTGTATAATGTTGTTTTGGGTCCCTCCCCCCACAGCCTGGTGTGGGCTGAGCTGACTGATCTAGCTCTGCTGTCTCTGAATAGGAATTGGTCACAACATAGGGCTTTTGAGGGGTATGACATTTAGGTGTTCAACATGTGGCTCGCTTTGGTTACTTCTCCTGTTTAATGGAGAGCAGAATTAGAAGGCAAAGAGGGAAAGAACCAGAGAATGCACATTCCTGGGCCCAAGCCTAAGGCCTTGGCTACACTCGGGACTTCACAGCGCTGCCATGGCAGTGCTGCCGCGACAGCGCTGTGAAGCACGAGTGTAGTCGCGCCGCCAGCGCGCTACTCCCCTACTCCGAGGGGAGTAGCGTGCAGCGCTGCAGGCTCTGATTACACTGGCACTTTACAGCGCTGTACTCGCTGCGCTCGGGGGGGGGGAGGGGGCATTTTCACACCCCTGAGCGCAGCAAGTTGCAGCGCTGTACAGCGCCAGTGTAGCCAAGGCCTAAGTGAGCATTCCTCACCAACAGCACCATCTGCCGCTGCAGTGCTCCGATTCTGGAACAGGCTAGTTGGTTGTGTACTGCACAAAGAAACAGGAACTGTAAGGAACGTGGAGCCGCACTCAGACTGTGTCCCATTTTGTTCAGTCATTGCATTATTGTGCCAAGGTAGCAGTCACAAAATCTGTGGTGTTGAGAGAGCATAGGGGAGAGGAATGGATGTTTAACTGGGGAGAAGGAGGAACACAAAGGGCTGAGATAGTTTGATTAAGTCCTCTCTCTCTCTCTCTCTCTCTAAGGGGCCCCTTTCACACAGGTGGGAAGCCAAGGAGGAGCACAGCCTGGAGAGGGCACTGGTCCAGTTGGAGGAGGAGCAGCAGAGGTGAGAGGAAAAACCGTATTATTCTGGGTTTTCTGGATATCCCAGAATGATGTGTGGAGAGATGGGATAATCCCAGCAGTGCTGCTTGCTCAACCTGGTGGGGCAACTGGGCAGATAACCCTGAAAGGAGAAGTATTATGACTGCATTGTGTGGTGCCATAAGTGTGAACAGCATAGTGTGACATGGTGGTGGACAATGCCAAATGAATAACAGGTCACAACTTCAGACTGAAAATCAAGCCTGTTATCTTGAGTGCTTCATGGAATCGATGTGGTTTCTGTTCTGTTCAGGTTCCTATGCTGTGTCCAACACTGCGTTGTCTGGGTGCCTTCTAGTAGTGCATTTGGCAGTGTGACTAGCCTCTATTACACTCTCTTCTTTTCTTTCCTTTCCCTCCTCCCCGCAGGGAAAATGTTGTGTTTGGATTTTAAAAGACCTCCTATTTATGTGTTGTGCTGTGCGTGTTCTCAGTGAGGGAAAGTGGGAGAAGTGTGCCTGATACTTGGAGTGGAAAGGGATGAGGCCTGTGTTGGTTTTTGGAGCCTATGGGAGTTCATTCCACAATTTTAAACTGACCTCCAAGAAAGCTCTGTCCCTGTGTTCTTGACCCTTGTGTTGAATAATTCCATGTGTCAGAGGGGTTGAGTTGTTGGCTGCAGTCCTCATCCTGGTTTGGAGCCCCAGGATAGTAGTGGTTCTAGGAAGAGGGCAGGAATGTTGGCAGGGGCAGAGTATTAGAAAGCTTTGCATGGGCAAAGAAACTCGAACTTCATGCAGAAGTGCAGAAGCCACTGCAGAGATACAAGGGTGGCGGGAGAGATGGAGAGAGCAGGAAGACAGAATAAACTCAAATGTGGAGAGAGGGGAGTCGTGCAAGCTGGAGAGGAGAAGGCTGCAGTCATTGAGACAAGAAATGGAGAGTGTGGATTTGTATCTTGGCAGAGGGGGTAGAGAGGAAAGGATGAATTTTGCAGATGGGAAAGTGAGGGCATAATGTGGCAAAGGACTGGATGTGTGGGGCAAGGAGCGAGGAGTCAGCAATGACAGGGGGCTCAGGAGATCTTGGAGGGAGGTCATCCCACCTCTCAGCCTGGAGAGAAAGTCATGACTCAGGGAATCCAGCCGCATGGTGGTGGTGGAATCCAAGAGTGTAGCCCCAGGGATGTTACTTTCGGATCCCCAGGTGATTTCATAGTCGCAACTCTGGTGCTATTTACTGGGTGTGCTCATCACTGTTCTCTCCCCTCCCCAGATGTGAGAATCTAGCTGAAGTGAACACCCTGCTCCGGGAGCACCTGGGCAAGGCAAATGAGGTGAATACAGCCCTTAGAGAGGATGTGCAAAAACTGACAGTTGATTGGACAAGGGCCCGGGACGAACTGGAGCTCAAGGAGAGCGAATGGCGCACTGAACGTGAGGTAGGGTTGGGGTGGGGAGCAGCGAGCAAGATGCAAGACAGAGGAGAGAGAAACAGTGAGATTCTCTCTTCCTCCAACCAGGACCATTTGTGGAAGTTTTTGCAGTTTTGGGTATGGATTGATGTTGGCTAGCGGAGTGGAGGGGATCAGATTGTATTGGTGGAAGGTGTTGATGAGGCAAGGCTGTGCTGCTGGTGGGGGCAAATATTAGCGAGATCATTGTGAATGCTGGGACTTGAGGGGCACTGGGAGCTGAGCCCTATCTGTGCTGAACACTGAGTCCAGTTACACTGGGTTATTGCCTTGTTGGAGTTAGTTTTGCATTTACACTCGGACAAGATGCTGGATCAGCAGTTTATAGACTGGAGGACTGTGTATCTCCAGAACTGGTAGAGCCCTGGCAGCAGCATCACAGGTTTCCCTCCTGCCAGTGTGCCTCACCCCTGTTTCTGTTCTGTTGATAAATTATGTAGTCAGTTGCTTGACCACACTTTGGTTCATTATTTTGTTATAAAATATACTCGAGGCCAATGTCACTCAGGTTTATTAATATGGTACAGAAAAAAGGTTCTTCACAATACCAGTCTCCAAAGAGCAATCCCGTGCAGCGATGTTACATTCACCTTATGCAGAGGGTGTGCTCCCCAAGTTACACATTTCAGCTGGTATTATATGATTTTACAACTACACATCTCTTTACACGTCACTAAAATCCATTCCGTCAATTTGTCTCAGTTCCCTAATTTGTTGTTCTGTTCCTTCCTTAT
This sequence comes from Emys orbicularis, assembly GCF_028017835.1. Lineage (NCBI taxonomy): Eukaryota > Metazoa > Chordata > Testudines > Emydidae > Emys > Emys orbicularis. The sequence goes on along the minus strand of NC_088694.1, from coordinate 33,579,209 downwards.
CTTTGTTTTGGATACTAGCATTCCAAGTACTGATCCATGAAACTACTTCCTTTGTGTTAGGGGATGGGGGGTTGCTGAGAAGCCCACACTCTTTGGTAAATGGGTAGCGGAATGAGGTCCATGCCCATGGGGACAGGATGCCTTCCAAGGAAAGGAGGCACTTAAGTCCACTTGTAAGAGGTTTGAAGTAAAGGAAACATTATGGAAGGCTGCCAGTAATCTTTCGAGTTTGGTGCTACTCCAGCAAAGGCAACTGGAGGATTTTAAATTAGAGTTGGGGTGGTTAAAGATAATTTGGCACTACAGGATTTGGAGTCAGAAGGAGAGTTAACAGACCACCTTAAGAGAAAGGAGCTGGGAAAGGGGACACAGGTAAGGCTCTGGGGCATCAGAGCTGGGAACGGAGCACTGGGAAACAGACTCTGCCGGCGTGTAGAGCTATGGATATGCTTGCTTGAAACTAACCCCAATAAACATAGCATTGCCTGCACTTCAGACTTCTGCTTTCTGTCTGCATGACAGGAACCAGTGGAGGGGGTGAAGGAAAGGCCCCCTAACGCCTAGCTTATACTAAGACATAGAATGAATGTATCTTGATTTTGACAAGTTTCGTGCAAAATGTTTACTTCAGCAAATGCAAGGAGTTATGGGAATGCTTAGCACAAGTGACCGGGTTTATGGAATAGTCCAGTTTCGGCTATATCACTGTTACAATATTGGTGCTTCAGGCATACTAAAATATATCTATATGGTGTGGATAATCCATATTATTAATATTATATAAATATATATGCTAGCCAGCATATATTCATCATCGTCCCTCAAGACTGGCTCTTGGACATCTCTGCAGGGTGAGACAGGATTGTTAAGTGACTATTTTGTTAATCACCATGGTGGCTGAGGTTTGGGCCTGTTATTAGTTGCGCTCAGGTGGTGACCCTAGGAAGGATGCTCAGAGTACGTCCTTGGCCTTTCTGCTGGGACTGCTGTCAAAGAAGTTCTTTGTGTCTGAGGTGGTGACTCTCTCCCTGCTGGGAGAAAAGGGCACCTCAGATGGTGTGAGTGGTGTGCAGGGGACCAGCACCAGGTGGCTGAGCTGCTATTTGCTTTTGTCTCTGCACATTTAGTTCTTTGACGGGTACTTGAGGTGTGAACATGATCGACTTCTCAGCCTGTGGCGACAGGTCGTGACCTTCCGCCGTCACTTCCTGGAGATGAAGACTGCAACTGACAGGTGAGCAGGAATGGGGACTCAAGCTGTTGAAAAATGGGTGCTTCCCCTAACACCTTGTTCTGATCCCCATGGTGCTGGGTTTACAGTTAAAGGACACAGTGTTCCCTCTGACAGCTGGAAATAAAAGAGATAACTATGTCTTGTTCTGACACTTTCCTTGGAAGACCTGGGTTACCTTAGGAAACTTATTCTCTGGGCTGGCAGGTATGGGGTCCCAAGCAGAGATGGTGGTGAGGATGGGTTAGGGTTGCCAGAGCACTGTGAAGAGTCCCTGGAGGAATGAACTTGACAGTAGTGAGGTCTGGGCATATTTTCGAGTTGCCTCATTAAAAAGTCAAGATGTTCACTTTCAAAAATGCCTAAAATACACGCCAGTTGTTCAATGATAATGGAGGGGCCTGAATTTTCAAAAGGGCCTAGGTGAGTTAGGCACCCAAATCCCAGTGAAAGTCAATGGGAGATGGGCATCTAATTCTCTGAGTCATTTCAGCAGATGGGCTTGATTCGTGCAGCTCCTATTTCCTTCTCCACCTCCTCTGTCGCTCCTCATCCTTCCTCTGTTTCTTTAACAGAATCATGAAGGTTAGAGATAGGAAAGATGCATAGAGTTAATTTAGTCCATAGTCAGACTTGTTTGTCTCCATCTGTTTTTCTAGTACTCTCTCTGTTTTATCATTGTAAATATCTCAGTTGGTGGGCTTTCACAGCATCTCTTGGGACACTATACTAAAGATGAGGACCAGGTCCTCTTAAACATATTTGGAACCAAATGCTGGGTTTGGGCATTTTAGAGCTGGGTGATGTAAGCATATTGAGGACACTGCAGCCACATTAACTCAATAATCCTCCTTATTGTCCGGCCCCGTACGCTGTGAACAGGAAGGCCGAGAAGATAGGATGCTGCAGAACCCCATAGGAGAAAGCCCACAGGGTAGAAGATCAGTCATCCCAATCTCTGGGATCTTTCACAAAGAAAGAAAAGGAACCATTAAAATGACTCCACTGACCCCTGTGATATGGGGGCAGGAAGTGCGTGGAGGGGGACACCCTGACATTAGCACCCTTCTTCCCCACCCCCCTCTGCACAGCAAGCAGGAGACTCCCCGGAGCAGCTCCAAGGCAGAGGGTGGGAGCAGCACATGGCAGTGTGGGGAGGGACAGCTGGACTGCCTGGCAATTGATAGCCTGCTGGACAGCTGTCGCACAGGGAACTTAGGGGAGCAGAGAGCTGATAGGGGGGCTGTCAGCCCACCCTAGTTCCAAGCCCCCACCAGCTAGCTCCAACGGGCCGCTCTTTCTGCAAGCAGTGGACAAAGCAGGTGGCTGCCAAACAACGTTATTAAGGGAGCATTGCACAACTTTAAATGAGCATGTTCTCTAATTGATCAGCAATGTAACAATGAAACAACGTTAAACGGGACAACTTTAAGTGAGGAGTTACTGTATATACAAGAAACCTATGGCTCACCAAACCTACCTTCACAGATCCAGTAACCACCCCAAACACACCAAGTAATCTGTTATCTTCAGCCTGGCACTCACTGCAGAATGTACTCTGAGTAGAAGTCCAGGATATACACCTTAACACACTTAAAACTGCCTTCACCAAACAAGGACACTCTATCAGAAAAGTAGAAAATATCATTGAATGGGCCAACCAAATACCGCAAGAGAATCTGCTTCAATACAAGGTGCAGGGTGGGGATGCTGACAACTCTGACCACACATCTCTAGTTGTTACCTTCCACTCCACACTGGAACCCATATGGGATATTGTTAAACAATTACAACCCATACTCGATGGGAACCACATCCTGAAAGAAATATGTTCCTTGAACCCTCACTTCTACCCTTCAAACAGCCCCCAACCTCACCAAGTTCATCATCAGAGGCGAGCTCCTCCCAGACCAGGATTCTCCAACTCAAAGCAGCACCAGACCCTCCCAGAACAACAGATGCTACAATGATCAATATCTCGCACAACACACCTTTCAACATCAATGGGTCCTACACAGGACTCTCACAACATGGGAGCTCGTCATCAAGTGCAATAAGTGTCCCAATAAGTGTCCCAACAATAACTATGTGGGTGAAACAAGACAAGCACTACACTCCTGAATGAGCTCATATAGAAAAATGATAAAAGACAAAAACACCATAAAACCCATGGGTGAACACTTTTCACAAAGTAATCACTCCATATCTGACCTCTCAGTCCATCTGTACCATGTCTGTTTCCAAAGTTTGGACAAAGTGTTGTTGAATGTAACATTTTTATGGGTGAGGGTGAAATGGATGAGCTTAGTGATGTGTTTGGTGTGGATCTCTGAGTATTGTCTATAGTCTTGTAGGTATTTGAGGCAGACACTGATGTCATTGTGAGGGATGTTGTGTATAGGAAGGGGAGACTATGCCAGGCTAGGGAAGACGCTTAAGGAAATCGAGGCTCAGGTGATCTTCAGTGGGATTCTGCCTGTTCCTAGAGAAGGGCAACAAAGGTGTGACAAGATTATGATGATCAACAGATGGCTCAGGCAGTGGTGCTATCAGGAGGGCTTTGGGATGTATGGCCACTGGGAGGCATTCATGGACAGAGGACTGTTCTCTCGGGATGGACTTCACCTGAGTAGGGAGGGAAATAGACTTCTAGGATGGAGGCTGGCACAACTGATTAAGAGAGCTTTAAACTAGGAATTTGGGGGAGATGGTTGGGAGATGTCCAGGTAATCTCCACGCCGGATTTTAACATTGAGAGGGATGAAAACGAAGTAAGAAAGGATACAGCCGTGGGTAGGAGAATGGACATAAGGAGGAAGGGTAGTCTAGATACCAGTCTAATAGGTGATACTGGCGATAGAATGTCTGTGCCTAATTGAGTAAAGAACGTGAGCGAAGCCAAACAGCAAAAATTAAGATGTTTGTACACCAATGCGAGGAGCCTAGGTAACAAAATGGAGGAACTAGAGTTACTGGTGCAGGAAGTGAAACCAGATATTATAGGGATAACAGAAACATGGTGGAATAGTAGTCATGACTGGAGTACAGGTATTGAAGGGTATGTACTGTTTAGGAAAGACAGAAATAAAGGCAAAGGTGGTGGAGTAGCATTGTATATCAATGATGAGGTAGACTGTAAAGAAATAAGAAGTGATGGACCGGATAAGACAGAGTCTGTTTGGTCAAAAATCACATTGGGGAAGAAAGCTACTAGAGCCTCCCCTGGGATAGTGCTTGGGGTGTGCTATAGACCACCGGGATCTGATTTGGATATGGATAGAGACCTCTTTAATGTTTTTAATGAAGTAAATACTAATGGGAATTGTGTGATCATGGGAGACTTTAACTTCCCAGATATAGACTGGAGGACAAGTGCTAGTAATAATAATAGGGCTCAGATTTTCCTGGATGCGATAGCTGATGGATTCCTTCACCAAGTAGTTGCTGAACCAACAAGAGGGGATGCCATTTTAGATTTGGTTTTGGTGAGTAGTGAAGACCTCATAGAAGAAATGGTTGTAGGGGACAACCTTGGTTCGAGCGATCATGAGCTAATTCAGTTCAAACTAAATGGAAGGATAAACAAAAATAGGGCTGTGACTAGGGTTTTTGATTTCAAAAGGGCTAACTTAAAAAAAATTAAGAAAATTAGTTAGGGAAGTAGATTGGGCTGAAGAACTTGTGGATCTAAAGGCGGAGGAGGCCTGGAATTACTTCAAGTAAAAGTTGCAGAAACTATCAGAAGCCTGCATCCCAAGAAAGGGGAGTTGTAGACCAAACTGGATGAGCAAGCATCTCAGAGATTATTAAGAAAAAGCAGAAAGCCTACAAGGAGTGAAAGATGGGTGGGATCAGTAGGGAAAGCTACCTTATTGAGGTCAGAACATGTAGGGATAAAGTGAGAAAGGCCAAAAGCCATGCAGAGTTGAACCTTGCAAAGGGAATTAAAACCAATAGTAAAAGGTTCTATAGCCTGTGATACAGGAGGGCCAGGGAGCAGTGGGAAGTGGTAGAAGGGAAGTATATAAACCCTAAGTTAATTAAGGCGTGGTTCCCTGTCGACTAGGGAGGGTTGCTACAGGTTAATTGGAGCACCTGTAATCAATTAAGGCCCTGTTAGAAACCTAATAAAACCCCCTGCTTCAGGCAGTCAGGGGGAAGGAGAGAGGACTGGAGCTTGGAGGTGTGCTGTTAGACTTGGAGGAACAGAAAACCGGAGTAAGGGAGACCCTGCCTCAGCAGGGGAGGGACGTTCCCTCCCCCAGCGTTTAAGGACTGAAGGTACCCCACCCAAGGGAGAAGAGGGTAAGAACCTGCAGGGGTTGAGAGGGGCTGGGACTCAGTGAGGAGCAAACCCAGACCCCTCCTCCGCTTCCCTCCTTTACCACCTTCCTGGGCCACTAGTGGGGCCCTCGGTGCCCCAAGAGCAGGGGTAAGGGGTGGTATTTTAGCTCCCCCCCACCAAGAAAAGTGCAGGACCCACCATACTATATCGACCATCTTGTCACAAGCCATATAAATAAGAAGAAAACAAAGAAAGAAGCTAAACACTGAGGATGGAGTGGAGGTTAAGGATAATTTAGGCATGGCCCAATATCTAAACAAATACTTTGCCTCAGTCTTAAATGAGGCCAATGAGGAGCTTAGGGATAATGGCAGGATGATAAATAGGAATGAGGATATGGAGGTAGATATTACCGCATCTGAGGTAGAAGCCAAACTCGAACAGCCTAATGGGACTAAATCGGGGGCCCCAGATAATCTTCATCCAAGAATATTAAAGGAACTGGCACATGAAATTGCAAGCCCATTAGCAAGAATTTTTAATGATTCTGTAAATTCAGGGGTTGTACCATATGACTGGAGAATTGCTAACATAGTTCCTATTTTTAAGAAAGGAAAAAAATGTGATCTGGGTAACTACAGGCCTGTTAGTTTGACATCTGTAGTATGCAAGGTCTTGGAAAAAATTTTGAAGGAGAAAGTAGTTAAGGACATTGAGGTCAATGGTAATTGGGACAAAATACAACATGGTTTTACAAAAGGTAGATCATGCCAAACCAACCTGATCTTCTTTGAGAAGATAACAGATTTTTTAGACAAAGGAAACCCAGTGGATCTAATTTACCTCGATTTCAGTAAGGCATTTGATATGGTTCCACATGGGGAATTATTAGCTAAATTGGAAAAGATGGGGGCTCAATATGAAAATTGAAAGGTGGATAAGGAACTGGTTAAAGGGGAGACTACAACGGGTCGTACTGAAAGGTGAACTGTCAGGCTGGAGGGAGGTTACTAGTGAAGTTCCTCAGGGATCGGTTTTGGGACCAATCTTATTTAATCTTTTTATTACTGACCTTGGCACAAAAAGTGGGAGTGTGCTAATAAAGTTTGCAGATGACACAAAGCGGGAGGTATTGCCAATACAGAGAAGGACCGGCATATCATACAGGAAGATCTGGATGACCTTGTAAACTGGAGTAATAGTAATAAGATGAAATTTAATAGTGAAAAGTGCAAAGTCATGCATTTAGGGATTTATAACAAGAATTTCTGTTATAAGCTGGGGACTCATCAGTTGGAAATAACAGAGAAGGACCTTGGAATATTGGTTGATCACAGGATGACTATGAGCTGCCAATGTGATATGGTCGTGAAAAAAGCTAATGCTAACAAAACAGACACACACAAAATTCCCCCAGGAGTAGAGAGTTAAAGAAACCCCTATGGCAACCGAGTTCGTGTTTCTCTCCCTCTTCCCGCCCCAGAGTCTAGCTGGGGGTCAGACACCTGCCCCCTCCCCCTGAGCCCAGATGTTGTTCCCCCCAGCCCAGACACCTGTCCCCCTACTGCCCGCGGATCAATAAGGAGACCCTGTTACTGGGTTCCAGACAGGCTTGTGTGGAGTTTCCTGTGTGCCGCTGTTTCCTTCCCTCCGGGCGTGCAGGGAACTGCAGCTGCTAGGAACTCTCTACTCTCTCTCTCCCCCCTCCCCCCCTCCACGCCCTGCAGGGTCGTCTATGTGCAACCTGGGCTCTGCCAGGTCCAGTGGCCCCTAGTGGTCATCAGCAGCACTGCAGCCCATTTCTGTTGGGGAAAGGAAATTATGCGCGAAAACATTAATTCTGCAAAATTCTGCATTGTGCAGTGGCTCAGAATTCCCCTAGGAGTAATAGTAAAGCCCAGAGCAGACTGCGAAGAGTTACAAAGGGATCTCACAAAACTGGGTAAGGTGCCACAAGTACTCCTGTTATTTTTGCAAAATGGCAGATGAAATTCAATGTTGATAAATACAAAGTAATGCACATTGGAAAACATAACCCCAACTGTACATACAAAATGATGGGGTCTAAATTAGCTGTTAGCACTCAAGAAAGAGTTCTTGGAGTCATTGTGGATAGTTCTCTGAAAACATCCACTCCATGTGCAGTGGCAGTCAAAAAAGCGAACAGAATGTTGGGAATCGTTAGGAAAGGGATAGATAATAAGACAGAAAATATCATATTGCCTCTATATAAATCCATGGCATGCCCACATGTTGAATACTGTGTGCAGATGTGGTTTCCCCATCTCAAAAAAGATACATTAGAATTGGAAACAGTTAGGAGGAAGGCAACAAAAACGATTAGTGATATGGAACAGCTTCTATATGAGGAGAGATTAATAAGACTGGGACTTTTCAGCTTGGAAAAGAGACGACTAAGGGGGGTTTTAATATTGGCAGTATGAGATCTCCAGCATATATCACTCAAATTGAAATCCCCCATGATCAGTTTTTTCCCCTATGTATTATAGGTAGGTGTGTAAGGAGGCCTGTTCCTATTCAGGCCCCCTCAAGAGGACAGGGAGAGGCGCTCAGAGAGTCCCTAGAGAGGCAGGGCCCCCAATCCCAGCTCATATGATAGGGACAATGAATGGGACTCAGACCTCCTGTAGTAGGAAGAGGGCCTGAAACATAAGACCTTGTATCAATGGCCTGGTATGAGGCCTGAGGCCTGGGCTAAAGTAGTGGTCAAAACTTTGCTAATATAAAGCAGAGTCAGGCTGTGACTAGAGGCAAGCCCTGCTCACAGAATCTGGCAAGAACAGGGCTGATATTGCAGAAACACACATTCCTAAGTAGTGCTAGGCACAAGAATACACACGCAAACACATCCCAGAAGGGTGGTACCAGAAAACCTCAATACTAACACATTCCCCAAAGATAACAGGGACTTATTACACCCATCTTATAAATAAGGTCAGGATGACAGCATGATGGATAGAAATGTTTTGATCGAACCAACATGTATAAGGTAATGGGTGGCATCTAGATACGTCAGAGGGTGGCACCTGGCCAGGTCAGAGAGGCAATTCGTAACTTGTTTGTATCAGTGTATAAAAAGGTATCTCAGAGGGAGTGTCTTTGGCCAGCCGAGGGGGGAATGGAAAGTCCCGCCATTCACTGAGCTGTGTCCATTGTCACGGGCTACATGTCTTAGTATCGTCGTAGAGTTTGCCAGGTGCTGTTACCATGCTTCGTCGACAATAAACCTGGCCGGGTGCCTTCGTACCTTAATGGATCTTGTGGTCATTGGGTGGTTCGCTTGAGGTCTGCTGTGCCAGCTACCTGCGCAGAGCTGGGATTGCATACATAGGGAATACACACAATCATATTTCCCACAAATTAGGGGGAAACCCCTCCCAAAGCCCTTACAGAAGTCTCCAGACATTTTTCAGTTTTATTCCATAAGTCAGATTTGAAGTGACACTACCTAGGTGAAGGTTAGGTTCAATGACCACCGCATATAAAAAGGGAAATAAGGACAACCTGGGGAATTACAGACCAGTCAGCTTAACTTCTGTATCCAGAAAGATAATGGAGCAAATAATTAAGAAATCAATTTACAAACACCTAGAATATAATGAGGTGATAAGTAACAGTCAGCATGCATTTGTCAAGAACAAATCGTGTCAAACCAACCTGATAGATTTCTTTGACAGGGTAACAAGCCTTGTGGATGGGGGAAAGTGGTAGATTTGGTATATCTTGAGTTTAGTTAGGCTTTTGATACTATCTTGCATGACCTTCTCATAAACAAACTAGGGAAATACAACCTAGATGGAGCTACTATAAGGTGGGTGCATAACTGGTTGGAAAATCGTTCCCAGAGAGTAGTTATCACAGTCATGCTGGAAAGGGCATAACGAGTGGGGTCCCGCAGGGATCGGTTCTGGATCCAGTTCTGTTCAATATCTTCATCAACAATTTAGATAATGACATAGAGAGTACACTTATAAAGTTTGCGGATGATACCAAGCTGGGAGGGGTTGCAAGTGCTTTGGAGGATAGGATTCAAATTCAAAATGATCTGGACAACCTGGAGAAATGGTCTGAAGTAAATAGGATGAAATTCAATAAGGACAAATGCAAAGTACTCCACTTAGGAAGGAACAATCAGTTGCACACATACAAAATGGGAAATGACTGCCTAGGAAGGAGTACTGCGGAAAGGGATCTGTGGGTCATAGTGGATCACAAGCTAAATATGAATCAACAGTGTAACTGTTGCAAAAAAAGCAAACATCATTCTGGGATATATTAGCAGGAGTATTGTAAGCAAGACATGAAAAGTAATTCTTCCGCACTACTCTACGCTGATTAGGCTTCAACTGGAGTATTGTGTCCAGTTCTGGGCGCCACATTTCCAGAAAGATGTGGACAAATTGGAGAAAGTCCAGAGAAGAGCAACAAAAATGATTAAGGGTCTAGAAAACAGGACCTATGAGGGAAGATTGAAAAAATTGGGTTTGTTTAGTCTGGAGAAGAGAAGACAGAGGGGACATGATAACCGTTTTCAAGTACATTGAAGGTTGTTACAAGGAGGAGGGAGAAAAATTGTTCTTCTTAACCTCTGAGGATAGGACAAGAAGCAATGGGCTTAAATTGCAGCAAGAGCAGTTTAGATTGGACAGTAGGAAAAACTTCCTAACTGTCAGAGTGGTTAAGCATTGGAATAAATTGCCTAGGGAGGTTGTGGAATCTCCATCATTGGGGATTTTTAAGAGCAGGTTGGACAAACACCTGTCAGGGATGGTCTAGATAATACTTAATCCTGCCCTGAGTGAAGGAGACTGGACTAGATGACCTCTCGAGGTCCCTTCCAGTTCTATGGCACTCTTACTGAAGGAATATCAGGACCCATGGGAAAGCACCCTCAAACCACTCAGCACACAGACAGACAGCTTCCCACAGGACACAATTGACTTCCGCCAGAAACTCTGCAAAATTAACAACATAAGAATGGCCATTATGGGTCAGACCAATGGTTCGTCTATCTCAATATCCTGTCTTCTGACAGTGGCTAATACCAGATGCTTCAGAGGGAATGATGATCAGGAATGCAATCCCATGCTCTGGGTGTCCCCAAACCTCTGACTGCTGGAAGCTGGGAGTGGATGACAGGGGATGGGTCAGCCAGTTTCAGTGATAAATGGCAGGCTTGAAAGCCTCTTGGCCACTCTCTCTGTGCATGCACAGTGTAACCCTAAGGCTCACATGCCAAACAGAACTCTCATGTGGATACTGTGTTCAGTTTTGCTCTCCCCAAGGGGCAATGGATGCCATGCGCTAGCTGGAGTATATGTTGAGAAATTGAGACCATTGTGGGCAGGATTGAAACCATGCTTGATCCACAGTTCTGGGCAAAAAAAAAAAAAAAGGCTGGTAGAATCTGTCAACGTTAGGAAAAGCTGGTGGGGTGGGGGAGGGAGAGGAGGTTCAGGGTGCACAGTATCTCATTAATTAAATGACCGGCTGTGTTAGCTTCTATAGAATAAAGGGACCCAGAGTGTCAAAAGTATTAACCTGATCCTGTCACTGTACGACATTAACAGACAAAATTTGGAGTTCCAAATGCTGAGACCTTGGTCTGTTTAGTACCATAGCAAATACAACTTTAAAAATGCTTTTAAACTTTATTAAAGATACAAAAAAAGGAAAAACAGTTAAAGCAATTAAGTGTAAAGTATTAAGTAAGGCTTTCATTTTAACTACCCTTTATTCTAGTGGTTCTCAAACTTTTGTATTGGTGACGCCTTTCACACAGCAAACCTCTGAGTGTGACCTTATAAATATATAAAAAATGTGTTTTTAATATAACACTATTATAAATGCTGGAGGTAAAGTGGGGTTTGGGGGTGGAGGCTGATAGCTCGCAACCCCCTACATAAACCCTTATGACACCCTGAGGGGTCAAGACCCCGAGTTTGAGAACCCCTGCTTTATTCCATTTCCCCTTTAACTGTAGGGAGTCCTTACAAGGAGAAAAAACCCTGTTTGACAGTCTCTATGATGGTATTAGAGATGGTGGTAACTCTCCTTTTGGGGAAAAAGTTAATTGAGCTGGGCTGGAGTTGTTGTTAAAGTCGGATCGTGCTTCCTTGACAAGAAAACCAGACAAACACACGCAAAAGGGGAAAGAAAAGAACAGCTTCTGTCTTTTTGATGGTGACTCTCACCTGCAGTCTCATTGCTGGAGAAACACTAGCGAAAGCATTGCTCTGATCAGCCACTCAGAGACCTGGTAAACTTTTACAAGCATCAGACTGTTTCAGTCATTGCTGTTAGCCAACTCCTTGGGCGCAGGCTTTAAGTGGTGGTACAAAATGTACAGTCTTGGCCAGCTAAGCCAGTCTCTTATTAAACAGAAGGCAAAAGGGAATAGAAGAAATAAGGTGGGGAATGAACAGGACACACGAGGGAAAGGGTGACAAAGTCTCCCATCCCAGTTGGTATTCATGATTTAGCCAAAGCTGGTGGAGGTGGTGATGTCATCCGTGTCCCTCTCTCTGGCCCAGTCTGGTCAGGATATCTCCACAATCAGGACAGTGAAGGCCCAATGGTGAAAATGTGTATCCTGGAATCCCAGGAAGTAGTGGCAGTGGCAGCCATGATGGTAAAGCTCGCTCCTTCCAGTCCACCCACCTCCCAGTCAGTCAGTGTCCACTAATTTTCCCCTCAAGTCTCTTTTTAAGGGCCCCAAAAAGGAGTGATGGGTAGAATAGTCCATCCTCTCATTATTTTGTTTGCCAATTAGGCCTAATTTCTGAAGCACCAATTTTGGTCCATTGATTTCTTGTCCTATACGCCTCTTGTTTACTAAGCATGATCTTGATACAGGCCTTGCATGTTGTTAGTAAACCCTTGCTATCTGAAGTACTTCAGCCTTCCGGTTTTCTTTTGAAACAATTTTGAGACAACTTGTTGTGACAGTTCACAAATCTTTACCCATTTTCCACCAGATAAGCTCATAACTGGAGTAGGACTGCTAGGTTCCAATTATTACAACAGACTCCAAATCTGGTTCACTAGCCCTACTCTCTGCCCCCAGATGTCAAGGCAATCCAAGTAACTATGTGGATTATAGGGCACTTAGAGTAGTCCTTTAAACAGAAAGCTGTTCTTAACCTTAACTATAGTAGAGTCTTACAAGAGGGTGTGTTGGGCAACCTTTACTGTATGCCTGTAATTAGCCCCATCTTAACTTCATCCCTGGACTTGCACACAGCCAGTCTAATTTTTGGGCAGGAGACCTGTATTTTCACAACCTCCTCTACTTCTCTTGTGCCTCATACCACCCCATACACCCTGCTGGAGACAAGTACATCAATATACATTTCCTGCCATGTTTCCCAACTAAGGAGATTATAACACTTTTGTAGTTGGAATTTGAGGAACAAGCCATTGGTCAAGCCTTTGGAAATTGTGAGCTGCAGAAACTTGAGAGTTCCAACCTTTTCCTTACAAGACAGGGAAGTTAGATTGGGGAGAACCCCCTTAGTATCAGTGTAAAAATTAAAGTTGCTAAATCAAGCACTCAACCAGAAAATTCACAAAGTTCAGGTTTCTCCCATGAATCTTTGCATGTTGCACACATGTAATGCTTCAACAAAGGAAACAACACTAGAAAAACATTATGTATCTATAATGAGGCAAAGTCAATACTTCAGGAAGTAGCTCAGCTTTTGGGATTTCCTGATTTTTAGTGTAGATCACCTTTAATGGTATAATAATGCAAGATTTTTGCATTCAGGTTTTTAGGTGCGTGTTTGTTTTGTTTGGGTTTTTTGGAGGAGTGGGGGTTGTGCAAAAAGAAATTGCATGCAAGCCCTTAGATACTTATCTGGCCCTGTCTGAATGTTTCACAATTTTAATGTATTTTTCTTTACAACACTCCTTTGAGGTAGAGAAGTGCTTTATCCCCATTTTGCAGATGGGGAATCGAGACACAGGAAGTCTGTGGCACCGCTGGGAATTAAAGCTGGGTCTCCCTAGTCCTAGACTAGCACTGTAACCACTGAAACATCCTTCTTCTTCCTTAGTTGATTACAAACCAGATCACTGATCCTCTAAGTATCTGAGATGGCTGAACATCTTTGGAAAATGTTATGACTGATCCTCAACAATGGGTTGTAATTGTCATGCTGTGACATGTTTAAAAGGTGAATTTGCAGATGAAAGTGTTCTTGAAGATCTATTTTACTATTTTATTCTGCTTCAGGGACTTGTCAGCACTGAAGGCAGACCAGATAAGACTTTCTGGATCAATACTTGTCAGCTGCTTCCATCTAAGTTCTGGTACGCGGCACTGGGAGTCGAACACTTTGGAAAGATCTGCTCCGAGGGATCAGACACAGCAGCTTTGTGCCAGGGCTCAGGAGCTGGAAAAGAAAGTATACCAGAAAACCCAAGAAGTGATGTGCTTGCAGGTCAAAGGGGATATAGAGAAAGAGGAGCTTCAGGGCAGGTAAATTAGTCTTAAAAACCCTACACAACCTTTGGGGAATGTTTCCCACCATTTATCACAGAGGCCTTTGGATTCAATCTGCATTCTCCTTCAAAGCACAGCCACTTCATACCGGGCTTGTTTTTCGAAATGGTATCTACTGTTGGCTTTAAAAAGAAATAGGCAGAGAGGCGCCTGAATAAAGAAAATGGGCTTTCTGAGTAGGGTGACCAGATGTCCCGATTTTATAGGGACAGTCCCGATATTTGGGGCTTCGTCTTATATAGGTACCTATTACCCCCCACCCCCGTCCTGATTTTTCACACTTGCTGTCTGGTCACCCTGTCTCTGAGTGAGATGAAGTTGGGAGTAATGGTGTGTGTGGAAAGGGGTTTTCTTGGAGGGTGGGCGGCAGAGTTGGGTTTACAGTTACAATAGAACCTTAAGAGTTACGAACACCAGAGTTACGTACTGACTGGTCAAGCACACAGCTCATTTGGAACCGGAGGTATGCAATCAAGCAGCAGCAGAGACCATAAAAAGAAAAAAGGAAACAGTACAGAATTGTGTTAAACGTAAACTACTAAAAAAATAAAGGGAAAGTTTAAAGCAAAGATTTGACAAAGCAAGGAAACTGTTTCTGTGCTTGTTTCATTTAAAGCAAGATGGTTAAAAGCATCATTTTTATTTTGCATAGTAAAGTTTCAAAGCTGTGTTAAGTCAATGTTCAGTTGTAAACTATTGAAAGAACAACCATAACGTTTTGTTCAGAGTTACAAACATTTTAGAGTTACGAACAACCTCCATTCCCGAGGTGTTCGTAACTGAGGTTCTACCGTAATGTAGTTGGAGAGAAATGCTGAGCAGTATAAAGGGACCAGTTCTGTCCCCCACCCCAGTGCAATGCTATGATAACCAGACCTATGCTGCAAGGGGCTGGAGAGAGAATCCCCACAGTGCAGATGCTGTATGGGGCTGCCAGTTATACTGCCCCCTTGCAAGCTCAGGTGCAGGGACGTGTTGGGGTCATCTACACAGTGCTCAACGTTACAAGGTTCCTGGACTGTGACATACAGCCCTCCATACCAGAAACACAGAGCACCTCAGAATCCTGAAGGCCCAAAGGTGGCTTAAAGCCATCTCTGTCCCCTCCCTCTGGGCTGAGTCCTCTGTGGTGTATCTCATGGAGGTGCTGCAAAGACTTTCAGACATAGTTCCTATGCAGCTGATGGTGTGCTAAGCTTTTGGAATATTGCACAGACTTTTTCTTCTCAGGGTGATGGAGCTCTCAGCCTTGCTGGCGCAGTCCCAGAAGCAGAATGAGGAGAAAGAAAAGACTGTGAAGACGCTTAGTGACACGATGGAAATTCTGGTGTGTGAGAAATCTGTGGGAAAGCAACCCAACAGCTATTGGGTTTGAGCTTTTTTTTTTCCTTCCCAGCCTCACCACAAAGAGCTGTGGCTTCCTCCCTATATGGGAACATAAGGCACTTTGTCTAAATGTGTGTTTCGTGGTTGGCAACTGAAGGCTGGGCAGTGGCAGGGGAACTGCGTGCACATCTAATCCAGCATCGGAGAGCTTGTAACAGAACATTTCACCTCAGGCACTTGTAATCCAGTTAGGTCACCAGTGACCAAAGACTGTCAGCGTGTGACAGCTTCTCAGTTTATCCCGAATGATTTGTTGGCCTATCTCATTCAGAGTTATCACATTGAAGTTGGTGTCCTCGTTAGTTTCAGCAGAGAAGATAAGGATTGAATGGGCCATGAAGAGTGCCTAGAGCTGGCCCTTCAGTTTGGAGCTGAGGCACAGTGGCAAGTCAGTGCTAGGGGAGATGGGAATGCTCCAACTCATCCTGTCTTTATTCTGTTTCTAGGAGGCCAGTCGGTTGGAGGTAGAATATAAAGCTTCACTGACCAAGAATGCCAAAGAAGAGACCCTTTCCCTTCATCAGGTGCTAAAAGACATAACTCAGGTAAATAACATGTTCTGCTACAGAAATATCTGGGAAAGGCATGGGAAGTGCATGATATATATGTACATGTCCAAAGGCCAGAAATCTCGGAAGAGCTCTTGACTTGGAAAATCTAACTTCTCACATCTCACTTGCCTGTAAATTGCCTCTCACTGTGGGCCAGATCCTGTAGACTTTGCTTAGACCCTACTCAGGCAAACATTGAAATCACTAGGAGTTTTGTCTGAGAAGGAATGTAGGGGTCAAGTCATGTCTTTTTGGAACATTACCTTGTTTTTTGGAACATTACCAGCATTTTTTTTAACCTTATCCTGGCTTTGCTGAAACACTTGCTCAACCTTCTGCCTTAATAACTTCCTGAATAAAGGAATAAAAGAAAACTAGTAATTTTCATACAGGAGCAGCCTAGCATGCTGCATCCAGTAGTGGCCAAAACCTGATGCTTCTGACTGGGTGCTATGCACCACTCACATAACGTGATGCAGGAGTAATATGTATCCTTAACCTTTTATTTCCTGGTTTTCAGATGTTTAAGTTTAGCTTCTCTTCATATTTTTGAAGGGCACAAGGGCAACCTTAACTCTGTGTTGATGATGTTTTTGGACAGTTAATTACCTTAGTTAAAAAAAAATTGGCATCCCCACGTTCCACGGCCTCTGACTCCTTGGCAACAATTGCCCCGGCCACAGAATGCACTGGCTGTATTTTAATGCCTTCACTGCTCCTGCATTATCTCATCTCATCTCTTTGCCTCTCCAGCCCAGCCCAGTCCTCCCTCTCCAAAGTGCTAGTCATTAAACTGGGTTTTGAAAAACAATGTTTGGATGGTCCCTTACACCCTTCACACTGCTCCAATGCCTCCAGCCTTCCCTCCAACTCATCCATTTCTCTGACCATCCTCCCCACACCCTCACTGCCCCGAGGCTGCCACCGCCTGCTAGCTCCACCCTCTTCCTTGCCACCACATGTCCTGGGTAAGCTTAGAGGGGCCATGGAGAGGCGGGCAGGTAATGGGGTCTTAGAAGTGCATGTAATAGCTGGATAGGTCCATCAATGGCTATTAGCCAGGATGGGCAGGGATGGTATCCATAGCCTCTGTTTGCTAGAAGCTGGTAATGGGCAACAGGGGATGGATACCTCTTCTATTCAACCTGTTCTATTCATTCCCTCTGAAGCACCTGGCATTGGCCACAGTTGGAAGACAGGATACTGGGCTAGATGGACCTTTGGTCTGACCCAGTATGGCTGTTCTTATGAGACAAGAAGGGGCAGTAAGGTGAGTTGAGATCCAGAATCCCTACCCCAGATCTGTACGTAGTGTGTGGGCATGGGTTTCTACACACACGCATGCACCAGATGCGGCTCAGAGAGGAGTGACATGCCCCATTGATGTCAATGAGATGTTCTCAGATGGATGAGAATACCCCATGGAGATGAATACCGCCTGAAATAATAGTTCAGAGAGGTGTGAATTTAGGACTCAAACTCACTGTGCTGCTCAAGTTCAGTAGCCGCATCGCGTCACTTTGGGCCACCCAGTTAAACTGACTTGGCAACACAGCCTTAGCCTTTCTACATATGCACATTTCACTCTCTTTAACATGTCAGTTATGGTTAACTCATATTGGAGTTCCCAACTTTACTCAAACTCTTTCAGTATTGCTTCCCCAAAGGGAAAGGGGCTGTGTGCTAGCTGAGATCAACCCTGAGCAGGTGATATCAGTTTGGGCATAGTTTGAGACCCAGGTGTGTGGTGGGCAGGAAAAAAAAAAAAAAAGGATTTTGATATCACATGGCTTTTTCTCAGGAACGTGTTGCTCAAGTGACCCCAGATTTGGTCCACTCACGCCACCCATGAAGCACAGCAAATGTCAGGACAATCTGATTCAGTATGTGGCGTTTAGACTATATGGAAAAGTAGTCTGCTAAACAGTGAGTCTCAACCGTTACTATAGTGGAGCTACTGCTCTGCTATAATTACTCAGGCATGTTATGGATTCTTCATCACCTGAAATCTTTAATTCAAGATCAGGATGTATTTTGTAAAATATCAGATCTACCATAACCAGAAGTTATGGGTCTGATGCAGGAATTATTGGATGAAATTCTCTGGCCCATGTATGCAGGAGATCAGGGTAGATCATAATGTTCCCATCTGGCCTTAAATTCATGATTAATCGACTGTAAAACTGGCATTATTTAGATTGGATGAACAAGTATAGGAAGGGAACTGACAGTGTCCAGTGGCTAGGGAACTAGACTGCAGCTCGGAACTAGAGATTCTATTTCTGCTTTACTCTGTGACTTTGGCCAAGTGACTTTGGCCAGAATTCTCAGAGTTGGGTGCCTAAAGTTAATTTCCTGAATTCATACTAAGACTCCTAAATGAAAGTGGCCTGCTTTTGAGAAGGGCTGAGCAAGTGCTGCTTTCAAATGATTTAAATGAAAAATTAGGTTATCTTTATTGAGACATCCTGGTTTGAAAACTATCGCTTTCATCTCGCATCTGTAAAGTGGAAATAACACTTGCCTTCCTTCGTAAAACCATATGAGATCACCAAAAGAAAATCACTAAAGAAATGCTGAGTATTATTATCCAGATTATAGATCTTCACTGTCCCATGGCAGAAGAATAAGGGAGGGTCCTTTGCTGAGGTTAGGGTGCAGTGAACATAGAACAAATGAAAGGAAATGGTGCTTCACACAACAAAGTCTGCCTGGGAAATGTACTGCAGGTTACTAGATCAAATATGGTGGCTCTATTTATTTTTTATGACCAATAACACTTGTTAGAAATCCCAATATAAGAGTAATCAAATCTCCTACTTCAGGGCCTTGCCTGATTGCTGCAGGGGTCAGGAGGGACATTATTTTCTTCTCCCTATACAGCACTACATAACTGGCTCTCATTCTGGGCCACAGCCCTACCAGGATCATCTGAGCAGCCCCTTCCAGGATTCAGGAAGTGAAAGAGAACTTCCTCCCAGCCTGTCTCAGAAGCCCTAGATGTGGGCCCTGAAACAGGATGCTGGCACTTATTTCATGTCCCAACCCCACTGTGTTCCCTTTTGCCATGGCCTCTCCTGTCACTCTGTCAGCAGCTTGACTACTTCTGGCTCTTAAGTTTAACACCATGTGACATGGCAGGGTTTCTCCCCAACTTCCAAGAATATACTGCCATGCCCAGTCTCCTTTAAGATTTATTGTACAAACATAAGGAAATAAAACAAACACAAACAGTCCCTTTGCTTACCCTGTTGTGGTAGGGCTTCATGACCCCACTCCCAGGGATCTCTGACAATCCTGCTATTTGCAGCTTCCCAGTCCCAGCCCACTCTGCTCCCTTTCTGGAACACCGGCTCTAGGGCTCCTTCCTGGGAACCTGGCCCTTGCTCCAGGGACCTACCACAGGCATTAGCTCCACTCCTCTGGGGGAATCTCTCCCCAGGCACAGCCTGCCCCAATCACTCCTCTCTGTCCTGCCCTCTAACAGGTCTTTATAGCCCCAGGTGTAGCCCTTCCCCTTTTCATTGGGCCCACCTGCTCTGACACAGGGAAGTTGGGCCTGGTCTGCTCACAGGGACCCTGTAACACACCACTCTTTTTCTGGTACTTCCAGAGCCCTTTGTTACTAGCTCCCTGGCTGTCTGCCCAAGAGCACTTTGACAAAGTCTTAGAACTTCTGTCTGTTTGGGGTTCCTTACCCACATGCCTCCTGGACTTCCTTTCCTGATTGTGACCTTTAACTGGGCAACCTTAGGCCTGGTCTACACTACCCGCCGGAATCGGCGGGTAGAAATCGACCTCTCGGGGATCGATTTATCGCGTCCCGTCAGGACGCGACAATCGATCCCCGAATCGACGCTCTTACTCCACCAGCGAAGGTGGGAGTAAGAGCCGTCGACGGGAAGCCGCGGAGGTCGATTTTGCCGCCGTCCTCACAGCGGGGTAAGTCGGCTGCGATACGTCGAATTCAGCTACGCTATTCGCATAGCTGAATTTGCGTATCTTAAATCGACCCCCCCCTGTAGTGTAGATGTAGCCTTAGTGTTAGCTGCATGGTCCACATGCATGATGTGAGAGGCGAGTCATCATTGTTCTGTCTGTTTGTTCATTTAATCCATTTAAGTTTAAATGTCTTTTCACTTGTATTTTTCAGTCAATCTGATTTGCTGATGAGTAATTCTTCTTTCCCTGCACATCTGTATAAGTCCTCCATGTTTCCTTTGCATGTGCTGGTAACATTAACTCATTCTTTAGTTGACGGACTGTTCCTCTTAGGTTGCCTCCCTTTCTCCATTCCCAGGACAGGAATTTTAACCTCAGATCTTTGCATAGACCCTCATGAAGCTTCTTTGGCCAATTCTTGCTCCTTTCATGCTACTGTTTCAGAGGAATTATGATCAGTTGCTCTTCTATTATCATATTCTTCAGAATTCAGCAGCTGCTTTCTCCTCTGGGGAGTTTTAATACTACTTTTCATGGCTATTGGTCACTAGAGGCCTGATTCTGTTACATTAAAGCTTTTTATATCACTCTGACTGCATAAAGAAGCCTTAAAGGAGGCAGAAACGGTGCCTGAGGGCCACAAGAAACTGAGCACTGGTTAAAGTAAGCCCCCAGAAGGCCTAGAATAGAGGGAGTACAAACATAACATCCATTCCTGCCCCATGGTTTTTCTCCTGTTCTGCATTATTCTGGAATCACCCATACCTGAAATGCAGGAGGTCATGGCCACCAGAACCAATCTTCCCTATTGCCTTAAGTCAGACAGCCTGTAACCTCTGACTGAAGGGTGGCATGGAGGAGGAGGGAGAAATAGGTAAATGAGAGTGAGTGGTAGGAGGGAAGGAGTAACAGCTTGGTCTGGGGTTTCAGGCAGTGCTAGACGATACTGACAACGCAGTCAGTATCTCATGGGTTGAGGGCTCCCAGCATCCTGAATCCAGCAACCTCTCCTCCCTGCTGAGTTCCAGTGACATGGAAAGGGCCCTTGTTCTGGTGCACGAAGCATTGTCAAGGAGGTGCCAGGCAGTACAGGTGAGAGGGATCTGGTGCAGGACTCTCTTTACACTGTCAGCAATTTCCCCAACCCCACTGCCAGCCCACTCTCTCAAATGCCTATGCCTCATCCAGCCTTTCCCCCTCCACTTACTTCTGCCCTCCAGCCATCCTTCTCTCCACACTGAGACTGCCTTTTCTCTGCCCCCACTTTCTCTGTAATTCCCCCTCCCACCTGAGCACCCTCCCACACTGGATCACATCTTTTGCCCTCAGATGATCTGCTCCTCTCCTGACTCTCCCAGCTGACTCATGTTTGAACTATCTCCCTACACTCTTCAGCTGCTGTTGCCCTCAGGCCTAACTGTTGACCTCCTCCTAGCTGGTCCGCCTGGGCCCATCTTCTCAGCCCCATTCTGCTCATGCACTCATTCTGCCTCTTCCCCTGGCAGGCCCTAAGGGAGCAGCTTTCAGACAGCCAAGACTCTGTCCATTCTCTGCAACATCAGCAAAGGCAGCAGGAAGAGGAATGCAAGATGCTGAGGCAGAGGCTCCAGCAGCTGGAAGAGAACTGCAAGACACTCACCGGCCAGACGCAGCACCTCCAGTCCCTGGTGGAAACTCTCAGCAGGTCAGCCCTATGTCCTTCCTCCACATCGTATAGGGACTTCAGTAGCAGAGTGTTGGGGGCTAAGAATGCTCCTGTTCCATAGTAAGTCTGGCTCTGCTTCTCAGGTTACTCTTTCCCTGTCACCAGCAATTAATGTTCCTAGCCACCGCCCCATGTCCAGGCTGCCTGAGGAAATTGGAGAGCTGCCCGAGTATAGTGTATGTCCAGTCCAACCTCTGCCACCCCTAAATTAAGCTCCCTAGGTGCATCCTGCATCCCCAGGTTGTAGAGAGGCCCTCTGCTGAGCACTGCTTCCCACTGAGTGAGAGCAACAGCCTTCCCAGCCCCTTTTCCCCCACCTCAGCTGCCAGGAGAGGAAAAGAGGTTCACATGCAGCAAGCACTTCTAATCCCCCCCCCCCCCCGCCCATTCCATCCTCACTGGTGCGGATGGGGCTGCTCATGCTAGATTCTCCTCATTCTGCTTACTGGGCCCTGCCTCTTTGCAGTGACCGTGTGAACCTGGAGAAGGCCAGAGAAGAGCTGCAGCAACAACTGGAGGTGTCTGAGCAGGAGGCCTGGCGATTGCGCCGAAGCAACACTGAGCTACAACTGAAGGAAGATTTGGCTCAAGGGGAGAAGGAGGAGCAACAGCTGGAGATGGAGAGGATCCTTCGGGAGAGGGAGCGCCTGTGAGCTCTTCTGTCATCCCTCCACAGGGCAAGGGGTTGGGGCACTGTGGGAGCATGCTGGGATTGGAGGTGGAAGTGATGAGTGGCTGCACAGGCATGGAAGAAGTGGAAGCTAGGAGCTGAAGGGAAGCACCAGGAAAGGGAACATGGGATTGAGTTAGGATGGTTAGTGCAATTGGTGGCTTTTATTTCCATGATATTAGATTATTGCTAATCTAATATCTAAGGGTATGTCTACACTACGAAATTAGGTCGAATTTATAGAAGCCGGTTTTATAGAAATCGGTTGTATACAGCCGATTGTGTGTGTCCCCACATAAAATGCTCTAAGTGCTCTAGTCGGCGGACCGCGTCCACAGTACCGAGGCTAGCGTCGACTTCCGGAGCATTGCACTATGGGTAGCTATCCCACAGTTCCCGCAGTCTCCGCCGCCCATTGGAATTCTGGGTTGAGATCCCAATGCCTGAATGATGCAAAACAGTGTCGCGGGGGGTTCATGTCGTCAGGCACCTCCCCCTCCATCAGAGCAACGGTAGACAATCGATTCGCGCCTTTTTACCTGGGTTACCTGTGCAGACAACATACCACGGCAAGCATGGAGCCCGCTCAGCTCAGCTCACCGTCACCATATGTCATCTGGGTGCCGGCAGACGTGGTACTGCATTGCTACACAGCAGCAGCAGCTAACTGCCTTTTGGCAGTAGACGGTGCAGCATGACTGGTAGCCTTCATCGGCGATCTGGATGCTGGCAGCCATGGGGCTGCATTGCACCAGCCCCTTGCCTTTTGGTAGAAGATGGTATATTATGACTGGTATCCGTCATCATCGTACTGCAGTGGCTGTCAATCATGGGCACTTGGGCAGACATGCTCAGTCCTATCGAACTGTCTTGATGATGATGGCTATCAGTCGTAGTATGCTATTTTCTGCCAATCGCCCAGTATTTTCTGCTAAGCACCCAGAAGAGGCCGAGGGCGATCTGGGTGCTGGCAGACGTGGGGCTGCATTGCTACACAGCAGCAGCCCCTTGCCTTTTGGCAGTAGATGGTGTATTAAGATTGATATCCATCGTCGTCATATTACGGTTCGATCAGAGGCACCTGGGCAGACATGCTCAGTCCTATTGAACTGTCTTGACGATGATGGCTATCAATCTTAGTACACTAACTGCCAAGCGCCCAGTATTTTCTGCCAAGCACCCAGAAGATGCCGAGGGCTATCAGTCATGCTGCACCGTCGTCTTAAGATGTAAAAAATAGATTTGTTCTGTATTCATTTGCTTCTCCCTCCCGCCGTGAAATCAAGGGCCTGCTAAACCCAGGGTTTTGAGTTCAATCATTGGGGGGGGGCCATTCTGTGTGACAGTTGTTTGTGTTTCTCCCTGATGCACAGCCACCTTTGTTGATTTTAATTCCCTGTACCTGTACACCATGTCGTCACTCGCTCCTCCCTCCCTCCCTCCCTCCCTCCTTCCCCTGGTCCGTCAGATACTAGTTTCGCGCCTTTTTTCAGACCAGATGCCATAGCTAGCACTGGGATCGTGGAGCCCGCTCAGATCACTGCGGCAATTATGAGCACTATGAACACCACGCGCATTGTCCTGGAGTATATGCAGAGCCAGGACATGCCAAAGCAAAACCAGGACCAGCCGAGGAGGCGATTGCAGCGCGGTGACGAGAGTGATGAGGAAATTGACATGGACATAGACCTCTCACAAGGCACAGGCCCCAGCAATGTGCAAATCATGGTGTTACTGGGGCAGGTTCATGCCGTGGAACGCCGATTCTGGGCCCGGGAAACAAGCACAGACTGGTGGGACCGCATCGTGCTGCAGGTGTGGGACGATTCCCAGTGGCTGCGAAACTTTCACATGCGTAAGGGCACTTTCATGGAACTTTGTGACTTGCTTTCCCCTGCCCTGAAGCTCCAGAATACCAGGATGAGAGCAGCCCTCACAGTTGAGAAGCGAGTGGCGATAGCCCTGTGGAAGCTTGCAACGCCAGACAGCTACCGGTCAGTCGGGAATCAATTTGGAGTGGGCAAATCTACTGTGGGGGCTGCTGTGATCCAAGTTGCCAGGGCAATGAAAGACCTGGTGATATCAAGGGTAGTGACTCTGGGAAACGTGCAGGCCATAGTGGATGGCTTTGCTGCAATGGGATTCCCAAACTGTGGTGGGCCATAGATGGAACCCATATCCCTATCTTGTCACCGGAGCACCAAGCCATCGAGTACATAAACTGCAAGGGGTACTTTTCAATGCTGCTGCAAGCCCTGGTGGATCACAAGGGACGTTTCACCAACATCAACGTGGGATGGCTGGGAAAGGTACATGATGCTCGCGTCTTCAGGCACTCTGGTCTGTTTCGAAAGCTGGAGGAAGGGACTTTCTTCCCGGACCAGAAAATAACCGTTGGGGATGTTGAAATGCTTATCGTTATCCTTGGGGACCCAGCCTACCCCTTAATGCCATGGCTCATGAAGCCGTACACAGGCAGCCTGGACAGGAGTCAGGACCTGTTCAACTACAGGCTGAGCAAGTGCCGAATGGTGGTGGAATGTGCATTTGGACGTTTAAAAGTGCGCTGGTGCAGCTTACTGACTCGCTCAGACCTCAGCGAAAAGAATATCCCCATTGTTATTGCTGCTTGCTGTGCGCTCCACAATATCTGTGAGAGTAAGGGGGAGACATTTATGGCGGGGTGGGAGGTTGAGGCAAATCGCCTGGCCGCTGATTACGCGCAGCCAGACACCAGGGCGGTTAGAGGAGCACAGCAGGGCGCGGTGCGCATCAGAGAAGCTTTGAAAACGAGTTTTGTGACTGGCCAGGCTACGGTGTGAAACTTCTGTTTGTTTCTCCTTGATGAACCCTCCGCCCCCCCCCCACCCGGTTCACTCTACTTCCCTGTAAAACAACCACCCCACCCTCCCCTCCCCCCTTCGAGCACCACTTGCAGAGGCAATAAAGTCATCTTCCTCGTACCCCGAACCCGCTTCCCTGTGTGTTTCTCCAGTGAGGGAGTCATAGCACACGGTTGGGGTAGTGGTGGCTGCACCCCCTAGAATGGCATGCAGCTCCGCGTAGAAGCGGCATGTTTGCGGCTCTGCCCCGGACCTTCCGATTGCTTCTCTGGCTTTGTGGTAGGCTTGCCTTAGCTTCTTAATTTTCACGCGGCACTGCTGTGCGTCCCTGTTATGGCCGCTGTCCTTCATGGCCTTGGAGACCTTTTCTAATATTTTGCCATTTCGTTTACTGCTACGGAGTTCAGCTAGCACTGATTCATCTCCCCATATGGTGAGCAGATCCCGTACCTCCCGTTCGGTCCATGCTGGAGCTCTTTTGCGATCCTGGGACTCCATCACGGTTACCTGTGCTGATGAGCTCTGCGTGGTCACCTGTGCTCTCCACGCTGAGCAAACAGGAAATGAAATTCAAACGTTCGCGGGGCTTTTCCTGTCTACCTGGTCAGTGCATCTGAGTTGAGAGTGCTGTCCAGAGCGGTCACAATGAAGCACTGTGGGATAGCTCCCGGAGGCCAATAACATCAAATTCTGTCCACACTACCCCAATTCCGACCCGCTAAGGCCGATTTTATCGCTAATCCCCTCGTCGGAGGTGGAGTAAAAAACCGGTTTAAAGGGCCCTTTAAGTCGAAAGAAAGGGCTTCGTCGTGTGAACGTGTCCAGGCTTAATTCGATTTAACGCTGCTAAAGTCGACCTAAACTCGTAGTGTAGACCAGGCCTAAGAGGCCTCATCCCCTCTTCCCATCATTCCACTCTTGGTCCTTGGAGGGCAGGGTTTTTACTTGGTCATCGCTGCTGGCCTAACTCTTTTCAGTCTTTGCTTACTGACTGAGACATGAAAATGGTTCTTCCTTGCAGAGATTACTCCTGATTTTTGCTCTCTTTTCCCTGAGCTCACCCATCTCAGCCAGCTTGTGCTAGGCAAAACAAGTGGTTGCTGCAGCGCTGGGCTTTTGGGACAACTCGTGGGAACCTGCAGGGCCCGGTTCTTTTCTCTCACTCCAGTGTTAATCAAGAGTAATTCCCCTAAAGTCAGTGGAGTTACACCCATGAAAAACTAGTGTAAGCCACTAGAGAATCAGTTCCTTTGTGTCTTGCTGTCCTTGGCTTTGTACAAGTGTTGGCACTACCAAGTGTTAAACTGTCCTGCATGTACCAAGTTACATTCCTTTGCCCAGAAGAATGAGAGAAACAGCCCTTTTATTCTGGATTTTTATGCTACACTTGGATATCACTGGGACAGGCGCTATATGATATCCAAATCAATAGACCTAGGTTACATCTGGCCCAGCTGGTGCAGTCCACACTGCAGAGTGACACATGTAGTGCAACTTCAGAGGTTCGGCCATTCCTTCCTGTTCAATAATGCACTGCCTCACTGGATCTGTTTGAAAAGAGCAGAACCACTCGGATGCCACCAACTGTCCCAGCCAGCGTCCTAATTTGCATGACCTTGTGCTCAACAGTATTGATGACAGCTGGTGGATAATAGATTATAATAGATTAATCCTACTGAAATAATCCAAATCCTCCCCTGATTCCAGTCTGTTGATCTATCATGTAACACATGGGTAAAGTGGGTGGAGGTAGAGCTAAAGGCAGAACAGCAGCCTCCAGCCAGTCTGTGGAGGGAGGACAGCAGTGTCAGGCTAATGTTGGGAACATGAGGGGACATGGGCTCTCTAGTCTATTTCCAGAGGACAGACAGGTAGTGGTGGTGGTGGAGTGGCAGAGTTTAAGGTCTGAGCTGAAACCTTAACTGAGAGTTTCCAACTTTGGGTATTTAAATTCTGAACTTTAATGCACTTGGTTTTTGGTAAGTTTATGCAATCATACTCACAGGTGCATTAGCAACAGTTCTTGTGAGAATGTCCTTGTTTTCACGTTCACAATTTTACCAAAAAAGCCTAATATTTTACTTTGAAACAATTTAGTGCAGTATTTAGGGCTACAGGACAAGTTCAAGATAAGAAAAATATTGTTATATAAAATTATATAAATATTCCATACTCTCTATGTTGAAATCTTCATAGGACTCTCTGAGAGAGATCAGTCTTCTTTTGATGTTTCTAAAGTTACACTTTTTTATCCTTGAGTATAATCTCCATAATATATTAAAAGCTCCACACTGTACTACAGATTCTTTTGGCAACTGTAATCTCTACAGAACGAGTCAGTACATATCTTGATTTTTGCAGCACCCTTTGATACATACTCAGTTCTCTTCTGCAATAGCTAGCACAACCATTCAATTTTCAACTAAACCTTTTAATAAAGTTGGTTTGTTTTTTAGTGGTATTTTTTCAAAGCTACCCAAGTATTAGTTCTTATGGATGCCTGAGTGCCTGAGAATTGTAGAACTTGTAAGAGTCAGACCTTTGTGTTATGGCTTCCAAAGCAAAGCTAGACACTCTTAAAAATTTGGAAAGATGTTAAGTTTTCAGTACAGTATAACTGAAGAAAACAACCAGACCAAACCTTTAAAAACAATCATGTCTGGTCTGAACAAAGTGAGAATTTTCAGACCAAGAGGAATAACTTTGTAATCACCTATTCCTTTTCTGCACAGTGTGGCATTGTTCCATACAGTACATTTTCTGGTGTTTTGTCCAGAGTAATTTTAAATGATCCACAAGATGAGGCTCTCATTGCAAAGGCTCTAACATACTCAAGAAGTTTCCCTGATATTCAGTCTGAATCTTCCCTTTCTTTATTTGATTAGTAATAAGCATAGTATTATGGAAGTGACTGGAAGCCCAGTCAGAATTGGGGTCTATTTTATTACACAGGCATACCATGCCTAGCAATGTGACAGTCCCTGCCCTAGAAAGTGTATAATCTAGGGTAATAATAAACAGGAGGATGAAACAAATAGGTGAGAGGGAGGAGAAGTAAAAATAATAGAAGCATGTTGTTATGCACAGTAGCTGTGTGCACAGTGTAACTTGCCAGCTATACCAGCTGGCAGAGTTCTGTAGACATCATAGCGGAGACAAGTCTTATGGACTTACACATTTTGAAAGAATTTGTGCCATGTGTTAAGGGACAGCATGCAAGTAAGTGCAGTTCTGTCCCCTGGAGCACAATAAATAACTCCTCTCACTCTTCCACATCAACCCCCTGCAAACATTTATAGAGGTCTCTAGTTCTCCTTCTCCCCTGCACACCTAAGCTCATAGTCTGTGGGCACTGAGACAAGCCCTACTTATGAAAAGAGCTGAATATTTCCTCATTAATCAATCCTTCCCACTTGTCTCCTCCATTGG
The DNA here is from genome assembly GCF_028017835.1 of Emys orbicularis. Classification (NCBI taxonomy): domain Eukaryota; kingdom Metazoa; phylum Chordata; order Testudines; family Emydidae; genus Emys; species Emys orbicularis. The sequence goes on along the minus strand of NC_088694.1, from coordinate 33,550,640 downwards.
TTATTGAATGGAAGCCCGTAAGTGGGAGCAGTGTTCCTGGTGGAAGAGCAGAGGCATTTGGAGGAGCTGCCTCTGCTTTGGGACGTTATGCCTGTGGATACAGCCTGCGATCGGGAGGGTGGTGCAGGAGTCCCCTGCTTAATGGTTATAGTCCAAGATGGTGGCGGCCTTGCCTAGTGGCGACCAGTCAGGTGGTGGCAGCCCCGCTTAGTAGTCACCACTCGAGTGGGAGTAGGGGAACCCAGGACCACCCTACTACATTGGGTTCTGACCCAGGGTCCTGTGGGCCGACTTGGCTGCTCACCTGGCCCATCAGCTTCCCTGGGCCACTTCCTACTCCAGTCTGCATCCCATCTAATCACTGCCTGGCTCTGGGTAACATCACCTTTGGGGGCCCCAGCCCTCATCCCTGGCACCAGCTCTGAGTCTCGACTGCTTGCTGACCTGAGGCAGGCTCCACCCTGATTCTCTCCGGGAGCTCCCAGGTTACCTCCTCCTCCCTGGCTGGTCAGGCCTAGCCTGAGTTGTCTGGCTGGCTTTTTAGCCCTGCCTCCAGTCCGAGCATGCTCACAAGGGCTAAGGAGAGCGGCCTCTTTATCCAATAACTGTTCCTTAACCCCTTCTTGGCTAGTGAGGGGCCTATACCCAGTCACACCCAATTCTATGTTGGCTTTTTTGCAGCCACATCAGGTTGCAAACTTCTGTCTAATTAGATCTGTTTTTGGTGTTCCTGCTTCCCAGATTTTTGCCTCCTGTTGATCATTTCCCTGTTGTATATTAGCCTATATTTCCTAAAAGGAATGTCTTATTTTTCTCTCTAGAGAGACACTGTGGGTGAGGTAATATCTTTTATTGGACCAACTTCTGTTGGTGAGAAAGACAAGCTTTCAAGCATATGCAGAACTCTTATTCTTTTCTTTCCACAATTGATTTTCATTGACCCCCTTTGCATTATTTCATTGTCCATGATGGTATTAAGAACTCTCTCCATTGGAGTCAGCTGTGACTTCATTGAGGGGTGGTATGCCCTCTCCCCCAGCCATTAATAATTTAAACAAGGCTGGATTCACCCCCAGTCTCAGATACACCAAATGCTCTTGCTGAGTAAACACCTCTCTTTCTAGGCATGGTATTTCTCATAGACTATCAGGGTTGGAAGGGACCTCAGGAGGTCATCTAGTCCAACCCACTGCTCAAAGCAGGACCAATCCCCAGACAGAGTTTTGCCCCAGATCCATAAATCGCTCCCTCAAGGATTGAACTCACAATCCTGGGTTTAGCAGGCCAATGCTCAAACCACTGAGCTATCCTTCCCCCAGCTATCAGCCTGTTAGCAGAACAAACCAAATAAAACCCATAATAGCTGCCTGGCCCTGTCTCAGTTCTTAGACCCACTGTTTCCTTGTGGTCTTTAACAGCAGCAGTTATATCACATGTAGAGAGGACTGACCATTCCCAGATCTCGAGGCGGTTGTCCTTGTGAACTGTTGTGCTGCTCATAAGTCCCCCCGTGCCCTCCAAGCAGTGTCATCAAGCTAATCTGGAGGTTATCGAGGCTCACCCTCTGAACAAATATTTATTTAATCCCTGCTGATCCTCGATTAAGGGCACTAGGATTTCCTCCCAGGAACCATCTTGAGCGTGCTATCAATCCAGAAGGGTTCCCTCCCTGACTCCCAAAATTGCACTGCCCCCCATCATACTGGTACTTAACCTCAATGCTTGAGGCATCCCACTAGATCTCTTCCCAAGGACAGTTTTTAGTGTTTATTACATTGTTTCTGTGCAAGCCAATTAGAACTCATTTTTTCAGTTAAGATTCTGAGACACAGTATCAAATACTTTCATTATTAATCTATAGATTACAAGAATGGCCATACTGGGCCAGATCAATGGTCCATCTAGCCCAGTATCCTGTCTTCTGACAGTGGCCAGTGCCAGGTGCATCAGAAAGAATGAACTGAACAGGGCAGTTATTGAGTGATCCATCCCGTCATCCAGTCCCAGCTTCTGGCACTCAGAGATTGAGGAACACTCAGGGCATGGGGTTGTGTCCCTGACCAGCTTGGCTAATAGTCATTTATGGACCTATCCTTCATGAACTTAGTACATTTTTTTAAACCCAGTTATAATTTTGACTTCCACAACATCCCCTGGCAATGAGTTCCACAGGTTTACTGTGTGTTGTGTGAAGAAGTACTTCCTTATGTTAATTTTAAACTTTCTGCCTATTTATTTCATTGGGTTACTCTGGTTCTTCTGATAGGTGAAAGGGTAAATAACACTTTTTCTCCATCCATAATTTTATAGACTTCTATCATATCCCCCACTTAGTCATCTCTTTTCTAAGGTGAACAGTCCTGGTCTTTTTAATCTCTTTTTTTACGGAAGCTGTTCCATACCTCTAATCATTTTATTGCCCTTTTTGTTTCTTTTCCAATTCTAATATATCTTTTTTTGAGATGGGACGACCAGAACTGTACACGGTATTCAATGTGTGGGTGTACCATGGATTTATATAGTGGCATTATGATATCTGAGTCTATCCCTTTCCTGATGGTTCCTAACATTCTGTTAGCATTTTTTGACTGCTGCTGCACATTGAGCGGATGTTTTCAGAGAACTATCCACAATGACTCTATGATCTCTTTCTTGAGTGGTAACAGATAATTTAGATCCCGCCATTTTGTATGTATAGTTGGGATTATGTTTTCCAGTGTAGATTATTTTGCACTTATCAACATTGAATTTCATCTGCCATTTTGTTGCCCAGTCACCTGGTTTACTGACTTCCCCTTGTAATTCTTCGCAGTCAGCTTTGGACTTAACTATCTTGAATAATTTTTTGTCATCTTCAGATTTTACCACCTCACTGTTTACTCCCCTTTCCAGTTCATTTATGAATATGTTGAACAGCACAGGTCCCAGTACAGATCCTTGATGGAACCTCCTATATGTCTCTCTCCACTGTGAAAACTGACCATTTATTCCTATCCTTTGTTTCCTATCTTTTAATCAGTTACTGATCCATGAGAGGACCTTTCCTCCTATCCTATGACTGCTTACTTCATTTAAGAGCCTTTGGTGAGGGACCTTGTCAAAAGCTTTCTGAAAGTCCATATTCGCTATATCACTTGGATCACCCTTGTCCACATGCTTGTTGACTCCCTCAAACATTTTCAATAGGTTGGTGAGTCATGATTTCCATCTGCAAAAGCTTTTTGACTCTTCCCCAACATATTGTTTTCATCTGTGTATCTGATGATTCTGTTCTTTGCTAGAGTTTCAATCAGTTTCCCGGATACTGAAGTTAGGATTACTCATCTGTAATTGCCAGGATTTCCTCTGGAGCCTTTTTTAAAAATTGATGTTATATTGGCTACCCTCCAGTCATTTGGTAGAGAAGTTGACATAAGTGATAGGTTACATGCCACAGTTAGCAATTCTGCAGTTTCACATTTGAGTTCCTTCAGAACTCTTGGGTGAATACCGTCTGGTCCTGGTGACTTACTACTGTTTGTTCCAAAACCTCCTCTACTTACATGTCAACCTGGGACAGTTTTCAGATATGTCACGTAAAAAGAATGGCTCAGGTTTGGGAATCTCCCTCACGTCTTTGGCAGTGAAGACTGATGCAAAAAATTCATTTAGCTTCTCTGCAACGGCCTTGTCTTCCTTGAGTGCTCTTTTAACACCTTGATTCTCCAGTGGCCCCACAGATTGTTTGGATCACGTCTACATTCTTCTCATTAGTGTTATAATTCTGTTCAAATAAGCAATCAGGTTTGATTATTCTTTATAAACCCAATCTGATCAACTATGGAGTCATGACCACAACTTTGTAATAGCTGTTAAACTCAACTTGCCTCCTTCAAGGCCTTCTATCAAGTAAGCTATGTTATTTATAGATGTAAGGACCAGGAAGGACCATTGTGATCAACTAGTGCAACCTTCTGCATAGCATAAGCTATAGAATTTCACTCAGTATTTCCTGCATTTAACGCATTAACTTGTAATTTAATTAGAGTATCTCTTATAGTAAGCCATCTAATCATACTTTAAAGATTTCAAGTGATGGAGAATTTACCGCATCCCTTGGCAATGTGTTCCAGAGGCTAATTACCCTCGCTGTTAAACATTTGCTCATTTCCAGTTTGAATTTTACTGACTTCAGCTTCCAGTCATTGGACTTTGTTCTGCCTTTGAGTGCTAGACGGAAGAGCCCTCTAATATCTGATAGCTTCTCTGGTGTAGTCACTTACAGGCTTATTGAATAACTTCTTAACATACCCTTTTTGATAAATGAAGTAGATTGAACTTCTAGTCTCTCACTGTAAATTATTTTTTCAGACCACAAATCATTCATGTAGCTCTTCTTTGAACTGTCTCCACGGAAGAGGGAAAGGGAATAATGTGGTTTTATTTTGTAGCAGCTTCACTTGACAACATCAAGTTGCATAAGGCTTTTATACCACTGCCCATCACTGTAGTATCTGAAGGTCAGGTTTTTAAAGGTATTTACATGCCTAAAGATGCCTGGTGGGATTTCAGAAGAGCCTAGGCATCTTACTACTATTGACTTAAATGGGAGTTAGGCACCTTGGTGCCTAGTGGGACTTTCAAGAACACCTATCTGCATCTTTAGGGACCACTTTTAAAAATATGGCCCAAGTGCCTTCCACATAAAATCAATAGCAATAACAAAATCTCTAGCAGACTTCATGGGGCCTCTGGCACTTTTACTTTTCAGGGTAAAAACTCTGCTTGGGGTAGGATTCTCTTTTTAAATGTTATTAATTTACTTTTTTGGTATTTACTTAGGTTTAAGTTGTTTCAAAGTTGGTATCTTATGGTTTGTTGGGGGTATTTTGGTATCTGAATGAGAGGAAATAGTATCACTTTGGGTAGATAAATTTAATTTATGTCCTGTGTGGTTTGCGAAGCTCGTTGACATCTGTTCACTGAACTGTAGGGGTGGGAATGGAGCTCTATTTTTGAGCTAGCTCCCACCATCCTCTGAAGTGCTCAGAGCTCCTTTAGGCAACATGTATTCAGCTTGTGGAATTTGTAACTGAAGAAGGTCAGACAGTCAATAGCATGGCTGGATAATGTTATGAATTCTAAAATCAGGGTAATCCCACTGAGGTGAGGAACATTTCCATGTCCAGCATTGCACAGCTGGCCAGTTCCAGGGCCTCTCACCCACAGCAGAGACAGAGGATGAATGGCTCAAGCCAACAATGTCCTTGGATCCTGAGACCTAGAAGGGCTGATGGAATTGGCTGGGAAACAGCGGGTCTGGGATAGGAATCATTTGGACATGTCTTCTTGTTGCCTAGGATTTTGAAATGATAATGCCTTTAAATCTAAAAGCTTCTCTCCTCTCTCTCCCACCTTCCACCATTGTGTGTGTGTGTGTGTTTGTGTGTCTATCTCTCTGTCTGTCTCCCTCCCCTCCTCTCAGTCAGAAGGCTTTAGCTGCACTTGAAGCAAAGCATTCATTGTTAAAGAGCGAGTTGGTTGCCAGGAGGGAGGCGCTGGAGAAATCTCACCTTGATGGGGAGTTGATGAAGCAAGAGAAACATGAGCTTGCCATGGCACTGGAGAGGGTACGGGCTCATCTGTTATTCCCAGGCAGCATCAAGCCCAGCTTGTTATTTCAAGAGAGAGTTCAAATAGCAGGCTCACCATACACTGCTTCCTGCAGTATGAAAAGGCTAGATAGTGTTATCTCCCATAAGGGGACACCAGAATCAAGCCAGAAAAACACTTCAGGGAGTTAAGCCTTCATGTGCATAGAGGGATGGCTGAGAGAGGATTGGGACCCCGATTAGAGGGAAAGAGGAATTCCTAGAGGATTAGGGGTGTGTATGGTGAGAGGGATGCACTTTGGGTATGAGGGAGGAGGACTGTCTTGGAGACACAGCTGATGTCAGGGGTTTGGTATGGAAAAGGCGATCCTTGGGTTAAAGCAAGGGAAGCCTTTGAGGGATTTTGTTTTCATCTCCTTCTTTTCTTCTTTGCCCTGCTAGGCAGAACAGTCAATTGCTGAGTTGACAGGGGTTCAGAATAAACTGAAGGCAGAAACCGCTGATCTGCATGATGTCGCTGAGAAGATGAGTGGCATGAATGAGGCTCTAGCTTTGGATAAAATGCAGTTGAATCAGCTTGTCCTGCAGGTGAGTAGAGGTCTCCAAGGGTTGGGTTTACCTTGGTGAGGTCTCCTTCAAGCTTCTCCAGGGAATACTGGGGCTGACTGAGTGTGGACATGGCACAGTGTTCTCTGCCCAGGGCAGAGGCCCCAAAAAGAGTACATCTGTGTTCTCTGCTCCTTGATTTCCTTTTTGTTTTTTCCTTGACTGTAGTTGGAGCAGGAGAATCAGGCTTTGTCAAGCAAAGTGAAGGACATGCAGAGAGCAACAGCCTCTGTGCAGGAGGAGCTGAGCCTGTCCGAAAGAGCAAATGAGGAGCTCTGTGCAGAGAAAACCCAGCTGGAGCAGTTGCTGCAGAAAGCTAAGGAGGTGCAGGAGGAACTGCAGGCAGAGTTGGGTGTGCTGAGAGATGAGAGCAAAGAGACCCATGAGGTGATGAGTCAGGTGAGAGAGACCCCCCTGTCCTCCACAGGAATCTGGCAGCACCAGCACTGTGGTGCTGAGGCTGGGCGTGGTGCTGTTGGGTTTTAGAACACCTTCAGCACTAAGACATCCAGTGCTGTTGGAAACAATACAGGGTCAGAGTTCACATGACTCTTGTGCATTTCCTACTGGGCATGTCTCAGACTGATGGTGAAGGGTGGGGTTTGCGATGACTCTCCATGTTTTCTTGGGAGTTGAATTGTCCAATGGAGAGTATAGTGCATATAGTGAAGACGGTCACTTTCCACCCCAGGAACCCAAAACACTTCATAAATATTAGTGAGTTCAGCCTCACAACCTCCCTGAGAGGGAGGGACACTAGCCCCATGTTATAGGAATCTGAGGCTGAAGATTGCAGGCCTATGGCAAAGCATGGAATAGGACCCAGTCTTGCCATTCTTCTAGCACTACCACTGCACCTGTCATTGCCCCAAGGAGAACTCACTGGGAAACGTTGTGTATTGCAATAGGGGCCCATTTCATCCCTGCACCCAACGAATCTGCATTTTCTGATGAAAAATTCCTGACCAGCTCTTGTTAGGGGATTTCCCCATGGGCTGGCTTGAGCAGCTTTGCAGTCTCATGACACTAGGGTAGTGGAATGCAAGGTTCTGTACTAGGTCCAAAATGTCAGGAAGCATAAGGAATGGAATAGAAAATATGGAAAATGTAATGCCCTTGTATAAATCAGCAATCCGGCCTCCACTAGATAATGTATGCAGTATTGGTCACCCCATTTCAAAAGGATATTGCACAATTAGAGGGGGCTCTGAAAGAGGTAATGGTGAGAGCAGTTAGGGGACTGGAAAAACTCCTATAAAGAGCCGTTGAGAAGATTGGCATTGTTTACATTAGGGAGGAGACATCATAAGAATATATAAAATACCGAATGGTCTAGAGAAGGGAGATTTAGTCACCCTGACTCCTAACTCAAGAACAAGGGCAGATTCAATGAAATGAGACAGTGGTAAATTGATAAAAGGAAATGCTTTTTTGTACAGCTTGTATTTAGAGTACGGAACTCCATTGCCACAGGATGCCACCACTGAGGCCAAGGACTTAGCAGGATACAGAGAGGACATTTATATGGGTGACCAAAATATTGAGAGTTACAATAGTAACTACTAAGAAAGGAAATGGAAGGGCTATAAATCTTCTTGCATTGGGGCTGAAGCCAGTCTCTAAAAGTTCTGGATTTGGAGGACAGTCCCCTGGGGGGATTATCCTATGGGCGGGGATTCATGCACTTTTCTTTGGTGTGTCTTGCACCTTTCTCTGAAGCAGCTGGTATTGGTCAGTGTCAGAGATAGGATAGTGGCCTGGATGGACCATTGGTCTGATCCACTCTGGCCATTCTTGTGTTCCTACAGATTATTTTGGCTCTCTGAATCCCATGGGCCCTTGCTCCTCACTTCCCCTGCCTGCAGCTCCTGGGAATGATTTATAAATGCCCATGCTTTCTAGAAGAGCCTCCATGCCAAGGGTAGCTGGCCTTAAGCAACCTTTGTTACTCACTCCAAGCTGACCAGGATGATACTGCTGCCTCCTGTCTTGACTTATTAGTTAGCTCCTTCGGGTACCCTGCCTTGATTACTTGCCATAACTGAATGCTTATCTTGTTGCCTGTTATAAATGAATTGTCATTTACACCTTGTCCTTTGTCTCTGCTAACCACTCTCCAGCCACCACCAGCCTTCCTTCACTCATCTTCTGGATCCACTCCTCACTTGTCCTCATCCAGTTCTCCCCTTCCCAACCTCATTCTCACAAATCCTCTTACCTTCTCCCTGTCCTGTCTTCAGCAACATGTCTCCTAGGCCATGCCTTCCTCCTATCCCATCATCACCCTCACCCCACTGGCTGCAAGCTGAGCCACCCCATTTCATAGAACCATAGAAGATTAGGGTTGGAAGAGATCTCAGGAGGTCATCTAGTCCAACCCCCTGCTCAAAGCAGGACCAACCCCAACTAAATCATCCCAGCCAGGGCTTTGTCAAGCCAGGCTTTAAAAACCTCTAAGGATGGAGATTCCACCACCTCCCTAGGTAACCCATTCCAGTGCTTCACCACCCTCCTAGTGAAATAGTTTTTCCTAATATCCAACCTAAACCTCCCCTACTGCAACTTGAGCCCATTGCTCCTTGTTCTGTCATCTGCCACCACTGAGAACAGCCGAGTGCCATCCTCTTTGGAACTCCCCTTCAGGTAGTTGAAGGCTGCTATCAAATCCCCCCTCACTCTTCTCTTCTGCAGACTAAATAAGCTCAGTTCCCTCAGTCTCTCCTCTTAAGTCATGTGCCCCGGCCCCCTAACCATTTTCGTTGCCCTCCACTGGACTCTCTCCAATTTGTCCACATCCTTTCTGTAGTGGGGGACCCAAAACTGGACGCAGTACTCCAGATGTGGCCTCACCAGTACTGAATAGAGGGAATAATCATTTCCCTCGATCTGCTGGCAGTTCTCTACTAATGCAGCCGAATATGCCATTAGCCTTCTTGGCAACAAGGACACACTGCTGACTCATATCTAGCTTCTCATCCACTGTAATCCCCAGGTCCTTTTCTGCAGAACTGCCGTTTAGCCAGTCAGTCCCCAGCCTGTAGCAGTGCATGGGATTCTTCCGTCCTAAGTGCAGGACTCTGCACTTGTCCTTGTTGAACCTCATCAGATTTCTTTTGGCCCAATCCCCCAATTTGTCTAGGTCACTCTGGACCCTATCCCTACCCTCCAGCATATCTACCTCTCCCCCACACTTGGTGTCATCCGTGAACTTGCTGAGGGTGCAATCCATCCCATCATCCAGATCATTAATGAAGATGTTGAATAAAACCGTCCCCAGGACCGACCCCCGGGGCACTTCGCTTGATACCGGCTGCCAACTAGACATCGAGCCATTGATTGCTGCCCGTTGAGCCTGATGATCTAGCCAGCTTTCTATCTATCTTTATACTCCATTCATCCAATCCATACTTTTTTAACTTGCTCGCAAGGATACTGTGGGAGACCATATCAAAAGCTTTGCTAAAGTCAAGTCCAACCCCAAACCCTCCCAGTTTCTTTTCCCCAAGGTTACTTGCTTCACTCTACCACCAACCCTCAACTTCCCAAGGCCTAGGTCTCAAGGGAAACTCCTACTCCTCAGTGTACTTTACCCAGCTGTCTGTGGGGCCTCCTCCTAAGCTCTTTGACAGAATTCTTCTAAAGCCACTTGCAGGTCTTTTGCCTGGAGAGGCCTCAAACTTCTGCTTCTGTTCATGTCCAAAGAGAGACCCACAGCAAATCTTGCTCCCTCCCTCATCATTCCTTTACTGAAGTGAGAGAACCCTTTATAAAAAGTCTAATTTTCCAGCATTCTTTGCTGGAAAGCCTACCGTTCCCAAGATTCCATTTATTCTGGGTTGTAACAGAGCAGAGCTGTAGCCTGCCTTAAAGGGCCATCATGCCCTGTTACAGGTGGAAATGGAGCATCAGATGTACCTGTTTTCAAAATTCACCAGTAAACTTTTAGAAAAGGTGGTAACACAACTTTGATTACGTGGGAGCCCTTCCTCAAGCCCTGAGGAAGAAGAGAAGAGAGAAATCAACAAACAGACAATTTAAACTGACACTGAACTAATTTTAGTTTAGTATATCAAAAAGAAAATTTGTGAGCATCATGTGTCAATGGAGTAGAATGGGGAATTTGTCTTCACTTGTTTGATTGTTTCATAATCTGCTATACTAATTTTGGGTATTATAATATAGGATAGGTTTGTTATCTTATTTCATTTTAAGGCCTTTTCTTTGTTTGATAATCTGAGGTTTTGTGTACTATGCTTTGTTTGACAAATACCCAGCTGGGGTGCTATGATGAAAGAAAAGCTAAATAGCTTGGATTAGTGTTCAAGCTTGGCTGTCTGTTGGAAATGTGTAGGAGGAATCTGATCTGTGCAGCACCTATGGACAGGACTATGTTATAAATCAAAAGCCTTGTTGGTGCAGGCACGTTTGCAGTCTACCATCTCCCCACTCTCATAACTTGGCCACATCAAACTGATTTTCACAGAGTGCTGGAAGACACTTCTCATCCCCAAAAGCTGTTTTCCTGCCAAATCTTAGCTATTTACACCCAGCCACTTAAAAGAAAAGTGGGATCAAATTGTCATTTTTTAAGAATGGGAAAGCATATTTATTTATTACTCTCCTCGGTCTCACAAATGCCTAAACTGTCTTTGCTCAAACTTTTCAAATGTCACCTTCGGGCATACTTGGACCAGGACTCTCAAAAGATTTCAGTTTGAAAGGTGAAAGCTTTGGAAAGTTTTTAATACAGGATCTTTGCATGGAAACACTTAGGCAGCCTTCGCCATATGTGTTGGTAGTGCCTGAGCTAATGTTAGAATTGTCTAATACACAGGTTAAGGAAAGAGTGTCTGTACTTCTGGGTATAATGTTTAAATTATCCAAAAGTATAAAGTCTGATTTAAAAGTCATAAAATACATATAATACATAATCTGCAATAACAAATTAGGGTTAATAAATTCAGTGATACAGTTAAAAGTATTAGCATCCAAATATTTGGGCACATCACTCATAAGAGGTTATACTAAGGGTATGTCTACACTATGAAATTAGGTCGATTTTATAGAAGTCGATTTTTTAGAAATTGATTTTATACAGTTGATTGTGTGTCCCCCTACTAAGCGCATGAAGTCGGTGGAGTGCATCCACAGTACTGAGGCTAGTGTCGACTTTTGGAGCGTTGCACTGTGGGTAGCTATCCCACAGTTCCCGCAGTCTCCACTGCCCATTGGAATTCTGGGTTGAGCTCCCAATGCCTGATGGGGCAAAAAACATTGTTGCGGGTGGTTTTGGGTACATGTTGTCAGGCCCCCCCTCCCTCCGTGAAAGCAACGGCAAACAATCTTTTCTCGCCTTTTTTCCTGGGTTACCCGTGCAGACGACATACCACGGCAAGCATGGAGCCCGCTCAGCTCACCGTCACCGTACGTCTCCTGGGTGCTGCTGGCAGACGCGGTACTGCATTGCTACACAGCAGCAGCTCCCTGCCTTTGCGGCAGCAGACAGTGCAGTACGACTGCTAGCCGTCGTTTTCGTCTCCTGGGTGCTCCTGGCCGACCTCGGTGAGGTCGGTCAGGGGCACCTGGGCAGACATGGGAGTGACTCCAGGTCATTCTCTTCTTTAAGTTTCGTCTAATGGAGATTCAGTCCTGCCTGGAATATCATGCGAGCTGGAGGCTTTTGCCTCAGGCTGCTCTCCCAGCCAGCAGCACTGCGCGGTCGCACCTACCCCAGCCTACCCCTTGCTCCCATGGCTCATGAAGCCTGGACAGTAGTAAGGAGCAGTTCAACTATAGGCTGAACAAGTGCAGAATGGTGGTAGAATGTGCCTTTGGACATTTAAAATCTCGCTAGCACTGTTTGCTGACTAGGCTGTTTGCGATTAGAAGAGCACAGCAAGGCGCGCTGTGCATCACAGAGGCTTTGAAAACCAGTTTCATGACTGGCCAGGCTTTGGTGTGACAGTTGTGTGTGTTTCTCCTTGATGCAAACCCGTCCCCTTTGTTGATTTTAATTCCCTGTAAGCCAATTTCCAATTCTGGGCCTCCATGGTCACCTCTGCTGATGAGATCTGCATGGTCACCTCTGAGCTCGCCACGCTGGCCAAACAGGAAATGAAATTCAAAAGTTCACGGGGCTTTCCTGTCTACCTGGCCAGTGCATCTGAGTTGAGAGTGCTGTCCAGAGCGGTCACAATGGAGCACACTAGGATAGCTCCTGGAGGCCAATACCGTTGAATTGCGTCCACACTACCTCAAATTCGACCCAGCAAGGTCGATTTCAGCGCTAATCCCCTCGTCGGGGAGGAGTACAGAAATCAATTTTAAGAGCCCTTTAAGTCGACAAAAATGGCTTCGTTGTGTGGACGGGTACAGGGTTAAATTGATCTAATGCTGCTAAATTCGACCTAAACTCATAGTGTAGACCAGGGCTAAGAGTAGATTATGGAAAGCAAATATAGCAATGAGTGTAGATTGTCCCTCAGTAATTGAGAATTTAGGGTAGGTAAATACAATCCATCACAGAAGTATTTCAGTTACTTTCCTGACTTCACTTCTCAATGGCACTCCAGCTCATCTCTCCTGGTATTGCCGATGTTTGGTGATGTGTTCTAAATAGATGTCCCTCGACTACCTGATGGCGTCCGATACCATGAGTTGCCAAATCAGCTGAGCGTAGCACTGATCGATTCCACATTCCCACAACACTCACTCATTACTGGGGCCCTATGCGCCGAGGGACCAGAGCTATAGTACTATCCCAAGCAACCCAATATGGACATAGACATCATTTCCAAATTGTCATTTTCAGGCCTGGTTGTCTCCTGGTACATCAGTGCAGAGTGACACCATGAAGGGAGATTATCTCAGTCCTTCAGCCTTCTCCTCTGGCTAGCTCAAGAGTGAAGCTGATGAGTTCTGGAGAGTACCTTGGCTAGTAGTAGGAGCTCGTTTCCTCCTTTCCCCCCATTTTCAGATGTGTCGCCAGGAGGAGTCATCCAGCACTGACTTGGAGAAAACACGGCTGGAGTCAAGTCGCCGTGGAGATGCACTGGCTAAAGTATCCAGAGAAAAGGAAGCCCTGGTGCGTGAGAAGGCAGCACTGGAGGTGCGACTAGGGGCTGTGGAGCGGGACAGACATGGCCTTTCAGAGCAGCTGGCAATGCTCAGGTGAGGTTGGGGAAAGGGCCTTGTGCAGCACACAGATATAGTTGTTGGATCTAGTTGTAATGTCACTCGGCACTGAGTAGCTGGAATAGTATAGGTCGACTTACCCCCATAGTGAAGACATGCTCTGAGAGAGCGCTTTCCATCTGAGGATCACTGTATGTTTTGCAAACAGCCTCACCACCTCTGGGAGGTAGGGCCATTTTAATATCCATGTGCCAGGGCCAGGGTTCGCTCAGCCGGACAGCCGCTCATCAGGAGTCACAAGAGAAAACCCGAAGTCCCAGTGAGGATTTATTTTTGGTGCAAGCTTAATAAACTTAATAAACACCCGGGCGTTGGTTACTTTCCTTGCTGTTGTCTCAGAGTCTCTAGGGAGCTAACATCTGGTCAATTCCCCAACTTATACCATGTTTTAGTGACAACCATACAACACAATCTCATAACTTCATATGTGCCAATGATATAGGTATTTAGATAGAACAATGACTTTCAGCAGATCATAATCTTTCTCCTGATACCTCACATGGCCTGATTTATAGCAATATCACAATTATATATAAATAAAGTATATGGGGGATACAGGGTGCTCCCAAGGTATAGAATTTCACACATCTAGTCCAACCTCCTGTGTAACAAAGGTCATAGAACTTCCCCAAAATAATCCCTAGAGTTATCTTGTAGAAAAACAAGAGATAGTTACTGGACCTAGCGAACAAGCTGTTCCATCTTCTGCCTCTCTTGTGAAGTGGTTAGAAATAGTTCTTCATCCCTTCTAGGTGATTTTTAGAGGCTTCCAAAAATGGCTAGGTTATATTGGTGATGCCTTTGACTTTGAGTTGTGAATCATGCTAGAGAAATATAATTGACTTTTGACGTTCTGAAACTCAAGAATAGGGTTAATTTAGCCATCCTGATAAATAAGGACTTCCTGGAACAAGCCTGAGTTCTGGATTTACTCCATCTTCTGTATGCCCAGGATCTATATTGGGTGATGCCATGCTGAAATGTGTATTGCAATTTATCAGGCTCTATTTCCAAGTTACAGTTTTTTCTTCTGGGATTCACTTCCGCCTTTCCTGGAACAGTTCCAGAGGAGACTACAGCCAAATCCAAATCCATTGTGTCCAGATGACAGAAGATTCTGAATCTTGAGCTTAGAGCTCTGTACAATGATTCAGACAGCTTTTTGCTCTCTCATCATGACTACCACTCACCCTTCATCAATGTACAAGCTAAAGCAGAGGACTTTCTGTTTGATGGACCAAACCTTTTCAGTATGAAAACTGATGAGACAATGGAAAAACTAGCAATCTGTAGGTTTATATAGTCCTTATTAGACAAGACCAGCTCCCTTCCTTTGCCAATGCCAACATCAGTCACAACAGGTGATAGGGTGGGTTACAAAGATCCTTTGATAGGCAGAAGTCAAAGCACTTCAGAGAAGACACCAAGAGCTGCTGCTGTTTCTACAGCTGCATCTTAATCCTCCACACTACAAATCAAATGGGGCTCCCAGGGGATGTTGGCTCACTTCCCATTCTGGAGTAATTTCCTTCTGGGTTTCTGTTTGGGGACTGACTTTCCTTCTTCCTTGAAGCACAGAGTACAGTTACTAATGGGTCCTGGAGATAGTAGAATCAGGTTATGCCATTCATTTGCACTCAGTTTCCCTTTCTGATCCCTTTACGGGCATCCTTGTCAGGAGAAAGTGCTAAGGGATATAGTCCCATCATTCCTCAGTCTAGGAGCCATAGAAGTGATCTTTCACCAGTGCTTGTTTCCAAAAAGCAGATGTCTTTGTTCCATATTGAATCTTCAAAAACTAAATGAGTACATCAGAAAGTTCAAATTTTGTATGGTGATTTTGACTTGTGTGATTTCTTCCCTGAGTCCAGGAGATTGATTTGTGGCTTTTGACGTCAAAGACATCTAGTTTCACACATCCATCATATCAGTGCACAGAAATTCTTGGATTCTGTGTAACAGCAGTTATCCATCCAGAGCAGTTCTCTGGTATTGACTACGGTCTCCTTACAGCTTTTGATACTCAGAGCTGTTCTTTGTGTATTGGACCCCACATTAGGTGCGCTGTGCCCTTGTGCACAGAACCAGATTTTTTTTTTGAAGAGCACTGTCAATTAGAGGCTACGCATGCATCCTGGACTGCTGCATGCTGCCTTATGAGTCTATAAAGGCCAGGGTGTCCACAACCCTCCCACAGTTCCCTCTTACTGCTTCTGGCAGTGAGACAGAACTTAGCTGGTATCAGACCCATGGACTTTAGCTCTACCTAAATTTCTCTCTCAAAAAAAGTCCTTCAAATCTTCTGAGATTCCTCAGAACCATCTTCATTATTTATTTTTGTTCCCTAGTCTGTTCTAGCACTTGTTGAACCAAAAGCTGCCTGCAGACCCTGGTGTCCAGGCCCTCCCATACAAGGGCCCCCTGCATAGGCTCCCAGAATGGGAAATTCAAAACCCACAGGCTTTAAGCCTTGTCTGCCCTGCAATGAGCTAATTCCTCTGAAAGATGGGCCCTGCAGATGCCTATTCTGTTTGAGAAAGTCTCATGTCCCAAGCCAATGCTCTGTCTGCCTCTTCTCTGCAAGAACTTGCAAGTCAAGGGATACAAGGCTGAAACTCCATCTTCTGGAGCAATCTAAGAGAGTGGCATCTGATCCAGAAAAGCCAAGCTTGAAGACCCCTTTGATGGCCAAACCCACATCTTTCAGCACTCCATCTAGCAGGCAGGCAACTCTGAAGACCTCTGCAGAAAAAGAGGCACCGAAAGCTGACCTGGCGCCGGCATCAGCATTGGCACTAGTACCAACCCTGGCACTGAAGTCATCAATGGCCCCCTCCATGATGATGACACTGGTCACAGATTTGTCAGGGACAAGGTGGGGGGCCCACTTACACCACCTGCAAATGCTAGGCTTGTGGTCCCAGGATGATCTCAAGCGCCACACAAACGTTTTTGAACCGAGAGCCATCAGACTGGCTTGGATAGCATTCCCACCAGTCCTCCAAAATGCCACAGTGTAGGTTCTGATGGACAGCACTTCGGCAATTACTGTCTAAACAAGCAGAGAGGCACTTGATCATCTCCACTGGGCCGGGCCGGGAGGTGATGGAGTTCTGGGAGTGGTGTCATCAGCATGGAAATGGACTGCATGGAAGTGGCCCATTAACTTCACTTTACCTGGAATGGTCCCTTGAAATATGTGTTAACTACTTATGATAAACAACGTGTTCCACCATATATATAGCTGTGACACTCTGTGTACAGAATCCAAGACCTGAAGAATAGCTCGGTGTAAGTTCAAAAGCTTGTCTCTCTCATCAACGGAAGTTGGTCCAATAAAAGATATTATCTCATCCACTATGTCTCTAATATCTGGGGACTGACATGACTACAGCTACACTGCAAGTGCAAGAGATTCATTATTGCTCTGTATTTATATCCTGTAGATCAGCAAAGGAGATCTTAGAATCCAGCCTGTTCGGGGCTCAGCAGCAGGTGTCTCAGCTGGAGGTCACTAAGGGTCAGTTGGAAATCAACGTTCAAACAGTCACCCAGGCCAAAGAGGTGATACAAGGTAAGAGGCTGAGAAGCACAGCCCACCGGAGATGCCCCTTCCGTGGATGGGGCAGAGGGGCCTCTGGGGAATGAGAGATGGACATGGCCTTTTCCCTGTCTGGGACAGAGAAGGCTCTGGCATGGTGCAGCTGAGTCCTTAATAGCTCAAGGAAGTGAGAGGGGTTCAAACTCTTGCCATGTCTCCTCTTCTGCAGGAGAAGTGAAGTGCCTTCGTTGTGAGCTGGAAACAGAGAGGTCCACAATGGAGCGGGAGCGGGAGGATATGGCACAGCAGCTCTCATGGACAGAGCAGCAATATCAAGATACCCTTAGCCTTCGCCAAGCTGCGTATGAGGAGAAAATGAACAAGCTCCTGCAAGAGCTGGTAGGTGGTAGGATGGCCATTGTCAAAGGGCAAAGCCAGTGGGTTTGAATGGTTAAGACCAGGCAAGCCCCTGGGCCCATTTTAATGTTTTCATTAATGTTTATTGCTCTCCTCAGACACTGTACTGACCCTCCCTGTACAATGTTTGCTACTGCAGCCTTGTATGATTTACTAACAACACCTTGTATGCTGGATTCCATTCCACTGCAGGACAGCTAGGACGTTCCAAAGCTCTAAAGTTTTGTTTTGTCTCTTTGAGGTGCATGTGCTTCATATACAGACTTGCTGCCAATACATGGCTATGTTCATACAATTACTTTGTGATCATGACTGTGGTGGTGACAAAAAATAGAAGGCCACTAAGTACAGTAAGAATGAGAGTGTCAATGCCTATTAATTTCTAATAGGAATTGGGCATCCAGATCCCTCAGACAGTTTTGAAAATCCTTTGTTACATAATCTATTCTATAGAGGAAAAATAGAAGTATATCCTGTACAGCAGATATTTGCAGTGGACCATTTTTAAGCAATCCATAGACTATGATGTGTATGCACACAACGTTCATGAAACAATGGACAAATCTGGGAAAACTTTAACCTGTTTGCAGATGCTCTTCAAGCAGAAGAGGGTGATGTTTGTGGAATAAATGTTATGAATAAGTTGCTGTTTAATATGGGTCTGTCAGTCCACCAGTAGTGCACTGCATGGCTGCGTGTACAGCTGGGAATGATGATGGTGTTTCTAAAGTTTGGTCTGCAGACCGGTGCTGGTCCATATAGCTTCTCCAAGTGGATCCTGGGGCTGCTTGCATCATAGAGGCAATCAAGTGAAACAAGACAGTCTCTCAGTATGTGTTGCTCTTCAAGTAGAGCTCCCTCTCATGCCTTTGCTTGTTTGAGCTGTTGCCCTGGAGGTGAAGTTTATCATCAAGCCTTATTCTTCGTTGGGTGTTCAAGGGGAATATAATTGTGAACAATTTGCAGACAATACCACAGTGGAGGGGGAAGAAACACAATGGTGTCAAAGCCGAGCTTCAATGGGACCTGAAGAGATTAGATTGGGGGCAACAGGAAACAAAGTCATGAAGTTCTGACAAAGTGCTGAACTGCTGATTTAACCCTGGCTCTTACTCACATGTTGTCCCTAATCCACCTCCCAGCTAAAAACTCAGACCTCTCACCCAAGCTTGATAGTGCTTTCCACCTGGTCTAGCTGATCCATCCTGGGTTGTAGGCTTAAGCCCAGGTGTCACTTTGACCCAGGTTGGTAACATACCTACTTTGCAGTGAGGACACAGGCTAAACCTCTCAAGTGCAGATAGTCCTCCAGCGCCTTCCCACAATTCTCCCGGTGTGCCCGGGATTGTCAGATTCTCCCACAGTTCACTGGGAAAGAATTAGAGCAGCTCAGCTTGGTGCAGCACAGAGAACCATAGGATGTACCGCCAGAAGTCTTAGCATCTCACATGGGTGAATCCATCCACTGTAGACACAGCAACTGTCATATGGCTCTGCAGTGTGACTGCTCACACCTGAATTAGGCCAACCCAGGTACTGATCCCCCGAGTTAACTCTGCAGTACAGACCTGCTCAGAGAAAGGAAATAACTAGGGCCCTATCAAATTCACAGTCCATTTTGGCCAATTTCATGGTTATAGGATTTTAAAAATCATAAATTTCATGATTTCAGATATTTAAATCTGAAATTTCACAGTGTTGTAACTGTAGGGGTCCTGCCCCAAAAGGGGGTAGTGGGGACATTGCAAGGTTATTGTAGGGGGGTCATGGTATTGCCACCCTTACTTCTGCGCTGCTGCTGGCTACAGCACTGCCTTCAGAGTTGAGTGGCCGGAGAGCGGTATCTGCTGGCCGGGAGCCCAGCTCTGAAGACAGCGCCACTGCCAGCAGCAGCATAGAAATAAGGATGGTATGGTATTGTCACCCTTACTTCTGTGCTGCTGCCTTCAGAGCTAGGCCCTTGGCCAGCAGCCACCACTCTCCGACTGCCCGTTGCCACCCTTACTTCTGTGCTGCTGCTGACAGTGCTGCCTTCAGAGCTGGGCCCCTGGCCAGCAGCCACTGCTTTCCAAACACCCAGCTCTGAAAGCAGCGCAGAAGTAAGGGTTGCAATACCACGATCCCGCTACAATAATCTTGTAACCCCCGCCCTGCAACCTCCTTTTGGGTCGGGACCCCCAGTTTGAGAAATGCTGGTCTCCCCTGTGAAATCTGTATAGCATAGGGTAGTAGTACACAAAAGACCAGATTTCACAGTGGAGACCAGATTGTCACGACCATGACGCGTTTTTCACGACCGTGAATTTGGTAGAAATAACCAATCCAGTGACACACAGGGGAGATGTAAGTAAAGCTGTATCTCAGTGCCTTGGAGGGAGTTTATCGTCTCACTTTAACCCTGTCCTAATGGGACTTGTCATGTGATCAAATCTGGTTGTTTACTTTTTGTATTGCAGTTTATTTATCCAGTGCTCGAGGAGCAACGCTGTGTGGGATCAGGACTGGGCAATGGAAGGAGAAATTGCTCAGCGTAGACACCCAGGCGCAATAGGGCAGGATGAACTAGGCACATAAAACCCTTTACACAGCCCCTGCACCCACAAACAGATGGTGACTTTTCCCAGTGGCTCAGTTACCTGAAATTAGTCAGCAATTGGTTTATGTGAAGAGGGATTTCATGCATGCCGTTTGTGGCTACTGTTGCTTTATGGTTTGCTACTGGTAACAAGCTGCGTACGTGGCTAGTTGGGGATGCCTGATCAAGTCACTCCTCTGGTCGAGGCAGCACAGGGAGCACCTAGCTGGTGACAGTGGCTGGTGGTGATAGGCGTGAGTACCTTTCCTCCTCAGCTCCTTGCTGGGGCCAGGCAGCAGTGGTTGAAAGTGGCTGCTGCAGGTGTGCAAAGGCTCCTTTCTCAGGCTCTTCCCTGCTGCTATTATGTGACCTGCCATGGGGCACCACATCCAACCCCAAGTTCAGGAGGGCCCTGGGGCTGGCTCTGCAATCAACTATGTTCAGAAGGCCTGACAGCCAGGGGTTGAAATTCTGCCCAGGCTCACAGGTTGATATGAAACAGCCACCTGAGGCGCTGGCCCCTTGCAGCGGGTTGCCCAGGGGGTGTAATAATACAGAAGTCAGGAGGAGCCTCAGAAGAGCTGCAGGAAGCTGTGCTCCTTTCCTGCTGGACTTTGGCTGAGGGAGCCATGGAGTAGCTCCACACTGTCTGGCCCAGCCTGAGTCATGGAGGCGGGTCTCCTCATTCTGTATGCAGTTTACGCTTATTATGCATTAATCAAAATGTTGAATTAAGCTCTGGGATCACAGGAAATAAGAGTAGAAGCAAATACTGGGGATGGTGATGCGGAAAATCCTACAGGAACAGAGGGAGAGAATCCTCACAGGAGGGAGGGGCAGCAGGTGGAGGGAGGCGGGGTGCAGTTTCCCCTCCAAGGTCACTAGGAGTCCCCTTGGAAAATAACTGCTTCTATCCCTACCCACAGCACTGCCTGTAATGTGTATGCTGTTGATGCTTCATGTTGGTGGAGGGAACTCTGACCTGGGCCTTTGGCTGGTGCCATATCAGCAAGCTGTGATACGAAGAGGTGGCCTAAGTCTGAAGCACCTAATGGCTCTTTTTCTGATTGTTAGAAGAGTGAGCAGGAATGGCACCGCGCAGAGCTGAAAGAGGTGTCGGAGCTCTCAGCCCAAGAGAAAGCAGAAGCAGAAGGTGCTTATGAGAAGAAGCTGTTGGAGCTGAAGCAGGAGGCTGCAACTATGCAATCTCAGAAAGAAGAGGAGCGAGCTAGGGTTGAAAATGCCAGGCAAGAGGTAAAGGGTTTGGGAGGGAAACTTGTGCATTTAAACAGCAGATATCTTTTGTCTCCTGACTGGTGAAGTTTCCCATAACACAGGTGTCTAGGCAGAAGTAAGAGGCTTCTTGAAGGTGATAAAATATCTTCTCTTTAGCATAGGAAATCAGGATCTATCAACCCAGATCAGGTGATTGCCCATGAAAGTCTGTGTCCTACTTCTGACAGTGATGGATAGTTGATACTGCAAAGGAAGATGAAATGCCCACAGCTGGGCAATTGTGCAATGCAGAGTAGGGAGTGGAGGAAATCTTTCCTGAACTGCCTAAGGCTCCATGTTTGTCAAGGAGGCCACAGAAGTCACAGATTCCATGACTTTCCGTGACTTCTGCAGCAGCCGGTGCGCTTGGCCGGGGGGCGGCCTGAGCAGCTCGGGCAGCCCCCGGGCCAGCTGCACTGGCTGCTGCTGGGGCAGTCTTGGCCCCTCCCAGCCCCCAGCAATAGGAGTTTACCTGGGGCGGGGGCTCCCTGGAAGGGCAACTGCAACTCCCCTCCTTCAGCTCCTAACTCCACCTGCTTCCTCCACCCGTAGGCACCGCCTCTGCAGCTCCCATTGGCCACAGTTCCCAGCCAATGGGAGTTGTAGAACCGGGACTTGGGGCAGAGCAGAGGCAGCACGTGGAGCAAGGAGCTGGGGTCCCCGCTTCCTAGGAGCCAGGTAGGGAGCCTGCCCCCGCCCTACCAACCCCCCCCCCCCCACTCCTCAGCACCCATGGCGCCCCCCCGGGCTATTCCCCCCAGCATCCATGGTGCCCCCAGGGCCGCCCTCCCAAGCCTTCTCCCCTCCCCCCAAGTTTTAGTCAGGCGAATATAGTAAAAGTCATGGACATGTCACGGGCTGTGAATTTTTGTTTACTGCCTGTGACCTGTCCATGACTTTTACTAAAAATACCCATGACTAAAACATAGCCTTACTTATGCCCAAAGGAGCGAATATGAGAGCCTTTTCATTTATCTTTGCTACACGCATTAATAGTGCATGAGGGATTTGTACTTCACTCACCTTTGTTCTGTTCTAGGATGGGGACTCCTGGCTTCTCGGAATGAGCTGTCTGCAGAAAAAGGTTCAGCTCAGGTGTCGGGGGGGGAGAAGTCAACAGAGCAATTTTCATATCTTCATTGTAGCAGGGAGCCTGATGTTAGATGAGCCATTGTAACATGAGGCAACTCCTTCACCAGGCTGAGCCCAATTCTCCTGTCATTGTAACAGGGTTTTTTTTCTCAGTTTATCTTCCAATTAAAGTCACTAAACTCTCGGTTAGGCCTTCTAAGCTATGTCCCAGTGCCAGCTAGGGTGACCAGATGACAAGAACAAAATATCGGGACACATGAGGGGGCAGGGCCAAAGCAAAAAAAATAAATAAAAAAGCCGGAGCGCCCCGAGCCAAAATATCGGGACAAATGGCGTCCTGACCATACATCCCTCGGGACGCGGGACAAACAACTGAATATCGGGACAGTCCCGATTTTATCAGGACGTCTGGTCACCCTAGTGCCAGCATTACTGTCCCTGCTCCTTAACCTGCATCCGGAAAACTGCCTTTTGGCCCTAATGTAATGCTCCTGGCAGAGAATATCTCACATGGGGCATAGGATAAAGGCAACCATCTTCCCAATGCCTGACGGGCTGCCGGTCCAAGAGTAGCAGGAGCCAGTTTGGAGATAGAAGTTATGTTCTTCTTTGAGTGATTGCACATGCCAATTCCACTGTAGGGGTGTGCGTGCTTCGTGCACAGATGTAGGAGATATTCTTCCCTCAGTGGTACCCGTCGGGATGGCTTGAATACCCTCTGTTGCCACGTGCTGGTATAAGAGGGCAGAGCCACCCCCGACTCTCCTCAGGTCCTTCTTATCGTCAGTGATGGTTGTCGGAGAAATTCCAGACGTGTTGATTCAAGTGCTTCTCTCACTCGTTGTATATAATTATAATTAGTAGTTGTTAGTGCTGGATAGTTAGTTTATAGATAAATTAGTGATAGGTTTCTGGTTTTGCATCCTTTTTGGACCATTTTTTCTCTTTCAGTACTGGTACCAGTAGGATGCCTTGCTTGGAGTTTAAATCCTGCGGGACCTGCTCAAAACCCATCCCTGCCAGTGACCCCCATCCGACCTGTCTGAAATGTTTAGGAGAATCCCACAGTGGTGACAAATGCCACATTTGTTGTGGATTCAAGCCCTGCTCAAAAAAGGACAGAGCGCTGAGACTTAAGTGCTTGCTTATGGAAGCAGCACTTCGACCCTCCCACTGGAGTCATTGCATGGGGAGAGTGCCCTGAGTACTTAATTGTCGGTTCGGCATACTCCACTGGACGTATCTCCGACTCCTTGACCCCGATCCCTGGTGCCAAAGAAGAGACTCAGACCTTCCTCGGGTTCCACATCTTCTTCTGTTGCATCAGTATCAAGGCGAGACAGAGGCAGGGACTCCATTAAGCATGTGGCAGAGAGAGCCACCTCAGAGGCATCACCTCCTAAGAAGGGTTCATTGCCTCCAGAGCCCGTGCCAAGTCCATCAAGTTTGTCCCCTGAGAGACATTTAAGGAGTCAACAAATGATACCTCTCCCATCCACTCCAGAGGCATATGCAGCCACAAGAGACTTGCTTAGCCTCTCGGTACCGGTTTCACCAGCATTGAAAACTGTCCAGCCAGTCCCTGTGCCTGCAGCTCATTCCTCGCCACACTGAGAACCCCCAATACTGCTGTCCAAACCTCTCAAGCTGGTCTTATCGAGAGGAAAACCTCCTATGATTTCCCCAGTACTGCCATCCCCAGGTTTGGGCTACCTCTCACTTAAGAACATAAGAACAGCCATACTGGGTCACGCAGTATTGAAGATGTTGGCATACCATGCATTTATATAGAGGCATTATATTTTCTGTCTTGTTATCTATTCTTTTCCTAATGGTTCCTAACATTCTGATTAACCTTCCTCCCCCACATAGCGGGGAAAATCTATTGATTCTGACAGACAACTTGGCGATCATGTTTTACATAAACAGACAAGAGAGGTCAAAACAACTCTGTCAGGAGGCAGTTCGCCTCTGGGACTTCTGTATAACCCACTCAGTTCATCTTGAAGCTGTTTACGTTCCGGAAAAACAAAACACATTGGCAGATCAGCTGAGCAGATCCTTCACCGATCAACACGAGTTGGTCATTATGCTCAGATGTGGCCAGGTCCATGTCCAAACTCTGGAGGATTCCCCAAGTGGATCTATTTGCGACAAGAACCAACAGAAAATGCAATCAATTCTGTTCCCGAGGGGATCTCAGCTCAGGCTCACTGACAGATGCTTTTCTCCTATCCCGGGAGAATACCCTTCTATACATCTTCCTTCAGATTTCTTTGCTTCGCAAAGTCGTGTTCAGAATAAAGCAGGACCATGCTCATCTCATCCTTATAGCACCTGCATGGCCCTGCCAACACTGGTACACGGCCCTACTAACCCTGTCGGCCGAGCCCCGTCTGTCCCTCCCCATTGGATCCAGACATAATTTCCTAAGACCACAGCCGCATACTGCACTCCAGCCTCCAAGCTCTCCATCTTACAGCATGGATGCTTCATGGCTGACGCCCTTTGAAAAATCCTGCTTGAAGGCTATCCAGAATGTGTTTGTAAAATAGTAGAAATTTATTTATTTATTTAATTTAAAACCCCCATCTAGGATCACTTCCCTGGCTAAGTGGGAACACTTCTCCATTTGGTCTCTTGGGGAAGATGTATCTCCACGGCGAGCACCCCTGGACCTTGTGCTGGACTATCTTCTAGATCTAAAACAGAATTTGATGATTAGCTCTAGAAGGGTGCATTTTGTACAGGTGGATAATAGATCCC
The DNA here is from genome assembly GCF_028017835.1 of Emys orbicularis. Taxonomy (NCBI): domain Eukaryota; kingdom Metazoa; phylum Chordata; order Testudines; family Emydidae; genus Emys; species Emys orbicularis. The sequence continues at coordinate 33,525,583 of NC_088694.1, read as the reverse complement.
TTTTCTCCAACCCCATTGTTACTCGATTTCTGAAGGGCTTGGCCAGATTATATCCTCAAGTACAAGACCCCATCCCTCCTTGGGATCTCAATTTAGTCCTGGAAATTCTGATGGGACCCTTTTGCAACTTGCTCTCTCCTCTACCTCTCCATGAAGTTGGCATTTCTAATAGCGATCACCTCAGCCAGAAGGATTGGTGAGTTGAGAGATCTGGGATTAGAACCCACCCCACATAGTTTTTTATAAGGATAAAGTTTATCTCCGGCGTCACCCAAAGTTTCTTACAAAAGTAGTCTCTAGTTTGCACATTAACCAAGCTATCTATTTGCCCACATTTTTCCAAAACCCTATCACCAGAAGCATTGGATGTTAGAAGGGCTGTAGCTTTCTATCTGGAGCACACTAGAGCATTCAGATCCTCTACACAACTTTTTGTGGCAGTTGCTGACAAAGTTCAGGGCAGTCCAGTGTCCTCTCAGAGAATTTCCTCCTGGACCTCTTCCTCCATCTGTTATGTTACCAACTGACTAACACAACCCCACTATCTAGAGGCGCATACTACTGGACAGCACACAAGCAGCTTCTGCAGCTTTCCTGGTTCAAGTACCCATTATTGACATTTGTAAAGCAGTGACTTTATCAGTCTACACCTTCACTTCTCGTTACTCCATTTCCCGTCAGTCCAGAGATGATTCCTGTTTCAGATGGGTGGTCTTACAATCACTGTTCAGATAGACTGAATCCTCTCTGTAGCTGTTTGTTTGTGTCACCTACAGTGGAACTGACATGTGCAATCACTCAAAGAAGAAACAACTGTTACTTACCTTTCTGTAACTGTTGTTCTTCTTCGAGTGATTGTTCACGTCCATTACACATTAGGTGTGCGCGCGCCGCGTGCACGAACGTCGGAAACTTTTTCCCTCAGCGGCTCCCGTCGGGCCTGCAGGGTCTCCCCTCCCGCCAGAGCGGCGCCCCGCTCTAGCGTATATATATCCCTGCCGGCCCGACCCTCCCTCAGTTCCTTCTTACCGCCCGTGGCGACGTTGGAACAACTCTATCTCTCGTCTGAGAGTGTCCCTTAGCATAGTACTCAGTGTTATCTTCAGTATCAGTTCTTCAGTAGTTAGTGTTAAGCCCCTGGCTATTTAGAAAGACTTAAACTTCTTTTGTGTCGGGTGTTGACCAACCCCGGCACCGGCCCTGGGCGGCGGGGCATGCCGCTAAATCGAAGGGCCAACCCAAGGCCCGAGGACGTTCCCCGCACAGGAGGGTAGCGCCCGCGAAGACCGCAAGTGCTCCTAAGGCCGTTGCGGCCCCAGCACAGATCCGGGTACCAGTGGCTCCGGCGCCGAAAGGCCCGTCGAGCCCCGGGATAGGCGCGTCGAGTGAGGAGGAAGGGCTGGAGGAACTTTTGGAACAGCCCTCCACCCCGGACACATTTGAGGCAGCAAAGGACCTCATTGAATTGTCCGCTGAGGGCACCCTCCGCGCTAAGGACATTCCGCCGAGACTGCCATCCAAAGGCAAGCCGGCGATGATGCGCCCATCGCGGTCGCCATCTCGGCACCGTTCACGGCGCCGGTCCCGGTCGAGCTCCGCCTCGGTGGACTCCCGGCTTCCCTCCGCGCAGAGAGCCGCACAACAGTCGGGCCCCAACAAGCGCAAGGCACCGGCCCAGCAGCCCTGCTCGAGTAGGCACCGGGACGTATCGGTTGCACGATCCCCGAGACCGTCCTCCCGCAGTTGTTCCCGGTCCCGGGGCCACCGGTACCGATCCAGGTCCAGGTCAGCAAGGCGCTACTCCCGGTCCCGGTCACGAAAGCACCGCTCTCCGACCCCGGACCGGCACCGTCCCACGGCACCGCTGTGGCCCTCTAGATCACCGTCCGTAGTTTCGGAGGTAGACTCGGGCCATTCCACCAGATATGCCCACAGAGCACAGACCAGTAGGGAGCACGAAGCCACTCGGCACCCACAGTGGGGCCACCCAGGGCAATGGCCATTCTGGACCCCTTGGGCCTACCACCAACAAGGCCCCCCGTCCAGGACCTCGAGATCTGGCCCCTCGGGATACCGGTCCCGCTCTCCACAGTGGCGCCCACCCTCTCGCAAAGAGGCCACGGTCTCCAGGCCGCCAGAGAGGGAAAGGGCCGACTCGGCACCGAGCCCGGCACCGTCCCAGACCCACGTCAGGGAATGCACTCCGGAGGAGCAACCAGCCGATGAGGAGTTGCAGGAGGAGGAAGACGCGCAAAAGGCCATGACCTCCTCCTCCTCGCCAGACGAAGCCGTGGCGGGCACAACCGTGTCCGGTCCTCCCCCGATTGACCATCGGGCGCACCAGGACCTGCTCCGCCGAGTAGCCCTCAATTTGGGGTTGCAGGCAGAGGAGACTGTTGAGCAGGAGGACCCTATGGTCGACATTTTAAGCCCGGAGGGCCCCTCCAGGATCGCGCTCCCGCTCATAAAAACGGTCCAGTCTAATTATAAGACAGTATGGCAAACACCAGCCTCCAGTGCGCCTACTGCAAAGGGCGTAGAGAGGAAATACTTCGCCCCATCTAAGGGGTTTGATTTCCTATTCTCCCATCCAACACCATGTTCGCTGGTCGTCTCTGCGGTCAACGAACGGGAGCGACATGGCCAGCAAGCCCCGGCCCCCAAGGCCAAGGAGGCTAAACGCTTGGACTTATTTGGGAGAAAGGTCTACTCGTCCGGAGGCCTCCAGTTGAGGATCGCAAACCAACAAGCGATTCTGAACAGACACAACTTCAATTCCTGGGCATCGGTCTCCAAGTTCAAAGAAGCCTTGCCTCAGGGCTCGCAACACGAATTTGCGGCCATAGTAGACGAAGGGAAGGCAGTAGCCAAGACTTCGCTACAGGCCTCCCTTGACTCCGCGGACGCAGCCGTCAGGACAATCGCGTCAGGAGTGGTAATGAGGCGCTCGGCGTGGCTACAGGCGTCCGGCCTTCCCCCAGAGGTGCAAAACACCCTACAAGACCTTCCGTTCGAGGGATCAGGCTTGTTCTCGGACCAGACGGACGCCAGACTGCATAGCCTCAAGGACTCTCGAGCTACCCTCAAGTCGTTGGGGATGCACACCCCAGTGACGCAGAGGAAGCCCTTTAAGCCCCAACCTCCGCAGAGGCAGTACCACCCTCATCCTAGACAGGAACCGTACCGCAGGAGGGGCAGGGATAACAGGCGTAGACGCAACAACACGCCTAACCAGGGCCAGAATCATGGCCAAAGCAAGCCGCAGCCGGGAAACAAGCAAGGGTTTTGAAGCTGCGATCGAGGACAGAGTGCCAACCTCTATTCCGGATCCCCCTCTGTGTTTCAGGGACCGCCTGTCCCATTTTTACCGTGCTTGGGCACATATAACATCAGACCGCTGGGTCCTGCGCACGGTGGAGGCAGGCTACACCCTTCAGTTCTCCTCGCCCCCTCCTTCCCACCCCCCCATCCCCGTCCCTCTTCAGGGACCCCTCTCACGAGCAACTCCTCATGCAGGAGGTACAGACCCTCCTCACAGTAGGAGCGGTGGAAGAGGTTCCTCCGGACCTCAGGGGGAAAGGGTTCTACTCCAGATACTTCCTCATTCCCAAAGCAAAAGGGGGCCTCCGTCCTATTTTGGACCTACGCAAACTAAACAAATACTTGCTCAAAACACGTTTCCGTATGGTCTCCCTTGGTGCTATTATCCCGTCCCTGGATCCGGGAGATTGGTACGCTGCCCTCGATATGAAAGATGCCTATTTTCATATCGCCATCCGCCCGGCCCACCGGCGGTTCCTGCGCTTCACTATCAACCAGCGCCATTTTCAATTTACGGTCTTGCCCTTCGGCCTGGCAACGGCCCCGCGCGTATTCACAAAATGCATGTCCGTGGTGGCAGCTTTTCTTCGAAAAAGACGGATGCGCGTCTACCCATACTTGGACGACTGGCTCCTTGCGGGCCGGTCGGAGGCCGAGGTTCGCTCCCATGTGACGTTGGCACTACAGGTGTTCCGCAAGCTCGGTCTACTGGTCAATGTACCCAAGTCATCGCTGGTCCCCACGCAGAGACTGGACTTCATAGGGGCAGTCCTGGACTCAGTGGCGGCACGGGCTAGTCTTCCCGTATCGCAGTTCTTGGCCATTCAGAAGGTCGTGAGCTCCATCCAGCAATTCCCCACGACCACGGCCAGATGCTGCTTGCAGCTTTTGGGGCACATGGCGGCCTGCACTCATGTAGTCGGACACGCCCGCCTAAGACTCAGGCCATTGCAGTTGTGGCTGGCCCAAACATATCGCCCCAACAGAGACCCCTTAGACCTGGTCGTGACGATCCCGGCTCGGGTGTGGCTCGATCGGCAGCAAGTTTGCGCAGGGGTCCCTTTCGCCACCCCGCAACCCGATCTGACATCGGTAACAGACGCGTCGGACCTGGGTTGGGGGGCGCACCTGGGGGACCTGCGGACTCAGGGCTTATGGTCCAGGGAAGAAAAGTTGCTTCATATCAACCTGAAGGAGTTGAGGGCGGTTCGCCTCGCCTGCCAGACCTTTCACGCCACCATAGAAGGCCACAGCGTGTCAGTTCTGACGGACAACACTACCGCCATGTTCTACATAAACAAGCAGGGCGGGTCCCGGTCCTCTCCCCTCTGTCACGAGGCGCTCCTCCTCTGGGACTTCTGCATAGCCCATTCAGTCCACCTACTAGCGACATATCTCCCGGGGGCCCAAAACGGGTTAGCGGACCGCCTCAGCCGGTCCTATCACGTGCACGAGTGGACGTTGAGACAGGACGTCCTGCATTTAATCTTCCAGAGGTGGGGGTTTCCCCAGGTGGATCTCTTTGCCACCAAGGACAACAGCCAATGCCCTCAATTTTGTTCATTCCAGAACCTCAGTCCGGGCTCATTGGCAGATGCCTTCGCAATTCCGTGGGGCGGGAGCCTGATGTATGCCTTCCCCCCATTCCTGCTCATCCACAGGGTCCTCCTCAAGACCCGCAGGGACAAGGCGACAGTCATCCTCATCGCCCCGGCGTGGCCACGCCAACACTGGTTCACGACCCTGTTGGAAATGTCCGTGACCACTCCGATCGCCCTCCCCCTCCATCACGACCTCATCACGCAAGACCGAGGTCGCCTACTCCACCCGAACCTACCGTCGCTACATCTCGCGGCATGGTTTCTCTCTGGCTAAACGATATGGAGCACAGGTGCTCCCACCAGGTCCAGCAGGTCCTCCTTGGTAGTAGGAAGCCCTCCACAAGAGCGACCTACCTCGCCAAATGGAAACGGTTCTCCCTCACTTCGGAACCTCCCTATACAGTCTTCTATAAAGATAAGGTGCAGCTCAGACCGCACCCGAAATTCCTCCCGAAAGTGGTCACGCAGTTTCATACGGGACAGGACGTTTGTTTACCGGTGTTCTTCCCTAAACCACACTCGGACCCAAGCCAACGCAGCTTGCATACCCTCGATGTCCGTAGGGCATTAGCTTTCTATCTGGAACGGACCAGGCCATTCCGCAAGTCGACTCAACTGTTCATTGCCATTGCGGAGCGAATGAGAGGCCAACCTATCTCGACGTAACGCTTGTCGGCATGGATTGTGCTTTGCATACGCACGTGCTATGAGCTCGCTAACGTACCAGCCCCGAAGATCAGGGCTCACTCTACTAGGGCCCAAGCGTCCTCGGCGGCGTTCTTGGCGCAGGTTCCGCTCCAGGAAATCTGTAAAGCGGCCACCTGGTCGTCGGTGCATACGTTCACAGCCCACTACGCGATCCATCATCAGACCAGAGAGGACGCGGCGGTCGGTAGAGCTGTGCTTCAGTCGATTATTCCTTGACTCCTACCCTCCTCCAATGGTAAGCTTGTGAGTCACCTAATGTGTAATGGACGTGAACAATCACTCGAAGAAGAAAAAACGGTTACTTACCTTCTGTAACTGTTGTTCTTCGAGATGTGTTGTTCACGTCCATTACACTTCCCACCCTCCTTCCCCTCTGTCGGAGTCACCGGCAAGAAGGAACTGAGGGAGGGTCAGGCCGGCAGGGATATATATACGCTAGAGCGGGGCGCCGCTCTGGCGGGAGGGGAGACCCTGCAGGCCCGACGGGAGCCGCTGAGGGAAGAAGTTTCCGACGTTCGTGCACGCGGCGCGCGCACACCTAATGTGTAATGGACGTGAACAACACATCTCGAAGAACAACAGTTACAGAAGGTAAGTAACCGTTTTTTCTTCAAGATGTGTTGCACATGTCAGTTCCACAACCCACCTCCTTCCACTCTGTATCAGAGTCAGACCAGTATGAAGGAACTGAGGGGAGTCGGGGGCAGCTCTACACTCTTACACCAGCACACAGTAGCGCAAAGTGAGAGAGGGCACTCAAGCCACCCTGACAGGTACCACTGAGGGGAAAAAATTTCTGACATCTGTACATGAGGCATCACCTACAGTGGCATAGACATGTGCAACACACTTTGAAGAACAGTTATGGAAAGGTAGGTATCTATTTCTTCTTTACCCTCCTTGTAGAGGAAGATGTCGGAAAACAGGAACAGCTTTGAGGGCAGGGAAATCTGCCTCCTTTTAAGGCATGGAGCCAGAAGGTAAATCAGGAGCTGGAATGTTGTCAGTGGAGGGTAAAGAGCAAGTGCTGAGAGCTTGCTTCATGGTTAAATAAGGAAACTGCAAAGTGACCAGTGTATACTCCAGTTTTCCTATTTGTATGTGATATGTCACTTGGAGACTGGGCTGTTGCACAGTGGCCAACTTAGGGAGCTATCCTAGAGAACCATTGTGTAGCTTTAGACTGTCATATATTTAATAAGCTCCCAGGAGTCCAGTTGATCAGGAGAACAGGCCAAGCACGTTATTAGCCTCATGAGCCTTCAATTCAGTCAGTCTGCATAGTCTTCTGAAAAGCATCTACCACACACTGGGCATGCTCAGAGGTTTAACACCCCAGTTTTAGCATAGTCGCTCCCATACTAGTAATTTTATACTCCTCCCTTCATCTTCCTCTTTAGCTACTTCAGTTCATCTCAAGCAGCACTCTTTTTCGATTGGAAATAACACATAGTACAGGTCCATGGATTTGGAAATAGCTTTCAGAACAATTTAATTAGTCTTTGCTCCCCAAATTTTCAAACATAGATGCCTAAAGTTGACCACCCTGGGTTGGGATTTTCAAAAGCCCCTAAGTCAAAGTTAATGGGACATATGACTTAGGAGTGTGTAGGTGCTTTTGAAATTCATGTATAGGCACCAAAGGTCATTGAATTCCCGTAGTGCCCATTGACATAAATAGGGGCTACAGGCGCTCAGCATCTCTGAAAATCAGGCCTCTTATTGAGACTGCAAATTTTAGGCCCCTAAGTTTGAAAATGATGGCCTTTATATATTATTTCAGACCTGTATGTATAGCTGCTAACATGATTCACTCCATACTGATTATGCTTTGGCATCAGCCCAGTGTTACTTGGAGTTTGCAATCTTTGCGATGCTATTGTCTTCTATATAGGGTTTTGTATTGCACTTATCTCTGTGGTATCTGAACACCTTCTAGTAGTGCATTAAGCAATGCGACTATACATCTCTCGTGTGTTGTTTGTTCTCTCATCCTCTCCCCAAGAGAGAATTTTGTGCAGTGGAGTGTCTTGTTTTGGTAGGTGTGGGTTTGTTTGGTTTTTTTATGCTGGGAGGTAGACTTTCTCATTTCTTTTACTGTTCCTTAAGGAATCAAGTTTCACAGTTTTTCTCTGGCAGAAGCTGAAATCTAGATTAGTAGAGTAGAATCTCAAAAGTTATGAACACCTTGGGAATGGAGGTTGTTCATAACTGAAATGTTTGTAACTCTGAACAAAACGTTATGGTTGTTCTTTGAAAAGTTTACAACTGAACACTGACTTAGTACAGCTTTGAAACTTTACTATGCAGAATAAAAATGTGGCTTTTAACCATCTTACTTTAAATGAAACAAGCACAGAAACAGTTTCCTTACCTTGTCAAATCTTTTTTTAAACTCCCCCCGCCCCACCTTTTTTTTTTTTTTTTAAGTAGTTTATGTTTAACACAGTACTGTACTGTATTTGGTTTTTTTTGTCTCTGCTACTGCCTGATTGTGTACTTCCGGTTCCAAATGAGGTGTGTGGTTGACCTGTCAGTTTGTAACTCTGGTGTTTGTAACTCTGAGGTTCTACTATAGATTCTAAGGCCAGAAGGGACCATTGTGATCATCTGCTCTGATCTCCTGCATAATACAGGCAACAGGACTTCCTTGAATTCCTCTTTGAACTAAAGTAGATCTTTTAGGAAAACATTCAATCTTGATTTTAAAATTGCTAGTGATGGAGAATCCACCACAACCCTTGGTAATTTGTCCCAATGGTTAATTACTCTCACTGTTAAAAATTTATACCTTATTTCCAGTCTAAATTTGTCTAGCTTCAACTTCCAGCAGTTGGATCTTGTTATACCTTTGTCTGCTAGACTGAAAAGCTCATTATCAAATTTCTGTTCCCGATGTAGGTACTTATAAACCGTGATCAAGCCATCCCTTAACTCTCTTTTTGTTTAGCTAAATAGATTAAGTTCCTTAAGTCTTCCACTCTGAGGTGTATTTTCCAGTCCTCTAATCATTCTTGTAGCTTTTTTCTGAACCTGCTTCTTGAATTGTGGGCACCAGAACTGGACATAGTATTCCAACAGTCATCACACCAGTGACAAATACATAGGTACAACAACCTCTCTGCTCCCAATCAAGATTCCCTTATTTATGCATCCAAGGATTGCATTAGCCCCTTTGGCCTCAGCGTTGCACTGGGACCTCATGTTCAGCTGTTTATTTCACCATGACCTCCAACTCTTTTTCAGTCACGGCCTCCTGGGATAGAGGCCCCTATCCTGTGAGTAAGGCCTATGTTTGTTGTGCCTACGTGTACAGTGGAACCTCAGACTTATGAACATCAGAGTTAGGAACTGACTAATTAACTACTTAATTAAGCTTGCACCCAGCTTACCAAGTGATCCAGATCACTCTGTAGCAGTGATCTTCTTTACTACTTCCCCAATCTTTGTGTCATCTGCAAACTTTATCAGTCCTGATTGTTTTCTTCTATGTCATTGATAGACTTGTTAAATAGCTTAGGACCAAGAACCTATCCGTGCAGGACCCCACTAGAAACACAGCCACTTGATGATGATTTTCCATTAACAATTACAGCTTGAGATTGCCTGTTGTAAATCCATTTAATATGTACCATGTTGATTTGGTACCATGCACATTTCTTAATCAAAATAACATGCAGTACCGAGTCAAATGCCTTACACAAGTCTTAGTATATTACATCAGTGCTGTTACCTTTTGTGATGGTTCTTGGGGCACTCAGGGCTGTGAGTCATCTTGTTACCCTCTGCCTCGAGAGTGAGGGAATCTTGCTTGTGCCTAATTGAGTGTCAGCTCCCTGACACCACCACCCAACCAGCCACTCCAGCATTCTCCTCTGGGCTATGCCAGCCCTGCATTTGCCTTGTATGTTAACAATAGATGCGTCTTACTCCCCAAGTCCCTTTGAAGTATTCTCCTGTGATATCCAGCCCCTGACACTGCTTCCTCACAGAAATCCCAGATTCTCTGTCCCCAAAGGTGCAGTGTATCCCAGTTTTACCTTAAATCACTGCTCCTGTAAACCACCCAGCACTTATAATGAAACAGAAGAAGGTTTATTTCAGAAAGGATAGAGCTTCTACAAGAAACAAGAGGGAGTGATGGAAACAAATGATTAAAGTACAAAACAAAATCATAAGACATGAACCTGAGTCTTCACTTTTTAATTGACCTTTCCTGACTAATAAAGTAGGTTCCCCCCAAAGTTCAGTCTGTTGCAGAGCTGGCTGGCTTCATAGGACCAAGGATTCAATTTTTCGTGAGGACACCTCCACTTCTCAAGATGGCTCCTCAGTAAGAGGATCCAGGGGGCCTCTCTCCATTCTGTGTTATACTGAAACAGCCTTTGGTCTCTCTTTATAGACAGAACAGTCCCTGTCTCTTATAATGTCCCTTCTTTACCTTCAAAAGTGGTTTCAGTTGTTTGTAGCTCTCTCTAAAAGGTTTTCCATTGGCTGTTCTGGGATGGGGCAGTAGTATACCAGAGAACCTTCTATTACCTCGACAGCTGACCAGATAGGGGTGGCAACTCCCTCCTGCATGAATAGGCCATCACCCAGTAATAGTACTCCCTTGTGACTCCTTTTAACTGTAAGAGCATGTAAAGGGGTGCACTCACCCCTTGTGAGCGCCCCCTTGGGGACGTGTGTGTGCCTGCTCTCTCTCTCTCTCTCTCTCTCTGGTTGCCCCTCCTCTGGGATAGAGCAGTGTCCCAGGGCTCCCTCCCTGGAGACAATGTCTTCGCCCTCTTGGGCTTCCTGGCTACAGCTCTCCAGCTGGGCCACTATAGTTCAGTCCTCCCCTCTGGGGTGCTTCACTGTCCAGGCCACTTCCCCCAGTGGGTAATGGGGATTGAGGGGGGGAACTGGGCCCAGCCCAGGGACGCTGTAGATAGCAGCTGTCTGCTGTGTCCCTTTATCTAAGTCGTGCTGCTGCTCTAATTCCCTGGGCCACTTCCCTGCGGCCCTGGCCATCTTCACCCTTATCTCATGGCTTGTCCTGATGGAGTCCCCACAATCGGCTCAGGGTTCCTTCTCGCTCTCCCTGGCTTCTGGCAGCTTGACCTTGTCCGAGGGCCTTCAGCTCCCTCAACCAGCCACACTCCTACAGCTCCAGGAAGGAATTGAACTTCCTCTGGCCCTGCAGCTCTTCTTACACTAGGCTGCTGGGCCCTGATTGGCTATGTCCCACCCAGCCACTCTAGGCAGCTTGGAGGACCCTCTCCACTGCCCTTTTTTGGGGCAGGGTGTGGCACGGCCACAAGGCCTCCAGTAGGGGGCCTCAGAGGATCTGGTATACCCCGTCACAGCTCATATGGTATTCTTTTATTGTTTAACAGCACGATTAATCACAATGAATTTTTTTAATCGATTGACGGTGCTAATGATCTCACCTTGGGGCTGAACTCTGCTGTTTCTAAAAGCTATCCTCTTAACCCTGAGAGTTTATGCAAAATTGGGTCTGCCTGTTTCTGTTTGAACTGCTAACTCTGAAGTAGTCTCACAACATGGACTTGATATTAATCCATTTCTGTGTCTGCTGGGGTTGATGTGCTTACTGTTCTGCTAAGTGTATGTTAGGGTTACCATATTTCAACAATCAAAAAAGAGGATGGTGGGAGCCTCACCATAGCCCCGCCCCTGCCCCTCCCACTTCCCGCCCCCTGACTGCCCCCCTCAGAACCACCAACCCCCCCCCCCCGCTCCTTGTCCCCTGACTGCCCTCTCCTGGAACCCCTGCCCCTAACTGCCCCCCAGGACCCCACCCCCTACCTAAGCCTCCCTGCTCCTTGTCCCCTGACTGCCCCCTCCTGAGACCCCCACATCCTAACTGCCCCCCTAGGACCCTACCCCCTACCTATCCCCTGACTGCCCAAAACCTTATCCACACCCCCGCCCCCTGACAGCCCCCCCCCCCGCCCAGAACTCCTGACCCATCCAACCCTCCCCCTGCTCCCTGTCTCTTGACTGCTCCCTCCAGAACCCCCCTGCCACTTCTCCGACCCCCTGGCCCACTTACCGTGCCGCTCAGAACAGCGTGTCGGGCTCCACGCTGCCGCGCTCCCCCACGGAGTGCATAGCCTGGTTCCCGCCCTCGCAGAGTGCTGCTGAGCAGCGCGCTGGGCAGCAGGGGAGGGGGAGCAGGGGGAGGCGCTCCAGACTGCTGGAGGCCCGATGCGAATAGCCGGTGATCTGCGAATGCAGGGAGGGGGAGGGGGGGGAGAGAGGAGGGGAGTGATCTGAAGCTACAGGGGAGAGGAGGGGGGAAGCGGAGGAGGGGCTCTGGCTGCCAGAGCCCCGTGCGAGTGGCTCGATCCGGCCGGCTGCCCTGTCAGCCGTGCCGCGCTCTGCAGGGGGGGGAGAAATCCGGACATTTACAAATTCCCCCTGGACGCTATTTTTAAACTCAAAAAGCCGGACATGTCCGGGAGAATCCGAACGAATGGTAACCCTAGTGTATGTGCTACATGTATTTGTTATCCAGTTTACATTCTATATGGAAATCCATCTTTGCAGCTTGGTCCAGAAGCCTTCATCCCTCTGACCCATCCTCAAGCTGTGCCCTTTCCCTGCTTAGATATGTACTCCCTCTTCCTGACAACTGAGGCAAGTTGCCAGGATGCGATAGGTCCTTTGCATGGCTCCCTTCGCTGGGAATTAAACTCTTCCTGCCTGAATTAGTGTGTAGTATGTCCACACTCTCACACTTGGATTCTAGGTGGTGCTAATGATTCGAAGAGTTTGTGCTCACTTTCTATATTATGCGTCCAGTATCCAATGGAAAGGCCAGCACTCTGCCATTAATGTCCAGTCCCAAGCAGTGTGCTGTGCAGTCGTTGCATGTCCACGGAGAACGACAGCTCTGCCTTGCTCTGCACCAAGCACTGGGACGCTCTTGGCTTCACATATGGGGAAGACCTTTGGGAAACGATGATGGTCTATTGCAGTTATGACATACTTGTCCAAGTGTTGGACAACTCCTTGCCTCAAGTTCTCCACCACTGCTAATGCACTGGAATTTGTGTGTGTCAACTGACGGGTTTTATTCTTTTTATTGCTGTTTCTTCTTCTTTCCTTTTTTAGCTTTCTCTGCAACCTTCCAGGCAGGGAGAAACATTTCTAACTTGCTTTTACTGGTGCTGTTTTTGAAGTGGTCTTGGAGGGATTAGTTGTTCTCTCATTAATTAGCTGTACCTTCAGGCATTGTGTAATATCCACATAAGAGCACTGATGAGCTGGAGGGGCTGTGAGCCCCTTGGGACAGATCTGCCTTTGGGCTTCAGGAGAGACAGTCTCACTTTCTTCTTCGTTTTAAATACATTTCTAACTCATTTTCTCGCAAAGCTCTGTGCAATGGAAAGTGACCCTAAAGCCTTGCTAGGGACTGAATATGTAGAGAGGAAAGGGTTCATTCTGCAGCAGAAAGCTGGGGGAGACTTACAGATCTTTAATCCACAGGCTTTTAATATAAAGTACATTGGCTATGTTTGGGATGGCCAGCCCAGAGCATAATGATGTGAGCTTGGTGGGCAGGATGCTGTTATGTTTGCAATAGGTTGTGCAGCCTCAAAATGCTAAGGCTGGCTCTGCTTGTTAAAATGTTTAGTCTTCTTGGATGCTGCAGTCACTGTCATTGCTGCAAGGGGATCTCCCTTCCACCAGTGTTGCTAGCACATGACAAGGAGGGGAGGGCCAAGCCGCTGCTATAGCCTCACCTCTCTCCCTACCATTGCCTGTGCCCCTGCCCATGGTGTGAAGAGCTGGCTTTGGAAGGGAGTCTGGAAAGCCATTCTCCTCAGACACACCCCCAGAATCCCAAGGGAAAACAGCATGGTGGATGGGGGTGGCAGGATTGATAGATTAAAGTCAGGGGGCAGTACAGATTAGACTTGGGGGTGGAGCCTGGGCTGCTGGGTATTTTAGCCAGGGAGCATTGCATGTATTGCCAGCTGAGGTGGAATGTTTTTGAAGAAGCCCCTTGTTTATCTCTCAGCAGCACCAAGCTGCTCAGGAGTGCAGCTGGCTGCCAGGAAGGTCCAGCATTTCTGTTAACTTTTGCCTGAGCCTTTGCTCCAAGTTTTAGGCTTGACACTTTGTGTGCTTTACAAGAGCACAGTGTTTTGCAATGGGATTTGAGACAGAGAAGGCGAACACCTGGCATCCAGAGAGGGAGGGCATTGTGTGCACGAGGGCAGCATGGATTCCATGCTTAGATACCAAGGTGGTGAGCCTAGTAGAAATGCTGTCCAGAGAGATGAAGAAGATGTGGAAGATGTAGGAATCTGGTTTCTTGGACACGTTCCCTGACTTTTGTTGCTGCTTTTCTGACAGCACTGAAGAAGCACTCGTATGCTTTCTTTCTCAGACTGCATGAAGTAGGAATGCACACAGGCCTGCACCAGTAATGTCGGCGAAGGCTGGCTAATGAGCTGTACAGGGGTCCACTTGCATCTTAGATGTTTGTTCTGTTACTGGGATCTGCAACAGCTCAGATATTTGGGGTTTAAAAGTCTTTCCTTAACTTACAGTTTTCCTCAGTTCAACCATTTGTGTTTCAAGAATTCATTATTCTTTAAGGCTCTTTCCCTGAAGTTATTGACCCATGTTTACAACCTTGAGTGCAGCTAGATGAAGTTTTTAGTTGTGGATTTTCATAACTTTTTGTAAACCATTTTCAGAGAATTGCCTGGGATTGGAAGTTGTCCATTCCTGTTCCACTTGCTGCTGTCCATGTGCTGCATTTCTTAAGTATGCAAAATTCACCTGCCAGATCATCCCCACAGTAGGGGCCCTTATTGTGTGCCACCCAAAGCCCCACTCTTCTGTCTGAGTTCCTGGGCACAGCAATATCCCTACAATGCACTTGCAAGTATCAGAATGACTGCACCAGATCTCAGAGATGAAAATGTGCTCATGAAACCTCAGAGATTTCCCAAGCCCTACTGGATATTTTCATTTAACCACCTACTCCTTCCAAGAGAGCCAAAGATTCCTGTCCTCTTTGGACCATGACACTCTGCTACTGAAACCCAATGTGCACAAACAAGAGCTGCTGCTGGCTTCGTGGGAAGAACTGAGGAGCATAGCTGCAGGCTGGGGATGCCCTCACTGAAGATGGTCCAGCAGAGTCAGGCAGATGTTTGCATTGACCTAAGGCATCTGGGAGGTGCCATGTGGTTTGGCACCACATAAGAGGAGACACTCATCGAAGGTGGAGTTCTCTCACTGTCAGTCTCCCCATAGAACCTGGGTCTCTGGTGAAGTGGAGACTGACTGTGGAGACAAGAAGCTAGCCTCTGGGATTTGCAAACTCATTATATCTGTGAGGGTTAAGCCTTCCCTCTCCCCTTTTCTCTTTGTGCAGGTGCTCCTAGAGAAAGAGAGGGAGAAGAAGTCTTTGCTGGAGGCACTGCTCCAAACACAGGAAGAGTTGACAGATGCCTGTCAGCAGCTGGAGCAGCTTCGCCAAGAGGTGAAGAAGCAACTGAAGGAGCAGGTAAGTTTGACCAGCAGGGAGCAGTAAAGAGGAAGGAACTGGCTGTTAGAGTCCAATACATAGGACGGAAAAAGATGGGGATGAAAGG
Organism: Emys orbicularis; assembly: GCF_028017835.1. NCBI lineage: Eukaryota > Metazoa > Chordata > Testudines > Emydidae > Emys > Emys orbicularis. The sequence goes on along the minus strand of NC_088694.1, from coordinate 33,510,330 downwards.
AGAGAGAAAGGGGACCAAGTCAGGGACTGGAGGGCAGTGCGGAGCTGGGAGAGAAGCACTGGGGCAGAAAGGGAGAGGGCTGTGCCTGGGCAGAGGCCTGGTAAGCTGGTAAGCCAGAGAGCTCAGTAAAAGGAAGGATAGGCTAGAGGCAAAGATGGCAGCCAGGTGGGTTTTGTGCACACAACCACCCAGGCGGAGCAAAGGCAGAAATATGTGGTTGGTGAGAGGGACTCTGGGGCACAGAAAGGAAGGAGCAGGATTTGATATTTCACAGCTTTCAGTGACTCACTCTTTGGCCTGGCTGCAGGACACCGTGGAGGGGCTGCAAGCTGAGCTCCAGGAAGCTCAGAATCAGATGGAGGCAGTGGAGAGCAGGCACCTGGAAGAGGTCAAAACCCTCAAACAGGAAATAGACATTCTCCTTCCGCAGCGAGACACCCTGCGAAACCAGGTGACTGCCCCAGGCACAGTGCAATGGGGATTCCACCCAGGAGGGTGGCAATCCCCCTGCCTGTCACTCACCCTCAGTATGACCCTCACCATGCTACTCAGCCCTGATCCTGGCTGGGCAGAGGCGGGAGGTCCCTCTGTCTTTTGCCTGGTTGCTCACCCCTGATCTCAGCTGGTGGGGACGGTCCCTTTCCCCGTCACTCTGCTGCTCACTCCAGTCCCACCCCAATCTTGGCTGGCAGGGACAGTCCCTCTGCCTGCCCCCCTGCCATTTGCTCCTGATCCCAGCTGCACAGTGGCATATCGTCATCTGTCCTGCTGCTGGTGTTTTTATTTCTGGGGGTGATGGGGATTGGGTGAACAAACTACTCCTCTTAGGTCTCCAAACATATCTAGTTTGAACCTGGCACTCTGAAGATCAGATGATACTTCAATTTGCTTGTTTGCTTTCCCCACAGGATACAGGAAGGCTATTGCATGCTTTAACCTCTGGCTCCTCCACTATTCTGTCATATTTCAGGTGCAAGAGCTAGTGGTCACCAAGGATTCCTGGCAACAGATTGGCCTGGAGGCTCAGCGGCAATTGAACGAGGTGCAAAAATTATCCAACCAGAAGATAGTGGAGGCTGCTCATATCCAGAAGATGTTAGAGGGGGAGAGGAGTCGACGGGAGGAGGCAGAGCATCAGAACACAGAGCTCAGGGCCACACTCAGAGCTCTAGAGGGGGAGAGGAGCCAAAGGGAGGAGGCGGAGCGTCAGAACGCAGAGCTCCGGGCCACGCTCGGAGCCCTGGAGGGGGAGAGGAGCCGACGGGAGGAGGCGGAGCGTCAGAATACAGAGCTCCGGGCCATGCTCGGAGCCCTGGATGGGGAGAGGAGCCGACGGGAGGAGGCGGAGCATCAGAACACAGAGCTCCGGGCCACGCTCGGAGCCCTGGAGGGGGAGAGGAGCCGATGGGAGGAGGCGGAGCGTCAGAACACAGAGCTCCAGGCCAGGCTCAGAGCCCTGGAGGGGGAGAGGAACCGACGGGAGGAGGCGGAGCGTCAGAACACAGAGCTCCAGGCCAGGCTCAGAGCCCTGGAGGGGGAGCGGAGCCGACGGGAAGAGGCGGAGTGTCAGAACACAGAGCTCCGGGCCACTCTCAGAGCCCTGGAGGGGGAGAGGAGCCGATGGGAGGAGGTGGAGCGTCAGAACACAGAGCTCCGGGCCACGCTCGGAGCCATGGAGGAGGAGAGGAGCCGACGGGAGGCGGCGGAGCGTCAGAACACAGAGCTCCGGGCCACGCTCGGAGCCCTGGAGGGGGAGCGGAGCCGACGGGAGGAGGCGGAGCGTCAGAACACAGAGCTCCGGGCCACGCTCGGAGCCCTGGAGGGGGAGCGGAGCCGACGGGAGGAGGCGGAGCGTCAGAACACAGAGCTCCGGGCCACGCTCGGAGCCATGGAGGAGGAGAGGAGCCGACGGGAGGCGGCGGAGCGTCAGAACACAGAGCTCCGGGCCACGCTCGGAGCCCTGGAGGGGGAGCGGAGCCGACGGGAGGAGGCGGAGCGTCAGAACACAGAGCTCCGGGCCACGCTCGGAGCCCTGGAGGGGGAGCGGAGCCGACGGGAGGAGGCGGAGCGTCAGAACACAGAGCTCCGGGCCACGCTCGGAGCCATGGAGGAGGAGAGGAGCCGACGGGAGGAGGCGGAGCGTCAGAACACAGAGCTCCGGGCCACGCTCGGAGCCCTGGAGGAGGAGAGGAGCCAACGGGAGGAGGCGGAGCGTCAGAACACAGAGCTCCGGGCCACGCTCGGAGCCCTGGAGGGGGAGCAGAGCCGACGGGAGGTGGTGGAGCGTCAGAACACAGAGCTCCGGGCCACGCTCGGAGCCATGGAGGAGGAGAGGAGCCGACGGGAGGAGGCGGAGCATCAGAACACAGAGCTCCGGGCCACGCTCGGAGCCCTGGAGGAGGAGAGGAGCCAACGGGAGGAGGCGGAGCGTCAGAACACAGAGCTCCGGGCCACGCTCGGAGCCCTGGAGGGGGAGCAGAGCCGACGGGAGGAGGCGGAGCGTCAGAACACAGAGCTCCGGGCCACGCTCGGAGCCCTGGAGGGGGAGAGGAGCCGACGGGAGGTGGCGGAGCGTCAGAACACAGAGCTCCAGGCCAGACTCAGAGCCCTGGAGGGTGAAAGAGCCAGGTAGGCAGAAATCAAGTGTGATGTGGGCTAGATATTTTGTTTTCAATCTTAACTGATTCCTGCTTTCAGGTCTGTGCACATGCAAGCTAATCTAGGAGCATCTCCCAAAGTTCTGAGGTGTTGGCGCAATTAGGGGCCTGCTCTTACGTTCTCCCACTGGGGGGCCTGGAGTGCACTGTGCAGCAGCCTATCAGTCCCATGGGACATAGCTGCAGCTGTAGTGGCTTTGCCCAGGTTTGCCTCCTGGAGACTGCTGGATTTCTCACAGTTCAGCATGATCAGCCAATTCCTTTACCCAGCTGGTTGCCCTTAATGACATTTCAAATGTCTGAATGCCTTGTATGGAACATCCTCGGGGGTTGCGAGGTTATTACATGAGGGGTCGCGAGCTTCTCAGCCTCCACCCCAAACCCAGCTTAGCCTCCAATATTTATAATAGTGATAAATATATTAAAAAGTGTTTTTAATTTATAATGGGGGGGGTCGCACTCAGAGGCTTGCTGTGTGAAAGGGGTCACCAGTACACAAGTTTGAGCACCACTGATCTAGAACATCATGAATGGCATGGAGAAAGTGAATAGGGAAGTGTTGTTTACGTTTTCACATAACACACGAACCAGGAGGCACCTGATGAAATTAATAGGCAGCAGGTTTAAAGCAAACGAAAGGAAGTACTTCACATACCACAGTCAACCTGCGGAACTTGTTGCCAGCGGATGTTGTGAAGGCCTGAAGTATAACTGGGTTAAAAAAAGAACGAGATAAGTTCCTGGAGAATAGGTCCATCAATGGCTACTAGCCAAGATGATCAGGGACTCAACCCTATGCTCTGGGTGTTCATAAACCTGTGAGTGCCAGAAGCTGGGACTGGCTGACAGGGATGGCTCTCCTGATAATTTCTCTTGTTCTGTTCATTCCCTCTGAAGCAGCTGGCACTGGCCCCATCAAAAGACAGGATGCTGGACAAGATGGACCATTGGTCTGAGCCAGTGTGGCCATTCTTATGAGATCGTCTCTCCCCCTTTAAAAACAGCAGATACGTTGGGACTGCTCATACGGGGACAAGACTGTAGTGCTAGCATGGGACTGAATGAGCAGAGTGTCTGCGGGATTAGGAAAGGGCCCGGCCTTCTCTCCTGCCAGATTTGACTCACGAGGGCTTGTTAAATATTAAACCACGTGGCAAAGAGCCCCGGGTTTACGGAGATCCCTCCTCTGTCCCTCCCATCGCGGCACCACTGGGTTTACGAAACCCCCCTGTTGTGGTGCTGCCAGGCTTAGAGAGAGTCTCCCCGCCTTTGTCACAGAGCCACCAGGATTACAGAGCCGCCCCCCCATCACATTGCCATCAGAGCGTCACCCCTCCCCCATTCCAGGCACTGAGCCGCCAGGATTACAGAGCCCCCCCACCCCCATCACATTGACATCAGTGCGTCACCCCTCCCCCATTCCAGGCACTGAGCCGCCAGGATTATAGAGCCCTCCCCGCCCATCACATTGCCATCAGAGCGTCACCCCTCCCCCACTCCAGGCACTGAGCCGCCAGGATTATAGAGCCCTCCCCCCCCCCATCACATTGCCATCAGCGTGTCACCCCTCCACCATTCCAGGCACTGAGCTGCCAGGATTATAGAGCCCCCCCCCATCACATTGCCATCAGAGCGTCACCCTTCCCCCACTCCAGGCACTGAGCCGCCAGGATTACAGAGCCCCCCCCCATCACATTGCCATCAGAGCGTCACCCTTCCCCCACTCCAGGCACTGAGCCGCCAGGATTACAGAGCCCCCCCCCATCACATTGCCATCAGAGCGTCACCCCTCCCCCACTCCAGGCACTGAGCCGCCAGGATTACAGAGCCCCCCCCCATCACATTGCCATCAGAGCGTCACCCCTCCCCCACTCCAGGCACTGAGCCGCCAGGTAACTTTCACTCCATGCATCTGAAGAAGTGGGTTTTTTACCCACAAAAGCTTATGCCCAAATAAATCTGTTAGTCTTTAAGGTGCCACCGGACTCCTTGTTGTTCTTGCCAGGATTACTGAGTCCCTTCTCTCTTTCAGCCTGGCTCTGGCCCTGGAGGGGAAGGAGCTGAGACTCAGGACCTTCCAGGAGAGAGACGATGCCCAGCTGAGTGAGATCATCAGCCTGCAGGCAGCCATTTGCCAAGCTCAGCAGCTCCATTCTGACCACAGAAGAGAGATACAGGAGCTCAACACACAGGTGCCCTGCACACCAGCATTCCCTTCCCCAGCAGCACATCAGCCTTGCCCAGGACCAGCCCCACCCTCCCCAGCCACTGTATTCTAGTCCCTGTCCCCTCCTCCACTGCTTCCACTCCTGTAACACTGCCTCCTCTCCCCTCACCTGCTCGCAGCCTTGGAGCTATGGTGCCGAAGCCTGGCTCTGGCTCTGCCCTCCCTACGTCTTAACCCCCTGATTGCAGACCCTGAGCCCCAGAGAGAACAGCAGACTCCTGTGGAGCATCTCAAAGCCTCTTTCGCAGTTGTTGGCTCCAGGTGGCTGTGCCTAGCACTGCAAAGCACTAACTTCTCTCTCTGCTACGGGGAGGAGGAAGGGAGCTGGGAAGGTGGGAGGTCCCAGACACACAACGTGAGGGACTGACCATCTCGCTGTTCCTGCCTCCATGGTTTTGTCGGGTAGTTCACCTCCACTATGGCATAACTGGCTCCTGCTCAGGAGCCTCTTTCACCCCGTGTTTTTCTTCTGGTTTCTTCTGAGGGTGAGGGCATGGTGGGGCAGGGAGCAATAGTCTGTGTTTCCCTGCGGTTGGGGAGCTCTTGGTCCCTGAAGGTCCCGGAGCTTATTTCCAATCTGACCTCTGCACCGCCTCAGTTTTGTGCCTTTGGCTGTAGGAAGGTGTCTGCCCGAAAGCAGCTTCCTCCGTCGGACTCTCTCCTCCTCCCTGCCCTCGCAGTAGTCATGCTGAGCCCCCGAGGGCCTGTGTTTCTCTTCTCTGCAGGTCCACTCACTCAGGCAGGCAGTGCTAGAGAAAGAGGCTGGTTTAGTGGCCCATGAGAAGCAGCTGTCACAGGATCTGGAGGAGTCGCGGGCGGGTGAGCGGCATTTGAGGGATTTGCTGCGGACACTAGAGGCAGAGGTGTCTCAGCTGCGCCTTAGCCTTTGCAGCACCGAGAGCCGGGCAGAGGCACTGGCTGTGGAGTGCCACCTCACCAGCAATGCCCGCAGTGAAGCAGAGTCCCAGCTGGCCAGGCTGCACACCGTTCTGCAGCACACACTGTGTGGCAGCACTCTGGCAAGTGGAGACCTTGTCACATGGAGTGCAGGTGAGTGTGGCTGGTGTCTGTGGCAGTGTGCTCGAGGCTTACCCCCAGAAGGCCATGTGGATCTGTCCCTAGGCTGAGAAGGCTTTACAGCCTAGTGGAGGAGAGCTGGGGTTCCCTTCCTAGTCCTGATTTCCTGGCCCATATCGCTTCCCAGTAGCCTTGCTCTGGTTGGGGAAGGCTAGGAACAGTGGGGAACCCTTTACTCTGGCTCTTGGCCCAAGAGAAGTCCTCAGTCTCTGACACAGCAATTCTTGGCCCTCCATTCTGGGCGAACAGACAGCATATTCCATTTGAAAAGTGTAACATGTTCTAGCAATCTCTGGCCCCTGGAAGGAGTGTTCTTCCACTTCTTCTGGAACTGCTGATTAGGTTGGCCTTAGGGCTGGTCAGAGGCTTCCAGGGACTCCAGATCTGCATGGCTGACCTCAATAGCAGGCGCCATGGATGATGGGTTATACATCTTACGGGATGCCGTGCAAGATGCAGGAAGCACTACAAGCCAGAGAGCCCAGGGCCGGTCACCAGCCCACCTGTGCTGCTGATTGCATGGAGTCCCACATGGCCCAGTTGCCAATACTTAGAAATGTCCCCTGGGACATTGCTCCAAGAAGCCTCCAGAAAATATTGCATGGATTTTGTAAGGATATTTCATTGCAACCTCCCTGTCAACGTCTCAAAAACAGGTACCAAGCCTGGGTGGGAGAAATCCAGGTGGGCAGGGGGCAGGGCTGTTTGGGGATGTGCCAGTGTTTCTCAGAGCTGATGAAATTGCATTGTGTGCTTTACTCCCCTCCCCCGTTTTTCTCCAGGGGCCATTTCTCCCTCCTTAGCCAGTGCCTCCAAGAGGGGTCTCTGACATCCCCTCTCCCTCTGCATGTTACTGCCTCCTGAGAGGAGCTGCTGCTGAGGGCTGGTGGTGTAGGAGGAGACTGGCTCTCCTGGCTTAGTGCTGCAGAGCACTCCTGTGTGAAGGGAAAGCCAGCAGGGCTGGATGCACGCCTGGCAATAGCATCTAGTGTCTATAAGAGATCGGCGGTTGGACCATATTTCAGCCTCATTTGCTGGAACAAACAGGGATGTGAGACACAGAACAGAAACATGGGGCTGTTGGCAAGCGTGGGCAGCCTTTGTTTCTAAAGCCAGGAGGGGCACGGAGGGCAGGCCTATGCCCCAAAAAGCTCACTGCAGAGAGAACTAAGGCAGTGTTTGTGAATGGGGAAGCGACCTCAGCCCCAGGGTGAAATACAGCCCCAGTAGCCATTGGAGAATGCCACATCTGATGTGGCACTAATGGGCAGTCAAGGTAATGTGCAGTGTGTCACCTATTCACTGTCACATCTATGGGACCTGCCCCTGGGAGGTCTCCAGACCCTGCCAGCTTCTCCTACGTGTAAGCAGGGCTGTCACTGGCGACCCTTTGGCCAAACACTAATCCCAGGGCTTATTTTTCCAGAACAGGACCGTGTTTGTGGGCTTACTGGGCCTCAACCTAAGGACCTCCCCATAGAGCTCACAGCAGAGAAAGTGGCAACAGCCTTCCGGAACCTGCACCAGGACCTGAGGCAGACTCTGCGAGATCGGGTAACTGCTCTCCTCAGTGCACTCACTTCCCCTGCCCCTCTGCTGAGCTTAGCAGCAAAATAAGGTGGTGTGGCCGAGCTGGCTCTAGTTCCCTGTGCCAGTGCAGCCTAGACCTGCTCCATCATGGGGAGAGGGGAATACCCCCTCTGTAGGGATCCCACTTACTACTACTGCCCCTGTTGGTAATGGCCCTGCCCTGTCTGAGTCTATGCCCTAGGCTTCCCTCTCTCTGCTGTCTTGGCACCGTGTGTGTGTAGCTTCATACAGCCTCTCCTGCTTTCTCCAGGATGATGCCAGGAACAAGGCTCAGAAGCTGGAGCAGGAGCTGAGCAAAAAGGAGGCCGAGAGGGACTGTCTCAGAGCCCACACCCAAGAGCTGCAGAAGTGGTTGTCCCAAAGCCAGGAAGGTATGGCTGCCCTCCTTCCCACTGTACCAGGCCCACTCTGCTTTATCAGCAAGGGAGTGAAGATGGCAGTTGGGGGAGAGGAAGAGCCACTGTGAGAGCCCACACAGACTGGCGCTCCTGAATAGACTGTGACTCATTGCAGAGAGACAGCCCTGGTTCTCTGCTGTGCTCCTTGCAGTACTTGAAGAGTCCTATCTTCTCTCCTCCTGCCTTGTGCTAACCTGGGGCATTCCTGAGTAATGGAGGCTTCTCCTCCGTTTTCCAGTGCATTAGCTCTGTCTCCTCCCCCAGGATCCTTGCGTTATTGCAGTTGTCAATAAATCATGTGCCTCTGCTACCTTCCCCAGTTTTCTACAATCTGCTGCTTCTGCTTCCTTCTCAACCCTCCCCTTCCTAGCCCTGATACAGTCTGAGCACAGGCTGCTGCTGAACCTCCCGCCCTCAGCAAAATGCTTGATGAAGACACTGTTTCTCATCTCCCCAGTCACTTTTCACATACAACAGCAGCCCCTCGAACAGATCTCACTCTGGGTCTTGCCCTAGGCTATAGCACAGTAACTACTCCCCATGTAGCTAATTGTCCTGTCTCTCTCACTCTTCCTCGCTTCCCACGGCCTCCAGTACTGTGAACCCCTCCATACCACAACTATGCGGGCATCTTCTGTCATGGCACCACTCGTACCCACCAAACACTTGGAATTGTCTGCCTTTCAATATAATGGATTGTCCCCTGTTCCTGTGTAGTGGAACATAAACTCCCTATCCTCCTGCCCTAGACCAGTCAGTATTTTATAGGCTTCTATCATGTCCCCTAGGCCTAGTTGAACAGTCCGAGTCTTTTCAGTCTATCTCTGTGGCAGAGCCCCTTATTGCCCGTCTTGGGATTCTTTCTAATTCTGCAACATCCTTTTGCAACCTTATTGCTCCCTCCTTTGTGGTACCAGCTCCTCTGCACCCAGACTTGTCCTTGGATGGAGCCCTACGTCAGTTGGTATTCATCCTTTTCCTTCCTATATATTTTCCTTTTGTAATCTTATCCACCTCTGCTCTCACTACTATACTGAAGATGCTCACTGCACCAGTCTGTTAATCTAATCTTATTGACTGCTCCTTCTTCACTCCCTCTGCCTGTGAACTCTGGTTTCACCTGAGCTTCCTTAAGCCAAATACCTCAGACCAAGATACTTCTCTGAGCATAACCCAATCTCCCCTTTGTGGGCTGGAGCCTGGGAAGCAAAGGGCAGTTGAATGGAAAGATTATGGCTCTTGCCCAGCATTGTTTGGTTTTGTTTTGGTTCCTCTTCTCCCCCTTCCCCATTGCAGAGATGCGGATGGTAGAAGGGAAGCAGGGCTCACTCCAGGCCATGCTGCAAGAAGAGGTCATTGCCCTAAAGAAGGAGGTTGTGACGTTGCATGGGGAGGTTGCATCCTTGGAGAGGAGCCTTGAGGGCACCGAGAAGCAAAGAAGAGATGTTGTGGTGAGGCTGGCAGATGGCCCTGAAGCTTTGTTACATAATGGCCATTCAAGGAAAGCCTGGACAGAGCTCTTTTAACACTGCATTCTTGGGAACAACCCTGCCCTGGCCCCAGAGCCACTGAATGGAAAACCTCTGCACAGTGCCATCTCCCAGGTCTATTTTCTAATTTCTGGTGCTCCCCTCAAGGTTAGAAGCATGTGTAACCAGACAGAGTGTGCAGACATTGAGCAAGTTTCCCCTATCCCTCCTGCAGCCCCTCTGTCATGCCCCACTATCCAGTCCTAGGCTTCCCATGCAGTGCTACTGAGCCACCTGGCTGCTGATCCACAGTATCCTCACTATTCCAGTCTGAGTTCCACCCCTAGAGTTCTGCCAATGCATTTCACTTCTATCCACTCACACCCCTGCTGTTCCAGGCTTGGGATTTTCATGAGCCACTGATAATCTTCACACACTGAGGAGACTGCTCTAAGGAAAGAGGGGGTTACAGTTGGAGACACAGGCAGGGTTTGTTCACTGTGAATATCAATAGCTGGGCAGGCATCTGGTGAGCGTGAGAACCCTTTGGTGTGTGTGTGAAGGTGGCTGATATTATGCGACATCTGGACAGACTTCCAGTAAGTTCTGGGGAGCAGGCTGTGGCCATGGTACATACTAGTACCAGCGACACTGGGAGCTCAGGAAGCTAAATTTAGATTTAGGTACTTCCGTACCTGGTAAGTTTTATAAAACATCTAAAAGAGCCTATCATAGTGTTTAAACAGCACAGCTTCTGCCAAGGAAAACTGTGCCTCATTAATCTATTAGAATGCTGTCATTAAAGTAATGGGTAAAGGAGAACTGGTTGATGTAATTTATTGGACTTTCAAAGTCTTTGACAATGTCCCTCAGAAGGGGTTGTAAAGGAAATGGAATAGTCATGGTATGAGAGGCAAAGTATTGTTATGGATCAGAAATTGGTTAAGGTACTGACTCTGCAAAGACTTCCACATATGCTTTGCTTTACTACTGTGAGTAGTCTTCCTGAGATCATTGGAACTACTCTCAGCAGTGAAGTTAAGCACATGCATAAGTATTTGCAGAGTTGGGGCCTAAAAGACAGAAAACAAAGAGAAGGAATGCTTGGTTCACTTTCATAGTTGAAAAAAGGTTAACAGCTGGCTGCCCCAGGGCTCTGTGCTAGGACCAGTGTTGTTTAATATATTAGTTATCTGGAAAAGGTGTGTATGTATTGAGGAAGCAAAATTTTCAGATAATAATTTTGTGTTAAGACTAGTCAAGGCTGGAGAAGACTAACTTCAGAAGGACCTAACTAAGTTACACAGATAAGCAGCATGATAGCAAATGAAATTCCATGTTGATAAATGCAAAGAGAATTTTAAAAATAATTGTAATGCCATTCTCTAAATTAATGGAATGCCCTCACCTGTAACACGGTGTGCAGTTCTGGTCATCCCATCTCAGAGTGTTGCAGTAATGGAGGTGCTTGATTCAGGACACATGATGAGAATGATTAGAGACCTGGATAAACTTCCATATGAAGAGAAGTTGAAAGGCATGGGACTGTTTATCTTAGCAAGGAGATGAATACAGCACAGTAGGCAGGAGGAAGAGGAAAGGGGTCAATGAGGATAGCTGGAGGGGAATGGAATTAGCCAGACATACTTACAGTAGTTTTTCAATACAATTACAATTACAATACAATTTTTCAGGTTAACTTTTGTAATAGTTGTGATGGGATCCCTGGGGTGCAGCCTGGGACCATTGGACCGCTGTGCCCTCTTAACTCTCCAGCCTGAGCTGTCTCTCACAATGCTTTGCTAATGACAAGCAGCAAACCCCTCCAGGCGCTGTTATCACTCAGGATAACCGCATGCGGAGCACCACACCCGGCTAGATTGCATGAATGCTCCCAGAGCCACTCATGAATCACACAGAGAAAGGCACCAGCTGAATCCCTCCCAGCCTTGTACAACAGGAACATACCACCTTGCGCTGCTCGTCTTGAGCAGTGCAAATGTATTAATTCATTCACCACTTCATCAAAGGCAAGTGGATATACACTAGCCTTTGCATACCTGAGCAGATTCACCAGACACTTCAGGCAAACTCACTGGTAAAGATAAACAGTTAAATACATTTATTGACTACAAAAGATAGATTTTAAGTGATTATAAGTGATAGGCAAAAAGTCAGAGTGGTTACCAAAATAAAATAAAATATAAGCACGCAGTCTAAACTCTTAACCCTATTAGACTGGGCAACATCTAGATTAAGCAGTTTTTCTCACCCTCACTGGATATTGCAATTCATAGTACACAGGTTTCACCCTTGAAACCTAGGCCAGTCCCCTCTATTGGAGTCTTCAGAATGTCCTTGTTGCTTGCAGCATAGGTGGGGGAAGGAGAAAGGCCATGTATGAGGCTACTGTGTTCTGTTTTATACTCTTAGTCTCAGGTGCTTGGAGAGCACAAGTCCAGGCATGTCTGGTGAGCATTTCTGAGACCCCAGGCAAGGTTGAGCAATTCCCCTGGTGTGGCCTTATGCAGGTGAGTCATTGAATTGTAGCTCCCTTGCTAGACAATGGCTGTTGATGGGTTGTTTGACACCCAACCAGGCATTGCTTGCTTTCCTTGGCATTGTCTCTGGAGAGCTAGTATCTGGGCACTTGCCAAAGTCACAGCATATTTTAGTGACAACCATGCAGCACATTCTCATAACCTCATATGCATTAATGATACACATACTTAGATGGAACAGTGGGTTTCAGCAGATCATAACCTTTCCCATGAGACCTCACGTGGCATGCTTTATATGTAAGATCACAATTATATATAAATGAGGAATATGGGGGTTACAGGGCACACTCCCATGGTATAGAATGTCACAATAGTCATATGAATAAAAACATGAAGTTGCTAGATTCATGTATGTTTGAATTATGATTCAGGGATTTTTTTTCCCATTCCTAATTATCTCTGCTAAGAGAGTAACTTCACCCACCCTTCAGGAGCTACAACCAGAAGTAACTCAAAGGCATGATCTACACTCCAAAATAGTGCTGTTTCATTAATGATTTTGGCTGAATCAATGGTGATTACCGCTTGCCCATGTCTGCATGTACTGCTACACCACAGGTATCATCAGCTCAACTAAATCAGCTGCTGAAACAGTGCTATATCCTTGTGTAGACAAGTCCTAGGGGAGAAAGGGCAATTCTCGAGTTTCCACTAGTGACCAAAGAATAAGAAAAATTAGATGGGAGAGAAAAGCCACCCCAACTGTAAGAGTTATTCCACTAAGAGCCACACTTGTAGAACTTGGGTGTCACATCATCCAGGCAGTAGAGCTACAGCCCAGTTCTGAGATGGGAAGAGTCATCGAGATTTATTTTCAAGTCATTTTCTTTCTGTTTCAGCATGAACGGGACATGCTGCAAGCAGCTAAGGAGAAACTGGTACGGGAGATGGACCTTCTCCAGGAATCAGTCTCTGCCTCTGAGACTCGGGCAAACATAGCAGCAAAGATGAGCCGCTCCCTAGAACAAGAGCTTCAAACAACCCTCTCTGCCCTGAAAATGAAAAGTGAGGAAGCAGAGACTCAACAGGAGGGAATCCAAACATTGCAGAAGGAGGTTGCCTTGGGGAAGGCTTTGCAGGAAAATCTGGATCACCTGACTCTTGCCTTAAGCCAGAGAGATGGAGAAATGGAAACACTGCAAGAACAGATTAGCGAGCTGGAGCAGCAGAGAGAAGTGCAAAGAACAGCTTTAGATCACCTTACTAAAGCCCTAGAAGAGAAGGACAGAGAGGTGGAATCCCAACAAGAACAGATTCAGGAACTAGAGAATCAGAGGGAAATGCAGAAGACTGCTCTAGAACGACTGACTTTAAACCTAGAGGAGAAAGTAAAGGAAATTAAATTCCAGGAAGAGAAAATCCAGACTCTGGAAGAACATGGAAGATCACAAATGAAAGCTCTGCTGGAGGAGCGCTATCTGATCAAAGCAGACTTGAGGGAAAAAGATTGTGAGCTTATGTCTCAGAGAAAAGTAGCTGAAGAATTGAAAGAGGAGGAGAAAAAGCAGGTGAAGGTTCTGCGCACAAGCCTAGAACACATGAAAGCAATTCTCGGGGACAAAGAGCGTGAGATCGAATCGCAGCGGGAGCAGATAAGGATTTTCCAGCAGTATGAGGATCAGCGGGAGGAAGAGCTACAGGACCTGCGGGAGAAAGTAAAACAGATGACCCTCACTCTGACTCAGAGAGATCAAGAGCTTGAGTCACAACAAAAGCAAATTCAGAATAGTAAGGAAGAGATGGAAATGAAGCTAAAGCCTCTTTGTGAACATCTGGAGCAAACACAAGCAGCCTTAAAAGACAAAGACAGAGAGCTGGAATTCCAAATACAGAAACATGAGGAAGAAGCAGAAGGGCAGATGAAGGTTTTACAGAGAGATTTAGAATATGCCAAGGAAGCACTAAAGGAGAGAGATGGAGTCATTAAGTCTCAGAAAGAGCAGATCTGGACACTCCAAAAACAAGAAAGAGAAGTTGAGCAACAGGTGAAAACTCTTGACTGTCTTGAAGCAATATTAAGGGAGCGAGAGCAAGAAATCGAATCCCTGCAAAAGCAATATGAGGAGCACAAGACAGAGGAGGAGAATCAGGCAAGAGTCATGCAAGCAAATCTTCAACAAACACAGGTGACTCTGAGGGAGAGAGAGGGGGAAATAGAGGCCCTTGAGGAAGAAATCCATAAGCTTCAGCAGCATGAGGAAGATGCAGTGACACAGACTAAGGCTGTCTTGAAGACACTTGAATATACCAAATCATCTCTACAAGCCAGAGACCAGGAGATAGAGTCTTTGCAAGGGCATGTCAAGGAGCTGTTAGGGCAGAAAGAGCTGGAAGAAAAGTGTGTCAGGAGCTTACAGCAGGATCTAGACAGAATGAGCCAAATAGTGAAGGAGAAGCATGTAGAACTCCTCAAGCAGGCGGAGCAAATTAGCATATACCAACTTCAAGAAAAAAGAATGCAGGTGGCACTAAAGTCCTGCCAGAACCAAGCAAGTTGTCTAGAGGAAGTTGTAAGAGAGCGAGAGTGGGAGAATGAGACTCTCATTCAACAGCTCCAGCACCGAGAGGAAGAGCAGGAGACCCTGCACCATCTCCAGCTTACACTGGCTGAGAAGGAGGAGAGACATCACAGAGAGAGAGAGCAGCTTCTAGAAGAAGCCCTGAACAAGAGGGAACAGGAGATCAAGGCCCAAGATGAGCGAAAACAATTGGAAGAGGAGGAGGCAAAGGGTCTTCAAGAAAATCTCCAGCATCTCCAGCAGACACTGGCCAAAAAGGATGAGGAGATCAAACACCAGAGAGAGCGAGTCAGGGGCCTGGAGGAGACTCTGAGAGGGAGAGAGCAGGAGCTGAGGACACAGGGTGAGCTCCTGAAGCAGCTCACCTCTGCTCTGCAAAGGAGAGCTGGTGAAGGGGAGACTCTAAAGAGCCAAATCCAGAAACTCCTGAGATGGGAAACAGAGGAGGCAGCCAAGAGGAAGGTTCTCCAGGAGAGAGACCAGCAGTTGGAAAGGCAGAAGGTGTGGATCCAACAGCTGGAAGAGGAGAAAAAAGTGAAGGATCAGGAACTGGAGCACATGATGGCTGTTCTGAAGCAGACTGAGAGTGTGGAGATAGAATGGAGGGAGAAAGCACAGGCCTTGGCTTTGTCCCTGGCCCAGAGCCAAGCAGCCAGTAGGACCCTGAGGGAGGAAATGGCTGTCCTACAGTGCATGGTATCAGAGCGGGATAAGGATCGGCTTCATCTTCAGGTAGGCAGTTTGGGGGGTGACTTGCATGAAAAGGATGCCTGTCTATTTCTGTCTTAGGAATCCAATGGCACTTTGTTTAGATTCATAGATGTTCAGTCCAGAAGGAACCATTATGATCATCTAGTCCAGTGGGCTACAACCTCTTTACGCCCAAGATCAGTTTTTGAATTTAAGGGCAACCAAGGATCTACCCCACCCCTTCCCCCAAAGCCCTGCCCCACTCACTCCATTCCTCCCCCCACCCCGGTCACTCGCTCTCCCGCACCCTCACTCACTTCCACTGGGCTGGGGTAGAGGGTTGGGGTTCAGGAGGGAGTGCGGGCTCTGGGCTGGAACCGAGGGGTTTGCAGTGTGGGAGGGGGCTCTGGGCTGAGCCTGGGGCCTGGGTGCACGAGGGGGATC
The DNA here is from genome assembly GCF_028017835.1 of Emys orbicularis. Lineage (NCBI taxonomy): Eukaryota > Metazoa > Chordata > Testudines > Emydidae > Emys > Emys orbicularis. The sequence continues at coordinate 33,494,698 of NC_088694.1, read as the reverse complement.
TGGTCTGGGGCAGAGTGTTGGGGTGCAGGAGGGGGTGGGGGTGCTGGCTCTGGGAGGGGGCTCAGTGCTGGGGTTTGGGGTGCGACCTCCTGCTGGGCTGCACTTACCGCTAAGGCAGGCTCCCTGCCTACCCTGGCCCCACGCCACTCCTGGAAGGGGCCAACACACCCCTGTGGCCCCTGGGGGTGATGGGCAGCACGTGGCTCCATGCGCTGCCCCTCTTTGCAAGCACTGCCCCCTCAGCTCCCATTGGCCACAGCTCCCTGTTCTCGGCCAATGAGAGCTGCGGGAGCAGTGCTTGCCGGCAGGAGTAGTACGCGGAGGGAGCAGCGTGGGGGTGGAGCAGGCAGGGAGCCTGTCTTAGCAGCAGCCCTGCTGTGGCACCGAAGATGGAATATCAGGGTTGGAAGAGACCTCAGGGGCTCATCTAGTCCAACCCCCTGCTCAAAGCAGGACCAATCCCCAACTAAATCATCCCAGCCAGGGCTTTGTCAAGCCTGACCTTAAAGACCTCTAAGGAAGGAGATTCCACCACCTCCCTAGGTAACCCATTCCATGCTTCACCACCCTCCTAGTGAAAAAGTTTTTCCTAATATCCAACCTCAGCTTCCTCCACTGCAACTTGAGACCATTACTCCTTGTTCTGTCATCTGCTACCACTAAGAACAGTCTAGATCCATCCTCTTTGGAACCCCCCTTCAGGTAGTTGAAAGCAGCTATCAAATCCCTCCTCATTCTTCTTTTCTGCAGACTAAATAATCCCAGTTCCCTCAGCCTCTCCTCATAAGTCATGTGCTCCAGTCCCCTAATCATTTTTGTTGCCCTCCGCTAGACTCTTTCCAATTTTTCCACATCCTTCTTGTAGTGTGGGGCCCAAAACTGGACACAGGACTCCAGATGAGGCCTCACCAATGCCGAATAGAGGGGAATGATCACATCCCCTCGATCTGCTGGAAATGCTCCTATTTATATAGCCCAGTATGCCGTTAGCTTTCTTGGCAACAAGGGCACACTGCTGACTCATCTAGTGTGACCTCCTGCATAGCACAGGCCAGAGAACCTCATCCAGTGTTTTCTGCATTGAACCTGTAGATTCTGGCTGAGCTAGAGGGAAACTTTTAAAAAGTGACCTCCCATTTCAGTGTAAACACTTCAAGTGATGGAGAATCCACTACGTCCCTTGGTAATCTTTCCAGTGGTAAATGATCACCCTCACTATTAAAACGAAACAGAGCTCCACAGTGATGGGTGTGGGTGCTTTCAGCTGGTCGGCTCTGCCATGTCCAGGCAGGTTTAGCTGTCACACATCTGGTTGTCTAGCAGCTACTAACCACGGACTGCTGGCCCCCTCCCCTCTGGAGGAAACCAGCCACTTTGGACCAACTGAGAACCAAGAGTTGTTTGCCCGGGAAGAGGGACAAAGGAGAAGGAGCAGGTTGAATGAGTTAAGTGTGGTCTGCGAGAAGCAGGAACGCTGCTGAACTGGGGGCAGTGAGAGGGAGCCCTGGGCTCCGGTCAGACTCAGATGGATTTGGCTGTAGCTTCCCATTCTCTATGCTCACCTAAAGGCTTTCTACGCTGTATTACAGACACTTAATAAATCTTCTGTTTTACAGTGCTGTCTGAGAGTCACTCCAGTCTAACGAGGTTGGGGATGCATTGCTTCCTTTGGGTGTGCAAGTCTCCCTTCAGGGGTCAAGTGCGAGTGGACTCACTGAGGGGACCTCATGGAGTGAGGCAGGCATGCTGAAAGCTCAGAAGTGTGGTCCCAGGAGGCGATGGAGGCTTAAAGGGCTTAGCCCCACAGAGAGAGTGCAACCCTCAAAGAGGACTGACACACTAAAGGGGGTTCCTCCCAGGAACCGTACGGAGCCAAGGGAAAGAGCACTGGGCCTGTGGTACCATGACAACTGGTAGTGGGGGGTGGGTTGGCAGTCCGTGGTCATTAGTTGCTAGGCAGCCAGATGTCCGGGTCATTGTCTTCTGGGTTCTCCATGGGCGTGCGGCCTAGGCAGTTAGGCGACAGTCACACCTGGGTTTCTGGGTCTCTGCAAAGAGTAATCACCCTTCCCCCACCGTCTGGGTACACATGCAGCAAATAGGGGAAACTGTGGCACACACAATTCTCATCCAAAGCACTAGGAGAAATTTCTACTTTGTCACAATTAGATAGACCCATACCTTCCCAGTCTCCTGGGCTAGGGAACCTATTGCTCTGTGTTTCCTGGGCCTCCTGGTGCATGTGCACCTGCTCTGTATTCTCAGCACTATAAACTTTTAGCAGTTGGTGCATTGTTCATCCTCTGCCCCCCAGTTTTGATTCAGTGCAGCAGAACCATTCCATCTGCCTCAGAGCAGATATTGCCTTTAGCACTGAAGATGTGGAGAGGATTTCATAACCCTCCTGGAGGTACTCCAAGAAATCCTTAAGTCTGGCACAAGAGCAGCCCAGAGTTTCCTAAAGATCAAAGCCTCAAAACAGAAGCTTGGATCAGCCAAAACCACTAAATGCCAGTACTAGATGAGAGCTCTGGCGGTGCAGACCTAGCCCCATTCACTAAGCCCAGTCAAGTGGCTTCACCACTGACACATCCTGCACCATCACCATGAAGGCCAGAGACCCCAAATGTCAGCTCTTTGATGTAGTTCACGTGACTCTTCTTGGAGTGCCCAGGACTGAGTCACCTTGTTATCCTCCTGCCTCTAATGATGCTTAACTGTGCTCCCTGACACCACCGGTTTGCTAACCACCCAATATACTCAAGGCTCTGCTAGCATTCACTCTGCTTTGCAGATTAACAGTAGGTTTACCCCCAATCTCCGAGCCCCTCGGAAAGCATCCTCCTGTAGTATCCAGCCCCTGTCACTGGACACTGACAGGAATTATGAGGGTTGCTCTCCCCAAAGGAATAGTATACACAACACTTGACTGGTACAACTCAGGTTCAGGTCTTTGATATCATCACAGAACTGAGATATATTTATAGTGAGAACACCCATAAGTTTATTATCACATGCTAAGATTTCAGAGATAGTGAGTAAGGTTACATATAAAACAAAAGTATAACGCCCTTCCTAGAGATTAAATTTAACAGGCTAAGGCCTTGTCTAAAGTAGTTTTATCTCACCTAAAGCAATCTCCCAACATGTCCAGCCAGGATGGTTGGGAATCATTTTTCATGAATGCAAAAAGCATTGTCCTTTTTTCTTCTTCAGTGAAGGATAACAAAATGTCTTTTCTTCTCCTCCTTATATTCTCCAAAACTCATTGTTTTGTCCCCAGAGTCAGGACAACCTCCTTACCCACTCCCTGATGTGCTGGCTCCATGTTGTCTTCACATCCTGATGTTGATGTCATATGCAAATAGGTTTCCATTATGTTGGCTTATAATGCTTGTTTTACATGTGAACCAAGGCAGACTGGTGAATATACATCCTGTGTCTGGTGAAAACCTACTTGTCAACCCTGCTTTGATTCAGACTTTAAAACATATTTTCCTGTACATCTTTACAACTCCTTAAATATCATTTGTACATATATCTCACAAAGATTATGAGGATCAGTATGACATAAGCTTTTATTAGGGACTTGACATGACCCTGTTTGGTAATACTATGAAAGCATTGTGAGTTTGTCAGGTCTGACAGGAGTTGCTGTTGTAGAACAGTGAATCCAGCACCAGCTGGCATTCAGATGTTCTCAGGGGCACAGTTGGGGCCTCAATACTTGCAATCAGTGTGCTCCAGTGACTTCCAGTCCACTCAATGCGAACATAAGAGCGACCATATTAGGTCAGACCAAAGGTACATCTAGCCCGGTATCCTGTCTTCCGACAGTGGCCTATGCCAAGTGCCCCAGAGGGAATGAATGGAACAGGTAATCATCAAGTGATCCATCCCCTGTCACCCATTCCCAGCTTCTGTCAAACAGAGGCTAGGGACACCATCCCTACCCATCCTGGCTAATAGCCACTGATGGACCTATCCTCCATGCATTTATTTAGTTCCTTTTTGAACCCTGTTATAGTCTTGGCCTTCACAACATCTTCTGGCAAAGAGTTCCACAGGTTGACTGTGTGTTGGGTGAACAAATACTTCCTTTTGTTTGGTTTTAAACCTGCTGCCTATTAATTTCATTGGGTGACCCCTAGTTCTTGTGTTTTGAGAAGGAGTAAATAACACTTCCTTATCTATTTTCTCCACACCAGTCATGATTTTATAGACCTCTATCATATCGCCCCTTAGCTGTCTCTTTTCCAAGCTGAAAAGTCCCAGTCTTATTGATCTCTCCTCATACTGAAGCTGTTCCATACCTCTAATCATTTTTGTTGCCCTTTTCTGAACCTTTTTCAATTCCAATATATCTTTTTTGAGATGGGGTGACCACATCTGCACACAGTATTCAAGATGTGGGCGTACCATGGATTTATATAGAGGCAATGAGGCAGAACCTCTGCCTAAAATGATAAGGCAAGAGGTGCCAAAAGAGAAGCAGCTGCATCCCAACATGGCCTTGCCATAGGCAGCTCCATTGCTGGATTCGCCCCTTCTGCATTTGTGGGGTAATTCTGGGTAGCAGTATATGCTTGGCCCAGTCACTCCTGGTGCTCTGAGAGTCCTGCTTTCAGGACTGCCTTTTCGCTCTTCCTCCTCAGGGTAGGTGTTCTTGTGCCTTGCAGCATTCTTTGTGCTGAGCTCGGATAGGTGGTGCTCCTGGCACAGAAAACTCTGGCTTCAGTGCTGGCTCCCCCCGACACCTTTGCTGGTGGCTGCAGTGCAGCCAGTGTCAGTGCTCTGAGAGGCTCTGTCTTCACTTCATGATCTAGACAGTTAGGGTGGGGGCTGGCTGAGGTGAGTGCGAAGAGGAGCCGGGTGATGCCGTATCTACTGTGGAGGAGATCCAGGACAGCAAGCTGATGGGAGGATCTTAGCTTACCCATGTGTTTGTAAAAGCTGGTGCAGACAGCAGAATCTGAGCTGAAACCAGTCCATGAAATAGGAATCACTTGGGCTAGGAAATCCTGTCAATAGGGTTGCAGCACCTTTGCTCCTTGCTGGGGGCTGGCTGGAGGGGACTGTGTAGCATACCCCCTCAAGCTGCTGCCCAGTCTCAATGGAAGTACCAGAAAAAGTATGTCCAGTCTCCACAGAGAGTGAGGTGGTGGAGGTGGCTATGAGTGGCTGGCAATACACACAGTGCTGGCCCACTGCACAGCAATGGCACTGAGCTCCATTGGGATGAAGGGTGTACCTCACTGGCTATGACCCTTCACGTTCAGGACTAACAGACCTTCATGGCCCTGCTGTCAAGGATCAGACCACCTAGGACCACTTGCTGGGCTGCTCCCTGACTAACTGTGCTGCAAGGTAGCCAGTAAGTCCATGTAGTGTGGTGGCAGTCATCCCTCCCTCTCTGGGTCGGAGGGAGGCCACACTACATCACTGGGGTCACTGCCTAATATCAGGTGGTAGCGCCTAGACCCTCTTGGCAGGGCAGAGCACCAAACAGTCTGGGGCCTAGGCCCTCAGGCAGGACAGAGCAAGCCAGCGGTCTGTCGGCTCTGGCCCTCGGGCAGGGCAGAGCTAACAGGCAAACACAGGCTGTTCAGCCTGAAGTGGAGAGACAGCCACCCCAGGGATGGGGTTGGCAGCAGGGGGTAGGAGGACCCGGGCCCACACTACTCCACCGGGTCCCAGCCTAGGGCCCTAACAGTGGCGGCGTGTTCTGCCACTGGGTCAGTCTGGATCCAGCTGAAACACGCTGACGCCAGCACTGACAGCAATAACCAGACTAAACTCTGGCTTCCCTGGGCTACTTCTTAATACAATTCGGACTGGGGCTCTGTTGTCCTGGGGTCCTCTGCCTCATTGGGGTATTCAGCCACTGGCAGTCCCACCAGCTCCTCTGTGGACTTGGTTCTCCTCCATGGTCAGGGCGCCACCCAGCTCGGCAGCTGGGGCAGAGGCCTGCAGCGAGCAAGATATGTCTGCCTCACTGGGAACAGCAGTGAGTGCCCTCTCCAGCAGGGGGCACTGCAGCCCTGGCTTCCAGAGGATGATCTGTGCTGTTTGTCACTCCTACAGGAGCAGCTTGCTTCAGCTCTCAGAGACCTAGAGGAGAGCGTTCCAAACAAGGCTCTGAATGGAGATGCGGATCTGCTGCTTAGAGAGGAGAGAGCAGGGAAACAGCAGGTGAGGGAGGGGAGAGTGGGCAGGGCCCGTGTACACATGGGAGAGGAGAAGTAAGAAGTATGTATCTGTCCTGGATTAATTTTGCCCTGTGGCTGTGCTGGAGGGTGGCCCCTGCGGGGTGCTGGTGCCTATGCTTTGGGAGTAGAGGGAGCGACTGATGAGCGCTCCCCATCAGGCACAGTGTGCTTCTCTGTAGGCCTCCCTAGTCAGCTTTGTACAGATTCCCCACTCTGAGCATCTGGGACACACATCCATCTGGCACAGGCTCACCAAGACTCTGCTCTCTACACCCCCCAGGCCATGGGAGAGGAAGAGGAGCAGCTGGCAGCAGGGGCAGAGAGGAGACTCCTACAGCAGCGACTGGAACGTCTGCAGCGAGCTGTCGCAAGGCTGGAACATGACAACGCTGAGCTGCAGCAGCTCAATGCCCAACTCAGGAGGACTCTAGAGCAGGTGAGCCAGATTCCTAGTGCCTTTGGCACTCTGGGATGACAGCACCCCCATGTGCTCCGGCACCACCTGCCCACCCCCGCACGCTCCAGCACTGCCCGTCCGCCCCCACCAGCCCCGCCCACCCGTGCCCACGCCCTCCGGCACCGCCCACTCCCCAGCGCTCCATCACCGCCTGCCCACGCCCTCCAGCACTGCATTCTCATGCCCACACTCCCAGCACTCCAGCACTGCCCAGCCACACCCACCAGCACCACCCACCCGTGCCCACGCCCTCTAGCATCTCCCACTCCCCAGCGCTCCATCACTGCCTGCCCACGCCTTCCAGCACTGCCCTCTCATGTGCTCCAGCACTGCCCAGCCACACCCACCGGCACCAACCACCCGTGCCCACGCCCTCTGGAACCTCCCACTCCCCAGTGCTCCATCACCGCCTGCCCACGCCCTCCAGCACTGCACTCTCATGTGCTCCAGCACTGCCCGTCCACACCCATCAGCACCACCCACCCGTGCCCACGCCCTCCGGCACCGCCCACTCCCCAGCGCTCCATCACCGCCTGCCCACGCCCTCCAGCACTGCCCACGCTCTCCAGCACTGCATTCTCATGCCCACACTCCCAGCACTCCAGCACTGCCCAGCCACACCCACCAGCACCGCCCACCCGTCTCCAGCACCGCCCACTCCCCAGCGCTCCATCACCGCCTGCCCACGCCCTCCAGCACTGCCCTCTCATGTGCTCCAGCACTGCCCAGCCACGCCCACCAGCACCACCCACCCGTGCCCACGCCCTCCGGCACTGCCCACTCCCCAGTGCTCCAGCACCGCCTGCCCACGCCCTCCAGCACTGCACTCTTATGTGCTCCAGCACTGCCCATCCCCGCCCACCAGCACTCCGGCACCACCCACTCCCCAGCGCTCCAGCACCGCCTGTCCATGGCCTCCAGCACTCCCCACGCCCTCCAGCACTGCACTCTCATGTGCTCCAGCACTGCCTGTCCACGCCCACCAGCACCACCCATCTGTGCCCACGCCCTCCGGCACCGCCCACTCCCCAGCGCTTCATCACCGCCTGCCCACGCCCTCCAGCACTGCACTCTCATGTGCTCCAGCACTGCCCGTCCACGCTCACCAGCACCACCCACCCCCCAGCACTCCGGCACCGCCCACTAGTCAGCACTCCAGCACTGCCCACGCCCTCCAGCACTGCACTCTCATGTGCTCCAGCACTGCCTGTCCACGCCCATCAGCACTGCTCACCCGTGCCAACGCCCTCCGGCACTGCCCACTCCCCAGTGCTCCAGCACCGCCTGCCCACGCCCTCCAGCACTGCCCATGCCCTCCAGCACTGCACTCTCACGTGCTCCAGCACTGCTCGGCCACGCCCACCAGCACCACCCACCCGTGCCCACGCCCTCTGGCACCTCCCGCCCCCTAGCGCTCCAGCACCGCCTGCCCACGCCCTCCAGCACTGCCCACGCCCTCCAGCACTGCACTCTCGTGCTCCAGCACTGCCCGGCCATGCCCACCAGTACCACCCGCCCCCCAGCACTCCGGCACCGCTTGCCCATGTCCTCTAGTACTTCCCGCCCACCCCCACGCACTCCAGCACTGCCTGCCCATTGTACCCACACACACTCATTCCAGCATTAGCTGGTCTTGCTCCAGTGTGAAGCCCTTTCTGTCCTACTTCCTTCCCCCGCCACCACCTGGAGGTAAGTGCCTCTGAGTGGAGAACCTTCTCTGCCCACCTGATACCCCAGGTTATTAGCTCCTTGCTCCCTGGCAGACTGCTGTGACCCTTTCTCTGTGTTCTGTGTGCAGGTGGAGCATGAGCGGAGGAGGCTGAAGAGGGATCGTGCTGGCCTCTCACTGCCAGATGCCTGTGGACTTCCTATGTCTGACTCTGGGCAGAATAAGGCATCAACTTCAGGACAGGTAAGAACAGGGAGGGGAGCCTGAGCATGTGACCCTGGCAGAGTCCCGCCTGCTCTGGTCTAGTCCTGCCCCAAGCAGACTGAGGACTAAAGGCCTTCTCTTTGCATTTTCTTCCCAGGAGGAGGCCCGGACTCTCCATAGGCGACTCGCCGAGTTGCAGAAGCAGGTTAGGAGTAGAAAACCTCTCATCTAGATGGTCGTATCTGCACGGGTGGGGCACACCAGTGTGGAAACTCCTAGGAATGGGGGCCTGGAAGGGGCCTGGCTCTGAGGGAGCTTGTAGCACTGGGCCAGCCCTGGCTGTGAGGGGGCTGTAGTGCTAGGGCCCAGGGCAGAGCAGGTCTGTGAGGGAAGAAGCAGCTGTGAGGGGATCTCAGTGCCAGGCTGGGCAGAGCTTTGAGGGCACTCATAGCACTGGAATCCCAGACCAGGTAAGGCGTGGCTGTGACAGGGCTCACAGTGCTGAGGCACCAGGTGGGCCGCAGCTGGGAGGGGGCTGTAGCATTGGGGTGGGGCGCGGCTGGGAGGGGTTTGTAGCGTTGGGGGTGCTGAGGAGGGTGGGGCACAGATGGGAGGGTTTGTAGCATTGGGGTGCTGGGCGGGGCAGGGCATGGCTGTGAGTGGGCTGGTAGCCCTGGGGCGCTGGGCCTGGGGGGGGCATGACTGTTGGGGAACTGGTAGCACTGGGGCAGGATCTTGAGAGAAGCAGAAGCCAGGCAAGTCACTTCTTTTCCTTCGGCCCCTTGAGCTCAACCTGTTCCTCTTCCTTCAGGTGTCTCTTCTGCAAACCCAGCTGGTGCTGGAGCGGAAGCACAAGCAGGACTACATCAAGTGCTGTGCAAAGACCAGCCAGGAGCTGTCGGGCCTACACCAGGAGCTCTCTCACTCCTTAGCAGCTGTGGCCAGGGAGCCCAAGGCTGCTGTTCTAGAAGCAGAAACGCGGAAGCTGGATGAATCCCTGAACCACAGCTTGGCCTTGGTGGCTCTAGGGTGGGACGGCCAATCTCCTGAGATACACCCTCTGAGTTCCACACCCAGAGCAGCCCAGCAGAATGAGTTGAGGTAGCAGGATCAGCGTTCAGCAAATGGGTCACAACACGGGCAAGGTCCAACCCTACGTGTGGTTTGGCAATGCCGTTTTCAAAGGTGCCATGGACAATAGACTCTTGCCCACCTTGCCGAAGAATCCTACATGCCAGTGGAAAAGGTGGTGATTGTCCCTTCAAGAGCCATCCCTTCTGTTTTCATGGGCCAGACCTCCTCAGGGTCCAGCCTGCCCGCTGACGTGGCCCCGATTCTCATAGCCCCAGCCGAATACCAGTCCTCAGGAACATTGAACCACATGGTTGGTTGTGGCACATGGGAGGATGGAACCAATAAGAACATGGGTTTTCCCCCTTCTTCACAGCCTGTGTATCCTGGGGAATGTCCCCAGAGTGTGCAGAGACCTGCTGCAGGGAGTGAATTCAGGAGCGTGGGGTTGTGTCAAAGCTGAGACCTGGGGCGGGGGGCAATAGTGCTCACCATGGAAACACCATAGGCAGCAGTGTTCACCATGGAAACTTTCCAGCCGGACTATGCTAGGGGATCAGAGGCTGGAGCTGGCCTGAGCAGGGCTCAGAGATTGGAGGCGAGCTGGAAAAAGCCTCTAGGGTTGACTGGCCGCAGCAGGTTGGTGGAATTTTCCTTTTCTGAAGCACACGATTGTTGCCTGCCCCAGAAATGTTGCTGTTACAAGGTGCCCCCAGAGATTGCCCTCCTGCTGCCTGGAGAGCTGCTCCCAAATGACGTTGTACTGTTTCTCTTTTAGTAAGAGCTCCAGCGGGAGCTGTATTTTCAGCTTTTACAATAAAGTTATTCCCTATGAAAGAGGTTTATTTTCCCTCGTTTCATCTTTTCCCTCTATCAAAAACCTCCTTCCATGTGGCTCCAGTTCTAAAAATGTCCTTGGGGCTTTCTCTTCCTGACCTGCGCTTCAGTACCGTGAGATGGGCCCTGTCCTGCAGTGGAGCTCTTCCTTGTGCAGTTTGCTTTGTGCCTGGCTGAGCTGTGAGGAAGCTGGGCAGAAGGGGATAGCCCCAGGAAATGTCTCTTCTCCTGCACATTCCCTGCCCTGCTCCCCTACGGCAGGCCAGCTGTTTGTTGCCTGTGCTGCAGAAGGGAAGCACAACACAGACACCACAAACTCAATGTGGGAAAAGGCAGCTAAGGCACCTCTGGAAAATAAACCAAAACACAGAGCTTCAAAAGGAGGTAGAGAGCTGGGGTGGAAATGGCAGATAGTGGCTGGAAACTGCCCAGACTCACTAGTGCAGTTTGTAAAAGCTCTGACGAGCAGTGGCAGCAAGGCCTGGGCTCCACCTGCAAGTTACGCCAGTAAAACTCTTGGCTGGGAGATGATTTTTACTAAGATAGGTATACTGATACGAGCCCTAGTGTGGATGTAGTTATAGTGATGCAGTTATTGCCCTTCCTGTATGGGAACAGCTGTACAGCACCTTTATGCCAATATAACTGAGGGCACCTGTGGGCAGTGGCATACCTTGGTACCCAGTTACAGTGGTACAGCACTCCCATGTAGCCAGGCCCTGGGGAAGACAGCTCAGCCCTGGAATCCTGTTCTGTTTGGAAGGTTTTTCATAACCCCTGGAGCTACAAGCTTACTCTTTAAATGAACGCTTAGATTTGATCAAAGATGATGGCCCTTGCCCTGTGGGAGTGTAGTGAACAGGTGCATTTTCTAGCAGTGGAGTGACATAATTAGATCTTTTCAGAAGAGCTTAAGGAGGTGCTAGTATAGTTTAGTTCCAGCCCCCCGTTCTGAGGCCATTCTTCTGAGGTGAATGACTTCTCAAGTGTTTAGTCAAGTCTGACTGGGACAAGTTTTTCTCTTGGCCTACAAGAAATGGTATGCGCTATCTAATGCAATATGTGTGGGACTGCCACAGGATTATATCACTTTGCTGACATCTTCCAACGAGCCCTGAAAATTGTTGTAGAAAGTCATGATGACCTATCCAAAAGATTAAGCATGGTTCCTCCCCTGTTGCTCTCGTGTGAATCAAGCAGTTCCCCAGCCTCCCTGTGAACTAGTGGGTCTGAAGGATCAAACAATGTGGGTGCAAGGTCTAACTCCTCCTGCTGTGGGGCAAGCACCACCCTCAGACTGACAGGATGAGGGAGAGACTTTCTCTGGGGAAGGACATTCCATTACTGTCCATTAGGGGGTTCTTTGCACCATCTTCTTAAGCAGTGATGCTGGCCACTGTCTGACGGGTCATTGGGCCAGATGGGCCATCGTCTGAACCAGCAGAGCAATTCCTGTGTTCCTAACAGTCCCCAGGGAGCTGCAGTCTAACACAATGAGAGACTAGATGCCCAGGAACACCTGGTTTGAGCCAAATAGGTGGGCACCATAACAAAGGGGCTCTGGTGAGACAATTCCTCCTCCTCCCCACACCTGAAAACAAGCTGGTACCTCTCCAGAGGTTATGCACAGGGGGGACAAGGCATACTGTGACAGGCTCTGCCCACCCAAGACAAGAGTGAATCAGATTCAGTTAAGGCTGCTGTAAGTTAAGTTAAGTTAAGGTAAGGCACACTTTTTTAAAAATCAACACGTCTTAAAGTCTGGGCAATACATAGTTAAGTAAATGTCAATTCCTTTCTATATCAAGAAATATTTCAGTCTTTTCCAGCAAATTTATATTTTATTTTTATAAAACGTCATTTCCTTTAATGATACTAGCTACTGACTTACAGTATTTCCAACCTTGATTCATAGATTCATAGATTCTAGGACTGGAAGGGACCTCGAGAGGTCATCGAGTCCAGTCCCCTGCCCGCATGGCAGGACCAAATACTGTCTAGACCATCCCTGATAGACATTTATCTAACCTACTTTTAAATATCTCCAGAGATGGAGATTCCACAACCTCCCTAGGCAATTTATTCCAGTGTTTAACCACCCTGACAGTTAGGAACTTTTTCCTAACTTTTTCCTTGATGCTCAGTGGTGTTGATCAATACATGATAATACCCCCTATCTGTTACATAGCACTTTTCATCAGTAGATCTCAAAGCACTTTAGCGAGGGGGCAGTATCATTATCCCCATTTTACAGATAGAGAAACTGAGGCAAAGGATGATAAAGTGACTTAGCAAAGGTCACCCAGCTAACCAGTGGCAGAACTAGGACCTGAACCCAGCTCTCCTAAGTCCTAGTCCAACCCCCTATTCACTAAGCCACTGCATGGCACATGATATCAGACTGACTTCATCTCCTGGTACATTAAGGAGACACCCACTTACAACTAAAAAACTCTGGATTCCCAATTTAGTCATGTTATCTCCTGCTGCCAGGGCCTCATGTGGTCAAAGGGTAAAATGAGCAGCATTTGGGAGACAAGGAGCAGTGAATGGCGAGGATTACTGTCCATCAGGATTGCGGAGCTGGAATTGGCTGTCACTTAGAGACAGTAGAGAATAGAGATTGGCTGATCTGACCATTAGTAGGGAAATGTCGAGCAAAAACTGGCTGAGCTAGCTGTCAATCTCGAAAGTCTGAGCAGCAATTGAATGGCTCAGCCTGCCACTGAGAGAAAGAAGCAAGGATCAAGTGGGCTGGTCTATCCTAGTGACCTTCTGTGACCCAAGAACACCTTAACGCCAACTAGCAAGAGGGTTACAAGAATATCCTGCTCTTCGAGTAGTGTCCCTACGGGAGCTCCACTCAAGATGTGCAGCGCCCCTGCACCTTTGAGTGGAGATTTTGCATAGCGGTGTCCATTCGGTCCATGAATGCATTAGTCAGTTTCATGCCCCATCCTATTGTTAGATAGCACTGCATGGGTGAACAACCCCTCAGTTCCTTCTCAACCACCACGGCCTGAGACGAAGCTCTGGCAGTTGTAGTTGCAGTGTGTGTTTGTAGCGTTTGTTCTCACATAGCCCATATTTCCTTTTCTTCTAGCTTCTTTCCTCTCTTTAAAAATAGTTTTTCTTTCTCCTTTCTCTATACTATTTAGATAGTTTTAGGTAGTTAGACATTTTCTGTTTGTGAGACGATGCCTAGTTAGCTTGGCTTCAAATGCTGTTTGTCGTGGCAGAAGGCCCTCCCGGTCAGTGACGGACATTCTGGTTGTATCCGCTGCCTTCGAGGAATTGCATGTCTCTCCAAAGTGCAACTTTTGCCTGGCATTAAAAATCAAGAGCCAGGAAAAACCGAGAAATTAAACTTTGCCTCCTTATGATGGAGCTCTCTTTACACCTGGCCTCCAATCCAGGCCAAGGGACCCCCTTCCCCCGTGTGCCAGGCCCCAAGTAAGTCTGCTGCCTCAGAGCCCCACACTTTCAGGGCACCCAAGAGGCAGATACAGGATTCCTCTCACAAACCCTCAAAGAAAAGTGCCCCAAGTTCACCAGATAGAGACCCTACCTCTAAAATGCCCAGGTCATCGGTTCCCTCAGCTACCCTGGCACCAGCAGCTCTCCAGTCAGGTACTGATGAGGCTTCCAGTTCCTCCCATACCCAGGGCACAGCTAGCGCAAGGCTTCGGCCCCAGAGCAAACCTCAGTACCATCATCAGATCGAAGCAGCAAGAAGAGCTCTTCCGCTGCTCGCTCGGCATTGAAGACGCCTGCTCACGCTCTGATTGCGCCTCCCTTGGAGGGTGTGAAGCACTCAACTTCATCAAAGACTGCACTACTGTAAACACCCCTGGCCACAACTACTTCAGCACAGTCATCAGCATTGGTACCGATGCCCCTGGCGGTACCACAGGAGTTCTGTTTTCCTCAGGACCTGACTGGATCAGAGACTCCCAACTGACCATTCGTCGGCTCCGACATGCTTTCAGTACCAAGAACATCTAGATAACCAGAGATGTGCCCAGTACCAATTCGTTCACCTCAGATGTCTCCAGGCACTCCACTGTTCCTGAGGGAACCAGAGGAAGAGGATTCTGTGTGGATCTCACCTCAGTTCCTCAAGTGTCAGGCCAGGGCTCTCCTCACTTCTGCAGCGGTCCCTTCCCCAAGGCTTCGGCTGGAGCTGTTTGTTTAAAAAAAATTCTTTATTCAAAGAAAAAAAAGGAGGGGAAACCTCAACATTAAGGTAAAGGTAATATTAACAAATAGTCAATGTCTTGTTTGGGTTTCTATAAACTTGTTTGCACTTTTAAATATAGTTATAAGAATATCATAGCAAAAATGATTAAAAATAACAATTTATGCATAAAGCTAACCAAACAATTTCATCGGGTTTCCACCTTTGGCTCCCAAACACAACAAAGCATTGTGCAAATTTAATACCCTTAAAGGGTTTGCATAGACTTGCATTTAACATTTATTTTGGTTTAATTTTATACACTTTTCTTTTATGTTATAGGGAAATAGTGGTTATTAAAGCTTGTGCTTCTAAACAGTTTATAAAAATGGAATTGGTATTACAATCAAATTAACTCTAAAAATCTTGGTAAAAAATCTGTTATTAACTCTTTTGCTAAACCAGAGTGCTCAGCAAGGGAAAGCAATACACCTTCTCATAGAAGATTGTGAGCATCTATTCTAGCTGTTAAGCATTACATTTAGTATAAAATATTAGTAATGCAGCTCATGTAAAAATGAATGTCTATACAACAATTGCAAAAGTATAGCTTGTGATATAAAAAACTTGGTCCCTATTACATTGTAAACACACTTCATTAATCTGTGTATGAAATTTGAGTTACTAGAAACAAAAACCATGTAAAACAAAGAAACAAAAAACTTTATTATGTTAACTAACTTAAGCTGTTTAAGGTTACATCCCACAGACCAAAGACACCAGAAAATCTCAGTAGAAAGGAACCCCCAAGCATCAAGAAAAGAAAAATGAAGTGCCTTATAAATAAAAAACTGGTCAAATACACCTCAATCTACCATATATGGACAGTTAAGTTGGCAATCAGCTAGAAATCACCGTCAGTTAATTTAAACTTGGCCACTATGTAAAAGCAACTGTAGTATTGCTGTATTATATTATTGCCGTACATCATTTACAATGTGCATAACATGGCTAAACTGTTTAACCAACAGACATGTAAAAATCAACAAACGAATGGCAGCAAACAACATGAAGGCAAGGAAAAAAACAAATTGGTAAAGAAATTAAGTTACACGGTAACTACAAATTGGGTAAACAAATTCCCTGGTAGTACCAGTCACACTCTGGAGTCAATAACACTGCATCCTAAGTAAGGCACATTTTATTCAAAACAATCTTGTTCAGTGTCTGGGGACCAATACTAAATGGTGACACAACAATATTTAATAAATTGGTTACTGTCCATTCAGTAGGTTCTCTGAAAGACAGCATCCATAAGAAACAACTAAATCCATGTATCAGAGGAGTAGCCGTGTTAGTCTGGATCTGTAAAAAGCAACAGAAAGTCCTGTGGCACCTTTAAGACTAACAGATGTATTGGAGCATAAGCTTTCGTGGGTGAATGCCCACTTCGTCGGATGCATGGTGCCTTAAAGGTGGCACAGGACTTTCTGTAACTAAATCCATGTCAGCTACTGGTATATCACATAGCAATGCAACCAATAAACTAGAGAACCTAGCTGTTCCTGTTTCCTGCCCAGCAAAGCTTACCAGAGGGTGACAACCAGCAGTAAAGGTGACCTGTAACATGAATGGACAGTACTGGGTAATAATTAATTACAAAATATTGATATATAAAGGCCTCATTTGTAATGTCACTACTCCAAATTTCTGTTTTACTTCTCATATACATAGCACTGTGGGGCACACTATAACAATGCCTAGCCCAGTATTTCAAAACACTCAGCCTACTACCAATAATAATACAGGTGATAACTGTAATTGCCCTATTAGCAGTGTGTTTCTATCTGTGGTACCAAAGTAAAAGTGCCAGGCTACAACACCAGATTGGAAAAGAATTGTTATGCTTGGATATGAGGTGGTGTCATATGTACACACAAATATTTTATATATATATATATATATACACATACACACACACCCATATACAATACAAATACCATATCCATATATATTAATTATCTGGGATTGCCACCAAGGCTCAATCATAAAACTACATACCTCAATCAAAGTCCCAGGCCTAACATTCCCAGGCCCACCATAAGGGACTAGACGTATGATTGGAAAATAAAATCTGTCCATCGGTCGTACAAGGGAATGTGCAGACTAAAGGACAGATGAGGTATGAATGTGTAAATGGCAAAGTAAGGTGACCACATAACAGTGTTTAGCCCACTGTGTCATCTTCAGTCCATGCATTATGCTTTTCCGGGATGATTCATAGATTCTAGGACTGGAAGGGACCTCGAGAGGTCATCGAGTCCAGTCCCCTGCCCGCATGGCAGGACCAAATACTGTCTACACCATCCCTGATAGACATTTATCTAACCTACTCTTAAATATCTCCAGAGATGGAGATTCCACAACCTCCCTAGGCAATTTATTCCAGTGTTTAACCACCCTGACTCATAGACTCATAGACTCATAGACTTTAAGGTCAGAAGGGACCAATATGGTCATCTAGTCTGACCTCCCGCATGATGCAGGCCACAAAAGCTGACCCACCCACAACAGAATCTTCCAGCCTGCGACCCCTGCCCTATGCTGCGGAGGAAGGCGAAAAACCTCCAGGGCCTCTGCCAATCTACCCTGGAGGAAAATTCCTTCCCGACCCCAAATATGGCGATCAGCAGTACCCCGAGCATACAGGCAAGATTCTACAGCCGGACCCTCATTTTAGGAACTTTAGGACAGTTAGGAACTTTTTCCTGATGTCCAACCTAGACCTCCCTTGCTGCAGTTTAAGCCCATTGCTTCTTGTTCTATCCTTAGAGGCTAAGGTGAACAAGTTTTCTCCCTCCTCCTTATGACACCCTTTTAGATACCTGAAAACTGCTATCATGTCCCCTCTCAGTCTTCTCTTTTCCAAACTAAACAAACCCGATGCTTTCAGCCTTCCTTCATAGGTCATGTTCTCAAGACCTTTAATCATTCTTGTTGCTCTTCTCTGGACCCTTTCCAATTTCTCCACATCTTTCTTGAAATGCGGTGCCCAGAACTGGACACAATACTCCAGCTGAGGCCTAACCAGAGCAGAGTAGAGCGGAAGAATGACTTCTCGTGTCTTGCTCACAACACACCTGTTAATACATCCCAGAATCATGTTTGCTTTTTTTGCAACAGCATCACACTGTTGACTCATATTTAGCTTGTGGTCCACTATAACCCCTAGATCCCTTTCTGCCGTACACCTTCCTAGACAGTCTCTTCCCATTCTGTATGTGTGAAACTGATTTTTTCTTCCTAAGTGGAGCACTTTGCATTTGTCTTTGTTAAACTTCATCCTGTTTAACTCAGACCATTTCTCCAATTTGGGTAAAGATCCTCCCTATAAAAAGGCAAAAAGTGGGGTAATGTAGTAAGAAGAGGGCCTGAAACATAAGCCATGTATCAGAGGCCTGAGGCCTGGGCTAAAGTAGTCAAAACTTCATTGATATAAAGCAAAGTTAAGTTGTGAGCAAGAGGCAGGTCCTGCTCACAGAATCTGGCAAGAACAGGGCTGATACTGCAGAAACACACATTTCTAAGTAGTGCTAGGCACAAGAATATATATGTAAACACATTCCAGAAAGGTGGTACCAGAACACCACAATACCAAACACATCCCCCAAAGATAACAAGAACACGCTGACCCATCTTAAGGATAAAGTCGGGATCACAGCATGATGGATAGAGATGTTTTGATCAAACCAACATGTACAAGGTAATGGGTGGCACCCTATATGTCAGGGGCAATACATAATTTGTTTGTATTGGTGTACAAAAATGTATCTTAGAGGAAGTGTCTTTGGCCAACCTAGGGAGCAGTGGAAAGTCCCATCACTGACTGAGCTGCGTCCGTTGTCACGGGCATACATGTCTTAGTATCCTTGTAGAGTCTGCCAGGTGCTGTTCTTCTTCAAGTGATTGCTCCTGTGTATTCCACAGTGCTCGCCACGTGCACCGGTGCCGGAAGTTTTTCCCTTAGCAGTACCCGTAGTGGGGGAGCACCGCTGCGACCCCTGGAGTGGCGCCGACATACTGCGCCATAAAGGGGGCTGCGCACTCCCCCCACCTTCAGTTCCTTCTTGCCGCCAGTGAAGGTAGTCGGAACTTCGTGCTCCAGCTTTGCTGCAGCATTTCTAGCCTTAGTGGTATCCAGCTTTCACTGAAGTTACTTGTTGAACTTTTCTCTGTTAGTGCCGGGCTCGGGGCATGCCCCGTGGCCCAGGCTTCAAGTCGTGCAACTCTTGTCGCAATTCTATGCCCAGAAGCGATCCACACACTCAGTGTCTTCACTGTCTGGGCGAGGTTCACATTAGTGAGAAGTGTAAAATTTGCTGCTCCTTCAAGCCGCAAACAAAGAAGGAGCGTGAGATCCGACTCTGAGCTCTCCTAATGGAGTTGGCGTTGGCCCCGGCACCGGCGCGTCGAGCCGACCCCGCGCCGGGCACCGCGTCCTCAGCGCGCAGCGAAGCGCCCCCAGCGCGCCGTCCTGATTCCGCGCCCGGTACCGCGTCGTCAGTGCGCAGCGAGGCTCCGTCGACGAGCCGGCACCGCTCCCCTGCTAAGAAACAAGGGAAGACTCAGCGGCGCCGGGAGAAAGAACGGGGTTAGGCCAGACCCGTGCTGGGCAGCCCACGATCCCCCTCGGGACCAAGACCTCCGACTCGGGTGGAGCGGAGTAGTCTGGTGCCGTCCACGCGCACCTCGCCAGAAGTGAGAATGCCTTCGACGCCAGAGGCAGCTCAGGCCGCGTGCGACATCATGACGCTTCCGGTACCGGGAGCGCCGCTTCAGTCGGAAGCCATCGCTCAGTGCCCATCAACCTTCTCCGGACGTCTCCGAGGTCGAGGCACCGTCCCGAGTTGAAGGGTTGAGCCACGGACCACGGTGCGCCTCCACACCGTGAGCAGGGTCGTCTGTGAGCGAGCTTTCCACCTCCACTCTGGGAGACCGTAGGGGAGGCACTAAGAGGCGGCGCTGCTCCTCTTCGAGCCTTGCCCACAGGGACAGGTCTCGGCGGCGGCGGCACTGCCATTCACGCTCCGGCACCCGCCGTGGAAGGCGCTACGCCCGGAGCTCGTCACGGGAGTCCCAGGCACCGAGGCATCATAGTCTTGGGCGTCGGAGGGATTACGGGGACAGCACTCCCGACTCCTACCTGTCCTCCTCCAGGGTCCGGAGATGTCATGTTCGGGACCGATCCAGCCATTCATACGGCACCGCTCACTCATCCCGGACCTCCGCCTTGGCACGCAGCCACCCCTCGTCGAGCCGCTTGGTGCCGCAGGACCAGCCGGCCCTTCTGGGCCCCCTTGCGTCCCAGGGCCAGGCCGTTCCCTGGCAGGGACAGTGGTGCCAGTGGGCACCATGGCCCCAGGCACCGGCACCGCCAGGACCCCGCTCCGTGGCAGGAGCTTCCCAGGCCCAGCCAACGTCGCCGCCTCGGCACCGTGATGAGGCAGTGGGCACCGACCCTCCGGCACCAACTCGGGCTCCAGGTCAGGATGTCGAGCTACCGGTACAGCCGGGTGCAGACGACCCCGTGGCACTGACCTCCTCGGCACCGGATGACTCCGTGGCTCCACTTCCTCCGGTCTCTCAGGAGGATTTCAAGGCCCACCAGGAGCTACTCAGGAGGGTGGCATCGAACCTCCAGCTCCAGGCCAAGGAGATGGAGGAACCATCGGACAAGTTGTTCAAAGTCCTTACCTCCTCGACGCCGGGACGCGTGGCCCTCCCGCTCCATCAGGGGATGGCTAATATCACTACTGGCCTCTGGCAAACCCCGGCATCCCTGGGTCCTATCTCCAAAAAGGCCGAACGGAAGTACTTTGTGCCCACAAAGGGGCACGAGTACCTCTACTCCCACCCAACTCCGAACTCTCTAGTGGTGGAGTCTGTGAACCACCGGGAGAGACATGGCCAACCTGCTCCCACCCCCAGGGCCAAAAACGCTCGCAGGCTGGATTCCTTCGGAAGAAAGGTTTATTCGTCTGCGAGCTTTCAGCTCAGAGTGGCCAACCATCAGGCACTCTTGAGCAGATATGACTTTAACCTTTGGGGATCCCTGCCCAAATTTGAGCCTTCTCTTCACGAGCAGGACAGGAAGGAGTTCCGGGCTCTAGTTGAGGAAGGTGTGGCGGCGGCTAAAGCAGCGCTCCAAGCGGCCTCCGATGCGGTGGACACGGCCGCTCGTTCAATGGCCGCAGCGATCTCCATGAGAAGGGCATCCTGGCTTTCGCTCTCTGGACTATCGGCTGAGTCCCAGTCGATCATGCAGGACATGCCATTCGATGGTCGGGCCCTGTTTGCAGATCAAACAGACACGCATCTGCACGGGATGAAAGACTCCCGTACCACCCTGCAGACGCTGGGCCTGTACGTCCCGCCGGCCAAGGACAAGCCCAGGCCTCACACCTCCGCTCCACAGGCTCGGGGCAGATATGAGCCTCCGCCTAAGAAGCAGCGGGAGCAGAGGCGCCGGTCACAACGCCAATCCCGTTCGGCCCCTTGTCCGGGGCCCTCTAAAGCCAGGAAAGCGGCGTTTTTGACTGCTTGCGGGGGGTTACCGGGCCTGTTGCCAGGTTAACCCCCCCCCCAGTTAATAAAGTTCAGGTTTGCCAATCGTTTACCTGCCTTCAGTCTGCAATGGTTCCGTATTACCACGGACCGCTGGGTCCTCAACACTATATCCCTGCGGTACAGGTTGCAGTTTGTTTCACCCCTTCCCAGTTGCCCTCCGGCCAGGGGGTCAGCGGAGGACCCAGAACATGCGCTCCTCCTAGATCAGGAAGTACAGCACCTCCTCTCCCTGGGAGCCGTGGAGAGGGTACCTTGGGAATTCTGGGGCCAGGGGTTTTACTCCAGATATTTCCTCATCCCAAAGGCGAAGGGCGGGCTTCGGCCCATCCTTAATCTGCAGAAGCTCAACCAGTTCTTGGTTCATTGTAAATTCCACGTGGTGTCCCTCTATTATTCCCTCCCTAGACCCGGGGGATTGGTTTGCAGCACTGGACCTCCAGGATGCGTACTTCCACATCCATATTTTCGAGGGTCACAGGCGCTTCCTCCGTTTCCTGGTGGGCCAGGACCACTACCAGTTTACGGTCCTCCCCTTTGGCCTCTCGATGGCCCCCAGGGTCTTCACGAAGTGTATGGCGGTGGTAGCGGCCCACCTCAGGAGGAGAGGGCTGCAGATCTTTCCCTACCTAGATGATTGGCTGCTCAAGGGCAAGTCCCGGTCCCAGGTGCAGCTGCAAATAACCCTCCTGCTATGCACCTGCTCAAATGTAGGCCTAGTGGTAAACGAGGAGAAATCCACGTTAGTTCCAGTCCAACGCATAGAATTCATAGGAGCGCTGCTGGATTCCCAGGCGGCCATGGCCTCCCTTCCAAGGGACAGGTTCGAGGCGCTCAAAGGCCTCATCGACTAGGTCACGGCCTTCCCGGTAACCACGGCTCGGATGTGCCTTCAAATCCTCAGCCACATGGCAGCATGCACCTCAATGGTGCGACATGCCAGGCTCCGGATGAAGCCTCTCCAACTCTGGTTGGCCTCCCGCTACTCCCAGGCCAGGGACGGCCTGGACAAGGTTGTTACGGTGCCGCCAACGGTGGTTGCAGACCTCCAATGGTGGGCCCTCCCGAGCAACATGCTCCGGGGTATCCCCTTCTGAGAGCCCTCTCCCTCACTAGATCTAGTGTCGGATGCCTCGGACCTGGGCTGCGGAGCCCACATGGGGGACTTCAGGACCCAGGGTATGTGGTCACCCGAGGAACTGTCCCTGCACATAAATGTCAGGGAACTCAGGGCAGTGCGCATGGCGTGCCTGGCCTTTCGCCAGCGCTTACAAGGGAAGGTGGTCAGAGTCCTCACGGACAACACCACCGCAATGTATTACATCAACAGGCAAGGGGGCACGTGCTCCAAGGCCTTATGCCAGGAAGCCCAGCTCCTGTGGGAGTTCTGTATAGCCCACAACATCCTCCTCCGAGCATTCCACCTACCCGGCTAGAGCAACACGCTCACAGATCACCTGAGCAGGATGTTCTCACAACAACACGAGTGGTCCCTGCACAGGGAGGTGGCAGAATGGATCTTCCTTCAGTGGGGTACTCCCCAGGTAGACCTATTCACCACCGCCCAGAACTGCCTGTGTCCCAGGTTCTGCTCCAGGGTGATAGAAGGCGATGGGGCCATGACGGATGCGTTCCTGCTCAATTGGTCGGGGCCCCTGATGTATGCCTTCCCGCCCTTCCCTCTCATAGGAAGGGTCCTACAGAAGGTGAAGTCAGACGGGGCAAGAATTATCCTGATAGCCCCGGATTGGGCCTGTCAACATTGGTACGGAACCTTACTGCAACTCTTGGCAGCCCCCCCTCGCAGGCTGCCGCTCTGCCCGGACCTCCTCTCCCAGGAGGGAGGTCATCTCCTCCATCCCAACCTGGCCCCGCTCCACCTGACAGCATGGCTGCTCCGTGGCTAGATGCGGAGGAGGGGAGGTGTACCGAGGCTGTTAGACGGGTCCTGCTTGAAAGCAGGAAGCCGTCCACACGGAGGGCCTACCTGGCTAAGTGGTATTGGTTCTCCTCATGGGCGAGGGAGAGAGGTTCCTCCCCCGAGTCCGCTCCGCTCCAGCTGGTCCTGGACTACCTCCTGTCCCTTAGGACCCAAGGGCTGGCTCCCTCCTCGATCAGGGTGCATCTGGCATCCATTTCGGCTTTCCACCCTCCAGTGGCGGGAGAGTCAGTGTTCTCCCACCACATGACTTCCAGGTTTTTAAAGGGTTTGGACAGAGCGTTCCCTTATGCTAGACCCCCGGTTCCTCCTTGGGACCTGAACCTGGTGCTGCCACGCCTCACGGGACCTCCCTTTGAGCCCTTGGCCACTTGCTCCTGGTCCCACTTATCTGAGAAAGTGGCGTTTTTGGTGGCTATCACCTCAGCCCGCAGGGTTTCGGAGCTTAGGGCGCTGACCTCGGATCCCCCGTACACTGTCTTCCATAAGGGGAAGGTCCAGCTTCGCCCGCACCCGGCCTTCCTACCGAAGGTGGTCTCAGCGTTTCATATGGACCAGGACATTTTCCTGCCAGTCCTGTATCCTAAGCCCCATTCCTCCAATGAGGAACAGCGCCTACACATGCTAGATGTGCATAGAGCGCTGGCCTTTTACTTAGATCGAACAAGGCCATTCCGAAAATCCCCTCAGCTTTTCATTGCTACGGCCGAGCGCATGAGGGGGCAATCGGTTTCCACCCAGCGGATCTCCCGCTGGATCACCTCGTGCATTCGCACCTGTTACAACCGGGCACTGGATCCCCCGCCTCCTATTGTTAAGGTGCATTCGACGAGAGCCCAGGCCTCGTCCATGGCCTATGTGGCTCATGTCCCTATTCAGGACATCTGCAGGGCTGCTACATGGTCCTCTGTCCATACTTTTGCATCGCACTATGCGATTGTCTCCCAAGCAAGGGATGACGCCGGGTTTGGTAGGGCGGTGCTCCGCACGGGTAACCCTTAACTTTTATCATTTAGAACTCCTACCCACCTCCAACAGGGATAGCTTGGAATCACCTACTGTGGAATACACAGGAGCAATCACTCGAAGAAGAAAGGACAGTTACCTGTTCCGTAACTGGCGTTCTTCAAGATGTGTTGCTCCTGTCTATTCCACAGCCCACCTTCCTTCCCCTCTGTCGGAGTTGTCTGGCAAGAAGAAACTGAGGGTGGGGGGAGCACGCAGCCCCCTTTATGATGCGATATGTCGGCGCCACTCCAGGGGTCGCAGCGGTGCTCCCCCACTACGGATGCTGCTAAGGGAAAAACTTCCGGCACCGGTGCACGTGGCTAGCACACACACCTACTGTGGAATAGACAGGAGCAACACATCTCGAAGAACGCCAGTTACGGAACAGGTAACTGTCCTTTACCGTGCCTGGATAGTGATATTTGAGAACTGGGATACGATGGTAAAGGTGAGATTTATGCCAGGCAGTAAAGTAATAAAAAGACTTTCTGAGACTCGATGGTCATCTCGAGTGGAAGCTTGTCATAATTTGAGTGAAAACTGGAATGCTATAATTAAAGCCTTAAATACAATAAAGAAAGATGCTACTGAGAAACCTGTTACACATAATGAAACTGCAGGCCTGCAGCGAAAACTCGATTGACTTGAGGCAGCTTTTATGGCTGTATTTTGGAGCTCACTCTTGGATCGATTTCATATAACTAGCCAAAAACTGCAAAATGTTAATATTCAGACAGTTGTAGAACTCTACAACTCACTAATAGGATACATTAACTCTATATGGGACTTGTTTAATATGTACGAAGAGAAAGCCAAAGAAAAATCTGAAATTGAAGACTACGAATTTGACACAAGGTGAAAAAGAAAGCGTAAACTTCAAGCTGATGGTGAAGTGTAAATGTGTGGTAGAGATAAATTTAAAGTAGATACCATTTTAACAATACTAGACCTTGTATGCTCTGAATTAAAATGCAGAAGTAATGTGTATCAAGAAATTTATGGCAGATTTCAGTTTCTCTCTAACATTACCAATACTTCAACAACAGATATAACAGTTCACGCTAAAAAATTACAGCTATGCTACCAAGGAGATTTAGAAGAATCATTCGTGAATGAATGTCTACATTTTCGATCGTATTTGTGTAACCCTTCTGCCCATCTGAGTTGGCAGCAACAAGGGCCGGGTTCAGTGCAGCCCCAGAGTTCAAAAGTTTATCTGCAGTCTTACCCCCCCCCCTCCCAGTGGGAATGGGGGGGGAGAAAGGGGCACACAGGGTATTAAGGGGCACCTTACATGGTCTGAGGCCGACTGCCCCGCCTCTCTATGGGGTTCTGCTGCAGCCTTCACCACGAGCCACTTCACTCCACCAGCCACTCCACTCCTCCAGCCGTCCCGTGAGCCGCTCCAGCCATTCTGCAAACTGCTCCGCTCCGCTCCGCTCCCCATCCCGTGGGCCATGCCAACCATCCCACAAACTGCTCCACTCCGCTAGCCGCTTAGCAATAAATCTTCAGGCTCCCCCACTAGTTAACACAGCACTCAGTGATCTCAGCTCTTAGTGATTTCAGCTTGTAGTAGGGGAGCCCCAGTGCTGATGCACTATTGGCCCAAAGTGAATTCAGCATAGCAGCCTGTAATTAGACTCTTAATGGAATAAAAATTAGCTCTGCTATTCAACAGTGGAGAGAGGAGGTGGTGCAATTGGTGTTTCAGGCCCTCACAAGGGTCCCATACCATCAGGTACAAATACCTGTCTCCAGCCTCTCTCAATTCACTGGGTTTTGTAACCCATGCCCCTTGTCTAGCGAGTGCTACATAGTTAATGGTGAGTCCCTCTGTCATACAACAGTTCCACTGGCCTTGATTCACAGAATCAGGGTAACAAAACTTTATTCTTCCTGCCCCAATAACAGAGAAACTGGGGATCCCACACCAGCCAAAGTAACCACTTTCAGTTGCTATGGGCTCATGCTAGGCCGGTGGGTGTGCCTATGCAAACAAGATCAGCCCCTGGGGTTCTTTTCCACACTTGCCATAATTCACCACCAGATGTCAGGGTAGAGCTCATCCTGACTCTGCTTACATTTGGAAGGTGTCGAAATTCCTGAAAATGAAAAGAAGTCAATTTTAATATATTGCCGCCTTCTTTGAAATTGAAACATTCATTCAGTATATCCAAATATTGATATTGCCTTCCGAATGTTCGTTTGCACACCTGCTACACGTTCAGCAGAACGATCATTTTCGGCATTAAAAAGGGTTAAAAACTATTTGAGGGCTAATCTCAGTGAAGAAAAATTAAACTCCCTTTCTCTCCTAACAATTGAAAAGGATCTAACAACTTCTCTGGATTATACAGAATTAATTAATAAGTTTGCCGCTCAAAGGTGTAGGCGTAAACAAATGTAACTACTTACTACCCACATACTTTTATTTATTTTATTGTATCTACATAAATTAAAAAATAAATTTTTGATATACACCAGATCCCCGCTTGAACGCGGGGTTTTGGATCCATGCGCGGTCCCGTGCTATAAGCGAAATTGCGCTATACAGCCGCGCGTTCAAGCGAGGGTCTGCTGTACTTGTAATTTTATTTATAATAAAACTTGTAAATGTTCAATTATTTTAATGATAGTTAGATTCATCTTAGTTCAAACGAATCTGTACAAAAACTAAAACAAGTTCATATGGGGCCGGGGACGGCAATTATTTCAGGGCCTAGGGGTGGCAAAATCATTAATCCGCCACTGACTCTGCCAATGACACTGTGTAGAAACTGGAGTCCCCCAGATGACCTGATCCTGATTGGCCATCAAGAAGAGTTCATCTGTCTTATTGGGAGTGGTGAACATTGCATTGCAGGGCCTAGGGGTGGAGCTGAGCTCGGGAAGCACCAGGAAGTGGCTCCCCTTCGTTTCTTTTAAGAGAGGGGATTCTCCCATGTCAGAAATTCAGAGGGAGGCCGAGGACCATCCCCGGCCATCCCCTTGGGGGTACCAGCACGCTGCAGGCAGAACAGGGCAGTGTATGCATAATCTGTGCCCAAGCAAGGCAGCCCCATGGCCCAGTGGGAGTCAGCCAATTTGGGGGTCTCTTCCCAGCTTTGGTGCTGACCAGCCAGGTAGCCTTGGGCCAGTCCCTTCCCCACCTGTGACTCGGTTTCCCCCGCCCACTCCAGCTCCCCACCGTGTTGCAGGATCACAGGTGTTTCCTCCTGACCACCCATGGCACTGCAGGCAGGTCTGCGCTTGCGCTGTTGTGCGAATGGATGATGTTGATGTGACTCTTTGGCTAGAAGTGCTACAGGTTGCTGCAGCAGTGGTCTGGCCTTCGGGCCCTGCAGGGCTCCTAGGGGTTGTTGGTGCTGCTGACTGCGCAGGGAGAGTTGAGGGCTGGCACATCTGGCTGGGCTCTAACCACCTCTAAGGAAAGGCCCAGCTGGGGTAGGGCCCAGATGCTCACGGCCGGCACTAACCAGCCCCCTTTCAGGCTGGAATGGGCCGTGGAGACGCTGCCCCCTGGGTCGGGGCCAAGCCGTGGGGTCATGTCAGGATGTACTGCAGTTGCCAGCAGCTGCCCTTGTCCTTGCTCCCCAGGTCTATCAGTCAGGCCCCCTGCGGTTCACAGTACAATCCCTGATTCTTCTGCTCTCTGCTTAAACCTAGGGGAAGTTTAGCAGCTGTACGGATCCAGCCAAGATGACAGAAGAGGAATGCAGGTAGGCGCCCCCTGTCGTCACTGCATGTACCTCACAGCCAGAGCGCAGGGACCGGGGGTGTCATTGCCTGAGGGGGGACTGGTGGGGAAGGCGAGGAACCAGTCCTGGTTTGTTGTCTCTTGTGCTCACATCCTGCTCCCGGGAGCCTGCTGAGCAGAGGAGCCCAGGCGTGGGTCTCTATGCAGAGCAAAGCCTGCAGCACAGGGCAGTTTGCTCTAGGGGTCAGAGAGCCAATGGGAGTGTTGAATGGCCAGGACCAAGGAGGAGTTGGGCTCGTAAGCCAGAGGAAGGCCAGGCCAACAGTTAAGGCACTAGCAGGGTTGCCAGGTGTCCGGGTTTTGACCGGAACGCCTGGTCGAAAAGGGACCCTGGTGGCTCCGGTCAGCACCACTGACCAGGCCATTAAAAGTCCGGTCAGCGGCACAGCAGGGATAAGTCAACCGCGGCTTCTGGAAGCAGGAGCATGTCCCCCCTTTGGCTCCTATGTGTAGGGGCAGCCAGGGGGCTCCGTACGCTGTCCCCGCCCCAAGTGCCAGCTCTGCAGCTCCCATTGGCCAGAAACTACAGCCAATGGGAGCTGCAGGGGGGGTGCCTGCGGACAGGGCAGCACGCAGAGCCACCTGGCCGCGCCTCCGCATAGGAGCCAGAGGGAGGACAAGCCACTGCTTCCGGGAGCTGCTTGAGGTAACCACCGCCCAGAACCTGCACCCCTGACCCCATCTCACGCCCCAACCCCCTGCCCCAGCCCTGATCCCCCTCACGCCCTTGGCTCGGAGCACCCTCCTGCACCCCAAACCCCTCATCCCCAGCCCCACCCCAGAGTCTGCACCTCCACCCCCAAACCCCCTGCCCCAGCCCAGAGCCCCCTCGCGCACCCTGAACCCCTCATTTCTGGCCCCACTCTGGAACACACACCCCCAGCCCAGAGCCCATACCCCCTCCCACCCCCCAGCCCCCTGCCTCAGCCCGGAACCCCCTCCCATACTCCGAACCCCTCGGCTCCATCCCCCAGCCCGGAGCCCCTCCTACACCTCAAACCCCTCATTTTTGGCCCCACCCCAGAACCCGCATCCCCAGCCGGAGCCCTCACCCCCTCACGCATCCCAACCCCTTGCCCCAGCCTGGTGGAAATGAGGGAGTGAGTGAGGGTGGGGAGAGCGAGTGACAGAGGGAGTGAGCAGGGAGCGGGGCCTGGGAGGCAGGGCAGGGCTGTTCAGTTTTGTGTGAGTAGAAAGTTGGCAACCCTAAGCCTGGGACTGGCTTGTGTTTTATGGAACGACCTGGAAAAGCTCTTTCAGGCCTTCTTCACTCATCATCAAAAGCAGGAGCAGAAGATGGCAGCCCCCAGGCATGGGTGGTGGGTATAAGAGGCCAGAGGGAGCTAAGCCTCCCCAACCAGATGGCCTGCCGCCTTTGGAGCGCACCGCTGCCAAAAGGGTGGGCAGCCCGGCTGTGGTCCTGCCCACACTCCACTTGAGCTCCCGCTCCCACTCATCCTCTTCCTGTCCCCAGTCTGCTTGCAGGGGAGCCTTGCGGGAGGGGGTGAAGAGACACACGCATGCACGAGGGGTGAGCGGCCGGAAGCCGGTGGGCAGGCAGGGGAACCCCAGAGGAGGGGCCGAAGAGGCGCAGGCGGGGATGAGTGGAGCAGGAGCTGGAGCAGGGGCGGGGCCATGGTCTGGGCACACGCAGCCTCCCCAAATGGAGGAGTCACGTGCCGCCCATATCCCCAGGTGTTATGTCACCTTTGCAGG
This sequence comes from Emys orbicularis, assembly GCF_028017835.1. Lineage (NCBI taxonomy): Eukaryota > Metazoa > Chordata > Testudines > Emydidae > Emys > Emys orbicularis. The sequence goes on along the minus strand of NC_088694.1, from coordinate 33,465,027 downwards.
TCCCCTTTCAGACACGCTAGTGGGTGAAGTACGTGTCTGGGTGTATAGGGGGCTGCCCTGGGGCATGAGTCTCCCTGGCTGTGGAAGGGCAGAGCTCATCCCGGACGGCAGGATTTGCCATGCATGAGGTGGGATTTACCAAGCTGCTCCAGCCTGTAGATCCAGGCTGCCACCTGATCCCAGGTACTCCGGGGAGAGGCACCAAGGGTGGATCTTGGTGAGGCTGCTGGGCAGGTTGTAGACGGGTTGTAGCCCTGGCATCCACATGTGATCCTTCCTCAGCACACCCTGATTGCATGACTGCCGATTCCTGTTATTGTCAGAACTCGCATACTCGGCCATGATGCTTGTCGCGACCAGCACTGGCCTCTGGCTTCCTGCAGCTGTGAGTTCCCCAGGTTGATTTGGTGAGACAGTAACGTGCTCTGAGAAGCATGGAGTCTTCAGCAGGTGGGCACGTGTGTGTCATGGGCAAGGGGACTGGAGAGTTTCTGGGCCCAGTCCCCCGCTCGCTCACCCCTCGTCTGTAAATGCGCCGCTGCCTCCCGTTCCAGAGGCAACTTCATTGTGTACATGGACAGCGGCCCCAAGCAGCAAGAGCTGTACCCGCGCGAGTGGGTGCACAACGACTTCCACTTCGACAACGTCCTCTCAGCCATGATGTCGCTCTTCACCGTCTCCACCTTCGAGGGCTGGCCGCAGTGAGTCCGCCGGGGGGAGCACGCAGCATGGGGGCCGGGCACTGGGTCAGGCTGCACGGGGGGAGATCCCAGCACCCCACTGGCGCTGCTGCCTGGCTGGGGAATGCCATGTGAGGGGACTTCTCCTGAAGATGGAGAGAGGGGTCAGACCCCCCCCACCCCCGATCAGGGGCACAGAGGTGCCAGTGCAGTCAAAGGGGAAGCAGCTGTCTGGGATGTCCTGACCTCTCTGCCTTAGCTCAGCTGGACTGAGCCGCCCCCCCATGCAGCTCTCTAATCGCTACCCCCCCAGGCTGCTGTACAAGGCCATTGACACCCACACCGAGGACATGGGCCCCATCTACAACAACTGGGTGGAGATCGCCATCTTCTTCATCATCTACATCATCCTCATCGCCTTCTTCATGATGAACATCTTCGTCAGCTTTGTCATCGTCACCTTCCAGGAGCAGGGCGAGAGCGAATACAAGAACTGCGAGCTGGACAAGAACCAGGTACTCCCCGTGGAATCCCCCCCATGGAACCTCCCCCACCCTGCAGAGACCTCCCTCCGACCCCCCAGTCTCCTCCCACCCCAGCCCCCATGACATGGGTAACTCTCGGTTCCAGGGATGCCCAGGCTCTGGGTGCGAGGAGCCAGTTGTACCAGAGCTAGGTGCCAGGGTCTGGACGTGGCTAAGCGTGCAGGATGAGTGCCAGCCGGACGAGAGCCGGGGTGCCCTAGCTGGGTGTGAACTAGGCAAGACCAAGGTGCAGGGGACCCCAGGCAGGAGAGGCCGGGAGCCCAGGCACGAGGGTGTGTCCAAGCTGCAGAGTTGAAAGACGAGACCCCCTGTTCTTCTGTGCCTCTCTCTGTCTGCTCTGACACCTTCAACGACACATCCAGGCTTGGCCACCACACTGGGAGCCCAGGATGGTTCCCATAAGCCAGGCTGCACAGACCACTAACTTAGGGTTACCATATTTCCACAATCAAAAAAGAGGACACTGGGGGGGGGGGGGGAAGTCCCGCTCTAGCCCCGCCCTGCCCCCATCCACTCCAACCCACTTCCCACCCCCTGACTGCCCCCCTCAGAACCCCCAACCCCCCTCCCCGCTCCTTGTCCCCTGACTGCCCCCTCCTGAGAACCGCCCACCCTAACTGCCCCTCTAGGACCCTACCTGTCCCCTGACTGCCCCGACCCATATCCACATCCCCACCCCATATTCACACCCCCACCCCCAGACAGACTCCCGGGACTCCCATGCCCTATCCAACTGCTCCCCGCCCCCTGACAGGACCCCCAGAACTCCCGACCCATCCAACCCCCTCTGCTCCCTGCCTGCCTCGACCCCTCTCCACACCCCTGCCCCCCCGACAGTCCCCCCAAAATCCCCAACCCATCTAACCCCCCCTGCTCCCTGTCCCTGTCCCTGACTGTTCTAACCCCTCTCCACACCCCTGCCCCTCTGACAGCCCCCCCAGAACCCCCGACCCATCCAACCCTCCCCCCGCTCCCTGTCCCCTGACTGCCCCCCTTACCATGCCGCTCGGCTTAGAGCAGGTGTCTGGCTCCGCCCCGCCTGAGTGGCGTGCTGAGGCTGTGGAGGGGGGGGGGGGCGTGGGGGAGGGGCTCTGGCCACCGCTGCCAGCCCCGCCGCCGCGTTCCCTCACAGGCGCACAGCCCCGCCCCCCAGCACTGCCGGGCGGCGTGGTAAGGCTGCAGGGGTTGGGAGGAGCTGGGAAGGGGCTTTGACTGCCGAGGCCCCAATGCGAGCGGCGCTTGGCCGCCCTGTCAGCCGCTTTTCGCTCTTTAAATAGCCGACCGGGGGAAATCCCGGACATTTTTAGATTTTTAGAAATCCCCCCGGACGGCTATTTAAAGAGCGAAAAGCCGGCCATGTCCGGGGAAACCTGGACGTATGGTAACCCTACACTAACTAGTTGTGACGGAGCAAGACTCACCACCATGGCGCCTCCTGCTGGCCATTCTGGAATTAGCTCAAATCCTTCCACAGGGCGGCCTCCTCCGGTGGTGTCTCGCTCGCCGTTACTCCCGCTTTGCTGTCTCCACCACTCTGTGACCCGCGTTGCTCCCCGGCGTCCTCTTCTCTCCGCTGTCTCCCACCCCTTTCGGGGGGACTGGCAGTCTATAGTCCAGCCACTCGCCTCAGTGGCCTGCTGCAGTCACCAGTCTAGTCCCTTGCTCCAGGGGCAAACTGCAGTCTGTGTGGGCCACTTCCCTCAGGGCAAGTGGGGGGCAGCCCTAGCATGTTGTCTGCCCTTCCTCCGGGGCCTCAGTCTGGCAGCGGTCAGCCAGAAGCTCCTTCTGCTCTGCTACCCTGCCCAGCACTGCTGTGCTGTGCTCTGCTCTGCTCTAGCCACGGTGCTCCTAGGCACCCAGTCCTTCTCCCTAGCAGGCCAGGGAGAGACTGCCTTTTGCTCTGTTGAGCAGCCCTTTATATATGGCTTCTGCTGGCCCTGATTGGCCGCTGCAACAAGCCTCCTGATTGGCTCGCCTCTCTAATGGGAGGGTTCTGCGCAGGCTCCCTCTGGCCTGCTTTAATCCTTCCTCCCTGTGTGGGGCAGCCGCCCCACCACACTAGCGTATTGGCTATGTGGGAGCAGCACAGTATCGACCCTTTGAGCTGCAGTGGGGGCCTGCCCCAAGTCAGTAGGGTGACCAGACTTTCCCGATATTTAACTCTCTGTCCTGTGTCCCGACCGATGTATGATGGACATGAATCCTGCATGACAGTCGTGGCGGGAACTAGCACCACTGGGAATGCCGGAGGTCCCTCATGCGGTGTGGCTCGGGCCCAGCTGCGAGGCCAGTGTGCAACGGTGGGAGCATTTTCTGCACCTTCTTAAAGGGAGCAGCAGGTCCCACTCCCGAGGGGGCTCCCCACCCCATTTGTCCCAATATTGTAGGGCTGCCAGGCCTCTGGTTGGTGCAGAGCTGGTAGGCTCCCTACCCAGATGGCTAGTGGTAAAATCTCCCTCTGGGTCCTAGGTGCAGGGACGGCCGGGGGCTCTGCGCACTGCCCCGCCATGAGCACCGGCTCCGCAGCTCCCATTGGCTGGGGACCGCGGCCAATGGGAGATGCTGTGGCGGCACCTGTGGGCGAGGCAGTACACAGAGCAACCTAACCGCCCCTCTGCCTAGAAGCCAGAGGGAGATGTTGCCACTTCTGGGGAGCTGCCTGATGTAAGCGCCGCCCGGAGCCCGCACCTCTGCCCCAGCCCTGAGCCCCCTCCCGCACCCAAATTCTCTCCCAGAGTCAGCACCCCGAACCCCCTTCCTGCGCCCCAACCCCCTGCACCAGCCCTGTGACCCCCTCTTGCGGCGGGGGCCAGAGCAAGACCGTGCGTCCCTGACCAGCGGCTTGCAGAGGGGGCCGGAGCCGGGGCCGTGCGTCCCTGACCCGCGGCTTGCAGAGGGGGCCGGAGCCGGGGCCGTGCGTCCCTGACCCGCGGCTTGCAGAGGGGGCCGGAACCGGGGCCGTGTGTCCCCGACCCGCGGCTTGCAGAGGGGGCTGGAGCCGGGGCCATGCACCCCCCTCACAGCTTCCTAGGGTTGTGCACTCCCCTCCCCCATGCCTCCGGTGTGCCCCCCCATGTGTCCTGATATTTTACTCTTGAGATCTGGTCACCCTACAGGTCAGTGACTGGCGGTGGCCTGCCAACAAGGGGTGGCGGTGGGCTGGGGAGCCCCCTTGGGAGTGGGACCTGCTGCTCCCTTTAAGAAGGTGCAGAAAATGCTCCCACCGTTGCACACTGGCCTCGCAGCTGGGCCCCAGCCACACCCCATGAGGGACCTCCGGCATTCCCAGTGGTGCTAGTCCCCGCCACGACTGTCATGCAGGATTCATGCTGTCCCCTGTGCCCTCTCCCCCGCCCAAGGAAAGCTAGAATATGGCCCTATATGGCCCATTCCTGCCTGGGAGTGCAAGGGGCTCCGGCTTCCCACCCAGACTAATAACTGGTTAGAACTGGGTCCAGGGAGGGCAAAGTCCAGGAATGAGCCGAGGGTCAGAAGCCAAATGCCAGAGCCGAAGGCGTGGTAAGCCACGGGCAGAGCTGGGGATCGATGCCAGAAATTTGAAGCTGGAAGGGAGCAGGGACTGGAACAAGGGCAAGTGATGCTGCAGGCAAGGTACCCGGTAAGCAGCCGCTGATCTGCGGTGGGGGCCGGGCTTAGAACCGTCAAGGGCTGTGACCTCTCTCTCAGTTCCAAGGTAGTGCAGATAGGCTCACTGATTGCTTTGCAGCGAAGTTAGTCAGGGACTAGGCCAGCGGCTGGTCCTAGCTGGTCTGATACCTGACAGCACCCCGCTTCTTTTAGGGTTGCCTCCCTGGAGCCCTTGGGCTGGGTTTCTTGGGGAGCCTGCAGGAGGTCCAGGGCATGGACATGTTCCAGGGATTCCCACAAATGCTCTTCTGGGCCGCATCCCTCCCCATCACTCAGCTATTGGAGTCGTCCCCGGACTCAGCGGGAGTCCCAAATCCGCTGGCCCATGCGTTCCTCTTGGCCCAGCCCAGTTATTGGCAGAGGGGGAGGAGTAGCATGGGGTGGGAAGGGATTCTCGGTGAAAGGTTTCAGGAAGGAGATGTGGAACAAGGGGTGGACCTTGAGGGATTCTGGCAGCTGCAATCAAAAGGTTACCGGGTCAAGTTTTTCTGTGATCACAAATGACCCTATGGACTTGTGGTCCAGCTTCACAGATGGATGGGTGGATCTCAGATCCTGAGCACCTGGGGTTGTTATGAGTCTCGTGCCCAATGTGCAAGAACAGAGGGAGTTAACCCAGGCGACCTGGGCCAGAAGGGGCCGAGAGCAGAACGCCCAAGCGATTGCTGGTAACCGTGCACCAGGGCAGCCTGAAGTCAGAGAGGGGCAGAAATGTTTCATTACAACAATTCTCCTATTGAAAATGCTGATGCTGTTGAAAACGTGTCCCTTCTGATGAAATATCATTTGGAACCCCCTCCCGCAATGAAGCGTTTTGCTAGCGTCAGCCATTCAGCCATTTTCTGAATGGAATGTTTGGGGGGGGTTGGTTTGATTTTTCATTTCGAAACAAACCACAGATTTAAGCTGACGAAGGTCGAAGGCGGCGGGAAACATTCCCGTTTTCTCAGAGCAAAACATTTAGATCGGCTCCAAACACAACTTTTGTTTCATGGGAACTTTCTAATTTTTATGTTTTCAGAACAGGGAAAAAAATGTTCAAAATCACAGGATTTCCTGCGCAGTGAGAAATCGGGTCTGGCCTGGCTCTGCAGGGGAGAGGGGCAGGGAGCGGAGCTGGAGGTTTTACAGCTGGGAGTGTTTCATAATTGCCCACGGTGCCACCTCTGCTCCACGGGCGTCAATGCTTGACCTTTTTCCTCCTGTCGCTCCAGCGCCAGTGTGTCCAGTACGCGCTGAAAGCCCGCCCTCTGAGACGCTACATCCCCAAGAACCCCTATCAGTACCAGATCTGGTATGTGGTGACCTCCTACTACTTCGAGTACCTCATGTTCTTCCTGATCATGCTGAACACCATCTGCCTGGGCATGCAGGTGAGGAGGGAGCAAAGTTAACGACCTCGCTGTTGGGTGGCAACCTTTGATCACTGTCCATGGGGCCTGGGGGTGGGGTGTCCGAGACCACCCTGCTCTTGGTAGCAGACTAGCAAGCCATCAAAGTGAGACTCAGGCTGGGCCACTGGTCGGGTGCCCCTGGATATCTGGGTTTGGATCTTGGCTTGGGATACTTCAGGCAGTTCAGCATCACTGCTCCAGGGAGGCCTCTCCTATGGAAAAGCCGCGGGTGCTATAGGTGAGGAGGGAGGGACGGTGGCACAGCTGTGTGTGAGTGTGGAGACGCCCCGGGCTGCGGATCAGGAGTCAGGAACATCTACAGAGCTGTGGGGCAGGACCCAGGGCTGGAACAGGGAGGGGGCTAGGGGGCAGGACTATTGGCAGAGCTGTGTGTGGAATGGGGGAAAGCATCACAACTTCTGCTCACATTCCAACCCCGCCAGAGCTCTAGGTTTGTATGTTGGTCTCAGGCTCTCACATCTGGCCCAGAATCTGAGAGCCCAGCCCCATACCTGCTCCCCATAGCCCAGTGGGCTAACCTGTGCCTCTTCCTGGCTCCCCAGCACTACAACCAGTCAGCTGAGATGAACCACCTCTCGGACAACTTGAACGTGGCCTTCACCATCCTCTTCACCCTGGAGATGTTCCTCAAGCTCATGGCCTTCAAAGCCAAGGTGAGTGTGGGGTGAAAGTCTGGGGGGCATGGAGAGGGGTGCTGGGGGGGTGCATAACGTGACCAGGATGTGGGCAGCCGTGCCCAGTGGTTGGAGCAGGAGTCAGAGCCCAGGGTCAGAACTGAGTTACCTGAGCTGAGACAAGGCAGGAGCTGTCCCAGCCATGGACAAATGCTTTGAGTAGCCACTGGACTGCTGCTACTGCCGCTGCTGGACTTAAGAGCCTGTCCGCTGGCTCTCCCCACCCCTCAAGCGCGGTATCCATAGGCAGCCTGCTGCAGGCCAGCTGTGCTCGTTGGGTTGCCTGGAGACTGGCTCCGCTGCAGACCCCGATTCCTGACTGGCAGGTGCGAGTCCGGAGGGGGGCCCAGGGGGTGTGAATCTGGAGGAGGGCAGGGGCTCACCCCAAGCGGTGGGCATGGCATTTTCTCCCCATGCGGCGTCCTGGGAACACAATCCCCTCGGAGCCTGGGGCCCCGGAGAGACCTGCCCACGCCCAGTCACTCATGTGGACAGTGCCACTGAAGTCACCTGGGCAAGGGCTGCAGGCTGACCTGGCAGCTCCTGAGGGGAAGAGCAGGGCCAATCCAGGCCACAAGGGGGAGCCCTTCCTCCAGCTACCTGTTCGCCCAACACCCCCACCCCCACTCTGCTGCTCTCACTGTCCTGGGTGTCTCTCCAATGGGGGTGGGAGGCTAGTGGTCCTCCCTGGAGCTCTCCGGACCCCCCATCAAACCAGGCTTGCGTGTGAGCGGCCCTGGGAGAGCCCCTGAACCTCCCCCCACCACAGCCACTGAGCCATGTGAGAGGCGAGGCAGAGCCCCCCGCCCCGCCCCGCAGGCCTGTCCCCGATGCCCACTGAGAGACGGCCATCACCTCCGTGGTCCCCGTCGATGTGCCCGGAGTGGAATCCCTCCCCTGCCCGACCTCACGAGCGATTCAGCCACGTGAGCCGCTGCTCCATGGGCTGCCTTGGCATCCAATGGTCGCTTTTCCCTGAACCCACCAATGCCCTCGGGGGTAGAGAACCCCAAATGTGGATGGTCCTCTGGGAACCAAGCCCCCTCCTGGTCATCCCTCTGAGCGTAAGGGATAATCACAGGTTGTCTTGCTGCCACTTGGTTCAAACAGATCCATGCCCACCGGGCACTTACCTAGTACAAGAACAGCCTCCTCCAGCCTCCCCCTGCCTTCCCTATACGCCTGTAGCCCCAGGCAGCCAGCGTGGGGCATGCCGCAAGAGCCGCTGCTTGCGACCCATACACAGTGATGTGGGCCGGGGCAGGTGCACTGCAGGGAATGTTTCCCAGTGCAGCTCCTTGGCCACACACCTCCCCTGTACTTGCGAGCCGTGTCTTCCCCGCCATCCCAGCCCTGACTCGAGCTCCCTTGATGGACAATCACACTGTTGCTGGGCCTGTTGGGGGCTAGGAGCGTTCGTTCCCTGGCGTGCCGAGGACTCGCCCAGAATAAGCATCGGCACCAATCAGCTGGGAAGGTCTGACCCCAAGAGCTCAGTGGGTGCTGGGTTCTGCCATGCCAGCGGATAAGAGTAGACATGGAAGGAAATCTAAATCCAAGCTCTGCAGTGCTCTCTCCATCTCGGGGCATGGGGGGCAGCCTGGCCGTGCTGGCTGTGTTCTGCGTGGGCGAACGGAGACCCTCCCTCTGGCACGGTGAGCGGGGCAGCGGTTTGCAAGGGAGAAAGCGCACTGCGCTCAGGAACGGCAGGTCTCCTCCGCAGGGAGTTTATAACCCCCCTGTCTGACCCTCAGCTTCTTCCTTTCCTTTCCCCCTGTTCGGCCCCCCCAGTCATTCCCACCTCATTACTCTCTCCAATCTCAGGGCTATTTCAGCGACCCCTGGAACGTCTTCGATTTCCTCATCATCATCGGTAGCATCATTGACGTCATCCTGAGCGAGATCGATGTAAGTGCCGCGGTGGGTGGAGGGAACGTGTCCGAGAGCACAGGCAGGACAGTGATGTCATGGCAGTGACAGCCTTGGCAGGCTGCCAGCGTCCCACTGTCACATGGGAGGCCCGGGTTCCTGCAGGACTGCGCGGGACACCGGTCCGGCTGGCGGACCAACCTGGGCCGGGCAGAAGGAGAATGGGGCAGGGGCGTGGGCACACGGGTTAACCCTTCTCCTCGCTGTTTAAGAGTGCTGATTGGATCTCTCCTCAGCCATTACACAGCCATGGTGGACCCCCCCAGCCTCAGTGACCCTCACCCCACCCCTCCTCCTGAATCTGCGTGGAGAGGTACCCTGTGGAAACTGCCCTTGTCCTGGGACAGAACCAGAACCTCAAGCTGACTCCGCAGTGACATATGCCAGTACTCCCCAGAGGCTGCACCCATGCCGTGCCCTGCCCGTGTTCTTTAAACACATGCCCAGATGGCTAGTAATCAGCTCATTGGCCTGAGATCACCATAGAGATGGCTGAAAGGGTTCCCCTTGCCTCATGGTCCCTATAAGAAGTTTCTGCCCTGCGCTCCGTGAGGGTCAGGCACCGTTTCAATCTGCTGCGTGTGCTTGGAGTGTGTCAGTGTGTATGACGATTGCCACATATACCCGGTGCCTACTCTGTATATGTGTGCCTGTATATCCAATATACACCGGAGTATATTCGGTATATACCGTCTACATGATACCACACGTGTACGCTGCAGTGTGTATGTACCGAGCAGCCTGCATACAGGAGCATTGTCAAAGAGGCGTGCACGGCGCATTGCTGGGAGCTGTGTACCTCGTTGTTAGCACGTGGCACGGAAACTGGCTCCATACACACATCGGGTGTGCGGTGCGTACAATCGACCCAGCTGTAGTCGGAGAAGTAGCTTCCGAAGTGAGCACTCCAGTGGGGTTAGCACGTCCTCGCTAATAAAAAAGCCCATCCAGTTGTCACTGCAGAGTGTCCCCGCTCTCTGTGCTGTCCCAGAGTAGCATTGATCCGTTCCCCCGCATCTGAGAGCGAACCATCGGCAAGGAGATCCGGCCCGGAGGAGATGAAATGTCATCCTCTCCTGTTCTTGGGCACAGCTTCCCAGCCCCAATGCACACCAGTCCTGCATGGTGGATTGCCATCCCTACAGCCCAGAGGAGCCCTCTGGCTGGCTCCGTTCTCCTGGGGCAACTGCACTGGCTGAGCGAGCTGCCGAACTCCAGAGATCAGGACTCCTCAGAGCCGCCCCCGCACCAGGTATTGGGTCATTGGCTCCATTCCCATGTCACCACCAGCTAACAGCAACCAAAAGCCCTCCTAAGCAGGACTGCCACCCCGGCTTTAGTGACCGGCACTGTGTCAGCCCCTCTGCTTTTTCACCATTCCCAGCCAGCATGAAGGACAAACCCCTTAGGGAGCTTGCAGAGGTCCCCAAATTGCCTGCTCATTTGGGCAGTTGCTAGCTGCTGTCAGGAGTTCCAGGCAGAGCAGCAGCTACCAGCCTCTTTCCCCAAGCACCGAGCTGCCATCGAGCGGCTCTGTGCCCACGGAGTGCTCTCTGTCTGCCCGGGGGGCCTTGAAACACGTTCTGGGCTGCTGTGTCCTTCCCAGCAGTTCTCAGACACGAGGGCACCTGGGCTCCAGATCCCATTTTTGCTTGGGAAGGGATCCACTGGAGCTCTGGCTTCCCACTGGAAAGAGCTTGGCATTCAGTGGGTATCGAGAAACACTAACGGGTTGGGCACGCTGCCCAAATCACCCCACATCCCCTCCTCCAACAAGAGACCTCGGGGCTGGTTTTTTGGTCTCGTTCCAGAGGGTTCACACGTCCATCCCGCGATCCCCCCACCCCTCATTTCCCCCTTGACATCGCTCCCAGGCACGCACCTTGACAGCCCCCCTCATGGCCACTGTCAAAGCTCCAGGGGTAAGGGGAGATCCTGCCTGGCCACCAGGAGCTAAGGGACCCAGAGTTCTAGGGACCGTGCTGGAGGTTTTGGTTAGGGGGAACTAGGCTTAGTGAAGCTGGGCATGTAGCTGGAGAGCATCAACCCCACCCGGTAAGTACTCCTCTCTGCCCGCCGTTGGCAGCTGGGGTTTCTGGGTCATTGCAAGTGGTCATTGCCCATCAGGGTATGTGTTTGCACCTGTCTCACCTGGAGTCTGTAGCCTTGTCTGCTCTGGAGACTGAGCGATTGCTTAGGGCCCCGAGCAGCTGATGGGGGCTCCCTACTGGCTTTTTCAGTATGTGCTGGGTGGGGGCCCCTCAAAATGTTCCTGCTTAGCCCAATGGGCTAGCACTGCCTCTGGCTCTGGAATGCTGCTTCCTGCCCAAGCGCACAGACCCCGGGAGCACCGTGGTTTAGGGAGACAGCACTCTCACGAAACTCTGCCAACTGGGTCCCAGCGGCGCCACTGGGACGGGTTCACCAGTAACAAAGCCGTCCCTGGCAGTTGTTTTCTCCCAGAAAAATGTTAACGCTGGTTTGCTATGTCTATCCTCTCTTGCTTTCTCTCTGCTTCCTTTCTCTCTCCTGTTTCTGTGTACGGCTGTTCACTGACTCGTGCAAGATGGGGAGGAGAAGGCCTTGCTATTTGAAGCCCTTTCCTGAGTCACTCAGGTCCCGATCCAGCAGAACATTTAAGCACATGCAAGCGGTCCCAATGGGACTTAAAGTTAAGCACCGTTGCTGGATCATGCCCTATGACCGTGATCCAAAGCCCACTAAGTCAATACACTCGTTGACATCACTGCACGGTGGGTAAGGCCTTACGAGTGAAATTCACTCCTGCACACAGGGCCAGCACGAGGGCTAGACACCACTTAGGCCTGGTGTGACGCTGTAAGTGGTGCTTGTAGCTGTATTCCGGGCATAGGGGAGAATTGCTTTCTATCCGCAGACCATTTTTGCGGATCGAATGTGGATACAAATTTTGTATCCGCGCAGGGCTCTAGGAATAGCTACTCTCTAGGAATTAACGAATTCAGCACACTTGGGTGAGAGGGTTTTGTGTGTGGACGTGAGACGGGATCGGGGCAACACCCGAGAAAGAGCCTGCATTAACTTGATAGTGAAGATGAACCCGAAGTGACTTAGGAGCTGAAGTCTCATTTTCAAAAGTGGCTCAGACACCTGGGAGCGTAAGCCCTGCTCTGCACGTGAAAATGTAACTGTTGTGTATGTTGGCAACAGGCATGAATTTGTGACCAACATGGAGCTATAACAATGCCAATATAAAGCTGCTCTGCACTTGTATTCCCGGTCCCCTATGGGAATAGCTATCCCTGTATAAAGCACCTTCTTCACCAGTCTAATTGCGTCCACACCAAGGCAGGTTGTATTGCTCTAACTACCCCGGAACAGTTCAAGCAGAACAACTTTCTAGTGTAGACAAGGCCTATGTCTCATTGAACGTCACTGGGGGCTTAGGCCTTTAAGTTGCTCTGGTACTTTTGCAGATGTTTCCCCTAGTGCCTATCTTTAGGTTCCCAAGTCAGAACATTTCTCTTCCAGTCTTACCCGGCTTGATATTTCCTTCAAACTGCCCTAGGGGTTGGGCCTGGATTCAGATCTGCCTTGTTGTGTGTGTTAGATTTTGGGCCATCCTACCCTGTCTTCTTTCTGTCTCTCTCTCTCTCTCTCTGTTTCCCGTCTTTCCCTTCCCTCCAAGGATCTGTGTCTCTGTCTGGCTCTCTCTGGAACCCAGCCGCCTGTTTCTCTTTCTCTCTCTGTCTCTCTTTTGTTTCCTGCCTCTCTGACAGTTTCTCTTGCTGACTTCTTGTTCTCTCGACAGACGTTTCTTGCTTCCAGTGGCGGACTGTACTGCTTAAGCGGAGGCTGTAATGGCATTATAAATATCAGCTGCATGTGCTTGCAGTGGGTCTCCTTATTTTTCTTCCGCTAGTTGTTTCTCTGCTGCACTAGGCTGCTGTGTTTGCGTGGATTGCATGGTGTGAATCCAGGGAGCTGCTCTGCAATGCACAGGATGACTCTCCCATAGCGGAGCGGGGGTAGGAGCTAAAGACACCAATGGTCTGGGAGCGAAACACACCCAACCTCTAGGAGATCTTCTTACCTCACATTGAAATGTGATCTCCATCCATCTATCTATCCATCCACCCCTCCCTATCCCACCCCGACCCATCCATCCATATTACACTTTTCTTCTATCCATCCATCCTTCGTCCATGAAATACAGCAAAACTCAACCAGAGACAGAACCATCTAACTAAGGTTGCATCCGGCTGTTGTACAGACAGGACAGTCGCTCTACCTGCTCATTGTATCATCTAACGCAACGTTAGTTTGTAGAAGGTCTCTCCCCCCAGCTGTATGCGCACGGCTTCTTACAATGTGATTTGGTGCAATTGCAGGGATACGTTTCTCGAACCTCCCTTTCTCTGCGGAAGGTTAGTTTCCCTCCTGGCCTGACATTGCCCTGGGCTCTGGGTTCCCTCAGTCCCTGTTCGGCTGTGTATGGTACAGAGCCTGTGCTGGTGTCGGTGGTAGTTGATCCCCTGGTGATGGACAAAAGTCAGGAGTCCCAGAAGCAATGTTCCCTCTAATTTTTCCCACCCATGTGCGGAATGAAGTTTGTTATGTGCACCAATATGGAGGTGATGTGTGACACATCACCTCTATATTGGTGAACATAACAAAATTCATGTGGTGGGGGTGGGGTTGAGGGGTTCGGAGTGTGGAAGGGGGCAGAGGGTTGGGGTGCAGGGGTGTGCGGGCTCCAGCTGGGAGTGTGGGCTCTGGGGTGGGGCTGGGGATGAGGGGCTTAGGGCTGGGGCAGAGGGTTGAGTGTAGGGGATGAAGGTTTGGGCTGTGGGTGTAGCCTGATTTGGGGTGTGTTAGTAGTGTTAATTTAATGTATCCACTTAATTTAATTTTATTTAAATACATTTTTAATTAATTAATAAGTTTAATAATTTTACTAATTATTATTGTGGATATTAACTAGTATGGGTTTTGGCTCGCCAATTTGTTTGATCAGAAGATAAAGTTCGTCCTGAATCAGGCTTCACAGAGTTTATAAAAGGAACTTCGGGGGTATGACAGGAAGTTTACACTGAGACAGATATAGTCATAAAGACCTTTTTATTAAAATCAATGAAGATAGTAAGCAAATGGTAAAACAGTTAGAATTACAGAGTTACAAATATCACAGTTCTTTAAGATATAGATATAGATATATGAATATAAGATTATAAGCTGCAAAATTGATTTAATACTCACACCCTGTTTTGATAACCCGGTGTTGGGAGATGTGATACCATGCCTATGGCAATTTCCGTTTTCACACCTCTGGCAGAGGAAGCTAATGCAGAGCTGTTTACTCTCTTTTAATTTAACTCTAAGCTGTACTAAAATAAAATATAAGGGAGATCAAATCCCTATTTAACTTACAATTTGAAAAGAAATAGAAATATGGCCTATTAATAGTTAATAGCCGTGGTAGATGGGTAGCATCAATACGTAGTTGAGGCAATGAAGAGTAGACAGGAGCAGATAGGTGGGTAGATTGCCTGCCTAATGGTGAGCTGCTTCTCCTTTTTATAGGGCATTAGTCGGAAATCCTTCCTCTTATGCCCAAATTTCATTCTTCCCCCACGGAAATGTTAGGGTACACTTACTCCATAGGCTAGTATGTATGTGCGTATGGATGACAGGTATGTACGCATTTGTGGTGTATCTGTTAGAATTGTGGGCAAAACCCCCCTTTTTTACCCTTTATTGCTATTGGTTCAGGTAAAGGTCTCTAGACATCTGTGTGGGTGTTTTGTCTAATTTTACTTTTCTGTGCTCCTAAGTCACGTGGACCCTTTAACACCTCCCCCCCCCCCCGCCCCCACAGTGAAGCTCTACATAGCCGCTTTCCTAGCCGCCTCAGACACTCTCCCCGTGCTCCACCCCAACAGCCGAGATCAGCTGAGACAGTCCCTGGCAGCCCCCAGCTTTGAATGCCGGGGGAACAAGAGTCTGGGGATCCTTAGTGCTGGGCAGGGGCCCTGACTGCAGTTTCCTTCCCCTCTTTGGTACAATGGGGCCCAGGGCTATTAGGCATTTGCCCAGGTGCTGGCTAGTTTTCTTTGGGCTCGGGGCAGTGCTGAGTTCTTTGGAGCTGGCGGTGTGTCACTGAGTCAGGTGTTTCGAGCGGCTGCACACACCCCTAGGGGAGATGGCAGGCAGTGTTTATGAATTGAGACAGAAAGAAAAGGGGAAAGAGAAGGTGAGAGAGAGAAAGGAAGGGAGGAGAAGGCAAGCGAGAAGCATGTTTTCCAGCTGAGATGTGACGTGCGATCAAAGCTCAGTGAAGCGGAATAGCACAGGAAGGCAATTTCCGACAGCCGGCGATGCAGAGGAGAAGGCTCTCGCGCCAGCAGTCATGAAGGAAGTCGGCGGTGGACAGATGGAGGGGAACAGAGAGAAACAAACTCCATCAGTTTGGCTGGAACAAGTGGGGGTGTTTTAAAGCAGAAGGCGGTACCCAGAGACCTGGAAGAGCTTTTGCTGCTGGTGCTGATACTGCTCTGGGTGGACAGCAGCACCCTGGAATGTGAGGAGAGGCCAGAGATGGAGGCTGGGATGCGATTTGGGGCTGAGATGGAGCTGGGGCAGGGATCGCAACAGGCTGAGTTTTCAGACCAGGAGCCCTTTGGAGAGCAGAATTCGGGACACTTCACTAAACCCCTCGGGATAAACCCACTCTGTCCTTTGCAGAGCTCCCCCCATACGAGCCAGCCCCTGGGCTATCAAGAGGGGCAGCTGGGGTTTCAGTGTGGCAACCTGGAGCGGCTGGAGATGACCTGCTGTTTTTGCTGGACCGCTGCCTCTGGCACTGGCACCACTGTGGTGTTAAAGCCTGGTGACCAAATGTCACTATCCCCATTGGGCAGCTGGGGAAACTGAGGCACAGAGCGGGTCAGTGATTTGCCCAAGGTCACCCAGCAAGTTGCTGGTGGAGTCGGGATTAGAACCCAGGACTCGTGGCTCCCCACATCGACCATTAGGCCACAGCTGCCTTGTGGGGAGTGGGATCTTGTACTATGATCATCTGATCTCATGCCCATGGCCTGTGCCTGGCACACCCCCTCTGTCCATACAGGCAGGTCAGGTCTCTGCTCCCCCCTCTGCCCCACGCCGCCCAGTGAGTCAGTGTGCCAACCACAGCAGCTCCTGGCTGCTCCCCAGCGAACGCTACCGAACGAGACGGTGCAATGAGACAAGACAACGCTTACGTGGGCGTGGCGGGGGCTTTTCCCCACAAGCTGTGATCCTGGCTGATCAGCACTATGGAGTGTTTGCTCAGCTTGTTCCAAAAGTTATTGGGAGCCTTTGCTCCGACGCAGACACCTGGGGCTCCTGGTGGGGAAGGCAGCGTGTGAGCTACAGGGAAGATGGGGTTAGGGCTCTAGCTAAGGAGACGGAAGGTCCAGGTTCAATTCCCTGCCCCAGGCTCCCTGGGGAAGTCACGCTGGGCCTCAGATCCCCGTCAGAACCTAGCCCTGCCTTACCGCCCGGCGGGTGCGAAGACTGGGATCTGTGAATTGCTTCGAGATCTGCTGACAAGAAGAGCTAGGAGGTGTTATTACTGCAGGTCCCATGCCCAGGGATGCACCCGCCGAGCAGCGTTTGGCTACTTGAGCGGGTGTCGTGCTGTCAGTTGTGTGTCTGTGGCCCCTGTCGCGGAGCGGAGAGTTCCCACTCTTGCCAAGAGCTTTTCTCTCCTGATAGCCTCCTTTGCTGCACCTCCCCCTCGGGAGGGCTCTGATCCCCACTTCCCTCCAGACAGGGAGGGACTCGCGGGGACTTGGGGCAGCAATATCGTCTTTCGAAGGTCTCCCCCACCCTAACCTACCCTATTCCTTCCTTCCCTTCCTCCCACCCCACCCTGGTCGGCCCCGCTCTATGACCCCAAACCAAACATGCCCAGCCAGCTCAAACCCTTTGCCCCCTGCCGTAGACCTGCTGCAGCCAGGGGGCTCTCAGGCCCAGTGTGGTGGCAACCAGAGCCCCAGGTGAAGCAGGAGGGACCGGATTCCATCATGTAACCCTTGCCGGTGGAGCTGAGCATGGGGGAGGGAGGCTCTCTTCTGGATCATCCTCGCTGGCATGTACTGACTTGGTAGCACTCCTCCACCCTCACTACAGCATGCAGCTCCCCTGAGCCGGCCCAGCGAGTGGGCTTACTCTAACACACATAACACCCAACTGCAGGAGAGCCCTGAGCCGGGCTGCAGATCCAAGAGATCCCTGGGCTGTAGTGGTGAACAGTGGGGGAAATGCCACCAGTTCCGCACAGCAGTGGCTCCTCCCTGTGGCCGAGCAGCCCCGAAGAGCTCAGCAGGTCTCCTGGGCCTGCTCCCTCCCTCCCGTCCCTGGGGCTTCTGTTCCCACTGAGCAGCTACGGGGCGTGCTTTGCCTGCAGGATTCTGCAGACAATACCCGCCTCTCCATCATCTTCTTCCGACGTTTCCGGGTGATGAGGTTGGTGAAGCTGTTGAGCCGGGGGGAAGGAGTCAGGACCCTGCTCTGGACCTTCATCAAGTCCTTCCAGGTGCGTATGGACCAATCCCCAGTGTGGCTGGGCAACTGGCTTTGAAGATGGGACCTTCATCCCCAAAGCACAGGCCTCTCTACTGCTCAAGAGCTCCATTAGCCGGTAGCAGCAGCAGGCTGTTAACCTCGATATGGACTGGTCACTAGCTTGCACGCACTTGACATGTATGTTACCCAAGCATCTAGGAGTTCAGGAGGAGCCAAGAAGGGCTTCCCAGATGCTCATTCATACTGGTGTCAGCATGTCTCAGAGCCTCAGTTGGCCCCATATTCCCCAGACCAGATCAGTAAGATCGCCAGCTCCCTTGGACAGGAACTTCCAGGACTGGAGGGGTGCTGAGGGTGCTCTCCAGCACCTCAGTCGTAGGCACCTGTTTGTGCTGAGATTGTGCATGTCCCTTTCTCCCTGTCCCCCCCCCCCACCCCCCCCAGTGCTTGTCCTAGCTGCAGGGGCAGGGAGCTCCCTGTGCAGGCTGTGGAGTGAGTGACAGCAGCAGGAATGCTGGAGAACGGGTGTTTTTAGTGGCAGCTTCCAGCCCCAGCCAGCAGCAGACAGCCTCACTCTCCGGCCAGCTGCCCCGCTGGACCCCTGGCTGGCACCAGAGCTTGGTAGCTCCAGCCCGGAGAACTCCTACTCCTAAAGCAGGTGGGATCCACAGCGGGGATAGGCTGCTCCCTCTCAGCTCCACTCCCACATGAGCCCTGGACCCTTTGTCTCACAGGCCCTGCCCTACGTGGCATTGCTGATCGTGATGCTGTTCTTCATCTACGCTGTGATCGGGATGCAGGTAAGGAGGTGGGGACAGCGCTGGGGCCCTGGCTGGCAGGGCGTGGGAGAGCCAGGATCCAGGGAGCAGGGGTCACCCCTCGGGCACTCCTGCCGCACGACAGATACAACCCCACTGTCTTTCCACCAGGGGGGTCTCAGAGTGCTCTGCAGTCACTAGTGAATCAAGCCCCAGCAGCCTCCCTGCCAGGGGGAGGCCACTGTTATTATCCCCATTCCGCTGATGGGGAAACTGAGGCACAGAGCTGTCAAACTCCTCCGGCTTCACACAGCAAGTCAGTCGCAGAGCTGGGAACACACCTTGGGCCCCTGACTCCCAGCGCTGTGCCCAGTCCACAAGGTCATCCTGCCAGGCCAGCCCTTTCCCTGTGGTGCCAGGCTATTGGCTGGAAAGGAGCCAGCGGGAGCAGTGGTGAGGCCAGGAGCGGGAGCACGTGGGGTGGAGGGTAGCGATGAATGCCTATGGCAGGGCGTTCCTCTGCAGGGCAGCTGGGACCTGAGCATGTCATTCACAGATGTTTGGGAAAATCGCCCTGGTGGATGGAACCCAAATCAACCGGAACAACAACTTCCAGACCTTCCCACAAGCCATCCTGCTGCTCTTCAGGTCTGTGTAGGCCCCACCCCTTCCTCATCCCACCTCATCCCTTCCCATTCCATCCCCTGGGGGTGCCCGGTACAGCCAGCCTGGGGGCATTTGTAATGCAGAGCCACTGCTGGGGGAAGCCAGCCTGACTTCCTCGAGGAGCGAAGACCCCAGGCTAGTCCCTCACTCCCACGGGTCATTAAAGGGCCCCTCATATGTGCCATGAGGTTGCACTGGATCACAATGCACCAGTCCATGGTGGTGCAACACAAGGGCCTGGGTCTCCCTACACGGAAGCAACAATGAGGTGTAACCATCCTGGCACTGTCATCCTGGCCATCCCCAGGAGCTGGACCCAGCACCTCCAGAGCTGAACATGGAGCTTGTGCTGCGGGGCTACGATCCAGAGCCTCAAAGATATTTCGGCATCACACGCGGCCCCTGAAATCGGTGGCATCGAAATACCTTTGAGGATCTGGGCGTAAGTCCCGCAGCTGGCACGGGCTCGTCCTAGCCGCTGGGGACCTGGCACAGAGGGGGAAGTATGGCTCGCTGACCAGCCGGTTACGGTTGCAACAGGTTCCAGGGAAAATACAGGCCACAACCTGACCCCACAGTATGTGTGCCTTAGGGCCCACACTGGGCTCCCCAGAACTCGCCCAAAGAAGACGCATGAGCCCTGTTGGGGATGCCCACAGAGCCCCAGCCCATCAGTGGTGCCTGACTCACACGTCAGAGGTCAGCTGGGCTTGGTGCTGAACGCAAGGCCAAGCTGGAGCAGAGTGGGTCGGAAAGTTTTAGTTTTTCCACCACCCAAAGACGCTGTTGGGCTGAAATTGCAAAGTTTCTTGGGAACGTGTTGATTTCAACACCAGTTCTGATGGAAACGTTTCCAAATGATTTGAATCAAAACTTTAAAAATGTTTAATTCCTCGTCAGCTTAGGTTAGGTTTGTTTCCACGTTGTGGAAATGAAGTGGTGTGTTCTCCATGCAGTAGTTCTACTAGACAGGCTGTGAAACACTCTCCGGCTTGGATTGGCTGCCCATCGTGTATCGATGTAAGGACCAAATTGTCCCTAACATTCGATGTTTCAGAAATGAAATACTTTTGACTGGAGCCCTGACTTCCACTCCTCTGTTCTAACCGCTAGACATCACTCTTCTCCCAGATCCAGGGATTGAACCCAGGAGTCCTGACTCAGTCCCCTGTTTTACCTGCTGCATCGTACTCCCCTCCCCGAGCGGGGGCTAGGACCCAGGAGTCCGGACGCCTAGTCCCCTGCCCATCCACAGCTGGGACTAGCACCCAATAATATTGATTCTCGGCCCCTGCTGTAACCACTAGCTCCTGCTCCCTTCCAGCTAATCTCATCCCATACTTCCTGGGCAGGGCAGCCCTTCCCTGCAGAGCCTAGCTGGCATTCTCCCTTTCTCCCTAGGTGTGCAACAGGCGAGGCCTGGCAGGAGATCCTGCTGGCCTGCAGCTACGGGGAAAAGTGTGACCCCGAGTCTGACTGGACCC
The DNA here is from genome assembly GCF_028017835.1 of Emys orbicularis. NCBI lineage: Eukaryota > Metazoa > Chordata > Testudines > Emydidae > Emys > Emys orbicularis. The sequence continues at coordinate 33,444,678 of NC_088694.1, read as the reverse complement.
CAGGGGAGGAGTACACCTGTGGCACAGGCTTCGCCTACTTCTACTTCATCAGCTTCTACATGCTCTGCGCCTTCCTGGTACGGCTCCTGATTCCGGATCCCCTGGTGTTTAGCTCCCGGTCCCTTCATTGTCTTAACAGGAGAAGGGTGAAAGTGGAGGCCATAGGATTGTGCCAGCCGGGGACCAACCAGAGAGCAAATGCCAAGGCTTTCTCCCATGAGCTCTCCCGTGTCACCCCAGGTCCGGGGCAGTCCAGAGCAGTCCAGCAGGGTCCAAAGGGTTCAGGGTGTTCTGCAATGCGCAGCTGCCACCCCCCTTCCTGCGAGGCTGAGGGTATAGCACGCTTCATTCGCCAGTGGCAGAAGGAAGGCTGGGAAGAAAAACACCAGTGCTGCTCCAGAACTCAGTCACCAGGAGGCGCTGTCCTCCACCCTCCAGAGCCCACCCCCTGGCAAGCCACTGAGCTACCCCCAGTCATGCTGGAGGGGTTGACATGAATGGGCTGCCATGTGGATTGAGGACAAATGTCAGCATCCGTCTTGCGGGGGCGAGGGGAGGATTCGCCTGTGGTTGTCACAGGTTTTACTGGCTGGGTATGAAATATTTCCAGGGAGCTAAGGTCTGTTCCCTGCCCAACGGTAGCTGCAGACTCTGCTGGCTTCAGGAAACCCTCTCTGCTTGGCCCTCACTCAGCCCCTGCATGAGGGGATCCATCCACTGACCCTTTTCACCCTCTTTTTTCAGCCTGGGATCCTGTGGGGCACATGGGTCCTGGGTTGGGTCTTGCTCTGGTGAGAGCGAGGCATGTAAAAACGACCCTCTAGTGTGTTCTCCATGCAGTAGTTCTACTAGACAGGCTGTGAAACGCTCTCCGGCTTGGATTGGCTGCCCATCGCGTATCGATGTAAGGACCAAATTCTCCCTAATCCACACAGCAGGCCTGGTCCCTGCACGATGGGTCCCCCAGGGAGAAGACAGAGAATGTCTGAACGAGGATATCGGGGCTGAGATCTAGCAGGCAGGTTGGAGAGGAGAATTTTGTACAAAGTGTGTAATTTGTCAGAGGAGACCAACCAGTAGCAGTTTAGAGCACAGGGAAGATAGCAGGGCACCAGGCCGTGCGCTGTCATTTTATATACGTCCTTCACATTTGGAGACCTCATGTCCTGCCCTCTCTGGTGCATTGTGGGACAGACGCTCAGCTGACTTCAATGGGAGCTGCTTTGTGCCAGCTGAGGATCTGGCTCCGCATCTGGTCCCCTTCACGGACGCTCCTCTCTTGCCAGATTATCAACCTCTTTGTCGCTGTCAGCAGGGACAACTTGGACTACCTCACGCGGGACGGGTCCATCCTGGGTCCTCACCATCTGGACGAATTCAAAAGAATCTGGGCAGAATACGACCCGGAAGCCAAGTGAGTGAGCACTGGTCTGTGGCTGGCCTGGGTCTGAGTGGCAGCCAGGGAGGCCAGCGGATTATTTCCTTAAAAGGCTGAGAGAAGTTAGCACAGCTGGAAGGTGCTGGATTGGCAGCCTGTGGGACTGAAGTCCCCTATTTATCCACAGCTCAGCCATAGCACGGGTAGCGTCAATACCAAGGACTGTGGCAGATTCTCCAGTGCTGGCAATTTTTAAATCAAGCCTGTACGTTTTTCAAGATGTGCATTAGTTCAAAAGGAATTATTTGGGGCAAGTTCTCTGGCCGGTATTATACAGGAGCGTTGACCAGTTCTATTCCCCGCTACCCAGAACGCACAGGTTCACAGACAGGCCCTTGAGCTTGAAAAAGAATGTCATTTCTTCACTGCTTCAGTGAGTGATCAGGCCACCGAAACAGGGCCAAACAGGCGCACCCCCAGGTTCAGGTATTCGCCTTGAATACATTGTTACAAAGTTATTCATTATATACTGTATAAACACTTTCCTGCCTAGCAGAGATTAGCTGGCTAAGTCAGTTGTTTCCTGATGAGGTTGCTGACCAAGATGTTCACCTGATCCAACTGCTGACCCAATTGTTAAGCTGATCAGGTTGCTGGCTCATCTTTTCGCCCAGCTGTTCTCCCTCCCTGCCAGACCATGTCCCAACACCAAAAATATACATGCTACATGTTACATATCCTACAAGGAGGTCAGACTGGATGAGCACAGTGGGCTCTTATGGCTCTAAAGCCCTGCTGAGATGATCATCCAAGGTGCTAGTTATAACAGTGGCTTTCTGAGACCTGTTAAGAACTGGCCTGAGACACACCAACTCATTTAACGCAGGCCCCCAAACTGCCCCCAGCTGGATTCTAGACTTGGGAGCTTCCAGTCCCCAGTGACATAATATGTCAGCACTGTAGTGTCATTCTACAATGGCCTGCAATATGAAACCCCATCAGTTCCAAAATTATCTGTCTACCTACATACTTCTCTGCCCCCCATCTCTGTAGTGCCTGGGGGCCTTGCCTACATTAATGAATCTACCCTCGCGCCAGTCTGTGCAGCACAGAAGTGTCCATGTTGGAGATGGAGTGTAGCAGTGCGGGACTCACCCCTGCGGCGCCTCCTGCTGGTTGTCCTCGGGAATTAGCTCTGCCAGCCTTGGAGCGTCCTCTGCAGGCTGGTGATCCGCCTTGCCACTGGCCCTGTGTCCCTCCCAGGACCCCGGTGCCCCTTTCTCTGGGTGCTGCCCCCTGGCAGTACCCCACAGTTCTGGGTCTCCCCCTCCCAGGGGAACCCCCACCCACTATCCCCACTTCGCCTCAGTCTTGGCTACTGCCCAGTCTCCATCTAGCCCCCGTTCACTGGGGCAGACTGCAGTATCAGCCACTCATCACAGGCAAAGGGGTTCGGACCTGCTGCCTCTGCCTACCCACGGGCTGCCCCCTGCAACCCAGTACCTAATAGGCCTTACCAGGCCTGCAGCCTGGGGCTTTCCTAGGCCGGAGCCTCCCCGGCTCCCTTGGCCTTTCCCCAGCTCTGCTCCACTCCAGATACCTTGTTAACCTCCCTGCAGCCAGGCCCTTCTCTCTCTGAATGCAGAAAGAGACTCCTGAGCTCCTGGCTCCCAGCCTCTTATACAGGCCAGCTGTGGCCTGATTGGGGTGTGGCTCAGCTACGGCCACTTCCCCAATCAGCCCGGCTTTTAGAGCTGCAGCCCTCTCCAGGGCTGCTTTTACCCCTGCAGCCCTCCTTCAGGGCTGATTTCAAGCCCTTCAGGGCAGGAGCGGGTGTCCACCCCGCTACATGGAGAAACTGAAGTACAGACAGACTTAAAGCCCAGCTTTTTCAAGGTTTTTGGCATTGCTGCACTGAGTTTTGCAATGCCTAATTGATTTAGGAGCCTAAGGTTCATTTTCAAAAGAGATTTAGGCCGTGAAGAGCCAAAAATCCCATTGCCAGCATCTATATCCCTTTGGAAACGAGCCTTTGGCTCCTGAATCAGTTCGGTGTTGCATCACTCAGCGGAGCAACGTCTGATACCGTTAAAATCTGGGCCTAAGTGACTTCCCCAAGGTCACACAGGCAGTCAGTGGCTGAGCCACAGATCGGACCTTGAGCTCCTGCCCCCCAAGCCAATTAACTCCCCACCCCCAGCCAGGGTTTTCAATTCTACCACTGGAGCAGATGGGTAAAGCACAGCTGTCTCTTGACTCCTGCAGGGGAAGAATCAAACATCTGGATGTGGTGACCCTGCTGAGACGCATCCAGCCTCCCCTGGGCTTTGGGAAGTTCTGTCCGCACCGTGTGGCTTGCAAGGTAACAACCCCTTTGCAAAGGGAAAGGTTCCATGATTGACATGCTGGACGGCTCTATCCCAGTCCCGGCCCCCTCCCTCCAGCACACCCTGCAGCCTCTGGGTTCCCCAGCTCCCACCGAAAGGGGCTGGGGAGAAATCCAGGGTTGGTTTTGTGTATCCTCATGATCTGATATCAAGTGTTTAATGGAGAAGGAGGCTTTTGGGGGGAGCGAGACAATTTAAACGGGCGGACACACTTCAGGTTTCCTGAATTATAATCCCCCATGGTACAGTCAGTCCAATACAAGGCAGAGGCCCCCACCTCTGAGAAGACCCCGAAGCTCTTGGTCAGACACAAATCTCAGCTAGAGATGGGTCCAAGCTGCACGGCTCAGCTCTAGTGTCCCCATGTTCAGGTCTGGGGTTGGGGACCAGGCCCTTCTTCAGCTTCGGTGGGTCCCATTGTAGCTGCATGAAAGCTCTTATGGTGGGAGTCCAAACTCCTCAGCGGGGAACGTGTACCGTTGTCCGCAAGGGGCAGCTCTCCAAAAGCCGGGGGCTGCAGAGGGAGCAGGGAGAGTGGGCGGCACTTCTTCCTGCACCCGCTCATTCTCCACAGAGCATGGGAGACATTTCTGACTCATGCCATCAAAGCGTTAACAAAGCCACCCAGTTCCTGGGTCGGAGTTCAAGGCAGTTTTGCCATTTTAAACCAGCTGTGGATTCTGGAGCACTGGGTGAAATGGCATGTTATCAAAAGGCCATGCGGTCTTATCCCAGAATCCTTTGGGTTGGACGGGCTCTCTAGTGGATCCTCTAGTGCACCCCGCTGCCTTTGTGGTTGAATGGATTTCACTGATCCCATCCCTGATAGAAGGATGTCTTGGTCCTGCTTTGAGCAGGGGGTGGGACTAGATGGCCTCCTGAGGTCCCTTCCAACCCTGATATTCTATGATTCTATGTCTTCCCAATTCCCTCACCTTCGACATCTCCACTGGTGAGGCCACACCTGCCATATGCAGCCTGCCGAATAACCCAACCCGTCTGAGAGTTATAACCTTTAACCTGACTGTTCCCATGCAGCCTATGCCTCCGTGGTCTGTCTTTGCTGACTGGTGAGCTGTGCTCTGGAGAGCGTCCTTTGCACAAGTGCCGTGCAATAGAGACGGATCTCTGTTGTCATGAATATAAAGGGGACTCTCTCTAAGGGGGCTGCTGGACACAGATGGACCAGGAGGGTCTCTCTGGTTCCCTAGCTCTCAGACTGTGCTGCCATTGTCATGGCGCAGCATCTCCCTTAGGCCTGGCCTGAGCGGTCCTGCCGGGGTCTGCTGCCGGCCCTGTGCGTGGGAAGTGTGCTGGGGGTGAACGCAGTTGTCGTTTGTTGTGCAGCGCCTGGTGTGCATGAACATGCCTCTGAACAGCGATGGCACCATCACCTTCAACGCCACTCTCTTCGCTCTGGTGCGGACAGCCCTCAAGATCAAGATGGAAGGTGAGGGACACGCTCTGTCTGCTTTGGTGCCCTGCCCTGCCAGCATAGCGCTGGCTGGTGCATCTATAGAGACTGCCTCCAGAATGCTTCCCTAGCCCCACCCATGCAGGGGTCCCTCCCCAGCCATCAGCGTGAGATGTGAGTAATATCGGCTACCCTGGTGCATTTCATCTGGGCACCGAGGGCCAGATCCTTTGCTGCTGCAAATCAGCATGACTTGACTTCAAAGGAGAGACGCCTGTTTACACCTGCTGGGAACTTGGCCCCTTATAATTTAGCCTCACACCACCCATGTGAGGTAGGTGAGGGTTGTGTAGGGATCCTTTCACCCATCCACAGAATGCTGCCTTCTTCTTTGAGGAGTGTCCCTGGCGGTGCTCCACCCCGAGCACCTTTGATTGGAGATGTTCACTAGCAGTGCCTGTTCGTCCCATGCGTGCACTCCAGACATCCCCGGGCTCCGTACTGAGGGTATATAGAGCTGCCCAGGCAAATTGCCTTCGATTCCTTCTCAACTACCCGCTGGCCTGAGACAGAGCGTCAAGCTTGCCCGCTTCCGCTTTGCTCTAGCTTAGCCTCGAGTTCCTAGTTCAAGGTTTAGTTTAGTTTACTTGCCTCTCTCCTTTATTTTATAATTGTCCCTCTTCGGTTAATTTGGGGAGGTTCTGCTTAATAGCCCCTTTTTTCCTCCTCCCCTTCCTGAGGGGTTTGCCTTGGGGATTGTCATCAACCTGGTGTGCCGGGATTCCTGGGATGCAAGCGCTGCCTTTCCCGCTGGGAATCGACCCTGGTCAGCGACGGACATTCCCAGTGTATCCGCTGTCTGGGACACGCCTCCAATTCCAGCCAACTCCAAGATCTGCTCAGCTTTTCAAAGCAGATCTAAAAACTCCTGGAGATTCAGCTTAGGATCCTCATGATGGAGCTCGCCGTCCAACCAGCTCAGGGTCCAGGCCCAAGAGACCCCCTGTACAGCCGCAGCCAAGTGAGCACAGTGCCCCTCAATCGCCGTACCCCGCTCGCCTAGGACTTTGCGGGTAGGAAGACAGAGCGCACTGCTAAAATTCCCAAGCGGAGTTCCGGCTCTCCTCCTGGATGGCCCACTTCAAACGACCCTCAGTCATCGTCAAGGTCGACCGTTTCAGAGACCTCCTGTCCCAGGTGTCAGGAATGAGGGCCTGCAGCTGAGCCTGGGACTAGCTAGTCTCCAGGCATAGCAAGCCCAGATGGGCTGCAGCAGGACCGCCTGACTGGCTGAAGGGAACCAGACAGTGTGCTTGTAAGCCCAGCAGCAGCAGCAGGTCACTGGCTGCTCAATGCTTCGCCCACAGCTGCAGTCACCCCAGGCCTATCTTGCTCCAGCCTTGTTCTGCCCACTCCCAGCCCTGCCCCAGCCTGATTCCTGTTTAAACCCAGTTTACTCTGGCTCTGGACTCTGACTCCTTCTTCCTGACTCTGGTTCTGCCCCTTGGCTCCGGACTAAAGCTCTGATCCTTGGTTCTGGTTCCCAGTCCCTCCTCGCTCTGGCTCCAACTAGTAGGCCGGGCTGCCCCAGTCCTGACACCAGGAAGGGCACCGCTGAGGGTCCATCCTTCTCCAGTATCAGGAGCTCATTGAAGACCCCGAGCTCCTCAAAGACCCACAATACCAAGCATTCCTCAGTGCCAAAGTTGTCCGCCATATCATCCAAGCATGACTGCTACAGAAACGACCCTAAACTCTCTGCCTCTAAAAAGTCTGTAGCATAAACAGAGTTTTCAATACCACCTCCGGTGCCTAAACATGTGACCCTGACAGCAACATCTGTTCCTCCGAGCTCAGCATCTTCAGTATCAGCGCTATTGACTAGACAGATACCACCAGAACAATCCGCATCCTCGGTGCTGACACTGGTCGCGTCAGAGCCCCATCCAGTCCAGGTTCACCCAGTACCACAGAAGTTTAGATTCTCCAAAGACTTGTTGGAGTCTGATGAGCCAGAATGGGTACCACATGGCTATCGGTAGTGAAATCTGCAGGGCCTCTGAGACCTTACTTTCCTCCGGTACCCCCGGGTTCTCCTGTACCACCTGTCCCAGGTGGAGAACCATCCTCACCTCCAATGTCTGCTCCTCCTCTGGACTGTGCTGAGGACTCCACTTCAGATTCTCAGCTATCTGTGCGGGGATCCCCTAGGTACCACCATAGCAGCATCTCTCCTGATACCTTTGTGACGGGCTGGACCCCCTGGGATGTCACCTGCTGTGCTGGGATTTCACTGAGTCAGACCATTCTGCCAGCCTGGGCCCCCCTTTACCTGGTCTTGCTGGGCTAGGCTACCCCATCTTTTCCGGCCCAGCACACAGGCAGGGCCACACCCACCTGCACAGAGAGACAGAGATCCGCTCTGGGAAGGCTCAGCTTAAGGAGCTTGCCACAGCACCCAGATGTCCACCCTCCCTTGGAGTACAAACCCGAAATTATATAAGATTCGCCTCTTCTCTCAGTGTGGAGGAGGGTGTGCACATCTCCCCCCGCCCAGTTAGAAATCACATCGACTGGGTTCTATTGTAAACCAGAAATAAATGTATTAACTAGAACAGGTGTATTTTAAGTAGTTAAGGAGGTAGCAGACAGAACAAAGCATATCTGCCCCAAGTGTTTTCTCCAAAGTCCTGGCAATAGTAGCTGTGCACAGGTGGGGAATAATCATCTTTCCTACCACGACAACTGGCTGTTCAAGGACCATTGTATGTCAAAGTCTTCTCTGCAATACAGAAGCCATCTGTAATGTCCACTTTGACTCCAGTTCAACAGATAAACTTCACGGGAGCATCTCTGAATGCCCTAACATCCAGAGCTTACCTTCCTTCCGACAGATTTCTGATACTGATGAGTCTTAGTGCCAAGATTCAAATAACCCCCTGACAACAGCAAGAAATTGCCTCCAACAGCGGGCTCATATGGCAGCTTGTACTTTCATAACACAACATGCCAGGTTACATCTTGCTGCTTCCAGGGTTGGCTCAGAATAGTCTATCACCCGAACGAACAAACAGTCTAGACAATCTGGTGTCTGGCCCTCATCACGTGCTACACTCGCTCAAGTGAAGGACCTGTCCAAAGTCCGTGCAGGAGTTCCTATCGCCCAGCCGCCTCCTACCATCGCCATAACTTTGGATGCCTCACTTGTGGGATGGGGAGTGCAGCTAATGGGACACACTGTCCAAGGGAAATGGTTGTCTCAAGAGTCTCTCCTGCACATCAACCTCCTAGAATTAGGAGCAGTCAGGAATGCCTGTATCCACTTCCCTCCCTTAAGCAAGGGCCAATCCATGAAGGTCATGACAGACAATGTAACCTGCATGTTCCACGTAAATCTCAGGGAGGGGCGAGATCCCCTTCTCTTTGTGCGGAAGCAATAAAGCTGTGGAATTGGTGTCAAGCCCCAGTCACATCCTCACAGCCGCTTACCTTCCAGGCATGCAGAGCACCATGGCCAATGATCTGAGCAGACATTTCTCCCACGATTACGAGTGGGAACTGGACCCTCAGATCCTCAAACAGAGATTCCTGACCTGGGGTTTACAGAAGCAGACATCTTTGCAATTACCACCAACAGAAAGTGCAAGAAATTCTGCTTGAGAGGAGGACTGGGCCATCAGTCGTTGGGAGACACCTTTCTCATTCCTTGGGCCTACTCTATACATCTCTGACACCGTTGATTCAGAGGGTGTTGAACAAGATCAAACGAGACAAAGCCAGAGTCAGTCTAGTTGCACCAGCTGAGCTGAGGCAGGTCTGGTACCCTTCCATGACTCACTTCACTTCCTGTCCAGCATTGCAGCTTCCAGCCATGTCCTATGTGCTGTCCCAGGACTCCAGTCGGACTCTCCATCCCAACCTGGCCATCTGCTGGCTCCGAGCTTGGTTCCTCAGTGGTTTTTGGGGATAGAGGTTTCCCGTTCGACAGAGATCCAACAGGTCCTATTAGAAACATCAGAAAGATCTCTATTAGAAATACCTTCAGAAATGGACCTTGTTCCTTCTTCCCTCTCCCCTGTTTTTGGTTATCTATTGGATTTAAAGTATTCAGCTCTTTCTGTGAGTTCCGTCAGAGTTCATTCATCAGCTACGACAGCCTTCCGTTCCCCTGTGCAGGGATTCATTCAGGCTTTGCTCATCCCACGACAGCAAAATTCATCAAGGAATTGGTTAACCTTTTCCCGCAGAGCCTGCTCCCGTATGGGATTTGAACTGTCTCATGAAATCTCCCTTTGAGCTGCTCACTAAGTGCTCTCTTGTGCACTTACCTACGAAAGTGGCATTCTTAGAGGCAGCATTGGGGAATTAGGAGCATTGGGGAATTAGCACTGGGGAATTAGGAGCATTGATGGCTGATTTCCCTCCCCCCTTCCCTGTTTTCTTCAAGGATAAGGTTTTGTTAGGCCTACATCCCAAGTTCATACCTAAAATATCTTCTGATTCGCTCATTAACCAAGTTATCCACCTTCCTGTGTTTTCCCCAGAACCATGCCAGACTAGAGAGGAAGCTGCCCTCCACAGCTTGGAAGTTAGAGGGGCGTTAGCTTCTATTTATACAGAACCAAGCCATTTAGACAGTCTCCTAGACTGTTCATCTCAGTTGTGGACAGATCCAAAGGATCCACAGTCTCCCCCCAGAGACTTTCAAAGTGGGTTTCCAGTTACATTCGTGCTCGTTACCAGGCTGCTAATGGTCAGCCCCCTTCGAGAAGAATAGCCCATTCTCCAGCCTGCCTCCATGGCACTCTTAAAAATGCAGCCATTGCTGAAATTTGCAGAGTGACAACCGAGGCCTCGGTGCACACTTTTCCCAAACGCTGCGCCCTGGTACATGCCTCTAGGTCAGAGGCAGCTCCACAGTTCCCTCCTCCTTCAGGGGCTACTGCAGGAGCCGGACATGCCGGACATGCGACATGAACCACAATTCCATCTATTTCAAATGGCAGAGGGAAATTTGGGAGGTGGGATTGAGATGGAAGTAGGGTTGCCAACTGTCTAATCCCACAAACCCAAACACCCTTGCCCCGCCTCTTCCTGAGGCCCCGCCCCTTCTTTGAGGTGCCCCCTCTCACTCCATCCCCCCTTCCTCCGTTGCTCGCTCTCTTCCACCCTCACTCACTTTCACTGGGCTGGGGCAGGGGGTTGGGGTGTGGGAGGTGGTGCAGGCTTTGGGCTGGGGCTGAGGGATTCAGAGTGTGGAAGGGGGCTGCGGGCTGAGCCTGGGGCAGGAGGTTGGGGTGCAGAAGGGGGTGCGGGCTCTGGAAGGGAGTTTGGGTTTGGGAGGGGGCCCAGGGCTGGGGCAGGGGGTTGGGATGCAGGCTCCAGCCGGGCGGCACTTACCTCGGGCCGCTCCCGGAAGTACCCGGCATGTCCGGCTCCTAGACTGCTCCGCGTGCTGCCCCTGCCTGCAGGTACCTCCCCCGCAGCTCCCATTGGCTGCAATTCCCAGCCAATGGGAGCTGCAGAGTCAGCACTTAGGGTGGGGGGAAGCATGTAGAGACCCTCCCTGGCTGCCTCTCTGCCTAGAAGCTAGAAGGACTTGTCAGCTGCCTTTGGGAGCGGTGCAGAGCCAGGGCAGGTAGGGAGCCTGCCTTAGCCCCGCTGCACTGCCAGACTTTTAGTAGCCTAAAATCTCCCGGATTGGCATCAGTAGCCTCTGGGAGATCGAGCCCGATTCCAGGAGACTCCCGGCCAATCCGGGAGGGTTGGCAACCCTAGATGGAAGCTGGGAAGGCCGTCAGGGTCAGCACTTGTAAAAAGGTGCCCTTGCATTTTTAATGGCCATAAAAGGCCAAGGCAACAGTTTCGTATCTCAAAAACCAATAGCCTCATCCACATGGTGACCTCTAACAGCCCTCTCTTAGGGCACTGACTACTTCCCATGTTACCAAAGCTGTTTCCTGTAGCATCCAGGTGTGCCGGCAAAGTCTCCCATCCACAGCCAGGCCAGACTGTTCCCTGTTTAGCATGTTAAAGCCCAAGCTCACAGCCCAAGATAGCCGTCACAGCATGCTGAGTGAGCCCCCTCCCTAGGCTCACCCCTCCCATTTTTCTAGGCTTGAAAAGTTTCAACAAGGCCAGGGCGTGTCATCCCATCCTGCCGCCTCCCACTCTTCAGGCACCATGCCAGGACAGAGCCACAAAGTCAGGATGACAAGAGACAGTGTTTTTTTCCCCAAATGAACCTAACGCAAGTGGTGGGAACACAGACGCAGCTGCGAGGGGAACCCCGAGTGCTCTAGAAAACACGGATGGGCCTTCACGCGAGTGACCGCTGACAGGATGGATTTCACCCACTGCATCTTGGCTTTCTCTTTAGCCATTGGCTGTGTGCGGTGTTCCCTCGGGGCGGAACGAATGGATCGGTGGTTTGTTTCCCCACAGGTGACTTTGAGCAGGCCAACGAGGAGCTGAGGGCCATTATCAAGAAGATCTGGAAGAGAACTAGCATGAAACTCCTGGACCAGGTCATTCCACCAATTGGAGGTGCGTCTTTGCCATGCTCCCTGGCTTATTTCTCCCCGGCACCCTCTGCCTGCCCCCTCCGCTGCCCCACACCGCTCGGACGGGGGCTGGGTATAGCCACTGGGCAGTGTTAATGGCCTCACTTGGCTTTCTCCCCTCCAGAGGATGAGGTGACCGTGGGCAAGTTCTACGCGACCTTCCTCATCCAGGAGCACTTTAGGAAGTTCATGAAGTGCCAGGAGGAGTATTATGGGTATCGGCCCAAAAAGAACACCATTGCTATCCAGGTCAGTGCAAACAGGTCTGGGGATCCCAGCCGCTCCTCTTGCCTGGATAAAGCAGCCAGCTTGTCCCTCCTGCACAAGGGCAGGGCAGGGCTCAGGGGGCAGAATTGCCTAGTGGATAGAGACCCGGGCTCGGCCACCAGCACCGCTGGGCAAGTCATTTCCCCTCTCTGTGCCTCAGTTCCCCCAGCTGTAAAATTGGGATAGGGACACTGACCTCTGTGGTAAAGCACATTGGGATCTCCTTGTGAAAAGTGCTTCACAAGAGCTAGGTGGTGGTGTTGTTATATGCTGGGCAAGGTGGGAAGCAGGCCTAAGTATTTGAAGGTGTCGGTACGAGGCTGGCAGAGGAATTCTCGAGGACGGCCGGAGAGGAAGCACTGGGACGGAGCTGAACAAAGGGAAATGGAGACAGGGGAACAGTCTGTGGGTGGAAGCTCTGTCCCTTAGAACACTGGAAATGGGGCTGCACAAAGGGTACGTTGCATGGGAGAACCCGTGGATGACCCCAAACAGGTCTCAGTGTGTAAGTGAGGGGACCTCATGTTAAGAGGAACAGTCCTGAAATGGAGGAGGCTGGCCCGGCCTAAGGGAGTGCTTGGAGGCTGCCTCCTCGGGGCCTGGCAGTTGGTCTCTGCTGCACACAGCTTGGACTGGGGCCTTGACTGAGCTCTGGGCTTTCAAGGGCTTCCCATGATGGAATCTCAGAGCTGGTGCCCCCACACCACCCTTCCTGCAGCCCTGCTCCTTCCACGAGAGCCCAGGCTCAGTCTCTACTGAGGCAGCGCGCTCTAGAGGAGTAAGCACAGTGGTGAGCAGCAGGACTCCTGGGTTCTTTCCCCGCTCTGCCACTGACTCGTGTAGCCATGGGCAAGTCACTTCCCTCCTGTCTGCCTTGGTTTCTCCACCCATGAAATGGGGACAAAGAGGCAGGGACAAGGGGAAGGTCTGAGGCTCATGTCGCTCCCTGCCCCCCCTTCTGGCTGATGGAATGAACAGCCCCACGCAAGAGTTTCAAACTGGAGTCCAGTCTCCCTGCATCAGAGGTTCTGGGGGGCATGTCCCGAGCACAGAGGACTCCTCCCCTGGGGAGAGGTGGGCATTTCTCTTGTCCAACCTGGAATGCAGCCATGTCTCGGGGTTCCCATGGCCTCCCTGCGGGGTGTAGGATCATCTGTCCCTGGGTATCAAATCCAATTCCAACATGTGCAAGGTGAGATGTGCCAGCCCCCATGGCCCTGCGAGAGGGGCAGAGATGCCGCTGCCCTAGAGAGACACCCCCCACCCCACGGCTCAGCCCGTTTACCCTCCTCCAGCCCCATTGTGTGAAGTCCCCCTTTCCTCCACACCCAGTGCACAGAGCTAGCGCCGTGGGAGAGGCTGCTGAACCAGCAGGCACCAGAGCGCCCCCTCTGGGAAGTAGGCAGGGCAGCCTGGGCTCGGTGAAGGCAGTTGCGGGGCCGGGGCTGAGGGTTCGGGGAAGGAAGCTGGACCTGCCAGCTTTCCTCACCGGGCTTTGCTGAGCCTCCCTCTCCCCTTGCCCGGTGAGGAAAAGCTCGCCCTGCCACCAGCAGCCCCGTGAGCGACCTCCCCATCTCTGTCCATCCCACCAGGCCGGTCTGAGAAGCATCGAAGAGGAAGCTGTGCCCGAGATACACCGAGCGATCTCTGGGGACCTGACTGCCGAGGAGGAGCTGGAGAGGGCCATGATGGAGGCAGCGATTGAGGAAGGGATATACAGGGTGAGCACAGTGGGAGGTACCACCCTCTAACCCCACACATACCAGCCCCACCGTCTGTGTCCCATGCGGAGCCTAGCACACTGAGAGGTGACTGCTGCAGACAGGGAGGGGCCAGCCAGCAGGTGCCAGGGGTGAGTGATGATGCCCGAGATCATAGTCATATTGTCATGGCCGCTTGGTGCCAAACGCTTGGGCAGGACCCAGCTCTGTGTGAGCACGTGAGTTGGCTGGGGGGCACAAAGCCACTAGCACGGGAGATGCCACAGTCCGTGGAGATGGGCCTGATCACAGAGGAGAGTGTCAGTCACAGGAAACCACATCACCGACTGGCTAAGTGGGTCCTGGGTCACCGTCTCCTCTGTTCCCAGGCGTTAGGGTGGGCAAAGTTTTTGGCCCGAGGGCCACATCTGGGTATAGAATTGTATGGCAGGCCCTGAATGCTCACGAAATTGGGGTTGGGGTGCGGGACGAGGTGAGGGCTCTGGCTGGGGGTGCGGGCTCTGGGGTGGGGCCAGAAATGAGGAGTTCAGGGTGTGGGAGGGGGCTCCGGGCTGGGTCGGGGGGGTAGGGTGCAGGGGGCGTTGAGAGCTCCGGCTGGGGGTGTGGGCTCTGGGGTGGGGCTGGGAATGAGGGGTTTGGGGTGTAGGAGGGTGCTCTGGGCTGGGACCGAGGGGCTCGGAGCGTGGAAAGGGTATCAGGGCTGGGGCAGGGGGTTGGGGCATGGAGGGGGGGCTTAGGGGTGCAGGCTCCAGGCGGCACTTACCTCAAGCGGCTCCCAGAAGCAGCGGCATGTCCCCCCTCTGGCTCCTATGTGGAGGCACGACCAGCCCCATCCGCAGGCGCCGCCCCTGCAGCTCCCATTGTCCGTGGTTCCCGACCAATGGTTGCTGCGGGGGCAGTGCTTGGGGCAGAAGCAGTGTGCAGAGCGGAGTCCCCTGGCTGCCCCTACGCATAGGAGCGGGGACATGCTGCTGCTTCCAGGAGCCGCGTGGAGCGTCCCCTGACCCTGCTCCCTGGCTGGAGCGGGGCAAGCCCCAGATCCCGCTCCCCGGCGGGAACTTGAGGGCCGGATTAAAGCGGCTGGTGGGCCAGATCCGGCCTGCAGGCCATAGTTTGCCCACCCCTGTGTTAGGTGGAGCTGTGGGCTGGTGACCTGAGCTTGGGGATCTCTGGGTTCTAATCCCAGCACTGGTGTTATCTCCCTGGCTGTCCCTTCCCCTCCCCTGTACAATGGGGATAATGGTACTGACCCCCCCGGACTGCAGAGCGGGATATTAACCAGTTAACGTGATGGAAGAGTGCTCGTTCCTGGGATGGACTGGCTAGTGTGTATTGGCACCTCTGCCAGGTGCACAACTATGTGTCACAGACCGAACACTGCTGACAGAGATTCCCTCTGCACTCACTATGCTGGGAGCTTCCAATTGGCTGTGGTGTAATAACCATGGCAACCCAGGTTGCCAGCAGTCTGTGACAGTGTCCTGCCCAGTCTCACTCCTCAGGGAATCCCTCGCGTTCAGAGCTGCCTGTGAGTATGGGAGGGTTTATCTGGTAGGAGAGGCAGTGCTACCTAGTGGATGGGCTGGGACTGGGCTGCAACTCAGGAGACCTGGGTTCTATTCCCAGCTCTGCCATGGACCTACTGGGTAACCTAAGGCAAGTCACTTCCCTGCTCTGTGCCTCAGTTTCCCCCACTGTGAAGTGAGGAGCTGACCCCCCTATTTATAAAGTGCTTTGAGAACAGCTCTGTAAGAACTGGGACTGTTATTACTGCTGCCCTGCTGTGCATGATCTTAAATTCAGCCACCATGACTGGTCTTTGCTGGCTCACCATGGGTCCAAACCCATCCGGACCGTCGGGCAGCATGTGCCTCGGGCAGCATGTGCCACAGGCAGGGAAGCCTCGAGAAGCACCACTGTCAAGGCCCGCTCTGACCTCTCCCCTCTTGGTTCCAGAGGACGGGTGGCTTGTTCGGGCATGTTGACTCCTTCATGGAGCGGAACAGCCCCCTGCAGCCCCACGTGACCAGCCAGAGACCCCTGCAGTTCACCGAAGTGGGGAGTGAATATTTGGACTCCCGTCTTCCTCGATGACTTCCCCCCGGACAGGAACACCAACAGCAACACAGCCACACGGTAATGCTCGGCAGCCGGAGACAGCCCCCCAGGGCGCGTGGCAGCGGGGGCTACAAGGCAATGTGCTGTCTGTATAAACGGCGCAGTCTCCATAAGAGAGGAATCTGACTGCGCGGCTGCTGTGACTTAGGGAGCAGGGGGAAGCTTGGCGCTCGGGGACTGTGAGCCCGGGTGCAGCCGTGGGTGCTTGTGCGTGCGTGCACATGTGAGTGTGCACCCGTGCATATGTTTACTCTTGTGTGGGTCGGGCCAGACACTGGCCACCTTACTCCCCTTTAACCATGGGAGGGTGCAGTTTCTGCCTTCAGGTCTCAGGCAAAAACAGATGCCTGCATTGCCCAGGTCTCATTTACAGAGCATGGCACACGCCTCCCCATGGCCAGGCAGCTTCACCCCTTCACCAGTGGTTCTCAACCTATTTATCATTGTGGCCCACAAAGTGTTACCTGGGCCACAGGCTAAGAACCACAGGGCCCCCCATCTAACCCCCCCACAAACCCCTATGCTCAGTGCCCTCCGCCCACAGACCCCTCCACAGAGTGGGGGCAGAAGCGGAGAATTGGATGTGGGGTGTGGGGCAGGGACCCCAACCTGGACGCTGCTGTGCGGGGACCCCTAACCCCGACCCCCGGCTGGGAGGCAGCCAGGACCCTGACTCCAGACCCTGCCAGGACCCCACTGTACAGGGCCCAGCAGCAGCCGTCTGCCTGGACCCTGCCACGCGGTAGCTAGTTGCCTGGTCCCAGGGCCCGCCTTGCGGCCTCTGTCACACAGCTGAGCGGGCTGCAGCTGTGTACTAATTGGGCCGCATGCGGCCCACGGGCCTAGGGTGACCAGACAGCAAGTGTGAAAAATCGGGACGGGGGGTGGGGGGTAATAGGAGCCTATATAAGAAAGAGACCCAAAAATCGGGACTGTCCCTATAAAATCGGGACATCTGGTCACCCTACGCGGGCCACGGGTTGAGAACCGCTGTTCTACACTGTGCTTCCCATAGGGCACACGCGGGGTTAAGGAGAATACAGCGCCTCTTAAAAAAAGTGGGAGCACAGTCAGGGCCAGCTCCAGGGTTTTGGCCGCCCCAAGCAGCCAAACAAAAAACAAAACAAAAAAGCCGCGATCGCAATCTGCGGTGGCAATTCGGCGGGAGGTCCTTCGCTCCGAGCAGGAGTGAGGGACCGTCCACCGAATTGCCGCCGAACAGCTGGACGTGCCGCCCCTCTCCGAAGTGGCCGCCCCAAGCACCTGCTTGGTAAGCTGGTGCCTGGAGCCGGCCCTGAGCACAGTGCCTTTGAAAGCGACTATCCCAGTACAGCCGGTGCAGATCCTGTTTACACCAGCAGATGTCAGACTAATCCCAGCAACAGGCACGGTGCAGCTGCCAGGCTGTTTTACCCCAGAGGAAGATCTGACCCCAGATTATTGGTGGGGCACTTTAGAGTCTCGAACAGAGCAGAGAGCGATTTAGAGCAGCAGCGAGCAGAGCCACTCTGACACCGGGGGCGGCTCAGCCCCACTGCGAATCGGGCCGCGTGATTTCAGGCGCCCAGGCTAAAGCTCTGGTCACAGACTAGTTCTGTGCGCAGATGTACAGCTTTTGTGAAGCCCCGGACAGCTGTAGGTGCAATGAATGGCGCCTGCTGGCAGACTGCCCCTCCAAGGCTGCCCCTGTGACTGTTATCCATATGGACGCTGCAAGGACCTTGGGCTGGCCCCAGGGCTGGCATAAGCAGCGTGACTCCTTTGGCCTGAGCCCAGTTGTGCCCATCTGCATGTGGCTTTCGGTTTCCCAAACACTTCTTCGCTCCCTCTGGCCCTGGCAGTGATGTTCTGTAGTTAGACAGCTCCAGAGAGTGCAGAAAAGACACAGCCACTGCCCAGAGCGCTTGTAATTGAAGCATGACATGCCCCTGGCAGGGTCATCAGCAGGGGTTGGTTGAGGAGGCGAAGCTCGGATCTGAACGCATCAGCTGCTACTGCTTTAAGGCCTGTAGTTCAGCAGCAGCAGACCCAGGAATATCTTCGCATGGTCCAGGCAGCAGGGGGCGATAGACTGCAGCGTTGTGCTAGCCCGGGGCCCGGACACCTGGACAAAACAACACAGGAGGGACAGAAACAGGAGGGCGGCGAAATGCGGGGACAAGGGTTACCCCACAAACATAACTAGGTTGCCCTCATGAGTCCTTCCGCTATCCGTCCTGGTGGGTGCTCCACCATAGGATGTGTGCGCCCTGGACTGGAGCCTGCGACGTCGTGCTGGTGGGCCTGCGCCGGCTCCGAGCAACGGGATACAGGGAGGCGAGAGCCCACC
Organism: Emys orbicularis; assembly: GCF_028017835.1. Lineage (NCBI taxonomy): Eukaryota > Metazoa > Chordata > Testudines > Emydidae > Emys > Emys orbicularis. Next base: position 33,426,501 of record NC_088694.1, on the reverse strand, counting down.
GCCACTCAGTTCCTTCTCAGCCGCCTGTGGCTCGAGACCGAGTTTTCGGCGGGTAGCTGTGTTCTGCTTCCCGCCTTTCTCTCACCTCGGGAAAGACTTTTCTCGCGTATTTTCGTTTCTCATTTGTTTTCCTGCCCTATATTTTATTTTCATTTGTATTTCATCTGGCACGTTTCTGTGCTCTGGGAGAGGGGGTTCCCCATCTACTCCTGCACCTTTCTTTGTGCCGATCAATCTGTTGTGCCTAACACCCCAGGGGCTAAGCCCTGCCAGACTTGCCACAGGTCTTTCCCCCGCAGTGACGGACATTGGAGTTGCCTACAGTGTTTGGGGAACTCCCCCATCCCCTCAAAGTGTGTGATCTGTCTGGGATTTGGGGGCAGGCCCCAAAATGACAGGGAGACGAGACTAGCAGTCCTGTTAATGGGACATGCTCTAGCTCTGGAGAGGTCCGCTTCCCCCCAGGCATTAGCACTGGCTCCTTCAGGCATCAGCCCAGCCTCAGCTGGGACCACGGAGACAAAGCCTTTGAAGAGGAGAAAGCACTCCTTCCCATCCAGAGACAGGGAGAAAAGGGGTAGGTCACCTCATAAGACCCACTCTCAGGAGCCCTCGTGTCCATTAAGGGTTACCGTAGAGGCTCCGACTGAGTCCGGTATCGAGGTGTCGGTACCATGTACCTGATCCTCCGTGGCACCATGATCCGCATGGGGCTACCGCACATCCCTTGGCATCGGCTTCTGACCCCAGCTCTGAAGTGATACAGGACCCTGCATCCGCCTCAGTACTGCAGCAGTCTCCATCTCAAGGTCCACATTTTCACCTCTGGCTGTCAGCGGCTGTCAGTGCCCTCCAGCTCCTTCCAGGTTTCAGTTATCTGAAGATCTCATCATTTCGGATGAGCCTGACGCCATTGCTATGGGATCCGTCAGAGCCTCCTCACCGGTACAGCCCAGGCACCTGCAGGCCAAAACCCACCCAAGCCTCCAGCAGTCAGCATCCGCCACATTACCTGAGCCATCACGTAGCCTCTCAGGTCTCGGTACAGGAATCCTTCCTGGTGCCATACCATCCGGCTGCCAAGGGTCCCTGTACCAAGGAGGACCCTAGAGAACCCGCCAGGTCTCACAGACCCAGAGACGATAACTGTCATTGGGGACACTCTCCCTGTTCCTCCCCCCCATCAATGGGAGTCCTGGGGGCCATTTTGGTGACCAGTTCCACAGGATGCCAAGAAGAGATTACAGGCACCCACTGGTCCCATGCCATCCATGGCAAGCAGCTGTCCCTCTCCCAGTACCATGCACGTCTTCGGTACCGGACAATACACAGCAGGAGTCAGAGCCTCCACCTGAGGAGGTCTCACCTCCTTCAGCTGAGTCCTCTTCATCTGTGGCCGAGGCGGTAACGCCACCCCAGCCCTCCTCTGCCGATGAGTTCGAAACATTCCAGGAGCTCATGAAGAGGCTGGCAGACTCTCTCCAAATCCCGCTAGAGGAAGTCCAGGAGTCATAACATTCTTTGGTGAATATCAATCCCCAAGGAAAGATTGCTCCGCCCGTTAATGAGGCATTGCTATCCCCAGCACAATTCCACCCACCTGAGAGAGATCTGATAAGAAGTACTACATCCCACCAAAGGGGAGGGAGCACTTCTTTTCCCACCCTCACACTAATTCCTTAGCAGCCAATGAAAGGAGCCGTCAGACTCGATCTAGACCCTCTCCAATAGACAATGAATCCAAGAGACTGGACGTATGGGGCAGAAAGCAACTCACCAGCTGCTCTTCAATTCCATAGTGGCAATTTCGGGCCTGGGTGGTGAAATGGGACTTTACCACATACTCAGAACGTACACACTTCATTGAACATCTGCCACAAGACCAAAGAGACCGGTTTCAGTCCAGTGTTGTGGAGGTCCCATCCTTCCTCCTCCTGGGGCCAATCAAGCTGGTTCCAACAGCATCCATCAGGAAAGGATTCTATTCCAACTACTTCCTAGTTCCCACGAGAGACGGAGGCGGGAGGCCGATTCTTGACCTCAGAAACTTGAGCAACTAAGTTCTAGCACAACAGTTCAGCATGGTGACACTCGTTCCCATTCTCCCATTGTTGGATCCAGGACACGGGCTCGTCGCCCACGACCTACAGGACGCCCATCACCACAAGTGTTTGCTTTGCTTTGTAATTGGACCACGATCAACATCAAGTTCTCCCCTCCGGACTCTCCACGGTGCCGAGGGTGTTTACGAAGTTCCTCTTGGCAGTAGTAGCTGGTCTCTGTCAATGGGGGATCTTGGTATTCCCATATTTGGACACCTGGTTGATCAGGGGTTGATCACTCCAAGAGGTCCAACCAGCCATGGCCAAGGCGTTAACTAGGACTTCGCATCAATCACAAAAAATTGATACTAACTCCAGTGTAAAGGATAAACTGCATAGGAGCCACTCGAGCCCACAACAGCAAGAGCCTATCTATTCTGGGAGACATCTTCCACCCTACCTGGCCTAATCTCGGTGCTACAGTTCAGCCCATAAACAATCATGAGGGCTCGTCTTCCACTCTTGGGACATACATCCTCCTGCATGTTCATGACTTCCTATGTGAGACTCCATCTCAGATGTCTCCAGGATGTGGTTTAGAACAGTAAATATCCCAGACAGACACCACCTGTCCAAAGGGGTCACGGTGCCTCAGAAGGTGTTGGATTCCCTTACATGACAGAAAGACCCACATAGGGTCGGTGTGGGAACCCCATTCTTGCATCGCACACCATCAAAGATCCTCATGACAGATACGTCCTCTCTGAACCCCAGGGCCTGGCTCCCGAATGGTTCTCTCGACCATGGAGTTAACTCATTTGGCTGCAGTTTAGTCAGTTCGTTTGGCAGATGGCCCACTACCGGCAAGACTTATCTCCGGAATAGAAACACTTTCACTCTTGATGCTCTCTTTCTTCTTCCCAAGCCCTAGAAGTTTCCCTTTCCAAAATACTTGACCGCCAGCTGGAATTAAAGATACAGGGTCTCTCCGTGAGCTTTGTTAGAGTGCAGGTGGCTGCTCTCACAGTTTTCCAGTCACCCATCCAGGGCTTCTCGGTTTTTGCCCACCCTGTCACAGCCAGATTCCTCCAGGCTCTATACAATTGGTTTCCTCCTGTTTGGGACCCAGTGGGACCTCAACCTGCTTCTTAATGCTCCAAGGAAAGTCTCCTTTGAACCAACGACCACCTGCTCTCTCCTCCATATCGCCTTCAAAATTTCATTCCTGGGCGCCATTACTTCAGCAAGACGAATTGGAGAGCGGGGGGCACTCCTGGCTGACACACCATATCCCACCCTTTCATAGGGACAAGGTTCTACTGTGTCCCCAGCCCTATTTTCTTCCTAAGGTCTCCTTGGAAGATCACATTAACCAGGAGATTCGCCTGCCAGTGTTCTACCCACATCCTTAGGCCTCCAGAGAGGTCTCAAGCCTTCATTCGCTGGATGTTCGACGGGCCCTTGCCTTCTCTGTGGACAGGACTAGGTCCTTGAGGGCCTCTCCCAGGCTACTTGTGTTGCTAACAGAATGAATGAAGGGCCAACCTGTTCCTAGTCCATACAGGGGTTGTCTGTGTGTTGCAGGTTGTATTTTAACCTGTTATGACAGAATGGGGGTGCGTCCCCCCCGCCCCCCACGGTGACAGCACATTCCACTGGAACTCAGTCCACATCCAGTACGTTCCCATAGCAGAAATCTGCAGGACTGCGACTGGTCTTCTGCCAGCCCTGTGCCAAGCATGTGCCATGTCCCCTGCTTCCAGAGAGGACGCTGCCTTTGGTGATATCGTTCTCCGAACAGTCCTTGACTCACCTCTGTGGCATGCCCCTCCTCTCTGAGTTACTGCTCTGGAGTGCCCTGCAGTGGGGCGCCACAGGGACATACGCTCGACGAAGAAGGGACGGTGACTTACCTTACATAACTTGAGTTCTTCGAGATGCTTTGTTCCTATGGGTGCTCCACCTTCCCGGCCTCCTTCCCCTCCGCTGCAGATACGTCGCCCCGTTTCCCTCCTTCAGAGTACAAGGTGTGACTGTGCAGGCCTGCCAGCACGACTGCCGTCTCCGCATGCACATCCTGTGGTGGAGCACCCATCGGGCCAGAACATCTCAAAGAACCCAGGTTTCAGAGGGGTAGCCGTGTTAGTCTGTGTTCACCCCTGTTGATATTCACCCCTTCTTGTCCTCTGTTGGGAATGGGCCACATCCACCCTAATTGAATTGGCCTCGTTAGCACTGACCCCCCACTTGGTAAGGCAACTCCCATCTTTTCATGTGCTGTATATTTATACCTGCCTACTTTTTTTCACTTCATGCATCTGATGAAGTGGGTTCTAGCCCACGAAAGCTTATGCCCAAATAAATTTGTTAGTCTCTAAGGTGCCAAAAGAACCCAGGGTAAGTCACCTCTCCTTCTTCACACTTAGTGATGCTGTCCTGTCTGTGTCTGTCCCCATTCACCTCATCTATCTATCTATCTATCTATCTATCTATCTATCTATCTATCTATCTATCTATCTATCTATCCCGAGACAGACCCTTCCATCATGTATCCATCCATCTGTCCATCTTACACATCCATCCATCCATCCATCCAGTACCTAGAGTGTCTGTCTGTCCAGTCATTGGTTCTCTCTCTAATACAAGTGGTGTTTGTGCTGTTTTTATTAATATGATTGGGTGGGGGGTGATTATGGCGGGGAGGGGATGAGGCCAGAGGTGCTGAAGAAGAGGATGGAGGAGGGAGGGGATGAGGCCAGAGGTGCTGAAGAAGAGGAGGGAGGGTAGAGGAGGGAGGGGATGAGGCCAGAGGTGCTGAAGAAGAGGAGGGAGGGTAGAGGAGGGAGGGGAGGAGGCCAGAGGTGCTGAAGAAGGGGAGGGAGGGTAGAGGAGGGAGGGGAGGAGACCAGAGGTGCTGAAGAAGGGGATGGAGGGTAGAGGAGGGAGGGGAGGAGGCCAGAGGTGCTGAAGAAGAGGAGGGAGGGGAGAGGAGGGAGGGGAGGAGGCCAGAGGTGCTGAAGAAGGGGAGGGAGGGTAGAGGAGGGAGGGGAGGAGACCAGAGGTGCTGAAGAAGAGGATGGAGGGTAGAGGAGGGAGGGGATGAGGCCAGAGGTGCTGAAGAAGGGGATGGAGGGTAGAGGAGGGAGGGGAGGAGACCAGAGGTGCTGAAGAAGGGGATGGAGGGTAGAGGAGGGAGGGGAGGAGGCCAGAGGTGCTGAAGAAGAGGATGGAGGGTAGAGGAGGGAGGGGATGAGCCCAGAGGTGCTGAAGAAGAGGATGCGGGGTAGAGGAGGGAGCTGTGGTGGACAGAGGGCAGGAGGAAGTTAGGGTCTCGCATGGTGACTGACGCTTGTGAATGGAAGCCCTTGGAGGGGTGGCTGGGTGGTGGTCCCTGCGCCAGCCTGACGCTCTTTCCTGTCCCTGACAGGATGCAGTACGAGGACGAGCTGCGGGGGGAGAGGATGCTGCCGGCATCCTGCCAGCCACAGCCACAGCCACAGCCACACTCTGCCCTGGGTCAGTACCTGCAGCATCGTCGCACCGGGCACTTCCTGGCCTTACTGGGAGGGGTGTCCTGGGGGGGCAGTGTCATGGCCTGGGGAAACTCCCAGCTTGCCAGATGGGCATAGGGTGGGACCCCATGTTTCACCAAGTGGCCTGGAGGATGGACCCTCTTTTGTCAGAGGGTTGGGAGGGAGGCCCCCCTTTTATTGGGGGGACCCCATAAGGCGTGGAAGGGAGGGGCCCCATTTTATGTGGGGGTGGGACTCCATTTTTCACCAAGGCAGCCGGTGAGCCCCCTTGTATCGGGGAGCAGGGGCTGTCTCTTCATGGCCCTAAGGATGAACTAAGCAATAGAAAGAGAAGCCAACACTGGAATTCCCTGCAGCAGCGAATGCAGATAATCTCCTTCCCTGGGGGTGCCAGTTCTGGGGGGGGGGGGGTCCTTTTCCCAGGGCGCCATGGCCCTCAAGGGGAGGTGAAGCAGGAGGCTGAATTTCCTGGGGTGCTGCAGGCCGAGTTCCCCCTCAGCCGGCAGAGACAGGAGGTCGTGGTTCCCAGGAGGGGTCATCCAGGTCTCTGTTTTCCCATCCCCATGTGCAGGCCTCGCCGGGGGCAGGGGCGGGCTGGGTGTAAGGCCGAGGGAAGGCCCGTGCTCCGCTCTTTCCCTGTGAGCGAGGGGCGCATCCAGTTCCCTCTGCCTCTCTCGGGGGGTCGCCGGGGAGGGGGCTGGCCCAGGGCTGGCTGGGGCATGTGCACAGGACCTCTAAGTGCACCAGCTCTGCTTCCCCAGCCCCCGCACTAGTCAGCCCCTTCCCAGCTGGCACCCCCTATGCCTGTATCCCCACTTTGAACTTTAGGGTACAAATGTAGGGGCCTGCATGAAAACTTCTAAGCTTAACTACCAGCTTAGTTCTGGTCCGCTGCCACCATCTTAAGAATTCCCTCCCTGGGAAGCCTTGAGAAACCTTTCACCAATTCCCTGGTGAATACAGATCCAAACTCCTTGGATCTTAAACAAGGAGAAATTGACCCTTCCCCCCTCCTTCCTTTCACCAACTCCTGGTGAATACAGATCCAAACCCCCTTTGGATCTTAAAACAAGGAGAAATCAATCAGGTTCTTAAAAAGAAGGCTTTTAATTAAGCAAAAGGTAAAAATCATCTCTGCAAAATCAGTATGAAAAATAACTTTACAGGGTAATCAAACTTAAAGAGCTCAGAGGAATCCCCTCTGTCTTAGGTTCAAAGTATAGCAAACAAGATAAGCACTCTGGTAAAAGGTACATTTACAAGTTGAGAAAACAAAGTAAATCTAAGACGCCTTGCCTGGCTTTTACTTACAATTTTGAAATAAGAGAGACTTGTTTAGAAAGATGGGGAGAACCTGGATTGATGTCTGGTCCCTCTCAGTCCCAAGAGCGAACAACCCCTTAAACAAAGGACACACACAAAAGCCTTCCGCCCCCCAAGATTTGAAAGTATCTTGTCCCCTTATTGGTCCTTGGGGTCAGGTGTCAGCCAGGTTACCCGAGCTTCTTAACCCTTTACAGGTAAAAGGATTTGGAGTCTCTGGCTAGGAGGGATTCCATAGCACTGTACACAGGAGAGCTGTCACCCTTCCCTTTATAGTTATGACACACCCCCTATGCCTCAGGGCCACAGCAGTGTCCTTCCCGTGGGCTCCCCACGTGACGCCCCCGTTCCCTTCCCCTCAGGCCACAACCGCTCCTTCCGCCTGGAGAAGCGGCAGCGGTGGCTGGACAGGAGGCGTGCAGCCAGTGTCGGCGGATGCCCGGGATTGGAGCTGCAGGTAAATGGTGCTGGGATATCATGTGGCTCATCTGCGGGGGGGGGGGGGGGAGGCTAGTCCCCCTCCCACTTTGGGCTGGCCAAGACAACTATGCACTGGAGGCACTGGGTCCCCCGGGGCCAGCTAGCAGGAGATCCCAGCTTGGCATCTGCCTCGTGCGCTGCGTCCGCCCCAGCCTGGTTGGCCCCTGGGAAGCAGAACGGAGCCTGCACTCCTGGCCTATCCGCAGCAGAGACGCGGCCATGGGGCTGGAGGAAGCTGGGGGTGTCCCGGTGTCCAGCCACAAGCCCCCCGAATGGCTCAGGCGCAAAGACCCTCGTCTCCGGCACCCCTGCCCTCTTCCCAATGGCAACTGGAACTGGAACGGCCCACAGGGCTGGAGCCTCTGCCGGGGCCACCGGTGGCCAGGAGTGGGGATGGGCGTACCAGGGAATGGAGCACTGGGGGGCGGGGGTCGTGCCTTGTTATATCCAGGTAATCACGGCTCCGCTATGTAAGGAGATGAGGCTCTGTAGCCTTGCCCCTTCTCTGCCCATTCCCCTGTCCTCTTCCGCCCTGCGCTCCAGAGGAAAGAAGGCCCCTGGGGCTATGGACGGGGCTGTTGCTAGCCTGGGGGAGTTGGCCATTGACTCTACAAGAGCCAAGTTCAAGTGACTGGGCAGTATCCTGGAGCTCAGAGCTTGGTCCCTGCTCTAGTGCCCAGCCAGGCAGGACTGGCCCTCGGGTTCTGTACCATCGCCAATGATCGCCACCTCTCCTTAAACTAACCGGGGCGCCCGGCTGTTCCCGGAGCTCGGCGGGGAGCAGGGCAGGCACAGGTAGCGCTGTCCAAGTGCCGAGTCATTGCCTCGGAAGAGGCTGCGCTCTTCCTCCAAAGGGGTGCCACCGGGCGGCTAGCGGACGCCACGGTGGGCGAGATGGATCTGAGCTGCTCTGCAAGCCTGGGGGGTGGCCCCTGGGCGATTCCACGGACCAGCCCCCACCTCGCCCACCTGTCGAGGCTGTTGCAGCACGTTCAGTATTGCTCACCCCCCAGGATGTGACTCTTGGCTCCTCCGCCCAGCTGCCCAGAGAGGAGGCTGCTGCCCAGGAGCGGGAGCGGACCTGAGCTCCAAGTGCCAGCTGGATGGCGGCAGTGACATGAACAGGGAGGGAGACGCTGCTGCCTCCACCCCAGCCACCACCTTACTCATCCAGGAGGTAGCAGTGGGGCAGCACCCAGCAGGGGGACTGGCTGGGGTGGGACTGGAGAGACTGTTCCTGGGGGAGCGGTGAAAGGAGGAGAGAGGCCACAGCTCCTGGAGTGGGATGGGGTGAGGCCAGGGGGCGGGGGCAGAGGCAGGATGGGACAGGGGGAGTTGCCAGCCCTGAGCCTACGGATGGGATGGGAGCAGAGTTCATCCCCAGTTAGAGGGGTCGAAGGTCATCTATGGGGTGGTAAAGTAGGGGCAATGGGGGGACTTGGAGGGATCGGAATGGGGTGAAAGCAGAGATCAGTAATGGTGCTGGCACAGCGGTAAGGCAGGCAGAAAGCCAGCTGTGGGATAGACGCAGGAAGGGGGCTGTGGGTTGGGAGTGAGGAGCACCAGCGGAGCTGTGTGTGTGAGGAGCCCAAGGCTGGGATAGCAGGGGCTGTGGGTCGGGATTGCGGGGCACTGGTGGAGCCGGGGGGGGGGAGTCCAGGGTCCCAGGGCTGGGATAGCAGGGGGTTGCAGGTCGGGATTGAGGGGCACCGGCAGAGCTGGGGGGAGCCCAGGGCTGGGATAGCAGGGGCTGTAGGTTGGGATTGAGGGGCACCGGTGGAGCTGGGGGGAGCCCAGGGCTGGGATAGCAGGGGCTGTGGGTCGGGATTGCGGGGCACTGGTGGAGCCGGCGGGGGGGGAGTCCAGGGCCCCAGGGCTGGGATAGCAGGGGCTGTGGGTCGGGATTGCGAGGCACCGGTGGAGCTGGGGGGAGCCCAGGGCAGGGATAGCAGGGGCTGTGGGTTGGGACTGCGGGGCACCGGCAGAGCTATGTGTGTGAGGAGCCCAGGGCTGGGATAGCAGGGGCTGCGGGTCGGGATTGAGGGGCACCGACGGAGCTGGGGGGAGCCCAGGGCTGGGATAGCAGGGGCTGTAGGTTGGGATTGAGGGGCACCGGTGGAGCTGGGGGGAGCCCAGGGCTGGGATAGCAAGGGCTGTGGGTCGGGATTGTGGGGCACCGGTGGAGCTGGGGGGAGCCCAGGGCTGGGATAGCAGGGGCTGCGGGTTGGGATTGAGGCGCACCAGCGGAGCTGTATATGGGGAATTTGCCGAGCATCTGCTCACACTTTGCTCTAGGCCCGGTTCACTCCCGAGTGTGAACATTCCCAGCTCCACGGGTTTGTGCTAAGCTGGGAAGCCCAGGCATCAGCTGCACAGAGCCCAGAGGTCGTTTCTCCACAGCCCGAGCAGCCAGGCTATGCTGATCCCTTTCTTCTGCTGCAGGCTCTGCTCTCCAGGGGCCTGAGCGCTCTGGGCCGCGACCCATCCTTTGTGACGGCCATGAGAGCCGAGGTGGCTGCCACCTGCCAGCTGGAAATGGTGCTGATGGAAGAGGCCGTGGCCGAGCTGCTGAGGGGAAGGGAAAGCCCGGAGGGAGCAGAGGCCGGTTCCACCCACTGACACGCCTTGGCCACGTCCCTGCATAGCTCCCCTGGGCCCGGCACGCCTGGCTCCCAGAGGCCATCTCCAGCCCCTGCCTGTGAGACGCTGCCGAGGATCCCCCTTGCCAACGGTGCCAGCCGGGAGGTGCTGCCCGTTTGTGGGCTTTGAGAGGGTTACCGTGGAAACACAGCGCCATCTCCTCCCACGCACAGCCTTGACTGGTTGCTCTCTGCCCCGGGCCAGGCAGATGGGAGCCAGAGGACTCGCCGGGCTGTTTGGGGAGGAGCGGTTAGGGCCTGAACTCCGGGGGCATTTCCTACAGGGGTGTCTGGTGCTGTGTGGGCAAGGTGCGCCCCCTGCCCTCTCAAGAGCTGTAACGTGTGCGCCGGACGGGTCATTAAATCCCTGGCACTGCGATCGCGCTGCTCTGCTCTGTCCTTCAGTGCTCTGGTCTTCGATCAGAGGGGGGCCAGCGGAGACCCTTGGGGGCCTGCTTTCCAGCAGGGCTGAGCACCCGCAGCTCCAGCCAACGCCAGCGGGACTCGTGGGTGCCCGTCCCTCTGAACACCAGCCCCCCAGGTGTCTCCAGTCAGGCCTGCCGAATGAGCGGCCACTTTCCAACTGTGGGGCTGAGCATACATAGCCAGAGCCGGCCCTTGCCATCTAGACAAGGTACCTGCTACAGATGGGGGACGAGGCCCAGCGAGGGGAAGGGGGAGATTCTCACTATTTATCTCGCTCCCTGTGACGTGCCGGGAGGCCTCGCCTCTCATTGTCACGTGAGCCTTTGCAAACCAATGCCGGGTGACTGGCCGAAGGTCACAGGGGGAGTCTGTGGCCAACGTGGGAACTGACCCCACATCTGAGTCCCGGCCAGAGCCTTAACCACGAGCCCACCCTTCCTCTGACACGGCATCCCTTCTTCTGTCCCAGGAGCCACGGCCTGGGCCTGCCCTTGGCTTGGACCCTGAGCTGGGAGGGGCAGCTTGCCCCGTGGTGATTTATTATTGCTATTACCTTAGTGCCTAGGAGCCCCCGGCATGATGCTCGGGGCTGTGCCAGCACAGGACAGAAAGAAGGTCCGTGCCCTAAGGGGCCGGCTCACCACGTAAGCCCTGGGTCAATCTCCCGTGTCGCATTGTCTTCGCCCAGGACAGGTGGCATTTCCAGCTGCTGAGTAAAATCACACGTGTGTTTTGTTCTAATCAGCCCAATAAAGAGGAGATTTGGTGCCTTTTGTGGTAAATTTCCCTGGCTGGGTTCAAAAGTGGGGCTGCCTTGCTCTGTTTCAAAGCAGGAATAAGTGCTCTGGGTGAAATCTAGCTCAGATACAGCGCCTGTTCTTAGTGTGTGGGGGTGGAAATTAACAATCAGAACAACTGCTGCATCTGGATGGCTCCTTCCAAAAACCACAAGGCAGGGGCTCGAGGCAGGAACAATGGGTTGAAATTCTCCAGCCTGGGTTAAACAGAAGGTCAGACGAGGGGAGCGCAGGGGTCCCTGCTGGGGTAAATCAGCATCGTGCCATTGCTGTCAATGGAGCTGGGCCAGCTGAGGATGTGGCTTCTCTGTGATTAGCTCAGGGGTCGGCAACCTTTCAGAAGTGCTGTGCCGAGTCTTCATTTATTCACTTTAATTTAAGGTTTCGTGTGCCGGTAATACACGTTAACGTTTTTTAGGTCTCTCTCTATAAGTCTATATTATATAACTAAACTATTGTTGTATGTAAAGTAAACAAGGTTTTCAAAATGTTTAAGAAGCTTCCTTTAAAATTAAATTAAAATGCTGATCTTACGCCGCCAGCCTGCTCAGCCCGCTTCCAGCCTGGGGTTCTGTTCACCTAGGCCTGCAGCGGGCTGAGCGGGGCGACTCGAGGTCAGGGCAGAAGGCTGGGTGTGTGTGGTGAGGATCAGGGCAGAGGGCTGGGGTGTGTGTGGAGGTGCAGGGCAGAAGGCTGGGTGTGGGGGGAGTGCAGGGCAGAAGGCTGGTGTGTGTGTGGAGGTGCAGGGCAGAGGGGTGGGGGGTGCAGGGCAGAGGGGTGGGGGGGTGCAGGGCAGAGAGGTGTGTGGAGGTACAGGGCAGAGGGCTGGGGGTGTTTGGAGGTGCAGGGCAGAAGGCTGGGTGTGTGGGGGGAGAATCAGGGCAGAGGGCTGGGGTGTGTGTGGGGAGGTGCAGGGCAGAAGGCTGGGTGTGGGGGGGAGTGCAGGGCAGAAGGCTGGGGTGCTCGGCTCGTGGGAGTGCTCCCAGGCCCCTGCCCTGAGCGGCTCATGGCAGGGGGCTGGGAGGGATATGCCCTGTTCCACCCCCTTCCCCAAGGCCCGTCCCTACCTCTCTCTGCCTCCTCTAAGGAGCAGGGAGCACGCTGCCGCTCGGCTCGGCTCCGCTCCCCCTCGTAAGGGCCGTCGCCGGCAGGGAGGTGGGGAGGAGGAGGAGCCGGAATGCACCACGTTGTGGGGAGAAACGGGGGAGGGGGGGAGCTTGGCTGCCGCAGGACCAAGCTTCTGCCTCCTGCAACCGCAGGGGAGAGCAGTGGGGGGGGGGGAGAAGAGCAGTGGGCGGGGGGGGGGCTGAGTGGGGCGGGGGGCGGGGGGCCGGGACCCCCCCCGCTCTCCCCTGCAGGGGCAGGAGGCAGAAGCTTGGTCCCGCGGCAGCCAAGCTCCCCCCCTCCCCCTTCTTCCCCCAGCGTGGCGCTTTCCGGCCGCTCCGTCCCTCCTCCTCCTCCTCCTCTCACCGGACAGGCAGCGTGCCACTCAGAATCGGCTCGCGTGCTGACCCCTGGATTAGCTGCTAATCCAGCCCCGTTCCTTCTACGGCGACGAACCGGAGCCAAATTCATTCGTACCAGGAAAGGAACCCGATAGGGCTTGAAAGTCGTGGAGGGAGCAGATGTGCTGGGGTCGGGATTTGTAGCGAACGGCTGATCTGCTGAATTCGTCCTCTCCCTCGCTGTGCAAACTTGCCCAAGGAGCCCGATGCTGGGGACTGGGCTCTTGGGAGAATCTGGCCTGCCGTGGCTTCCAGGGGTCCGTGCTGTCCTGCCAGCGTGGCGTGATCTGGGACAAGGCCAGAGACACCCCATCCCAGCCAAGACAGCATTGCCCAGCCAGTGCTGCCAGGACGGCACTTCTGTCATGGTGTGCGGTGGGGGTGGCTGCACGGCACCCCCTGCTGGACAGTGCTTCTCCTCCCCTCTGGCCCCCCGGGCTGCACGCTCTGGTTTGAAGCAGTGCGAGCCCATTGCTAGCCCAGTCCCTGGCTCCTCCCCGGCTAATCTAGATTAAAATGCAGATAAATTATGGGTCCCGTGGGACGCGCTGAATCAATAGAGCCCATCGGCTCTCAGCCATGTTGTTTATTTGTTAACTTAATAAACGGGAAGTGGCTGTCGCAGGGACCATCTGCGGCCAAGCCCTGGCGAGTGACAGCAGGGGGTCCCCCTGGGGGGGGGGAGGGGGAGGGGAAAGGAGCCAGGCAGTCAGCAGCTCTCTGGGCAGGGCCGGCTCCAGGCACCAGCCTACCAGGCATGTGCTTGGGGCGGCACCTGGAGGGGGGCAGCGCTCAGGCCCGAGAGCGGGGCTGCGACTGGGCTCGCCGCCCTACCCGCGGTGCTCCGGCCAGCCGGGGAGAGCGGGGCCGCCCTCCCCCGGCGCTCCGGCCGGCCGGGGAGAGCGGGGCCGCGGCCGGGCTCTCCGCCCTCCGGCCGGTCGGGGAGAGCAGGGCCTGTGGCGGGCTCGCCGCCCTCCCCCCGGCTCTCCTGCCGCTAGGGAGAGTGGAGCCGCGGCGGGCTTGCCGCCCTCCCCCCGGCGCTCCGGCCGGTCGGGGAGAGCGGGGCCCCGGCCGGGCTCTCTGCCCTCTTCGTGTCGCTCCTGCCGCCGGGGAGAGCGGAGCTGTGGCGGGTTCGCCGCCCTCCTCCTGGCGCTCCGGCCGGTCGGGGAGAGCGGAGCCCGCGGCGGGCTCGCTGCCCTACTCCAGGTGCTCCTGCCGCCGGGGAGAGCGGGCCCGCAGCTGGGCTCTCCGTCCTCCTCCCGGCGCTCCTGCCGCCGGGGAGAGCGGAGCCGCGGCGGGCTCGCCGCCCTCCCCCCGGCGCTCCTGCCACCAGGGAGAGCGGGCCCACGGCCGGGCTCTCCGCCCTCCTTCCGGCGCTCCTGCCGCCGGGGAGAGCGGAGCCGCGGCGGGCTCGCCGCCCTCCTCCCGGCGCTCCGGCTGGTCGGGGAGAGTGGGGCCCCGGCCGGGCTCGCTGCCCTCCCTGCGGCGCTCCGGCCAGCCGGGGAGAGTGGGGCTGCGGTGGGCTCGCTGCCCTCCCCCCTCCCCGGCGCTCCTGCCGCCGGGGAGAGCGGAGCCGCGGCGGGCTCGCCGCCCTCCCCCAGGCGCTCCTGCCGCCAGGGAGAGCGGGCCCACGGCCGGGCTCTCCGCCCTCCTCCTGGCGCTCCAGCCGGTCGGGGAGAGCGGGGCCGTGGCCGGGCTCGGCGCCCTCCCCTGCCGCGCTCCCCGCCGGGGGGCGGGGGGGGGGGCGGCGGGAGGCTTTTTTGTCTGGGGCAGGAAAAAAGCCAGAGCCGGCCCTGTCTCTGGGGGTGGAGAGCCGGGGAGTTGGCAGGGAAATTAAGCCTGTGCTCAGACGGAACTCAGGGCTCTTCCCCCAGAAGTCAGTGGGCATCCCTGGGGATTTAAGGAGTGGCTGGCCCCCCCGCGAAGTGTTTAATCAGACACACGCTGTAGGAACTGAGCATTGTCTAGAGGTTGGAACAGGGGACCGTGGGCCATGCCTCCTGGAGTCTGTTCCCAGCTCTGGCACACTGTGTGCCCATGGGCAAATCACTTGCCCTGCTCTGTGCCTCAGTTTCCCTCTCTGTAATGTGGGGATAATGGTACCCATCTGCCTCACGGGGGAGTTGTGAAACTTCATTAATCATGATCCAGCCAGAGATCTTAAGGGTGTGTGGCTGAGGTGGGGGGGAAACTGAGGCACAGCAAAAGGAAGTGACTTGCCCCGGGTCACACAAGGGAGTCAGTGTCAGAGCTGGGGACAGAATCCATGCCTACTGGTCCCCAGTTCTGTGCCTGAGCCACACTGCTACTGTCAATAAGGAATGAGATCTATAATAATCCAGTGTATCATTATGCTTATCTTTCCTCTCTCCTTTTTGTAGCTCTGAAGTCCTGGGCAGTGGCGGATTAGCTACTGGGCCAATGGGTCCCATGCCCATGGGCCTTGGCAATTGGGGGGCCCTGGAAAAATGGGCACCCCCGTGACCTGCTCTGCCCACCCAGCATTCCTGCCTGGGGGTGGGGAAAGCCCCCACGCCCTGACCCCATTTCCCTGGCAGGAGCACCAGGAGTGCAGGGGGGATGGGACTAGAGGCAGAAGAGGTGCTCTGACCCAGGGCCCCACAAAACCTTAATCTGCCTCTGGTCCTGGCTGCAGGCTAGTGAGAACAGCTTGCATGGGGATGAGGCTCCAGCGGCTTTTTCACTCCTTAGTTTTGGGATGAGCCATTTGGATCAAGGCCACTTGGCCGGATAATTATGACCTCCTGGAGAGAGGCCTTCAGGCCTAGGAATGATTAGCTGGGGGCGCTGGCTCCTGTCTTCATACAAGACAGCCTGGGGACACAGAACAGGGAAGCTAGAGCCCATGTTTTGACCAGTAGGGCAGAGTCCCCCACCGGCAAACACTCCTTGGGGGCTCAGCTGCTCTTTAAATCAGTGAGCGCTTGTCCCAGCTGACACTGTGAGCCTCTTTCTTAGAGAGAGGGGAGGGGAGGGAATATCTTTAGTTGGCCCAACTCCTGCGGGTGAGAGAGAGGAGCGTTCGAGCTACACAGAGCTCTTCTACAGGTCCTGGTGTCTCTCACCAACAGAAGTTGGTCCAATCAAAGATATTCCCTCCCGCACCTTGTCTGTCTCATCGCCCGGGACCAACACAGCTAGGACAACACTGCAGATTCTTTCCCAGGTGTCCGGCTGCTGGGTCTTGCCCACATGTTCAGGGTCTAACTGGTCACTATATTTGGAGGTCAGGAAGGAATTTCCCCCCAGGTCAGATTGGCAGAGACCCTGGGGGGTTTTCGCCTCCTTCTGCAGCATGGGGCACGGGTCACTTGCAGGTTTAAACTAGTGTCAGTGGTGGATTCTCTGTAATGTGGAGTCGTTAAACCTTGATTTGAGGACGTCGGTAACTCAGCCAGAGGTGGTCAGACTAGCTGAATGATGATGGTCCCTTCTGGCCTTAAAGTCCGTGAGTCTGTGTGCTGACCCGCGCCCAGGCAAGGGGACCTAGGGAGGCTGGGGCCATTGGAGCGGGGTAGAAAGAGTAACATGAAGGTGGAACAGAGCGAATGGGATTCCTGGGGACCTGAACAAAATAGGCTTCATCAAACAATGGGGGCCCCTTAATCCGCTTGCGCTGTATGTTTAATGGGGGGCGGAGGGGGGGGCGCTGGGTTGCCAGCAAACGCGGGAGCTCTGTGCAGCAAGAGCCGGCCAGGACTATGACGCTCCCGGCTGGCCAAACTGGGGCCCTCTCCCTGCCGTAAAGAGCCCAAACGCTGCAGCTCATCTGGGGCTGGAGCATCGCCTGGTGCCAAGGAAACAAGTGGTTAACCTCAGCCCCGCTTCCCCTCCCCTTGAGCTGGGGCTGGGCTGGGGGGAGGCTGGGATCTGTGGTCGCAGGGCTGGGGAATGGGGGGTACCTTTGGGGTGTCCTAGCTTAGCTTGCTTTAAACACGCCCTCTGTGGCAAAGGTCTTGCTTTCTGCCCTTGTGCGTTCCCTGTGGCCGGGACGTCCCAGCAGCACAAGGGATAAGGACTCGGGGTACACCTGTTGCAAGTGCTGGGACGGGCAGGTCGACCACCCTCTGCCAAGGGGAAGCACCAATACACTCAGGCCACAGCTGAATTCGGGAAACAACAAAGGCAAAACCCAGCTCCGGGAGCGTGGCTAAAAGGTTGAAGCTCAGGGCTGCGGGTGGGGTGCCCGAGCAGAGAACCCCAGACAGCACCCACTGCCTGCAGAGAGTCGGTGGACGCTGCGTGGAGGTGTGACACAACGAGGGATCGGAAACAGTCGCAGAGCAGCCTCCGCCCAGCGTCCTCCTCCTGCTGTGACGGCCGGTTGTCCTGCCCAGCGCCCGCAGGAGGTTGACCAGGAGGTCCCACGATTTCCTGGGGCTCCGAGACTGAGCTAGTGAGGGGCAAAGTGCAGTGAGAGGCCCTGGAGGAGCCGGCCGAGAGGCTGCAGCCTGGTGCACTCTACAGTGGTCTCAAGTTGCAGTGGGGGAGGTCTAGGCTGGATATTAGGAAACGCTATTTCACTAGGGGGGTGGTGAAGCACTGGAATGGGTTACCTACAGGGCCGGCTCCAGGTTTTCTGCCGCCCCAAGCGGCAAAAAAAAAAAAAAAAAAAGCCATGGCAGCGCGATCGCGCCGCTCCACTCTTCGGCGGCAATTTGGCGGCAGGTCCTTCGCTCCGAGAGGGACTGAGGGACCCGCCGCCGAATTGCCGCCAAAGACCCGGACATGCTGCCCCAATAGCGGACAGAGTGCCGCCCCTTGGTATTGGCCGCCCCAAGCACCTGCTTCTTTAGCTGGTGCCTGGAGCCGGCCCTGGTTCCCTAGGGAGGGGGTGGAATCTCCATCCTTAGAGGTTTTTAAGGCCCGGCTTGACAAAGCCCTGGCTGGGATGATTTAGTTGGGGATTGGTCCTGCTTTGAGCAGGGGGTGGGACTAGATGATCTCCTGAGGTCTCTTCCAACCCTAATCTTCTATGATTCTCTGAGTCTATGATACACAGGTGGTGCCAGGATCTCCCTTGTGCCGCAGAAGCGGGAGTTGGGGTCTATTGGACTGAGCCAGGACGCCTGGGTTCCACTTCTGCCTCATTGCGTGACCTCAGGCCAGCCACTCTCGGCTGACTGCCAGAGCCTTCGTTCTGGGGAGCCCCAGTTGGAGACACTTGAGGCCTGATAGGAAGTGCCAAATGCCCTCTGCTCAAGCTGCAATCAATGGGCATTGCAGGGGCTCAGCACCCCTGGAACATCCCGCCTGAGGTGCCTCAGGCTGGGCTCCCAAACCGAGGGTGGACTCGTCGAGGCGGGCTGTTAGCTCGTCCAGGCAGGACCTGTGCGACCAGCCCGGCAGGGCCCCGCTCTCGGCTGGGGTCTCCAGGGGTATGTCAGCACCGCAATGAAAACCACGCGCCACAAATCTCAGAGCCCGTGTCAACTGGCTCAGGCTGGGGCTAATAGCAGGGCAGACGTTCCCGCTTGGGCGGGAGCCCGGGATCTGAGACCCGGCAAGAGGGAAGGGCTCCAGCCCAAGTGGGAACGTCCACACTGCTGTTGTTAACCCCAGAGCATGACCCCACAAGCCTGAGCCCATTGTCCCAGGCTCTGAGACTTACTGTCATGGGGGGAGGGGGGTTCAGTGTGGATGTACCCCTAGGTGAAATACAAATACTAATGGCCTCAATCGCTTTGTGCCTCGGTTTCCCCACCTGACCTACCCATGGGGAGTGAGGTAAACTAGCCCATGTTTGTGGATGGGGCATCTGGGATGTAATTCAGACGTATCCTCATTAAAGGGGGCCGGTTGTCCAACTCCAAGTCTTATCCCTCCCTTTTGCTCAGGAGTTAACTCAGAAATTGGGGAGAGGCAGGTCCCACGGGGCAGGAAACCAGTTCCAAGAGCTTCAGGCCAGAAGGGACCGCGGTGACCAGCCTGCCTGGCCTCCTGCATCGCCCCGGATGGAGACTGTCCCCCAGTGATTCCTGCATCCAGCCCATGACTCCTGGCAGAGTTGGCGCCTGCTTCTGAGCCCGTCCCAGCTGATCCCCGTGCAAGATTCCAAGTGATGGTGAACGCACCCCGCCCTGGTGCGTTGTTCCACTGGCTAAGGGCCTTTTATCGGTGAAAAAGGGCCTCTTATGTTTAGCCTGAACGTCTCCAGCTTCAGCTTCCAGCCACCGAGTCTCCCCTTGGCTCGCCCCGTAGCACGAGCTTTGCAGGACACCCGCGACCTGCTGATCTCATTCCAGCTGACTCCCAGGAACAGCTCTCTCTGTGCAGCCAGACCCCCTCCTTCCCCCGCCGGACAGGCTGTTCCCACTTCCTGCCCCACAATGGGGCTTTGTCAGGGCCTCCCAGCGCCTCACTGGGCTCATGTGACCAAGGGGATCAGCCTCCACCCAGGGACATCAAAGCACTGGCTCTGCGCCTAGGTGTCCCGTGCCCTGGGGACTGGCTGTGGTTCAGTGGGGGAGGTGGGTGATGGGTGGCTCAGGGGGTCGCTGGCCTCCAGCCCGGTCTAGTGCGTTCCCCACTGAGCTGGTCAGCAGGGAGGAAAAAGCTTCCCACTCTCTACGTGCCTGGGATCAGCTCTTGGTTCAGGCCCAGCTCAAGTCTAAGCCGACACTCACCTATCAGTGCCAACCGCCCAAGCACTGCTGTGTCCCTCGGGGCAGGGGAGAGACCGGCCTGGCCTGTCATGGATACACAGGAGACCCTCCACTGAGGCTGCTGGACACAGCCAGACCCAGTGGTTCTCTCTGGTGTCTCCCTGCGCCCTGGCCTGGATGCCGCAGCAACGGCAGGGAGCTGCTGGCTAAACGACTCCAGCCCTGTCAGGGAGGCAAAGGGGGAGAGCTCTGAGGGGGTCTCAGGAGATTGGGTCATTGTGAGGGGCCTGGGTTGGAAATGGGCCCAGAAATCAAACCCACCCCAAGCCCAGCAGGAGGTGACGGCTGGGGCCATGTGAAATGCACTACACAAGCGCAGGTTGGATTCCCCTCCCAGAGACGTGATGGAGAAACTGACTCCCAGCTAACGTTTTCCAGGCAAGGGATCCTGCAAATGAGGCCAAACCATGTCTGCACTGCAGGGGCATTAAAAGCTCTGCTGCATGGCCCCAGCCGGCGTGGCAGGAGCTCTCTTGTGCTAACAGAGACACCGCAGACGCTCTGCCCTTGGTTGGCGAGCCTCGATCATCGGGACATCCGTAGCAGCCCGCCAGTGAGGACACCGGCCCGTCGCCGCTGGACAGCGAGGACCACACCTAATACAGGTGAGAACCTGCTCGGCTTTCCCCTTCCCCGTGTGTTCCTTTCTACCCCCCACCGTCTTCCTCCTGTCCTCTCTCTCTCTCTCTCTCTCTCTCTCTCTCTCTCTCTCGGCTTTTCACCTGATGTGAGACCATCAGCACGGCCCAACACCAGCATGACAGGAGGAGACAGTCCCCCCCCGCTCTGCCCTGCCAGCGAAGGAGAGGGACCAGACCAGCCAGATGACACCCCAACCTGGGGAAGTGAGCTGGGGGGAGGCCGACCTGCCAGCCCAGGTATCAGCCAGTGACTCGTATCCTGAGAAGGTGGTGGAAAGCCGTACTGCCCCACCTTTACTACCCTGTCTCTTCTCCTCCTTCTGCATCGGTCTCTTGGGTCAAAAGCCAGGAAAGTGATCCCCATTCACAGCAATCCGGCTACAGAACGAACCCTTTCCTGTCTGCTAAGAGGGACAGAATAAGCGACTCTAGCCAATGCCCTGTGATACATTGGATCGTTTCTCCTGCAGAACCACTCCGCGTCAATCACAGAAGGCTTTCGGGTTTGTGTTTGAACCTGTTTCTCTTGTGTCCCCTGATCAATAATTCCCAGTCTTTGGCGTGAACTTTCGAGCACATTTGCCATGGGACTAAGCAGGCCGAGGTCTCTGGACCCCAGACCTGGGGTGGTGACAGGCTCATGTTCACACCTCTGACTGTCTGGGGCCATTCATCCTTTGAAATTAACAGCTCCCTGGAAACCCCCACAAACCCGCTCCTTGTCCTGCAAATCCCTCCTTTGCTGTGATGCTGATAACACACTTGACAATGATTCCGGCTCTGAGCTCAGCCAGGGTGACCAGATGTCCCGATTTTACAGTGAGTCCTGATAGTTGGGGCTTTGTCTTATAGAGGCGCCTATTAACCCACTCCCCTCCCCCCCCCCGCATCCCAATTTTTCACACTTGCTCTTTGGTCCCTAGGTGCAGCACACCAGCTGCCATGGCGCTGATCAGGATTGTCTCATTGCTTCCTGGCTCTCTCTGTACCCGCCTGTTGGCGCATGCTTGCTTTGCCTGGTGTCTGGGCTTCACCCAGCACCTCTCATTACAAAGGGCTCTCTGGGAGCGTATGTCACCGCACAGACCTGGGGTTCGGTGACTTGAAACACCAGGTGCTTGGTTCTCAGAGGGGCTGAGCACCCAGAATTCCCACAGACGTCTGGGCGATGCAGCCCTCGAGTCTGAGTCTGGCCCTAGGTCTGCTCCCCACCTTTACCTCGCAAGGCAGCACATGTGCTGAGGACCCAGGAGCTCTGGCTGCTACCGCAGGCGCCCTTCCTACATTAGCACAGCAGTGTGGAGGGGCTGCCCCTGAGGGCATCCGACTCTGGACAGGACTGGAATCAGTTGAGATATGTAAGAATAGGAAGGGGCTCCGGGGCCGGTTTTCAAGTCCTCGGCACAGCTGGGGCTGGCTCGTCTGCATCCGGGTTACCCAGCCAGCAGTGGCAATTTTTCAGTCGAGACTGGCTGGTTTCCCGAAAGATCTGCTCTACTGAGGCAGGAATTAATTCAGCTCGGTCCCCTGGCCCGTGCTATGCAGGAGCTCAGGCTAGCGATCACAATGGGCCTTCCCACTGTACGATCTAAGCCTCTGTGCAAGCTACGTCTGTGTGCGTAAAGGGTTAATAGAGGACGGGGCTGGACAAGGAGCAGCACTGTAGCTGGGCTGACAAAATCCCCTGGTTCTTGTGCCCTGCAAATGGCTTCCCTTGCCAGGCTAGGGGAATGGCCAGCAACGGCCCTGGGCACTTAAGACAGAGCACAAGGAAGGCTGATGTTCGAAGCCAGCTCGCCTTGAAGCCAATGGGAGTTGAGAGCGTGCAAGCAGCCCGGGATCGGGCCCTCTCCAGCTGGCTCATGACAGGGGGTGCTGGGTGCCACAGTCTCTGAGTCCTGCTTTAATAAACGCTCTGGGACAGCAGGTTCCAATTCCAGTGGGGCTGCTTCAGTTCTCCCCCTCCCCCCCAGCACCCCGCCCCATGCGTTGCCGAGTTCCTTGCCGCGCCTTAGTGACGAGACTGATTCAGCAGTGATGGCATGCAGCTCCCAGGGGACTTCCCTAAGCCAGGGGCTTGCCCCACTGTCCTAACCAAAAATCCCCCTCCTCTGCTGTCCTCTGGGCTGCCCTCAGGGGTGCTGGCTCTACGCACGGCAGCTCTTTGGGTGCTCTATAAAAGCAGGCTCACACAACGCTTTCCAACTACCCTGTGTACAGCCGGCACCTGTGAAATGCAGCCACCTCTGGGGTGTGTGTGAGCACCACGCACACGCCACAGGGGGCTACTCCCCTGCAGACACCCCTTATCCTCATTCACTCGGCTTCTCTCTCTCGTGCACTGGAGCGAGAGAACGGGTCAGGAGCAGGGCAGTGGCTCTGCGGTGGAGTCGGGCAGGGTGCTTTGATCTCTCCAGCTGTCGCTCTTTCTCCTGTTTTCGCCTCCAGATTCTCCGTAACATCTGATGTATTGGTTTATTTTTTGTTCCGAGCCTGGCGGTCTCTCATGGTCACGTTTCACCAGCTGGCCGGGACCATCGTGCTGCCGCGTGAACGGGATCGCCCAGGCGGCGACGGAGCTGTGCATGTGGAAGGAGCTTTGAAACCACACAGGCATGGCTAGGGCCGGACGGGAGGTGGGGAGCAGCTCCCATTCATGAGAAGCCTGTAGACATGCCTGCCACTGGGACAGTGCATGAGCCACTGTTAGGAACGTAGACGCTGCCAGATTGGGCCAGGCCCAGAGTCTACAGAGCCTACACAGCCCTCTCCCTACGAGTTAGAATGGCTTAAACCATGAAGCAGGAGGCTTTACATCCTGTGAGAAACAAGCTGTGGACTCTGGATCCCCCCCACCAACAAAGTCCCCTCTGGGATTGTCTCCTGTCTGACAGCACACGTCATCCTTGGGCTGCCCGTGGAACTGGAACTGGGGGAGGAGATCGTGGCCTGGATTCCTTTGCTTGCCCTGGGGTGGGGTCTGCAGAGCCGCCCCCTGGGAGAATGGTCGGCAGCAGGTGGCTTTCTGTGCCCAGCTGGGGCTGAGAGGCTACAGCGAAGGGTGCCCCACAAACAGCAATAGACGGACAGACAAGTGCTTGTCCCCTGGCCGGGTTAAGGCAGAGAGGCCCAGGACGAGGTGCTGCCTCTCCCCACCCCTGTCCATGTGGCGATGCCAGTATCTCAGCTTTCATTGTCATTTCTAGTCTTCCTGCTAGCCGTGCTGCTGAGGGTAACCGTGATATCTGCCTGAGTCTGCAGCCAGCCTGCAGTGGAGGGGGAGCAGCAACCGCTCGCGCCAAGGAGGAAGCCAGGTGGCCAGAGACCCAGCCTCAGAAAAGCCTAGGCCCCCACTCTGCTTTGGGAGGGGGTGGGTCTCCTTCTGCTGGGGTGGTTGCTGTGGGGGATGTTTCCCCGTATGGCTTTGATCCAGACCTGCCTGTGCCCAGCTGAAATGGTCTCTGGGTAAGAGTCCATTGTGGATAATTGCATTCTTCCTACCTAGAGTCCCCTGCTAGTTCAACTAGCCAGGGAGTTCTTCGCTGCCTTTTAGCTTCTGTGTTGGTGTTACTGTCCATTGTTAAACAGCTGCTGAGTTCCACCCATAGCGGGCTGCATTTCAGGAGTGCAGGGAATTAGTCTTGCACGTGTAAGTGTGTAATGTTCAGGACAAAAAGCGTCCTATAAACGTGAACTACCATCAGTGGTGTGGCAACCGCTAAAGGCTATTTTTACAGGAGACTATTCTTCACTGGATACCACGTCAGTAAGAGCCAATGTTCATCTATTAGACTATTGGCTAGAAGAGTCTGAAGCGATTTAAACTCCTGTACTTAGATTTCAGAGTAGCAGCCGTGTTAGTCTGTATCCGCAAAAATAACAGGAGTACTTGTGGCACCTTAGAGACTAACAAATTTATTAGAGCATAAGCTTTCGTGGGCTACAACCGGATGCATCCGAAGAAGTGGGTTGTAGCCCACGAAAGCTTATGCTCTAATAAATTTGTTAGTCTCTAAGGTGCCACAAGTACTCCTGTTATTTTTGTACTTAGATTGGAAACTCTCGGCGTCTGCGCGATGGGGCCTGGTCCATCTCTGGCGCTCCTGGGTGTCACTACAATACAGATAATAAATGATAAGAACATGGTCTTCACTCCCTTCCACTGTCATTTCTTCTTTTAATTTTTCTGTGGCAGCTTCAGTATTAAAAGGGCAGAGCTTTGGATTTCACACCTGGTTAACCCCCTGGAGCTAGCCAAAGGCATTCTGATTAATGGGTTTTATCCCCCCCGCAATCTATTTCACCTGAGCAGCCGTTGTTCCCCTTCACAGTCGCTAGATGCAGTCAGTCTCCTGGGAGATGTCCCAATTACTTGGCATGCACGCTGCAGTCATTACATGCACTGGCCGCATAAGCAGCTGGGAAACCCTGACCAGCCACTGTTGCTTCCTGTGCAGGTTTGGAGAGATGTGCAGCAGATCAACCTGCCCAAGCAAATGAGTGTGTGATAACAGAGCAGGGGAATTCAGTAAGAGGGTTTTGTGAGGGGAGCTTATTGGAATTTTAATTCTTAGTTCCTTCCCTCACCCAGATCTCTTAAATATCTTTATTTTTCTGACCATAATGTTTAAAAACTGCATTCGAGTTTTTAATCTGTTATAACAAAATGCTGGTCCCTTAAGACTTTAGGGTTCTGTCTGTCTAGGTACTAGCAGGTAACGCCCGCTGAGCACCTTTGCTGCAGTATCTGAGCTCCGGATGATTGTCATTACGCTGTACTAGGTGTGGTCACTTAGCATTGACAAGGACAGCAAGAATAAATCCTGATCCTCTTGCTCCAAAAGCACAGGCCCCACCACTTGAGCAAAAGTTAGCTAGTGGGTTTGCAGGACCTACGGTTTACAACTCAGCAGTTCTGGTTTATTCCAGGAGAGGGCAGTGATAACACATGGATATTAGCCTATCCCTTCTAATATTTGTTAAATCAGCGTCAATGCAGTATTCCTCTGTTTTTCCCCCAAAAAAACCTTTTAAAACTGAGCATAGAAAATACTGGGGGGAGGGATAGCTCAGTGGTTTGAGCATTGGCCTGCTAAACCCAGGGTTGTGAGTTCAATCCTTGAGGGGGCCACTTGGGGATCTGGGGCAAAATCAGTACTTGGTCCTGCTAGTGAAGGCAGGGGGCTGGACTTGATGACCTTTCAAGGTCCCTTCCAGTTCTAGGAGATGGGATATCTCCATTAATTATAATTATTATTATTACTGTTTTCAAACAATAAATAGTACACTGTATCCCTTTGATTTATATTTAAACACAAAGGTAGTTTTTCTTGCATACAAATGCAGTGAAAAGCAGTGTACACAACTGGACTGTACCTTTCAAAACAGCTAATTTCTGGAATTCCAGGCTTATGAAACAGATTCTTATTCCCCCCCCCCCCCCCCCCATGAAGGTGCATTTTTGCACAGATGGAAGGGGAGCGCACACAGACAATTGTACCCAGATGGGGAATTAGATATTCTGTCTATGGGCAGCACCTACAGAGGTGCTTGTTGGAGCCTAGATAAAGGAGTGGGGGGGATGGGGGGTACCAGGATAGGTGTTAAGTCTTCTTTGTCCGTTAAGGGACGGGAGAATAGGGGGTGTGACGGGTTCAGTCACAGAGACCACCTTGAGGCGGTCACCTGACGTGCTGGAATTACCTCTGAGCCCGTTTTCCCTGCCAGCTTGGGACTCCAGAACCCTGCCTTGTTGAGCCAGACATGCTAGTCTGCTGCAACACAGACCCAGGTCTGGTCCATGTCCCCAAAGCTGCTCAGCAAGTGCTCCTGTCTCCAGCACCCAGACACTTAGCTCCCAATGGGATCCAAATCCCAAATAAATCCATTTTACTCTGTATAAAGCTTATACAGGGTAAACTCATAAATTCTCCGCCCTCTATAACACAGATAGAGAGATATGCACAGCTGTTTGCTCCCCCAAGTATTAATCACTTAGTCTGGGTTAATTAATAAACTAAAGGGATTTTATTAAGTATAAAAATCAGGATTTAAGTGGTTTCAAGTAATAACAGCCAGAACAAAGTAAGTTACCAAGCAAAAGAAAAGAAAACACGCATGTCTAAGCCTGATACATTTAAGAAACTGAATACAGGTAAATCTCACCCTCAGAGATGTTCCAATAAGCATCTTTCACAGACTAGACTCCTTCCTAGTCTGGGCCCAATCCTTTCCCTTGGTATAGTTCTTGTTAGTTCCAGCTTTGGTAGTAACTAGGGCTTTTCTCATGACTGCAGCCCCCTTTATTCTGTTCCACCCCCTTTTATAGCTTTGGCACAAGGCAGGAATCCTTTGTCTCTCTCTGGGTTCCCACCTTTCCTTCTAAATGGAAAAGCACCAGGTTTAAGATGGATTCCAGTATCATGTGATATGTTCACATGTCCTGTGAGACTTCATTACCCACTGGCTGGCACACAGGGAGGCTTACAAGTAAACAGAGCCATTTACAACCAATTGTCCTAGTTAATGGAAGCCATCAAGATTCCAAGCCACCATTAATAGCCCACATTTTGCATAGTTACAATAGGACTTCAGAATAATACTTCATATTTCTAGCTTCAGATACAAGAATGACAGGATGAACACATTCAGTAGATTATAAGCTTTGTAATGATACCTTACAAGAGACCTTTTGCATAAAGCATATTCCAGTTACATTATATTTACACTCATAAGCATATTTCCATAAATATATGGAGGGCAACGTCACAGGGGGTGCCCTGGCCCACCCCATATGGCGAATCCCCCTGGCCAGCACCACAGCCTTGTCCTCCCCCAGAGTCCTGGCTGGCAGTGATGGTGTGAGAGAGCTTGGCAGAGGCAGCAGGTGCTATGCATGGGGGGGAGGGGCAGGGGCTCTTTCTGGCCATGGAGCTGGCAGGGGTTGAGGAACCACAGTGTGAGGAAGAGGAAGGAGAAGAAATCCCAGGCACCTGGAGGCTGAAGCTCCGGTGATATTGATCCCTATAAAAGGTCTTTCATCCACAGAGTTCAAAAGCAGGTCTGGATCATTATCACCAACTAACTAGCAGGGAAACAAAGGAGACCAGGGACTCCCCCAGGTCACACAACACCAGAGCTAGGAACAGAACCTCAGCTCCCTGCTCCTGAGCTTCAACCACTAGACCGCATGGCTGCACAACTTCCCTGCAGCTAGGCAGCAGACAGGCATGACAATAACCCCACACAAGCCAGAAGCAGCAGAGAGGAGACAAGGGGAAGCTGCAGAAAGGGACAGAGACAAACCCTCCCAAGGCTCAGTCCAGGGGCACTCTCCAAGCTGCTCCCCAAGACACCCGTCCTAGTTAGGAATGAAGGAAGAGTGTGAGGCTGAAGGAGCTCCTTGTAGTCCCTTCTTCCCTGCATGCGGGCTGAGCTCTGGCGCCCTACCTCTCCCCGGGAAACGCTTTTAGCTCCTGCATCCTTTCCCCTCCACCCAGCTCCCAGTCAAGTCAGGAGAGGCTCCACCGCAAGGAGTTAATTGAAAGCACCAGGAAGGAGCGTGTCTCCAAAGTCCTAGTGCAGCAGGTTCGTTGAAGCCGATGTGAGCCTCTAAGAGCCTACGGCTGGTGCAACTGGCACGGCCCAGCCCCTGCACAGCTCTGGAGCAGGGCATTGGAATGCTCTTCCCTGCCATGCCGCCAGTCCAGAGAGCTGAGATCCAGACCCCATCCAGCCCAGGACATCTTCCCTGGCCCCGGCCACTGGAGCACAATCCCTCACTCCGTCTACATCTGGGAGCTCAACAGGTCGTGGCGGCACCGCCAGGGCCCGGACGGGGCTAGCTCAGGCCCCCAGGTGAGGGCAGCTCTTGTGGGGAGGGAGACGGGTGCTGCGTAGGCAGAGGGAGCAGCCGTTCTGTGCTGGGCTGGGGCCTGCTCCCTCCTGGCTGGAAGCTGTGTTATTGAGGCAGGGATGGATTTGGCCTGGGACTATTGGCCTCAGCGCCAAGGCTCTTAGGAGGGACCCCAGAGCCAGAATCCCGGTGGAGGGGGAGCAGGAGGGTGGCCCCCAGCATAGACAGGGTGAAGGGCCACAGGCAGGACTGGCACCGGGGGCAGCTGCCCTGGCACAAACCCCGAGCAGCTTAGTCAGTCTGCGCTAGGGCTTTGCACTACAGCAGCTGCTGGGGCAGGTCCCCGGGGTAGATGATCAGGCCCAAGGATGGGTGAAAGCAGGACCCAGCGCTGCAGCCCTTGGGGTGACTGGCTGGTGCACTGAGCCCCGCTGACACTGCTCCTAAGCCCAGATGTCTGCCCCTAACCTGAGGCCAGGATCGCGGCCCATGGTGCCCAGGGACATGGTATCCCCAGGGTGCTCTGTGTTCAGGGCCCAAGGTCACCACTGTGACGAGCTGCACCCTTTGGGGAGTCACCTGATGTGCCTGGAAATCACTGAGTTCCCCCACTTTCTGCCAGCCTAGGCTCCCTATTACCTGATCTTCCTGGGTCAGGCTCACTAGCCTCTCCCAGCCAAGCACATAGGCAGGGCCACGCCCAGCTGCACAGACAGAGACCAGCTTTAGGGCTTATTACAGCACCCAGGGACTCCCCCTTTAAGGGGTGCAGACCCAAAGGGTTTATGAAAGTTGCCCCCTCCCTCAGTGTGGAGAGAGATGTGCACAGCTCCCTGCCCCTGCCCAGATATTAATTGCACAAACTGGCTTATAGCATAAACAAGAAAAGTGTATTAACTAAAAGAAGGTACATTTTAAGTGGTTATAAGTGGTAACAAGCAGAATCACTTCAGTAAATAAACAAAACAGGCTTGCTATCCTTAGTACACTACAGAAATTGGCTACAACTAATATTTCTCACCCTAAATATTGTTCCAGGCAGATTCTTTCACAGGCCAGAAAGATCTTTCCAGCCTGGATCAGCAGCTGTTTCCTCCCTCAGTCCAGTCTTTTGTTCTCAGGTGTTTTCCAGTGTCTCTTTGTGCTGGAGTCAGGGGAGGAAGAACTGAAGACCCTGATTGCTTTTCTTCCCCGCCTTAAATAGAGTTGACATAAAGTGGGAACTCTTTGTTTGGTTCCCCCCACCTCCCAGTGGAAAAGTTTGGTATTCCAAGATGGAGTCCAGTATCAGGTGACCAGACCACCTGACCCTATAGCATCACAGAGTCCCTGAGCCCAGGCAAGTCCACAGGAAGGCTAGACCTTTTCACCAGCTATTGTCCTTGTTGATGGGCCATCAGCACTGGCTGGCTTCTCCATTGTTATACCTGAAGTGTTAGCAGGGAGTGTCACCCAAGGTAGCAAAGTTTTAAATACAGATAAATAATTAATATTCTTAACTTCAGGTGCGAGGCTGTTATATGCATACAAATAGGATAACCATATTCAGTAAAACATAATCTTTCCAATGAAACCTTTGTGACAAAGTGGGACTGTTCTTAATGGTTCCTCTGAATACTGTGTGGGTGCCTCAGTTTCCCCTATGCATTTCTTAAGTCTCCAGTGTGCATAAATGGCCGACACTCTGTATCCTGGCAACAAATGGCCAGGGCCCTTCCCCCCTGCAAGGGAATAGCTAAAGGTGAACAAAGAGATCAGGTGACCTCCTGGCCCGGGAAAGAGACAAAGGCCAGAAAGGAGGGGCTGGAGGGGGTTTCAGTTTGGGTCTGGCTGGGGACGAGTAGTGAGTGCAGATGGGTTTGTCTGGCTCGCTGGGCCCCAGAATGGACCTGGCTGAGGAGTCCCGTTCTCTGTACCTACAAGCTCTGTTTTAGACCGTGTTCCTGTCATCGAATAAACCTCTGTTTTACTGGCTGGCTAAGAGTCACGTCTGACTGCAAAGTGGGGGTGCAGGACCCTCTGGCTTCCCCAGGACCCCACCTGGGGGGACTCGCTGTGGGAAGCACACGGAGGGGCATATGCTGAATGCTCCAAGCACACGGAGGGGCATATGCTGAATGCACAGGATGGTGAAGCCGTGTGAGCTTCTTGCCCTGAAGACAGTCTGCTCCAAGGGAGAGGAGGCTCCCCAAAGTCCTGACTGGCTTTGTGGGGAGCAGTTCCAGAGCATCGCCCGGGGACTCCGTGACAACCTTACATGAGTTATCTTGCTGCAGTCCATTGGGGGGAGTGGCTCCTCCCCCTCTGGGTCTGTGGGCGGCCAATCCGCCCCACTACGTCTCCGGGGGCCGCCTGACATGGGGAATAAGCGGGGTGACGGGAGACGTGAGCTCGGGCCTGTGATCAGGGCTGAACAACAAACAGTTACGGAGCCCCAGCCCCTGGTCGGGGTGGGGCAGCAAAGAGTCTCTGGCTCAGGCCTGCACTCAGGCTAGGCAGCAAACAGTCGGGCCTCCTAGCTCTGGTGGGGGGCCGACAAGCTCAGGCGTCTTGCCTAAGGGAGGGGGAGGCTGCCACCCATGGCTTGGGGTGGCGGGGGGACGCAGGCGCACCCACTCCACTGTGTCCCGGCCCAGGGCCCTAGCAGTGGCAGAGCAGTCTGCCTCTGGGTCAGCAGGGATCCTGACCGCAACGTGCTGACTCACTCGCTGGCAGCGTTGCAGCCAGACAAGGGTTGGCTACCCCTGGGCCACTTCCCAGGTCCCCCTCAGGGTGTACCTGGCTCTGGAGAGGGTCGTCCTTGTCGTTGGGGAAGAAGGCCTCTGTCAGCGCTTGCAGCTCCTCCCTGCTTGGGTCTGTAAATGGCTCTGGCCAGTCCTCGGCTCCCTCGGGGTCTGCAGCAGCCTCCAAGCTCGGAGCTCACAGGAGGCGTCTGGCTCCTCCGGCGCCTGCCTCCCAGCTGAGTTCTCCAGCCCGCCTTTTGTACTTCCGCTCTCCTGTATGTGCCAGCTACAGGGGCTTGCTGCCCACCAAAGGCCTGGCAAGGAGGGGACGCTCTGGATGGGGTAGTCCAGAGCACTCAGCGGCAGCCTAACTCTGCTCCCATGGCGGGCGGGAGGGAGGGAAGGCACCGTTCTGTTGACCTGAGTGGGAGCAGAAGGAGGCCAGTGCTGAGCACATCTGCATAGGCCACCCAGTGTCTGAGAAATGCCACGAGCCCCCCAGGACTCGTGGCCTGTACCCGTAGTGCTGGGCAGCTCGCCAGCCCTGGAGACTGGAATTCCAGGTACCCGGTCCAGACCACACCCCCCACCGACATGCCTTATGCGAAGGTGCAAATCCTGGAACAGCCCCAGCTGAAAGCACAATGCTGCTTAATCATGGGAATATGGGGCAGCCTTGTAATGTACAATCAAAGGGGAAGCACATTCCCCTAAACTATATATGCTGCACCCCTTCTGCGGGGCAGTAACTCGTAGCACACCCTCTGGCGTACCCCTGCTATTGTTTGTAGCTGGGGGCGTTAGCCTCTTAGAAGAAATGTGGAGTCATATTGGTTTCTTGTCTTCAAAATCTGCCTCCTAGTGATTGCATGTGATTGTGCTTTCAGGGGACAACACAGGCGAAAGGACAGCACAAATCAAGAGGTTCTTTTGGGTGAGGTTACCATATAAGTTGGGAAGACAGGGAAAAAATGCCTCCATGCAGGGGCAGTGAGTGACAGTAACTGTGACACTGGGAGAGTTTAACTGTGTCTGTCTATGGTGGGAAGCAGGTAACAGGGCAGGACAGCGAGGGCACAGGAGACCAATTCACTCCCAAGAGTCTCCTCAGCATTGGCACCAGTGCTGGGGGGAGGCTGTAGCTTAGTAACTCGGGGAGAAATGCAGAGAGGAGCCCAAGGTGGATGTAACCTCTCCCCGACCTCCTCTCTCTCCATCCCCCTTTCTGGCCCTGAAACCATCCAAGACTTGACAGGCCATTGGCTGCCTTCACCTACCCACTGCACAAGAAGGGGGTTGAATTCAGGGAGCGGCTCCAGGCCCTGGCCTTCATTGGGAGGGACAGTTCAGTGCAGGTAGCCTTCAGGGCTTTTGCAGCAATGGCGCCTCCTGCAGAACGATGGTGAAACTAACCAGTGGGGAGATGATGATGTAAGTTACAAGTCTGAGCTGCCTCCCTGGAATGGCTGTGGGCACTGCATGTACCCCTAGCGTGGCACTCAGGGGCCCTGTTCCTTTACCTGCTGTCTGTGCAGCCCCTGCTCATGCAGAGCTCTCCTGTGTGGCTGGGCGCAGGGAAATCCGCCCTAACGGACACTGGAGACAATTGAGCTCAGTTGCTGCAGCCCTGTTTCTGCGGAATTCGCGCTACTTTGTCTCTGCCAGGCTCTTTTCTCCCCCACGACCACCCTTGTCCTTTCCCAGCCGTACGGGCCGAGGAGCTCCGTTCGCAGCACTGGCTGTGGTATCCTCCTGGAGTTGGGACTCACTCTGCCCCATCTGCTACCATGTGCGCTGCAGGGGCAGGGCTGACTAAGTCTAGCACCCCACGGCTCACCCCTTTCAGACCCCCGATTAGCTGTTAGCACCGTAGAGCCAGAGTGCTAGCCCCGTTCCCACTAATCACTGGTGACAGGGCACAGTGTCCAGTTCAGAAGCCGACTCCTTTAGCCCCCAAAGCCTTGGGGGAAGGCTGTGGTTCCGAGCGGTCCCATCCCTCATGCTCCTCAGGACAGAGTAGTAACCCCCCTTCTGAGGGCCCTGTTCTGCAGCCCTTATGTTGGGCAGGCCGTGCGCCTGCAGCAGGAGACTTTGCTTGGCAGTGCGCCCCAGCGTAAGGGTTACAGACCTGGGGCCGCACTACTTGGAAGGTGGAGTCTTATGAGCAATGGGGTGTCCCAGCACTGACTCTCTCCCAGGACCCTGTTTCCTTCCTGGTCCTTTACACTCAGCCCTTCCACCTCCCGCTGACCCCCATTTCAGGTACGATCCCCCAAAGAGCACAAGGGTCAGATTTTTCTCTGAGCTGACAGCGTCTCCCATCCCACCACCCCCTTCAGCCCTAACAACAAAGTCACTTGCTTTAAGATTCCAAGGCAAAGTTTCTCTCCGGGGAGAGCTGGGTTGCGGGACCCAGGGGAGTAGGACAAATAGCCTTCATCGGTGGCCTCTTCAAAGGCAGTGGGCCAATGGCACTGGGACTGACCCAGAGCGGGGCTCATTCCACCCCTCCCTGCCATACCCCAAAGTTCCACCCGGCGATTCTTCTGGTGCCCAGCCCTGCAACTCTTAGCTGAATTGTCCCATGCTTCACCCTGTTCGTCCAGGGGCTCCTCCACCTTCCACTACAGCCCTGCTTTACCCTGGGACAATGCCCAGCCTGGGGTGTAGTCTGTCTGCATGATCCCCACCAGGCACTGGCAGGAGCACTGCTTTATATTAAGGTTCTTTTGGTGATGGGCTAACCTTAGCCCATCCTGCATTTCCAGTGTGAACAGCTGTAGATGGAAACCCAGACAGTAGAGTGTCATGGACTCACAGATCGTGCCCACTCTTGGCCCCGTGCGGTCCGTGGGGGGTGCCCCTTTTAGTGAGACAGCCCTTCTCAGGGGTCCACTCTCTCTCGGGGTCAGGCCCCTCCACCTCCTGGATCCGCACCTCTCTGAGCCTTAGCACGTCTGTCTCTGCCGTGGGCCCCCTCAGGGAGTCCACTCGCTCTGGACCCCTGGGGCCTCCACCCCCGAAGGGGTTGATGCAACCCTGTTCCCTAGACCGGAGTGACTCTCAGCCAGCATGAAACAGGAGGGTTTATTGAGAGTTGAACACAGCACAGGAAACTCTCTGACCCTCAGGCCTGGCCTCCCTCACCACAGCACATCCCAGTCTCCCTGCATCCAGGTGGGCTCTGCCTGCTTCCCCTCTCCAGCCCAGAGCCCCCCAGCTCGCAGCTGGGCATCTGAGATCCCCGGCCCCAGGCCCCGCCTCTGTCCATTGTCTTCTCTCCAGGTAAACAGGGTCGTAAACCGGGGCCTCCTCTCCTGCTTCTGTCCTCTGGCTGGAACCGGCTGGTTAGGTCACTGGGTCCTCACTCTGCAGCCCATTGTCCTCCCACTGGCCAGAACCGGCTGCGTCTCCTCAGCTGGGCCTCTGGGTTACCAGGTCGCCAGGTCACCAGTCACTGGGGTATCCATCCTCCCGGCCATCGGCTGGGTCCCCACGTCCTCTCTCCGGTCCTCTGCAAAACACACTTCCTCTCCCCTCACCTCGTTAAACCAGTAACACCCAGGGAAACTGAGTCCCACCCCCTCCGCATGCAAACCATTGAAACTCCACAGAAAACAAGAAAACCCCCCACTTCGTCACATAGAGATGGAGCAGGACTAATCGTGGTCACTTTGTCTAGCCCTCACCCTGTGTCTATACTGTACAAGTGTTGCAAACAGCAGGTGCATTTTCCTGCCCTGATATGATTTTGGAGATGTTAACGCTTGCTACGGCTTTCTCGCTGTATGGGTTGTGGGATCCATTGGAGCGGTCTGTGTTCTGTGTACAGGACAAGATGTGTAGATCTTTTATACCTTGATGTATTACTGTAATTACAATTATTTAATCAATAAAATGAATAAAAGCATTAAAGTACATCAAAAAACATCAGAATGAAACAGAGGATTGCTATGTACAGGGTGGGGGATTGCATGTGAGTGATGTTCGTCCATCGTTATCGATGAAGACCTCAACAACTCATGCTTTCGATGACCGGGCTCTGTGCGTCCGAAGATGACTGATCAGTCCGATTCGGGCGTGGAACGTCCTGTCACACCTCGGGCAGACATGTAATGGCACTGTCGATGATGTACAAGCAGCTCTGGACTTGCTCAGCTCACGCTTTTTTTCAGCCTCAGCAATACGCCTCACCTCAGAGGTATTACTGCCTGTGTGAATGAGGCTGCGCCATGCTGGACGGTTCAGTGCGAAGGTTTCCCATGTGGCGGTGTTGATCTCGAAGGACTTCAAAGAGGTCTTCAGCGTGTCCTTGAACCGCTTCTTTTGTCCTCCATGGGAGCGCTTTCCCTGAGTGAGTTCTCCGTAGAAGAGCTGTTTAGGAATGCGTTCATCTGACATTCTCACGACATGTCCGGCCCACCTGGTCTGGGCTCTCATCAGCAATGTGTGAACTGACGGCAGACTGGCTCTAGTAAGGACATCAGTATCGGGCACTTTGTCCTGCCATCTGATTTTTAGAAGCTTTCGCAGACAGGAAATGTGGAAGTGATTGAGCCTTCGTGCATGACTCCGATAGACAGTCCACGTCTCGCAGGCATACAGCAGAGTTGGAAGCACCACTGCTCGGTAGACCTTCAGCTTCGTTGGTAGGCTGATCCCTCGACGTTCCCAAACGTTGGAGCGCAATCGGCCAAATGCAGAGCTGGCTTTAGCAATTCTGCAGTTTACTTCATCATCGATTGACACTGCTCGGGAAAGGGTACTGCTCAGGTACATGAAGTGGTCCACTGTCTGAAGTCTCTGTCCATTTACAGTGATGGACGGTTCTGAGTACGGAGCGTGGGGAGCTGGCTGGTGCATGACCTCAGTCTTCTTGATGTTAATGGTGAGACCGAAGTTGTTGCATGCAGTTGAAAACTTGTCCATATTGGCTTGCATTTCTGGCTCTGTAATAGCATTCAGAGCACAATCATCGGCAAAGAGAAAGTCTCGAAGTACAGTTTCCTTCACCTTGGTGATGGCATGCAGTCGCCTCAGATTGAATAGTTTCCCGTCAGTTCTATACTTCATGCCTACTCCTTCAGAGCAGTGTTGAAAGGCATCAGTCAGAGTGGCAGAGAATATCATGCTGAACAAAGTGGGTGCTAAAACACACCCTTGCTTGACGCCGTTGGTGACTGGGAAGGCCTCAGATGTTTCACCGTCATCCAGGACACGAGCCATCATACTGTGATGAAATTGACGTACCATTCGTATAAATCTGTCTGGACAGCCAAATTTCGACATGATCCTCCACAGGCCCTGGCGACTGACAGAGTCAAATGCTTTCGTGAGGTCCACAAAAGTTGTGTAGAGTTCACGATTCTGCTCTTGACATTTCTCCTGTAGCTGACGCACAGCGAAGATCATGTCAATAGTCCCACGTCCCTTGCAGAAGCCACACTGTGATTCTGGCAGTAAGCCCTTCTCCAGGTGAGTGATCAATCAGTTCAACAGAACCCGTGCAAGAACTTTCCCCGCTGTAGAAAGCAGCGAGATTCCACGGTGATTGTCGCATACCTGGCGATTGCCCTTCCTCTTATAGAGGTGCAAGATGGACGCGTCTCTAAATTCTTGTGGAATGGTTCCCTGCTTCCAGAAGGACTGAAACAGCTCAGTGAGTTTCCGCAGCAGCATGGGTCCACCGACTTTGTACACCTCTGCTGGTATGGCATCTGACCCTGGGGCTTTGCCACTTGACAGCTGATTGATAGCTTTCTTCACTTCGTCCTCTTCTGGTGAAGCATCCATGGAGTCATTGACTGCAACCTGGGGCATCTTGTCAATGGCCTCGTCATTGATGACTGAGGGGCGATTGAGAATTGCTTCAAAGTGTTCAGCACATCTCTGGAGAATCTGCGTCTTCTCTGTAAGGAGCACAGTACCATCAGAGTTCAGGAGGGGAAAGCTCCCAGAAGACTGTGGACCATAGAGTGTGTTGAGGGCTTCATAAAACTGCTTATAGTCGTTCCTGTCTGCATATGCCTGTATTTCATCTGCTTTGACGCTCAGCCACAAGTCCCGCATTTTGCGCAGTCGGTTCTGTACTGTTCTGCGAGCGTTGATAAAGGCAGTCTTCTTTGCCACTGAGGATGGATCGTTTTGATATGCACGATGCAGGCGGTGCTTCTCAGCAAGTAAGGCCTGGATTTCTGCATCATTTTCGTCAAACCAGTCTTGTTACCTGCATGTGGAGGGCTCCAATATCTTCGATGCAGCTGTATGGACAGTGTTGCGGAATCGCTCCCAGTCTTTCTCAGCGTCATCCTCAATATGAAGATCAGCAAGCTCATTCTCTAGGTCTTCCGCTAGATTTTCAGTGATGCGGCTGTTCTTCAGCTTCGACACGTTGATCCTTTTGAGAGCCTTACAGCCTTGTGGTTGTCTCTTCAGCATGATACGGAGCTTTATTTTGGATACTATGAGCCTATGATCCATCCAACAGTCAGCGCCACACATAGTTTTTGTAACCCTGACATCTTGTCTGTCCCTTCTCCTGATGATGACATAATCGATCAAATGCCAGTGGTTGGAATGGGGATACATCCACGAAGTCCTGTTACGGGTAGGAAAGCGGAAGACTGTATTGCTGATCAGAAGGTCATGTGCTGCACAAGTTTTCAGCAGTAACAGGCCATTGCTGTTACACTTTCCCATTCCATTTTTCCCGATGACTCCTTCCCAGGCTGCGGCATCGCATCCAACTCTTGCGTTAAAATCGTCAAGCAGAATCAGCTTGTCTGTGTGGTGCACTGACGATAGCAGAGTATCTAGTTCTTCGTAGAATTTATCCTTCACATCCTCTGGGTTGGTCATTGTAGGAGCATATGCGCTGATCAAAGTAGCTTGTTTTCCTTTTTGAAGCGGAAGCTGCATTGTCATGAGCCGGTCATTCATACCCTTGGGGGAACTGGCAAGTTTCCAAACAAGATGATTCTTGATGGCGAAGCCAACTCCAGACTCGCGACGCTCATCACTGCTGCGGCCACTCCAGAAGAATGTATAGCCACCGCCTGACTCGGACAGCTGTCCTTCATTAGCAAGGCGAGTTTCGCTAAGGGCTGCAATGTCAATGTTGTAGCGTGCGAGCTCTCTAGCGACAAGTGCTGTTCCTCTCTCCGGTCTGTCTGCCGTGATGTTGTCCAGTAACGTGCGCACATTCCATGTGCCAATAGCGATCGGTGTCACTCTAAGTTTTGTTTTTGTTTTTGTTCGACCGCTTTTGTGGGATCCCCGCCAGCCGCGGTGTGCTGGCCAGGGTAAGGTGAAGCACAGGGCCGGCTTTAGGCCGATTCCACCGATTCCCCTGAATTGGGCCCCGCCCCTAAGAGGGCCCCGCGCAGATCGGGCAGCGTCCCTGCCTGAAGCAAAGCTCTGTGGCTCTCCGGGAAGCAGCAGCTGTTGCTGCTAGGCAACCAGAGACGCTGGCCGGCAGGGGGCTGAAGCAGAGGCAGCAGCGGCTGTTGCAGGTCAGGAGGGGGAGGGGGGGAGAAGGCACATGTGCTTTGCAGCCTTCCCCTCCCCTCCCCCCAGCACTCACCTGGAGGAGATACCGAGGGGGCTTCCGGTCCGGTGGGAGACAGGAATCTCTGCAGTGGACCTCACTCACCTTAGCAGCTGCTGGGGCTTCGGTCGGTGAGTGTTTGACCCCGTGATTCCCCATAGGTTTGTAATATTGGGTTGGTTTTGTGGTTTTCGGTGGTGTTGCTGTTTGAGGGTGAGTTTGTGCCTGCCTGTGTCTGTTTCAAAACTAAACTCGGGATCATGTAACCCAGGAAGAAAGCCCCGAGCCAGTACTTAGTGCTGTGAATTCCAGGTGAGAGAGAGAGGGAGGTTTGGAGGAGGAAATCAAATACATCCAGAGGGGAGAATGCAAAAGGTCTGCAACACGGCAGGCTGAGACTTTTATCTCTCCCCCCTCCCCCGAGAGAGGGAAACTGAGGCACGGAGTGATCTGATTCCCCTTCCCAAATTATTTTGCAAAGGAGGGGGACGGGGGCTCCTATCCAAACCAGTTCCCTTCCCATCAACTCTGCTTCCCCTGCTGCAAGACCACTGTAGGGGCTGAATATTTCCATTACTCTGGCTTCTTCATTTGCCCTGCAACAATAAAATAGACCGGTTTTGGGGGGAGGAATATCCCCCCCCCCCCAAAGCTGTGTGGACATTAAGTTTTTTTGGGGGGGGGGCCACGATAATATTCCGGATCGATCAAACACCCAGCTCAGCTTTCTAGCCATCCAGCAGCTCTAGGGCAGGGAAGGAAGGTGCTCTTGGTGCAGAGTGGTCGCAAAACAGGGGTGAATTTAGCGAGGGGGGGGGCCGGTTGAAATCCCACCCGATGCAGGCACACAGAATCGCTGGTGGCGCTAGGAGAGGCCAGGAGTGGAAGCAGGTGGCCCGGGGGTGGGGGGACATTTGCCCTCAGTCCTGGGCTCTGGGATGGACTAGGCTGGGTGGGTGGTGGGTTCAGTCTAGTCTTCCAGCCTGTTGCTCTCGCTGGGGTTTGTGGTTTTCATCTGGCTCCACCAGAAAGATCAAATAAGCCCAGTAGAAAAGGGGGGTGAGAGAGGCGGGAAGGGATTTGTAAGGGGTTAAAGTGACCCATCAACGAAAGAGTAAAACCAGAGTTTGACTGGGTTTCCCCCCAGCCACCACTCCTGCAAACACTGGGCAAGGGGCAGCCCCATCCCGCACCGAGGCTATGGTGAGGGGCAGCAGGGGAGGAAGGAAGCCACATGTGATGGCAGTCCCCTCCCCCCCAGCACCCACCACCCCCTCTCCGGCCCCCAAACTCTGTCCCAGAGCCTGCATCCACCCCTCCGCACTCCCTCCCAGAGCCTGCACCCCTCCACCCATCCTGCACCCCACACCATGCCCCAGCCCGGACCCTGCACCCAAACTCTGTCCCACTCAGCCCTGGGCAAAGCTCTCCTTGGCTGGCTCTCAGCCCCTCTCCAAGGGTTGCAGCTGTCTGGAAGTGCCTGCCTTCCACACCTTCCTCATTCACACCTCATTCATTCAGGTCAATTGATTACAAAGTGGGGGGAAGATCTTATTCTACTTCTAGCAAAAAGACATTTTTATTTTACCTTAATTATACTACCTTAGGGGCCAGCTATAACATTACCAAGGTTCAATACAAAGTCATATAAAAGTTATACAAAAATGCATAATGCAGCGATTTATCTACAACTGCACTGATTGACTGCTGTGTGCAGTAATATAGTGACCCCTGGGTCTTTGAATGAGGCTTTATACTTTGGGGGGGGTGTGACGAACTGGGACTGTTCTTACTGTGATCTGTAAGTGCTGACAGGGGAGTGTGGCTAGGATGGTCTCCATTGGGGGATGGGAGAATGACTGAAGGGAAATACCTGAGCCTGTAACATGAGAACCCAGGAGGGGGCTGGGGCGAGGTGACACCTTTGCCCGGGAAACTGAACAAAGGCTGTGGGAGGGGTCGCTGAAGGCAGACTCGGGGAAGCTGGCTGGTGAGGTGGCTGGAGGCAGGGAGGGCTCTGACCTCTGGAGGGGGGCTGGGATGCCCGAGGACCCCAAGATGGACCTAACTGAGGGGTATCCTGTTGTCTGTGCCTGCACGACCTGTCTCGGACTGTATTCCCGTCGTCTAAATAAACCTTCTGCTTTACTGGCTGGCTGAGAGTCATGGTGAATCGCAGGAAGCCGGGGGTGCAGGGCCCTGAGTCCCCCCTTACTCCGTGACAACTGGTGGCAGCGGTGGGATCTACTGCACCCCGTGGACGGCGCTTCCTGCAGTAAGTGACTGGGGAGCAGTAAAACGAAGGGGGATTGACGGGGACCAGGCGTGCTGAGGAGTCAGAGAGAGAGACGGTTATCACCCCTGGGAGTGTGTGACCAGCGAGAAGGACTTTTGCAGTAACAGGGTCCCCCGGGGGATCGCAGCGAGTGGTCCCAGGGGCGGAGGAGTCTGCAGCTCGACCCTGGCAGAGAGGTGGTGACCTCGAGAAGGGCTGGCACACTAGGGGTCTCCCTGGAAACGGTGGGGAGCGGTGAGCACACAGGCCTGTGAGTGGCCAGCAGGAAGATGTATGCCAAGCGGCTTAAGAGCGACCTGGTGGAGCTGTGCAAGCAGAGGGGGGTGTGCACTGGGAAGCTCACCAAAGAACAGCTCATTGCCCAGCTGGAGAAGGGAGATCGCTCGAATGAACCGATCCCTGTCTCTGAGGGAAGCAGCCTGGCAGATGCAGCGCAGGCCCCAGTGTCTGTCCCAGCTGGGAGTGGTCAGCCGGCTGCTGAGGGCTTCCCAAGACCCCTCCTTCCTATGCCTAGGGGAAGGGTGGGGAGGAGCCCAGCAAATACCGAGGGTGCTGTGACCCCCCCGGCCAGCAGGGGATCCTCCCGGCAACGCTCGCCGGCCAGCAGGGGATCCTCCCGGCCACGCGCAGCATCCGTGGAGCGGAATGGGCTGGAATGGGAGATAAAGCTAAAACTGAGAGAGCTGGAGGATCGTGAACACCAGAGACAGCATGAACGGGAGGAGAATGAGAGACAAAGGCAGCATGAAGAGAGAGAGAGGCTGAGGCATCATGAACTGGAACTGGCGAGGCTGAAGGGCCGCGAGCCCCCGGCTGCGGTGAGTGAGGGGGGACCCAGGACTGCACGAAGCTTTGATAAGTGCATCATGGCCCCACGTAAGGAGGGGGAGGACATGGATGACTTCCTGGATGCCTTTGAGATGGCCTGCGAGCTGCACCAGGTTGATCCTGCAGACAAACTCCGGGCTCTCACCCC
Organism: Emys orbicularis; assembly: GCF_028017835.1. Taxonomy (NCBI): domain Eukaryota; kingdom Metazoa; phylum Chordata; order Testudines; family Emydidae; genus Emys; species Emys orbicularis. The sequence goes on along the minus strand of NC_088694.1, from coordinate 33,385,033 downwards.
CTTACTGGACCCCAAAGCCTTGGCCTTGTACCGCCAACTAGAAGAGGCGGAAAAAGGGGACTATGAACTATTCAAAAAGGCCCTGCTACGTGAGTTTGGGCTGACTTCTGAGATGTACCGGGAAAGGTTCCGGAGTCAGGATAAAACCCCGGAGATCTCATATCTGCAACTAGCTGTCCGCATGGAAGGATACGCCAGCAAGTGGGCTGCTGGGGCCCGGACAAAGGAGGACCTGGTTAAACTGCTGGTACTGGAGCAACTGTATGAGCGGTGCCCATCCAACCTGAGGCTGTGGTTGGTGGACAAAAAGCCAGAGAACCCGCGACATGCAGGCCGGCTGGCCGATGAGTTTGTAAAGAGCCGGTCAGGGGCTGGCAGGGAGGAGTCCCAAAGGAACAGTCCCACCTCAACGCAGAGCGAGAGTCACCATGGGCCATCCCAGCGGGAAAATGCGGAGAAACCCCACCAAAGGGGAAGATCCAGCGTCAGGTCCATCCAACCCACTCGAGGGGACCCCTGGGACATGGTCTGCTATCACTGTGACCAAAGAGGTCACATACGGGCCCAATGCTCCAGACTCAGGGTTTTTGGTTTATACGGTGGGCGCGGGGCGGTCCCTCCGGAAAGAGTACCTCGTTCCCCTGGAGGTGGATGGGAGGAAGGTCGAGGGATACTGGGATACGGGCGCAGAGGTGACGCTGGCCCGGCCCGAGGTGGTGCCCCCAGATCAGGTGGTGCCCAACACCTACCTGACCCTGACGGGGGTGGGCGGGACACCAGTCAAAGTGCCCGTGGCGAGGGTACACCTGAAGTGGGGGGCCAAGGAGGGCCCCAAGGATGTGGGGGTGCACCCGTATTTGCCCACTGAGGTGTTGATGGGGGGGGACCTGGAGGACTGGTCAAGCAACCCACCAAGTGCACTGGTTGTGACCCGCAGTCAGAGCCGGCGAGGGGCACTGCGCCCTGGCCTTGGGGAGGGTGCCTTGCCCGAGGCGCAGGACCCTAACCTGGTGGGGAGGGAACGCCCAGGGACACGGCTCAGGGAGGCTGCGGCCTCAGACCCAGCCGGCAAGAGAGAGCAGGTGGCCATCCCTGTCCCAGCTGCTGAGTTCCAGGCCGAGGTGCAGAAAGACCCCTCCTTACGGAAGATAAGGGACCTGGCCGACCTCGGTGCGGTACAGACCATGGGGAGAGGTGGCCGGAAAAGGTTCCTGTGGGAGAAGGGGTTCCTGTACCGAGAATGGGCTCCCCCAGGGAAAATGGAGTCAGGGGGGTTCAGGAGGCAGCTGGTGGTACCCCAGAAGTATCGCCGCCAGCTGCTGTACCGGGCCCATGACACCCCCCTCTCAGGGCACCAGGGAACCTGGCGTACCCAGCAGAGGCTGCTACGGAGCTTTTACTGGCCTGGGGTCTTTGTTACTGTCCGGCAGTACTGCCGATCCTGTGACCCCTGTCAGAGGGGAAGGAAGGCCCGGGACAAGGGGAAAACGGCTTTAGGACCCTTGCCCAGCATAGAGGAGCCTTTCCAGAGGGTGGCCAAGGTTAAAAGGGGGGCTCTGAACCAAGAGAGCCCGAAGCACAGACCTCCAGACTGGAGCGCTGGGAGAAGACCGCAGCCCAGTTGGAACCCCAGGGGTATCGGGGTGGGAAAAGGGCACAGGCCGCATAACCCTTCCCCCATGCGAACTGCAAATGCCCTCGAGCACCCCCGACCTAAGGGGGGGAGTGAAACTGGAGGGGCCTGGTGTAATTCTCACCCAGGAATGGGAGGGATGCTGGGGCATCCATGGGAACGGGGGTAGGTTCGAACTTCCCCGGGTCACTGGCTAAAGTGACCCCGCTCCGTTCGGTCTCGAAGGGGGGAGATGTGACGAACTGGGACTGTTCTTACTGTGATCTGTAAGTGCTGACAGGGGAGTGTGGCTAGGATGGTCTCCATTGGGGGATGGGAGAATGACTGAAGGGAAATACCTGAGCCTGTAACATGAGAACCCAGGAGGGGGCTGGGGCGAGGTGACACCTTTGCCCGGGAAACTGAACAAAGGCTGTGGGAGGGGTCGCTGAAGGCAGACTCGGGGAAGCTGGCTGGTGAGGTGGCTGGAGGCAGGGAGGGCTCTGACCTCTGGAGGGGGGCTGGGATGCCCGAGGACCCCAAGATGGACCTAACTGAGGGGTATCCTGTTGTCTGTGCCTGCACGACCTGTCTCGGACTGTATTCCCGTCATCTAAATAAACCTTCTGCTTTACTGGCTGGCTGAGAGTCATGGTGAATCGCAGGAAGCCGGGGGTGCAGGGCCCTGAGTCCCCCCTTACTCCGTGACAGGGGGCGAGCGGGTGGGCAAGCGGCGGGTGGGTAAAGAGGCAAGCAGTGAGCCAGCAGGGGTTCTAGGGGTGGGCATGGGGGTTTCTGGCAGGGGAGGGAGAAGGTGAAAGGAGGCAAGTGGTGGGTGGGGGACTGACTAGGAGGGATGCAGCAAGCCAGCGGGGGGCTAGGGGGTGAAGAGGGGTGTGATGGTGGGGCCGAGCGGGGAGGGGTCAGGTCCTATTTTACTGCTGTGATCTGGTCACCCTATGTGTGCCGTTTCTTTCCCCCCCCCCCCACGCCAACCTTCCTTTTCGGCCCACAGCTGTTTCGGTGGGGCGGCGCTGGGGAAGCAGGGTTTGTTTCCGCGGGCCAGGAGGCGCTGGGAGGTGGGGGGGAGGAGGGCACAATTTTATATTAATAAGGAAATATTTTATAAATTTTAATAAAATAAACATTATTGAAGAAAATCAGTTGTACAACTATCAAAATATAAATTATTTTCCTAATATGAAAGTGAAAATCAGCTAATTAATATATGATGCAATGTATGTAATATATAATTTTGTTATTATTTATATAATCATGGAAAATAAATAATACATGGAAGAAATGAAAGGGTTCTTTTTAAGTGGCTTTTTTTTTAGTCATCCCTGCTGGGGCCCCGTCTAAACTGTTCAAATTGGACCCCGCACTTCCTAAAGCCGGCCCTGGTCAAGCAGGCAATGTTTAGGGCACCTTTTCTAGCCCCCTCCTCATTCTACGGAGGTGAGCAGTGCAATCCTGAATAGGGCTGCTCAGTCGTTCAAGAAGATGCCGAGCTCCACTGCTGCTTCGGTCAGTGAGGAACGACCATTATGCCTGAGCCGCCTATGTGCAGGTCCGCGGCTACAGCTCCCAGTGTATCCACACCTGTTGCTTCGTCGCTCGCCCATCGCCACAGGACTTGATATGATGTAATATGATATGATATGATGTCGAGACTTGCGCGTGAATTGGATTAAAGTGAGGGAGAGTTGCGCGACGTCAGCCTCACTCTCTCTTCCCAGTTCCTATCTGTATCCAGTGGCAGGACAGAAGTCGAGACGGCTGGAGATAGGGCAGGGCGCAGTGGATGACCAGGACGCCTACGTGTCTTGTCGTGCTCTTAAGCGTTCCACAACGCTTGCTGTCATCGCCTTCCTGACCATTGAACCAGGTTGAACCAGGTTGCCTCAGTCAGCCGGATCCAGCCTTCACATGCAATGGGTAGACAGGCCCTAACTCACCGAGAGTCTCATACTCATCAGCTACCCTCACCTGGTTTAGCCCGCCAGTCGAGACGGTCTCTGGGGTGTGGCCGCTGTCACATGCTGACAGCTACTTGGAGCCACAGGTGAGAGCTGGGTGTTGTCAAGTGGGGACCAAAGTGGATGAGCTACTCCTAGGAGTACGACTGCTCCCCCATCAGAGGTACTACCCCTCCCTGACAACCCCATGTGAGTAGGTAACCGCTCGATAGCTTTCATCACCATATAGTTTTTGACAGGTTTCCACGCCCCGTCCCCATTGCCGGCGCCGTCCCCATTTTTCTGTGTTTGGCCGGGGTAAGGTTGCGTGCTTGTGTTTTGACATATTTAGAGAAAAAGTATGAAAGACTAGAAAGAGAGCCTGTAAGGGGTTTGCAGCTCCCTCCCCGTCCGTCTGGGCGGGAGACAACGCCCCTCGCTATGATACTTCTGGGATACCTTGGGCCTGGTCTACACTACGACTTTAATTCGGATTTAGCTGCTTTAATTCGAATTAACGCTTGACCCGTCCACACAACGAAGCCATTTAATTCGAATTAAAGAGGCCTTTAATTCGATTTCTGTACTCCTCCTCGCGAGAGGAGTAGCGTCAAAATCGGTATTGTTAATCCGAATTAAGGTTAGTGTGGCCGCAATTCGACGTTATTGGCAATTAGATGTTATTGGCTACCCACAATGCAACGCTCTGGAAATCGATGCTACTGCGGTAGCTTGGACGCACACCACCGAATTAATGGTGCCTAGTGTGGCCGAATACATTCGAATTTATAAAATCGGTTTCCTAAATTCGAATTATATAAATTCGGATTAATCCTGTAGTGTAGACATACCCTTGGTTCAGGGGGAAATTAGCTCAGTGTTAATGGTTCAGGCCTGCAGTCAGACCGAGCAAAGACAGAGAGTCTGTGTCGCAGGGCAACGATTCACCGGTGAGGGATGATCTCTTCCGGCCTCTAAGTGCCCTCTACAGGCTGGGGTCTCGCCTGCCGCTGGTCCCGGTGTACCTCCCAGACCCCGGTGCCCCTCTACGTCAGGCTCCTGCCCCCGGCAGTAACCCACTATCTGGGTGTCCAGGGGCCCAGGGGAACCCCCAACCCTCTAACCACACCTTGCCTCAGTGGCTACTGCCAGTCACTGTCTAGCCCCCGCTCACTGGGGCGGACTGCAGTATATAAACCACGCATCATCGGCAAGGGGGGTTGGACCAGCTGCCTCTGCCTATCTCTGGGCTGCCCCTCTGCAGCCCGAGTACCTTTTGTAGGCCTTTATCTAGGCCTGCAGCCTGGGGTTTTGCCCAGAGCCCTCAATCAGGGCTGGGTCAGAGCTGCTGCCACCCTGCAAAGGGGCGATCGTCGGGTACCAGGTACCGGGGCAAGCGACTCGCTGGGCAGCCTCTGGAGGCCATCTCAGCCCGGGGCACGGTCTGAGTGGGCAGGGACAGC